>NC_059112.1:96524955-97823102 GCF_020740685.1 Jaculus jaculus
GCATAAGGAAGCAGGTGGGGCAGAACCTGCAGTTCTGAGTACAGCACCGGTCATAACGAAGCAGGTGAGGGCAGGACCCGCAGTTCTAAGGACAGCAGGTAGGGTCAGGACTTCCAACTCTAATGACAGCACTGGGCACAAGGAAGCATAGGATTTAATGAACATGCTTCTGTTCATTTTAAAATCTTGAACATTAATGTTTGAGGAAAGAGAATGCTACTTTGAAAGTTTCTGACTCCTAAGTCCTACAACCCTCTCCAGCAGACTCGTCATAGGTGCATAGGTTGGTCCTTTATTTGCCTACACAGCCAGATCCACTCAACTAAGATGGGATAAAAAAGCATACCTTCTGCCACACAGCTGGAGTTTAAATGTTGCAAATTAAACAGCTATGGTCTGCATATGTTTTCCCAAAACCTCATGTGTTGAAGCCCAATCCTCTGCCAATAGTGCTTCTGAGAGAGATGAAAGAACATTTAATGTGTCCAGGATGTGTAGGAGAAGCCCGGACTTGGAAGCGCACACTTTAAGATGATAGTAAGGCCATGTCCCGTCCTATGTTGCTTTCTTTCCAATGGCCATGAGAAGAGTGCCTTCCTCCAGTGGATGAGCCTGTCATAATTTGCCACTTTGCCCTAAACTGAAAGGCAAACAATAATCCAATCATGGATTGAAACCTCAGAAACTGTGAGCCAAAATGAATCTTTCTTTACTCTTCAAGTAATGTCTTTTAGTTGTTTTTTTTTACAGTAATGCAATGCTGACAGATACACAAATTTATAGATAATCATATGAATACATTCAAATTAATCAAAGAAAGAACACTCCAATGGAAAAACAAGTAACATGGAAAAGCAAGAGCAGTAAACTCAAGCATGAAAAGCCATTAACTTTAAAAAAAATTGCTGACATTTCAACCACCAAATATGAAGTAAAATGCAATTCATAGGGCTGGAGAGATGGCTTAGCAGTTAAGGCGTTTGGCTAGAAAGCCAAAGGACCTTGGTTAGATTCCCCAGACCCACATAAGTCAGATGCACAAGGGGGCACACACATCTGTTGTATTTTGCAGTGTCTGGAGGCCCTGGAACATCTATTCTCTTCCTTTCTCTCTCTCTCTCTCTCTCTCTCTCTCTCTGTCCCTCCCTTTCTCTCTCCCCTCCCTCTTTCTCTCTCTCACTCACTCAAATAAGTAAATAAATAAAAATAAAGTTAAAAAATGCAAATCACTAGTCCTTTACATTTACAATGTTTGGGTTTGTTTTGGTGCTTTTTAAGATAACAATATCTGTGAAGATTCCTGGAGAAAGACTCTCTCACTGTTTGCTGGTACATACAGCTTTCCTATAGGACACCTTGGAAACATGCTTCAACCCCTTTCATAGATTGTGCACCCTTTAATTTGGCAACTTCATTTCAAGGAGTAAACCTAAGATTAGCTGCAATTAGCGTACCCCATATGATCCTATTTCTAACAATACATAAATAAACAAACTTATGGACCTATTTAACACAATGCCTAGAAGAACATAAATCAGGAAAAAAAAAAGTGGATAACATTAGTTTTTTAGAATTGAATTGTTAGATTTTTTTTTTCTTTAATGAAGATCCAAAAATAGTACAATTAAAGGTGTAAGTCTCTTTACTTAGAGACTACTACTATGGTATTAGTACTTTCTGGAGGGGTCATGCTGCCTTAATTCACGTTTCTTGTGTGTTTGGGGTGGGAGGTAAGATAGGGCATATTTGTGTGATCAGGTGCACAAGTGTCCACATAGGTGTGGAGGCCCAAGGACAATTTCAAGTTTCATTTCACCTAGGCATTGTCCACTTTGTTTTAGACAAAGTCTTCCATTGGCCTGTAACTCAACAAGAAGACTAGACTGGCTAACCAGAAAGTCCAGGGATAAACCCATATCTGCTTCCATAGCACTGGGCCTGCAAAAGTACACCACAGTGGCCAATGTTTTGTTTTTAGCCATGGGTTCTATGGCTCAAACTCAGGTTCTCCTGTTGGCACAATAAGTACTTTACCAACTGAGCTATCTCCCTACACCCTGTGTTTCCATATTGGGACTGGTAGAGCTAGATTTAGCTCATTGGTTGAGCCTTAAATTCATCCTTAATCTTTCATAGGCAGTGTTTGTCATGCTTAAGAGTGTGGTGGTTTGAATCAGGGGTTCCCATAAGCTCATGTGTTTTGAATGCTTGGTTCACAGCTGATGGCAATTTGGAAATTAGACCTTTGCTGAAGTAGGTATGTTGCTAGCAGTGGGATTATGGGTGTTATAGCCAGTTTCCCCTTGCCAGTGTTTGCTTCATTCTCCTGCTGCTATTGTCTACTTGCTGCTAGCAATGAGGTAACATCCAGCCTGTGCTCATACCACATTTTCACTTCCTACCATAGAGCTTCCCCTCAAGTCTGTAAACCAAAATAAACCCTTATCTTCCAGAAGCTCCTTTTGGTCAGGGTTTTGTGTCAACAATGAAAAAGTATCTGCACCAAGAAATTGGTGCTGAGAAATGGGGTCATTACTATGATGAACCTGACCATGTGAGCTGTTACTTTTTGGAACATGTCAGCCTGGGCTAGAGCAAGAGCCTACCTTGGAAAACCAAAGAATGTAAACTTCTTTGAAAGGAAGTAACTTAAAAAAAAAAACTAGTGAGTAAGTTGAAAAGGATACATAAAGGGTGGAGAAAGGAAGGAAGGAGGATACTTAATAGGTTGATATTGTATATATGTAATTACAATGATTGTAATGGGGAGGTAATATGATGGAGAATGGAATTTCAAACGGGAAAGTGTGGGGGTGGGGAGGGAGGGAATTACCATGGTATATATTTTATAATCATGAAAAATGTTAATAAAAATTTAAAAAAAAAAACTAGTGAAAGAGTATACTATTCTTCAAGGTCAAGCTTTATTCCCCTGGATTGAAAAATTTGGCTATGCCACCAAGTTGGTACTGGTTTTGGAAACATAAAAAATACAGGAAGGCAGGACATGAAGTGGACAGGATTCCAGGAGCTGCTGAGATACAACATGTGAAACAGGTTTGAAATCCTGAGACCAAGTAAGTCCATTGTATGAGGTTTTTGAAGATGAACCATGGTTTACAGTGTAAAGACGTTTTAGATGAACCGGGAAGGTAAAACAGCTGCCATGGAGAGCTACTGGTTTGGGATGAAATTTTCCCCAGCTTGTGAGAAGCTAGAAGGGTGGAATTGGAAACCCAGAGACTTCCTTGACATTGGTTATGGATATTGGACTTAGAATTGTGTACATTGGATGTTTACCTGATAGTTATTAAGTTTGCATTGGCCTAGCCACTCTTTATTATGCCTTAATTTTGCAATGGGAATGCTTACTCTGTGGCATTATGTTTTGGAAGTATGTAACTTGCATTCTGATTTTACAGTGCTCACAGTTATGAGACATTCTTTACTCTCAGATGAGACTTTAGACTCTTGAACAGTATTAAAGTTGGTAAAGTCTAGAGGGACCTTTGAAGTTGTACTGATTACAATTTGCATGGTGAAATGATCATGAGTCTATGCGGGCTAGGAGCAGCAGAATGTGGTGATTTGATTATGTCCCCCATAGCCTTAGGTAATTTTTATTAAGCTTCCTATTTAGTTTTCAGCAGGCAGAGCCCTGCTGGAGGGGGTATATCACTGGGGCAGATCTTGAGCCCAGCCCTAGTAGGTATGTTGAAAGACAACGAGCTCTGGCTGTTCATGCTTGCTGGTTGCTGGTTCTGCCTCTCTGCTGTGGACATATGAAGTGAGCCAACTTACCCTGGAATCTGTGAGCCTGAAGTAAACTCTTTTCTCCATAAGCTGCTTCCATTCAGGCATTTGTCTCAGCAATGCAAAGGGAGACCTGAAGACATTTTTGAGATATCAGAATTATGGAACAGCTGGCAAAGAGAGGGGCCAGCTCAGGGTGGAGTTCTCCCTAGGCTGTAAGCAACCCAGCTGGAGGGGAGAGATTGGAACTCCAGAAATATCATCACTGGTTAGAGATGTTGAACTTAGAGCTATGGAACTTGATGTTTGTCCTGTTGGTTTTAGATATTGTATTGGTTCAATCTTTTCTGGCTGTGCTCAATACCATATTTTTTTCTTTTCTTAATGAGTGAGAGAGAAAGAGAAAGTGAAAGAGAGAGAGAAAGAGAGAGAATTGACATGCCAGGGCCTCCAGCCATGGCAATAGAACTCCAGATATGTATGCCAAGTTGTGTACATGTATGTGTGACCTTGCACATGCATCACCTTGTATGTTTGGCTTATGCGGGATCTGGGGAGTCAAACCTGGGTCCTTAGGCTTTGCAAGCAAATGTCTTAACTGCTGAGCCATCTCTCTATCCCTCAATACCATTTTTTTTTTTTGCATTGTGAATGTTTATTCTGTGCCATTATGTTTTCTTAGTTTACAGCTGACAGTTAGATACCTTGCCCTATGGGGATGTTTAAACAGTATTGGGATTGGTCAAAACTGTAGAGACTTTCAAATTTTGAATGAATGCAGTGCATTTTACATCATGAATGGCTATCAGTTTATGGAGACCAGGGCCAGAATGTGGTAGTTTAAATTAGGTGTCCCCCCCCCCCATAAACTCATGTGATTTGAATGCTTGATTCCAAACCTGGGAATTAGAGCCTTTATAGAGGAGGTGTGTTTCTGAGAATGAGCCCGTGGGTGTTATAGCCAATTTCTCCTCGCTAGTGTTTGGCTCATTCTCCCACTGCTGTTGTCTACCTGCTGTTAGCAAGAAGGTGATGCCCAGCATCTGCTCATGCCACCATTTGCCCTGCTCTCATGGAGTTTCCCCTCAAGTCCCAGAATAAGCCTTTCCCTCCACAAGCTGCTTAGGACTCTGTGCTTTGTCCCAGAAACAAGAAGGTAACTGCAAAAAGAGGAATGAGGTCATAGATGCCTCAGGTTGTCACTTCTCTCTCCTAGACTGCTGTGTGGGGCATGAGACTCAACCCCCAAAAACCCTTGAGAGAACAATGCTGCCTGCAGAAATCATCAATACCAAAAGGCAGGCCCACTATGAAAGTATAGTAATTTAACTCTCTTAAAGGCTAATCATTTTTATGAAGTAAAGGAACATAACTTTGGCACCAGTTAGTGACTCTGGGTATTAGTGGAAAGGAAAATACAGAATAAGACCAGTGATTAGTATTGGATGGATAAAGATATGTAAGAGGGAAAAGTAAATATAATGGAGGAACAGTAGGGACAAGGGGAAAGGGGGAGGTGAAGTAGTTTGGGCTAAAGCTAGAATGAAAAGAGATAGGTAAAGTAATACAATCAGGTTACCTAAAATAGTCCTAGTTCTTAGGAGGCTGAGGCACAAAGATGCTGCAAACCAGATAGTATGTCTTCTTTTGGAAAGTCCTTCAAAAGTAAAATAATAAAAGGAAACAATAGGAAAAAAAAAGAAAAGTTAAAAAATAAAGGAGAGGATGAGAACAGATCAGAACAGAGTTGGCCTGCTCAATTAGCATTGGGTATTAGTTAAAGTAGGAATAAATGTAAAAGGGGAGAGCTGGGTAGGAGTTACAGAGTCTGAATTCAGTCTTTTCCTGCTTGCTGGTCCCCATCTAACTCTCTTGGCATTCCTGTTTGAGTTCCCAGATGCTAGTCCCACTCCTGAGTGGCACTTTTCCAGGTCAAGTCACAGAACCTGGCCACACCTCTGGGAAGTCCTTCAGAAGTGTGGCTACGAATGATGGTCCCATCCCTGGGGGGTCATCTCCAATGCTGAATATAAGTAGCTCTTGGAAACTGCTTCCATCTTCCCTTACAAATTCTGACTCCAACCAGGTTTTCACTTCGCTTAATACTATGTAGTTATAATACAGTTTCTAGCAGACCGTCGTGGCACACACCTTTAATCCCAGCATTTGGGAGGCGGAGGTAGGAGGATCGCCATGAGTTTGAGGTCATCGAGACTACATAGTGAATTCCAGGTCAGCAGGGGCTAGAGCGTGACCCTACCTCAAAGATACTGTTTCTCCCCCTCCCCCCCCCCCATTCTAGTGGAATTCTCCTAGCCTGGTTTCATGACACTTGCTTTGAGTTTCCTAAGAATGCATTTCATTAGGCTAATAAACCTCCAGGTTCTCAGGGGTCTTTAGAATGGCATCTTGTTGCTGCTTTGGGAGGTTGTTGCTGGAAAGCTACGGTTTTCCTGGTACCTCTCCTCCCTCTGCTGCTGCCAAATGCAACTTTAAACCTTCATCCCTCTTTGCTCATTTTCCTCTTTTTAAAAAAATATTTATTTATTTATTTATTTAACAGAGAGAGTAGGTATGCCAAGGCCTCTAGCCACTCCAAATGAACTCCAGACATATGAACCACCTTATGCCTCTGGCTTATGTGGGAACTGGGGACTCAAACCTGGATCCTTAGGCTTTTCAGGCAATCACCTTAACTGCTAAGCCTCTTCAGCCCTTCCTCTATTTTAATCCATTATTGACAATTTCTATACACATAGACTATCCATCCTGATAACAATCCCCTCCCACCACCCTCACTTTCCCCCTCCCAAATACCTCCTTCAATGACTCCCTGCTTCTTTCAACTAGTGTGTCTTCTATTTTTATGTCATCTTTTCTCCCCTCCTATCCTGCAGGTCCTGTGTAGGCAATGTCAACCATTGTGCGGTTTTTCTCTTTAGAATGTTCATTGCTGAGTGTGGTGCTGGCGTTCTGAGGCTCTCTAGCATAGGAATGGATTTCCTCACTCTCTCTCACTGGAAGGGGAGCTCCCCAGATAGCCAATCCCTCCAGGACAGACTCTGAACTTTTGTTTTATTTTGAGGCAGGATCACACTATAGCCCAGGATGACCTGGAACTTGCTCTGTAGCCCAGGCTAGTCTAGAACTCACAGTGACTCGCCTTCCTCCATCTCTGAAGTGTTGAGATTACAGGTGTGAGCCACCACACCTAGCAGACTCTGGATTTTTTTTCCCCCCTGTTCTGCTTTGTAAGGTTTTCCTGTTTTGTTTTGCTATTCAACTAGCGATTTTTAGCTGTCACCCACCTCTTCTGATAGTTATCATCCAACTTTCCCTAGCCTATTCCCTGGAGATTCTAGCAGACTATGCCTATGTATTGACCCCACCTTTCAGAACTGCTTTTTGTGCTCCTAACAGGGAGAGAGAAACCGGAGCCATTTTGAAATATACCAAAGCATTCTGTTGTTCTCAGTAAGGTCTAGCAAGAAAAATTCTTTTGAGAACTTAACTAAGTTTTCTCAGAGTCCCACCAACCTGGAAAAACAACATCTAACCTCAGCCCCTTCATTCTTTCTGCCTCTCCCTTGCAGGGAAGGGTGGAAGCAGTGAGAAGCAATGTGGATTTCAGGGATAAAGTTTTACCAAAAGACTGAGACCCAGCCATAGGACTAAAGGATGCTTTATACACGCATAGACCACACCACTCCTATGTAAGAGCAGGTGAATAAAACAGAAAGAAATGTGCATCTCAGACCTGTTCAAGAGAATTATGTGAAAAAGTCAAAAGGCAAGAAGAAAATTAAAAAAAGAAAAACACTGAGGAAATTTCAACCTTACAGCTACAAAGAAAAAAAAAAAGTAGCCAACACAATTTAAACTCTAGCCAGGCAATATAAAACCTCGCACTAAAGGTCATTTGCCCCAGTAACCTTTTCAGAGTACATCATGACTGGCTTTCCACAAAATCCCCCAGATTCACCAGCTGTGTACATTTCAACTGAATGCAATTAGTATGGATTGACTGCTTACCTTGTACAAGAACCTTGCCCAATGCTGAGGTTGGTATAATCAAAGGTCAGGTTAGAAAGCTGTATCCAGACGGGGCCAGATCCAAGTTAGGCAGAGGCTCTACAGTGATCCTTGAAGGAGTGTGCTTCTGCTGAAATAGTGAAGCACAGAAACATTTAGTACACTGGGCCGAGGAAAGAGAAGGCCACTGCCTCAACCATCACAGTCACAGCCTGTACTCAGTAGGTTCAGGGCCACCAAAGGCCCAGTATGGCCTTCTGTCCCAAGTCCCTGTGAGATTGCTAGCTTGTGCAAGAGTAGGAAATGCTATGGAAGGAACCCACCTGATTCTGCCTGATATTTGCCCCTGGCAGGGGTCGAATGACCCCAGGGATGCAGCTCTCTGAGAAGCCCAAAACTTGACAATTTTTAATATTTTGCTTATTTATGTACTTGAGAGAGAGAATGGGCACACCAGGGCTCCAGCCACTGCAAATGAACTCAGATGAATGCACCACCTTGTGCATCTGGCTTACCTGGGTCCTGGAGAAGTGAATCTGGGTCCTTAGGCTTCTCGGGCAAACACCTTAACTGTTAAACCATCTCTCCATCCCTCAACAGTTTATTTTAAGTGGGGCAGACAGTAAGTTTTCTCCTCAAAGCCCCCACCTAAGAAAATGGTGTGTGCACGATCATCAGCAGCTCTTGGGAAATGATACTTACAGCAATGACCAGGGATGTAGTTGGTTTCAGAAATGACTCTTGCCTACATAAGCCACCATTTATGTCAAGAAACTAGGCTTAAAATTATAAAACTGAGACCACACTTTCTTCTTGGGAATGAGGACTTCTCTAATGGCTCAGAGTGGGAGTTTTAGGAGGGAAGGGCAAGGGCAGGAAAGAAAGGAGAGGCTGCCAGAGCACACTGACTCTGGGCTGTGCAGATTGCTGGTACAAAGAGAGATAATAGAGATCAGAGAGCAGGCACTTTACCTCAGGAAAGAAGGCCAGAAAGAGAGTGAGAAAATGGCATCTATGGGGTTCTTAGGGTGTGGCAACCTGCCCAGTGGAAGGAGCATTTCCTACTCTTGTGGAGGTATGGGCTGGTGCTAAGGGAAGGTGCCTGGTTGGCTAGATTTCCTGTTGATGTTTACTCTGGGAATAAGAGAGGAGGAGAGGGAGCTCTGAAACTTACATCCCACTATCTTTGCTCATATATAAAAGAATAGAGAGATAATTTTGGAAAAGAGAAAGGGAGGATCCTCATATAGGTTCAGGGGCTTGGTGCTCACATATGTACATTTTTCAAGCAGAAAATGGGGTGGAGTTGTGCTGAAGGCTTTTCCCGTTGTAGGGTGTCAGGGCTCATGTCTATATTCTTGCATGAATAGGATAAAGGAGACTCTGCAGCACGCCACATTCAAACTACCACCCTGTTCCATATGGCCAGGAGGCTTCTCCCAGGGTGCTGAAGGAGGCAGCTTGTCCAGAAAGAGAGATAATTAGTTAATCTTTTAAGGAAGAAAAAAAAATCCTGGGATCATATTAAACCTATCAGCCGTTATAATCTGGTCATCATATAGCTGAATTTCTCTGTATGTGACATCGTATTTATAGGAGACATATTATGCACGTATTCTTTCTAAGATTGAAAGTGGTGACTAATGTAGGTGGTAGATAAGGAAGTGCTATCTATGAAAGTGAGGAAGAGGCAGTCTTAACTTGGATAAGCAGCGTTAATTGAAAATTCGGGAAATAGAAAGATTTGGCTTAGGTTTACTTGGTACAGGCTAAGGTCTCAGATTTAGAATTAGTGAAAGTGTGTCAAGCTGGAAAAGAAAGAAGTTTTATTGTTATAGTCAGCTGTTTATTTACCCAAAAGTGCCATCCATGAACTTGGTATAATTGGACCCAATTTTGTGTATTGAAATAAGTTGTTTTTAACCAAACAAGTAAGATTTTATCTTGCAGGAAACCATATGAGATCAGAGCACTATCTAGGCATAGAGATTCAGGTGTTAGATTGAACAAAGAGATTTACCCAATGGGAAAACATAAGTAGTATAAATTAACTATAGGTCAGTTGGCAAGAGTAGAACAATATTTAATAAAGAAACCTATTGTTGTGAACACAGAAACATGTTACATCAAACAAAAAGAAGGCGTAACCAAACAAAAAGTATCAATTTGAAATTCTTGTTTGTAAACAATTTTGTGAGCATCAGTAAAAGTATAGCAATATCTAGGAGATTTATAGTTGTAAACAGAGAACTAGGCATTTTGGATACATTATTAAGCCCAGAATCAAATTTAACAAACTTTGAATTTTTGATTATATAAATTTAATACCCTAAAATAATATAATCTTAATCAGGAGTTTAATAAACTTTGGTTTAGCCCTTTTATTTAATCTTTTAATTTGTCTTTGTTTAGGATATTTCCTCTGAATAAGAGGGAGTGCTTCTTCCCCTCTTTTAAATATTACTATGGAAAAAGAAAATTGGGTCAGGTTTTTTTTGTTGTTTGGTTGGTTGGTTGGTTGGTTTTTCGAGGTAGGGTCTCACTCTAGCTCAGGCTGACCTGGAATTAACTCTGTAGTCTCAGGGTGGCCTTGAGCTCATGGTGATCCTCCTACCTCTGCCTCCCAAGTGCTGGGATTAAAGGCGTGTGCCACCATGCCAAGCTGGGTCAATTTTTAAATGACCTGTAAGCCTAATGTTTATCTGAGCATCTATCATTGTCCCTTTTTTAATAGTTGAGACCTAACCCAAATTATTTAGGAAATGGGCATTGAGTCAATCTGGCTTCATCAGACTAAAATGAATCAAAGAGGATTTTTGGGATCTCTACTCAGACTGACTTTCAGTCCTGGTTTAGGGGGACAATGAAAGAGGCCCAGAAGAATGTGAGTTATATTAGTCTTGTAGTTTTAGTCTTTATGCATTATTTAAAGAAAGTTTAAACAATAGGAACCCAAATGGATTAAATTGTTATTATATTTTTATAATGAAAACCCAGAAAGCTACAATTAGAAATAGAAGCATTTTAAATGGAACTTAATATAGAATGCCTGTATGTTGCATTTAGCAGTTATAAATGTGTATTGTGCTTAGTAGTTATAAGCATGCTTAGTAATATTTAGTGACATTTTTAACTACTCAATTTAATAGAGAGCGACCTGTATCTAGAAAGTGGTTAGCAAATGCAATTAAACTCATGATAATACCTTGGTATATCTGTTTAAAATACTTTTGTTAACCTGTATATTTCAGAAGCAAGCATGCCCATTGTTCAAAGAAATCTGGAGACAGACAAGTCAGGGGTTAGACTTTCATGAGCAGCAGAGTTCAAAGGAAGGCAACTGGTTTGAGTATGTGGCTATGCCCTCAAGGAGATATCATGTCTTGAGAGTAATTTATTCTTCTAAGCAGTAGGAGTTTGGGATTTCAGAGCTGACAATTACTTGTATCTTAACAAAAGGAAAGCAGAATTTGGTCATTGATTCACTAGATCAGCATGTGTGATTTTTTTTCTTACTTTTTGTTTAAGCTGGACAAAATACAAACATTGATGCATTTGTTTGCAGTTAAACAAGCAATGTTCTTCACTTAATCCTAAAGGAAAAATCTATAGCAATTAATCTGCTGTTCATTAGAGGCATTTTTGATTAGTATAAAGCAATTTTGTGTTTTTCCCATCAATATTAAAATAGATGAAAATTAGGCAAAATATATGATACAAATAATGCTGCTACCATTTAGACATAAGCTAGCAGATATTTTGCCACCAGGCAGTGGCCTTGCTATTTTTTCCTACCTCTTTGACCCCTTTGGTCCCTGTGTATTTTATGAGCTCTAATCACTTCTTGAAGTTTAATTCTGAAAGATTCCTAACATACTCAAAAGTTTCCCCCCACCACCACCCTCTCTCCTCTCTTCTCCCTAGTTCTTCTCAGAACACAATGTGAGAGATACTGACTTCATAGGGTGAAACATGGATCCACAGAGGCGTCTGGGGTAGTTCCCTGTGTCTTACTCTTTCTGAGAATAGAAGAAAGACCAGGAGAAAATATCTAAGAGCGCAGTGAAAGACACTCGGGCACCCTATGTTTGTCCATCTCCCCAGGTGACAGCATGTCTCACTGAACATACCATGCACACAACGCAGCAGCTCATACTGTTAGTGAAAGCTCCCAAGACCACAGGCACCTGTGTGCTCCAGTCTCCTCTGGGCTCTAGAAACTGCAGTCCTAATGGGGTGAGAATGCGGAAAAGAGCCAGGAAGTGGCATCCTTCCCATCTTCCCTGGAGCCAGAGCCATTAAGGAGCGCTGGCTTCCTCTCTCCGGGAGGTCCCTTCTCCCCAGCAAACACTAGAAACAGGATGACTGATTACAGTCCCTTACAATCAATCCACTTCATAGGATCTTCCTTTCACTTATTTCCTAGATAAATGGACTTGTTTGGGGATGGCTTTATTTCCAATCAATCCTGTCAGCCCTCCCTATCAAAGTTTCTATTTTCTCTTACAAAGTATTGCTGTGCTCTTCCCTCAGATGAGCCTTTAGCAGTGTGCATCCTGCAGACTTAATATGCCATATTTTTATTATACCATTCTCTTTAGAATATTGGACACCTATGCCCCTGGCACCTTTGTTCTACATTAGTTCTTCTCACAGTGTGGTCTTGAACCCACAGCAGCAATGGGGAACTTAATAGAAATTCAAGTCCTTGGGTCCCACCCAAGATTTGCGGAGTTGGAACCACAGGGTAGTGGTGAAAGCCACCTGTGGTTTTATTAAGTTTACAGTAACATCACATTACATTATTTTGTGGACCCTAGTCCGATGACACCAGCTTGTAATGCCAGGTATTCAGGAAGCTGAGGTAAAAGAATAGCAAGTTTAACGACTTGCTGGACAATAGAATGAGTTCAAGGCCAACATGGACAATTTAGAGAGATACTGTCTCAAAAAGTAAAAAGAGAACAGGGCTATCATTCAGTGCTATGGAGCACTTGCCTAGTGTTTGTGAGGGCTTAGGTTCAAGCCCAAGTAATGCAAAAAGCAGCAATTATAACAATGATGATGACTATCCTGAAAGCTCTTTATATTCTGGAACCCATGCCCTGTTAAGCCTTAGGTGTCTAGGCTTGAACTGAGCAGAGACAGTAACCAGCACCCATTGTGCACCCCACTTTGAACCCAGGGGACACCTCCGGAGTCTGCTTTGTTGTAGAAATCCTCTGAAACAATCACTCCAACACCAGTATGAAAGTAGAGGAATTTATTACCCAGGAGCCAAAGAGCTTGAGGTCACCTCCCAAAGAAACTTTGGCCCCCGAGCTGAGATTTTATTTCCATTTTATAGTTTTCATAGTCAAGAGAACGGGTAAGTGAACAAACATGATGTGGCAATTTGCATATCAATCATTTCTGGATTCAGGCCACCCTAACAATGAACTCCATTTTACTTGGTTTTAACCTAAACTATCTTTCCTTCTTATCATCCCTTTGCGCCCTTTCTGGACAGTTCCCTCTTTGGGATTTTTCCACCTGCTGACAACGATGAGTGACTCAGTGAATCAGTTCAAGTTTCAGCTTTTCTCCCACAGCTTCAGTGTGGGGTAGAAGCTCTGTCCCACGGGATCGCACCTTGCAGAGGAGGGCTAGCGACTCCAAGCCGGTGGTTCGTCAACACTCGAGGGGGGGGGGGAGATGCTGCAGGGGTGCGGGGGTCTCTCATCTGCACCTAAGCTAACACACCAAACTCCTTGCAGCCAAATCATTCAAGTTTTTTTTTTATATATATATTTTTAGTTACTTACTTATACAGAGAGAAAAGGAGGCAGATACAGAGGGAGAGAATGGCAAACCAGGGCCTCCAGCCACTGCAAACAAAATCTAGAAACAGGTGCCACCTTATGCATCTGGCTTACATGGGTCCTGGGGAATCGAACCTGGGTCCTTAATCTCAACTGATGAAGCAGACTTGCTTCCATCAATGCATACAGAGAGACACTACTAAACAGCCAGGAAACAATGCATAGTCAGTGCTTCAAATGCCTCTTAATGTATCTGGACTGGGCTTGACATCTGCCCCCAGTGACTCATCTTCCAGCAAGCTACGGAGAGCTTAAGTTGCAAACTTAACCAAAAATACCTCAGGCTCCAGGGGACAAATATTCCCATTCAAACCATCACAGAGGGGATTAGGAGTGTGATGTGCTGGACTCTGCTGGTGCAGAACACACACATACTCTGATCACAAATGCAATTACATGAGGTCCACCTGTTGTCTTCAACAGATCTGTGGACCCGTATTGACTGACTTCATTGCTTCCAACTCCATGATCAATACTTCTTATACACGCAGGCTTATTCTGAGAGTCCAATCAGATTACTGTGGAAATTGGGCAAAGAGCATAGCTTAAGGTAAATTAGCATCTCTATACATTGCTTGTCAATATTGGTCACCTGGGCTCTGCATGCCAAAGGCACACCAAGCCAGAGGAAAACTAGTCACATTGCTTTAAGCAGGTGGGTTACATAGTTATAAGATTAACTTTAGAGCACATTGCAGGTAAAGAATTTAGCATCTCAGAGCAACAATCTCAGAAAGGTCCATACGAAGTATTCCTACTTGGGCTGGAGAAATGGCTCAGCAGTTAAGAAACAGACATTCCCACCGTTCTTTCCCACAGATCATTACTATATTTCATCCCCGTAGTTAATTCCCACAGTTTGTTAGTGTGGTTCTTCCCCACGCCTTCACTGTTCCTAAGCCCTGCGATAAACCCATCTCCTTCCCACCACACACAAGGCAATCTCAGTTCCATGAGACCTCTAGCACGGCACGTGGTGGAGGACGTATTACATGATGCCATGCTTTCTGGAACCCAGTCATTGCTCTCTGGGACTCTGCTTTGGCAGCGTGTCTGGAATGAATAAAACCCTGGCATGAACAAATTCTGCTTCAGAACTACCCCAGGGCCTCCTCCACATACAAGAAGCCAGTAACTGAGCACTGGTGTTTAGCTATTGCTTGTCTGGAAATAAGCTGGTCCTTCTGCACTGAAGAGCACGCTATGAGAATGCCTCTTCCCCGTCTGCCCCACACTTCCAGTAAAGCTGATCTGACTTACTCTGTCCCCCATCTTACCAGCCATACTTGGCTTCTCTGTAGGCTTCTTGTCAAAGGCTATTAAAGTCCGAATGAATCTCAGTCCATAAATACTGCTGGGGCTGGTGTCCACAAACTCAGTTCTCTGTGTTTTTCAGCTTCTGTCATTGCCCTTTCTTTCTTATAAAAATATTTTATTTATTTATTTGAGATAGGGGGACAGATAGAGAGAAGGAGAGAATGTACATGCCAGGGTGTCTAGCCACCGCCAATTAACTCCAGACACATGCACCACTTTGCACATCTGGCTTATGTGGGTACTAAGGAATCGAACCTGGGTCTTGAGACTTCGCAGGCGAGCATCTTAACCACTAAGCCATCTCTCCAGCCCTGTCATTGGTCTTTCTATCGATAGCTGTAAACAAATCCCATCAACATGGCTCCCACCTCAGTCTCTTCCCCAGGTGAGTGTAACACAGTGGAATTCTATGACATAGCACCAAGGAGCCAGGGAAGGGGCATCTGGCCTCCAGAGTAGTCTTTGGGCATACCACAGTCATCTCCTCCGCTGTGTGGCAACCCTGAAAGTGACAGGGGCTGATGTCTGAGTCTGCTATGTCTACATGGTTCTCCATGGTAGGAATAACCTTGTGTCCAGGTCCAGGCTGCACTGAAGGAAGGAAACTGCAGCCACTTAGATCCTTCTGCCCAGGAACATTGTCATACATACCCTTCTGCCCCATGGCATATGCTTGACGTGGAAGATCTTTGATGCTTCCAGCCCCCTTCCCTTGAGAAGAGTATACAGATCTCCTTGGGCCCTTGAGTCCCATGTTCTCATGTTTTCTGAGCCCTTCCCCAGAATCCCCAAAGAATCCAAGATTTTTATTTGCGTTCTGTGATGGTTCATTGTCAGCTTTGATTGGATCAGGAATCAAGTAAGACACACTCCTCTAGGCAGGTCTGTGAGGCTGTTTCCCAAAAGTAACTGAGGGAGGAAGACCTTCCCCAGGGTGGGCGGCCCAAATATGAAGAGGTCTGAGGGGGGAAAGCCATGTTCCCTTCGCCCATCTGTCATCACTCCTTGCTGTGTGAATGTGGATCTACCCTGCGGCTCCCGCCCTTCACTGACATCGGAACCCAGCTTTGTCAGCCTTCCAGTTTGGACCGAAGACCAGCAGCTCTCCAGGAATCCTCCAGGCCTTCAATGCCAGATTGGAGCTGCTGAGGCATCCAGTCTCTTAGAATGGAGCAGCTAACTGAGTTCTCTGCCTCCGCAGCATGCAGGTAGCTATTGTTGGACTAGATAGACATTGTTGGACTGCTCAGCCTTCATTATGTAAGCCAATTTAATAAATCCCCCTTGTGGGCTGGAGAGATGGCTTAGTGGTTAAGCGCTTGCCTGTGAAGCCTAAGGACCCCGGTTCAAGGCTCGATTCCCCAGGACCCACGTTAGCCAGATGCACAAGGGGGCGCACGCATCTGGAGTACGTTTGCAGTGGCTGGAAGCCCTGGTGTGCACATCCTCTCTCTCTCTCTCTCTCTCTGTCTCTTCCTCTCTCTGTCACTGTCAAATAAATAAATAAAAATAAGCAAAAAACTTAAAAAAAATAAATCCCCCTTGATATCATTTCTGTTCTTGTAGCAAACCCTGACTAATGCACCTTCTAATTCTTCCCTTTCTCCTCCCCACCCCAGTATAGGCTGCTTGACCAAATCCTAGAATCCAGGAAAATGCTCTCACTAGGTATACCTGCTAATTGACAGCCTCAGCTGTGGGAATCCAGAAGCATCTCTCTCTCTCTGCCTCTGCAAAATTGGCCTTTCTCTGTGGAGAGAAATTGCAGTGGGCATGCTGAGTGGGCAGGAAGTGAAGCTTATCTATCCCTCTGGGCACTGATATGCCAGAGGTATGGAGGTAAGGACTTCTCAGGGTCTCCAGAGCGAGACCAGCAGAAGGCAGCATGCGCGCTCCTGCTAGGAATCAGTGAGGCTGAAACACAACAGCCTGGAATCAAGTAGCTTTGATTCCACGGAAGCCTGGGGAGGCTCAGGCAGGACTCAGTGTCTTTAGCAGAACCTGGTACAGAAGCCCGGAAGGGACTATAAAGGATATGTGTGGGGAAATTCTGGGTTCTCCCAGAGACACAGTCTGGGGTTGGGCTAAGGAAGGATCCAATGCAAGAGGACAGGGCAGGACAGGACAGGACAGGACAGGACAGGACAGGGCAGGTGGAAAAGCTGAGCAGGGACGTCCTGCCTGGGGAGATGGGAGAGGCACAGTGTCCTGTGCATGCTCGTGGCTGAAAGCATAGTCCACACTCATTTATTGAGAATTTTCAAACTCTTAAGCAAGTGAGAAGGAGGGTACAAGGGCACCCACCTGGCTTGAACTACTAACCAGACCACCTTGAAGAACATCCCAGATGTTCTGATTTGTAGACATAGCCCAGAATTCCTTGCTTTATAACCACTATTACTGTTAAGGCAGTGTGGTTCCAGAAAATGTTTTGGCTTTGTTTGTTTGTTTGTTTGTTTCAAGGTAATGTCTCCTTCTAGCCCAGGGTGACCTGGAATTCACTCTGTATTTATGTGGACAATTTTGGGATACCCCTGGAGTAATTTTTCACTTATGCAAGTTCAGCATTCCCTGTATCAAAACATAAGACACACACACAAAAAAGGCACATAATGTAGTTTGAGGAGTGTGGTGTTTGGATGGATGCCGAAAACCAGCCCCCTGGGAAGGCAAACACACAAATAGGAAGAAGTTCTCCTTTTCCCAAGGATAGATTCTGGATTCCCTCACTGGGCTGTTTGTTTGGCATGCCCCCTCCCTCCCTCGTCCCTGCTGCATTCCAATTAGGCCTGGAAAGCAAAGGTTAAGTGTCTGTTCACAGGAATCATTGCAAAGAAAGATGAGTGAAATCTCTGTGAGTAAGGACTGGGTGGTCTGCAGACGCAAGGGTCACAGCAGATTCCTGGAAGCTAGCGTAGGGCTGTCAGAGTGGTGGCTACTGCGCCAGAAGAGAGGGGGTAGAAGGCCTGGAGGGAGACTTCTGAGGAGCGCAATTACACCCCGCACCCCTCTCCCCCTCCAAAAAGCTACCTCTATGGTCAAGATTCTACAAGGCTGATTGCCTGATTGGAGCTTCGTGATCATGGAGCGTTGGAATGATGCTGATTCCAAGCCAAGTTAGCTATCTGAGGCTCTCTTTGGCCCCTTGAATAGCCATTCATTACCCACCTCTATATTTGACCCAACATCCTTTAAACTATCAGGTAAAGCCTTTTGAATGTATTAATGTAACAGACCGCTAGTTTCAAGTAATCTAAAATTAAGATTGTCATCAGATAACATCTAAAACATATTTCAGGGGCTGCGGAGATGGTTCAGTGGGTAAAAGCACTTTCTGTACATGTATGAGGACTTAAGTTCAATCACCAGCACCCAGTTTTAAAAAAAAGCTGGGCATGGCTGGGCACGCATGCCTGTAGTCCCAGCACTGAGGTGAGAAGGAACAGGAGGATCTCTGGAACTCACTGGTCAGAGAGTCTAACAGTAAAACATGTGCTCCAGACCTGGTTGGAACCCAGAGGAGAGCCAGTCCCCAGACAATTAGCCCATCTAGTGTTGGGGAAGGAGCTACATGAGCTACTGGGGGAAATTGGCCAGCATCTGTCCAAGCAACTCAAAGTCTAAGTGACTCAGAAGCAAACAACCTGACGTGATGCTCACACAAGTGCAACAGTGGCCACAGCCATGGTGGGTAACCAACTGCTCTTGGATTGGCTCACAGATCCACTCAGTGGAAAGGAAACCATATCTGGAACTGGGAAACAAATCAGAATCATATCCAGATAATGATTCTGCCTTCCATTGTCAAGCTACCACTCTCACACTACAAAAGTATCTAAACCCTTTTAATTCTCTCTACATTAATAATGGTTATCGCATTTAACTGGTGCTCACTTCACTCTCCACTGGAGAATCTGCTTCTCTTTGTCAGATGGGAACTGGACTTGAGGAGATAAACGATCCAGTACACTCCACCCTGGCCCCAGCTGAAACCACGAGGAATTGGGGAAATGAGCAAGAGTGCTGCCTTCTTATTTAAGCTGATAGCAGCACATGGGTGATGGAGAAAGATACTGAGGGCACTCAACACCTACCAAGCCAGAGATCCTAAAAGCCCATCATGCAAGTAGACTTAAAATGCACCCAACATGGCTCGGGGAATTTTGCAGAAGAGGGGGCAGAAAGATTGTTAGAGCCACAAGTTGGGACATTTTGCACAGAGACATTGCCTCTCCCCCACAAC
This sequence comes from Jaculus jaculus, assembly GCF_020740685.1. NCBI lineage: Eukaryota > Metazoa > Chordata > Mammalia > Rodentia > Dipodidae > Jaculus > Jaculus jaculus. Next base: position 96,544,162 of record NC_059112.1, read on the forward strand.
TGACTGCTGCCTCCACAATTTATGACCCACAATCCCCATGGGGTTGACCTGAATCCCCAATGAGAAAGGCCTCTTCAGAAAAGGGGCAGGGAGGAGGGAAAGGATGGTACGAACATGTGATGTTTACATACAAAATATGTCCATACCTAGTAATAAAAAAGAAAGACAAAAATAATGCATTATACATCTCAAAAAAATAATAAATATTAAAAAAGAAAAAATGTGCTCCAGTTTCAATGAGAAACCCTTGTCTCATGGAAATAGAGTGAACGAGTGATAGAGGAAGACATTAAACATCATCCTCTGGCCTGCACACTTGTGCACACAGGGTATGCACATATGCACACGCACGCACACACCGCACATACTACACACCAAATAAGTAAAACTAAGCATGTAAGCAGAAGGTTTCCCACTTAGTTATAACCCATCAGCATACTTAGCAAATTTCTTGGTGTGTGGATTTCTTTTAATGAAACTGCTTCCACACTGAGCCATGTCAGAGTTGCACCCGGGCTCGTGGACCCTGGCTCCAAATAAGCTATTCTTACTGCCTTCATGGGGGATATATTTTGTATCTGTCAACCCCTGAGGTACTTACTGATGCGTTTTTATCTTGGCTGAGTGGGATTACACAGCCATTCTTGTACATTACAAAAATAGTGAGTTTTTTGTGACAGTAATTATACTCTTTTACGGAGTACAAGATGGGAATTGGATGCATATATCCAATGTGGCACTTCCCTCCCTGAAGTCTTGCTCCTCCATGTAGTTGTTTGTTTTATTTTATAATTCTTTGTCAAAAAAATACAGCTTGCTTTTTGAACAATAAAAGAGGCATCTGGAAGCATTTCTGGTTTGATAACATGTCTGCTACTAAGGCCTTTTGAAGGTCTGTTGGAAAATGTGAAGTTCTATGTGTACACAAAAAAGGAATTCATAAGCTGGAGAGATGGATCAGCAGTTAAGGTTTCTTGCTTGCAAAGCCTAACAGCCTGGTTCAATTCCCTAATACCCATGTATAGCCAGATGCCCAATGTGGTGAATGCATCTGGAATTCATTTGCAGTGGCAAGAGGCCCTGGCTTGCCCATTCTCTCTCTCTTCCTCTCCATCTCCCTTTCCTTCTCTTTTGCAAATAAATAAATAAAATATCTTTTAGAACAAGTATTCAGCTCCACTATGAGATGTGCACGTGGGGTAGGGGTGTGGCTGTGCTTCTTGTCCAAAACAACACAGGAGGAACCCCAGGGAATCTGAACTGGCCTGTGTTCCCCTGGCTACAAGAAGGACAAGCTAACCACCATGGCCAGTGGCTGCAAGAAGGAGCTGCCTCTCTGACCACTGTTACAATCTCCATGGATTACAGGAGGCAAAATGTGTCCTTCATAAAGCTGCCCCCAACTTTTCATTAGCTTGGCTTTTTTTTTTTTCTTAATGAGAAAACTAATCACAAGAAACCACAAAGAAAAAAAAAAAATTCACAGCTGGATTCTAGCCTTTTCCAATGTGGCCAAATGTGTCTGAACCCAGGACCAAATAAAGACATTTACTGACAACCTAATAAACAGATGGGCCCCATTGGATGTAACCTTGATGAATGGAACATCCAGGTGTTTTCACTAATAGCAATAAGCACTACAACCCAAAGTATCTCTGTTTCAAGTATAATGCATTATTAGGCCATTAGAGGCTGAGCACGGAGGACCATTTGGACGCAGCCCTATCAATAATGCTACTTCCCAGCCTGCATTTAGGCCTGAGGAATTAGTCATCTTGATATTCTATTTAATAAAACCTCAAGAAGAAGCATCAAAAATCACATTACATTTTAACAGGGTTACAGCAGCCCAGGAGAACCACAAGTTTAATTTTCATAAGAGCATTCATCCCTCAATTATGTCAAACATGAAAATGTAAATGGCAAATTTAATGCTAACAATATCCCTCAAAGCACATTGGCAGGTAAGGCACATTATATGGAGAGGATGCCGGTTGCATATCAAAGAGCTCTGAAGTGAGACTGTGGGGGCCAAGGGGAGGGGCTTCAGGCTTCTAGCTGAGCCAGCCTGGAAGAGCTGCAACCTCCTGAGGAGGAGCCCAGACGCTCCTCCTGCTGGGGGTGGGGGACTGCATGGGTTTAGAGCTGTGGGCTCTTAGGCACCCATGTGCTATTTCTTGTGGGAGCCAGAGCTTAGTTCATTTGTTCAAGGGCTGAAAGATGCCAATGAAGTCATTCTCGGGTCCCAAAAGGAAAAGAGCCTCCAGGGCACTGAAAGGAATGTCATGGATGAGATGGGAATGTCCATTTTAAACAAAATTCCGAGTGATCTCCCCACCCACCCTGGTACCAGTTCTGCTTTCTGTCCAAAGCTGTAGCGAAAAGAAAGCTACACTGTGTCTACTTGTAAGTGAAGCCACTGACAATAATAACCACCACAGGATACCTCTGCCTTTTCCTAGTCTTGAAAAATGTCCATGCAGTATTATTTACATATGATTGTATATGTGTATATATGACAAAAATCAGAGACTAATTCTGTATTGATATGCACAGGAAAACATATAATAGGTTATATACCAGCTACTAAGGTTATCTAATGACAATGTGTTACTTTTATAAGGAAACATAATAATACACGTTAAGATAGAGACACCACTGGAGACTGTCCATCCATGAATAGAAACATCTTTCTGATGACAGGCAGTGGCCCCATCCCTTCCAAGTTGATCTGTAGCTATAATTAAATCAGAATCTTAACATGTGACAGCACTAAGAAGGCTCAGATCCAATTTGGTCTTATCCCTCTTGTTCGGACAACCAGAAAGGTTCATTCCTTCAACAAGGACTACAAAGAGTCTGGAATGTGCCAAACCAAAGTTACAGGCTCTGTGCTTGCCTGCAGGACTTAATCCAGTTCTCACACTGGAGACCCCTCGGCATAGCAGTTATATCACTGATAATTCAACCCCATGTGACCCAACATGTGAAGTAAATTGTACCATTCAACTATGTGAAAGGTCCCCCAGGGAAAGATTAATAAGACATGCACATTAATTTGTTGACTTCAACAAAATTTTTATTGTACAAAAAGCCCCCTGATAGCAGGCACTCTGATGGTGACAGGGATCATTAAGATGAAAATCAACAAGTATGTGACAGGCTCAGGAGACAAGGAACCATATATACAGATAGAACAATGCAAATGGGTGCTTAGGTAAAAGCACACAACAGATGTGACATGATGTTGCCTTTTCAGGGAGAGTTCAGGAAAGGCTTCACTCAAATAACTTTGTGTCTGAATTCTGAGCAACAAGTAAGTTCACCAGATAGATAGATGCCAGTAGACATAATTTCCAGCAAAAGGAGTGGCATGGGCAAACACAGGGAAAAGAGGGAAAAGGAGCCAGGGCATGCTGTGCAGACTGTGAGTGAGTAGCAGTTAGGTTGTATTACAATGCCCAAGTGTCCGGGTTAAGGTTTTTATTTGACAGAGACTGGGAAACAATGGCCAATGTATGGCAATGGTGTAAGCTAGGGCTGTTACCAAATAGTCAACTGGAAAGAGGCACATACAAGAGACTGTTAGGGGCAAAGCCATTGGAATATATTGATTGATGTGGATATAGGGATACCATCAAGGAAAGAAGTTAATGGACACAGTTTGTAGCTACACAGAAGTTCAACCTAGAGACCTGGACTTGTAAGTCGTCATTATAGCATGTCACAACAGTTCAAATCATGACAGTGAGTGAGCTTCGTGGTCCAGGGAGAAAGTGAATGGAAGGAGAACATGATTGTCATTAGCTACTGTAAAGCAAAAGTGCCACCATATGTGTTGGCACATGCCTATGATGCCAGCACTGGGGCAGAAGACATAGGTAAGCGGATCACAAGGTCAGGACTAGCTGAGGCTACATAGTGAGGTGATGCTAAAGCCCCTGTTTCTTCGCAACACATAAGCTCCTTCCACTGCCCCCTTCCTTGGGACACTGATTCTGAGCTACCTAGAGGTATGTCTCTCAAATTGAAATCTCTAAAATTCTGAAAGAAAGTCCTTGTACCTTCAGAGGAAGAGAAAGGAATGTATTAAGACATGGGCAGAAAAAGCAGAGGTGAAAGAAACCAAGAAACGGAGTCAGAAACACAGAAAGGAACCCAACTCCAGAGGCACGGAGCAGCTCGAGTAAAGGGATTCCTGCAGCGCGGTGTTCCGGCAGCGGAACAGGCCTGGACTCACAAAGGCACGTGGAGCCCCACGTTGATCACGAGAACACAGTGAACGGGCACGGAGGCAACGTCGGTGCTTTTGAGTAGCCATGGCCTCGTGGGATTTTTTTTTTTTTCTTTTTAGGAATTTAAAACAGGAACAAAGTTAGAGTAGCTCACCAAATCACAGGAAATTTTATTGATGCCTACTATCAATCTAGACCACCAAGAAAGGGAAAGTAACATGCTATAAAGGCACATTCAGAGAGTTCAAAACCAGTGCTTCAAGAAGATAGGAAAAGTGAACACATATATGTTGAGAAGAAATGAGGTCAGCATGTTGTGGTTGGCTTTTTTTGAGGAAGGGCCTTGCTGTAGCCCAGGCTGACCCAGAACTCATTCACTTTGTAGTCTCAGACTGGCTTTGATCTCATAGTGATCTTCCCACCTCTACCTCCTGAGCACTAGGATTAAAAGCATCCACTGGGGGGGGGGGGAATTAACATGGGATTTTTTTTATAATCATGGAAAATGCTAATAAAAATTTTTTTAAAAAAAAGCATCCACTACCAGGCTGGAGAGATGGCTTAGCAGTTAAGCGCTTCCCTGTGAAGCCTAAGGACTCCGGTTCAAGGCTCCATTCCCCAGGACCCACGCTAGCCAGATGCACAAGGGGGCACATACATCTGGAGTTCATTGGCAGTGGCTGGAAGCACTGGCGTGCCCATCTTCTCTCTCTCTCTCTCTCTCTCTCTCTCTCTCTGCCTCTTTCTTTCTCTGTCACTCTCAAATAAATAAATAAAAATGAATAAAAAAAGTTTAAAAGCATCCACTACCCTGTCTGGTGCCTTTTTTTTTTTTTAAAGACAGCCACTGGCCTTGAACTTGTGATCCTAAAGCTCCCAGATATTATGAACAAAATTTAAAACAAGAAAACTTTCTGGGCACAGTGGCACACGCTTTTAATCCCAGCACTTGAGTGGCAGAGGTAGTAGGATTGCCTTGAGTTCAAGGCCACCCTGAGACTACATAGTGAATTCCAAGTCAGCCTGGGCTAGAGTGAGACCCTACCTCATAAAACCAAAATAAAGAAAACTCTTCTTGAATCAAGATTATCATGGTCCACCCCCACTTTAACCTCTCTCTCTCTCTTTCTCTCTCTCTCTTTCTGTCTCTCATATTCTCTCTGCCTCTCTCTCCTCTCCACTTAATAACCAGTCTACAACAATGGCACATCAACATCACGAGAAATGATAACTGCCAGCCATGGTGACCTTCACCTCACCTTGGCCGTGAGAGGCCTGCTGCTTGTTAGCATTGAGGATCCATCACTCGCTGAGTGTCTTGACTCTGCGTATTCCTCTATGTAGATTCAGCAGAGAAAGAACAGAGGGGATGAAATCACACAAGTCCTGCATGTTCGCTGAGGAAATTGAAAAATGTGAATATTCCTTATAAGATGAAGAAATTTCAGGCATCTCTTGTGGTGGGTCTGAAGACAAAAGACAATTTCAGGCAAGATGCAGATAGGACCGGACTTAGGTCAGCGCAAGAGTGAAAAGACGCTTTTCTTTTTTAAGTTTAAACTTTGCACGGACACATCATGTGTTGGTACCATTATTTTCCTCCTCCCTGTTCCCACTCCACTGAGGGCCTTCCTTAGTGGGATTGCTGGTATTCACCATGGAGATTGGGTTATGAATTGTGGGAGCAGCAGTCAGTCATTGTTGGTGGCGGGGAGGTTGGGGTACCTCTGGCTATTCCCTCCCACCCTGTGGCTCTTACATTCTTTCTGCCCCCTCTTCTGCAAAACTCTCTGAGCCTTGGTGGGTGTGCTTTAAGTCTACTTTAACGTCGAACTCTCGGCAGCTTCCAGATCTCAACTTTGGTGGGTTCTGAGTACCCTCGCTGTTTGTCTCCATTACCCTGGCTCAGGTTGTCAGGCTCGCCATGGAAAAGCAGCTCTCCTGCTCCTCTTGCCAGGTCCTTTGTGCTGTTACCTGGACCCTGGCTGCTGTGCTAGGAGTGGTTCACCTGTTGACATGGAGTCAGCAATCCTTGTCCTGTTGATAGACTTGGATTGTCCTTGGTTCTTGCTCCTTTCTGAAAAAGAAAAACAGATTCTCCAGTGGAGAGTGAGATCAGGATAGATTGAGAGCAGAAGTACTGTTAATTTAGAGAGATTTTGATGGGGGTAGTCTCTCTTTTTGCCAAAGACTGGTGGGAGCTTCTCATTGGCATCCAAAATCTTGGTCTCCGCAGGATTCTGACTTGGTTCCCAGTTCCAGCCATGTTTTCCTTTCCACTGAGCGGATCTCTTAGCCAATCAGAAAACCATTGGTAACCTACCTAGGCTGGGTGTCACTACTGCACAGGTGTGCACAGCTTGTCAGGACAATTGATTGCATATCAAAGGTTCCCCTGCTTGCTCGCAGCATTGTTGGTTGTTTTCACCAAGCGTCTCATGTTACAGTTATCAGTACAATACGGGTTAACCATCTGGGAGCTGACTTCCTTCCAGATTCAGCCAGATCTCTCAATGCTCTGCATTGGCAGCATGTGTTATCTTCAGCAATATGGTCTTGCCTTTCCCCTCAGGTGGTAATCAATTGCTCTGACAGAAGTCTGTCTTGTTTTGGGGACTCATAGGTCTCTCTAATCAACAGCTCAACATGGGTTGTAACCTATTCTGATACTAGGATTTATCAGCCAGAGCCAAATATTTTAGGGATGGGGGAAGATTTTGTTGTTGTTGTTGTTTTTCAAGGTAGGGTCTCACTCTGGCTCAGGCTGACCTGGAATTCACTATGTAGTCTCAGGGTGGCCTTGAACTCTTGGCAATCCTCCTACCTCTGCCTCCCAAGTGCTGGGATTAAAGGCGTGCGCCACCACTCCTGGCAGATTTTTTTTTTTTTTGATTCACTGAAGAATTCTTATTTATTCATTTTTTTTTTTAGTTATGGACATACTCAGTATATAAACAGCACATGTTGATACCATCCTTACCATCATCCCTGCTCCCTCCCTCCAAAGTGACCCTGTCTTTGGGGATACTGGTTGTGGGTTGTGCATTATAGGGGTAGCCATCAGTTATAGGGAAGAGGCAATATCTCTGTGCGTAATGTCCCAACTGATGGCTCTAACAATCTTTCTCTCCCTTTTTCTGCAAAATTGCCTGAGCCATGTTGGACTCCTTTTAGGTCTTCTTCAGTGATGGGCTCTTAGGAGCCTCTGGATCTCTGGTTTGGTAGGAGTTGAGTGTTCTCTGTGTCTATCTCCTTCATTCTTGTGCTGATATCAGGATCATCAAGAAAGCAGCACTCTTGTTCATTTCCCCAATTGCTCTATGGTTTTTAGCTAGGGAAGACATTTTAACCAGAAATTTTCCCTTTGAGTTATTGGCCTTCCTGGAGCCATCACTAATTCTCTCTCATACTCAGGACTGGTACAGACCATGTGGCTAGAAGAAAGGAAAGGAAAGGAAGTTGCATTATAGCATGGCAAGCGAAGGATAGCAAACACTGCTGCTGGACTCCATATTTCAGGCACCATATCTGCTTGTAGAGACACTTGGCCAATTGAGTCTCATGAATGCATCCTCTCCAGGGAGGAGAGAGAACTCTTGAGTCTAGAAGCAAATCTCTGTCTGAAGCTGGCCTTGTGTCTCCGGTGACTGACAAGAGTTCTCTACCAACAGAAACGTTGCTTCTCTTCTTGGAGTCTTCCAGAAAATTGTACAGAAGTGGGAAGTGCCAAGTGATAATTTATGTAAAGGGAATGTATGAGCTTTAATTTACCTAAAGCAAACCTACAATGTGGGACTTGATATGACCCAAAGCCTAGCTTCCACTGGCAAACAAACAGATGTGCCCAGACTTGACCCAGAAGATATTCACAATAAAACAAACAGCGCCCACCCACACACTGTACATACTGAGTGACAATCAAAACACCGAACAGAAGGGAAGGGAAATGAGAGAGGAAGAAGGAAGGGAGACAGAGGGGGTGGGAAGAGAGGGAGAAAGTGAAAGACAGAAAGAGAAAATGAGCCATGTCCCTGACCCTTTCTATGATGAACCTTGAGTTTCATTAACACACTGACACCTCATCTTCACAATAAGTCCATCTGACAACCAGCAGCCAGGATCTGTGGGGTTAAGCAACATGCCTGTGACCACAGGGCTGAAGAGTCCGAGCTGGCATTGGAACACCTCAGCCCTGAGTCCAAAGTCCTGGACTTCCCACTGAGTCGCATGGCCAGGTGACAAGATATTTGCTTTCCATACACATTTCTCTGTTTGTATTTTCAGCCCTGTGTCATAACAGAAATGTTTGGCTTTTTACTTGGAACTCAGAAACGTCCTGGACTCCATGGGAAGATGGATTTACTGCTGTGTCTGAGGTAGAATTTCTCAAAGCCAAAGCTTTTTTGCTCACCCATTTAGTGGCAGGGACACGGGCTTTGCAGAAGGCAAGCATGCTTCACATCCCAGTTCTGCCACTCATCGCTTAGCAGCTGAGGAACAAGGAGCAAGATGATGCCTTATGACAAAGCCTCAGTTTTCCCATCTGAGACATGGGACTGGTTGATAAAGTTGTCAAAAGCATTAAAAGAAATTAAGTACAGGATACTACTATACAAACTTGCCCACACCCAGCCTCCTCCCTGCTTCAATTTGAGAAAGTGACAAGTGGAAATCACAGGAATAAGGGCCGCACCTCAAGAACAGTTGCTAAGTGGTGACCCTAACTTATCAAAAGTGTCTGGGGGCCTACAACCGGGCTTGTCTCAGGAGCATCTGTTCTTCAGCAGCATTTACATATGGGCAGCTTTTGGGGGGAGGAGTTCGGCTATAGATGACTTTGAGCTCCAGATAATTTCTACACTCATGAACTAAGTATGAGCTCTATCCCATAGCCAGACTATTAAAAAAATAAGACCATATCAACAGGAGGAGTGCCAAGCTCTAGAAAGATTCCATTTCTCAAAGCCTCGCAAGCCAGTGTCTGGTTGGGAATTGGCCACAGCCTGATTTGGGGGTATTTGGGCAGCTCTGAGTAAACTCCGCTCTGCTGTGTGGAGTCATTATCTCCACTAAGTGGATCCAGGTCCGGGAGCAGGAAACTAACTCACTTATTTTGGCCAAGAAGACTGCTGTGAGGAAGCTAACTTCATTACTGGTCTCGCAGTGCTTATCTGGCCCCAAAAGACTGCTCCGGAGACATAAAGCAAGCTTTTAACTTTGGGAACCAGGGATAGCTCATGCCCCAAGGCTCAGACTCTGAAGTGTCTACACATGGGGCGCAGTGCCATCAGCTGCCCCAGATGCCACCACTTTGTGTCCAAACGAGAATTTTGTTGTGTCATTTTCAGAGAAAGCAATGAGCTCTATGAAGACAAGGATGGTCCCTGAGAACATTCTGTAAAGCGCTCTGTTTTGTGGAAGTCATTGTTCTCCACTCTCTCAGTGGGGAATAGTATCCACACACACTCCACTTTGCAGAGGACATTATACACTATGCACACAGAATATGTGACACGGATCCTGCCATAGAGCAGCCACTCAGGACAAGTTCAACGGACATGAAGAAGGCATTACATGGTAGATGGTGGAGCTAAAATTAGCTGGACAATCCTGTGTGTATTGTTGTGTATGCTATCAGACACTATTTTTAATGAGAACAACAAAATGTATATCAAAGAAAGAACACTTTGGCAATATGTTCTGTTGGTGTGACAAGGTAGCAAATGCAGCTGACAGTATGGTGAATTTCTGATTTATCATTATTACATCCATTTAACAGGTTGACAAACTGAATAACTTATAGGCTAAAAGATGGCTGAAATAATTCACAAGTATGTAATAAGGCTTTCATAATAGGAACTCTGTGCCTCTCAATAATAAAAAAATAATAAATTATTATTGATGGATAATGATCATAGTGGGGAGAAAACAGAGGCTCAGAGAACATTTGCATTGCTGGCAGAAATTACCCAACCAAGAGAAGCCTGTGGAAAACAAAGAGGTTTATTTTGGCTTACAGGCTTGAGAGCTAAGCTCCATGATGGCAGGGGAAAATGATGGTATAAGCAGAGGGTGGATATCATCCCCTGGCCAACATCAAGTGGACAACAGCAACAGGAGAGTGTGCCAAACACTGGCAAGAAGACGCTGGCTATAACACCCATAAGCCCACCCCCAACAACACACTGCCCCCAGAAGGCATTAATTCCCAAATCTCCATCAGCTGGGAACCTAGCATTCAGAACACTTAAGTTTATGGGGGACACCTGAATCAAACACCACATTCTGCCCCTATCCCCCATAAACTGATAACCATCCATGATGTAAAATGTATTGCATTCAGTCCAACTTTGAAAGGCCCCCATTTTTTTTTATCAATCTTAATGATGTTCAAATATCCCCATAAACCAAGGTTTTTTCTTTTTTTCTTTTTTTCTTTTTATTTTTTTTTAAATTTTTATTTATTTATTTATTTATTTGAGAGCGACAGACAGAGAGAAAGACAGATAGAGGGAGAGAGAGAGAATGGGCGCGCCAGGGCTTCCAGCCTCTGCAAACGAACTCCAGACGCGTGTGCCCCCTTGTGCATCTGGCTAACGTGGGACCTGGGGAACCGAGCCTCGAACCAGGGTCCTTAGGCTTCACAGGCAAGCGCTTAACTGCTAAGCCATCTCTCCAGCCCAAAACCAAGGTTTTTATTTGAGCCACAATACCAAAAAGTCCCCCCAAAGCCCATAATGGCACAGAATACACATTTATACTGCAAAAGAGGGCACTGGACATAGCAAAGAAATATTCAACCAATACAAGATTTAAAACAGAGCAAACATCAAACTCTGCAGTTCCAAGTCCAACAGCTCTGATAATTATAACCAGTAACCCCTCTAGCTAGGCTACTCACAGTCCTGAAAAACTTTATCTGGGGCTGGCAGCTCTCCTTGGCAGCCGTCTCATGGTCCCAACATCTCCACTGGGTCTCTACTGTAACCCACAGTTCATCCCCACAGCTCCATGGGGTCTCCATGACTCAGTGACCCTCTCTTTCCTGAATATCTATTGTTTTAATTAACAACTTCCATGATTGTAAAGAATATCTCATGGTATTGCCCTCCCTCCCCCCACTTTCCCCTTGGAAACTCCATTCTCCATCATATTCTCTCCTTTCAATCAGTCTCTCTTTTATTTTGATGTCATGATCTTTTCCTCCTATTTGATGGTCTTGTGTAGGTAGTGTTAGGCACTGTGATATCTAGGCCAATTGTGTCTGGGGGGAACACATTGTAAGGAGTCCTACCCTTTCTTTGGCTCTTACATTCTTTCCACCACCTCTTCCACAATAGACTCTGAGACTTGGAAGGCATGATAGAGATATTGCAGTGCTGAACATTCTTCTCACTTCTTTACAGCACCATGATGCCTTCTGAGTCATCCCAAGGTCACTGCCATCTGAAAAGAGAAGGTTCTCTACCAAAAGTGTGAGTATCATTAATATATGGGTATAAACATTAAGAGAAGTGCTTGTTGGGCAGTTTGATAAGCATAGTATATACATTTAGCCAGGCAGCAGCAGACATTACACCCCTAGGGCTCATGACTATCCCTGTTGTAGGTTTTCAGTATCAGGGATGTATTCCCTCCCATGCCTCCAGTCCAGTTAGAGGGCAGTTGGTTTCCACCATGACAGACATGCCACTGTTGCACCCATTGATTGGCTCATTTGGCCTGGCTGGCAAAATTTAAGACTTGTAGTGCCCACTGTTGAGTATCTTCCCTGGTGAGTTCTCTCTCTTCCATTGAACTGCATACAGAATGGCTTCTTCCAGCTTTCTGTCTGCTGGTGTACATGGAGGTGGTTATCAGCTCAGTTCCGGCAGGATTTCTCAGTGGCCTTGTCTTTCCTGCATTTCTTATACTCCACAATGCCAGGTAGAGTGTCAATTTGTTAATCCAGGAGGGAATAAAGCAGACTTTGAAGAACAGAACATTCCTTGAGCATCAGGCCCCTTTAAAAGAATTTACATTCTTCCTATTACCCCAATCTCAAAGATTATAATCTCTCATACAATTACAGCTGGACAGGCAGCAGTTTTGGTCCAAAGATTCATTTCTTCTATGTCATATCCCTCTGAACACACCAATCCATTTCTACATACTGCAACCCTGCACAAGTTCTCAGGACACAGGTAAAACAGCAAGCCTCTAACACAACTGCTTCTAGCCCAGCCCAGACAAAGCTCTTTTTCACCTTCATAAGCCAAACCTCATAGTCCATAACTCTTAATGCATTCAGGTCTTTCAACTCTCACCAGAATAGTTCATCAAGCTGTACTTACAACATTGCTAGGTGTCTATTAGGCCAAGGTTTCAAATCCTTTAATAATCCCCTTAAAAATCTATTCCAAACGTCCCAAGCCACACAGTCAGTTGTCCAGCAACCACACCACTCTCAGTGTCAACATTACTGTTGCAGTCAGCTTTGCGTTGCTTGCAGAAATCACCCTCCACAATGAGCTGTTGGTCAGGGAGGCCATGAGTCCCCCAAAACAATGCAGGCCATTGTCAAAGCACTGAAAGTGAACTAAGACACTGCTTCTGAAGACTCCACAGGCTATGATGGCAGGACCCTGACAGATCATGCTGGACATGAAATGGAAACTATCTCCCTGCTGGCTGGCTGTCACAGTGCTGGGGATAAAGATCACTAACAGCATGAAGAACCAGTGGATCCTGAGTGCTACAAAATCAACCAGCCAGACAAGAGAGTGGCACACAGTCTCTAGGGTACACTAACTGCTCTCTTACTAGAGATGAGGTTCACTTAGTGGAAGTGACTTCATACCTGCTGTTGCAGTCAGGTTCACATTGCTGGTAGAAATCACCTGACCAAGAGCATCCTGTGGAGGGCGGGGGAAAGAGGTTTATTTCGGCTTACATGCTCAAGGAGGAAGCTCCATGAGGGCAGGGAAAATGATGGCATGAACATAGGGTGAACATCACCCCCAGGAAAACATAAGGTAGACAATAGCAACAGGAGGGTGTGCCAACACTGACAAAGAAAATCTGGCTATAACATCCATAATCCCACCCCTAGCAATACATTGCCTCCAGGAGGCAATAATCCCCAAATCTCCATCAGCTGGGAACCTTGCATTCAGAACACCTAAGTTTATGGGGGACACCTCAATCAAACCACCACATTCTGCCCCTGGTACCCATAAATTGATATTCATACATGATATGAAATATAATGCATTCAGTATGACTTTAAGAGCCCTCACAATTTTTATCAATCCTAATAATATTCAAACATCCCCCATAATCCAAGGATTTTTAACTGAGCCATAATACCAAAAAAAAAAAAAAAAAATCCCCCAAAAAACTCACAATGGCACAGAATAAACATTCACACTACCAAAGATGGCATTGGGCATGACAAAGAAATATTCAACCAATAGAAGATTTAAACAGGACAAACATCGAACTCTGTAGCTCCAAGTCCAACAACTCTAGTCAGTGACAAATCTCCAAGCCCAATAATTCTAATCAGCAACAAGTCTCTGGAGTTCCAATTCCACCCCTCCAGCTAGGCTACTCATAGTTCTGGAAAACTTCACCCAGAGCCAACAGCAATCCTTAGCAGCCATCTCATGGTCTCGGCATCTTCACTGGGTCTCCACTGAAACCTACGGTTCATCCTCACAACTCCATGGGGTCTCCATGCAGGCATCCAGCAAACCTGCTTCATACTGCCCATGGTCATTTCCAAAACACAAGACAGTGTTGCAAACTCAATGACCCTCTCTTTCCTGCATTTCTTATACTCCACAATACCAGGTATGGTGCCAATTTGTTAATCCAGGAGGGAATAAAGCAGACATTGAAAAATAGGACACTCCTTGAGCACTCAGGCACCTTCAAAAGAGTCTATATTCTTCCTGTTATCCCAGTGCACATTAACTGGCCCAGTCTCAATGGTTGTAATCTCTCAAACAATTGCAGGTGAATGGGCAGCAGTGCAGTTTAGGCCCAAAGATTTCATTTTTTTTCTGTGCCATATCCCTCTACTAACACCAGTCCATTTCTACATACTGCAATCCTGCACAGCTTCTCAGGACATGGCCATAACAGCAAGCCTCTCACACAAACTACTTCTAGCCCAGTCCAGACAATGTTCCTTTGTCACCCACAGAAGTCAAACTTCACAGTCCATAATTTTTACTGTGTTCAGGTCTTTCAACTCTGACCAGAATAGTCCATCCATCTGTACTTACAGCACTGTAAGGTATATCTTAGTCCAAGGTTTCAAATCCATCCACATTCCTCTTGAAAATCAGCTTCAAAAGGCCAAAGCTACACAGTCAGGGTGTCTAGCAGCAAATGACACCCCTCCTCAGTATCAACATTACGGTTGTAGTCAGGTTCACATTGCTGGTAGAAATCACCCAACCAAGAGCAGCTTGTGGGAAAAAAAAAAAGAGGTTTATTTTGGCTTCTAGGCTCCAGGGGGAAGCTCCATGATGGCAGAGAAAATTATGGCATGAGAAGAGCATGGATATCACCCTTTGGACAACATAAGGTGGACAACAGCAACAGGAGAGTGTACCAAACACCAGCAAGAGGAAGCTGGTATAGTACCCATAAGGCCGCCGCCAACAATATACTGCCTTCAGGAGGCATTAGTTCCCAAATCATCAGCTGGGAACCTAGCATTCAGGACATGTAAGTTTATGGGGGACACCTGAATCAAACCACCACAATTGCTATTGAGAACCAAGTTAGAAGCCTCTTGCTTGGAAGGTCATAGACCCTACAGGGAAGCTTCCACTGTTTTGGTTTGTTTTTGTTTTGCTTTTTGGCTAAAAGGAGATGTTATGCCTAACAAAAAGTCTTTTAAATGTCTATGTTTCTCCTTTGAGCCATGCTGCTCTCAGTCTTAGGTAGAGATTCATCTGTTTACTGATGGCAATGAATACCACAGAGATCCAATACAGTGACCAGTATGACAAGAAAAGAAAACTCTCATCCTAGCACAAGACAACTCACCTCTAGCACACCCACCAAGTCCCAGGAGGCATTACAGGGAAAACTGGCCACACTGCTATCCTGAGAACATTCTCCAGGGAGATGGCAGTAGACACTGAGGAGATTCAAAACTCAACAAAGCAGAAATTCAGAGGGTGATTAGGAGAGTTCTAACATGCCCTCCAAAGCTCAGGGGATATTGAGGAAGAGAAAGTGAAAAAATATAAGAGCCACAGGATGGGAAGGTGTATTCTGAGCCAGTGTCCTCACCCCATATGCAGAGAGACTGATTGGTACATTCATGACCCCACAGTGAATTCCAATGGCCCCACTGAGTAGGGCCCCCAGTGGAATGGGGCGGGGAGAGGGGACATAAGAGTCCACCCCAATGGAAATATGACCCATTTGCAATACTTCAATGTACTAAAGTTCTCAATTAGAAAATGACATGGGGCTGGAGAGATGGCTCAGTGGTAAAGGCACTTGTCTGCAAAGTCTAAGGAGCCAGGTTCAATTTCCCAGTACCCATGTAAAGCCAGATACACAAGGTGACAGATGCATCTGGGATCTATTTGCAGTGGCTTGAGGCCCTGGCATACCCATTCTCTCTGTGCCTGTCTCTCCCTTTCTCTCTCTCTCTTTCCCTCTCTTTTTTCTCTCTCTCCTGATCTCTGCATGTCTCTCATGCACACAAATAAATAAAATTAAATAAAAATGAAACAAACAAAAAACCAGCCCTGATTTATGCTGACCCACCAAGAGGTCAACTGGCCAACACATACAAAGTAACAAATTCTTTGTGTACTCATCAACCTATTAGGAACCCCTCCCTCCACATACATTCAGAGTCAACAATCCAAATTACTGGGCTTTAGAGTAATTTACACCCACCTACCCCTCCATCAGGTGACTACAGATTCTAGAGCTCCTACAAGGTACCTATTCTGCCTCACTTTCACTTAGTGCCTTACTTTCTTTTCTTTTTCTTCTTTTAATTTTAGAGAGAGAGAGAGAGTATTGGCGCACCAGGGCCTCAGCCACCACAATTGAAGTCCAGATGCTTGCGCCACCTAGTGCACATGTCCAACTTTGCACTTACATGACCTTTGTCTGTCTTGCTTATGTGCCATCTGGAGAGTCGAACATGGGTCCTTAAACTTCACAGGCAAGTGCCTTAACTGCTAAGCCATCTCCCCAGCCCTCAGTTTCTTTTCTTTGTTTGCCATGTCTGTTCCTGTCAGTTCTTTGGAAGTTGGAAGACAAGAAAGTTGAGAGCTACTTGCTTGGAGAGTATAGTGATGGTTGAGTGACTATTGCTGTAACATCCAATCTACTCCTGTCCAGAGCTAAGAGAGGTTCTGTCTCTTTCAAAACCAGTATCAACAGAACAGTGGCCATCATTAACAGTGCATTGCAAAGTTGAAATTGCTATGTCAATGCATAGAGTTAGGTCTGGCAATGGATCTGTTAACTTTTTGATTTAATCAGTTCTTACTATTTTTTTTTTTTTTTTTTTTTTTTTTTTTTTTTGGTTTTTCGAGGTAGGGTCTCACTCTGGTCCAGGCTGACCTGGAATTAACTCTGTCATCTCAGGGTGGCCTTGAACTCATGGCAATCCTCCTACCTCTGCCTCCCAAGTGCTGAGATTAAAGGCGTGTGTCACCACGCCCAGCTAGTTCTTACAATTAAAACATCATGTTGTACAAAAAAAAAATAAATAAATAAGAGGATAAAATATTTGCAGAGGAACAAGAAGAAAAGTATGCAAGTAAAGAAGTATTTGGGGTTGGAGAGATTGATTAGTGGTTAAAGTATTTGCCTGTAAAAACCTAACAAACCAGTTCAATTCCCCAGTATCCACAAAAAAGCCAGATGAACAAAGTGGAACATGCATCTGGAATTCATTTGTCATGTCTGGAGTCCCTGGAATGCCCATTCTCTCTCTGCCTCTCTTCTCTCTTGACCTCTCTGCTTGCAAATAAACAAACTTTAAAAAAAAATAAGTATTTCGGGCTGGAGAGATGGCTTAGTGGTTAAGCGCTTGCCTGTGAAGCCTAAGGACCCCGGTTCGAGGCTTGGTTCCCCAGGTCCCACGTTAGCCAGATGCACAAGGGGGCGCACGCGTCTGGAGTTCGTTTGCAGAGGCTGGAAACCCTGGCGTGCCCATTCTCTCTCTCTCCCTCTATCTGTCTTTCTCTCTGAGTCTGTCGCTCTCAAATAAATAAATAATTTTAAAAAATAAGTATTTCTTTCTATTTCAGAACATTTCTCAGGTTTAATGTTTATTTTATAATCAACTGTTTCTGTTAACAATGAGTATTATAGGACTTTCAGGGTTCATTTGCTTTTGTCTGGTCCATGGAAATTGCTATACTTTAAACAGTCCGCACACGCCAGCAGCCATTACCACAGAAATCCATCAGAGCAATTTCTGCCCCAAGAAGCAATGGAAAGTAGGAGAGTGTGACTTTTTTTTTTTTTTTTTAAACACGAACTAGGTAGATTGCCTTATGGAAAAACAAAAATGAAAAGAAGTAGGTGGCAGGGTTGGGGAGTTAGGAAGACTGCTCTAGGGCTGCCAAGTTCCTCTACTCATATGTGCTGGTGCTTGCAGGGTTGTTTGGAGATCCAGTGAGAGATCTAGTATCCAATTGCTTGGCAAAGTCTTTTGGACTCTGCAAATGTATATGCAAATGAATTCTAATACATTATCCCATTATCATAAAATATAGCTACAGAAATGAAATATCCTTCAATCTTTATTCCCTCTAGATGCAAATATGATATAATGGATTAAATATTAATCCCCAAAATATATGCCTACCCAGAATTCAAAAGTGTGACATTCATGAGGTCAGACTGGTGCTGGGGTGCTCACTGACCATAGGAGAAGGAACACAGCGGCTCAGTCCAGGGTCCTTTACACAACCCAGCTCCAGCCCTACTGAGATAAACAGATGAGGGGGCCTCCCCTCCCTGGGCACAGATGTTAAGCACTTGTAAGTTACCTGTGATTATTAAAAGATGCCATATGTTAACCTTTTTTTTTAAAGTGTGACATTATTTAAATAAAAGAGTTTTGCAGATGTACTTAGGAGTCTTGAGAAGGGACCATCCTGGATGAATGCAATAATAACTAAACGCAGACACAAGTAGAGAAGGTGATGGAAAAAGCAGGGCAGAGCCTGGGTCATACATCTCAAGCCAAGGAGCACCTGGACCTCTAGGAGCTAGGAGGGAGGAATGGCACAGTTTCTCCCTCAGTACAGCCAGAGGAAGTGCTGCAGAAACTTGGTCTAGTGTTTCTGGCTTCCAGAACTGTGATAGAATGCATACCCTGTCATTTAAGTGTCCCTGTTTATAGTGATTTGTTATGGTTATTTCCCACAGGAAATAATACAAAAGGCTAAAGAGAGAAAATCTGAAGAGGATTTTGGAAGTGGATGAAAGTTATTCACAAAACTCAATGTCGAGGTCCTTGAATGGCTCCAAAGAATGAGTCAGTCTGAAGTAACATTTAACAGGCGCACAGAGAAAAGCAAACATCATGAATAAAGGTTACTTGGGCAAAGAAAAGATTTAATAGAGTTCATGTATGAACCATTGGACTAAAAGACTGAAGGGAAAGCGTTAAGAGGGTGCAGACTTGCAGATGAACCTCCTCTCACTCAGACAGCCCTTATACTGAGGAGCAAGAAGGATAGGGTCAGCCAATGATTGGAGAGGTGTAGGCTCTCCAACAACATGAAAGCCAGCTATGGGAAAGACTTCTTTCACCTGGATGTGGCAAAGGTAGGAAGGGAGGGAGGAAGGAAGGAAGGAAGGGAGAGAGGGGAGAAAGAAGGAAAGAGGTATCAATACATGGGCATGGTGGTGCACACCCTTAATTCCAGCACTTGGGAGGCAGAGGTTAGGAGGATTGCCTTGAGTTTGAGGCCACCCTGAGACTACATAGTGAGTTCCAGGTCAGCCTGGGCTATGACGAAACCCTACCTCGAAAAAAAAAAATCCTTTTTCATATCAGAAATAATTCTGTAATTCCCAATTCACACCCCCAAATAATTGAATGCCTACACACATGTACACAAACTGCACTGTAATTCATATCTGAACAAAACTGCAATTCGCATGTGAATGAAGCTCATCCAACACACATTGCTTCCATAAAGCACATCCCAGCCTTTCTGCGGTCATGCACGCCAGACAGCATGTCAGTACCACACACAAAGATCATTTTAAGCAGAGAAACCACCAAAACATGTGGAAAATGTAGTATTAAGTAGATTGTAAAACAGACACTTAGATCGATGTTCTGCTGGCTTCCCCAAGAGCACCCATCTTTGGAAAACAAAGGTGACACAACAGAAATATGGAAATGTATTCCTGCCGTCAGGAGATAACGATCCCCCAAAATAGTGGTGGTTTCTGGAAAAGGTTCCATTGTAATTCAAGCATGAACGTGGCAAGATGCAGGAGCAGAGCTGCAAGGGTCAAACTTTCCTCAGGAAGCTGCTGCAGACGGCTCCGATTCAGTAGAGTGGGTGATAAGGGAGGGACAACCCAAGCAAGCCAATAAATCTCCCATGCTAAAAGACCTTTTATCTTGCCATGTAGAAGAAATCAAAGGATAAGTATGTAACCCTGAAGCAGAGCCCGATATGTTTATTAGCTATAACTGGGTTTTCTAAAGAAGCAGTGTGAGCTAACTGAGTGCTCACACTTAAAAGGGAGATTTTTACCTGCAGGCCTTTTCTACCCATTTAAAATTTAGAAATCACAATGTTCCTGATGAGAATCAACATGGACACATTGCTGTAAGAAATATGCTCGGAGCAAGGCATGGTGGCGCACGCCTTTAATCCCAGTACACAGGAGGCAGAGGTAGGAGGATTGCAAGAGTTCAAGGCCACCCTGAGACTACATAGTGAATTCCAGATCAGTCTGAGCTAGAGTGAGACCCTACCTCAAAACACCAAAAAAAAAATTTAAATAAATAAATAAAAATAAAAAGAAGAAAAAGAAAAGAAATATGCTCCAGGAACTACTGGACACTGAAAGTCCACTTGCTTGGGTATCATTTTATAATGATGAGTCAAGTAGATGTGGTTATTACATGAGAAGTCTCCAAAATATAAATTCTCAGGGGGCTGGAGAGATTTCTTAGTGGTTGGATACTTGCTGGCACAGCCAAAGGACCCTGGTTCGATTCCCCAGTACCCACATAAGCCAGATGCACAAGTTGGTGCATGTGTCTGGAGTTCATTTGCAATGGCTAGAAGCCCTGCCATGCCAGTACACCCCCCTCAAATAAACAAATATATGCCTTTATAAAAAAAAATAAGTTATTATACTGAATGCCAAACTGAGTCTTGGAATGGAAGGCCTGACCTATAATTTATCTACCAGTTCAGGTATCTGCTCTTAAGTAGTTCTAACTCAATTGGACAACCTTAAATATACACTGTGCAATGAAATATATGCGTGTGTGTGTGTGTGTGTGTGTGTGTGTGTGTCGAATGCCAAACTGAGTCTTGGAATGGAAGGCCTGACCTATAATTTATCTACCAGTTCAGGTATCTGCTCTTAAGTAGTTCTAACTCAATTGGACAACCTTAAATATACACTGTACAAAGAAATATATGCATGTGTGTGTGTGTGTGTGTGTGTGTGTGTGTGTGTGTCTACCTACTCACACACATTAATTGCATAGCCATTTATTAATAAGATAAAAGTGCAGCAACATTGTGCTTCTGGAAGTCTTCCCTGGTCCTTGTCACTAGAAAACGGCCAGTTATGATTAGGTAGACAACTGAATCCAGCTGTAGTAATTTAGAAAGGAAATGAGGCAGCTCACAAAGTTTCTAGGGACAGGGCCAGGTGAGCAGCTACAAAATGGCTTCAACCACATAGTACCACAGACGTAATGTAGTGTTTCCACAGGAAGCTCATGTGTTGGAGGCTGGGTCTCTAGCTGGTGGCTCTGTTAAAAGGTCATGAGTGTGCTAACTTCATTGGTGGATCAGCCTAGTGATAAATTCGTAGCTGAGTGCAGTAGTCAATGGTGAGGTCTTGTTGGAAGAAGGACATTACTAGGGTATGACTTTGAAGGCTATATTTTGTCCTTTGCCTTCTCCGCACTCCCCTAAAATAAATACTTTTTGTCTTGTTTTTCTTTAGTATTTTGTTACAGCAACAAAAATTGAACACATGCTCTGAAGTATTTTTGCCAGCACCCCTAAACAAAAGACTGAGCCTACCCCAACCCCCTGCTTTCTCTTGCTGCTTTCCTCCGGCTGGTTTATGTGTTTGTGGCATTGGTACTGGGAGCTGGAAGAAGCTTCTGTCCAGAGGATAGAGGATTAATGCTATGGAAAATCACCAGACACAGAGCAAGCGCTCAGAAGATAACACCATGGCCACATGTGGAATGAATACCCACCTGGCTCCGACCTCCAGGCCGAGTCCTGCTTTGACTTGTTTCTCTGTCTCGTCTTAAATTCTTAGTTCTGCAACATTTGTCTTGGCCTTCCTTTCCAAACTGTAGCAGACAGCTTCAGGTTCACTGAGATGAACTTCCAGACCAGGCACAGTTATGGAGGAAGGAATATTTACTGAAGCCTACAGATCCAAGGGAAGTTCATATTGGCAGAAGAAGCTGACCTGCTTTCTTCACAGGACCAATCACAGAGAGAAGCACAAGCCAAAGAGCCACACAGCACAGTACACTTTAGGAACTCCTGCTAGGCACACTTTGCATGTCTTTAGATTGAAATCTGAAACCCACCACCACACCTTAAGATCCACCCAGTGACACTGCCTCCAGCCAGGTGGCTGCAGCTGCAAACAACAAACACATAAAAAACTGAATAGGGCTGGAGAGATGGCTTAGCGGTTGAGCGCTTGCCTGTGAAGCCTAAGGACCCCGGTTTGAGGCTCGGTTCCCCAGGACCCACGTTAGCCAGATGCACAAGGGGGCGCACGCGTCTGGAGTGCGTTTGCAGTGTCTGGAAGCCCTGGTGTGCCCGTTCTCAATCTCTCTCTCTCTCTGTCTCTTTCTCTTTCTATCACTCTCAAATAAATAAATAAATAATTTTTTTAAAAAACCTGAATATACTGGGGGCCATCTATTCAAACCACCACAAAATCCTTTCCCACCGTGACCCTTCCACAGTTTCCCATGCTCCAGCAAATAGCCCTATACTATGCGCATGCTCAGGTAACCAACCCTCACTTAATGCAGGGGGCCACAAAAGGAAACATACAAGTAAGAAGGGGGTTATCTGGGAAGAAGTAGGGGTCTAGTCAGAGTGGGAAGGGGTAAGAATGGGTAATGTTTGGTGACTATAATCAAAATCCATTATATACATATACCAAGTTGTCAAAAATAAAATTAAAATTTTTTTTGTTGTTGTTGTTGGTGGTGGTGATGGCTTTTGTTTGTTTGTTTGAGCCCGGGCTGACCTAGAATTCGCTATGTAGTCTCAGGCTGGCCTCAGATTCACGACGATTCTCCTGCCTCTGACGCCTGAGTGCTGGGATTAAAGGTATGCACCACTACGCCCAGCAGTGAGAGAGGAGAGAATAGGATCACCAGGGCCTCCAGTTGCTGAAAACAAACTCCACACGCATGCACCACCTTGTGCATCTGGCTTTATATGGGTACAAAGAACTCAAACTGATGACATTAGGTTTTGCAGGCAAGTGCCTTAACTGCTGAGCCATCTCCCCAGCTTTAAAATCATGTTTTAAAAAGAGTTCCAGGGCTGGAGAAATGGTTTAGTGGTTAAGTCACTTGCCTGCAGAGCCAAAGGGCCATAGTTCAATTCCCCAGGACCCACATAAGCCAGATGCACAAAGCGACCCATGCATCTCTCTCCCTCAAATAAATAAATAAATACAAATAAAATATTTAAAAAGCAAGAGTTCCAAATACAGAAGAGTCTGTCCTCATGGACTTGGAGGATGCCACCCTCCAAACTTGCCAACTTGAAACTCTCCAAACTCCATGGTGCAGGGTTTTTATGAAAGTTTAATTGCATAGTTAATTACGTAGGCATGACTGATTAAATAACTGGTCACTGGGGCCTGTGTTGAGTAGCCTAGTCTGCTGTCCTCCAGATGGGTAAACAGGGATGTTCTACACACTGTTTGAACAGGTTGCAGGAGTGAGCAGAGACCACCTTGCTCAGGGGTGAAGTGGGCAGGTGGTCTCTGCACAGCCGAGCTGGCCACATGGGGGAGGGGGGTTGGTTTTGGCTCGGGGGAGAGCTTACCTAGGTCAGGTGTGTGCCAGCCTGTACTTTTTAAAATCAACTAACTTATTTTTACTGGCAAATTTAATGCATGAGCATACTGTAATTTTGTCATGTTACCATCATGTTTTCCTTTGTTAACCTCTCTCCCCAACCTCATTCAACTGAGGACCCTCCTCTTCCAAGGGAGTCCCTCTCTTTAGTCATTTCATTCTTTTGTTGACTTCTATGTCAAAATGTTTATGGGCTTAGAACAGTGTAGGTATCAGAATATGTTTAGAAATGCATTTCTTTAAGATTTTCCAATTTAGTGGAGTATATATTTGTATTGTTTTTTTAAAAATTATTTTCTGAATTTCACTGGTATCTGTTGCTATTATGGAAAACAAAGTCACACAGAGATGGCACCAGAGATAGAGTGGAGAATCAGAAAATGTATTCATGTAGACATGGGATCAGGGGAATAACTTCCAAAGCCCAAGTACCGAGCTCTGGTAGCTCAGAGTTTGTTTGTTTGTTTTTTCTCAATTTTTATTAACATCTTCCATGATTATAAAATATATCCCATGGTAATCCCCTCTTTCCCCCTGCCCCCACTTTCCCCTTTGAAATTCCATTCTCCATATTATCCCCTCCTCATCTCAATCAGTCTCTCTTTTATTTTGATGTCATGATCTTTTCCTTCTATTATGATGGTCTTGTGTAGGTAGTGTCAGGTACTGTGAGGTCATGGATATCCAGGCCATTTTGTGTCTGGAGGAGCACGTTGTAAGGAGTCCTGTCCTTCCTTTGGCTCTTACATTCTTTCCACCACTTCTTCAGCATTAGACCCAGCTCAGAGGTTTTATAGACGGTATGATAGGCCGTCTGACATCACCTTGAATTCTTTACATTATTGGTAGGTAACAAGTTTTTAAGGTTACATTATTTTGGTACATAAACAGAAAATTCCTTAGTGAAAAGGAAGTACAAATGTAGAACAGAAAGCTGTCTGTTTAGGGGTGATTTTCTGCATGGTTTGGCCTTATATCATATCTGATTGACCTAGGATGGGACTCAGTGTCACAGCTGTGCTGGGTTCTGATAAGAATAGAACAAGGTTGTTTACATTATTTTCAGCTTAGAATCTGAGGTGTTTGCAGAACAATGCTCAGCACAGAAAAGGGAAGGGAGGCTTTAGTTAGATTGAAATCACCACAGTGCAATGGTACCCTTTTCACCACTAATTTTATTACTTTTGGTGTTCTCTCTCTCTCTCTCTCTCTCTCTCTCTCTCTCTCTCTCTCTCTCTCTTTCTCTCTCACACACACACACACATACACACACACACACACACACTCTTTCTCTCCCCCCCCCTTCTCCCTCTCAGTTTATCTAAGGGTTTATTAATCTTGTTTATCCTTTCAAAGAAACAACTCTTTGTTTCTCTGATTCTTTGTATCGTTGTTTTTTTGTTTTTTGGGTTTTGGGTTTTCTTTTGGCAGGGGGAGGTCTATTTCATTAATTCCTGTCCTGATCTTCACTATTACTTTCCATCGACTGATATTTGGTTTGTCTTTTTCCAAAGCCAAGAAGTGAATCATTAAGTTATTTATTTGTGATCTCTCTGATTTCTTTTTTAATTTTTTGTTTATTTTTATTTATTTGAGAGCAACAGAGAGAGAGAGAAAGAGGCAGAAAGAGAGAGAGAATGGGTACATCAGGGCCTCCAGCCACTGCAAATGAACACCAGAAGCATGCACCACTTTGTGCATCTGGCTAATGTGGGTCCTGAGGAATCAAGCCTCGAACTGGGGTCCTTAAGCTTCACAGGCAAGCGCCTAACTGCTAAGCCATCTCTGTCTAGCCCTCTCTAATTTCTTAATATAAGTCCTTAAAATTATAAATTTCTCCCTTAGTACTCTCTTCATTATATTCCATAGATTTTGATATGCTGTGTTTTCATTATCATTTGATTCTAGAAATTTCTGATTTCCTCTCGAGTTCTTCAATGATCCATTCATCATTCAATAGTATATTGTTTAATTTCCATGTTTGTCTATGTTCTGTAGTCTTTCTTGCTGTTAATTTATAGCTTTCCATCATTTTTGATCTTATAGAGTAGAAGGAATTATTTTAATTTTGCTGTATTTGTGAAGATTTACTAGCTGGGTGTGGTGGCACACGCCTTTAATCCCAGCACTCGGGAGGCAGAGGTAGGAGGATTGCCATGAGTTCAAGGCCACCCTGAGATGACAGAGTTAATTCCAGGTCAGCCTGGACCAGAGTGAGACCCTACCTCGAAAAAAAAAAAAAAAAAAGATTTACTTTGTGTCCTAATAGAAGAGCTATTTTAGAGAATGTTCCATGTACTGCTGAGAAGAATATTTTGCAGCATTTGGATAGAATATTCTGTAGATGTCTGTTAGGTCCATTTGTTCAATAATGTTATTTAATCTATATGTTTCCATGTTAAATTTTTTGCCAGAATGTCCTGTCAAATGGTGACAGTGGGGTGTTGAAGTCTCCCTCTACTATCGTGCTTGGGTTAATCTATGACTTTATACCAAATAGTGTTCACTTAATGACACTGAGCACACCCATGTTTGGTGCATATGTTTACAATTGTAATGTCCTCTTGTTGGATTGTTCCATTAGTCAGTATAAAGTGACCTTATTTATATCTTTTCTGACTAATTTTACTTTGAAGTCTATCCTATAAGATATTAGAATAGCAACTCCTGCTTATTTTCTAGGTCCATTTGCTCAAAATACCATTTTCAGATTTATCCTTTCACCCAAAGATTGTGTCTATCTTTTATGAAGAGATAAGTTTATTTGATGCAACAAACAGAAGTATCCTGCCTTTTAGTCCATTCAGCTTATCTGTGTCTTTTAACTGGGGCATTGAGCCCAGTGATAGTTATTGTTGTCAAGTATGTATTCATTCCTATCATTCTTGCTGCTTTTGTAGCACTTGCTGTTTTTCTATTCCTCTTTTGCATTAACTATTATTCAAGCATGGTTTATCATTCCTGTGGCCTTGTGTATGTACATTTCCTTAAATCCACATGATACCTTCAAGTATTTTCTGTAAAGCCAGCTTGGTGGTCAGGAATTCCTTTAACCTGCTGTTATCATGGTAAGGTCTTTCTCCTTCAGTTATGACAGATAGTCTGGCTAGCTTTAGTTGTCTAGTTGGCATTTGTTGTCTTTCAGAACTTGGAATACATCATCCCATGTTTGTCTGGCTTTTCAAATTTCTGTTGAGAAATTTGTTGTTATTCTGATGGGCTTGCCTTTATAGGTGACTAGGTGTCAGTTTGATATTCTAAATATCCCCTATATCGGTATGGGCATTTGTTTCTCTAATTTGGGGAAATTTTCCTCTATGGTTTTGTTGAAAATATTGCTATATCCTTAGATTGAAATTCTTCTCCTTCTATTTAGAGAATCCTTAGATTTGATCCCTTCATAGTGTCCCAAGCACCTCTCATACCTTCTTATTAATTTTTTTCTCCTGCTGGAATGTCCTCCAATTTGTTTTCAAGCTCAAATGTTCTATCCTCCTCTTGGTCCATTCTGTGGTGGTTTGAATCAGGTGTCCACCATGAACGTCAGTGTCCTGAATGCCCGTTCCCCAGCTGGTGGTAGTTCAGGAAGTGGAGTCTCGCTGGAGGAGGTGTGTTGCTGGGAGGTGGAGCTTGAAGTTTATTAGCCCTTAACTAGTGTTAGTTAGCTCACTCTCCTGCTATTGTTTTCCACCTGTTGGGGCAAGGAGGTAATCTGCAACCTAGGCTCTACCATCTTTCCTCTGCCATCATGGAGCGGCCCCTCGAGAGTATAAGCCAAAATAAATATGTTCCTCCCATCAGTTGCTTTTGATCAGGTATTTTGTGCCAGCAACACATTCTACTGTTGAGATTTTCTACAGATTTTTTAATTTGACTTAGTCTGTTTTACATTTCTAGGTATTTTAGATTGTCTTTTCTTCAGAATTTCTATTTATTTTCTCATATCTTATATTGACCTCCTTATTTCATTAACTTTTTTCCTGTGTTCTCCTTTAGAAATTTATTTTCTTGTCCAATATCTTTTTTTTTATTTTTTTATTTTTTTATTTTATTTTTTTTTTTTTTGGAAGTAGGGTCTCATTCTAGCACAGGTTGACCTGGAATTCACTATGTAGTCTCAGGGTGGCCTCGATCTCATGGTGAGCCTCCTACCTCTGCCTCCCAAGTGCTGAGATTTAGGTGCCTGGCTCTTTTTGATATCTTTTAACATACTTATAGCCATTCTTTTGTATTCTCTGGCATCTCTTGTGATTCAGTCTCATTAGAGGTCATTAGTGTTGGATTAATAATTTTTGGAGGAGTTATGTCACTTTGATCTTCTTGTATTTCTTACATTACTGTGTTAGGAATTTTGCACGTTAGGTTATTTCATTGCTTGGGTTTTCTGTTTATTGGCTTTATTTTTAAATCAGAAGTTATATCACGTGGTAGGAGCTCAATCCATCAGATGTGGCATCTATATTACTCCCAGAATAACAGCAGAAGTGACCCAAGCTGGTGAATATGCCTGCTATGTGAATGTCCCTCAGGAGTAGACTTCTATCTCACCCACACTGAGTTATAAAGCTGGGTCTTTGGTGTCTCCGCTGGTTAGGTTCATCATCCCTTCAGATCTGCTGGTCTTGACTCTATGTGGGGGAAGGGCACGCATCACCCTTCATAAGTTATGGACCAATTAAGAAATAAAACAAAAACGCTTCCTGGAAAGGCGCTGTATTCCTTTATTTCCCATAAAGCTGATAGTGGGAAATGGGGCCTGCAGTCACGGTGTGTTCTGAATATACATCCACCCAGTCCTTGGCAGAACTGGGCTGCCAGGTACCTGCTTCAGGGGCAAAGTCTCACAAGGTTTTGAACTGAATGGAAGACATGCTTCCTGTTCACTCTTAAAAGAAAGGAGTGAGAAAAGAGGTTTGCCTGGGCTGTGTTATTTTTCCTATCAGAATCAGGAATTAGGTAATAGCCAGGGGAGTTAATGGAGGCTCTTCCATGTGGAAGGATACAGAAAGAGTCAACAGAAAGCATTCTGTTTCTGAACAGAACCTAAGTCTAGCCCAAACCTGATGGGATGTGAGGCATTCCTGCTTCCCTCAGCCTCCCAGCCGTGCTCCATGACATACCAGCCCCAATAAGTGTCTCCCTGAAATGACCCTTTGCTCTGAGCCTCACCCATTGGTGATGGAGGTCTGAAAACAAGTCGTCAACACACCATACAGCCTTGTAACTGGCTCTCCAGGGCTCCTTCCCTGGCTCTCTGCGCAGCTGTCCACCTCTTATTGTTCTCACAGGTCTCTAGCCTCCCAGCATCCACATATCTATAAGAAGAGTATGTGGTGGGAGAAGCAGGCAGTATGTGAACCCAGGCATTTCCCACAGACCCGAACATGATCCTGAATTGCCAAGGATAAGTCTTTTGGCAAGGAAGCTCTAAGGAACATTCACACTGGCTTCTAAGAGATGGGGGAACCAATAATTCCTCCTCCTAGTCACAGAGTTTCAGGCTTAAAGAAGAAGAAGGAAGAGGAGGAGGAGAAGAACAAGGAGAAGGAACAGAAGAAAGAGACAAAGGATCCCTAATAACCATAGTAAAACCTTTTCCTAAAATTCAGTATGTTGCAGGCATGTGTGGAGGGATGTGAATCATGTCATTGAGTTGTAATGGTGGTTTGAATGAAACTCCTGCCCATAGACTCATGTGTTTCAGCACTTGGTCCACAGCAAAGTGGTGCTATGTGGGAAGGTTGTAGAATCTTTTGGTTGTGGAACCTTTAAGTGGAGGAAGTGTGTGACTGAGCGAGGAGGGGAACTTTAGGTGTTAAAACCCATAGCTGCTTGCTGTTCTCTTTCTACTTCCTCTCTGCTGAGGCGACAATATGACACTGGCTTTCTGCTCCTGTCATGCTTTCCCCACCATGCTGGACTCTACCCTCTGGAACGATAAGCTAAAATAAACATTTTTCTTCCCCAAGCTGCTTCTTGTGTATTTTATCCCAGCTATGAAAAAGTGGCCGATGCTGTGAGCATGGCAGGTCCATAGAACAGAGGCTGTCGTTACCCCCTGGCCAGGAACCTGAGGTTCAGCTAAATTAACCACCCAAGGACACACAGCCCTCCAGTGTGGGAGCTAGGCTGGAGCATAACTTTGTGGTTCTTGTGAGATGTAGGATACCTGGTCCTTCTCTCCTGGTGGTGCCTAGATTGGGGACTTACAAAGGGTGCAGGGGAATATCCTATTGCAGAACCTTCCAGATTTCCTGCTGCTCTGATTTTGTTTCCTTGTCTGTAAAACAGAGCCAGTTCTCTCCTATATCCAAAATGGTAGAGATAGATATGTTCTGGAAATTAAGAATAATGCAAAAATAGAAGAGTATTAATGCTACCACAATCATTTGTGGATTTTGAAAAATCGTTTCTCGCCCTGCCACTGCCTCCCATTGTATTCTAGAGAGAGACCAGTGGCATTCTATGAACCCACTTGGTGATGTCAAGGCAGGCATTAGCTGACAACACTGCCCAGTGCAAGTCTAAGTTTTGAGGTGCAGAGAATCCTGGCCTGCCAACAGAACCCATTCTGCTTCCCACATTTGTCATTCCAGAAATAGCCAGGCCTTTCCACTGGCCTTCGTGGACTGGTGTGGGGCTGCTGTATTTTTATTCCATTAGCATTAATCAGGGGAGAGCAGCACACAGGATTGCTGGCTTAATCCCCCACTTAGCAAACTCTCTCTTGGCTGGCTGCCTGCCTGAGTCTAGAAAAAGGAGATATTTTTATAAAGTCAGTGAGCGATTTTGTTTTCAAAATAAATGCTAATAGAGGGTCTGAACAAAAAAAAAAAAAAAAAAAAAAACTTGAATTCAGTCTTGGGCTAGAAAATAGGAGCTCTTATGTGATCCCAGGAGGGTACCAGAAACAGAGAAAGGTATGTGCCCTTTGAGGCAATTTAGGGGTACCACTGAAAACAAAAATGAGGAATGTCCTTGAGCCTGTCCTTTCAATCTCCACTTTCCTAGACATCAGAAATGTTAGAAGGATCTGGCTTCTCCTTATTTATCTCTTTCAGACTAAAGAAGTCCCCCTTCCAACCTAGATCTGTCTTACCTTCAGCTCAATTTGAGTGCCTGCCTAGAAAGGACTTGCCCTTTCTTAGAACAGTTCCCTTTCTGAAAGGATTAATATTCCTGGAAAGAGCAAACCTGATCCCCTATGTAGAAACCTTGTCTTGAGTTGGTCAGTTCTTCCCGCATTCACAACCTGGAGAAAAACTCCAGTCTGGGTCTCTAGGTGGGCGTTTCCATTACCAGACCCCCCTCCCTCTGATGGATGGCAGCTTTGCCTTCCTACCTACACATAATCTAACAAAATTTCTCTAAACATTACCCTCTGGTCTATAGATTTCAATTCTTTGAATTAATGAGAAAATAATATGAAGTTCACTGACCAAATGGAAGTTTTGGTGACCATGATGGTCCAGCACCCTAACTCCTGGACCACAGCCCAACCAAGAGCCTTGAAAGTCCCCGGCTCTCTCAAAGACATCACAAGTTCCCATATCACCTTCCCTTTCCTTTTTCTTCCAGGAGCTGAGAAAGGAGCAACTTTTCACTGTTCTTATTGCAGATGAGAAAGGGAAACTTGAAAAGGCTTGCCGTATTACCTAGGTGGCAACTAACACAATGTTGCAGTCAGGATTGCCTTGCTGGTAGAAATCAACCAACCAAGAGCAGCTTGTGAGAGAAAGAGGTTTAATTTGGCTTACAGGCTTGAGGGGAAGCTCCATGATGGCAGGGAAAACAAAGGCATGAGTAGAGGGTGGGCATCACCCCTTGGCCAACATAAGGTGGACAATAGGAACAGGAGAGTGTGCCAAACACTGGCAAGGGGAAACTGGCTATAACACCCATAAGCCCGCCCCCAACAATACACCGCCTCCAGAAGGCATTAATTCCCAAATCTCCATCAGCTGGGGACCCAACATTGAGAACACCTAAGTTTATGGGGGACACCTGAATCAACCCACCACACACAAGTAGTGTCCAAAGTAGCATTGAACACTGTCAGCTTGTGTGATTTCAGGGTGTTTTGCCCAGCTGAACAACCAGCCAGGTGGCAAAACAACAGAGAGACTGTCAAGTATCAGTATTTCATATTTTCTCTCTTCAGTTGTGCAAAAACAGCCAGGGCTCCCACAGCAGATTAGAAAAGTCATAGAGTGGTGCTGATTTTCCCACCTCCCCGATCACAGTAATGAGCATGAGAGGTGGACAGTTTCCCCCACTGTCCTGATTGCATTTTGTCCTCGATCGCTGGCTTATTTATACATATGATTCTGCTGAAAGATGGAAGCCGGGCATGTCAGAGTAGGTCAGCTACTTACCAGAGGACGTGCGCCTGATTCCGCGTCTAGCCCGGGAGTCCAACTGAAGCCACCCTGGAGAAGGGCAGACCCCTCATTAGCAACCACGTGTTCAGTAGTCTTGTTCCTATGGCCCGAGAAGCAGCAGATCTTCCTCCAAGGAATCTCCCACTCTGGTTTTCTTTGCTGGAACTTGTAACCAAGCACTAGTGGTGATAGGTTCAGTGTAGACTTGAAATGAAAGGGGGAAGTTGAAAAAGGTCTAGGGGGAAAGTTAAACAGTGTTAAAGAGATTTTTGAAAAGGAAAATAGCAGAGGGAGGAGAGAATGGATCATCATGTTGCTTAGAAAAAGAGGATGCAGGTGAAACAGACAACTCCTTATATTTGCATGCTTGGGGTTTTGTTGCAGAAAATTCAAGGATCTTTGCGACATAATCTTTTCTCATTCCAGTAAGCACTTGCCATGTGGTGGATGCTGATCTTCCATCTATCATCACCCGCAGCATCTGGAATCAGGTTCTCTTTTCTACCCATGCTGTCTCCCCTCCGATGTGTTAGAAGAACAACAGAGGCATGAAATGGGGAATAAGAAGGGGAGAGGAGGAAATAAAATCCTTGATTTGTTGTGCGCATGCATACTCTGCACAATATTAGGGATGTTTTAGACATATCACAATTCTCACATGCATTCAGAAAAAACTACAGACTAAGCCTGACTATTTCCACCTGACAGATGAGGAGACAGATGTAGCTCAGATGTGTGAGGAACTTGCCCAAGGACAACTTCTAACAGACCAGGTAGCTGATTTGGGCCAAGAAGAATTCTGTTAGAACAAGTAAGGGGATTGTTTGCTTGGGCCTGAAATGATCATTCACTGTGGCAAATACTGGAGTTGTCTCATACTATTGGGAACTTTGATACATTGATTAAGGATCAATTTCTTTTCAGAAACCAATTCAGTGCACATTCAATATAAATTTTCAACCTCAATATTCAGTATCAATTCAGGACACATATCTGAAGCTGTAGAGAAGTTCAGATCACTTCATATATATTAATGTGGTTTTTTTTTTTGCACTGTTAAAGTATAGCAAAGCCAAATTCAAAGTACAAAGCCTTAGTGAATTCCCAATGAGTGTACCCTCCGGCCAGCACCTAGACTCAGGAAGTGACAGCAGCAGGAGCATTCTAGAATCCCACCACGACCTTCTTTCAGTTACTCCACAAAGTAGCCTTTCCTTCTGACTGACTTCTAGCACTGCGACAAAGTTTGTCCATTTATGGATTTTTTTTTTTTTGTATGTGAAAACACAAGACAAGCACTCCTTTGCATGTGGCTTGCTAGTCTATCTCTTTGGTGAGATTTGTGCACACTGTTAAATGGAGTTTTAGAGTATTCCCGTTCCCATCAACACACTGTTCCGTGCGCACACGGCTGTTCCATCCTTTGCTGACCTGTGGTCCTGTACAGTTTCCTCTGGACAGCTCCATTCCTGAGCTGCTACACACTGTGCTGCTGTGGACAGCCTGCTTCATCTCTTGATGCACACACGTGTCAACACTTGTTTGGAATACAAACATAAAGACAGACCCTCACCATCAAAGTGTCTCTGCCTCATACTTTTCAACCTTCCCCTACTGAAGAGAATCTAAAGTTACTTCCATGAATGCCTGTGGTGGTTTGATTCAGGTGTCCTCCATAAACTTAGGTGTTCTGAATGCTAGGTTCCCAGCTGATGGAGATTTGGGAATTAATGCGTCCTGGAGGGAGTGCATTGTTGGGGGCGGGCTTATGGGTGTTATAGCCAGTTTCCCGTTGCCAGTGTTTGGCACACTCTCCTGTAGTTATTGTCCACCTTATGTTTTCCTGGGGGTGATGTCCACCCTCTGCTCATGCCACCATTTTCCCTGCCATTGTGGAGCTTCCCCTTGAGCCCTAAGCCAAAATAAACCTCTTTTTCCCAGAAGCTGTTCTTGGTTGGGTGATTTCTACCAGCAATGTGAACCTGAGTGCAACAATGCCATTATGGGGTTGAATGACAAAAAATAAAAATAAAAATAAAAACAGGTGGACAATGAAATATCAATCATCTGGCAATCTTCAATGATATGGTCAGTTTCCCTTCCAGAACTGCTCCTTCCTAGAGGAGCAAGCTACTCAATCCAGGGAATGGGCAAGCCTAGGAAATGTATTGGATGACATTTTCTTTTTCTTTCTTTCTTTTTTTTTTTTTTTTTTTCTTTTTTTGAGGTAAGGTTTCACTCTAGTCCAGGCTGACCTGGAATTCACTATGTAGTCTCAGGGTCGCCTCAAACTCATGGTTATCCTCCTACCTCTGCATTCCAAGTGCTGGGATTAAAGGCATGCACCACCATGCCTGGCATCTTTTTTAATTTTTTTTATTTTATGAGAGAGAGAACGAGAGTGCAAGAGAGAGGGAGAATGGGTACTCCAGAGCCTCCAGGCACCACAGTTGAACTCCAAACATGTACACCACCTTGTGTGACCTTTTGTGTATGCATCATCTTGTGTGTCTGGCTTATGTGGGTTCTGGGGAGTCAAACCTGGGTCTTTAGGCTTTGTAGGCAAGTTCCTTCACCATTAAGCCATCTCTCTAGCCCCAAATGACATATTCTAAGGAAAACAGACTTTATCAGTTGCACTTCTACCAGGAAGGTCACATGACACACAACCAAAGCAATTCATGAGGTTACCAGAGATGGAAAGCATTATTCCT
This sequence comes from Jaculus jaculus, assembly GCF_020740685.1. Taxonomy (NCBI): domain Eukaryota; kingdom Metazoa; phylum Chordata; class Mammalia; order Rodentia; family Dipodidae; genus Jaculus; species Jaculus jaculus. Next base: position 96,578,819 of record NC_059112.1, read on the forward strand.
TTTCTATAAAACCTTTGAGCCTTCACCCAAAGCCCTGCCAACAAATGGTAACTGAAAGTTATTCTGAAGGCCAACCTGATGTTTTCAGCCAAAACATTTTTACCTTGCCACCTTGGCCATGGCAAGGTTAGACCTTAACCTTCAGACCCTGAAGAATTCCAGGGATAGAAGGATGGCTTCTGTTCCCTTAACACAGCTCCAAGTTCACTGCACCCTGAAATCTCCTGCATGTCTTGTGATAAACCCTTTGCTAAAACACCCATAAGCCCTCCGTCAACAACACATCTCCAGTAAGGATCCAATTCCTAAGTTGCCATCAGCTGGGGATCAAGCATTCAGAGCACATGAGTACATGCGGGGGACACCTAATTGTGACCACCACAGTGAGTGCACACACATATGTGCCATGGCAAAGACATAATGGTCAGAGGATGACCACGGGTGTCAGCCCTCACCTTCAATCTCATTTGAGACACAGTTTCTCACTGTTCACTGCTGCAATTGGCCAGGCCGGCTGGTCTGTGAGCCTTAGGGGGACTCTCCTATCTCTGCTTCTCATCTTTAATTTAACTTTTTATTGGCAATTTGCATAACATGTAAATAAAATGTTTTGATCATAATCCCTCCCATCACCTTCTTTTGTCCTCCATCCCCAGTCCTCTACCACTGAATCCCCTTCTCCCAACTAGTCCCTCCTCTATCTTTTATGCTTTTCTTTTAACCTCTCCCATCATCCATGATGGCTACTGAACAGGAACAAACATTGCCTTGTCATTATTCCCTAAACAATATAGTAAAACTGCTAGTTACATACAACTGACACTGTGTTAGGCATTGAAAACAATCTAGACATAACTTAAAGGATATGAGGGGATTTTTGTAGATTATATGCAAACACTACATCATTTTATAGAAGGAGCTTGAGCATCCAAGACTTCTGGTACCCTTGGGGAGGGGATTCTAGAGCCAATTCTCTCATACTGACAGACAACTACTTGGTCACAAGTCCTAACTTTTTCATTTCTCTCAGAGTTTATACCTATTGTTTTCCTATTCTGATTAAAGCAATTATAGATACTTCCAATAATTTTATAAGTATGTAATTCCAATAATTTTGTAATTATGTAACTTATACATATTTCAAGATCAATACAAACTAAAATCAAAGGTCAGAGCATCTGCTATGCCAGAGCCACAGTCCTTGCCCGTGAGGTGCACATACACTCTGCCGTAGGCGGAGGGAACAGATGAACAGAGCCGGATTTCCAAATACATCACTTGGCCATCCTCCCAACCTAGACGACCCAAAATCTCACTTCTCTTGTCCAAAACAAGTGAATCCTTATTTGTTGGAAGCACTTTCACAGGATGTTGTAGATGCTACAAATGAATGCAACTCTAATAAATCTCAAACACAATGATTTTTTTTAAATACTAATGATTTTAGAGCATAGTTTATTACCCTATAGAATCAGGTGTTGCGCCCCTCCCGCCAGCAGGAAGAACGACAACAACAGGATTCTTCTCAAGCATACTTTATTGGGAGCTCCAAGCTTATAGAGAGAAGGACCCCGACCCTACGGAGCGCCAAGCTTATATACTTGTGGTCATGTGGATGTGAAGCGTTGTCTGATTGGCTTAAGTCTCATCAGACGACTTTGCATCACCCAATTGGGATAGGTGAGCAGCCATGTTAGGATAACGTCATATGCTCATGTGCAAACGATTAGGATACAAAAGCAGTAAACAAGCTGACGCAGCAAAGCCTGACGAAGCCAGCGCGGCTCCCAACAATCAGGTTTTCTCCTTAGACTTGGTATTGTAGGAAAAAACCCCCGCAGGGGGCCCCCACGCTCTGCCCGGATAAGGCGACACCCCAAATCACTCACGAGAAGCGGTCTTGATGCAAACTGCAAGAGGATTTTATTCCAAGCGTGCTGGGGCCCACAGTCGTACACCTCACAGGGGTAGAGGACTGCAGAGCCCCGAATGCAGGAACAGGACAGTTTTTATAGGGTTTCTAACAAAGCCTGTGCCTTAGACCAATCATTTTCTAATATTAGGAGCCCCGCAGGGTGTTAGCCAGTCAGTTGGTGCCACCCCATAGTTTCTAAGCCAATTAGTTTATGACCTTGGTGGTCAGCATTTGTGCAGGTCCTTGGGTGGGAGTAGCAGAGTGTGGTTCCAGTCTCCTATGACCTTGGAGGTCAGCACTTGTGCAATTCCTTAGGTGGGGGTAGCAGAGTATGGTATCAGCCTCCTATGACCTTGGTGGTCTGAGGCAGGCTGCTACAGCTTATGGTGCGAGCTACTAAGGCTAACAGTGTGGGCTATTAAGGCTTATAGTGTAAGGCTTATAGTGCAGGCTATTTACAGAAACCAAATAAGTGGTTCACTTCATTACTCATTTCCCATCCTTGAGGGCTATCTCATGCCCTTTTTACCTAGTTTTATATTAGGAGCGGGCTCTGATATAATGAGAAGAGGGATTCTTTACTTGCTTCCAACAGAGAGTAAAGCCTGGAGTTTGAGGTATGCAGGGAGCCCGCTTAAGCTCCCCTTGGAGCGTGATAGTATTTCTGAGCTTCTGAATTCTTGGGCCTTTCAGTATCTACGTTGAAAGACTTCCCTTCACCTTTTTTAGTTAGAACCCCTCTAACTCCCTCCCAACAGTGCTCACCCCTTTCCCTGACTCTCCCCCCATACCTGGAATCCCTTAATTCTTTCTCCTATTTTTCAACTTTAGTAACCAAGCCTTCAAAAGACAGTTTGATACATATTAGGTATTCAATGAATGATTTAATTATTTAATTTTAGGTGAACACATTAGTTTACTAATATCTTAATCATCCGGCAAAACTTCCTGACAGTAATTGATGACTAGATCCTGTGCTAATTGTCCTCCCACAGACTATCACACCGGACAATTTGCATACATGCATAACTGGCGCCTTCATTTACCTTCATCTACATCCTAAACTACTTTCACCAGGAGTTCTTTCTAGCATAAACCCCACATTCAATTCAACTACCCTCTCACTGTTTTCAATTCATGTAAACAGCAATAGAATTCACCCTTGTTGAGTTTATTTTTTTTAACATTTTTTTAATTTTTTATTTATTTATTTGAGAGCGACAGACACAGAGAGAAAGACAGATAGAGGGAGAGAGAGAGAATGGGCGTGCCAGGGCTTCCAGCCTCTGCAAACGAACTCCAGACGCGTGCGCCCCCTGGTGCATCTGGCTAACGTGGGACCTGGGGAACCGAGCCTCGAACCGGGGTCCTTAGGCTTCACAGGCAAGCGCTTAACCACTAAGCCATCTCTCCAGCCCCTTTGTTGTGTTTATTAAAGTGAAATAAATAAGAGATGTCATTAAGGTCCTGAAATTCAAGGAAATGAAAAAATGGGAGCTTTGTACAAACTGCTCTCAGCAAATACTTCTTATGTCTAGTAGACATACATTATGCCTTTCTTGGGACAGCATATATTACAAGTAGAAGACATAGCAAGATATTAAGTCTTTCTGACCTATTAATTTCCTGGGAATAACACAGGAGGAAAAAACATTCAGAATTGCAGATGATGGGTGTGTTTAGGAAAAGATCTATGCTTTTAAAAAAGGTCAAAATAGTAATTGAGCTGCAACAGAATTGTGTCAGATATGAAAGTACAAAATTATTCAGTTTATTACATTTTGTGATCAACCACTAAAATATCTGTCTATCTAGGAAGATTGAAGATGATTAATTAATGTTTAAGAATCCTCAGCAAATTGCTATGCTGGTGATTCCTATTCACTGATACCATAGAGGAAAAAAAAATGTTTTCTTGAGGAAAGTGTTTTTGTCTTGTGAAAAGAAGCATGGTTGAAGACAATAGTCCAAGAAGAGGTATCCATATATGGAGTTCAGAATTTCGGCTACAAATTTTTTGTGTGCTAACTGTCAATAATGAGCTGATTAGAAATTATTCTCTTGGAAATTTGGTCACCTCTTTTCTTTCTGACTCATTTAAATATGTTTTAAAAGTAGTTGCAAACCTCCTACCACAAAAAGAATAAATAAATATATACTTCTTCAATATGTGCCAGTCAATGAGGTGAAAATTGATTTGAGCATTTGGGTAGGTTGTGTTTTCAAAAGAAGGGAAGGGAAGAATGAGAAATGCGAGGTTAGATTGTGGTCTCAGCTGCAGATGAGCTTCGACTTGACTCACCTAAAAACAGGGTCAGAGAGGAGAGCAAATTATACTAAGTAAGATGAGGGAAACCCTACTAGAGTAAAGTAAAGCTTAAATCCAGCATATAGAAGATGCATTAGTGCAGGGGTAGGCTATTAGCCAAGCCAGCATGAGGCCATAGGTTCAATCCTAACTAGGATCTCTCTTTTTATAGTAGCAAACTATAGTAGCAAAATATTGATGGAATATAGGTTGAATTTTTCTTCTCTCATAACTAAAAACCAGTGGAGGCCCAAAGAAAATTGCTTAATAAGTTCTATAGAAATGGATTAACTCCAACTCTTAGAAACCTTAATTTTCATTATAAAGGGGAACATTTTATGAGTCAGTTGTGAACATGGTAAAACTCCCACAAGAACTACACTAACCTGTATATAAATCATGTAGGGAATGAAAAGAAGTGTCTTTAGGACATGCATGTAGTTCAGTGGCAGAAGGCTTATCTAGCATGGACAATGCCCTGGGTTCTGTCCTTAGAACCACAAAACTCAATCAATCGATCTGAAAGTGCACAGAAAAACGAATAAATAGTCTTGTGTATTTGCAATATGGACAATTCTTCACCAACTTAAAATTCCCAACCTGATCTTCCAACTTCATTAATCCCCAGTAAACTTAATAAAGGAACATTAAATACAAGTACATTAAAACAAAAACAATCACAATGAGCCAATTGTCTTGCTTAGGCTTTATGGTTTTAAAATACAAATCTTAGCATTAAGAGTTCCAAAGCCAAGCTTACCTCTCAGCTAGACATGTGCTAAAACTTGACTTTCCTGAAAATAGGATAGAGAAGAGAGAAGAGGAAATGTCATCAAGTAAGCTGAGATAAATCCTGCCAGAGTAAGGTAAATCCTACATCCAGTCTGTAGGAGAGGTAGCTCAGCGGTAGAGTATTAGGTTAGGAAGCATTATGCCTTAGGTTCAAGCTAAAGGAGGGAGAAGGAGAGAAGAGGAGAGCTTACTCAGGCCACAGGCCACAGAAATAAATCCACTCTGTGGTCCACTCCAAGTGGTGGCAATGGAGATGGTGCCCCCAGAAGCCCAATGATCCCGGACCTCTCCCTGGCATTTTCCTGAGCTCTGAAGATCCTAGATCAAACTGATGGTAGAATGACAGTAGCTTCATTCACACTCTTCAGAAAACAGAGACCTGAGCACCTGCTTCCTGTAAGCACTGTCCTAAGACTAGAGAGATCCCCTGATGAATAAAACAGACCAAAAAATAAAAAACAAACCTGCCTGTTTATAGCAAGAAGAGTCATAGATTAAAAAGTAAGCATCAGTGAGGAAAATATTTCACATGCTAATTAGTTGGGGGGGGCAAAGAGAAGTGGAGAAATGAGGGGGGAGGGGCCTCAAAGTGACCAGGTAGGTCTTGATCCAGAGGCAGGAGCCCCATTTATGCAGTCCTGGGGGATGGTATGTAAGGTTTCATGCACGCCAGGCAAGTATTTCTATCACCGAGTTACATCCTCAGCTCTAAAATTCTAAATCTGGGCAGGAGAGATGGCTTAGCAGTTAAGACACTTGCCTGTAAAATGTAAGGACCCAGCTTTGATTCCTCAGTATGCACCTAAGCCAGATGCACATCGTGGCACATGCATATACAGTTCATTTTCAGTAGCTAGAGGCTCTGGCATGCCCATTCTCTCTCTTTCTCTCTCCCCTCTTTCTATCTCCCTCTTTCTCTCTCTCTCTCTCTCTCTCTCAAATAAATAAAAAAATATTTTTAAAGGGATGTTTAAAAAAAAAGTCTAAATCTTTATCTTAAACCATGACTGGGTGGCAAAACCCTCACATTCTTGAGACTTAAAAGGCAAGAAGCCATGACTTTACTCATCAGCTGAAAGAAACCAGACCAGGGTAGAAAAATCCCAAGGTCATCACAAACACAAGTCTCCCTTCCTTCAACTATGAAAAGGTCTGTCTGGAAGGAAAGTAAATGCCCTCCAGGGGGCCCAAGTTAAGCTCACAGAAGAAAGGAATCCTGCCTTGCTTCTCTGCCTTGTGTTGTATACAGGGCCACGGGGCTTTGGAGCTAACTTGGGGTGATGCTCCCACACCTCAGCCCTCATGAAGCAAGCAGTGTTGAAAGCCTAGTATCTGATTTCAAGAGAGGAAGGCCAGTCCTTCAGGCCTACAACCCTTCACTGTAAAATGTGTGTGCCATGTCATGGAATTCGGCTGCTGCATGTTGTGTTAGGCAAGCAGCCCTGTTGCCTCTCTGGGTAGCTCAGAAGCCTGGGAGCTGTAGAATGAGAATGGGGGAGCTCACTTTCAATAGCGTCTCCTTGCTATTGAAAATTACAGCTTCTACTCCATGAGAAACATCTTGACTTGATGTTACCTTCAGTAAAGCAATAGCTATAAAATGTTGTCCCTGGAAATTGATGAAGATAAGAAACTACCTTGTTTTCCCATGACTTGTGTTTTTGTTTTCTTTTTTTCCAAATGGCTACAGCAAATTTCTTACAATAAATTCATATGGGGCTCACCCTCAGTTTTATATCAATGATCCCTACCTATGGCGATAATCCACTTTTAGTTACACGTACTGTTTATCAGGGCCTTCCCTCCTAGGGCATATAGCTGAGACAAAGGCCCTGATGATAGGTAGATGCTACTGCCTTCTCCATGGTCATTGGCCAAAGACACAGCTAAAAAACTTCAACCTCATGTCATCTTGATTCCTCATCTGGACCTCCTTCTTCTCTCATTTTAACTTCCATAGGCCTATGGTAAGAACCCTGCTAATTTTTTTCTTTATTATCTTAAAGGTGTAACAGGATTAATTCACGGTAGGGAAAAAGGTTTCCCTCTGCCACAGCTTTCTCACAGTGATTCCTCATAGGTATGACAATCACTTCACAGACTTGCCCAGATTGACTTTCTCAAAAAGAGACACTTCTTAGTGCCTACTATATGCCCTGCACTGCCCTAAGTACCCAGGATATGCACATAGACCAAAGCCTTGAATTAATCCAAAGGACACTTCTTAAGTTCTCATAGAAAATGATCCTGTCTGCAAGGCCTTTTTACAAAATTTCCCCTGATCTCCAACTCTGTTTCAAGTCAAGCTCATACTAAAATCTCAAAGTGGTATCAGTCTCTGGTATTTTTCTTTAAAGATAGGCAGGTAGTGGAGCCTAAGAAGCTATGGTTTATGAAACCTAAGTAGTGCCCTTCCTTATTTATTCTTACTGTGAGCAGAGTTGGTGATCATCTCTTGCAGATCACTGGAAAGGGAGATCATTGAGCACAAAATGCCACAGGTTGCACAAATCCTCTTGTCATTTCTAGGAGACTCCCCCAACATCAACTTTAATTATTACAGAATTATAAATGTCTTATGCCTTTCAAAAATCTCTGTCAATCTGTTTCCATCTGACATGCTGCTCCACCATCCACCCACACAGAGACCGATGCCCAGGCAAATCACTGGAGGCTTACAGTTGGAGCGCAGTTTATGTGCAACACATAAAATCTGTCTTGAAAATATTAGAAAAATTCAATACTATGCAAAGCTTTCCCTTGCCTCTATCTTAAAATTCTTCTACGGCTTAACCCAATTTTCTACGTCACTTAGAGGTCTTTAAACAAAATGAAATCTTAATGATATCTCTGCCATGAATAATTAATTGTTTGGGTACAATCTTCTCAACAAAATCCATTCTCATTCGATTAGATGTTTCTTCAAGATATATGAGTTCATTATGGGCATTTTTACATCTTTCTTATGTCTTTCCTTCTTTGCTTTCTTGTCTATGTCTATGATCTATGATTCTACCCTGCACCCCCCCCCAACAGTTTACAAACAGAAATACTTGTAAGGCCATTAAAAAAAAAAAAGTCAGAGAAGTGGTAAAATGCTTTCCTGCTTTAAAACACAGAGGCCTTGGGCATGGTGTGCATGACTTTAATCCCAGCACCGGGGAGGCCAAAGTCGACGGAGCTCTATGAGTTCGAGGCCACTCCAAGGCTACATAGTGAGTTCCAGGTCATCCTGGGCTAGACTGAGACCCTACCACAAAAATAAAATCAAAAAACCATGGAGGCCTCGCTGAAAAGTGAACAATGGACAGTGAAGTGTGAATTTATCATTGTAAGGAAGGTCTTTCAAGAGGGAATGGAGAGACTCTAGGCAAAATATGTCTAACTACCTTCTTACAAACTGATTTCTTCACCCATCAAACCTCTGCCTCCATGTCTTCTATCCTCTTGATAAACAGAAAATCCTAGGAAGAAGCAAACATTGTAGCAGCAGAGCTTCTTGTGAGTTTTAGACGATGTAAGGCAAGGTCGCAAACACAATGAGAGAAACTGTAGAGGTCGTTTTTCACTCATGGGACTGAGAACTGGAAACTGGACTGATACCTGTGATAGTTCTAGCCACTGGATGCCCACGGACCTGGTCCTTTCCCCCCTTACAGCCTTTCCTTCTCATTCCATCTCCATTCTTATACAAATGTGTTTGAGAGTTCAAATACTGCAGAACTGAATCTCATGAAATCATTGTTTGAATTTTTGAAAATTTTTGACCTAGAAGAAGAGATCTCATACCATATAACTTCATACATGGGCTACATTTTTCTTCCTAAACATAGGCATTTCATGCATAACTTTTCATGAGGAGACATGAACAAACACATATTCACCCCACGATAGGGCAGTGACAACAGATCAAAGAAATTTCTCCACCCCAGTCTAGCTTGGCGAACCAGTGAGTTAATTGGAGTTACTGACAGTAACTTGGGTGACTCTCAGGTAGCTGCAGCACTGAAAAGCTTGTCCCCCTACCCCAACAGGGCTGACAGTTAACAAAAGCTGCCTCCCTGAGTTGCCTGCCCAACTTGCAGGCAGCTGCACTGAAGAGACTTCTCTCCCCAACAATTGTTCACTGCACATTTAACTTTAGCCAGCAGCCTTGTGAATGTTGTGACTGCCTCAGTCTGCTGACTCTTAGGAGTCTCCCTCCTCTTTCCAGGAGGGAATGCTTGAGTTCAGAAGAAATAGCTGAGCAATAATAATGTGTATTCGTCACATTATAACTAAATTGCTGTTGTTTTTCAAAATAATGATCTAGAGAGCAATTAGGCATGAGATGGATGCCACAGATGTCAAACACAAATATTTTTGCTTAACTTTTTTTCTTTTTTAAAAAATCCTATTTTTATTATTTCTGTATTTGACAGAGAAAGAGAGAGAGAGAGAGAAAATGGGTGAGCCAGGGCCTCCAGCCACTGCAAACAAAGTCTGATGCATGCGCCCCCTTGTGCATCTGACTAACATGGGTTCTGGGGAATCAAACCTGGGTCCTTTGGCTTTGCAGGCAAATGCCTTAACCACTAAGTCATCCCTTCAGCCCTTAACTATTTTTTGTTTTTTACATAGCTGTGATCATCCTACACACACAATCTTGTATCCTGTTCTTTTTCATTTAGACTATCAATCAGATAGTTTTTAGGTTACATCATGGTCTCCACAACCATTATTTTAAAAGCTTCCTGACATTATGCTGAGCGGATGCACTAATACAACATGCTTTCTCTCTGTCCACTTTTCACTATTACTGCGAATGTTGCAAATAAACCTCATTCTGCATAAACATTTTTCCCCAATATTTGTGATTATGTCTTTAGGATCAACTATCAGAAATGAAATTACTGGGTCAAACGGTAATATTTCCTTTCCTGTAGTTTTTATTTATTTCTTACATTTTTGACACTTCCATACATGTATATAATGTATTTTATCTTGTTCCCCCAAGTTACCCTCTTCCATCCTTCTCCAACTCCCGTCAATATTATTCTCCAAGGTCATTAACCTCCATCTTACATTCATGCCTTTTTTTTCATGCCATTGATTTAAATTAGAGTTCCTTGCATGATCATAGATGGAAGGTGATATATTTGTGGAATGGGCAGCTTATAGTGGCTATACTACTGGTGAACCTGACTCCCCTCTCCCAGCAACACTTAGCTGCTACTAGCTAGTCTGGGAGGTCTGGACTCCCATGTATCCTTGCCCCACCAATGGTGAATTTTTTTTTTAATTTTTTTATTTATTTGAGAGCGACAGACACAGAGAGAAAGACAGATAGAGGGAGAGAGAGAGAATGGGCACACCAGGGCTTCCAGCCTCTGCAAACGAACTCCAGACGCGTGCGCCCCCTTGTGCATCTGGCTAACGTGGGACCTGGGGAACCGAGCCTCGAACCGGGGTCCTTAGGCTTCACAGGCAAGCGCTTAACCGCTAAGCCATCTCTCCAGCCCCCAATGGTGAATTATTGACAAGCTCAAACTGAGATGAGTTTGTGAGTTTAACAACCATGTCGTATCCAGATGACAGCATTTTGCAGTACTCCTACCCACTCTCCGGCTTTAATATTCTTACCACTCCCTCTTCCAGAAGGTTCCCTGAGCCTTGGAGGGGGTGGTGTAGATGTTGTGTTTGAAGCTGGGCACACAGTCTCATTTATTCTTGGCATTAGCCACTGCTCATTGTAGTAAGAAATTTCTGTGATCAAGGCTTCAAATACTACTGATCTATGGGAACAAACATAGATATTGAGAGGGCAGTCCAACATGCTGTCTGTTTAGCACAACCACATGGATAGGTTCCCCCCTAGGTCCCGTGTCCCTAGCCACAAGCTTTTGGCCAGGTTATAGTACCATGCATGAAATCTCTCCTGTTCACTGGGCTTCAAATCCCATCAGAGAGTAACGGGTTACTCCCATAGCATTCATGCCACTGTTACACCACTGGACATACCTTGCCTGGCAAGCTGGTTGTGGAATACACAGGGCCCACACTTGATAGAACTACTGATGGACTTTCTCCTCCGGCAGCTTTTGTAGCACCTTCTGATATAAAGGAAGTGAACTGGTAGGAGGGAGCAAGCTTCCAGCTCAGTTCCAGCTTAATTTCTCTGTTCTGAAGCCAAAATGTGTGGTGTCTTCAGCAATAGGGACTTGCCATCTGGCTTTGGTGGGCAACCAAGAGTAATAGCCTATATTGCTTCAGGGGTCTTTGTTGCTTTCCTGACCAACAACACATTGAGCAGTATCTTATCCCTGGGACTAGAGTTTATGATTAATAACCTATAGTTTCTGGGAGCAGTTTTAGCCATCATATAAGGGGCCTTCATTAAAACAGTCTTCTTAAAAATGTATATTTTACTTGGCTTCCAAGTAGTAAGTTTTCATAAAAGTTATTCACATATCTTTAGTCTTGATTCATCTTCCCACCACTCTGTTCTCTCCTTCATTCCTCTCACCCCATCCCTCTCACTTTCATGCCCCATGTGTGATATGATGGTGATATGATGCCCCCACAAAACTTACCTGCATGGCCCCTTTATAGATTCTTGGTCTGTACAGACACTCCAACTTATAGCCACTATATAGAAATTTAAAAATAGGGTCCACATGCGACAAAGAACATGCAGTATATGTTTTTTTGAGAACAGATTACTCGTACCGACCTTTTATATTTCCATCCATTTATTAAAAATTTCAAGGCTGAGTGTGGGGTCGCATGCATTTAATCCCAGCACTCAGGAGGCAGAGGTAGGAGGATCACCATGAGTTCAAAGCCACCCTGAGATTGCATAGTGAATTCCAGGTCAGCCTGAACTAGAGTGAGACCCTACCTTGAAAAACCAAAAAAAAAAAAAAAAAAAATTTCATTTTAATTTGTAGCTGAATAAAACTCTTCTGTGTGTGTGTGTGCATGCGTGTGTGTGTGTGTGTCCCAGAACTTCATAATCAGTTCACCAGTTGATAGACATCTAAACTGATTTCTTAGCTATTGTGAATAGAGCAGCAATATATATGACTGAACAAGTATCTCAAAAGTAGATTGTAAAACCTTTAGGGTGTATTCCCAGGAGTGGTTTAGCTAGGTCATAAGTTAGTTCTATTTTTAGCTGAGAAACCTCCACTCTAATTTCTACAGTGCCTACACCAGCTTGCATTCCCACCAACAGTAAATAAGGGGCTATCTTTCCCCAGAAACTTAGGTGTTCTGAATGCTAGGTTCCTGTGATAGTTAAGGTGTTGTCAACTTGATCTGTTTAGTAATCCACAGGTTGCTTCTAGGAAGGCTCAACTAAAGGAAGAAGTCTTTCCCCCAGGGTGAGCCCTTCCTCCAGAGTGGGCAGCCCTGTTCAGAGGGGTACTTGATATAAGGAAGCTTTGGGTAAAAAGAGTTCCTTCCTTCCTTCCTCTCTTCCACTTGGCTGCCAGAGCTGCTGGCTACCTTCTAGCATGGATTGAAGACCAGTGCGGACTGAAGACCAGCATCAACTGAAGACCCACGTGGATCGAAACCCAGCGGCTCCTCAGGAAGCTGCCAGGCTTCCCCGCACCATCTGCAGTGCCGGGTCGGGACTGCTGACGCTTCTGGACACGAAGACTGAACAGCTACCAGGTTCGGTGATTCTTGGGCCTGCAACTGCTATTGGACTACTGTAAGCTTATCCAATAAATTCCCCTTTTAAATAATTCATTCTAGCAGTTCTGTTCCTCTAGAGAACCCTGACTAATACAGTTCCCAAGCTGATGGCAGTTGGAAATTAAAGCTTCCTGGGGGATGGTGTATTGTTGGAGGCAGGTTTATGGTATTATAACCAGCTTCCCCATGCCAGTGTTTGGCATACTCTCCTGTTCCTGTTGTCCACTTTACATGGGCTAAGGAATGATGTCCACTCTCTGCTCATGCCATCATTTTCCCCTGCCATCGTGGAGATTCTCCTCAAGCCTATAAACCAAAATAAACCTCTTTTTCCGAGAATCTGCTCTTGGTTGGGTGATTTCTACCAGCAATGCAAACTGACTGCAACAGTATGTGATAGCCAGCTACCCTTTGCCAGTGTTTGCCACACTCTCCTGCTACTGTTGCCCACCTCGTGTTGGCCAGAAGGTCATGTCCACCCTCTGCTCATGCTATTTATTTCCCCTGCCATCATGGAGCTTCCCCTCGTGTCTGTAAGCCAAAGTAAATGCTTTCCTCCCACAAGTTGTTTTTGGTTGGATATTTTCTGGTCAGAATTGAAAGACCTGAATGCACTAAGAACTATGAAATGTGAAATTTGGCTTATCAGGGGAAGAAAGACCTTTGCCTGGACTGGGATAAAGGCAGTTTGTGTGAGAGGCTTGCTGTTAGGCCCAAGTCCTGAGAACTTGTGCAGGGTTGTATTGCATAGAAATGGACTAGTGTGAGCAGAGGGATAAAGCACAGAAAAAAATGATTGCATTGAAACTGCTGCCAGTTCACCTGCAATTGTTTGAGAGATTACAATCATTGAGATTGGGCCAAATGATCTGCACTGTGAAAACAGGAAGATTGCAGACTCTTTTGAAGGGGCCCAAATGCTAAAATAGTGTCCTATTCTTCAAAATCTGCTTTATTCCCTCCTGGATTAACAAGTGGGTAGTCTACATGGTATTATGGATTATAAGAAAAGCAGGAAAGATAGGGTCATTGTATTTGCAGCATGGTTTTGTGTTTTGCAAATGGCCATGGGCAGTGTGAAGCAGGCTTGTTGGATTACCTGTGTGGAAGCCCAATGGAGTCATGAGGATGGACAGTTCATTGCAGTGGAGACCCAATGGTGATACCTGGACTATGGATGGCTTCCAAGGAGAGCTGCCAGCACCAGATGTTTCCCGGAACTGAGAGTAGCCTAGCTGAAGGGCATCATTGGAACTCCAGAGACTCATCACTGGCTAGAATTATTGGAGATGAAGACTTGTCACTGACTAGAGTTGTGGGACTTGGAACTACAAAGTTTGATATTTGCCCTGTTTGTTTTAAATCTTGTACTGGTTGAATATTTCTTTGCCATGTCCAGTGCCATCTTTTGCAGTGTGAATGTTTACTCTGTGCCATTATGGTTTTTGTGAGGTTTGTTTCTTGTTGTTGTGTGTTTGTATTATGGCTCAATTAAAAGATCTTAAACTGTGGGGATGTTTGAACATCATTAGGATTGATTAAAAACTATGGGGACTTTTGATTGAATGCATTGCATTTTACATCGTATATGGTTATCAGTTTATGGGGGTCAGGGACAGAATGTGGTGGTTTGATTCAGGGGTCCCCTGTGAACTTATGTGTTCTGAATGCTAGGTCCTCAGCTAGTGGCAATTTGGGAATTGGAGCCTCTTGGAGACAATGTGTTGTTGGTTGTTATAGCCAGCTTCCCCTTGCCACTGTTTGACACACTCTCCTGCTGCTCTTGTCCACCTGATGTTGATCAGGGGTTGATGTCTACCCTCCGCTCATGCCATCATTTTTCCTTGCCATCTTGGAGCTTCCCCTCAAGTCTGTAAGTGAAAATAAACCCTTTCCTCCCACAAGCTGCTGTTTGTTGGGTGTTTTCTGACACCAATACAAAGCTGACTACAAGAGTGTGGTTCAGCTCTGAAGTTTCTTTAGTCTAGATGACCTACTTAAGTAAGAGAGTTGGGTATTGAAATTTGCTACTATTATTGTCTGGACTTATATGTTCTTTTATGTCTTCCTAGTGTTTGTTTTAGGAAATTATGAGCCTCAATATGTTATGCATAAATGCTTATCACTATGTCTTCTTGATGAACTGTTCCCTTTATTAAGGTGAAACACTCTTTCTGTCTTATCTGATTAGTTTTGAAGTCCATCTCATCTGACATTAGGATGGTCACTCCTGCTTGTTTACAGCTCTAACCTGTCTTGTCATTCGAATTCCAGGCTTTGATGTTCAGTTTATGGATATTTTTCCCCCGGATAGATGGGTTTCTTGAAGGTGGGAAATAGCAGGCTCTTGTTCTTTAATCTAGTAATTCAGTCGGTGTCTTCTTTATTAGAGAGCTGAGGATATTTACATTTAGGGTTATTATAGTGACATGCTTATTCTTCCCTAGTTTTTTGTTGGGTGATGTTCTGGTTGGTTGGATTGATGACTGTCCATTTCCTTTTCCACTGAGCTTGCTGATTGTGTGTGTGTGTGTGTGTGTGTGTGTGTGTGTGTGTGTGTTACTTGAATCTTTCCTGTTTCTTCTTTGTTTATCTGTTGCTTTCTTGAAGTGAACTCTATGTCTTGTTCTCATAAATGGAGCTGTTTTTCTTCTTCCCTCTAAAGTGTTCACTTCAAATTTTTCTTTTAAAAAAATATTTTTACTTATTTGCAAGCAGAGAGAGAGAGGAGAGACTGATAAGAGAGAATTGGCATGCCAGGGCCTCTAGCCACTGCAAACAAACTCCAGATGCATGCATCACTTTGTGCATCTGGCTTTATGTGGGTACTGGGAAATCAAACCTAGATTGTTAGGCTTTACAGGCAAGTGCCTTAACCACTGAGCAATCTCTCCAAATTCTTTAAAAATTTTCTGTAGTGCTGACTTAGTTATCATAAAATTGTGTTAGTTTGTGTTTGTTTTGAAATATGTTTAATTCTCTATCAATTTTGAAAGATAATGATGCTGGATACAGAATTCTAGGTTAGAAATTATTTACTTTCAGAGCTCAGAATATGTTGTCCCAATCTTATTCTGACTTTTAGGGTTGCTGATGAAAGGTCTGAGGTTATTGTGATATTCTTACCTTTGTAATTGAATTGGCTTTTTTCCCTTACAACTTTTAGTACTATCTGTTTGTTTTGAGGATTTTTGATATTGCTGCTATGATGTGCCATGCAGAGGTCATTCTTGGGGCCAGTCTATTTAGAGTTCTATAAGCCTCTGTTTGGATCTTTATTTCTATCGCTAGATTTGGGGAAATTTCTCTTACAACTTTCTTGAACAGTCAATTTCTTTTGTATTTATCTCAGCTACTTCTACCCCATGTATCCTAATGTTTGGTCTCTTGAATTCATCTCAGAATTCTTGGAAATACTGATCATGTTTCTTTTTTTCCTTATATGAGTCTGTGTTTGTTATTGTCTCAACTTTGTCCTCCATCCCTGATATTTGGTTTTCTGAATGATCATGTCTGTTAGTGTGGCATTCTGATATGGTTTTTATTTGATTGATCATGGCTTTCATTTCCATTATTTCTGTTTAATGTTTTCCCAGCATTTCTTTCTTTTTCTTTTTTCTTTTTGGATGTTCTTTTTTTCCCAATTTTTATTAACATTTTCCATGATTATAAGAAATATCCCATGGTAATACCCTCCCTCACCACCCCCCTACTTTCCTGTTTGAAATTCCATTCTCCATCATATCCCTTCCCCATCTCAATCAGTCTCTGTTTTATTTTGATGTCATGATCTTTTCCTCCTCTTGTGATGGTCTTGTGTAGGTAGTGTCAGGCACTATGAGGTCATGGATATCCAGGCCATTTTATGTCTGGAGGGAGCATTTTGTAAGGAGTCCTACCCTTCCTTTGGCTCTTACATTCTTTCCACCACCTCTTCCACATTAGACCCTGAGCCTTGGAAGGTGTGATTGAGATGTTACCCAGTACTCCAGTCATTTCTTTCCAGCACTATGATACCTTCTGAGTCATCCCAAGGTCACTGCCATCTGAAGAGAGAAGATTCTATACCCAAAGTGAGAGTAGCATTATTATAAGGGTATAAATATTAAGAGAAGTGATTACTGGACAGTTTGATAAGCATAGTATATACATTTTTCCAGACATCAGCAGATGTTATACCCCTAGGGCTCATGACTAGCCCTGTTTTAAGTTTTCAGTATCAGGGATGTGTTCTCCCCCATGGAGTGGGCCTCCAGTCCAATTAGAGGGTAGTTGCTTTCCACCATGACAGACATGCCACTATTGCACCCATTGGCTCATTTGGCCTGGCTGGCCAAATATAAGGCTTGCAGTGTCCACTGTTGAGTATCTTCACTGGTGGTATCTCTTTCTCCCATTGAACTACATGTAGAATGGCTTCTTCCAGCTTTCTGTCAGCTGGTCTATATGGAGGATGTTATCAGCTCAGTTCCAGCAGGATTTCTCAGTGGCCTTGCAGCCCAAGTATGTGGAGTCTTCAGCAATAGGGTCTTACCATCTATTCCTGGTGGGAAATCAAGGGCCTAGACAATGGCCTATAATGTTTTGGGGGCACCAGGGACCTCCCTGGCCAAAACTCACTGGAGGTATCCCATCCCTGACACTGAAAATTTTCTAACAACAATCTATGGCTCCTGAGTGTGCCATTGTCCAAAACCGGAGGATTCTATATGATTTATTTGCATCCTCTTAGATTTTGATTAGCCCTCCCTCCACCTTTCCTTTACTCACTCTCTTCCCCTGACCTCACTTTGGGCCTTTTCACCCCCGTTAATCTATTCTTCTACTTACATATATACAATTTTCTCTCCATGTTCGTGACTTTTCCTCCAATTTACTCACTGATTCATTCACTTTGGATACTGTCATGTTACAATCTTGAATATGTTTTATTTGATAATTCATTTGCCTGTTGGAAGAGTCTACATAGTTGTTATTGGTTTTTAGGAATAGAACTCTAACTTCTTTCTCTGGCATTTCAGCTATTGTTTTCTGTTCCCATTGGAGGGGAGTTGACAGTTTGAGGGTATGGGGCAGTGGCTTGTTACTCTTTCAGTTTCTTTTGGCATATTTGTTCCCCCCCTTTTTTCCTTCTGCTCTATTTCATTGCTTCTTTTGTCTTGTGTAGTTCTGCTAGTTTCACTCAGAAGTAAATTTCTATGAAATTTTAAGGAGGTCGGCCTAGTGTTGAGTCCCACAAATGTGATGGTGGGTTTAATTTTGATCAGCTGAATAGGAACCTTTTGTGTTACCATTCTGCATGTGCTACATGTGCATCTGGCTTACGTGGGTCCTGGGGAATTGAACCTGGGTCCTCTGGTTTCACAGGCAAGTGCCTTAACTGCTAAGCCATCTCTCCAGCCCTCATTCTTTTAAATTCTTTGTCTGTAATTTCACCTAAGTCTCTGTCACCAGTGGCCATCAGTTTGGGATTGGGAGGTCTCAGAGTGGACATGTTGACTTGACTTTTAATATTACTCTGTGTGTGTTTGTGTGTGTATGTGTGTACACACATATGCATTTGCATTATTGACATCAGAGGTTATATCATTGGTCCATTTTTTTTCTTATTGACGTGACCTTCCTATCTTCGATAATGGTATTTGCTATATGAAGGAGGGACTGGCATGTAGTGGGGGTGAGTTGCCATCTTCTTTTAGTCTGGTATTCAGGGCACCAGGCTCCCTCCCCAGTCCTCCTCTTCAAGTAGAATTCTGCTTGTAACAGTAGTCACTATTTTAACATAGACCCACTATAAAAATAGTGGTAGTCTATTGTAAATCAATGTGAATTATTTTAGGAAGGGAACATTAATAATATTGTATGCACTAGTATGTTAGTATTGTGGATTTGTGAGGGGAGAAAAAAAATAAAAAGACTCCACAAATCAAGTAACTAATATTGGGTTGATCTAGAGAACGTCAAGAAGGAAGACCTGAGTAGGTAGAGCTATAGAAGGAAAAGAGAAAAAAATTGGGGGGAGAATCACAGAAATTTGTCTAAAGGTAGACTGAAGAACTAGAGGCGAAGGCATGCCAAGAGCTAATGGGGAATAGTTCCGTCTCTCAGGAGGCTGAGGCTTGGAGTTCCTGCAAACCAGAACAGAGTGTGCTCTTTGGGAGAGGGGGATGTAGAGGGAAAGAAGAAAGCCGCACATAAAGAAGACAAAAGGTGAACTCAGGACTGGAGAGATACCTTAGTGGTGAAGGTGCTTGCCTGCAAAGCCTAAGGACCCAGGTTCAATTCCCAGATCGCACATCAGCCACATGTACAAGGTGGCACATGCATCTGGAGTTCCATTGCAGTGGCTAAAAGCCCTGGTGCGCTTATTCTCTCCCTCCCTCTCTCTCTCTCTCTCTCTCTCTCTCTCTCTCACACACACACACACACACACACACACACACACACAGAAATAAATAAATTAAAAAAGTATTTTTAAACAAATGTTAATCCCCTGGGGCTGGCTGGGGGAGAACAGGAAAATTTGTTCCAGAAGGAACTGTCTGAAGGATTATCAAGATTTTTGTACATGGAAAAGAAAATTAACACATGTGGAAACAGAGATGGCTCTTTTCTCCAGATCTGAGGCAAGAGCAAGATGCATATAGATGGTTCTGTATGTTAAACTTAGTATTTGATAAGTAACCAAGATGAAAAGAAAGGAGTCAGATCTTCTAGAAAATGAAAATAGGAATTTTGAGATCCTTCAACTAAGATACAGTAGTCATCTTTATTTTCCTAATAAAGTTGTTGCTCTTAAACCTTCAGGGTTGTTTTTTTAAAAAAAGACAAAAACAAAGGACAAACACCCCCCCCCCCCACACACACACACACTTAAAACACACACACACACACACAGAAGCAATACAGAGTAAGGACAGGCTAGGGACCAAGTTGCCCTGCTAAAACAATGTGCTGAAAACAGGGTCGGTGTAAGGGAAGCTCTGGGTAGACTATAGGATTTGAAAACGGACTGGCCTGATATTTTTTTTGGGCTTCCTCGGCTCCTGGAATGGGAATGTCTCTCTTCCCTGAAACAGGCAGTTCCATTCCTTCAGAGTTTTGGTCCTAAGTTCAGGCCATTGCTCAGGGCTGCAAAGTTCCCTTCATCTGGAATAGTCTGTGGGTGTGAGTTGTTCCCTGGTACTCCCTGCTGGAGAATTCTCTTGTTGTAGTTTGAGCCTTTTGAGTTGGGAGCCTGTAGCTTCAGAAAGTAGCAGGTCCCTTTCTCTTCTGAACTATGAAAGTATGTGCTGAGTCCAATGTCCATTCCAACTGTCTTAATTTCAAATTTCCAACCCCCTCCTCTAAAGCTTGCCTATGCTCTCTGAGGGACATTTCAGCTTCAGATTTACACCTGGCAGTTTCCTCTGTGCCAGAGAGCTCAGGGCTGTGCGCAGGGAGAGCTGTGGATCAGTCTGGTGTGGCTCCAATTCCAAAAGAAACTTCTTGAATATATCATAAAATAGTAACCCTCATACCAAAACAGAAGTGTTCCACATGTTTTGTTGGCTGGACCAAGATGAAACAATCAATTAACTGTCACCATTAGGGAATTGTCAGGTTAAGAATCAAGAAACCTAAGATGGTTTGCTTGGGCTTGAGGTTGAGGTTTTATTTAACACCAGCAAAGGGAGTGGCCAGGTTTGAAGTTGGAGGATTGGGAGTAGAAGGAAACTCTGAACCAAAAAGGAAAGAGGACCAGGAGAAGGAAACTCCAAACTGAGGGGCACAGGGCGAGGGGTGGGGTGGAACAGAAGAGAGAAAAAAGGGGTGTGCACAAGAGAAAAGAAAGGGAGTATGCTACACCTTAGAGCAAGAGGAGAGAGGGAGAGCGAACGTGATAAAGGGAGCAGCGTTTCTTAAGCCCTTTGGGAGAAGGAATGGGGTGACTGGACATCATGGGGCACAGGGAAGGAGCTGGTAGCATCCAGACCAGCTAACTCTAGGGAAAGTGAGATTCTCCTCCTCCCTCCACTGAGTCAACAACTTGGAGGAAGTTGTTTTCCTCAACTCAGGTGCAAAAAGCCAAATTACCGTAACAGAAGATAGGGATTCTAACATCTCAGAACATACCAGAGCACACAGGGAAGGGGGAAGTCAACTCTCTTTGAAGTCTCAATTACCATAACATAGTTTCTCAGACTGGCTTAGTTATGGTTAGCGCAAGGCTGGGTGAGAGAGGGGAGATCTGAGGTTCTTAAAGGAGTGTCCATGAACGAAAGCAAGTGGCTGAAGTTATTTATTGTGAAGTGCACAATAAATACAGAAAGTACACAAAACATAGGAAAATTAATAAATAATAAAATTAACATTCACATGCACAGCACCCAACTTAAAAAGAATATTAGAGCTACCTTAAGAGCCTGGAACTGGATTAGTATATTGCTAACAGTCACAGACAGCTTGCAAAATTTTCTTGGCTTCAAACTCAAGCACAATACAAAAATGTCATAATAAAGCCAACTATTTTGTAAAATTAATATATGTGAATAAAAAAATTTTAAACCATGTACAAACACGTACAATAGGCCTCCCTATCTGTAGGGGACACATTCCAAAAACCCCAATGGACACTTAAAACTACAGATAGTACCAATCTCCCTCCCTCTCCCTCTCTCTCTCTCTCTCTCTCTTTCTTTCTTTCTCTCCCTCTATATATACATGTGTGTGTGTGTGTGTGTGTGTGTGTATTTAACATAATGTTTATATACATATACACACAATGTCTTTTTCTAAGCATCCATATGATAAAGTTTAATGTATAAGTTTAGAGCAGCTGGACAGACAAGTCGGTACTGGTGTATGGCCCCAAGTGTGAGACTGAAAAGAGGCAGACAGATCTAGGGTGACACAGAATACAACTTACTACAGGATGGCAGAAGTGTGGTCCTGAGTGGCAACAAGACCACTTGTAATCCCTTAATTTGAGTCACAGAGATACATTTATGGATTAGGACAAAAGAGACCTGGTTTATCATAAAATAGTACTGAAAAGAGAGGAGTCCCTCAGGAACCAGGGACTAACTGCAAAGCCCCACAATAGGACACCAACAGTTTGATGGACTTGTGATTTGCTGGGAGACTACACAGGAAGAACCAGCTCAGGCCACACAAGGACAATAATGACAGCCATGGTCAAGAAGGCTGTAGTTATGCCAAGTTGCACTCTTACAATAATAATAAAACCAAGCAATTGTAATATGTTGTGATATGTCATGTGATGTACTTGCCCTTCTTACGATACGATGTGAGATGACACAGTGTCTACATGATGAGAGAAAGGGAGGCGAATACAGTAGGAACGGTGAGGCGGCGTTAGGCTACTCTATAAAGGTTTCATAAGCACTGTGCAATACCAGTGCCAAGGGTGATGGAATTTCATCATCCTACCCAAGGCAGCACACAATTTAAAACTTATAAATTATTTAGCAATTTTCCCACTGAATATTTTCAGTCCACGGTGAAGTAAAACCATACAAAGTGAAAATACTTAAAACAGCTCCATTGCATCACAGACCATGCAGGGTGAGGAACCCTCTGCCACACCCCCAGGAGGAATTTAATACTCAATTTTTTTCACTTCTGTCTTATAATTCCACCACCCAGGAGTTTTTGCTTCTAGTTGAGGACAGATGAGAAAGGCATGGAAAACATACTTCGGCTTTTCATTGACTTTTTCACGAAGTAACCCACCTGTGCTTTCTTTCCCGGGAATTGCATTGCACCTTCAACTTGACCCTAAAGGAGGCTTCTGGCAAGCGTGACTTAATTGGGTAACACTGATAAGCCCTTGTTGTGCAGTCTCTGTCTCAATGGCCTTCTCTTCAGAGATAACCCCTTCCTCCTGCCTCTTACATTAATTACTCCTTGGTTTTAAGAACCACATATGCCCATAAGAAGAGGATTATATTGACACTACTACACAAACACTCCCCTCAAAACATGAGTTGGCCAGGTGTGGTGGCGCACGCCTTTAATCCTGGCACTCAGGAGGCAGAGATAGGAGGATTGCCATGAGTTGGAGGCCAGCCTGAGACTACATAGTGAATTCCAGGTCAGCCTGAGCCAGAGTGAAACCCTACCTCAAGAATAAAAAGGGGAAGCCGGGCGTGGTGGTGTATGCCTTTAATCCCAGCACTTGGGAGGTAGAAGTAGGAGGATCACTGTGAGCTCGAGGCCACCCTGAGACTACACAGTGAATTTCACGTCAGCCTGGGCTAGAGTGAGACCCTATCTCGAAAAATAAAAACAAAAACAGAATTAAAAAGGGGGTGCTGGAGGGAATGGCTTAGTGGCTAAGGTGCTTGCCTGTGAAGCCAAAGGACCAAGGTTCGATTCCCCAGAACCCACATAAGCCAGATGCACAAGGTGGCGCATGTGTCTGGAGCTCGTTTGCAGTGGCTGGAGGCCCTAGCGTGCTCACTCATTCTCTCTCTTTTTCTCTCCCTCCCTCCCTCCTTCCCTCTCACTCAAAGAAATAAATAAAATAAAATAATTTTTAAAAAAATGATGACAAGTTGACCAAGTCTGCTTTCAATTTCTTTGGAAATTAACAAGAACCCTTTCAGGAACGTCACTGAGCAAGGCCATGAGTTAGCCTTGGCAATCAGAGACTACCTGACAAAAGTATAATTTGTGCAATATACTGACGTCCATCAAAGGGAGGGGACTGCTCTGTAGTTTCTGCTTCCTTTAAATCCACAGAATCTTCTGTTAACCCTCAGAGCAATCATTCAAAAGTAAACCAAACGCCAAGTGGAGCACAAAAGTTTTAACAGCACATAATCAAAATGAATCATGTGATGAAAAGAATGTGGGCCAGCATCACCCAGTATTTCCTCCTCAGGGCACAAGGATGGTACTGATGCAGCAGAGACCTTGGAGTGGGCAGTTCTTAGAACGAGTGGGCACCTGTGTCTGCTGCTGGCAGCCATCCTGAGGTCTTTGCCATTACTCTGAGGAATCTCTTCAACTTTCTCCTGTGTAAATCTGATTCTAGTGTCCCATGACTTAGTCACTTTTCAGTTTATGCTTCTGAAAAATAATTTTATTAATTTACTTGTTTGTTAGAGAGAAAGAGAGACAGAGAGAATAGGTACACAGCCTCTTGCCATTGCAAATGAACTCCAGACACATGTATCACTTTGTGCATCTGGCTTTTTGTGAAGAGTGGTGAACTGAACCCAGGTCAGCAGGCTTTGCATGCAAGTGCCTTTAGCCACTGAGCCATCTGCCCAGCCTTTCAGTTTACTCTGGCTTGTCTGTTACTCATCAAAGTAGTAAGAGTACTTATTTTAAAGTTAGTAACTCTGAAATCGTTTCTGGAGTTCTGCAGGTCTGTTCTGCTTTCTTTCTCCTGAAAATACAACCCCTGCCCACTTCTTTAGAGGACACATGAGAAGCTGGGGAGATGGCCCAGTGGATAAGAGTGTTTGCTGTACAAGCATGAGAGCCTGACAGGGCCTGATTCACCCTGAGTTCAACTCCACAGCACCCACATAAATAGCTGGTCATGTCCTGGCATGATGGTAACCTCAGTCCTTTGGGGAGAGAGGACCAAGGCACTGCATCCTCCTCCCCCCACACAAAGGCAGTTCTAGAGGGTCAGTCTCAAGAAAATATATGGATGAGTGATAGAGGAAGACACCAGACTCCTGTGGCCTCCTCATGCATACACATGGGGCACCTATCTATGCATAAATATACGTACACTGCACACATACACACACCATACAAAAAAACCTACAAAATCCCAAAAGGTCACATGAGAAGTAACTTTTGACAAAGTGCTTAAGAATTTCTGAGTTTGCCTAAGTTTTTACAACCATAACAGCATTCATGGCATTCCATCAAATAGATAAAGTGTTTTACCAAGCCATACCCTTTACCACACATATGCATTATCTCCCAATTTTTACCACTACTACTAATGCTGCAATGAGAATCTTCCTTCATCTGGATGTCCAACCATAGACCAGGTACACTGGTGGCCACTACAGAAAGGAGTCAGAAATAAGCAGTATACTGAGAATGTGTGCACTCATATATAAGCATGCGTGCGTGCATGCGCACGCACGCGCGCGCGCACACACACACACACACACAGACACATACACACAAACTAAAATAAGGCTTCTTATATTTTTTCTCCTGATGACCATTTTGCTCAAAATTTTAAAAATATTTATTTGGGCCAGGAGTGGTGGCACATGCCTTTAATCCCAGCACTTGAGAAGCAGAGGTAGGAGGATCGCTGTGAGTTCGAGGCCACCCTGAGAGTACAGAGTGAAGTCCAGGTCAGCCTGGGCTAGAGTGAGGCACTACCTCAAAACAACAACAACAAAATAAAGTGTGTGTGTGTGTGTGTATGTGTATTTGAAAGAGAGAGAATGGGCAAATCAGGGTTTCTAGCCACTACAAGCTAACTCCAAACACATGTGCCACCTTGTGCATCTGACTTACATGGGTATTGGGGAATCAAACCTGGGTCCTCAGACCTCACAGGCAAGTACCTTAAATGCTTAGCCATCTCTCCAGCCCTGCTCAAGATACTTTTATGCAAATCTAGCTGCTATTAGGAAGTAAAAACTCATGTTCACTGGAGCTTTCTCATAACAAAATATGTGAAGATGGCTAAAATGTTGTTGGAAGGACCAAAGAGCATCCCAGTTCAGTCTGGCAGGGCTCAGAAGGTCCTGAGGGCCCAGCAGCCCAGGTGTGAATTTGGGTGCTTGCTTCTGGTATGAGAAGAATGGAAAAATGTGCAGCAATAGTGGGGAGACACGCCGTCTAGTGTCTTCCGATCAAAGGGTAAGGATACAAAGAAACCAATCTTTATTCAGGAGCTGTCACTTGACATTCAGTATTCTCTGTTGTAGCTCAATAATCATAGCTGTCAGATTCAAAAATGCAGTGCCAACTGTTTCATTCTTCCTTACAATAAATATTTCTAGAATACTAGCTGTGGGGGCAGTACTGAGATCACAATAGGACACAGCCCCTGACTTCGGGGTGCTTGTCATCTACTGTCGACACAAAACACACAGCTCTCACCTCCAAGGGGAAAAGAGAGTTTATTCTGGAGCCAAGTATCAGTGAACATGACCTGCGAACACAGAGTTAAGCCACACCAAGTTGCATACTTCAAACATGTTCATGACGTTTGTATAATTACAGAACAAAAGGTCACAAGCCAAAGTACATTGGTGGAAGTTACCGGTAGGCAGGCTGCAGCAAAACAGGGAAATCTCTGCTATAGTCTATATGCTTCTGATGACACTGTCATCCTTGGGGCTGGTGGGAAGCTGGCGGTCTGTTAGTACACTCCAACAGTGTTTGACCTGATGACTTGATAGCCACAAGGATATCAGGTTAGACACAGAGGTGCAATAAATGGCTACTAAAGGGGGAGGGGGTGCTAAAGATAGCTCCAGAAAATTGGGCTCTGAATCTGCAATATTCCATCTCTTCACAATCACAGAAGCTCAGCCAGTCAATCAGCCTTGTAGGATGTTTGAAGTATGTGCAGCTGCTTCTTGGGAACATTAGTAGTTCAAACTGCCTATAAGAGACCCAGAGAAAAAGGCAACTATAATATAGTAAAAGTTGTTTCTTTCCGGGGACTGCCCTCCCCGCCCCCCAGCAACTCTGCCATGAAAAAGCAAATTGTGCAAGGCTCCCTGACACAGGGGGTTATGAGAAGACAAAGAAAGGGCCATTTGAGGGGAGCAGGCGCTGCTGTTTGAGTCTTTGGTCTGCAG
Organism: Jaculus jaculus; assembly: GCF_020740685.1. Lineage (NCBI taxonomy): Eukaryota > Metazoa > Chordata > Mammalia > Rodentia > Dipodidae > Jaculus > Jaculus jaculus. Next base: position 96,605,319 of record NC_059112.1, read on the forward strand.
ACCCCACTAGTCAGGCCACCCCCCCCCCCCAGCATGCTGGCTTCTCCCACAGTGCAACTGTCTGGCTGCACACCACAGGCATCTTGCCCGGGGCCGCAGGGCTGCAGGGCTGTTTGCAAGCCTGTGCTCTGCACCACCTGAGGCTGGGGAGAAAAATAAACAACGGGGCATCTTCTTAACTCTCCTCTTCCAGCTCCATTTCTGAGTGCCCTGCGTTTGTATGTCCATTTGTGTATGGAATTTGTTGTTAATTTGCTTTCCTGACTTTTGTTTTGGAGACATGTTTCTGGTAAGTGCTGTGGATTTCACATGGACATATTGTTCAGAAGCCAACAGTTGATGTCACCAAGAAATGGATGTGCTTTTTTTTTGGGGGGGGGAGGTTCAATCTTCCCCTCTATTTGACATTTCTTTAAAGGAGCCTCCTGATGGCATAAAAAAAATGAAAGTAAAATTTTAAGAGTAAGAAGTGATAAGTGGTGAGTGGACAAATATATGATGGTGGAGGACCCTGAAATGAGAGGTCAACGTGACATGGGCGCCAATTCGGAAAAGGGAAAGAGAACGCAGAGCACCAGCAGATTCTCTGGAAACAAACTGATGGGATGGATGACACTAAGACCCAAATGGTTTGAGCTCAGCTTCTTTTAGGGAAGGTATAAAGAAAGATGAAGAGAATTTTAGGTTGAACACAGGTAACTCAAACCCTATCACTCTGATATACCACGATGTCCGAAGTACAGGTAAGGTTGAGTCAATTGTCCATCTAGGGCCTCTTCTCCTTCATCTGGGGCCTCATATGGTAGTACAGAGCGTTTCATGTAGGTAAGCTCAAATATCCCTGCCAAATGCCTTTTGCTTCCCTCCAGATGAGTAATTGTGAGGTGATCTCCAGAACTGCAGCCTCTGTGGCTGGACATGCCTGTGAGACGTCATGAGCATCATTAGGATTACCAAAAGAGATAACGAGTATATCTCTTCTCTGTTCTCTCTCTCTTCCCTTACACAACAACAGACCCATCAGTAGCTTATACCCCTTGGAGTAAAAGCAAGTTTAAGCCCACAATTTAAAAACAAGAAGGCACTGATCTTCTGGTTCCAAAGGCAGGCCACAATAAAAACTGTATCTTTACTCTGAGAGAGAGAGAGAAAGATCAATAAAAATTTCTCTTATGCCAGTCCTACTATTTTTCTTTTTACTGTCCAAAAACTATTCCTAAAACTTGTTAACTCATAATAAGTATGCTAGTATTTCTCAGTATTGCAGGAATGTCAAACCTCCCAGACTTAACAGTTGGGTACTGAGAAATGACCAATCCCATGACAGGACTAATGATACCCAACAGATAGACTTATGGATGAATTAAAAACAAAAGAAAGCCTAGCAGATCTCCCAAGAGTTAACCTTGTGCATTCCAAAGCAAAGTTAACAACCATGTCAATGTAACTGTGCCATGTGTTTGTGAGTGTCTTCATGTGACTGTATGGCACTTTATATTAAAACAACATAAGACAAAACTCAGTCTACCTCCCCCTAGAGTTCCCAAAATAACTGAGAAACAAAATTTGGGACCACATCAGTTTTTCCACTCATTTCTTTTATATGCTATCATCACTATTTTTTAATACTAATTTATTATAGATTTCTTGGTATGACAGCTTCAAATATGTGAATGGGTATGAATACAAGCATTGGGGATATAGTAAAAGGCCTGATAAGTACATACTAAAAAATTATAAACTTATATAAAATTAACTTCCTAAACCTATTAAAATATCTCTGGGTCTATGAAACATTTCATAAAATGTTCAAAATTTTTTTTTGTAAAAACAGGATTCATTGAGATCTTAAGACAATAGTTGCATTAAGCTATAAAACTTAATACTAGATACACAGATTTTTGAATAATTATTTCCTTCTCAAATAAGTTGAAATACTTAATTTTACAACCATTTTTATTTATTTATTTATTAGAGAGAGAGAGAATGGGCATACCAGGGCCTCTAGCCACTGCATACAAACTTCAGAAGCATGTACCACCATGTACATCTGGCTTATGTGTGTTGTGGGGAGTCAAATCTAGGTCCTTAGGCTTCATAGGCAAGTGCCTTACCCACTAAGCCATCTCTCCAGCCCTTACGTTATTTTTAAAATTGCCATTGGGAACAAAAACAAAGATATAAAATTGCTTTATGTTAAACAAAGTATCTCTAAGTAAACATCCTTTTATTAGACATATTTCTTATTTTAACAGTATTATTATTTTCTCTCTCTGCTTCTTTCTCTCAAATAAGGAAATAAAGTTTTAAAGAAAAGTTAAGGAGCTGAAGAGATGGCTTGACAGTTAGGGGCTTGCCTGTGAAACCTAAGGACATAGGTTCAATTCCTGAGGACCCACATAAGCCACATGCACAATGTGGTACATGTGTCTGGAGTTTGTTTGCAGCGGCTAAAGATCCTGGCACACCCATTCTCACTCTATCTGCCTCTTTGTCTATCTCCAATAAATAAATGAGTGAATAAAGTTTTAAAAAAGAAGAATATCATTAACATGCAAGTGCCAATTGTAATCTTTTAGTATATATGCTTGACAAAAATGTTTGTGTTAAATTTCCTTTTCATAAAATAAAAAAAATTACAGAAGTTATAATCCCAAGAAACAAGAACATTCAGAATCTGGGTCAGATTATTCTATACATAAGGAAGAATGTCTACATTTAAATTGTGAGCCAATATCTTAATTTTTAGGAGAAATTTTAATTAACAGTTGTGACATTAAAATGCAAAGAACATTGCTTGATTAGCTATGTTCTACTATTTCAAGAAAGAATTATCAAAGTTTGAATCTTGTTAAATTTAAACTAAAAAAAAGTATGTGTGTGTGTGGGGGGGGGTCATTTGTAAATCAACTAGTTTATCAATGACCAGGTTCCGTTTTACTTTTACTGATGTAATTCAATAGTCTTAGTCAAGATTATATCTGGTATATCATTGTCTCAGTTCTGGTGTCACAAGATGGTCAAAACCTCAAGTTGGTCCTCAGGATGGGATGACACCTGCTCCAGGGTACAGCAGTCCTTTAGGCTCCGCTATTCCTAGATTCCTACGACTGTGACAATACCTTATCACTGCTTGAAACTTCCTGTGAACAATTAATATGCTTATCAAAGAATATTGCAAAACAGATTCCGGGCTAGAGAGACTGCTTAGCAGTTAAGGTGCTTGCCTGTGAAGCGTAAGGTTTCATGTTCAACTCTCTCCCATGTTAGCCAGATGCACAAGGTGAGGCAAGCACAAGGTTGCACATGCCCACTAGGTGGTACAAGGGTCTGCAGTTCCATTGCAATGGCTGAGACCCTGGCGTGCCAATTCTCTCTCTCCTTCTCACTCCCTCCCTCCCCCCCCCTCTCTCCCTCTCCCTCTCTCTCTCTCTCTCTCTCTCTCTCTCTCTCTCTCTCTCTCTCTCTCTCTCTTTTAAAAAAAGAAAAAAAAAAAGATTCCAAGATGTCCTGTTTTAGCTCCCTTATGAGCCCAAATAAAAAGTAACACCCAGGGCTGGAGAGATGGCTTAGTGACCACTCAAGTTTGATGCTCAGGACCCTTGTAAGTGCATCTGTCACACCAGTCCTTCGGCAGACCTGAGAATCACTAGAGCTAAGGAAAAATGCAAGTTCCAGGATCAGTGAGAGACTACGGCTGAATTTAAAATGGGGAAAGGAGTAATGTATCAGGACATCCTACGCTCTACTCAGGCCACCACAGGAGAGCACCCCCCCCCACATAGGTGAGCCCACAAGATACCACAAAGGCCACACACATTCCATGCCTCCCCCAGCAAAGAAATGTAGTCTCCAGGGCTGTTAATATGTTTCTGACTGTGTTTATGAGAAGGAGCAGGGTACAGAGAACTCTCTGGACTACTATAATGTCACTGTCATTTTCCTAAAACTGTTCTAAAACTAAAATCTCACTGTTTTAAAAGTTAAACAACTTAAATAATTTCAAAAGAAACATTCCGTAGCCAAGGTCATCTTGATCTGTATGTTTGAGGCAATAATGCTTAAATCTCTATATTAAAAATTAGAAAAGATCTCCCTAGAGTATTGCTAAGCAGAGCCTAAGATGTTAAATCCTTAAGCAAATAGCCTCACAAATGGACTTGTCCTAATACAGAGGCTGTCAACAATTTAAGTGACCCTTGCCTGAACAACAACAGTCCAATTTAACCGCAGCAGAAAGAGATCTTCAGAGAGCTGTGCTGAGAGGTGAAGTCAAGCAGAAGGTGCTTCACGTCCCTCATGTGCCCCACCGCTAGCCAACACCCCTGAGTCACCTTTACAAGGGTCCTCCCTTGTATGTTTAAGATATGCTATAATCACGAAAGGTAACATCCTGCATTTTTGGTGTGTATGTTTATGTATGAACCACATGAGCTTGTATGAGCAGGCCAGAGGAAAACATCAGTTGTCCTCCTCTGTCGCTCTTCCACTGCATTTTTTTGAGATGGCATCTCTTTTTTTTTAAAATTTTTATTTATTTATTTGAGAGCGACAGACACAGAGAGAGACAGATAGAGGGAGAGAGAGAGAATGGGCGCGCCAGGGCTTCCAGCCTCTGCAAACGAACTCCAGACGCGTGCGCCCCCTTGTGCATCTGGCTAACGTGGGACCTGGGGAACCGAGCCTCGAACCGGGGTCCTTAGGCTTCACAGGCGAGCGCTTAACCGCTAATGAGATGGCATCTCTTGCTGAACTTGGAGCTCACACCATTTTTGGCTAGACTGGCTGACCAGTGAGTCCCACAGTCCTCCTGTCTCTGCTACCCCCTCAGTGCAGCGGTTACAGCCACACATGGCCACTCCCAGCTTTGCACATGGGTGCTGGGGATCAAGCTCAGGGCCTCAGATGTGTGCAGCAAGTGCTCTTACCCAATGAGCATACGCAACCTCTTCAGCCAAAACTTTTCTTATTTAACTTTCAAGTTTGAAGTAATTTCAAAATTGACCCAAAAGTTTATAAACCAGTGCAAACAAAAAAAAACCCCAAGTCCCTTATATACCTGATACCCAACTCGCTCAAACGTGGTACTTGCTATAGCTATAGTACGAGGATCAAAAACAAGAAGCTGGGCGTGGTGGCACACGCCTTTAATCCCAGCCCTCGGGAGGTAGAGGTAGGGGGATCTCCACGAGTTCGAGGCCACCCTGAGACTACATTGTGAATTGCAGGTCAGCATGAGCTAGAATGAGACCCTACCTTGAAAAAAGAAAAAGAAAAAAAAGAAAAGAAAAAAAAAAAAAACAAGAATTGAACATAGAAACAATGCTATTAGCTAGGCTACTGACTGTATTCAACTGGTCCCCATTCTCTTCATCTGTGTTTAGAAGCCATGTCTACTTCTCTCCTAAAACCCACCCTGACAGGGCAGTTCCTCAGTCGTTGCCTGTCATGACCTTGACACTCTAGAACAGTCAAAGTAAAATCATGGAAACCACTGAGATTGGGATAACCTCTCCAGAACAGCTTTATTAAAAGCAGCCCAGCAGTTACCAGGATGTCAGGGAAGCGCAGATATAGCGTGAGCAGGACAGGGGAGCACGGGAAGGTGTCTGGCAAAGGCAAGCCTTCATCCTCCGGGATTAAAGGCAAGCCTTCTCCACACCCCCATGCTCTGACTTCAAAGGACCCTCTGAGGTAGATTAATACCCACATGGATTCATCAGGACTGGAGGATGCCAGGGGTTTGACCCACAGCCAAAATCCAGGCTTCCAGTCCTGCACATGCTGGATCTGACTAGTAGCCACGGTCTCCGGTCTTCCCACAGTTTAGCGAGAAGCAGCTGGTCTGGTCAAAAGTCTCCTCTATTCTGTGCTCTTCCATGTAGATGCACAGTAGCATCCTCCTTGCCAGGGTCTGAAGGCCTACTGCATAAGATAATGTGATACTACATCACCACCTAGCGCTGACAGTCAGGAACTGCAGCCATATCTCCTGCCACTGGGAGTACAATAAATGATTGAGCAAGACACCAAGATTTAATGTTCACTCTACCTTTCCCTGTGTGATGGTCCAGGTTTACTGAGAAAAGAGTTAGAGCCGCATAACCCTCCTCTTATTAACCAAGCTTTGATGGACACACACATACATACATACACATACACACACACACACACACACACACACACACACACACACAAATGAATGCTGGGTTTACACTAGACTCCAGAGAGCATCCTCCTCTTGTAAAGTGAAAACTTCCTTGACAACATGAAGCTATAAAATTGAAGGGATAATTCATGATAGGTACAATGGTCACCCAATCTATAAGATCTGGAGACCACCCCAGGAAAAGGAACCTGCCCTTGCTTCAAACGCCAGCGCCCTTTTCTCACCCTCTGCCTTTTCCACATCCTTTGGTGTCGGGCTCCTCTCACCAGCTCCTGATTAAGGCAGGACACAGCCTCCTTTCTGTGCTTCAAAAGCAGCTCAGTTACCTAAGCACCCGGAATATCCCTACGAAGGTGGAGCTTCACCACCCTCAGATAACCCTCCTGCCCTAGCAAGTGCGTCTTACTTGCAAGTCAGCTTTGTGTGCTGAGCATGCTGGCTTCTGTTTGGTTCCTACTTGCAACCTAGGTCTTTGCTGATCCATTTACTTTTGATTTTTCTGCATCCTTAAACTTTAAATATTAAATTAGCATCACACAGACTTGCCCTTTATCCAGACTGACAACATAAAGTCTTTAAATTGGAATGTTTGGTTCCTAGATACCTGATGCAGAGACTCATACTGTGGATTTAAATTAACTTGTACTGTTTGGTTCCTGATTTGCAATTATGTGTTCCGTTCTCCCTGTGCTTCTTTCTTGCCTTCTCTTATTTCTACCATACTTCCTTGCTATTTATGACCTTACTAGCTGTACATTCTTCTGAAATATGCATGTGTCATTAATTTCTAATATGTTAGCATCTTCACTATTCTCAAGTCAATTCTACTAAGAAAGTCCTTATTTTTGTTCCCCAAAAAAACTTCCAAAAATTCTGCTGTTTCTCAGTCCCTACCCTTAAATTAGCAAATGCTGATTTGGTTTTAGTTCTCTGGAATACTTGCCCTTCCTTTATTGACAGCCCTCAGATGCCTTGTTGAACAGTTTTTACAGCAGAAAAATTAATTCAAGACAAAAACCTACATGGCTCTTTATTTGCATAATTATCTGATTTGACAGTGTAAGGTCTGAACAGAATAGACTTCTGTAGTGGACTAGCTGACTGGCTTGGATAAGCTTTTAATTTAGTCTTGCTGTCCTCATCTGAAAACTGGAAGCGACAGTGGATCTTGAGTACCTTTAAAGACTTTAGCACAGACATGCCCTTAGCACTTAGGGATATGGCAATGTTCAAGTATCAACAACAGTCTTGAAGCACTCTACTGAATCATTTTTACCATTATGTGTGTGGATACAATCTAGCAATAGCCACCTCTATGCTCCCTCCATGAGGATGGTGATAGGAAGCGATCCTGTGTGGCCCAGTTTTCCCATCTGTGCCCCTCACAGCTCTAGAACACTTAGATGCAGTGTTCAGCGGTTCAGTTGTTGCATGCATCTCACGAGCAGTGTGTGCAGGCACTGGTGTGCACATTTGAGGAAGCAGATCACATGGGGGAAACGTCAGAATTCAGTAATAAAGTTGAGAAATAAGCTTTCATAAGATAACTTAGGAAAATGTTCCCCAAGACTGGGGCCTCCAGCATATGCCCCCAAGTGTAAAGGGAGAACAGCTGCAGTTACTGGGGGTTGCTCAGGGAAGGGAAGGGGTATTCTTCAAGACTGAGGCGAGGCCATGCCATGCCTGGACGAAGCCTCCCCCCTTCCTAAGAGTGCTGGCCAGGGAAGGAGCCCCAGGGCGCTGGGGGAAAAAAATCTCAGTAACTGCTCTGTGTTCCTTGAGGAGGAAAACCTTTCTACCAGACTCTGGTGTTTCAAGACCCATCATGGACTTCTATTTTCTTTCAGTGTTTGGTTTAAATGATTTTAAATGTTTGAAAACTGGAACATGCAAAGTATCACTGATGCGTGAGACATATAAGCTACAGTCCACGTGCTCTGTGTCTACACACAGCAGGGTCCAGGTGCGAAGCTGCGCTGCCGCCTGCAGAGAGGAGCCAGCTGGCCACACTGGCCCCCCAGACAACTTGGTGGTTGAAAACCCATTTGCCAGAGCCAAGCTGTTCTGCAGCTCCAGAATACATTCCAGATACAACAGACCTCGGGTGTGACTTACCACAGATACTAAAAGCCGATGCAGAAATCCACACACTGGTCTCTTGTAACTGTGAAGAAAAACTGCCGTTGGACTGCACAACTGTGGCTCCAAACATGGTATTTCTCCCACTAATCTGAAAAGTCCAATTTCAATAGTAATGGTGGAAAGAGCCAGAGAAAGCTAGTCAGCAGTGACGGGTCGCCTTCCACTCTCCGGCCCTAGGGATCACTCTTTCCTTCTAGCTACCTAACATGGCCATTTGCTGTGGAAGACCTAGTTCTTTCTGTGAAGTGTAAAAGTGTAACATGTCCTTGGAAGCATTCCAGAAACATATCTTGGTGCCTTAAGACCAGAGTCTGGGCTTCTGTGTTGCTCTTTTGCTATCTGAAAGTCATCTTTAAGCAGAAACAGCCACTGTGGCATCCTAAGGCACCAGTATGGATAATCCCTCCAAAATACAAGACTACAGTTTTTGACAAAAACTTACTGAAAGTGAAGCTAACATGAGGGAATTAAAACCATGGAGAAAATGATTAAAAACAAAACATCCCAATCTTCCTAGAACCCATAGCTATATCTCTTCACAGGGCAAGTCTATAACTAACATCTTCCTCCTTCAACTCCAGAGGAGCGTTACTTCCAAAATTCCCCGGTGTGTCCCTACAACACTGCCTCATCTATGAATGCCACAGCTCAGCTCTTCAGCTCCCAACAGAAGAACATACTGGACAACGGTTCCCTCATCTCTGCATTCTGCTCTCCCTTCCTGGCCAGCATCTCAGGATGTGGCCCATGAAGCATTTCTGCCAGTGTCAAGTAACCGGAAAACTAAGAGATGTCCTTCTGGAACATAGGTCAAAATAACCTCAAAACCTCCAGCAACCCTTCTAAGCAACTACTGAACTTGAACATAAAACTTTCACATGTAAATTGTACAATACTAGAGTTTGAATAAATATCCCATAAAGCTGTTTTATCATAACTCATAATTGACTTTTTATTTAAAAAATTACAGGGAGCAATTTCCAGCATATTTTATAAAAGTACTGCCTGTATCAAACATTTTGTATCACTTAATTCTATTGAAGAGCTGCCTCGTTTTTTGTTTTTTTCTTTTAAGCTAATTCCAACTGATGGGATACATGCCCTTAAAATAGAAAGTTTCCACCATTTATTCAAATGTCAAAATTAAGATTATTGAGAAGTTTATTGCTTTATGGCTGGGCAAGATGCTACTGGCACATTTTAGGTAAATAATCTTCTTTATTAAAAACTATGAGGTCATTCTGTTTAAAACTTTCAGGATAATTCACAGAAAATAGATATATTTATTCAAATTACATATTGAAGGGCTGACCAACTAGCTATAGACATTTAAATGTGAAGCAGCTCTTGAAAGAAATGACAGACAGACACTTGGCTCTCGGGATACTACACGTAACTGAAATGAATAACACCCGGAAGATCAGTATTGTTATGCTATGTTCTGTTAGGATCTTTCTTAAAAACACGCTTAGTAGTCCATTTGTGCTTAAAATATTCATATGCATGAGAAACTTAAAGGAAAGAAGACCTCTGTACATTATCATCAAAAGAGCATTATACAGTTTTGAAATTGCACTGTTATTTAAATCACTTTTCTAAAGTCAGACCCTCCTTTGCAGCTGGCACAGTTTTTCAGGTCTAATTGGCAACTTGGGGAGGCCCCTCTGGTATTAATGAAGTGAAAAAGGTGGTGATAAAAGACCAAGCTGAAGCCATTAATCCAGGCCTTTGAATTGCACTGATATCCTCACCCGCATCTTCTCCACTCTCGTCTTCAAGTCCGTCGTCCATAAGGCGCTCCTTTCAAATAAAACAAGAAGCACACCACTGAGCAATCTAAACTGCTAGCATCAACCTACAATACAAAAGGGGAGAGCTAACTTCTTTTGGCAGCAAGAAAGAATATGAGAATAGGAAATGGTAGATATGTGTCCACTAGAAATCTTTATGAAGTCTAAAATTAATAAATTCTATGGTGAGGAAATTTAATGGGGACAGCTCCCACTGAAATACAATAAATTCTTATATGCACCATTTTCTTTCTAGACTACTTTTAGGAAGAATGTTAATCCTTCTTAATGTTAAAACATGACTGACTTAGTGGTATACCCTAAATTCTCACAGATGGAGGCATCTACAACATCTACGTTCACTTTTCTTTGTGTGCTATTCCACAAATACCTATATGACATCGCTTTCATCATTTTGGTCCCTCACAGGGCTGAGGTTGTGTCTATAATGTCTATACAAACTTCAATGCCTACCATTTCTTCAATTTCGAGATTGTTTGCATTTTGGCCATCATTGTTAACTTCAGCATTGTTGGGAGCCTGTTGCTGACCACCTTCTTGCCTAAAAGGAAACCATCCAGCTTGGTGTCTGTTCAGTAAAATAAAGAGAAAAGAAAATAAACCGCAATTGCGTTTATTTGTAACATTACCAAACTGTTTGCCCACACAATTTTCCCACAAGAGAAAAAAAAAAAAAAGACTACTATAAAATACAATTAGGTACTTTTTTGCCCCTTAGAAAGAAGAAAGGACAAGGGAAAAATAAGTCTACTTATGACAAAAGTATGACTGTGTCTACAGGACTTAGTATCAATCAATTTGGAAGGACATCTTTATGCAATAGTTCATCACATACTTCTTCAATTCCCAAATAATTAAAAGACTACATCCCACTGAATAATAATTTTGAAAAACACAGTAAACAAAATTTCTGCCTTTACACATTGTTATTTTCTTGGCATGTTTGTGTGTGTGTGTGTGTGTGTGTGTGTGTGTGTACAGTACATGTGTGGTGTGTGTGTGGTATATGCACATGTGTGCAGGTTCAGTGCACATGACCATGTGCATGCATGCAGAGGTCAGAGAATACTGGGGGTCTCTCAGCACTCATCTGCTATTTCCTTGAGACGGGGTCTCTCCCTCAACCTAGAGCTGCAGTTCTTCAACGAGTCCTGAAGAGTCTCCACTCTCCACCTACCATGGACTATGGGTGTGGCCACCTCCAGCTTTTTACATAGGTTCTTGGGAGTTGAAAGATTCTAGCCTGAGACACTCTCCTGCTTAGGAAACAAGAGCTCTTAAACACTAAGACATCTCCCCAGATCAGAAGTACTTTTTAAATTTTTTTTATTTTATATATAACAAGTTATACACTATTATCCCCTCACCCCAACTCCCATTACCCTGGAGGTCCTCCTTGGTGGGGTTAATGGTAATCACTGAGGGTCATGAAGGCCTCAGTCAATCCTTACAAGCCTCCAGGTATTCCTACCTACTCTGTGGCTCTTACAATCTTTCCACCCGCTCTTCTACAATATTCCCTGAGCCATGGCAGGCTTATTGGCAATCTGATTTAGTGTTATTTGTATTCTCTAGATTTCTGCTTTCACAGATTTTGATTTTTTTTCTTTTTCAAGGTAGGTTTTCATTCTAGCCCAGGCTGGCCTGGAATTTACTATGTAGTCTCAGGATGGCCTCAAACTCACAGCGATCCTCCTACCTCTACCTCCCGAGTCCCGAGTACTAGGATTAAAGGTGTGTGCCACCACACCCAGCTGGTTTTGATTATGTTAAGTGTCTGTCTCCATCACCCTGGAGCTGCTTGTCAGGCTGGCAGTAAGAGCAGTGTTCATGACATTGCTTCTTCCGCACTTTCTTCTATCTAGCCCACAAATTTTTTTTTTTTTTTTTTTTTTTTTTTTTTGGTTTTTTGAGGTAGGGCCTCACTCTAGCTCAAGCTAACCTGGAATTCACTATGGAGTCTCAGGGTGGCCTTGAACTCACAGCAATCCTCCTATCTCTGCCTCCCGAATGCTGGGATTAAAGGTGTGCGCTACCATGCCTGGCTAAATATTCTTATTCAATATATCTTAACCCTGCTTTTGGTAAGCAGCAATATTCTAGATATATAAAGTCCAGTATTCATAATCCTTCACTCAATATTCACAACAGATTGATTACCTTATGCCAGATTCTGTGTTGAACTGTCTCAGAAAGTAATTAAAAGAAACCACAAGTAGTAATAAATGGCACTCACAAGTAAACCAGCAGCATGGCTCCCATCACCATGATAAACCGACTGAATGACGAATAGAAGTAGACAATGCTGAGGAGAATTGCGACTCGTGAGAACGTGTACATCCAGTCGAGCCAGTCACGGTTGAAGTCGTCCTCGTTTAGCACAGGACCGCCCTGCGCATTCATCTGAACATTTGCATTCACGGGCCGATTCTCTTGGGCCACAAGGTTGGGAGCTGGGGGTGGTTCTTCTCCAGGAACATGAGCCAGATGTAAAGGCTGCGACACAGTTGGTTGAGTTGGGCTGGCATTTGATGTAGCCTGGGCTGAAACTGCAGCATGACTGAAATATTCACCAAAATATTTAAAACAACTTTACCACATTAAGCATTTTAGAATATACAAGGACTTATAAACCTAATATCAAATATCACAATTTCTACTCGGTATTTCTTATGCAGGCACAATTTCTAACGGAACCAAGCCTGACAAGATGAATAACACAGAAGAGAATGTTCTCGGGCTGGCAGTCTAAGACAGTAAGAGAGAGGAGGAAGAAATAAGAACAGTTCATCACCCCCGGCAGGGAGAGAAGGAAAAGAGAGAGCATATGTTTACAAATAGACTAGCTGAACATGGTGGCACATGCTTTTGACCCCAGCACTCAGGAGATAGAGGTAGGTGGATCATCATGAGTTCCAGGCCACCCTAAGACTACATAGTGAATTCCAGGTCAGCCTGGGCTATAGAAAGACCCTACTTCGAAAAACTAAGTTTAAAAAAAAAAAAAAAGTCAGACTACAGAGCAATACCCTGACTCAAAAATATTTGTGGGGCCAGACACAGTGGCACACACCTTTAGACCCAGCACTAGAAAAGCAGAGGTAGGAGGACTGTCATGAGTTCAAAGCCACCCTGAGACTACATAGTGAATTTTAGGTCAGCCTGTGCTAGAGTGAATCCCTACCTCGAAAAACAAAACAAAAAATAAGGGGGGGAGGGGACTGGAGAAATGGTTTAACGGTTAAGTAGCTTGCCTGCAAACTTAAGGACCCATATTTGATTCTCCAGATCCCACCTAAGCCAGACACACACAGGTGAGACAACAGCAAGGTCACACATGCCCACTAGGTGGCAAAAAAAAAAAGAACAGTTGATCATTCTTCCTCCAAATGCTTGTAGGCGAGTAACCAGCAGGTCCACATCTTTTCACAAATAACCCTGCTCGTTATTCTATATGGGACGAAGACCTTCAAGTCGACATCTCTCCTCCTCAGACCCATGCTGTCAAAGACTGGTCTAAAGATGAGTTTATGCTAGTATTTTAAAATATTGGCTATGTCTCAAATGACCACCCCTCACCTCCAATCCTGCTTTTTAGGAACCCCATGGGAATGACTTGCTCTTAACAACTTGGAAGAACTGTGGTCCTAGAGGATGCTGGTAATGTGATTGCTTAAAAGTGAGAGTAACTTTCCTGCTACAGTGCCTAGTGAGGTGGTAATGGAGCAGGGTTTGCCCTTCAGTTACCCCGGAGAAGAAAGCTGTACTGTAAGATTGGCATGATTTGTATAGACATTGAAACTGGGAGGCAGGAAAACAAGGGTTTGTTTTACTATTATACTTTATTATAGAATATACATATACATATATTCTATAATAATATATGTGTGTATATATTCTACAATAAAGTTGGTTGAGATAGTAAAAGAAAATGAAGAAATATTTATTAAATAAAGAAAAATTATCTGGTTAATTTTCTGTATAAGGCTTTTCAGTTTCCCAACATTTCCTATCTTATGTCTGTTCTCATACATGGGTGATCTGCTTCGTTATAAAGGTAAGGACCTGAGACTTGAAAGTTAAATGATTTACATAAGGTAGTGTGACTTAATAGCAAACTAAAGTAAGTCTCGCTTTTTGATTCTCATGAAGTTTATAAAGAAGACAAAGTATGTAAAACATCCAGCAGAATAATGAGTACAACGTAGTCTAAGTATCACTATCACCCTGGCAACATAAAGGGCGTAAACAGTCTCCCTGAAGCCAAGTGCTTTAAAAAAAAAAAAAAAAGCATTAGCACGCCAGGTTCCTAGAACAGGGAAGCTTTACGGAGAAAGTCCGAAGAAAGGGTAGGGTGCAGCCTTCAGGTGGAGACTAGAGACCAACAGATGCTGGGACAGGAAGCACAAGGACTGCCTCTGTCACATGTAACAAAAGCTAACCCAGAAGAAGTCTAAGGTCACAGTATGTGGAAGTAAACAGCTTAAAAGGAGAAAGGCCTTGGTGAAATGAAATAGATTTAAAAGAAGAAAAGTCCAGGAAGAATTTTGCAAGCCAGATTCAGAGAAAGAGCAATGCTCATGTGGCCTGTTTGTAAGGTACAGGATTCAGGGGTAACAGAAGCTACAGTCCAAAGTGTTAGAGCCAAGAACTTTCATGACAACTGACAGCACCAGGTCACTGACAAGGAAGTCAGGAGAGAAGCACTTAAACAATGAAGCTGCTAAGCCGGGCGTGGTGGCGCACGCCTTTAATCCTGGCCCTCGGGAGGCAAAGGTAGGAGGATCGCCGTGAATTTGAGGCCACCCTGAGACTCCATACGCTCCATAGTGAATTCCAGGTCAGCCTGGGCCAGAGTGAAACCCTACCTCGAAAACCCAGGAAAAAAAAAAAAAAAAATGAAGCTGCCAGATTGTAGATGTACGGAACTAAAGGCTCATTTCCTTACGGAAATCTTCAGTAACTAAGCAGAAGAACAAGATGAAGAATCAAGAGCACCCACAAGGGCTGGAAGGATGGCTCAGCAATTAAGGCGTTTGCCTGCAAAGCCAAAGGACCCAGGTTCTATCCCCCAGGACCACGTTAGCCAGATGCACAAGGGGACGCACACGTCTGAAGTTCCTCTGCAGTGGCTGGAAGCCCTGGCATGCCAATTCTCTCTCCACCCCCCCGCCCACTCTTCCTCTGTCAAATAAATAGATAAATAATAAAATGTTAAAAAAGAAGAGTACCCATGAGATCTAACAACTATGACCACAGAAGAAAGAAATCTAAGATCACCCCCAACCTCAGGTGATCTTCTCTGCCAATAATGAGTATCATGAGACACAGCACAGGCACATCAGGATCTGTTACATTCAGCAGTAAATTTACTCTTTAGAAGAAAAACAAATGACCAAAAGACCATACCCAAAAAGTGACCATAAAGATAAAAGGATGAGGAGAGAAAAGAATCACAGAAACTAGAAAGGGGCATTAAACAGAAGCTGGTCATTGTTAAGAAGTGTATAGATCAAGGCTGAGAAACTACTCAGTACTAACGTTCTTCTATACTGGCCAAAGCCAAACTGAGTCCAATAAGCCTATTCCTATAGCTGAGGCCTGCATATCCTTGATGGAGTTCTTTTCATTCCGTTTTTCATTTGACTCTTCATCTCTTCATGCATATTTGCTCATGTGGTGATTTGAATCAGATGTACCTGCATAAACTCATGTATTTTGAATGGCTGGTCTCTATGGTGACAATTAGGGAAGGTGGCACCTTGTTGGAAGAGGAGATGTTTCTGGGGGTGGGATTTGGGGTATTACAGCCAGCTCCCCCTTGCCAAAGCTCAACTAATTTTCTTGCTGTTGTTTTCCACCTACTGTGGCAAAGGTGATGCCCAGCCCCTGCTCATGCCACGCTTTACCATCATGCCATCATGAAGCTTCCCCTTGAGACTGTAAGCCAAGATAAATTCTCTCTTCTCAGCAGCTGCCTTGAGTCAGATGTTGTGTCCCAGCCACATTAAGTTAACTATAACAGCTACCATCCGATGAACCATTCCAATATGTTTTCCTAAATCTATAGATAATATAATCTACAGAGATAATATTAAAGTAAATATATGAATATTGATAAATACAATTAGGGGAGAAAAGGAGCCAAGAGACGATTTAGCTGATGTGAAACACTCTTTCTTTTAGCCCAATAATTTAAAACAAAGGGTCTGTTGTAAAGTTTATGAATTCCTACTGATAACAATCTTAAATAACCAATATTACATACTCAAATGAAATCCCAAATAAACTTAAGATAAACCAGAAAATAAAGCAACAAAGCAACCAATTCAAATGAACTCACTACTGCATATAATACTGATGAGCATACAGCTGCTGCCACCACAGCATCTGCAGTGGACTGAACACGGGGTACATGGGGAGCACAGGCGGAACAGCTTGCCCAGGAAACTGGTTGTCTCCATTTCTGCAATTAAAAAAAAAAAAATAGCAAAGTGTCATGTAATGCATCAGAAGTTAAACATGTCTTTAATTTGTCTTGTGAACTATGTCAACCACTTCATTTAAAATGATTTTACACCTTAGTGGAGAAACCCTCTACTGAAGAGATGCTTACATATCACGGTTCACTGGGGCTCTATTTACAATAGCTATGAATTGGAATCAGCCTAGATGCCCAATGACAGGCAGATAATGAGAACATGGTGTAGATACACAATGGAATTTATTCAGCAGTATGGAAATAAAATTAGCAGGAAAATGGATAGACCTGAAAAGAATTTAAGTAAAACGGCCCAAGGTTAAAAAGACCAAAACCACATGTTCTCTGATATGTGGGTCCTAGCTTATATAATATCGAGAAGTATGTATTTATAGGGAGCCAATGTGGGTGAAACCTATAATGACAGAATGGTAACCAAGAGTGAGTATAAAGAGTTGAGTAGGAAAAGAGGTGAGTGGAGGGCAAAAGGAAACACATGACATGTAAACAGGAGGAAGAAAAGGAAGGGGGGAAAGAGGGTGACTGGGAGAGGGATGAAAATGAACTAAAACAAACTTTTTTAAAATGCCAAGGGCTGACAAGATGGCTTTGCAGTTGAGGCTTTCGCCTGAAAAACCAAAGGATCCCGGTTCGATGCTCCAGGACCCATGTAAGCCAGACGCACAAGGGGGCACACACATCTGGAGTGCTTACACTGGCTGAAGGCCCTGGCATGTCCATTCTCTCCCTCTTTCTCTGTATCAAATAAATAAATAAGTAAAATATATTTAAATAATTATACATTGAAAAAGATAAAAATGAATGCCAAAATCAGTGATACCTAAATATCTGTATGACAGCTAAAAGAAAACATTCTAGCAGAAAGAAATATGCTTATTTTCAATATTCTTCAAATAAAACAATGTCTTACTTAAGTTGGCTCTGAGCCCAAGTATTCAGACCAAACAAGTTATCCATAAAATTTGTAGCAAGACTGAACATTTGTTATCTTCTCACTTCAGCACAGACAACCAAAAACACTTTCATTTTAAGTACATTCTCCTTACGCACCAAAGCCTAGGCCTGGGGAATGGCTCAGTAGACGAAGCCCTTGCTGTGCAAGCGTGAGGACCCAAGTCCACATCCCTACAGCCCCTAAAGCCAGACATGGCAGCACCAGCTTCTCTATTCATGTCACACCTGTGACAAGAACAGAGGCAGGGGCAGGAGAATCATGCCGAGGCTTTGGAGCCCACTAGCTCGGAGAACACAGTGGCCAACAAGAGACCCTGCTTCAAACGAGACACAAGAGGAGGGACAAACCCTGAAGTTCTCTAGCGTCCACATGCATTCCGTGGCACATGCAGCCCCCACCCTTCACACACATACATAAACACGCACACACAGTACATGCACACACACCCAAAAGCAGTACTCAAAAAGAAGAGCCAAAAGCCTGAAATAATTTTAATGACAAAATATTTTGAGGAATAGGGGAACTAGCCAACTAATGCATTAGTAATAAAGTATAATTTAAAATAGTACATTCTAGCTACAAATGTGCAGATTTTTATGTCAGTTGGAGTAAAAGTTGGTAGCAGAAGCCAGTAAGCTAGAAAGGGGCTGTTAGGGAGGGAGGAAGGGAAAGGACTTAAGGGGAGGGTATGGTATACATGCAAGTAGATGAACAGATGACTGGGACTGTTTGGACTGAATGGGGTCATGGGAAAGAATTGAGTAAAGGAAGGAAGGGTGGAGAGGGTCCATCAAAATTTAAGATGTTATGAATAAGCCATATGGAAACCTACCTCTTTGGATAATGGTGCACCCAGAAGCCATAGATTGTTACCAGGAAAATTTCAGTGCCAGGGATAGGACACCTTTCAGTGAGTTGATGGCCAGGGAGGTCCCTGATGATGCCCCTCAAGCATTACAGGCCATTACCAAGGCTCTTGGTTTCTCACCAGGAGATGGTAACACCCTATTGATGAGGACTCCACATGCCGGGACTACAGGTCACTGAGGAAATCAAGCTTAACTGAAAACCTCCTCCCTGTACACCAGCTGACAGAAAACTACAAAAAGCTACACTGTTTGCAGCCCTATGGGAGACAGAAATCATCATCGGTGACAAATCAGCAGGGCACATTGCAAGCCTTAAGACTGGCCAACCCGGCCAAATGTGACAACTGGTGCACCAGTGTCATGTCTGTCATGGAGGAAACCAACTGCTCTCTTACTGGACTGGAGGCCCGCTCCACAGGAGGGAGTACATGCCTGGTACTGAAAACCTAGTCAAAAGCCTATGATGAGGAGGTCATGAGCCCTAGGGGTGTAACGCCTGCTGGTATCTGGCTAAATGCATATATGATGCTCAGTATCTGCCCTGTAAGAACTTCTCTTAATGTTTATACCCATTTATCAATACTACTCTCATTTTTTATTAGAGAAGCTTCTCAGATGGCAGTAACCACTGGGATGACTCAAAAGGCACCATAATGCTGAGAAGAAATGACAGTGGAGATTTCAGCACTGAGCATCTCCATCACACCTTCTAAGGCTCAGGGTCCATTGCTGAAGAGGTGGTGGAACGAGCGTAAGAGCCAAAGGAAGGGTAGGACTCCTTACAACGCGCTCTTCCAGACACAAAATGGCCAGGATATCCATGACCTCACAGTGCCTGACACTACCTCCACAAGACCATCGTAATAGGAGGAAAAGATCATGACATTAAAATTAAAGACAGTCTGATTGACAGGAGGAAGGGATATAATGGTGGGTGCATTTGTGAGGAGGGAAGAAGAAGGAATTATCATGGTTTATTGTGTGTAATTAAAGAAGCTGTCAATAAAAAAGGTTAAAATAATAAAATAAAATGTAGCAGCTAGCCAGGCATGGTGACCTTTAGTCCCGGCACTCAGGAGGCAAAGGTAGGAGGGCTGTCGGGAGTAAAAGGCCAGCCTGTGACTTCATAGTGAATTCCAGGTCAGCCTGGCTACAGAAAGACCATACTGGGAAAAAATATATATATCAGCTAAACAATTTAAAATACAAAAATGAATGTTTAAAATGTAAGCTATTTTCTAAAGGACCAAAAGTGGCAGAACATGCTTATGCATACATTTTAAAGTCAGTTGAAATTCTGTTAACTCAGTTTGGCTGCCAGCTGGGAGTGCTGTTTTGGAAAAATTGTAGAACCTTTAAGAAGTAGAGTCTTGGGCTGGAAAGATGGCTTAGAGGTTAAGGGACTTGCCTGCAAAGCCTAAGGACCCAGGTTTGATTCTCCAGGTCTCATGTAAGACAGATGCACATGATGGCGCATGTGTCAGGAGTTCATTTGTAGTGACTAGATGCCCTGGTGCACCCATTCTCTTTCTTTCTCTCTCTCTCTCTCTCTCCCCCCCCCCCCCCGTCTCTAATAAATAAATAAATAAAAATAAAACTTAGGGAAGAAAAAAGAAGTAGAGTATTGCTTGAGAAAGTAGGTTACAGGGGAAGATCCTGAAGTTTGATAGCACAGCCACACTTCCTGCCCTCCCTCAGCTTGCTGACTACATACCTAGTGTAACCAGCGGCCACAGACTTCTTGCTTCCTTGCCTCCCCCCAGTATGATGTGCCCTTCAATGTAGGCCAAAATGAACCCTTCCTCCTTTAAGTTGCTTCCTACAAAGTATTCATCATAGAAAAATAAAAGTAATTAACACAGTTACCTACTTTTGTTATTGTTTGGTTTGGCTTGGTTTCTTTGTTTTTAAACTCAGGTCTTACTAGCCCAGGCTGGCCTGGTTTTATTTTTATCCGCCTGGTCCCTAAATTACAATGTGATCCCAAAATATATAGTGTAAGGTTTGTAGAAATGCATGCATATCAACATCTTAGCATTTATCCCAGGAAGCTGACATATCTTTGCACAGATCTGGAAACTCCCTAAATCTTGTATTAATAACAAAGTGAGACACTAGATGAAGTCTGCACTGGAGAGATGGCTTAGTGGTTAAGGCACTTGCCTACAAAGCCTAAGGACCCAGATTCGGTTCCCTAGAACCTACATAAACCAGATGTACATGGTGGTGAATGTGTCTGGAATGTGTTTGCAGTGGCTACAGACCCTGGCGTGCCTGCCCTCCCTCTCCCTCTCCCTCTCTCTCTCTCACACACACACACACACAAATAAATAAATAAAATTTGTATTATTTAATTTTTTATTTATTTGAGAGCAATAGACAAAGAGAAAGAGGCAGAGAGAGAAAGAGAGAATGGGCGCACCAGGACCACCAGCCACTGCGAACAAACTCCAGATGCATGCACCACACTGCTATAAAGCTAGAAATCAACAAGAGAAACAATAGAAAACACACCAACTACTAGAGATTGAGCAATGAATGGGTCACTAAAAAAATCAGAAAGGTGGGGCTGGAGAAATGGTTTAGCAGTTAAGGTGTTTGCCTGTGAAGCCAAAGGATCCAGGTTCGATTCCCCAGGACCCACGTAAGGGGCACATGCATCTGGAGTTCATTTGCAGTGGCTAGAGGCCGTGGCATGCCCATTCATTCTCTCCCTCCCTCTCTCTCTCTCCCTCTCTCTCCCCACCCCCTTGCAAATAAATAAAATCAGAAAGAAAATCACAAAACTCTTAGCACTAAATGATGATAAAACCATTAACATACCAAAACTTACGACACACAATGATGACAGCCTTAAGAGGGAAGTTGATAGCTCTAAATGACAACATTACAAAATAGAGAGATCCCAAATAAACAATGAACCCTCTGAAGGCTTTGGGGGAAAAAAAGAGCTATTCAAATCCAAAAATACCAGATGGAAAGAAATATCAAAATTAAAATATTAAAAAGGAGATGATATAGCAGATAGCAATCAAATTAGGAGAATAATTAGGACATATTTTAAAAACTCACATTCCACAAAATTAGAAAATCTGAAAGAAATGGATTTCTTGAGTCATATGACCTACCAAAACTAAAAGCAGAAGAGATTAATCACCTGAACAGAACTATAACATCTCATGAGATTGAAGGAATAATAAAAAAACCTCCTAACCATAAATGTCCAGACCCAGATGGTTTCTCTGCTAAGTTCTACCAAGCCTTATAGAGAAACTAAAATCACTTCAAGTTATTTCACGAAACTGTATAGTAGGTAATGCTCTCTGAGTCCTTATATGAAGCCAGAATTACACTAATACCACAATCAGACAGAAACACAAGAAGAACACTACAGACCAATATCCTTGATGAACTTGTATGCAAAAATTCTCAATAAAATTCTTGAAAATTGAATTTTAAAAACTATCAAAGGTATATTCTATCTTGATCAATTAGTTGCCATCCCATGGATGCTGTGATGGTTCAATAAATGGAAATTGATAAATGTAATACATTGCATAAATTGATACCTAGAAGGAGGCCATTTCTGTCATAAACCTCATCATGTGGTTTGCAGACCTTTGGAACTACTCTGTAGGAGGAATGTGGGATTTTGGAACTGCATGCAGCTAGAGAAAAATGCTATAAGCAGAGATCATTCTAGTGAGTTCAGAAGACGATACTGGCAAAAGAAATGTGCAGACAGAGAAGACTCAGAGAAAAGTAAGAATTCTATTGGGAACTGAGCTGGAGGCCGTTTGTGTCATGTTCCGATAATGGATCTGGCTACATTCTGCCTGTGTAACTGCAGGGCCCGGTGCTTCCCCTGCAAGGTCTTGGTTTCACTGTGCTTGTATTTCCATGATACATCCCCATCCCTCCCTTTTGGAATATAAATCTTTACTCTGTACCACTATATACTGAAAGTAGGAAAAGCTGTCAACCCAAATGTTGTTCATTCATCTTCAGCGACATTATGCGTACATACTCTGCTACTCAGTGGCAAAGATGGCAAGAACTGGCACATACTGGTTTCACAAGAGATGGCTGCTAAAGTTCAGGAATTTTGTGACCTAACACTTGGTATTCATACCACTGGAATCAGCAAATTCAGGACTCTTTTGTTTCTACCCTGAACAGTCAACTGTTAAGCATTTTTCAGCATAGCACTGGTTATAATTTTGCAATAGTTACCAACTCAATGCTGCTGAGGGTTTTTGTATTTTATTTTGGCCAATCAATGCAAGTGTGACATGTATAAGACTTTTAAGTATGTTTAGGGCTCAGCTTGGCCTCTTACATGCTAAGGAATCACTGACTCACATATAAGAAACATGAAATACACCTATTTTGATTTGAAATGTCAAAATGACCCCACAGGATCATAGTTTTGAACACCTGGTCCCCAACTGGTGATGGCATTTGGGAAAGTTAGGGAACTTTTAGGAGGTGGAGCATTGTTGGAGGACGTGGGTCACTGGGGACAGGCTCCCACATCCTGTCCATCCTTGGCTTCCTGCCTTCCGATGTGACACCAGCTTCTCACTCCAGCGTGCATGCAGTCTTATCATGACTTCCCCACCATGATGACACTTCCCAAGACTGTAAGCCAAATCAAACACTTGCTTTCTATAAGTTGCTTCTGGTTGGGCATCTGTTCACAGCTGAGAAAGTAAATGATACAAAAAACTAGTACCTAGGAATGGAGCCATTACTGTGATAAACCTAACGATGTGGTTCTAACAATCTTTTGGAACTGGTTTACACAAGGATTGTGACCATTGATACAACACTTAAACTCAATATACAGCCTGAAGTAGACAGAAAGACAGACCTGTAGGTATGAAAAATAAAGTGCCTTAGTGAATATCACTGACATTGTGAATATGCAGCAAAACCAAAGGATAAATTCTATAGAGTAATCAAATTAGTACAACCAAAAATGAAGATCTAGACTTTAAATATTATGGGTTTATATTTGATCTAAGCCCATGTCCAATCTGTTTTACAAAGAGGTTTCTAAGGCAGGATAAAAGTATAGTATTTCTATTTTAACAGTATATGTAGAAAAGTATGGAAGAATAATTATAACTTCAACAAGGGTTATTTCTAAGTGGTGGGTTATAAGCAAATTTTACTTTTAAAAATTAATATAGAACATAAATAGGTTTTCAGTTTGAATGTAAAATAAAGATGCTACTAATTCAGACAGAAAAAAACTGTATGTATAAAACTGGGTTATTATAAATCAGTCAGCAATTTGGAGAGTTAAATAAATGACATTACAAATAGGATAATTCTAAAAGTGGTCAGTCAGGAATCATAAATGTGACTTTGTAAGTGAACTGCCATTTTGATGAGCATATTTCCTTCTGTATCCTTCTCATGTTTCCCCCCAAAGCAGGGAATGCCAATATTAGTATTTCTCCAAGCGAAGTTCCCATGGAATGGTTAGGTTGGCAGATTCCATAGAAACATCCCAAAAGCGGCCATTCAAATCCTCAAGGAGTAAGGAACAGCAATCAGCATTTTAGCAAGCTCAGTGGAGATGAAGACTGCCTACATGACGGAAAACACATGCAGCCTTAATTAAACTTAAGCTGAACTGACGTCTGAAAAGGAGAGCAGAGCTCTGACTCTGGTGGTACACGGAGCCCATCAACATCGGATATAGAGGGTAGAAGGGTACAGAAGGAATGAAACAACAAAACAGAAGAAAGACAACCTAGAAAGAGGAGGGTCTTCAGTGAATTGGTGGGAGGGCAGAAGGGACAAAAAAAGGACAGCATACCGTAACTTGATCATTTAAGAATGTTCCTTTTTTACAAATAAATCTTTTGATTTATAGTAATCATTTAATCATTTACATAAAGTAATCATTTACTTAAAACAAGTTTTGATGATTCCTTGGATGCTTGTAATGGTGAATAATGTCAACTTGATAAGACCTAGAATCGCTTAGGAAACTAGCCTCTGAGCATGCCCGTAAGGGTCCTGGGTATAAAAAGGAGAGGGCTGACTGAGCACCAGCATTCACTACTCTCTGCTCTTCACTGCCCACCAGAACTAGATGGTAAGACCCTGATGCTGAAGACTCCACATGCAAGTGCTACAGGACAATGAGAAGTCAAGCTGCAGCTAGCTGCTGGAAGCTTCCTCCCTGCTGACTAGCTGCCATATGCTAGGAAGATCTATGAAGTCTACTGGGGGAGAAAAGTCATCAATGTCCACCAGCAGAGGACTCTGCAAGCTACATGGCTGGCTAGCCAGGCCAACTGGTACAATGATGACATGCCTGCTATGGGGAAAATCACTGCTCTCTGATTGGATTGGGGCCCTTCCCATGGTAGAAAATTCCTGCCTAGTACTGAAAACCTAATCATAATGGCTGGGGAGGTAAAAAGCCCTAGGGGGGGAAACTACTATAGTTGTTTGGCTAAATGAATATATTATACCCATCAGGCTGCCCTCTAAGCACTTTATTTTATGCCTATACATTAATACTACTCTGAATTTTGGTTCACAGAAGCTTTTTGTTTCAGATGGTGATAACCACTGGAAAGACTCAAAACTCAGCAAAGGGCTGAAGAGATGACTTAGCAGCTAAGGCACTTGGCCTACAAAGCCTAAGGACCTATGTTCAACTCTCCAGGCCCCATGTAAGCCAAACACACAAGCACAGAAGGTTGCACATGAAGGCAATGTGGCACACACTTCTGGAGTTCTACTGCAGTGGTTGGAGGCCCTGGCCAACTGATATTCTCTGTCTCTCTCTCTCTCTCTCTCTCATAAAAATATTACAAAAAAAAAAAAGAAACACCTCATCAAAGTGCTGAGAAGAAGTGACAGTGGAGTGTTCAGCACTATATGAGACATGTCTAACACCCTCCCGGGCTCAGGGACCATTGCAGAAGAGAGGATGAGTAGGGATTACGACCATCATATATTGTGGCTATGTATAGAAGTTGTGAATTAAAGTTTAAAAAATGAATTATGATTAAAAAAGCTCTAAGTAAAAAGTACTTGAATCTTTCTTCAATCCTAGTTAGTAAAGAAATCAATGGTTATATCACCTACATTACCATCTTGGGATCCTAGCCACTTTTTCATTTCCAGAACAAATCACAGATTTGGCCTAGGCCACACGGCTGGTTGTGCAATGCAGAAAAAGTATCATCATTTCTTAGCCTTATCTTTTAATTAAAGAAAAATAAAAATAACACACCAATATATTCTGCTTTCATGTACAAACCATATTCTTGGAGATCCCATTCTCCGAAATACCTGAAAGATGTGCTTTAGCTGTAATTGTCAGCTGCATTGCCTATGGAACTGCCTAACTCAAGAAGCCTGAAAACTATGTTAAACAAGAGTAACCACAGCAAGCTTCTTGAGAAATTGCTTCCACAGGTTTTCAGTAATGTACAGTGCTTGGCGTATCCTGCACCACAACCTATTTTATTCTATCTCAGTTGTTACTGAGTCTAGCTGACCAAAAACACCAGTGGATAGGCTGGGAAACAGTTCCTTGGATAAAGACAGGTGCTTTCAAACCCATATGTGAGCCTGTGAAAATCAGATCACTAAGCCCTATGCTCTTGAAAGTACACTGTTCCTCACCTACTCACTCCTCAGAAGACTAAATTAAGTAGCTTATGTGAGAATAAAATTTTAAAAACAGAAGAAAAATAAAAGAAAAAATAAAAATTTAGTTACCTAAATGATCGCTAATCCAAGTACCTGGAGTCAGCAACCCCTGGACCCTTGTAAATAAGATGCCCAATCTCAGGCCACATCAAGACCTACTAACTCTAAACCTACATCTTAACAAGATCTTTAGGTGACTATTAGGAAAACTGAGGTCCCAAATGGATGTCTAAGAATTGATACAGGTGTATGGCAAACTTTCTAAAAGTTTAACCCTCTAGTAGTTCTCAAACTATAAAGGCAGAGTCACAGATAAATTCCAAATGTACTTTAATTACTGCAAGGAGACTATTGTGAAAATCAAAGGTAAATGACTTTTAATGATTTTATAGGGCCCCAATTGTGACTTGCAAGCAACATAACTTCACTTACCCTTGCATTACATATGGAAACTGATGACTCTGCGCTGGGTCACCTTGTGCTTGCGGAAGGACACGTTGCCTCAGTCCTTCCGAAGAACCTGAGGCTAAAGGCAAGGATTCTTGACTGGATGACAGAGTTGTTGATTCTGAATAATCTGAATCCTACACAGAAAAATACAGTTATCTTTTGTTTAGCATGTGTTCACAAAATATCTCTGTGAAATAAAATTTACAAATTCACTTCATATATATATATATATATATATATATATATATATATATATATGTATATATATATGTATGTATATATGTATATGTATATGTATATACATACACACACACCTAAAAGGTCAGAAAACCAAAACTCCTTCATTAAGCAGTATCAGAGTTATCAACTAGACAGAGATGAAGTACTGAACAACATAAAAGATTACATACTAAATTGTGCAGATTAAGTCACAGCATACAAAGTCCCTTTCACAACGTCTAACACACATAAAAGTACTGTTTTCAAATGTTATTAATTACTGAATCAAACAGTCACTATGTGCCAGGCACTGTATAATATGCACTAGCAACATGCTGGTTTAACATAATGAGGAATATAACAGAAATAAAAGTTCTATAATTTCATGTTACCTCTGACATTAACAAAGAATCTAACTTTAAGATTCACTTAACCTCTCAATCTGCACTTTCTGAGAGAAAAAGAGATTGAACTAGATTTTCAAAATTCAGTTCTAAAATATTTTAGTTTTATAATATCATCAACATTTTTTAACAAAGTGACCTAGACACTTAATCAGGTTTTTAATGCTCATGTTCAAATGTTATCTGTAACTGGATTCAATAATCTTAATGTGACTCTTGGATGACCTGCCCAATATACAGAAGTTAGAAAATAGTAAATTCCAGATCAGCCTGAACTAGAGCAAAACACTACCTCAAAAAAAAAAAAAATTTTTTTTTCTCAAAGCTATTGCTTCACCAAAAAATAGATACCAAGGGCTGGAGAGATGGCTTAGCAGTTAAGCGCGTGCCTGTGAAGCCTAAGGACCCCGGTTCGAGGCTCGGTTCCCCAGGACCCACATTAGCCAGACACACAAGGGGGCGCGCGCGTCTGGAGTTCGTTTGCAGTGGCCGGAAGCCCCGGCGCAATCATTCTCTCTCTTGCTCTCTATCTGCCTCTCTCTCTCTCTCTCTGTCACACTCAAATAAAATAAATAAAAATGAAAAAATTTTTTAAAAATAGATACTAAACATCATTAAGGAATCTGGTTCTACAAGGGCATAACTGAGAAAGACTTTGGACGGGGTCAAAATTTCTCATTAAGTAGAGCATTATGATAAAGTATCATAATTAATAGAAGAAATGCCTAGCCATGCGTCAACCACCCCAATTTTTAAAACTTTTTTTTTTTAATTTATGTGAGAGAGAGGAGGAAGGGGACCAGGAAGATCTAAAGAAAGCATGGGAGTTCCAGGGCTTCCAGCCATTACAGACGAACTCCAGACATACGTGCCCCCCGCCTGTGGAATTCAACTTATCTTTCCTTTGAAATTGTTTAGATTTTAAAAACACTGTAGAAAATATTATGTATGCTGATGGCATAAACTCATGGCCAAGGAATCACTGGATCAGTCAACAAAAACTGGAACAATGTCACTGTGGCCCAACACTATGCACAAACCTCCATGTCAATCCATTATTTGTCCCCTCTCATACCAAGGCAGAAATAAAGAAAGATCCTTCAGCATTCACAAAATGCATTCCAGCTGAATATAAGCTAATTTCCATGGTTGCTGCTGGAAACTACTTTCTATGGAAGAGATACTGATTAAATATGGTAAGTGCAGGAGCTAGTTCTTAAAGAAGCACTTAGCAGTTATCTATTGAAAGATCTTTTAATTAGTTATCAGCCCTGCCTTGCATGTCCTTCTTAATGTTGGGTTAGATTCCTAACAAGAAGGGAAGCATAATCAGTGAATCAAAGTCCTCTGCCTATTCAAGAATTTTAAAATATGTGGCCATTATATCAATCCTCTCACCCTCAAATATATGACTTTAATGTAAAATAAAAATCATTTAGGCAGAGGTAGGAGGATTGTTATGAGTTCAAGGCCACCCTGAGACTACATAGTGAATTCTAGGTCAGCCTGAGTTAGAGTGAGACCCTACCTTGAAAAAACAAACAAACAAAAAAAATCATTTAACATAAAAGGATTTGGGCCAATGTCTTTAAATTGTGTATAGAATGTCTAAGTTAAAAAAGTTTAACACTTAAAAAAATTCCAAAACATATATGCAGATGGAAAAATAGGGAAAGAGAAACGGAGACTTAATTATGAAAGTGAGTACAAGTGACTACTTCAATTCTTCCTCTTGCAGGTTGAATCTGTCTAAATGTATGTCTGAATTCAGTGATAAAACAAACACACACACACACGTCTTAGCCAAGTAAGCTACTTCAGGAAAATTTAGGATATTTTGAATTTAAATAATTTAATGTATCTTGAATAAAATAGGCATTAAATACCTTAATATTCTAAAACTTTACTAGCCTGAGAATGTTATATAACCACATCATGGTTCCATTCTGAGTATTTCAGTAACTATTTGTGGAGATTGGCTCTGTCACCCATCAGTGACCTGCCATTCAGCAAATTATAACTCACAGTGGACAGGCTTCAAAATGATAGTGTGCATTAGGTATCTGAAACAAACTTTAAATGCCTCACTGGGTATGGTGGCTGGCATACGCCTGTGATCCCAGCAGCTGAGAAGCAGAGGCAGAAGGATCTGGAGTTCAAGGCTATCCTCAATCACAAAGTGAGTTCAGGACAAACCTGTGTTAGATGAGATGCTATCTCAAAAACAATAAAAAATAAACAGATAAATCATAAAAAAAATCTATTATCTCAAACCCCACAAACTCAAATTGTTCTGTATTCCATTTGGTTTGATTTGGTTTCATGGTTTCATTTGTTTGTTTGTTTTCTAATTGCTGGGGATTTAACGCAAGAGCCTCATGCGTGCGACACCCCACCCACCACTTAGTTTTCACAGGGAAGAAAGGAGAAGGAGAAAGCTGCAAGGTTCACTCCTCCCAAAACAACTCACAGAATTGCTGCTGGATGCCAGTGCTTCGTGACTTTCTCTATTGGTGCTGGAATTTGGAGAACTGGGAGGACTCCGAGAAGTACATACTAGATGAACCATATGATATTCATCTTGCTAAAATTAAAGAAGATTACAGTTAAAGGGTAGTACTGGGTAAATGTGCAGTTTTTAAAGTTAGTCACTAAGCTAAGTACTTAACTCAAAACTTACATTCCTTTCTTTTTTGGCCTAGCCACTTTATTAGTAAGCTGTCAACATTTGGAGATAGGTTTTCCACTTTAATATTCTGGGGTCTTTCGTATTCAACACTTTCTCTGCTCTAAGAGTGGTTTAAATACTCAGTAAGTATTATATTAACAGTGACCACCTTACATGTCAATCAATCCTTAAGCAAGCAGTGCTAAAATATTGTACAAACACAATCTATTATTTCAACATAAATACATTTAGCACTGTACCAAGAGAATGTAAGAGTGACCTTGTGGTTCGTCTGTGGAGACTTTGAACAGTGAAAAATTTTGATTACTTGAGAGCACTAATAAAGAAAACTCAGTCTTGGGCTGGAGAGATGGCTTAGCGGTTAAGCACTTGCCTGTGAAGCCTAAGGACCCCAGTTCAAGGCTCAATTCCCCAGGACCCATGTTAGCCAGATGCACAAGGGGATGCACGTGTCTGGAGTTCGTTTGCGATGGCTGGAGGCTCTGGCGTGCCCATTCTCTCCCTCCCTCCCTCTCACTCTGTCTGCCTCTGTCTGTCACTCTCAAATAAATAAGTAAATATTTTAAAAGTACAAAAAAAAACACCACCTCAGTCTTAAATGCCTTAATTTTAGCAAGGTGTTGCACACAGTCTTTTGCTGCTTTCTTAGTTAGGTCAAAACTCCTTGTTGGTAGTAACATTTATCAGAGAGATAGAGCATATACCTCAGCTGTATTCTGTGAATACCCATGTACTTACACAACCCTATGACTATGACTGAAAGAAAACATTCTACATAGTAATTAGAATGACCTTTGGGCCTAGTGAGATCACGTGTACATTTATACGCAGATGAGACAGCATTAAAAACAAAAGGAAGAGCCACAAGGGAGCAGTGGGTGGGGGGTGTCTGTGGGGTGAGAAAGGGAAGCAAAACTAGAAACTGAGGCTCAAGTATCAATTGCCAACCATGAACCTAAACTTTTGCTTAATTCTCAGATGAATCCAAGAAAGGCAAAGTCAGCCTTAAAAAGGCTCAGTGTGTTGTCAATAAAGCAGACCAGGGCATTACAGCATAATTAAGAGAAATACTGAAAAGTCTTGTACATAAACAAGAACAAACTAAAAGAGCTTTAAGAGTTAGGGAAGCCGGGTGTGGTGGCACACACCTTTAATCCCAGCACTTGAGACACAGAGGTAGGAGGATCGCTGTGAGTTCTAGACCAGCCAGGAAGACTACATAGTGAGTTCCAGGTCAGCCTGGGGTAAAGCAAGACCCTACCCTGGAAAAAAGAGAGAGGGAGAGAGAGAGAGAAAGAAGTCAAAGTGTAATATTTAGGAACAGGCTCTCTCAGAGTGAGAAATTATGAGCAAGGAAGTAGAAGAAATGTGTCTATAAGACATTCTATAACTAAATAAGCAAAGCCAATTGCAACATTTAACTCAAAGGAAACAGGTACACTGACTCTAACACAAACAGCTTTCACAGCACAAACATAATACACAAGGTGCTTGACATAAGGAAAATAATAACAGTACTTTTCACTAAAATAGTTGTTTTAAGTAATTTTTTCTGCAACCACTTCTAGCAGCAAATGCCTTTTAACAAGTATTCAGATGCAGGACTAGGCTGTCCTTGAGAAAATAAATAAAATAATAAACGCAGCTGTATTACATGAAGAAGATACCCTTTAAACATTAAAAACAATGAGCTCCATGGTAGAGCTGTTGCCTAGCATGTGCAAATCTCTGGTTCAGCCCCTGCACATAAATGAGTAAACAGATGATTTCAGGACTATTCTTTATGAAACTATA
This sequence comes from Jaculus jaculus, assembly GCF_020740685.1. NCBI lineage: Eukaryota > Metazoa > Chordata > Mammalia > Rodentia > Dipodidae > Jaculus > Jaculus jaculus. Next base: position 96,637,009 of record NC_059112.1, read on the forward strand.
ATGGGTTAGAGACATGTCATTATATATACACACTTTTCAAAACCTGCAGAATGTGCAAACCTAGAATGACACTTAACATACACTTTAGACTTGAGTGATGGTCTGTTTGTGTGGATTCCTTGATCATAAGGATACTGGGATGGGCTATTCATAATGGGGGTCCAAAGGAATGGATGAGAAATCCTTCTATTCTCCATTCAGTTTGGCTATCCACCTAAAACTGTCTTAAAAAATAAATAAATAAAGTCAACCTGGGCATGGTGGCACACGCCTTTTTAATCCAAGCACTCAGGAAGCAGAGGTAGGAGGATTGCTGTGAGTTCGAGGCCACTCTGAGACTATATAGTGAATTCTGGGTCAGCATGAGCTAGAGTGAGACACTACCTCGAAAAACCAAAATAAATAAATAAAATAAAAATAAAGTCAAGAGAGAGAGAGAGAGAGAGAGAAAGAAAGAATCTACTGCAAAACTGCAGTATTTAGAAGAGGGCAGATATTAAAGCATGTCAGCCATTTGACACCATGTGACTGAAGCAAAAGGAAGGGCTGGCATCGGCTACGCAGATGGGACACAAGGACACAGGTAAGTTTCCTGCAGGGGACCACAAGCATAGGCTAAAGCATTTCCTAGCAGGAATATCTAGGATAGCAGCAAGAGTGAAGGGCAAAGGTCAACCTCCACATACAAATCCTGCTAGACTTAACAAACAAAAGAGCAACATTTCGAATGCTTAAAAGTTCTAAAAGTATAAATTTCACAAAGGACAATGCACCAAAAGCTTCCATTAAAATAGCTAGCATTCAAGCTGTCAAAAAGCTATACTTTGATATATTTTAGCTCTGTGTGTCACATTTAAAGTCGGACAACAGATACACCAATTCTGTTTCCTCCCTTGAAATTAAACTCCCAGCTCAAACAATTTTTCAAGTTAAAATGTCACACAGCTTGGTGAAAGGGGGCTTAGAGGAAAGGTTGCTATCATGTTACCAATGTTTCACCGCTATGAACAGTCTGCTCCTGCACTCAAGACACACCAAGAATGTTTTCTTCTAACAGAAGGCAGATGCCTGACCACAAACCTGTCGTCCTGCTCCAGCCTTGGCTTCAGGCGGGCACACAGACTGTTCAGCTCTTGTCTCTGTACTCAATCACACTGTCTCCTATCTCATTTGTTTTCATCTTTACCCACGGGAGTTGATTTGAAAGAAAAACTAAACTGCTTAAATTTTCAGAAACAGAGCTCCTCTTATATTCTGATTTATCTGATGTATCTGATTTCAAAAAACAAAAAAAGAAAGAAAGAAGAAAAACTTACTTTTCTGAGAATGTCTTTCAGCTGCAGATGATCAGGAAGCAGTCTACCCGAATACACCAGCCTCTGATCCTTCGTCAACTAAGAAATGGAATAATAAAAAGAAGACCTCAACTTTTCTAATAATACAAAGTATACAAAAAGGATTAGGAGGCCCATCACACACTTCATTCATATCACTTGCCTTTTGCTCAATTTCCCATCCAATTCCAGGTTTCTTTTGTCTCTTCACCCAAGTCTACTGTCTCCCTATGACCACAACCCATATAACCAACTGCTGGTTATAAGACTTTCTGATGTCTTAATGGGCAACTCAAAGTGAAAACACCTATAAGCAGTCCCAACTGCTAGTTCACCTGGTCATGTCTTCTATTTCTTCCTTATCCTAAAGCAACCTGCCTCAGGCTGTGTAAGCCAAACACTTGGGCCATCACTGACTCCTTTCTCCCCTCTTGCAGCAAGTCCTATGGGTTATCTCCAGAAAGCCCTCAGATCCACCTACCTTCTCCCATCTTTACTGCCCATCCCTCTCATCTAAGTCACCATCTCTGGCCTTTGCATCTGTAACAACCTCCTAGCTGATGTTTTTTCTCTTTTTGCTTTCTAATTTTTTGGTTCTAATTTACACATCGTAATACACATATACAAGATTTATAGTTCATATCATGCCAAACTGGTACATGTACAAACAGAACATTTTCTTAGCTTGTTTTCATGCTTCCAGTCTGAAGTCAGGAACTAGAGCGATCTTGTAAAACACACAAATCAATCCTATCACTCTGCGATGCATTCCCACTCTGCGAGATTGAAGTTTAATTCCTTACTCCACTGGTAGTCTCACTCTCTCGCCACACTGGCATTCGCTTAGATTCCCAGGTTCTTTCCCAACACAGACATCCTATTTGCAGTGTTTTCATCCAGCTCCTGCTTGGCTGGCTCCTGATCATCTTGACTTTGGCTTTAAAATGACCTCAGCCACCACAGGACTTTGGGATACGATGCTGGAACCACAGGGGAAACTAGCTCCCTCCTGGCTAGCCCTCAAGGTACTGGAAAACCCTACGGGGGCTGCTGGAAGACAATGATCACCAATAGCATACCTAAGCAGGAGGCCCTGCAGACTCACCCAGCCAGACAAGGAGGACACACTTGTACAACAGTGGCACACAGCCTCTTGGCTAACCAACTGTTCTGTGCTTGGACATGAGGCCTGCTCAGTGGGCGAGATCTCATAGCTGGTACTGGAAACCACAGGAAACTCATAGACTTCAGAGAGAAGCCCCCCACTGACCTCTGGAGAACAAGAATGGGCTTGCACACAAAGTCTTTCAAATAACTTACAAACCCCCTTTAACCCAAGGTGCTTTCACTCTGGCAGAATGTTTTGTTTTACAGAAGACAGAGAAAACAAAGGACCCAGGATTGATTGCCCAGTACCCACATAAAGCCAGATGCAGGAGGTGGCACACGCATCTGGAGTTCCTTTGTAATGACTAGAGGCGCTGACGCACACATTCTCTATCTGTATCTTTCTCTCTCTCTCTCAAATAAATAAAATTTTTAAAAATATTTTTAAAAGAGAAAGGAGCTTTACTAAGACACAGTATATACCAAATTATATTCCTAATTGTATGTCAAAAAGAACTGGAAAAAAAATTCACACAAAAAAATTATTGATAACAGCCAAAAAGTAGAAACTATCTAAATTTCTATCAACTACTGAATGGAATCATAAAATATGGTATATACATACAATGAAATGTTATTCAGTCATATAAAGAAATGAAGTACTGATACATGTTACGTATTAAAACACAGAATGTTAAAAGCGGTATTGTAAACAAAAGACATCAGATAAAAGATTATATATAGTGTTCCCATTTATACGAAATGCCCAGAACAGGCAAACATGGAAACAGAGTAGATTAGTGGCTACCAACAGCTAGGGGAACAAAAGATGAGCAGTGACTGCTGAATGGATGAGGTATATTGGGATATAGTGAAAATGTACTAAACTTAAGACAGTGGTAACGGCTGCATAGCTATGAAAAGTCAGAGTTGTACACTTTAAATGACAAATTTTATCGTATGAGAATTAGGACAGTAAAATGTTGCTCTCCACTATATAATCAAATCCATTCAGATAATCCTAAGAGTTTTAAAAAGGAGAAAGAATTATTTGGTTTTACTGTGACTGAAAACAAAGTAAGTTTTTCACACAACTGGACCTGGTAAGAAATGAAATTTGGAAATTTTTTTCTTACCAAAAAAAAAAAAAATTGCTCAGGGTGTGGTGGCACATGTCTTTAACCCCAGCACTCAGGTCTTGTGGTCACCTTCTTGTTGCTGGGACAAAGCACCTGACCAAAAGCAGCTGATGGGAGGAAAGTTTGTATTCTGGCTTACGGTCTCTAGGGGAAGCTTCATGATGGAAGAATGGTATGGCATGAGCAGACTGAACATCACCTCTGCCACAGCAGGTGGAAAACAGCAGCAGGATAGTCAGCAAGGTTCTGGCAAGGAAAGGCGGCAATAAACAACCCTAAGCTACTCCCAGAAGCGTACCTCCTCCAGGAAGGCTCCACCTCACAAATTGCTGGGCTCAAGTATTCAAAACACACGAGTTTATGGAGGGCATCTGATTCAAACCACAAGAGGCTAAGGTAGGAGAATCGCTGTGAGTTTGAGGCCAGTCTAGAACTATAAAGTTCCAGGTTATTAGCATGGGCTAGATAGAGCAAGACTCTACCTTGGGAGAAAAAAAAAATGCCTGTTCCATGTAAACATCAACAAATTTAATTACGAAACAAAACAAGGTGTTAGACAGAGCATGAAAATAACCAGCTGCATTGCTAGACTGACTACTTGGTATTACAAGCTACATTAGAAAAAGCACAGATTTTGAGCTCTCAGTCAAAATTTAACTTGCACATGTGATATAAGTTTGTTTCTCCAAACCTAGTAACCCTATCCTTTTCCCTGAGTGAAAATTCATTTCTCTATTAGTTAGGATAAGTGATGATAGCGTCTATAACATACTCTAAGAACTCAGTAGCAAAACACACACACACATACCAATTTTTCTCTTGATTAAAAAAAAAAATTACAAGTTACCCTTTAAATGTAGAAGCCAGGGGCTGTAACAATGGCACAAGAAGTAAAGAGGGCTTGCTGCACAGACACAAAGACCTGCATTTTATCCCCAGCACCCATGTAAGAAGCCGGGTACGGTTGACTGCACATGCCTGTGACCTAAGTGCTAAGGGAGGCAGAGACAGGACCTGTCAGCCAGTCTAGCCAAAAAAAAAAAAAAAAAACCAGGGCACTCAAGATTCGGTGACCTCAGGAAGTAAGGCGGAAGAGCCATTGAGGAAGACAGCCAACATCTTCCTTTGGTCTCCATATGCATGCACAAGGGCACACGTATGCATAACACACACCAACACACAAAGAAATACGTAAGAATAAATGTAAGAATCCGGAGAACTCAAGATTAGCAAATCAAAAAGTACTAATTAAACTGTCAATTAAAAGGTTCTACTGCTAGGATGCTGCCTCTGCTGCATGATGTAAATAAAACTACTTCTGTGAGCGTTAACAACCCTTTCCCGATCTGCCCTGGACAAAGCCTGGTCAAGCATGCAAAGCAGAGTGCGCTGAGTAACCCTTGCTGGAAACACCCTCATGGCACTTTGAGAAAGCTACAGGCAGAACTTGTTACTTAAAAAGCAGCCCCAAAAAAGCTCTGCTACCCATTTAATAAGACATTACAAATAAGTGAGGCAAGGAAGCTCACTTGCCGGTAAAATATTCAAAAATAAATCCTACTGTTGATAAAGACTTTTTCTTTCCAAGATGTGTACACAGGTGCAGTGGCACACTTAGGAGGTAGAGACCACAGGATCAGCAGTAAAGGTCATCCTCGGCTACAAATGCTAGCCTGAGCTACATGAGGCACGATTTAGAAAAGAAAATGTTTCATATGTACCATCGTCTAAAGTCCTTGGAACTTTAATACTTAACTAGATATCAAAAACAGACAGCTGGCAATACTCATACTCCCAGCACTAGGAAGGTGGAGGCAGGTGGATCAGTTACATATCAAGTCCCAGACCAGCCTGGGTTACATGACACCATCACTCAAAAAAAAAAAAAAGACACACCTAATACGTTTAAAATACAGGAATCTGGTAAGTTTACAAATATTTCAAAAAATGTACTTAGTGTAAAGAATTAATTTTTTTTACATCAACGAATAATGAGGCAGGTCTGGTTGTTCATGTCTATAATTCTAGCATTCAGCAGTTAAAAGGCTGAGGTATGAGACTCCCCATGAATTCAAGGCCAGCGTGGGCTAGAGTGAGACCAGCTTCAAAAAACAAAACAAAACAAAAAGACTAAATGACTTTCTCATAATTATGTCCAGAATATATCAGCTTCAGCATAATTAAACTCCACATGATAATTACAAAACATTGATTTTAAGTGCGTAACATGCTAATGACTCAATAAAAGTAATCTCTGGGCTGGAGAGATGGCTCAGTGATTGAAGTGCTTGCCCGCAAAGCCTACCGACCTTGGGGTTCAGTTCCCCAGAACTCACGTAAGGCCAGATGCTCAAAGTGACACATGTATCTGGAGCTCATTTACAGTGGCTGGAAGACCTGGCATGCACCTATATTTATCCTCTCTCTCCCTCTCTGCTTTTCTCTCTCTCTCTCTCTGCTTGCAAATAAATATTTTTAAAAAGTAATCTTTAAGGGCTGGATAGATGGCTTAGCTGTTAAGCGCTTGCCTATGAAGCCTAAGGACCCCGGTTCGAGGCTCGGTTCCCCAGGTCCCACGTTAGCCAGATGCACAAGGGGGCGCACGCGTCTGGAGTTCGCTTGCAGAGGCTGGAAGCCCTGGCGCGCCCATTCTCTCTCTCTCCCTCTATCTGTCTTTCACTCTGTGTCTGTCACTCTCAAATAAATAAATAAAAAATGGACAAAAAATTAAAAATATATATATTTAAAAAGTAATCTTTAACAAGAAAATTCAAAGGACTATAATACAAGTCCCTAGAAAGTAATAACTACTAAGGGCTAGAGAGATGGCTTAGTTAAGGCACTTGCCTATAAAGCCAAAGGTCCCAGGTTTGATTCCCCAGTGCCCACATAAGCCAGATGCACAAGGTGGCACATGCATCTGGAGTTTGTTTGTTATGGCTAAAGGCCCTAGCACACCCATTCTCTCTAACGGCTGCCTCCTCACATCTCTTTCAAAATAAAATAAAATAAACAAAATATTGAAAGCAATAACTGTTAATATTTCAGTACTTATGGTTAGTTCAGTCACAAGTGTCAAAGATGTATTCTGTGAAAAGTGAATTTTGTTAATTTGAACTGAAACACATCTCCCTCCTGTCTCCCTCTAAATTCAACCTATCTCAATACTCAGGAAGTCCAGAAGCCCACAAGTAGAAGCAAGTGACCAAGTGACCCCTATCTACTTGCAGCAACCACCAACATACGGAATACAAAAATAAATAAATAAATAAAAAATACTATTCTCTGGAACTCCAAAAAGACATTCCCTCATTACAGTGTCCACTCACAGGCTATTCCAAATGTGTGTATGAAAGAGAACACCAAAGGATAGAAACTGACGCATTCTGCAAAGACAGGCCACAGCAACATGCTTTGCACTCTTAGGATGTTATGGTCCCATATTTCCACCATAGTTGGCATCAGAGCAAGACTAAGCGACTGCTCACGCGCAGCCTTCAGGCAGCAGACCGTGCACACCTATGCATCTTTTACAGCTCAGCTCATTCTCTTCAGTTTACGGGTATGTACCTGAGATAGCCAAGTCTACATGCCTTTTTTCCTCTTATCATATACAGCCGTCATAAATAATGTTGAACAGGAATGGTTTAAGAGTGTTGGCTTTCAAGTCATACCAACTTGAATTCAAATGTCAGCTCAATTTAAAGCTCTATGACTATGACCATGGGTAAAAAGTTATAAAGCCTCAGTTTTCTCATCTATAAAATGAGCTAATAATAAACCTCTCAGCACAAGGTGACTGCCACGAATAACGAAGACAAAGCACAAGTGCTTAGTACAATGCTGGGATAATCAAATCAGTACTACAAAAGGAAAGAAACTTAAACTAAAGATTCTAGAAAACCCTTACTTTAAAAAGCATTAATACATGATTAAACTAAATTACCAGGTAGCACTTTTATTTTTTAAAAAAAGGGGGTCTGGAGAGATGGCTTAGCAGTTGAATGCTTGCCTGTGAAGCCTAAGGACCCTGGTTCAAGGCTGGATTCCTCAGGAGCCACATCAGCTAGATGCACAAGGGAGCACACACATCTAGAGTTCGTTTGCAGAGGCTGGAGGCCTTGGCACGTCCATTCTATCTCTCTGTGCCTCTTTCTCTCTGTCTCTCTCATATAAATAAATAAAAATTTAAAAAAAGAATAAGGCTACAAATGACATAAAGTACCAGAAGAAATGTTAATCACCAATCATTAAAAACTCCAAACTTGGTCTAATTTTCATCAACCTTCACATCCATTTTGATAATACCTTTTGTTCGCTAAGACTTTAAAAAAAATTGAGCCATATTACCAGGTAACATAAAGCTCGATTAAACTTATTAAAATTGTATATGTCTTATGAAAGAAAAATTAATTCATGTATATGGATTCTAGTGCCTTTAAATCAACATTTGTAAAGTGGTTAAGCTGGCATGTTTTAAAAATGGCCGGCCTAAGTAAGGCAGGAGAGCATTATTAAATCACAGAGATACAAGTGCCACGTAATAAAGCCTACACTATTTACACTGATGATGAAAGGAAGGCTTCCTCTGCACTATTGTTGTTTCTTTAATTCTAATAGCATCTTAGAGTAAAAGTAAGACTTGATAAACCTATCTAAGCTGTTGAGACCTCAATACGGAAGGTGACTGACTGCTTTAGGACATGTACCCAGAACAAAGGGACATGAGACAGAGGCAATTTTATTTTTACCCCACAAGTGGAATATAAGGAGCAAGCCCCAGAAAGGTTTATCTTCAAAATCACATTCAGGGTAAGTCAGGTCAATCTTTAGTAACTGTTTGTGTGTAAGAACAGAAAGTAAGAAGAGAGAATGATGCCTAATTGGACCTAGAGATTTGTATTTTGTAAGTTTCTCTTACTTTATTATACTGAATGAATAATGTTAAGTTCAATCATTTTGGTATGTGTACCTCTAATAACTAAGCCTTTTAAAACTCAGATCAGTGTCCAAAGCTCAAGTAAAAGAGGTCTTTGTTTCCCTAATTTTTTTTTCCAATTATTTGTTTGTGTGTGTGTGTGTGTGTGAGAGAGAGAGAGAGAGAGGCAGATAGAGAGAGAATGGGTGCAACAGGGTCTCCAGCCACTGCAAAGGAACTCCAGACACATATGCCACCTTGTGCATCTGGCTTACATGTGTCCTGGAGAATTGAATCTAGGTCCTTTGGCTTTGCAGGCAAATGCCTTAATCGCAAAGGCATCTCTCCAACCCCCCAAAAAGGTCTTTTTAACAATTACCTTCACCATCCAGCAACTGAAATTTCAAAGTAATTATTTCACACTTCAGGCCAATTTCAGACCCCAAGAAACTAAAGCCCGTCAAGTAATGAAAAATGTTTTACTAACATGATTCACAACTACCTATACATACTATCAGCACGAACTAATGCAGCTTCCAGTTCCTAAACCAATTACCAAAACCACTGGAAGCTAAGTGAATTCCAAGCATTCAACTCCACGTAATAATTCATAAACATTTCTCACAAATATGGCACCTGCCCAAGTTCTTAACAACAACAACAAAAATACCTTTCCCCTCCACAGCCTATTAAATGCCTGTAGTCTTTTGTACTTAGAACTGTATTAGTAAGTGGCATAGAAATACAAAGCATTAGTCATTGGCACAACATTAGCCCTGAAATAATACTTCTTTTAAAAACAAACAAAAAGGAAGCTGAGCATCACAGTCTCAACACTTGGAAGGCTGCAATCACCTGAGCCCAGGAATTTGAAACTTTCTGTTGCAACACAGCAAAACCTTGTCAAGAAAAAGAGGGGGAGGAAGAAGGGAGGGAAAAGCAGCACTTGAAACATTCATCATTGATATACAGTCACTGCAGACAGTCCCAAGAACCTAAACTTTTCTTATACTGTTGCTTAGTTACAAAATGTTATAAATTCTAAAGAACCTTACAGAAAAACTTTTATGACTCTGACCCCCAGGTTGATGAGAAGTATGGCCATGGGACACCGATGAACAGAAGCCTAACAACTGTTACACTTGAAATTATTTATTTATTTAGTTAGTTATTTGCAAGCAGAGGCAGATGGAAAGAAGAGAGACAAAGAGAATGGGCATGCCATGGCCTCCAGCCACTACAAATGAACTCCAGACACGTGCGCCTCTTTGTGCAGCTTGGTTTACATGGGTACTGGGGAATTGAACCTGGGGTGTTAAGTCTTTGTAGGCAAGTGTCTTAACCACTGAGCCAACTCTTCAGCCGGTAATTTATTTTGTTAGCTTTTTTTAATTAACAACTTCCATAACTATAGACAATAAACCATAATTCCCTCCCCTCTCCCACTTTCTTCTTCACAAATCCACTCTCTATCATATCCCCTTTCCCTCTCAATTAGTATCTCTTTATATATTTGAGAGGGGGGGGACAGAGAAAGAGCGGGAGAGAGAATGAATAGGTGTACCAGGACCTTCAGCTGCTGCAAACTCCAGACATGTATGTCCACCTATGCCCATGGGAGTTGTTGCACACTTGCATCACTGTGTGTCTGGCTTACATGGGACCTAGAGATTCGAACATGCATAGGCTTCACAGGCACACACACCTTAACTACTAAGTCATCTCTCCAGCCCTAGCCTCTCTTTTTTATTTTGATGTGGACCATAACTAATGTTAAGTGATAAGTAAATCAGAGTAGTACCTATCAAATGTAAAGTTTTCAGTAAAATTTTGTAACAATAGTGGTATAGAATGAACTTCACAACACAACCCACCTAGAGAAAACCTCACAGAGGAGAGAAACTACTAATTTTGCCACAAGGCTAAGTCACTAGTAACATGTAGAATACATGGCATAGCCACCAGACAAGAGGCAGGAAGCTGGAAAGGAGATAGTGTTCCAACTGATCTCTTCAAGCAGCCAGGTGATAAACAGGAGCACTGATAGTCACCAATGGTGCAAGGGCAAGACGCCAGCCCCAAACAGGCTTATCCCAGGGCAGGTAAGGAAAATAGGCTCCACATTCCTCTCTCTAACACTATCTAAAAGGAAAAGCTTTAGAACAGGGCTAAATGTGTTTTGTTTTGTTTTTGAGTTGAGACTTCAAGTAGCCCAGGCTCATCTGGAACTGGCTATGCAGATTTAAATGACCCCTGCTGCCTCCACCTTCCAAGTGCTGCGATTAAGCCACACCTGGTTTAATACTAACTCCTCGTCCATCATACAACAGACATGGCCCCTTTCGGGTTAACAGTATAGCATACACACCACACTTAAGGGCATATCTTACATGTGTGTATGTATGTATGTATGCTCATGAATGTACTTACAGATATCTCTACGGCTATACATGATCAAGTAAGTATTATGGATATCTGTGCCTTTCAGTTATGACTGTTCTCACAATCTGCTTTTGAAAAATATTTTATTATTTATTTATTTGAGATAGAAAAAGTGAATGAGAGAGAGAAAGGGAGAAGATCGGTGGGCCAGTGAACTCCAGAAAGCATGTGCCACCTTGCGTATCTGGCTTATGTGGGTTCTGCGGAATCAAACAAGGGTCCTTTGGCTTTGCAGGCAAATGCCTTAACCACTAAGCCATCTCTCCAGCCCCTCAAGAGCTACTTTTTAATTTTATTTAGACAGTGTGTGTGTAGGCATGCACATGCTTGTTGAGTGAGGGTGTGTGCGCCAATGTGCACATGTGGAGGTCAGAGGACAGCTTTGAGGTTGGTCCTCAGCTGTCCACCTCCTTTGAGGCAGGGTTTCTCCCTCTGCACCCTTTGCTGCGCTCACCTCAGGCTTCTGGGAAATTCCACTGTCTCCATCTCCCAACCTGCCAGCAGCATCAGCATGCTGGACTACAGAGGCCCTCCGAAGTACTTCAATTTCAAGTACCACGCCTTCCTCAGAGTTTTCCACGCAGTCTAGATCGAACCTGGGTACTCCAGCTTGAGCACAAGACCTTTATCCTTGGAGCCATCTCTTACCCCTCAAAAGCTACTTCCTACTTCAAAGCTGTGTGGAACAAATCACATACAAGAGCAAAACTTGCAAGTTAGACGCATTTTCAGTAAACTGTGATTCTCACCTTGACTTCCAAACATAAGCTTTGAAAAATCAACAGTGCCAACGAGTTTGTTCCAACTACTTAGAAGACTATGGAGGTTCCCTCTCCTCACCCACTAAAAATATTTGTAATGCAAGGAACTGGCAAACACAGTGAGTGCCAAGTCGGTTGTTTTTCGAAACTTCCTGTTTTTGCAACAACCATTATAATTCTATGGTTATTCTAGAAGTCTGAAAACCTATCAAACTTAACACTGCAACAGGCACAGTTCTAATTCATATAAATGAAGTATCATCCTTATTTAAGGTACATAAAATGATCCTAAAAAGCATAGCTGCCTCCCAGCAGGCCCAAGTTTAAATTTGCCTCATGTCAAAAATATTTCCCACCCTAAAGTCGAAGCCTCGTTAGTAAACATGTCCAGTAACTGAGCAGTGTTCAAATTAGAAAATTATGCAGTAGAGAATGTGAAAGCCTCTCTTTAATATACTCTACATGACATACTTCTTTTTCTATGTCCCTCCAAATCTGACTTTGAGAACAAATGGAATTATTCTACTTATGTTTGCAATGTCAAGATCTTGTTTAGAATGGAAAACAAAGCCACACTGATGTGGGCTAAACAGAGGATACAACAAAAGGGAGAAAAAAATATATGCAACAAATGATTTGGGGGTTGCGCGTGGAAGGACTGGTCTTGTGAAAACTTCTTGTGACCTCTTCAGGAGAAAAATGAGGGGAGGAAGGAAAAGAAAGTGAACGTACAACTCTTTACTCCTTAAAGCAAACACAGTAATTATGAAAGTGTAAGTTTTCCTAAGTCACATACTTATTAAAAAAAAGTCTCTTCACAACGAACAAATTCCTGAGCTAGGTACTGAAAGGAAAGTGGAATTCTGGCGTAGAAGGCAATGAAAGCTCTAATACAGCCCGTGCTTCTTTTAACTCAGAAACAACAACAAACAAGAACGCATCTGCCATATTCTCATATTGGGATGTTGGCTTTCAATTCCAAGGAAAATGGTCCTTTTCCTCGTAACTGCAAATTCACATGCCTCTTGGTATTTCTGCATACTAATTAACTGCACCTCATTAGGAACGCTCAGGAGACACGACCTCAAGAACCGCAAGTACGTGGCGGTCTAAACCAACTTGAGAGGAGCAGGTGAGCTGGAAGCAAAGGGAGGCAAGGCAGGGCCCAGAGCCGCAGGCCCAAACACTTACTGGTTTGCTAGGGTACACGTTAGACAGATGCGATTTTAGTTTCCCCACGGTCCAGTTCAAGAAGCAGTTAATAGTCTGGTCACTGTATTTCTGATTCGGTGCTTTAATGACGAGAGTCACGGGAATCTCCATCCCATTTTGGTCCATGGTGCTCTCTCTCAAAAGTCAAGACAAGTCAGATTAAGCCCTACTTTTCTTTGGTGGGGGGGGGGAGGCGGGTGGATGGAGGAAGGGGAGGTGGTCCTCGGCACGGAGGTGGAGTTGCTCGATCAGTATTCGGTGTCCAAAGCAGTCCCAAGCGCATCAGGCAAGACGAAGGCCATCGCCCCCACCGACGATGGACGCGGCGGCGATGATGGTGATGGTGATGGTGATGATGGTGGCGGCGGCGGCGGCGGCGGCAGGATCTGACGCCGGGCCCGTGCGGTGCAGCCCGTGCCCGCCCAGGTCGGGGCTCCGCAGGCTCGGGGGGAGACGGCCGGGGAGGGAGGGATGGGGAAAGGTGAGCGGCGCGGGCACGACCTCCGCCCCGCCCGGCCGCCCCGCCCCGCCCCGCGGCGACCCACGCTGACACGCAACAAGGCCCTGCCCCGCGCCGCGGCGTGCAGTCGGGGCTGACTGGCTGCGAAGGCCGCGGGCCGGCTCCCCGGGCGCCCCTCGCCCTTCCCGCTCCGCCCGCTCTCGCGAGGAGCGGCTCCCGACCGCAGGGAGACGCAGGTGGCCGGCCCGGGGCAGCTCCCCGGCAGGGCGCGGCGAGGCACGGGGGCCGGCGGCGGAGCGGCGAGGGGCGAGGGGCCCGACGCCGAGCGGGGCCGGACCTCGGGGGGCTGCGTCCCCTTTAAGCCGGAAGGCGAGCGGCGGAAGTGCGTCACGCTCGGCACGCCCCTTTCGCGTGGCCCTAGGGGCGGCCGCGGAGAAGGAGCGTGGCCGCTGCCAGAAGGCTGGTCGTTGCCCGTCGTGGGAGCCCTTTGGGACCCCCCAGCTCCGCCCCGCCCCCCCTCCCAGGATAGCCGGCGGTCCCAGATCCTGGCATCCCTGCGTCCTGAAGATGCAAATTAGAAAAACAAAACAAAACAGGGAATGTCCCTCCTGACATGTACTCAAGCTTGTGCCCAGAATTCCTTGAGTGTTCACTAGTTGCAACACATGTAAGCCAGATGCACATTTTGTTTGGTTCATGCGTCTGCAGTTGGTTTGCAGTGGCTTACAGGCCCTGGAGCGCGTGTGTTCTCTGTGTCCCTCTCTATCGCTTCTTGCAAATAAAAAAATATATATAAATAAATAAAAGATAAAAATGTCAGGGCCTCTGGTTTGGAGGAAGGCTTAGGTATGTCAAGCAAGGAGCACACACTCATTTAAGCCTGAAATTTACCTCGTCTTTGTGGGTCTTTTAACCTTTCCGGACCCCAGTTTAGGGAACCATACTGCCTATCTGAATGCATGGTAAATAAGCTGTCAATGTAAAGCCAGTTCTGGAGTATGACAACCCCTCAAATGTAAGTTAGTTCCTCTTACTCTTCAAAAAGGTTGGCGCATACTTATTCACTACCAACAGTGTGTTCAGTAGAGTGGGGCATGGCCATAGGTGATAACCAGTTCCGTTTGAGTGCTTGAGTTCACTGGCCCACGCAGACTTACTCAACTTTTTTTTACAGTAAAGCGTGCACATAATTCATTAATGTATGTTAGATGTGCATTTTCACAGTTCCAGGCTTCCACTAAACAGGGAGGGATACAAACTGATCTCGTTCCCTCTCACATTTAAAAGGGCTTTAAAGCTACCACTGGATTAGTGATCAAAGGGAAACTGTACTCAACAGCTAACGCAACAAGATTCCTACACCTTCCAGCTGATCATCACCTTATTACGGTAGGACACCTTGCATATCTTAGCTGCCCCTCTCAAATGCTGCTCTGAAATAAGAGTGAAACTCCCCTTTATTTCCAGTCACCATGACCACAGCTCCCTGTGACTCCAGGTTTTCAGTTTTTAAATTTTTATTTATTTACTTGTAAGCAGAGGGAGATAGAAAAGAGACAGAGAGAGAATGGGCATGACAGGGCCTCCAGCTGCTGCAAACAAACTCCAGATGCATGTGCCACTTTGTTCATCTGGCTTTATGTGGGTACTGGGGAATTGAACCCAGGTCGTTAGGCTTTGCTGGCAAGCACCTTAACTGCTGAGCCACCTCTCCGGCCTGACTCTTAAGTTTTCTGCAGCATTCGTGTTTGCTTATTCAGGCACCCTAGTGGAACTTTAATTCTAGCTAAAAACACTTCTTCAGACTCCCTTGAAAGCTAAAGACTGACACTGTTCCAATGACATGAAATTGGAAGTTGTGGCTAGCATTCCCAAAGCTCATGGTTGCCCTATGTCTTCATGAGAGACATGAAGCAACAAACAGGAAAACAAACAAAAGGGTGGCAGAATGGAAAAAAAAAATTTTTTTTGAAGGAGGCTGGGTCATTAATGACACCAATGTAAGCTGTCTTCCATAAGACTTGTTTTATATCAAATTCCAGTTTCGGCCAGGAAGCCTCCACAATCCCCAGTACCCCGCCCTGCAGCTCCTGTCAGGGAAGCCAGTGGCTCAGGCTTCCAGGACTCATTTAGACTTGATGTAGCCATCTCACTGAGCACTAGAAAAATGGATATTATCCGTGAAGTGTTTGTGCTTTGACAGTGATTATAAGATAGAATATACGTTTCAGTGTAAAGTATTACACTGCAATGTAAATATCAAAGATGGTTTAAACTTTGTAGGCTCTTGTATTAAACAGGTACCTAAAAATAGTTCTGATGCTGTTGAACTGGGCCACAATAACGACATGATGTAAATATCCCATTTTTATTAGAATATGTCTATGTGTATATAGAATAGTATATGAAAAGTTGATCCACAGAATATTGGTGATGCTTAACTTAGATTTGGAGATTGAAAAATAATCACCATTGGGAGAATTCAAGATGATATCAGTTCATGGAAGACTGTCAGGAGCATTGATATATCTGTCTAAATCACAGAACATGTGCAGATAAAAATCCTAAATGTGGAAGGGCAGGTGCAGATGTCGGTTATAAAGTGTTCCTGAAGCCATTCTAATGAAAACTCTTTTGGTTTTTGTCTGTCTGTCTGTCTGTCTGTTTTGAGGTAAGGTCTTACTCTGTAGCCCCAGGCTGGACTCAAACTCAGTGGCTCTCCTATTTCTGCCTCCCAAATGCTGGCATTACAAGGCTTGTGCCACCATGTCCAGCTTTGGTTTATTTTGGGAACTTTGTTGCTGTTGTTTGCTATTGTTCTCCTTCCACCTCCACTGTCTGGTGGTTTGAATAGAATAGATGGCCGCCAATATATTCAGTCTTTTGTTTGTAGTTTGCGTCTGCAGCCACCTGGCTGGAGGCAGTGTCACTGGGTGGATCTTAAGGTGTGGTGCTGGGTTTCAGATTTCAATCTAAAGATATGCAAAGTGTGCCTAGCTGGAGTTCCTGAAGTGTGCTGTGGCTTTTGGCTTTTATGCTTGTGCTTCTCTCTGTGATTGGTCCTGTGAAGAAAGCAGGTCAGCTTCTTCTGCCATTAAGAACTTCCCTTAGATCTGTAAGCTTCAATAAATATCCCTTCAATAAATAAATATCCTCCATAACTGTGCCTGGTCTGGAAGTTCATCTCAGCAAACCTGAAGCTGTCTGCTACACTCTCTCTAAAGAACTTTTAAGAGCAGAGTGGTAACAGATAACACAATGTTTATGATTGTTGAGACAAAAATAGAAACTCAGCTGGGCATGGTGGCACACACCTTTAATCCCAGCACTCAGGAGGCAGAGGTAGGAGGATCACTGTGAGTTCGAGGCTACCCTGAGACTCCATAGTGAATTCCAAGTCAGCCTGGGCTAGAGTAAGACCCTACCTCGAAAAAAAAAAAAAATGACAACTCAGTACACATAAATTAGTAATTTTGTGTGATTTCTGCTCACAAGGTGACACTCTGTGAACAAAGTAAAAGAGAAATTTAAATAAAATTATTTGTAAAAAATAAAAAGTAAAATTAGGGATTGGAAAGATGGTTTAGCTTTAAGGCACTTGCCTTTGAAGCCTAAGATCGTAAGTTTGATTTCCCAGTACTCACATAAGCTATAAACTCAAGGTGGCGCATATGTATGGAGTTTGCTTGCAGTGGCTGGAGACCCTACATGCCCATTCTCTCTATATATCTGCCTCTCTTTCCTCTCGGTGTGTGTCTCTCTCTCATAAGTAAATAAATGTAAAAAGTAAAAGCAGGGCTGGAGAGATAGCTTAGCAGTTAAGGGCTTGCCTGTGAAGCTTAAGGACCCCGGTTTGAGGCTCAATTCCCCAGGACCCACGTTAGTCAGATGCACAAGGGGGCACATGCATCTGGAGTTCGTTTGCAGTGGCTAGAGGCCCTGGTGCGCCCATTCTCTCCCTCCCTCCCTCTCTCTCTCTCTCTCTCTCTCTCTCTCTCTCCCTTTCTCTCTGTGTCTGTCGCTCTCAAATAAATAAATAAATAATGAACAAAATTTTTTTAAGTAAAAGCATTTGTGGAATGCTTACTTCCAAGCCTCTTAATAATCAAATTAGAAAGGAATACTTATTTATTTATTTGAGAGCGACAGACACAGAGAGAAAGACAGAGAGAGGGAGAGAGAGAGAATGGGCGCGCCAGGGCCTCCAGCCTCTGCAAACGAACTCCAGACGCGTGCACTATCACACCTTCCAAGGCTCAGGGTCCATTGTGGAAGAGGTGGCGGAAAAGAATGTAAGAGCCAAAGGAAGGGTAGGACTCCTTACAACGTGCTCCTCCAGATACATAATGGCCTGGATATCCATGACCTCACAGTTCCTGACACTACCTACACAAGACCATCATAATAGGAGGGAAAGATCATGACATCAAAATAAAAGAGAGACTGATTGAGATGGGGAGGGGATATGATGGAGAATGGAGTTACAAAGGGGAAAGTGGGGGGGGGGAGGGAATTACCATGGGTTATTGTCTATAATTATGGAAGTTGTCAATAAAAACAACAACAAAAAGGTACAGCCCTAAATTCTTGATTGTTTTAAGATATTTTATTATAAATCATCATATATAAAATGGAAGGGAGAGCTGGTACTGTGGTACAGGCTTTTAATCCCAGATAATCAAGAGGCTAAAACAGGAGGATCACTTGAGCTCAGGAGACAAATACCAATCTAGGTAACATAAGAAGACCCTAACTCAAACAAACAAACAACAAAAAAAAAATGAAAAAAAACAAGAAAGGAAGACAACCACACACATTAAATACAAAGTATTTCAGTGATGTGTCAGGCATGAATTCTAAGAACCACCCCGAGAGGCAGTGAGGACACTGAAGCTAAGAAAGGGTAAATAAGAACATTGTTCGAAGGCCACATGCTTCTCAAGGTGGAAATACACAGTTTTTAGTTTATTTTTTATTTTGTATGTATTATAACAAGTTATACTCTTTTCTTACCTGCTCCTGTTTCCCTGGGGCCATCCTTAGTGCAATCATGGTATTCACTGTGGGGATGAAGGCTTCAGTCAGTCCCTGTGAGGGAGGGAGAGGGACCATGCCTCAGGGTATTCTTACCCACTCTTTGGCTCTTACCATCTTTCCACCTCCTCTTCAGCAGTGTTCCCTGAGCCATGGCAGGTCTGTTAGCAGTCTGATTCAGTGTTGAGTTGTTTGTAACTTCTGGAGTTCGTTTGCAGAGGCTGGAAGCCCTGGCGCGCCGATTCTCTCTCTCTTCCTCTATCTGTCTTTCTCTCTGTGTCGCTCTAAATAAATAAATTAAATTAAATAAAAAATAAATTTAAAAAAAAACAGACACATAGTCAATGGGATGGGATGGGATGGAGAACCCAGATATCCATCCATGTAGCAACAACCACTTGATTTTTTTAAATTTTTATTGTTTTTTTTTAATTTTTAAATTTTTTTATTTATTTTTATTTTTATTTATTTATTTGAGAGCGACAGACACAGAGAGAAAGACAGATAGAGGGAGAGAGAGAGAATGGGCGCGCCAGGGCCTCCACCCTCTGCAAACGAACTCCAGACGTGTGCGCCCCCTTGTGCATCTGGCTAACGTGGGACCTGGGAACCGAGCCTGGAACCCGGGTCCTTAGGCTTCACAGGCAAGCGCTTAACCACTAAGCCATCTCTCCAGCCCTAATTTTTAAATTTTTATTAACATTTTCCATGATTATAAAAAACATATCCCATGGTAATTCCCTCCCTCCCCCCTGACACTTTCCCCTTTGAAATTCCATTCTCCATCATATTTATTTTTTTTTTAATTTTTTATTTATTTATTTGAGAGCGACAGACACAGAGAGAAAGACAGAGGGACGGAGAGAGAGAGAATGGGCGCGCCAGGGCTTCCAGCCTCTGCAAACGAACTCCAGATGCGTGCGCCCCCTTGTGCATCTGGCTAACGTGGGACCTGGGAAACCGAGCCTTGAACCGGGGTCCTTAGGCTTCACAGGCAAGCGCTTAACCGCTAAGCCATCTCTCCAGCCCCCCATCATATTTATTTTTATTTATTTATTTTTGAAAGTGACAGACACAGAGAGAGACAGAGGCAGAGAGAGAATGGGCGCGCCAGGGCCTCCAGCCACTGCAAACGAACTCCAGATGTGTGTGCCCCCTTGTGCATCTGGCTAACGTGGGTCCTGGGGAGTCGAGCCTTGAACCCAGGTACTTAGGCTTCACTGGCAAGCGCTTAACCACTAAGCCATCTCTCCAGCCTGGATTATAAAGAATTCTCATGGCGGGTGGGGGCGGGGTAGAGGGAAGCTAACTAGGGAAAATGGGCTTAAAATGCATTGTGAAAATACATGTGGGAGAGTAACAATTTCCAGAGCTCTCAGAATAGTGACTCAACTTTGAACACACTCATTTACAACGTCTGGCATGAACTTTGGTGATTACAGTGAGCACAGAAGCTCACGTGTATATTGTGATTACATAGACTTGTCCCCATAAGGGCACATCGGTATTTCTTTTAGTATCTGTATTAACAGAAACATGCATAGTCTGGGTTAGTGTTTGGATTTCTGGCTTTTGGGGAGCAATATTTCTAGTCGGTACTCAGAGCGACCTTTTCGTCAAGACAGAAGTCTCTAATTTCTCTGATGATTCAGTGTTGGGATGTAATACTTGGAGACTCTTAAAGCTAAATATTATCTCATTGATGCTTCTCTAGATGAGCAGAGAAGTTGGGGAGTCAGGGTGTGAGTATGCAAATCCCTTTTCTTCCATCCTCTGAGAATTTTGACAAGTATGTTTATTAGTTTCAAAGTCAATTACCTTCAAACCACGGTGAGCCAGAAGCTTGGGGGACTTGTGTTTCTGGCTTGAGTCTCTGATGACTCTGCAGTCACGATCTGATCAGATGGTCAGTCATGTGTCGGCTCAGCGAGGACTGAAGGACCAGCTGTCCAGGTGCCGCCCTCCTAAAGTCAGCAAATTGGTGTGATGCCTGTGTTCTCCACTGCAGGACTCTTTACAGCCCTGCTTGAGTGTCCCTTAACATGGCAGACGGATTTTCCCCAGGATAGGATATCCAAGAAATCAATGCAGAAGTCACAATATTTTTTATTGTGGGTTTTGTGTGTGTGTGATTTAATCTTGGAAATCCCATACTGCCACCTGTGTTTTGGTTTATTGGTCACATTAACCAGTTCTGAGATAGTGTGGGAGCTGAGTAAGGATGAACATGAATACCAGGAAGAAGGGACTACTGGTTTCATTTCCAGGCCATTCTACCACTAAGTATGTCACTAAAGCATAGCAGGTCATAATAGATCGTCTTTTCCTTCTATGTCCAACTGCCTCCCAACTGCGTGCCCTCGGCTGATAGGTTTTTAGGTCCTACCCCTTAATGAGAATTATGGACTAAATCTCTCAAATACTTGTTATCTTTGTTGCTACATAGCAAGTTTAACTTAATAGAGTTTAGCGGTAGTGCATATGTTACCTTACATTCAAATAAAGTTAAGAATATGTCACTAACTCTGAAGAAGCCTAAAGAACGGTCATCGATTTAGCTGGAGGAAGACTCTTAATCTGCCTTCATAGCTAGACACACAGGGTGCAAATGACCCTGAACTGTGTAGGATGGTGTTCTTGTGTGCATGTATTCGTCTAGAGGGAGAGTGAATGGATCATTTTAATGCCTTTCAAGAGGCTCAATAAATCCAGTTCTTATACTTATCAAACTGCCCAGTATGCACTTCTCTTAATATTCATTCCTTTATATTAATGCTACTCTCACTTTGGATAGAGAATCTTCTCTTTTCAGATGGCAGTGGCCTTGGGACAACTCAGAAGGTATCATGGTGCTGGAAAGAAGTAACTAGAGTACCGAGTAACATCTTGATCTCACCTTCCAAGGCTCAGGGTCTAATGCGGAAGAGGTGGTGGAAAGAATGTAAGAGCCAAAGGAAGGGTTGGACTCCTTACAACGTGCTCCCTCCAGACAAAAAGTTGGCCTTGATATACATGGCCTCAAACTGCCTGACACTACCTACATAAGACCATCATAAGAGGAGGGAAGGATCATGGCATCCAAATAGAGAAGAGACTTACTGAGATGGGGAGTGGATGTGATGGAGAAGGGAATTTCAGAGGGGAAAAGGGGGGGAGGGGAGTATTACCATGGGATATTTTTTATAATCATGGAAAATGTTTAATAAAATTGAGAAAAAAATAAATCCAGTTCTCATTGTGAGATTTTCTTTTCAATTAAGGGAAATCAACTAATTATGATTATTTAAGCTCCATATACACTTGTTTGCTTGCATAATGGAATTAAACTGTCAGTAGAGGGCGCTGGAGGGACAGTGGCCCAGATTTCAGTACCTATGCAGTGTATTTCTTTTTGTTTGTTTGTTTGTTTTTGGTTTGGGTTTTTTTTTTGGTTTTTCGAGGTAGGGTCTCACTCTAGCCCAGGCTGACGTGGAATTCACTATGTAATCTCAGGGTGGCCTCGAACTCACAGTGATCCTCCTACCTCTGCCTCCCGAGTGCTGGGATTAAAGGCATGCGCCACCATTCCCGGCATATGCAGTGTATTTCTTTAGACAGGCTCTTACAATGCATGTGGCATCTGCAACTCTTTAAAAAAAAAATTGTTATTTATTTATTTGACAGAGAAAGAGGAACAGAGTGAGAGAATGGGCGCGCCAGGGCCTCCAGCCACTGCAAAGGAACTCCAGACACGTGCGTCCCCTTGTTCATCTAGCTAACGTGGGTCCTGGGGAATTGAACCTGTGTCCTTTGGCTTTGCAGGTAAACTCCTTAACCGCTAAGCCATCCCTCCATTCCTGCAACTCTTAAGTTTGAGAAGTCTTCTTCATGTTTGCAGTACCCTGCTCCACCAGTGGTCAGTGGCCAGTAATATGGCACTCCTTTCATGAACAGCATATCCAAACACTCTCTTAGGCAAATTTGCAAGCAGATCCTATACCAGTGAAATACCACGAATGCAACGCCCTCTCTGAAGAGCACCCCTTCATGCTGTTTGGGTGGCTTTTCTCCCTCAAAGAACTTCTGACATCCAATGTGCCTTATTAGTAGACTTGATTGGTGACAGTTTATCTTAACTCTAAGGACAGTGGCCAATGCCTGCTCCTGTTATTCCTATATTCCTTAGAATTTTCTTTGTTCCTTTCTAGCTATCCCTGTTACTCAAATTTCCTGTAATAATTATTTATACTTACCTTCTGTGTTCAAAAATACAGTGTGATTTGTCTATTTTAAATGTTTTTATTTATTTACAATGAAGCGGGGGCGAACAGTCACACTAGGGTCTCTCCCCATTGTAAATGAATTCCACATGCATGCTCTACTTTGTGCAGCTGGCTTTATATGTGTACTGGGAAACTGAACCCAGGCCCTCAGATTTTGCAAGCCAATGCCTTCAATTGCTGAGCCATCTCTCCAGCCACTGATTTGTCTTTTTTTTTTAAAGATTTTATTTTTATTTGTTTATTTATTAGAGAGAGAGAGAGAGAGAGAATGGGCACACCAGGCCCTCTAGCCACTGCAAACAAACTCCAGATGCATGTGCCGCCATGTGTACCTGGCTTACATGGGACCTGGAAAATTAAACCTGGGTCCTGAGTCTTCACAGGCAAGCGCCTTAAGCATGAAGCCATTCCCCCAGCCCCCTCATTTGTCTTTGGACTGGACCTAGATCACAGAAGATGGACACACTGGAGAATCGGTCTAGTCATGCCCTTTGACCCGAGCTTCTTCCCAGTGAGAAATGAAATACTGAAACCGTTGACATTGACGGGTGTTACATTCAAAGTTTCTTCTAATTGTGATGGTGTGACAGCTAAAGCAGGCGGTTGCCTGAGCGAGTGCTGCACTTGACCTTTATGGCCAATGCGATGGCTGTAAGGTCGGTGGCATGACATGGCACAGATTCTTATATGTGTGTTCTTGAGCAATTCTACAAAGAAAATGACAAGATCCTATCTGTTCAACGACCAGCTTTAGTCATAGTACGGAAGACCAGGATGCTTCCTTCCATTGTAACTGAGACTAACAAGAGTAATGAGGGGAGGTGATAGTTAAGAATTTCAAATGCTATATATGAGGAACCTACTCTAAGCATTTAATAATCCAAACATGGGCTGGAGAGATGGCTTAGCAGTTAAGCGCTTGCCTGTGAAGCCTAAGGACCATGGTTTGAGTCTTGATTCCTCAGGACCCACGTAAGCCAGATGCATGTGCCTGGAGTTAGTTTGCAGTGGCTAGAGGCCCTGGCGTGCCCATTCTCTCTCTCTCTCTCTATCTGCCTTTTTCTCTCTCTGTCTGTCTGTCACTCTTAAATAAATAAATAACAATAAAAAATTTAAAATATTTATAAAAATAATTCAAACATGCAGAGGATTTTTTTTTCATCTTATTTAAAAAAAAATTCCCAATATCATTCTTAAATAGTTGCATAACCAGTCAAGGGAAAGTGAAAAATTCATTAACTTAGGTGAATTCACATTTTCCCCTGTTTTAGTTTCATTCTTTGTGTATTGTTCTTCATGGTTCCCTATGGTTTATAAACTAGATAAATCTTTGAAAAGGCAAGCTAGCTCTAAGACAGCTTGCTAAATTCCAAATGTCATACGGTACTAGAACAGCTTTTGACCATAGCCTTTATGATAGTCATTCTTAAAAATGCAGTTTAGGGGCTGGAGAGATGGCTTAGCGGTTAAGTGCTTGCCTGTGAAGCCTAAGGACCCCAGTTCGAGGCTCGGTTCCCCAGGTCCCACGTTAGCCAGATGCACAAGGGGGCGTACATGTCTGGAGTTCGTTTGCAAGGCTGGAAGCCCTGGCACGCCCATTCTCTCTCTCTCCCTCTATCTGTCTTTCTCTTTGTGTCTGTCGCTTTCAAATTAATTAATTAATTAATTTTTTAAAATGCAGTTTAGGGCTGGAGAGATTACTTAGCAGTTAAGGTGTTTGCCTACAAAGCATGCCAACCCAGATTTGATTCCCCAGTGCCCAGGTGAAGCCAGATGCACAAGGTGGTATCTGGAGTTCATTTGCAGTGGTTAGATGCCATAATGCGCCCATTCTCACTGTCTGTCTTTACTCTCTCTCTCTCTCTCTCTCTCTGTCTCTCTACCTATCTATCTCTATCTTTCCTCTTGCAAATAAATAAATGCAGTTTATCTCCCTTAAAAGATTTTTATCTCACACTTTGTAACTAAGATGAAGACTAGGCAACTTAACACGAGCAGAGACTCTTAGAAATGTGAAGCAGCCGGGCATGGTGGCGCACGCCTTTAATCCCAGCACTCAGGAGGCAGAGGTAGGAGGACTGCTATGAGTTCAAGGCCACCCTGAGACTCCATAGTGAATTCCAGGTCAGCCTGGGCTAGAGTGAGACCCTACCTCGAAAAACCAAAAAAAAAAAAAAAAAAAAAGTGAAGTATGCTGGCCCTTCCTTTATTATATAAGGACCTCTTTGAATCCATTCAAGATAAATCCTGAGGCCTATTTTCAGACTTACTGTGCCCCAGCCTTAGAGGCGTTCTCAGTTATTCCATATAAAATAGAATATTGCACTTATCATGTGATAATTTCTTCTCCATATGTCTGTCCCTTACAAGAAATTGGTCACATATTATACTTTAGCCAAATTTTTATATTACCATTGAGCTCACATGATACTTTTTTGCATAGTAAAGATAAATAGTATCAATTAAATTACAGTATTTATTTCACAGGGAAATAAGCAGTAGAGAAATTATTTTGCTTGAGGACACCCAGTTAGTAATTAATACAGCTGTTGACACAAGAGCCTTATAATTTTATAGTATTGTTTCAATTGTTTATAGTTTACATCATTTCTAGACACACACACATACATACATATATATATATATATATATATATATATATATATATATATATATATATATATATACACACACACACATATATAGAGGTTTTTGCATAACCATCTCACGTCCTCTATCTTGCATGTGATAACAAGCCACAGAGCATACAAGAACACCTGTGCCATGTTGAGGAGACTTATCAAAAGAGTTAAGCAGGAAACCCACAAAACTGCCACAAGAACAAAGTTCAGAAGCAGGGTGGACCCAGCACTCTTCAGACATGGGGGTGCAGCTGAATCTCATGCAGCTGAAAGTAACATTGCTAAATAACAACCATGTTACATATCCACCCAGCAAAATTTAAAAAAGGTCCAAGATCCAGCACTGTACCTATATCTTATTCCATACACATATATAATATATATCATATATATGCACACACATATATATTCTCATTTAACGATCAGCCATTTTTCTGTTGCTCCTTCTCTGCCGAACTTGGTATTGTAATTTTGTCATTATTATATATGTGTCTATAATTGTTATGTGATTTTTTTAAAGACATATTTTATTTATATATTTGAAAGAGATAAAAAGAAAGGGGTGTGCCAGGGCCTCTATCCACTACAAACAAGCACAATGCAAGCACCACCTTGTCCATCTGGCTACATGGGCCCTGGGGAATCAAACCTGGATCCTTTGGCTTTGCCAGCAAACACCTTAATGGCTAAGCCATCTCTCCAGCCCCATTATGCGCTTTTGTGTCTAAGGATGTTGTTTTTTAGATCACACATCATCTTTTATTTTCTTTGACCAAAACTGTAGCTCACAACATAATACTTCAGGAAGGTGGAAATTTTGAGAAATGTATTTTATAAACCACCTGCTTTTGTAAGAATGCCAAAGAACCCATATTAGCAAATCAGCTCACCAAAGCTCAGATTCACATGAGGTGCTATTCTTCAATGCTTAGAATTTATATATTTAATCTTTCAAGTTATTTTCAAAAATCGTTTTTTTAATATTCATTTTGGAGGCATGTTCTTTTGTTGATTTATCAGCAAAAGTGATTTTTAAATTATTTCATGAGGTATTTTATGGGGTTTTTGTTGTTGTTGTTTGGTTGGTTGGTTGGTTTTTCAAGGTAGAGTCTCACTCTAGCACAGGCTAACCTGGAATTCACTATGCAGTCTCAGGCTGGCCTTGAACTAATGGCGATGCAGCTCCCAAATGCTGGGATTAAAGGTTTGTGCCACCACACCCAGTTATTTCATGAGATTTTGTGTCAGGTATTATTTTCTTTGATATGAAAACTTTTTTTTTTATTTTTTATTTATTTATTTGAGAGTGACAGACAGTAAGAGAAAGAGGCAGAGAGAGAGAGAGGAGAGTGGGCACGCCAGGGCTTCCAGCCACTGCATACGAACTCCAGACGCGTGCGCCCCCTTGTACATCTGGCTAACGTGGGTCCTGGGGAATCGAGCCTTGAACCAGGGTCCTTAGGCTTCACAGGCAAGCGCTCAACTGCTAAGCCATCTCTCCAGCCCTGTAAACATTTTTTTGACTCACTCCATGAGTCTAGGTGCCAACCAACCCTATGACTACACCCCATAGCTCCTTTGGCCTATGCTGCAAGAACTGCTCACATGAGTTCAGTAACCACCTGACCCTGTGCCCATTGAATTTTGGTTGGATTTGTTTCACAAGCCCTGGTACACATATACTGTGCCAGGTATTCCATCCTGGCTGATGCCTCCAACCTGCTTACTTGGAGATTATATATATATAAACTCCAATATAATGAATCACTGTGATAACTTGTGGAAGAGACAGTCAATCAATATCCCTGTGAACTCACCAGGCATGGTGGCGCACGCATTTAATCCCAGCATTTGGGAGGCAGAGGTAGGAGGGTCACCATGAGTTCAAGGCCACGCTGAGACTACATAGTGAATTCCAGGTCAGCCTGGGCTAGAGTGAGACCCTATCCCGGAAAAAAAGAAAAAAGAAAAGAAAAGGATCCCTGTGAACTAATATGACTCAGGGCTGAAGAACTAATATAATCTTTTTGATCATTTAAAAATTATTTATTAATTTATTTATTTGACAGAGAAAGAGGGAGAGAGAGAGAGAGAGAGAAAATAATGGGCATGTCAGGGACTCCAGCCACTGCAACCAAACTCCAGACGCATACTCCTTCTTGTGCATCTGGCTAATGTGGATCCTGTGGAATCGAACCTTGGTTCTTTGGTTTTGTAGGCAAATACCTTAATAGCTAAGCCATCCCTCCAGCCCAAGAATTAATATAATCTTGAGACAAAAACGTCAATGTGTACTCTTGGCCTTGCCAGATGAAAGCAAGTTGCCTCCAGTGTTCGTAATGGACAGGAATGGAGAAGAAAGCATTTGCAAGTTCAATAGCTGCATACCAGGTACCAGGAGGTGTGTGAATTTGCTCTAGTAAGTAAACCACATCTGGAACAGCAGCTTCAAGTGGAATCACTACTTGATTAAGTTTCCAATAACCAACTATCATTCCCCACAATCTGTCTTCTAAACAGGCCAAAAAGAGTTAAAGTGAGATGGGCTTGGAGTCATCCCCCCCCACCCAATACACATATCATTCAAGTCCTTGATGATGGCACTAACCTCTGTAATCCCCCAGAAATGTAATACCATTTTTGGTCACTATTTCCCCTGGTAGAGGCAACTCTAATGGCTACCATTTGGCCTTTCCAACCATAATAGCTCTCACTCACTCCACAGGTCAGCAAACCTATGTGGGGATTCTTCCAATTTTTATGTATATCTATTCCCAATTATGCATTTGGGGACTAAGGAAATAACCACAAGATAATCTGGGGACACACAGGACCCACAGTGAGTTGGACTTTGGTTAACACTCCATTTATGAGTGGGGTATGGTGGTGCATACCTCTAGTCCCAGCACTTGGGAGGCAAAGGTAGGAGGATTGCCATGAGTTCAAGGCCAGCCTGAGACTACCAAGTGAATTTCAGGTCAGTCTGTGCTAAAGTGAGACTCTACCTTGAAAAAACAAACAAACAAACAAAAAATATATATATATATATATAATAAAATATATATATAAAAAATAAAATATATATATATATAAAATATATATATATATATATATATTTTTTTTTTTTCCATCTATTGCCAGGCATGGTGGTGTATGCCTTTAATCTCAGCACTCAGGAGGCTGAGGTAGGAAGATCACTATGAGTTTAAGGCCACCCTGAGACTACATAGTGAATTCCAGGTCAGCCTGGGCTAGAGCAAGACTCTACCTCGAAAAACAAAAAAAACAAACAAAAAAGCTCCATTGATCATCTGACATCCATAAACGTCTGCTGTAACTAGACAGCCATAATGCTGTTTGGTATCTGCTGGAATCAATGTCAATTCAGAGCCGGTGTCTAGTAGGTCCTAAAAGACTAAAAGATCTGATTATATTGTTTTTGTTGTTGTTGTTTTCAATGCACAGTTACCCTAGTAAAAGGCCATAAGTCTGTTTGGGGATGGATGAGAGAAAGATTAATGTCAACACAGTTTGGAACTGTAGTGGGGTCTTTGTGGTAGTTTGATTCAGGTGTCCCCTATAAACTCACGTGTTCTGAGTGCTACTTCCCCAGTTGGTGGCAGTCTGGGAATTAGACCTTCCTGGAGGTGAGGTGTTGTTGTGGGGGGGCTTATGGGTGTTATAGCCAGTTTCCCTTTGCCAGTGTTGGACACACTCTCCTGCTGCTGTTGTCCACCTGATGTTGGCAAGGTGATGTCCACCCTCTGCTCATGCCATCATTTCCCCTGCCATCATGGAGCTTCCCCTCAAGTCTATAAACCAAAGAAAAAAACCCTTCCCCCCCCCCCACAATCTGCTCTTGGTCGGGTGTTTTCTGACAGTGCCACAAAGCTGACTGCAAGTCCTTCAAGGGGACTTGGCCTCCCCTTTATTCAAGGGATTCTGAGTATATAAACCAGCTCAAGTTTGGATATTGGTTAAGGACCCATGATTCTCTATTCCTGTGATCCAAAGGAAACTTTTGCTTGTGTAGATGGAACAAAACCTTAAACAAGTCCCTATCTGTTTCACTTTTGGGAATACCACGATTGATCAGCCAGTACCAAAGACCTCCACTAGTCCTGCTCTCAGGACCGTCGCTTTGCCTGTGCTGTCCTTTATAGTAGGCATGCTCACCTCGTCGTTGACCATTCGGGGCTGTCACTTGGCCCTTGTTACTCTGGGATGCAGTTAAGGCCATTGTATATAAATCTTCTAATTCGGCAAGTGTGGCTCCCGCTGTAAGGTCTGCATGATGAAGAGGAGCGATGACTGAGCTCTTCAAGTATGCGGTATGCACGGGCTCTCCTCACTCAGTGTGGTGGTTTCCATTTCCACCCATTTTCCTACAAATTTCAAACTTTCAGTAGAGTTAGAACGTTTTCCAGTTTTAAGTATTATTCTCTATAAAGAATTCTTTCCTAAATAAACACTAATTATTGAAAAAGTAATGTTTAAGAAAACTATACATTTTTAAAATTAACAAGACAGGGTTGAATAATACTCTTCTTTTAGTCTATCCTAAAATGCTATCTGCAAATTCTTTCATCTGGCAGATAAAGGTGTACTCTTTGAGTAGCATTCAAGTCATGGGTTTTGTATTTGTGACTAAATCATTAAATTTCTACTTAGTTATACTTAGTGTTGTATTTTCAAGATGAAATATTCAAATAGAAAACAGGAAACAGAGGCTGGAGAGATGGCTTAGAGGTTAAGGCATTTGCCTGCAAAGCCAAAGGATCCCCGTTTGATTCTCCAGAACCCATGTAAGCCAGATGCATATGAGGGCACATGCATCTGGAGTTCGTTTGCAGTGGCCGGAGACCATGGCGCACCCATTCTCTCTTTCTATCTCCCCGCCCCGCCGCCAAATAAATAAATAATATTAAAAAAAAAAAAAAGAGGGCTGGAGGGATTGCTTAGTGGTTAAGGCGTTTGCCTGAAAAGCGGAGGGACCCAGGTTCGATTTCTCAGGACCCACGTTAGCTACAAGCACAAGGGAGCGCACGCGTCTGGAATTCGTTTGCAGTGGCTGGAGGCCCTATGGTGCTCATTTCCCCCCCCCCCCCGCCTCTCTCTCTCCCTCTTCCTCAGTCAAATAAATATATAAATAAAATAGTTTTTTTTTTTTTTTTTAAAAAAAGAGAACAAAATGCTTGTTTCCATGTGCTGTGTTCACACTGGCCGCTGGGTGTCCCCACTGGTTCACCACGTCCCGAGATGGAGAGCCAAGAGTTGCAGAAAGCTTCATTTGGAATCAATGAATGCAGCATTTACATTTGAGAAACAGTTCTTCCCATGCGTGTGATACTCTCTTGTATCCTTTGATGACTTATCATTTGATTTGCCAAGGGGATGAAATTTTAGTCTATTCTTACCATCCCCAAATGTCTCATCTACAGTTTTCAAAGTCTGTATTCATTCATTCATTCATTCATTCATTCATTCATTCATTCATTCATTGCATGAGAGTGAGCACATGCACAGTGCACATGTGGAGGGCAGAGAGCAATGCCAGGTGTCTGCATCCTACTTGTTTTTGTTTTTTCAAGGTAGGGCCTCCCTCTAGCCCAGGCTGACCTGAAATTCACTATGTAGTCTCAGGGTGGCCTCGAACTCATGGCAATCCTCCTACCTCTGCCTCCCAAGTGCTGGGATTAAAGGCATGCACCACCACACCTGGGTCAGGACTCGTTTATTTTAATGACTACTATTTTCAGAGTTACTATCAGACCAGGATACAGAATATTCTTTTGGAAAAGTAGAAAATTGCATTGGCTCGAGCAGTAAATGTCACTTAAAAATAATCATTATGTCTGGGAAGAGCTCATGCATAGAAGAAAAAGTGTCACCTACAAAGAGGGACAGCTGGGCTCTGGGTAAGGAATCTTGAGAGGCAGTTCTTCCTGGGACCACAGACCTAAACCTTGGGACTTACAATTTAGAAACAGCCTTAGTTACATTTCCAGGTGCCATTAAGTGCCATTTGTTAGGATAAATTTTTCTTTTTTTATTAAATTTTTTTGTTCATTTTTATTTATTTGGGAGTGACAGAGAGAGAGGGAGGCAGAGAGAGAGAGAGAGAGAGAGAGCGAGAGAGAGAGAGAGAGAGAGAGAGAATGTGCACGCCAGGGCCTCCAGCCACTGCAAACAAACTCCAGACGTGTGTGCCCCCTTGTGCATCTGGCTAACATGGGTCCTGGGGAATCGAGCCTCGAACCAGGGTCCTTAGGCTTCACAGGCAAGCGCTTAAACGCCAAGCCATCTCTCCAGCCCAGGATAAATTTTTCTATAGCCTTCCTTCTTTCATTTTGACATTTCCACTAAACCTACACTCTCTCTTCTTGGTAGCCTTAGTTTCTTTTGCAATCTTTCATTGCCTTCCTCTCCCTTCCCACACCTTTATTTGAGACAGGACCACACAGTATCCCAGGTTGGACTCAAACTCCCTGTGAACTTCTGGTCCTCGCCTCTACTTTCCAAGTTCTGAGACTACCGGTATATGTTACCATGTCTGACTCACGTTCCTATTTTTATCTTTTCTCTACTGTCACTTTTCATTTGCTAAGTTGAGCAATATTTGAATGAAAATCATTGTTTAAAGTAATTTTATGTTGTGGGCTGGAGTGATGGCTCAGCAGTTAAGGTGCTTGCCTCCAAAGCCAAAGGACCTAGGTTCAATTCCCCAGTACATACATAAGCCATATGCACAAAGTGGTGCATGCATCTGGAGTTCATTTACAGTAGCTGGAGACCCTGTTGTGCCCATTCTTCCCCCCACCTTCTCTCTTTCTCTCTCTCTCCCTGCCCTCTGTCTTTCCCTCAAGTACATAAAAAATTAAAAATATGGGCTGGAGAGATGGTTTAGCAGTTAAGCGCTTGCCTGTGAAGCCTAAGGACCCCGGTTCGAGGCTCAGTTCCCCAGGACCCATGTTAGCCAGATGCACAAGGGGGAACACACGTCTGGAGTTCGTTTGCAGAGGCTGGAAGCCCTAGTGCGCCCATTCTCTCTCTCTCCCTCTATCTCTCTTTCTCTCTGTGTCTGTTGCTCTCAAATAAATAAATAAACAAATTTTTAAAAATTTAAAAAAATTAAAAATTTAAAAAATTAAAAATATAAGAAAATAAAAAATAAAATAGTTCTACTGTATCTTTCAGTCATTCCATTAGAAAAAAAAGGAATCCCACATGTGACATAAATGCACCAGCATTTAAAGTGCTCCTAAATATGAGTACAGTTGAATACTTGCACTAGAACTCACTAGGATTTGATATTGGCTATATAGCTGATTTACTTGTCTGCTTGGGAAAATCAGTGAGTAATAGAATCTGATGAAAGGAATTTGAATTCAAACAGCAGTGAAATTAGAGACAGAACATAGTTTTCATTCTACAAACTAAAAATACCTAAGCTCACAATATGGTGTTGATGACAGAATTCCAAGTGTGAACCTGGAATTTAAAGATCAAGTTCATCTTCTCAGGAAAAGACGTAGTTTTGAGTGGAAAAAAATGTGATTTTAAATATACTCAAATAGATGAGGAAAAAGTAATATAGGATCTTGAATGCCAAGATTGGGGATATTTAATAACATTTAAATCAGATATCGGTGCAGAAGGATCAAGGAATTTGGTAATCTGAACATGAAGAGACTAAGTCTCAGCCACCATTCTACCAAAAGAGGATAAATACACACATTACCCTACAACTTAGTCACATATAGCCTGGAGGTGAGTTTCATTCCTTTTCTAACTATCATATATGTCAATAGTGCTAAACTCCTGTCAGAAAGCAAGGATATTGCCAGATTATCTCAGCAGCCACACCTAACCTATCACTGTATTATTTCCAAAGACTTCTGGGTCAGACATGTTTTATGATTTTTTTTTTTAAGTCAGATTCTATATGGTGGCTGGAGCCCATAGGAAATCACTTGCATGGGGTTATCGTAAGTCTTGAATGAGGCTAAATCTTAGATCTAAGGTAAAGTTCAATGGTCAGTGCTTGCCTAGAAAATAGTTCCTTCCTAATAACAACTTTATTCTACAATTTTTTTTTAATCCTGAAGTGTTCCAAGGACACCAAAAATCATTAATAAAAAGTGAACTTCTGGGTACTCAACTGCCAGTGAGGTCAAGACTATTTCCATATTTCTCAGAGCTTTTGACCTTAATTTTTTTGTTGTTGTTGTTGTTTTTTGTTTTTTGTATTTTTGGTTTTTCAAGGTAGGGTCTCATTCTAGCCCAGGCTGACCTGGAATTCACTATGTAGTCTCAGGGTGGCCTCAAACTCGAACTGGGATTTTTCCCAGAAGGGGAAGCCAAGATCAGAACCCCAGGAAGATCAAGCACCAGCGCCAGGTCTAGAAGGACAAAGGGGCAATATCAGTGTGACGAGGTCGAGAGGTTACCTTGTGGTTTGGTTTTAGCAATATGTGCTGGTGCCAGCAAATGAGCGAGGAGATGGCTGTCAAGAGACTCAGAAAACTCAAGTATTAGAAATCGGAGCTCTGACAGAAGTAAAATGTCACGGCAGGAGAGGATATCACCAGGATTGGGGAATTGATTAGATAGGAGGTGGCAGAACTGGCAGAGGCTACACTGCCTCTTTGGACACCATGAATGACAGAGGAAGCTAGCAGGCGACTGGCAGTTGCTGGGCAGGATGGACCAGATAAGCCAGTACAACAGAGAGTCCATGCTGGACTTTGACTCAGGAAGGCGGAGGCAATAAGTAAGTAGGAGATGCCAGGGAGATCAAAGACAGGGCAAGCCAGATGGCTGTGTTGGTGCGTCCGACTTCCCAGCAGCAAGCAAATAAACCACCTCAAAGAGAAGTCTGTATAAACCATAGTCAAGTTTTGTTTTGTTTTTAACACAAGGTGTCACTATGTGGCCTTGGCTGTCCTGGAATTTCCCATGTAGACCAGGATGGCCTCAGATTCACAGTGATCCTCTTGCTACTGTCTCTCCGGTGCTAAGATTACAGGTGTGCACCCCCATGGACAGCCAAAGACCCTTTTAATTCTGTGCTTTACTTGTGATACAAAATCATTATAAGCCAGGTATGGTGGGGCACGCCTTTAATCCAAGCACTCAGGAGGCTAAAGCAGGAGGATAGCCGTGAGTTCCAGGCCAACCTGGGACTGCATAGTGAATTTCAGCTCCGCTTGGGATAGAGCAAAACCCTGTCTTGCAAAATCAGTTTCATCATAAAAATTACCTTTGCTTATTCTGGAATAGGAATAACTCTCTCTTAATTTTGATCTGGGCATGTTTATGACAAAAACTATCCAACTATTTTTAATGCTGTTTTGAATTGTATTTTAAAATTAGAGAGAGAGAGAAAATGAGTTGCAAGAGCCTTCAGCTGCTGCAATCAAACTCCAGATACATGTACCACCTTATGTGTCTGGCTTACATGGGTCCTGGGGAATCAAACCTGGGTCCTTTGGCTTTGCATGCAAGCACCTTCTCTGCTAAGCCATCTCTCCAGCCCTCAAACTATTTTTTTTTTAACAAATACACATGAATAAGGTCTAAGATGTCTTGAGGGAATTTAGCTGGAAATGTTGAGATTCAAATAACTTTGTGTTGAATACACACTTTCTAGGAATCTTTTATTTCAACTAGTTACAGTTTTATCTTCTAGAGTATGAAATGACTGTCATGTAAACAACTACTGTTTGAATGTGAACACAATATTTGCTTCCCTCAAAAATTTTAAAATGTGTGTGTGCACATGTAGATGTCAAGACAAAAGCATTAAAACAGCTAGCAAATAACTGGCAAGTTCACAATTAGAATGTATAATTCCATCGTTAAGTTTGCTCGTTTAAATAAGATTGTATCCGCCAATAAAAAGTTAAGCCTGTCTGGACTGTAGCTAGAGATTTCAAATCTTGTGTCATTTCAAATCTTTTTGCCAACAGGAAATGTATGGACTTGACTGAAAACAGATGTTGAGCATGCAAACGCAAGCCTGATTGGTTAGCGTCTTGTACTTCTTTGGTATGAGAGCAACAAGTAGTCATTTATCTATAAGTTGACCTATAGCACCGTCAACATATGATAAGAGCCTAATTTTCAATGATGCATCCCGAGTGTTTTAGTAATCTATCTTAGCAACAGAGCCCCCTGGTAGAGTTAGTGCAGCCTGAGTTAAAACAGCTGCCCCGGGAATTTTGTCTGGACACCAAGTTAACTGCTGCTCACAGTAATATCTTGTTTTTCCCACCCCAAAATATACACAAAGGATTTTTGTCATTCTTAGCGCGGAGCAGCGCAAGCAGAACGAAAAGCCAGAAGAGCTCTGCAGGCAGAATGTCCCCTCCACCTGTTTGGTGTCGTGAGACAGGCTCCTGAGTGCCAGGTGGCGTGGAGGGCGGTTTCCCTGAATGGCAGCTGAATGCGCCAGCAGGATCCTTGGCAACAATGCCCAGGCTCTGAAGCTGGCATTCAGGAGAACTAAATGGAGAAAAGAAACTTGAGCAAGCCATTTCCTGGAACACTGAGATCCTGAATGAGAAATTAAGAAGTACCAGATTCTCCCCTCTCTCACAGCAGCCAAGGTCAGATTTCCAGGCTCCTGTTTATTTGAAACCTTCCCCCGGAAAGGGCTGTGCAGTGTGTGAAGGTAATAAAAATTCCCCTTTTGTTTTAGAACATTAATATTAAAAGTTATTACTTTGTTATCATCTTGCTTGAGAATCTTTCCCAACCTAAAGTGACAACTATACCACAAATCAAGCAAGAAAGGGATCTAGAGGAGGCCCAGGATTTAATCCCCATCTCTAGGGAGCAACCTTGAAGGTGAAGGTTTTGGCAATGGCGGCATGCTTGTTTCATCTTTTCATGTCTTCTTGACAGAGCTGGGACTCGTGACTCTTTAGAGAAGAGAGTTTAAGGCCAGAGTAGTTACTATAGTTGAACACCCATTACCACTAAGGAAAGCAGATGAGGGCAGATGTAGCAGAAATCACAGGCTCTTCACTAAACCTATTCTCCACCTGGTGCCTCCAGGACTGTGAGTTTAACTTTTTAAAATATTTTTATTCTTATTTATTTATCTGAGAGAGAGAGAGAGAACAGAAACGCCAGGGCCTCTAACCAGTGCAAATGAACTCCAGATGTGTGTCCCCCTTTGTGCATCTGGCTGACGTGGGTCCTGGGGAATTGAACCTGGGTCCTTCAGCTTTGTAGGAAAATGCCTTAACCGCTAAGCCATCTCTCCAGCCCCAGTTTAGTTAACTTTTTAAAGTATTTTTTTTTTGGGGGGGGGGTTCTTTTTTCTGAGGTAAGGCTTTGCTCTAGACCATGATGACCTGGAATTCACTGTGTAGTCTCAGGCTGGCCTCAAACTCATGGTGATCCTCCTACTTCTGCCTCCCAAGTTCTGGGATTAAAGGTGTGTGTCCCCATGCCTGGTTTAGTATTTTTGTATTTTTAAAACTTATTTTTAGGTTATTTGTGTGTTTTTGAGACAGGTTCTCACTCTGAAGCTCAGTATAGCCTGGAACTCACTGTGGAGCTCTGGCTGCTCTCAAAATCATGGCGATACTCCTGCCTCAGATTCACAAGAGCTGGAATTCCAGGCATGAGGAGCCATCCCTGCTGTTCAAATCTAGAACACTCAGAGCCCTGGCCGTTGGGAAGAGTAATGCTGACCAGGGTCTGATGGAATGGAGCAGACACATCCCAAGCATTCCTTTAGTTTCTCAGGAAACTTAAAACAATTGGGTATTCAAAACCCAGCCATTTGTTTTGTATAGTTATTTGTTTGATTGACTGAGGGGATCTCATATTGCCCAGGCTGGCCTTGAACATGATAAGTAGTGGAGGAAGGCTTTAAACTCCCGCCCTCCTGGCTCTACTTCCAAAGTGAGGTTATCACAAGAGTGAACCATTGTACAAGGCTCAAGGATGCCATCTAATTAGAAAAATATATATATACATCAATTTTTTTTTAGTTTTCTTTTGAGAAGATAAATTCATTATTATTTAACAAGATATGTGCAAACAAAATCCTTCTATGGGTGAGGGAGAGGGTCTTCAACATGTCCAGTGGAGATGAAATTAGAAACATTGTCCTAAGAAAACTGTGTAAGATAGGTCATTTTTCAAAATGCTTTCATAAAAACTTACGAACAGTGGCTAGCTTCCCCTTATACTCCTTATCTAATCCAAAGTACTGATGGTTTACAAAGAATATTCTAGCAATGACTGGGCGCTTCCAGAGCTGCTGCTGGGGAGCGTTCCTTTCCCGGGCAGCGCCAGAGCTGCTGTGAGGAAATGACTGGAATTGCTCGTAAGGAGCTCCTCCTGGAGCCGGGAGCTCCGCACAGCACTGCGGGCCCTTCACAGAGGCAGAGTGCATGGACTCCCACGGATTCAAGAAAAGTGTTTCCCATGGCATGAAATGGTATTCATTCATTAAGTCACCAAACACTGTTCATATATTTATTATGTGCCAAGTTTTGCGACTACCAAGATGACTGAGGCTGAAGGTGCCACAGCCAGGCTTGTCACCAACTGACCTAGGGTGCTCATCCGGGCTTCCTGGAGAGCACCAGCATGTCACTTCCAGAGACCCCAAAATGTCTTTAGGTGCTAACTTCCTCAATTAATTACAACAAAGAGCTGGCATTGAACCCCAGAATGGATACTATCCAAAAAAATCAGATTAACCTCTGACCCACTAGGCAGTTCTCATCGACACCCTATAAGAAGGAAAGCAGGAGCTAGAAGGATGGTCCAGTGGTGACAAGCACTTGCTCCTAGCCAGGCCTGGTGACTCTCGCCTTTAATCCCAGCGCTCAGGAGGCAAAGGGAGAAGGATCTCTTATGAGTTCGAAGCCACCCTGAGACTACATGGTGAATTCCAGGTCAGCCTGGACTAGAGTGAGACCCTACCTTGAAAAGAAAAAACTTTTTAAAAATATATTTTTTTTTTAAATTAGGAAAGTACCAGGCACATGCCTTTAATCCCAGCACGCAGGAGGCAGAGATAGGAGGATGGCTGTGAGTTTTGAGACTACATAGTGAATTCCAGGTCAGCCTGGGCTAGAGCAGGCCCCTACCTTGAAAAAGAATCCCCCTCCAAAAACAAAAAAAGGAAAAGCAGCAAGGAAAAACAATCTTTTTCCTGGAGTATTCACACACCAAGGGTCCAGCAAAGCCATGTGTTCTTTTTTTTTCTTCTTGCTTACTTTGGCTTTGTAAAAGTTTCCCAATAAAGCCCATGAGATTTTTGTGGAATTCCTCCCAAAAATCACAAACTTTATTGTACAATTGGTGCTGAGCACCATGTCCTGTATTTTTGCCAAATATTGCCACTGGGGGAAGGTAAGGGAAGGGCACACAAAAATCTCCCTTCTAGTTTCTTAGAACTACAGGTAAAACCACAATTACCTGAAAACAAAAGCCGGACTAAAAATAAATAACTCTATAGCATGAATTTTCTATCCTGTCATTTTCTTCCTCCTGAAATTACAGGGTAACCAACAAGCAAGAACCCATCCAGGACCACCAGCTGAGATTCTTGGGCTTAACCTATGCGTGAACATAGGCCAGTCTATCAGGAGGCCTTGCAGGTACAGCAAAGATGCTCTCTCAACAGACTTAGCAAAGGAAAATATGGTACACAGTCAACAAAGAAGGTTTGACTATGCTAGCCCGAGGCCAGTTGATTCAGCAGCTCAACGTTTATAATGGAGAACAGATATGCTCCCCAACTTTCTTCCTTGCCATGCTCAACACGTCACTTTTGTTCCCAAGGCAGCTTGGTGCTATGGCGATGGTATTATGTTCCACATGGATCTGCAAACAGAATCTCTTCCTAAGTCTTATTTTGAGAGCAAAGAAATATTTGCAGGTCTTTCTGCTGTTAAGAAAAAAATAATTCGGGCTGGAGAGATGGCTTAGCGGTTAAGCGCTTGCCTGTGAAGCCTAAGGACCCTGGTTTGAGGCTCGGTTCCCCAGGTCCCACGTTAGCCAGATGCACAAGGGGGCGCACGCGTCTGGAGTTCGTTTGCAGTGGCTGGAAGCCCTGGCACGCCCATTCTCTCTCTCTCCCTCTACCTGTCTTTCTCTCTGTGTCTGTCACTCTCAAATAAATAAATAAAAAAGTTTAAAAAAAAAAAAGAAAAAAATAATTCATATTGAGAGTTTTAACACATCAATGCACTGTAATTTGATCCTATTTCCATCCCGTTACCTTTGTTTGGCCCCCTTGTTCTCTCCCCCACCTCCCCCACCCCATTCCCCTGAGCACCCTCCTCTTTGCAAGTAGTCCTTCTATATTGATAGCTCAGTCACTTTTGTCCTCTTCTGCTTTCTGTGTCCAAGAAGGTCTTGTGGGGCCAATGACAACCCTTGTGAAGTCATGAACGCACCGTAGACTCATGGTTAGAAAACAGTGCTCCAAAGTACTCCTTCCCATCCTATGGCTTTTACATTCTCCCTGCTCCCTCATCCACAATGTTCCCTAAACATGGGAGGGCATGATGGAGATGTCTCCTTTACTGTTGAGCTCTCAAAAGCCTCTTGTTTTTTTTTTTTTTTTCACCTTTGATGTATTTTGAGTCTCCTCAGTATCTATCACCATTTCCATAGAGAAGCTGCTCCAGGCAGTGAAAGTCTCATTCATATATTTTCTGCGCCTTCCTCTTCAATGTTCACTGAGCCCTCATGAGTGTAACAGAGGTGACTCATCTAGTGCCAAGCACTACACTTTCTCTTCCTTCATTCCCTTGAAGAATCCTGGGTCCTCCCAGTATTTATTGCTATCTGCAAAAAGAAGCCACTCCAACCAAAAGCGAGAAGAGCATTAATCAATGGACAGAAACATACAATTAGGAGGCAATTTTCTGGTCTCGACATATCTATTTAGGCAAAGATCTGTGGGAGCTTCCCTCGAAGGCCTATGTCCTTCCAAGCTTTAAGCATTTTGCTTGGTTTTCTGTACCAGGCATGAATTCTCAACCATGACATGGATCTCAAATTCAGTCCCAGAGCCGTCGGTTACCCCCGTAACTTAAATACCGCCCTTGCCTCCGTAGGCACATTGTGTCTGCTGATTGATTGTGTGGCTTTCAGGATCGATCGCTTGTTAGGGCAGCTGGGTACCTTCTCCCCAGGAGCTTGCGTAGCACTTTCCCATTTCCAGCATTACAGCAGCTATCCAGCAGGGAGGTGGCTTCCAGCTCAGCTTCAGCTTGATGTTTCAGTGTCCTGTGACTGCAGCAGGTGGGGTCTTCAGCCATAGCATCTTATCATCTAGTTTTGGAGGTAACCAGAACTGTACGGATTTGGGGGTCTCATGGACCTCTCTGACCAACAGTTCATTGCCAGGGGTGGCCCATCCCTTGCTCTGAATTTGCCTGCAATGACTTATGGCTTTGGGGTAAAACTTTCTCCAACCCAGCGGGATACTCCTGCCCAACCCCTCCCCCACCTCTCTCTTTTTGTCTTTCTCTCTCTCTTTAGTTATATTTTTAAATTAATTGACAAGTAGGTTCTGTGTGACTTATTCTTAGCATCTTTGGTTTTGTTTATCCTTTCTCTCCTCCTCTCCTCCCTCCCATTCCCCAACCCTCACTTGGCCCTTTCTACCCACTGTAGTCTCTCTACTTGCCTGTCTATCTTCTTCCTAATCTTTCTGCTATGCTTCTTACACAGTTATTTATTTATTTATTTATTTATTTATTTATTTGACCGAAGTCAAGTTACAAGCATCTCCCTAAGTGGCCCCATAGC
Organism: Jaculus jaculus; assembly: GCF_020740685.1. NCBI lineage: Eukaryota > Metazoa > Chordata > Mammalia > Rodentia > Dipodidae > Jaculus > Jaculus jaculus. The sequence continues at coordinate 96,678,115 of NC_059112.1, forward strand.
CAGAGATTGCCACTGAACTTAAATGGAGTCTCTGGTTAGGAAGATGGTTATACATGGAAGAGGATAGGGGAAATTCAATGCTCTACCGGTAAGAACAAAATCAGGGGATACTTAGGCAGACCATTAACCTAGGATTCATGGGCAAGTTTCAGGCTTACTTGGGTGATTTAAAAAGGGGATCTGGAGAGATGACTTAGTGGTTAAACACTTGCCTGTGAAACCTAAGGACCTTGATTCCCCAGGACTCACGTAAGCCAGATGCACAAAGTGGCACATGCATCTGGAGTTCATTTATAGTTGTTGGAGGCCCTGGTGCACCCATTCTCTGTCTATCTATCTGCCTCTTTCTCTCTCCCTGTCTGTCTGTCACTCTCAAATGAATAAATAAAAATAAACAACAACAATAAAAGTTACAAAAAAAAAAAAAAAGGAATAGGCATAAAGTAGCCTGAATTAGAAAGGAGACATTTGATAGGCTGTTCCTTATCACACACTGGAGGATGATGGTCCAGTCTGTGAGGCCAGCTTGAAAACTGACTCATTTGGGGTACAAGACAGAAAGACTACTCTAGCTAAAACCCAGATGTAGTACAGACCCAGCCCAACAAGCAACAGGGCTCTCTCCATTATAAATGATCCTGTCCTAGGGTTAAAGACAAGCAAGTTTTTGTTTTATTTTGATTTACATGACAAAAGGGATGAATTAAAGTGAAGTAATAGTTATTGCTTAATAAAAAAGAATTTTGAGTCAAGGTCTCTTATCACATAGCCTAGGTTGGCCCCAAACTCACTATATAGCTGAGGTTGACCTTGAACTCCTGATCCTTCAATATCAATGTCTCAAGTGTTGAGGTTACAGATATATACCACCATACCTGGCTAATTAAAAAAAATACTTTTAAGTAAGAAAATGCAACAGTTATCTTTCATATATATATTGGAAAATATGATCACATGTGGTAAAGGACTGAGGCATATAAAATATGGTAAGGCAAGGGATATTTACTGTATATTCGAGGAGGCAGAGTCTCTTATCTCTTCCCCAGTGTCTCAATGCCAGTCACAAAGTACATAATTAATACATACTAATTGAATTAATTTAAGTTTTCTCTACTAACAAACTCAGACCCTCATTCTGACTAGCATTGCACAAGATATAACCACCAATAAAGGAAGGGTGGACAGTCCAGGTAGAAAGTGGGAAAAGCTTAACTTTGAAACTATGGACTCTGGCCTGTAAATCCCAGGCCCAGAATTGGGTTATCCCCTACAGTGAGCTGTTAGCCTGGGGGACCCATGAGGTCCCAAAATAACAGAAGCTATTGCTAAAACACTAGATTACGTGCTAGAGCTAAAAGGTAAGACCCTATTTCAAATGACACCACGGGCTGTGGTCACAGGACTTTATAACATCATCTGGAACCCCAAGGGAAACTAGCTCCTCCTGGCTGGCCCTCATAGTACTGGAGAGCTCTATGGGAGCCACTGGAGGACAATGGTCACCAAGAGAATGAATAAACGGGGGACCCTGCAGACTCTGATGTCAACCAGCAGGACAAGAAGTACACAGACTGAGTCACCCAGTTTTGCCATGGCCTTTTTTCACCCATGCTTAGAGGAAGGTTTTTGTAACACAACTATTATTTACCAGTCTAAATCTTACTGCTAAAATGAGACCATGTGCCCAGGCTCTGGGCAGAAGTGTCAAACACCGATGATGAGCCCATTAAAATTTTAAGACGATGGAGAATATTGTTTCTCTCTCTCCTCCTAGAGGAATTTTACTAATGGCCAGACGAAAGCTCCTCAAAGCCGATAGAACCAATTTTTTCTTTACAACTTTTTAATTCCCTTGTTTCCACTTCTTGCTTTTCTTCCTTTGTTCTTCTTATTTCTTTTTTCCCTTTTCTCTATTTGTTTGTGTTTCTTCTGCTTTCTCTCCAGCTCCCTAATCTCTTCCTCCTTTCCTGTAAAGGCAATATATATTTCAATATTTGTGAGAAGCATTTGTTTCTGTTTTCATTATTCTATGGCCTTTATGGAAAAGGATTCCCGCATCCTAAATTAACTTTTTGTAATAATTAAGTGAAGAATAAAGGATCCAGATATGTGTACATGGAATATATTAAGAAGAAAAAATAGCTTTGATTTCTGCCATTTTAAAATTAGAGTTTAACTTAATGCCACGTATGTTGGGAATTCCTAAAATATAACGGCTGCCAGTGTTTTACAGGCTCCTTTTATCTGTACAGATGCTTCCTGTTCTGTCGGCTTTTTTCTTCAGGACCCATTACAAAGTGCTTATTGTCGCTTTGAGGCCTTATTAGGGAGAAAAAAGAGGGAAGTGCCTTTTTCTTTAACATAAATGCAAATATTTGGGGAGAGATGGAGAAAGGGAGGGAGTCATGAGATGTTAGTCCTAAACAAGATGGCATGGTTGCTTTTGTCTGACTGACTTTAGAATGAAAATAACTCCCTACTTATTTAACTTAAAATTCTTTTTTTTTTTTTTTTTTTTTTTTTTAGGGACTGGAGAGGTGGCTTAGCAGTTAAGACACTTGCCTGCAAAGCCAAAGGACTTTGGTTCACTTCTTCAGTACCCACATAAGCTAGATGCACAAGGTGGCACATGCATTTGGAGTTCATTTGCAGTGGCTGGAGCCCTGGTGTGCCGATTCTCTCTCCCTCTCTCTCCTCTTTCCCTCTCTCAAATAAATAAATAAAAATAAAATATTTTTAAAAATTAGTTTTTTTAAGCCAGGCGTAGTGGCGCATGCCTTTAATCCCAGCACTCAGGAGGCAGAGGTAGGAGGATCGCTTTGAGTTCGAGGCCACCCTGATAGGAGTGAATTTCAGGTCGGCCTGAGCTAGAGTGAGACCCTATCTCAAAAAAGTAAAATAAAAATAAATTTAAAAAACTAAATCAATTAAAAATTAATTTTTTTAATGTGCTTTTCAAAATTCAGTGTCCCCTTGTGCAATTGCGTATGCCACTCTATGCACAACATCACAAGCCCACCGATCCAAAGTCAGCAACACCAGGTAACCTGTAGAACTTCCCACGTGCCGGGGTTTCAGCCTATGGCTGGTGGCTGCGTTACTTTTGGTTGTGGAGAGGAAGAACATGATGGTGAGCAGTGTGTGGTGGCGCATCATGGCAGCCAGGAAATAAAGAAAGGAAGAAAGGAAAGGAAGGGAAGGAGAGACGGAAGAGTGGCAGGACGGAGGGAGGGGCTGAGGCCACGATATTCCTTTCAAGGTCATGCCCTTAATGCCCTAACTTCCTTCCATTGGAACTCATCTCTAAGGTTCCAACACATCCCAACAGCACGGCAGGATGGCACTCAGGCCTTACGCACGCAGGCTTGTGGAGGTCATTTAAGACCCAAACCATAACAGTATCGATTCCATTCATCCTTAAGCCGTTCACAAGGGGTAGGTCTGTCTCTTCATAATCGTGGGCTGCCCTGACAAATCACCAGCAATAGCTCAAAGAGCAGATGCTTGTTTTCTCGCAGCCCTGGACTCAAAAGTCCAAAATCCAGGCAGCCGGGAGTTTGCTGCCTGGGGCGGGCTTTCCTCTTGGATGTCAGATGGCCACCTTCTCGCTGTGCGCTCACCCGGCCCATCCTCTGTGCTCCTGGGAGTTTCGGCGAGCTCACTGGCATCTCTTCTTATGTGTACAATAATCCTATAGCATCGGGGCCTTACTCTTAGTGACTCAATTTGCTTTAATTACTTATTTAAGGCCCATGTCCCAATATACTTACATTAGGAGTTAGGAATTCAAAATGGGAATTTGAGGGGAAACAAACATTATGTCCATAACTGTGAGTAAGGCCCCCTCCCTCTTTTCAGATTAGCAAACTGAAATCCAGACAGGCTGAGAAATTTGCCCAGGGCCATGCAACACTAAGTATGAACTCAATATCCATGTTGTCATCTACTTTGCTATGCTGACTCTCATCACCTAGCAAGGGTCTCAATCTGAAAAGCCAACATCCCGGCCCTAGTCAAAGGTTAAACCTGTCATAAGATTACCAGAAATTTGTCATGTCTTTCAAATTTTTTCCTATAGGAAAATAATTCCTTGATATCGTTTTCTTTAAAAAAAAATTAAAGTAGCCAGGTGTGGTGGCGCACGCCTTTAATCCCAGCACTCGGGAGGCAGAGGTAGGAGAATCGCCATGAGTTCGAGGCCACCCTGAGACTCCATAGTGAATTCCAGGTCAGCCTGAGCCAGAGTGAGACCCTGCCTCGAAAAACAAAAAACACAAAAAAAAAAAAAATTGAAGTAATTTTTATCTACTTGTAAAGAGGGAGAGAGAATAGGCACACCGGAGCCTCTAGCCACTGCAAATGAACTCCAGACGAATGCTCCACATTGTTCATGTGGCTTTACGTGAGTACTGGGGAATTGAACTCAGGTCGCTAGGCTTCTCAGGCAAGCACCTTAACTGTTGAGCTATCGCGCTAGCTCTGTTATTATATCTTTATTAGAAATAAATGTCTGAGTTGTCAAACTGAAGAAAATAACTTGCAGATGCTACAGTCTACGTCTTAAAAGTGCTTAGGCCTCTTATTCTAGTAAGAGCCTGCTCCTATCTTTAAGCTGTTAAAATTCAACACCAGGAAAACAATCTTGGGAAAGAGAAACAGCTCCATGAGACAGCACTTTCCTAGCAAATGTTCAGAGAGAGAAAAACAATCTACTAGAAAAATTGGCCTAAGACTTTCATAGACTTGCCAAAAACGACATAATACAGAGGCAAATAAGCGTATGAAAAGATGTTCCACATCTTATGTCACCAGGGAAATACAAATGAATACAATAATGAGCTACAACCGTCTGCCTTTTATATGCCTGAATCAGAACCCTGGCAACATTGAAGGCTGTGGCATCACAGGAACTCTCATTCATTGCCAGTGGGCGTGGAAAATGGTGTAGCCCCTTTGAAAGACAGCCTGGCTGTTTCTCACAAAACAAGTTTCTATATTTAACCCCAGTGGTCATAAATATAACCCGTGGTAAATTTTTGAAAGGCTATATTACTTTTGAAGGATTTAAAGCTTTCTAACCCAACTTTCCACTGAGAAAACTTGAACATTGTAATTTGATGAAGATTACTCAGAATTCTTGCTAGTCAATGAAGCCATTTTTACACCAACTCGCAGACTTTGCTATGTTCCAATGAAATATGTACTGAGGATCATCTGATTAGCTAAACGAAAATAGCCCCAGAAGTTTCAGCGGAGGGAGTGAGAGAAACAGTACTGTGGAAAGAGCAAGGATTCTGGAATCTGGCTATGAAGGTCTGAATCCTGACTGGCATGGTCTTGGCCAACCCATCTGTCGTAGGGACCTATGTGTTGCTGGGACAAAGCACCTGACCAAAGCAGCTCATAGGAGGAAAGGCTTTATTTTGGCTCAAGGAAAAACCTCATGACCGCAGGGCACAGCATGCTATGAGCAGAGACTGGACATCACCTCTGCCACAACAGGTGGACAATAGCAATAGAGCGAGCCCAACTAACCCTGGCAAGCTAGGGGGCTAATAAACCTCAGAGTCTACCCCCAGCAACAGAGCTTCTCCAGCAAGCCTCTGCCTTCAGCTGAGGAGCAAGCATTCAAAACACAAGAGTTGAAGGGGGACATCTGATTCCAACTATCACACCATCCAACCTAAGTTTGTTTCCGTATCAGTGAAATGAAGTTCCCACCTTACAGGAAGATGGAGACTCCATCTGAAGTGTCAATTATTAGTGGCTAACTGTTTACTAAAAATCATTTTGTACTATAAATATCTAAAGAGAATGTTTTGTTATACTTTTTAAAACATGATTTCCTCAAGTCTCCTAACAGGAGGAATGGAGCGACTGTGAAAGAATGATACATATCGTGAGAGACCCATATCACACCCTTACCCATTCTCAGTATTAGTCACCATCAGGAAATGGTCGAAGCTCTCTTTTGAGGCAAAAACCAGGCCTCACAGGCGAGAACACCGTGACATCACAAGCCTTGCCCTTAAACTTCAACTATACACCCCGGCTTGACATAGTCCTGGAGAGGAGTTCTGAGTGGATTCCCGTGACAAGCAGATTCTCACATGTGCAGGTTTTGTGAGCACATGTCCAGGCAGGTTGTCTTCTGGGGGGAGGACGTCCGAGGTGGGAAATTTCTCCTTGCAAACCATTTAAAATTAGGCATTTCAGTTATTAGAATAAATTTAAACTGCTTAGTACTACATAAAACAGCTAAACCCAATCTTTTTAAATATTTTATTTATTTAATTAATTTATTTGACAGAGAAAGAGGGAGAGAAAGAGCGAAAGGGCACACTAGGGCCTCCAGCCACTGCAAATGAACTTCAGAGGCATGCACCCCCTTGTGCATCTGGCTAACGTGGGTCCTGGGGGATCGAACCTGGGTCTGTTGGCTTTGCAGGCAAACATCTTAACCACTAAGCTATCCCTCCAGCCCCTAATCTTTTCTTGTTTGTTTGTTTTAGGAGAGACACGCACATCAATATAACTATACTATCCCAACAAGGTCAAGAGCATCTGGGTGGCTATGTTGATACTGTCAGAGAGTTTTATAACTTTGAGAGTAAAGTGTAGCTGCTGGGATGGCTAAGAACCAAGAGGAGGGGTTCTGAAGGAAAGCATGGATTATTCCCCCACACCCCCTTCCCAGCTGTACAACCCACTGAAGTTTGATGAGTGAGGCACAAAAAGTGGGGAAACCCTTTCAATGCTCAGTCCCAAGCATCATTGCTTCAGATCTCAGCTGAGAAGATACAGGCCAGATCTGGGAGGAAGAGGTCATTTCCATAGAATTCTGTTCTCTTCGGACATTCTAAGGGCTGGCATACTTGGCGGGCTTGGCAGCAGAGGGTGTAGCGCCAACACTGAGGGTTCCAAGTGTCCCTGCAGGAAGCAGACACAGAGGAGCCAGCCCAGGAGAGGCAGGACTGGGTGGATCTGGGCAGTTGCAGAGGCTAAGTGCAAGCATGAATGACACATCTCACTGGGAAAGTCCAGAAATAGCTGGAGGCTGTTGAGATCAGGCTGAACCTGCTGCTACCTTTGTAACTTGGACAATAAAGGCAAATGTAACCTGCTTTTATATAGTCTGGTGAGATCTGGACATGCTATAACTAAACCATAAGTACAGTTAGTGGTTAACTTTATAAGTAACCCCATTGCATAGAAAAATTGATGGCTTACAATAAAATAAGGAGATTGATTACTTATAATAAAAATAAGATTATAGCCATTACCAAAGAGCAGATAGAAAAGAAAACCACAACAAGCTGGCTGTGGTGGCACATACCTTTAATCCCTTGGGAGGCAGAGGTAGGAGGATCGCCATGAGTTCGAGGCCACCCTGAGACTACATAGTGAATTCCAGGTCAGCCTGGGCTAGAGTGAGACCCTACCCCCCCAAAAAAAAAATTAATTAAAAAAAAAAAGCAACAACAAAAGAACCCAGCGGAATCTAAAATTGAATTAGGTTATGTAAAGAGAGAAAAACACGAAGCTTAGGAAGACTGAAACTTCATCATGAGAAGCTTTTGGACAAATTCTAGCTTTTGTTTTCAAGGAGAGTACAGGAGTGGAAATACAGATAGAAGATAGAAGGGTGGAGCATTTCTGTATTGCTGCCCCTGAGAATGAGAAAATAAAGGCTGGGGTGTAGCTGAGCGTTAGAGTGCTTGTCTAACATTCAGAAAATCCTTGCATTTCAGAGAGAGCTCAAAGGATGAGGAAATTGATGGATTCAGCACCTTTGTTCTACTGGATCTTGTTTTGTTGTTGGTTGCTATTGTTTCGTGGTGCTGGGGACTGAACCAAAGGCCTCAAGTTTGCTAGAGAAGTGTTCTGCCACTGAGCTGGGCCCCCAGCCCACAAACCACTATTGATGCCAGGGCTCTCTTAGCTTTTGAGCCGACTTGTCGGTTCCTGTAAGGCACACAGCACTGGGGCTGGCGTGTAGCTCAGTGATAGGCCCCGGGGTTCAGTCTTCAGCACCACAAGAAAATAGAAAATACAAATACAAAGCAGAAACTTCCTGTGCGGTGGTGAGAGCCGTCTAGGGTGCAGACTGAGGGTCCACAGGCTTGAGACGGCTCTTCCCTCAGAGCCTCCATGTGCTTCCAGGAGGCTTGCCTTACTCCATGGGTAACCCCCCACACAATACCTGGCACACAATATATTGTACACTCTGGGCTGGCGAGATGGCTCAGTGGTTAAAGGCACTGCTTGCAAAGTCTGCTGGCCTAGGGTTCAGCTCCCCAGTACCCACATCAAGCCAGATGCACAAAATGGCAAATGCATCCGGAGTTTGTGTGCAAGAGACTTTGGCCTGCCCATTCTCCCATTCCCCATTCTCTCCCTTTCCTTTCTCTCTCCCTCTCTCTATGCCCTTCTCTCTGCTTGCAAATAAATTTAAAAACAAAAACAATAAATTTTGATGAATTGATGAGCGAATGAATATTATCATCTTTGAAGAGCATTCCCCTTAAGCCTGAAGGCTTAGGCTAGTATACTTGATTTGTGACCTGCTCTTAATATTTTTAACTGTTTAGTTTTAATATTATATAAACAATATGTAAACATATGTTCCTTGTAAAAAATTCAAATTATACAAACATAAAAGTTACAGTCTTAGGAGCTGGGCATGGTGGCGCACGCCTTTAATCCCAGCACTCGGGAGGCAGAGGAAGGAGGATCGCCATGAGTTCAAGGCCTCCCTAAGACTACATAGTGAATTCCAAGTCAGCCTGAACCAAAGTGATACCCTACCTCGAAAAACCAAAAAAAAAAAAAAAAAAAAAAAGTTATAGTCTTAGGGCTGGAGAGATGTCTTGGGGGTTAAGGCATTTCTCTGCAAAGCCAAAGGATCCCAGTTCCACTCTCCAGGACCCACATAAGCCAGATGCACAAGGGGGTGCACACATCTGGAGTTCGTTTGCAGTAGCTGGAGGCCCTGGTGTGCCCATTCTCTCTCTCTCTCTCTCTCAAATAAATAAATAAAACATATATATATATGTTTTGGTTTTCTGAGGTAGGGTCTCACTGTATCCCAGGCTGACCTGGAATTCACTCTGTAGTCTCAGGTGGCCTCGAACTCACAGCAATCCTCCTATCTCTGCCTCCCGAGTGCTGGGATTAAAGGCATGTGCCACCACACCCGGCCAATAAATAAATAAAACATATTTTTGAATGTTATGGTCTTAAATGTGAATTATGCCCAAGAAGCTATTTTTCTTTTCATTTGTTCTGTGGGACCTGGAGAATTGAACTTGGGTCCTTTGGCTTTGCAGATAAGCACCTTAACTGCTAAGCCTTCTCTCCAGTCCTCTACACCTTATTTATTTATGTATGTATTTATTAGAGACAGAGAGAGTATGTGAGAATGGTCATGTCAGGGCCTCTAGCCACTGCAAACACCCCAGATGCATGTGCCACCGTGTGCACCTGGCTCACGTGGGACCTGGTGACTCAAACCTGGGTCCTTAGGCTTCACAGACAAGTGCCTTAATCACTAAGCCATCTCTCCAGCCCAAATGAAGCTATTTTTAAGGCTGCAGTTCTCTTTTACAACTTCCCACCAACTAGCCTTATTCCTTTTCCCAGTACATAAAACCACTCAGTTGTTTCATGTATAAACTTAAAGATCTTGTTTCGTGTGTGTATGTATAAATATATATTTCTTCAAACACGTGTGTTTAGATATTCACATATTTATGTTTTCATACATATATGTGATGCACATATAAATTCGGTACTTTAATCAAAATGCGAAGAGAAGGTAAAAGCCATGCTAGATACTGCAGAAAGTCTTTAACACAGGTAATGAAAGAATACAAAGGCCAAGCAGAATGGTCACTCTGGAGTTGGACTGATGGAGAGTGCAGCTAGAATTCGGAGGGCCATGGCAACCCTTGCAGACTGCAGCTGGAACCTGAGCGTCTATCTGACCAGGGCTGGAGACATGGACAAGGTGTCACCAGGTAACCATCTGAAACAGGAAAAACAAGCCTGGAAAAGGAGGTTCCAAGGACGCAAAGCCCGGCAGAGAATGGACTAGAATAGATCTGAGAGCAAGCAGACAAAAGGCGAGCATATGCCGTTGAAATAAAACACATAAATAGCATCATGGCATATGTAGTGTTCTAAATTTATCACCTGCCATTTATAGAGGTAAATTCTGTTGTCAAAGGGTCTTTGAGAGCAGGCTGGGACCTCAGAATTAAGCGTTCAGCAGAACACACAGGTAGAGAGCAGAAGGCAGAGATGAGTGGGAGAATTACGCTTTGAGAGAAAGGGCAGGCATGCACAGGAAGCAGTTCAGGGGGTGAGGTATGTGCAGGAATTGTGTTCTAGGAAATCAGATCTGACCTGCTCTAGAGATAGTGGGAAGAGGACAGGCGAGGAGCTGATGGGACCAAAAACTCGGAGATTTTAGAACTTAGAGGAAACTTGGGGTCTTCCATGTCAATTCCAACTTCTCTAGAACAACAACAACAACAAAAATTGAACCACAGAGAAGAGGTGAGCCAGGCAGCCCAAAAGGCTTCTATCCAGTTTCTTGCCCTTTCTGTGTCTTTTGGGAACACATTAAAGGGACATGGGCTGGAGAGATGGCTTAGCAGTTCAGGTGTTTGACTGCACAGCCAAAGGACCTCGATTGGATTCCCCAGGACCCACATAAGCCAGATGCACAAGGGGGCACATGTGTCTGGAGTTCGTTTGCAGTGGCTGGAGACTTTGGTGTGCCCATTCTCTCTCTCTCTCTCTCTCTCTCTCTGCCTCTTTCCCTCTCTCAAATAAATAAATAAAAATAAAAATATTTTTAAAATCAAATACATTAAAAGGGGCATTAGGGGATAGTTTCTCACCAATCCTTCATCTTCCTGCTGTAAGTCACTAAACAGCCTTGCAGAGAGAACGTGTGGTAACACGAGAGACACCCGGAAGCAGCGCCGGGTTCCTGATACTTCTCGTGAAGAATCCACCAGAGGCCATCTTCTCTCCAAACTCCCCAAACTCAGGCTGGGGACGGGGCTTGGTGAGCACAGAGCTTGTTGCACAAGCAGGAGGACCTGACCGCGGATCACCAGCCCCACATAAAAGCCAGCGCAGCTGCAAGCTCAGTGCTGGAGAGGTGGAGAGAAGAGGAACCCTAGCTACACAAATACAAATCCAGGTTCACCGAGAGACCTCGTTTCAAAAATGAGATGGAAAGCAATGAAAGAAGATGCCCGACTTCAGCCCCCAGCCTCTACATGCATGCACACTCCCACACACACACATGCACACATGTAACACACACACACACACACACAATAATAAGAAACAACTCTAAGTTCCACAGTGTGTTTTTTTTAAATATTTTATTTTTATTTACTTATTTATGAGACAGAAAGAGAGAGGAGAGAGAGAATGGGCATGCCAGGGCATCTAGCCACTGCAAATGAACTCCAGACACATCCGCCACCATGTGCATCTGGCTTACCAGGGGCCTGAGGAATCAAATCCGGGTCCTTAGGATTTGCAGGCAAATCGCCTTAACCACTAAGCCATCTCCTCAGCCCATAGTGTGGTTTTAATTGCCTGTAGTGAAACTCTGGAGGCTTCAGTATGTCTCGGGTACTTTTTTATTTTTATTTTTATTTATTTATTTGAGAGTGACAGACAGAGAAAGAGGCAGGTAGACAGAGAGAGAGAGAGAGAGAGAGAGAGAGGAATGGGCGTGCCAGGGCCTCCAGCCACTGCAGACAAACTCTATATGTGTGCGTCCCCTTTATGCATCTGGCTAATGTGGGTCCTGGGGAGTTGAGCCTTGAACCGAGGTCCTTAGTTTCCACAAGCAAGCTCTTAACCGCTAAGCCATCTCTCCAGCCCTGTCTCGGGTACTTTTTAAAACACCAAGATAAGTAATAGTTACAGTGATTATTAGTCATGTGCTTCCAGAAGCTCTAAGCCTCACAGATAATTAAAAGTGAATACACTGGGCTGAGGATGTAGCTCAGTGATAAAGCACTTGCCTAGCATGCACAAGGCTCTGGGTTCAATCCCCAGCATTGAAAAAAGATTGAGTGTATTCATTATCATGCAATGTGATAAATAGAATATCTATAGCCCAGAACCCAGAAGAAGGTATAAATAATTATTGGGAGAGAACAACAAAGGAAATACAAAGAGGCAGCTTTCAAAAGGTGATATCATAAAGGGTATTAAAATAGGAATAGAAGCACTTTGGGCTTCTTACGCCAATGTTAACATAACAGGAGTAGGGATAGAGAGATGGCTTAGCAGTTAAGGCATTTGCCTGTGATGCCAAAGGACCCAGGTTCAATTCCCCTGGACCCGCATAAGCCAGGTACACAAGGGGCACATGTGTCTGGAGTTCGTTTTCAGTGGCTGGTGGCCCTGGCGCACGCACCCATTCTCTCTCTGTCTATCTCTCTTCTCTCTATCTCTCTCTGCTTGCAAATAAATAACTAATTTAAAAAATAACAGGAGTAGACCAATCTTCCTCAAAATACGACTATTATCTTTTTAGGGATTTACACGGAAGCTGTTCTCTCAATCTCATAATGGAAGACACACACTCTTTGATAGAGAAAAGAATTCATTGCCACATCGACTAGAATCAGCAGGGCTGGAGTAAGACCTTCAGAAATTCAGCCCTGAAAAAAAAAAAATCAATGGTACTCACATACACAATTTTAAACAGATCAATGTCATCAAATTGCCCTAAGGAAGTCTAGAAAATTTCTGACTCATCCTACAATGATATAGATGGTTTTGCAAACATCAGATTGCCTCTTCTTACCCCTAGAATGCAATTGGGAGCATTTTGATAGCTCTGCTTTGCTGATACCAACCATGTGCGTGGCCTGCCTATGACAACTGTGGGCTGATGGGACAGCCTTTTTCCACATAAGGTGCCCCAGGCTGGCTTCAACAAGTTCACTTTTTTTTTTTTTTTTTTTTTGGTTTGGTTTGGTTTTTCCAAGGTAGAGTCTCACTGCAGCCCAGGCACATTCCTAAACAAAATGCACTTAAAGTTGTTTTGTTACTTCCCTTCATGATGTGCATTATGAGTTTGCTCTCTAGGCCTATTGGCCAACAAGTATTCAGTTTGTTGCTCAGGAAGGGCATTTGAAGGTCTAATGGTCTGGTTAACCGTAAAGAAAAGCAGATGTGAGAAATAATGTTCGTATACCGAGCCCAGAAGCTTGTAGCGAGAGGAAGCCCATGTTACAATGAGCCTCTTATGAGCACAAGCTTGTAAAACGCATGTGGCTCAGCTCCACATGTGCTCCTTCACTTAACCGTGCAGTGGGGAAAGTTAGACCTACCTCTCTGTACGTTTCATCATCATCAACATGCAATGTGTCTAAATAAAAGCACTGCAATGCTTTATCTTCATTGTCAACTTGGCTGGACCTAGGATCACCATGGAAACACTCCTCTGGGAGAGTCTATGTGGGTGTTTCCAGAAAGGTTTAGGTAAGTAGAAGAGACCCACCCGGAACGTGGGCAGCACCATCCTATAGCAAGGAAGGAATGGGCCTGAATGGAGAAAGCAGGCTGAGCTCCAGAGTCGTCTGCTCTCTTCCTGATCAGTCACAGACACAGTGTGACCAGCGCCTTGCCTCTTGCTGCCTTCTGGAGTGTACCTTTAAACTATGAGCCAAAATCAACCCTCCTTTCTTAAGTTGCATTTGCCAGGTAATTAAGACGCATGCTTACCTTACTGGTCATTTGCTGAGCAAATGTTTAATACACTCCTGTTGTGGGTCAGGCACCACCCTTGAGAGGGAGACATAGCAATGAGTAAAGAAATGCCTTCCCTAGAGCATACATCCTAGTGAAAGAAGGTAGACAATGAAGATAAGTAATTATACTAGAAGGGGAAGAATTTAGGGGGTTCAGGGGAGGATTTCCATTTTATATGGAGTAATCAAGAGTGTCTGAGTGAGAAGTTGGCTGTAGGTATGCCGGCAGCAGATGAGCACTGGGGTCAGCCTTCCAACAGAGGGAATATCCTGTACCAAGTGCTGAGTGAAATAACAGCAAGCCTCGTATATTTGAGGAAGAGTAAATGTGGCTGGAGTCCATTTAAGATATGGTTGTATGGTAGAAAAGAAGCTAAAAGTTGAACCGATTCACTGAGTTGCTGAGGAGCTAAACTTACCTGCGTCGGCAGATGGAAAAATCCCAAAGAGGGAATGGTCCAGAAAAGGCCCAGAGGGACGATGAGAAGGAAAGACAGTTTAGGCTGAAACAAAGTAAAATGGAGCTCATTGTTAGGGTGGCCTGACTGCAGAAATGATGAGATGCAAATTTCCACATCGTGTTTGTTCACTTACCCCTCCCCTTGGCTATGAAAACTACAAAATGGAAATAAAGTCTAAGCTTGTGGCCAGAGCTTCTTTGGAGGGCTACCTCAAGCTCTTTGGCCCCCAGGTAATAAACTCCTCTACATTCACTCAAACTGGTGTTAGAGTGATCTTTCCAGAGAATTTCTACAACAATTATATATAGGGAACCGAATCAGAGTAACATATAGGATGGCATGGAGCAGAGGAGAGGCATGCCTGACTTGTACTTCAGTAGGGCCCCACTGGCCACTGGGTTAAGAAGAGACTTGAGAGGGTTTTGTATGAGTTTTCCTCATAGACATGAACAAATGTCTCTTCACCCCAGATATGGCACCGACAATAAGCCAGAGAAACAATTCCATTCAAGCTCAGATTGGTGGACCAGTGAGTTTACTGGGGTTACTTGTGGGAGTTTGGAGGGGGCACTTACATGGGTGACTCAAAGGATGTTAAATCACTCCCACGTCTCCTCTAGTGTGAACAAGGGACTCAGAAAAGCTATATCCTGGAGCCCAGCGCATGCCGTGCAGGACACTCAGCCTGTCAAAACGTCTCCTCTCCCCAGCAATTGTTACCGCTTGTGTAACTTTCAGGAGCTTCTGGGCCTGGTGAAGTGTGTTGACTTCCTGAAGCTCCCTCCTACATTCAGGAAGGAAAGTTTCAATCTGGAGAAAATAGCTGTATAGCCCCAGGCAGTGGAGGCAGGGGTTAGGAAGTGACTCAATGGTCCAGTGATGCATGTGGTGACTATACCTCAATGCCTGACATGCCACTGTCTCTGCCGTGACCTGGATCCGTGCCTGCATCTTTAATGGAGGGAGAGCTCAGTTTTGTTCTGCTTTGACAGCTTTCAGTGGTCTGTCACCATTGTCACGTCACTGTTTTCCGCACTCATTCCATACTTAATCTTTTTCGTTCTTTCATCTCTCTACTGGCTCCTTTCACTTCACTTAGGAATAGCTTGTTTTCTTTCCCAAGACACAGTTTTCAGAGGTCACTTTGAATCTCGGCGAGAGAACAGCAAACTTTCCAGCCCACTGGCTCCAAGACTCATATTCTAGAGGGTACAAATGAAGCCCATGGGAAAGTGGAGGTGGCTGGTACAGAAGGCATCCAGAGGGGAGGCTCTGCCACGGAGATTGTAGCGGAGCCATGGGTAGCATTCAGGCTGAAAAGAAGCCCACCGGGTCCATCCTACATCACTTAGCAGCACAATGGTTCTGGAAAATGTGTCTGGAGTGTGCTTACACAAATATGGACAGCGTGACCTACGATGTAGCTGGTGACCTAGTATAAGGGATTTTTGAAGTTTTGTTCCTTTGCTTTGTAAACTTCCTTTGTTAAGATCTTAAATGCAGTCAGGAGTGGTGGCACATGCCTATAACCACAGCAGTCAGGAGACGGAGACAAGAGGATTGTGAGTTCCAGGCCAGCTTGGACGACATAGCGAGACTCTGACTCAAAACAAACAAACA
Source organism: Jaculus jaculus (assembly GCF_020740685.1). Taxonomy (NCBI): domain Eukaryota; kingdom Metazoa; phylum Chordata; class Mammalia; order Rodentia; family Dipodidae; genus Jaculus; species Jaculus jaculus. Next base: position 96,693,992 of record NC_059112.1, read on the forward strand.
CATTCTCTTTTAAAGAACTGTCCAGGCAAAATGAGCTGCTTGAGCAAAGCCTCAGTGTGAGAATCAGCAGTAGGAGACGGAAAGGGAAAAAATACAAAAAGCCCCCTGTGTGACTCACTGTGTGGTGAATGCAGCTATGGGGGGCAGATCAATAGAAACGGGCCAGTGGGCCTAAAACTGATGGGAACTCCAGACAGATTATAAGCAGTAGGGCATATAGGACCCAGTGAGCATTTAAACTGACCACTGGCTGCAACAAGGATATTGGATTACAAGGGTTACTTTGGCAGGAACTGCGTCCTAATTACTTCCTCTTTCTCACTTTCCTCTCTGGTGGCTCCAGAGATTAAAGTAAAAGCATTCTGATACAGTTAAAAGCACACCAACAATGAGGGGCTGTGTGGTTTGGGAAGAGGACACGACTAGATGCAGACCACTCCCCCACCAAAAAGAAAAAAAACCACTTTTTATCACAAATCCTCTGTGAAATCCACTTTCCATCTAGTCTGTGAAGTTAAGAGAGGCAATGCCCACTCCACTGAGAGGCCTAAGCATGGGAAGGGTATGTGCGTACCAGCTTACACTGGGCTGTCTCAGTCCTGGTCATCTGTTTCCAAGTGTCGCGATGTCGTCATAAGAATCAGTGGAAGATTTCTAATATATGTACATATATATATGCAGACACTACATATTTTGTTTTGTTTTGTTTTTTTGTGTTGTTGCTTGTTTGTTTTTTTGAGGTCGGGTCTCACTCTAGCTCAGGCTGACCTGGAATTCACTATGTAGTCTCAGGGTGACCTTGAACTCACGGCAATCCTCCTACCTCTGCCTCCCAAGTGCTGGGATTAAAGGCGTGCACCACCACATCCAGCACAACATGTTTTTACATATAGATAACTGTTGAATGACACCCTCCTAACATTGATATTGAAAAACAAGTTTATATTACCTGTGCTATTAACATATAAACATATATTGAATAAAGTTTTAAAAGTTTTCTCAATAAACTAGACTCAATAATTATAAATTGCCTTATATTTGGTCATCTGCTTCTCTGTCCTCCAGACTGACTGACATTCACTTCTCAAGAGCTTTATTTTTCTGTTTCTCTATAGCCCACTAGGGAGCCTCACTCTCAGTAAGTACTTGCAGAATGGAAAAATAAGTAAAGGGCTGGAGAGATGGCTTAGTGGTTAAGGTACTTGCCCATGAAGCCTAAGGACCCAGGTTTGATTCCCCAGATCCCATGTAAGCCAGATGCACATGGTGGTGCATGTATCTGATTCATTTGCAGTAGCTAAAGGCCCTAGTGTGCCCATTCTCTCTCTCTCTCTGACTTCTCTCTCCCTCTCTCTCTGATAAATAAATAAAAATAAAATATTTTTTAAAAAAGAAAAATAAGTAAAGAACAAATAAATATATTTAGCTTTTGAGCCTACCAGCTATATTTGATGAGTTGATAAGTATTTTAGAGAGCTCTTGGTGGAGGACATTTGAAATGCAGACTGCCCTGGAAAATTCAGGATGTAGAATCAGCATATATATTCTTAAGTAGCTGATCAGCCTTTCAAAGGAGCCATTAGAAGCAGCTCTAACAAGTTCCAATGTGCTCTTGAGTTGTGTCTATTTTTGAGCATAAAAGTTGTTCCAAGTACCTTGTTCATGGAGAAGGAGCAGCCTAGCTCTTAAAGAACTTCTGTCTAACCACTGGCACAAGGACCCGAAAGCAGCTTTGCCCGCACCTCCCTCGTGATAATTCGTTGTCTTGCTCAGGCCTCTCCTGCCACACAGCGCAAATGGGACAGCCATACATTTTGTTTATTGAGCACAGCTGAGCCGGGCTCAACAGAATGTCAATTCAAAAAGGAAATTAAACATGCAGAAAAGTGGGGACCCAGGGAACAAAGACACCAGTATGACAATTTACAGAACTAAACATGCACTCAGAAGAGCATCAAGAAGATGAAACGCCTCAAGAAACTAAACGAGGGACATAAGATGGAGCAGAAAGTTGAAAGGAGCTAGAAGATCACTTTAAAATCAATGAGAAAACTGAAGGCTTTGTTTTACTAGAATGTCTTTTTAAAGTTAGGTTTATTGAATAATACATAGACAATAAAATTTACCCTTTGAATATATGATTCTTTGAGTTTTAGAGGGTTTTTTTGTTTTTGTTTTTAAAAAAAGTATATTTATGGGCTGCAAAGATGGCTTAGCTGTTAAACGCTTGCCTGTGAAGCCTAAGAACCCCGGTTCGAGGCTCGGTTCCCCAGGTCCCACGTTAGCCAGATGCACAAGGGGGCGCAGGCGCCTGGAGTTCGTTTGCAGAGGCTGGAAGCCCTGGCGTGCCCATTCTCTCTCTCTCCCTCTCTGTCTTTCTCTCTGTATCTGTCGCTCTCAAATAAATAAATAAATAATTTTAAAAAATAAAGTATATTTATTTATTTGCACGCAGTGAGGGATAGACAGAAGAGACAGACAGACAGAGAATGGGCACACCAAGGCCTCCAGCTGCTGCAGATTAACTCCAGACAAATGTACCACTTTGTGAAACTGGCTTTTATGTGAGTATTGGGGAACGGAACCTGGGTCAATAGGCTCTGTGGGCAAGTGCTTTAACCACTGACCCATCTCTGCAGCCCAGTTTTGTTTTTTGTAATATTTTTGTTTATTTTTATTTAAAAGGATGGACCCGGTTTTTGTTTTTTAATTATTTATTTATTTGCAAGGAGAGAAACAATGGGTGCACCAGGGCCTCTAGCCACTGCAAACAAACTCTAGATGCATGCTCCACCTCATGCATCTGGCTTTATGTGGGACTGCGGAATCAAACCCAGGTGATTAGGCTTCTCAGGCAAGTGCCTTAACCACCGAGCCATCTCTCTAGCCCCTAGTTCTATGAGTTTTAACCATCAACTACAGCCGTGTCATTATTGTCACAGCCACGATAGAGAAATGTTTAATCATATTCAAATTTCTTTTTGTTCCTTTGCAATCAAGTGTTTATTCAACCCCAATCTGCTTCCTACCCCTCCAGGTTTGGCTTCTTTAAAAGAATCTAAGGGGCTAGGGTGTAGCTCATTGGTAGAGAGCTAGAATATGCACAGCTGGTTCAATTCCTACAGCCACAGTCCAAGGAAGGGCAGATTTGATGACACAAATATAGAACTTAGAGAAAGCACTGAGATTCCTTCCTCTCCGGCCACCTTGTCACTTCCTATGCCACTTAAGAGCACCACTTAATTAACTTATGCTTACTGTGTATTATTTATTTGCCAGAGATCTTGAAAATACAATTGCAAGTTGTAGGAAGGTTGCACTGTCCTTTCTTTTTACAATTTGTGCATGAGAGTATTTTTCTCATTTCCCAGTTGAGAAAGGAGACTTGACAAGATGTCAAGCTGGTAATACGCAGGATAATGATTTTAAAATCAAGACTGACAAAAATGTTATCATGGCAGATTTATGGCTGACTCATACTTTCTCCTATTTTTTTCCTTTTTTTTTTTTTTTGTTGTTTATTTTGAGAAAGAGAGAGTGGGCATTCCAGGGCCTTCAGCTGCTACAAACAAACTCCAGATGTGTATGCCTCCTTGTGCACATGTACCTCATTATGTGCTTGCGTCATTGTGCATCTGGCTCACATGGCACCTGGAGATTTGAACCTGAGTTCTTAGGCTTTGCATGCAAGCACCCTAAACCATCTCTCCAGCCCTATTTTTCTTGTATTATCACAATATTGACAATGAGCTCATATTCTTATATAACCAAAAGAATACTTTTAAAAAATCAATATATAGGGGTTGGAAAGATGGCTCAGTGGTTAAGACTCTTGCCTGCAAAGCTTAATGACAGGGTTCAGTTCCCCAATATGCACATAAAGCCATATGCACAAAGTGATACATGAATCTGAAGTTCATTTGCAGTGGCTGGAGGCCCTGGCACACCCATTCTCTCTCTTTCTCTATCTCAGCTTGCAAATAAATAATTTTTAAAAATCAATATACAAATACATGCTTTCTACATACATATGGAGTCTAATTCCGCATCCTCTTCTCTTTGCTGAGCCTATGGAAGGGAGGTGGGGGAAACCTTTTATGGTTGCCAAATTATTCAGAACCCCCACATTCAATTACATCAGTTCAATTACACCATAAGTCACTACAAAATGCAAATCTAAGCCACCAAGTGATGCTACCACACATGACGGTAGTTTGAGGCCAACCTGAGCTACATAAGATCCTGTGTCAAAATAAAACACCCTAAGCACACACCTACCCCATGGCCCAGCAATCCTATCCCTAGGTAAATCAGTGTTCCGCACACATGTCTGGAGACTTACATGTGGTTCGTGGCAGCTTGGATGGCCACACACACTAAGCAGTGTCCCCACAGTGGAATGTACTGTTCTGCAGCAGCAGGAACTGAGTAGATATATGTGGTAGTGTGGCTCAATCTGTAAAGCATGGTGTGGAGCAGAAGAAGACAGAAATAAAAAAGAACACCAAATGACAGCAGGCACAGAAAGTGCTGAAAAAAAGCAAAATTAACCTGTGATGGGAAAATTGGGGAGAGTAGTTGCTCCTAAGATTATTGGGGCCGATGGCCATAGCACCTCGAATGTGCCTGATCTCTGCTGTGTTTACTGGGACGACAAAATGGACGTAGGAAACCGCCCAGCATAACAGCATTCTGTATTCTGATAAGAATTTGCTATACAAATGTTTCCACTTGTCAAATTGATGGATGGTACACTTAAGCGGTATGTTCTTTGCTGCCATTAACTTAGTAAAATAAAATGCTGTATGCAACCAAATATCGAACTCTAGTTCATCATATCTATACTAAAATCTTTGGGAATAAAGGTTATAAATGTGTTCAATTTCTTTTGTAATATATAAAAGATGGGATTGATTATTGACTGGATAAAGGGACAGCTACATGGGTACCTATTGGCTAAAGTGCTTGACAGTAAAAGTTTAGTTGTAAGGCTGAAGAGATGGCTTAGCTGTTAAGGCACTTGCCTGCAAAGCCTGAGGACCCAGGTTCGATTACCTAGGACTCATGTAAGCCAGATGCACATGGTGGCACATGCATTTGGAGGTCGTTTACAGCAGCTAAAGGCCCTGGCTTGCCCATTCACTCTCTTTCTCTCTCTCACACACACACATACACAAATATTTTTTTTAAACAACAACAAAATAATAGTTTACTTGTAGAATCCAGACTGTAGGTAAAGGAGTATTAACTATTGTCTTCCTCTGGTGTGAGAATACTATGAAGTTATACATCTGAGTCAGGGTAGGGTCAGGGTAGGGAGGCACAGGGGAGGAAATGGAAAAGAAGGGGGGATGGAGAAGGATTCTGTTTCACAATCAGCAAGTCCTGAGACTCAAAGGTTGTTCATATAAAGCATTACGTTTCTCTTTTGGAGAGAGTCTCACTAGGTTACCCAAGCTGGCCTCAAATGCACAAGCCTCCTGCCCCAGTTTACCAAGCAGCTGACAACAGTGCACAGCACCTGGCTTAGACACCAAGTTTTTCATAAATCACGGACACTAAAGAGTCTTCATGAAGGGGGCACTGCAGTGTGCTTCTTTAACATGCAGCCTCGGCACAGACTTTAATTGTTAAACAGGTACTAAGTTCATTTCCCTCACACACAATAGACCACAGACAAGGCTATTATGTACTATTATGGCTTTATTCAGAGAAAACTAGAGAAAATAAGTGGTTGGAGCTCCAAAATGTTACAAGACACCCCCCCTCCCCGCAAAGAATGGCTGTAATGACTTAGCCAGAAAATAATTATATCTAGAAAGAACCTATGTCATTCATCTACCCCAAAGTATCTTGGTAAAGTCACTCCTCTCTGAACACACAACATATGCTAGGCATCATGGGAATGATAACAAAAGCTGTGTTTATTTTAACACACACACACACACACACACACACATATATATATATATATATTTGACAACTTCTATACTTGACAACTTCTATACTTACAGACAATAAGCCATGATATTTACCTCCCCTCCGCCACTTTCCTCTTCATAACTCTGCTCTCCATCACATCCCCTCCCTCTCGCCATTAGTCTCTCTTTTAACTTAATGAACAATTTCTTATACCATGTTTCCACAGTTCTAAAGCACATAATTATTTCTGTACATTTTGACATCTCTGAAGTTGGGATAGGTCTTATAATCAATGTCATATACTCATCAATACAATTTTTTCCTAATGCACATGAAATAATTGTTTCTTAAAGTTACTGTCATCTTAGAGTTTCTAAATTAAGGTGCCTAGTGGTGCTTCATAGTTCAAAGTATTTTCATCTTATTTGAACTCTGTGGCAACACATGTTGGTGAGATGAACAGTATTTCCTAGTCCAAACATAAAAATTAACATTCGGCATGGTTAAGATACCTTTCTAAGGTCCTCGGCTGGAATATGATGAGGCTAACACTCTAATCTAAAAATACCATTTTCTCATAATATCATACAAAAATGTTTATAGAATGAAAACTCCATGGAAACAAGCACTGTTTTTATCTACTCCTTAACCATCAGAGTATAAAGCTTTCCTTGGCAAAGAGAAGGTGTTTAATAAATACTTATTCAATGAATGAATATATTATTATAGAAGTGAGTGAGAGGAAAGAGAGAGAAGTGCTCCTCGGGTTGTGTGGCTGGGAAGTTTATAGTGGAGTGACTATCTTCCCATCTTCTCTCTGGGTTGATGAACTTTTCATAGATCACTCAAGTGTCATCCACTCCCATAATACCTTCTTTAGGTTAAGCCAAATATATTTGTTCCCTAATGACAACCCAGATCCTGCAAAGCATTCTGGGTTTTTACATTAGCAGGCCTGGGTTTATACCCATTCAGATTTTAACCAGCTGCTAGCATAAAATGTTGGGAGAAATATGCAACTCTCCTGAACCTTAATTTGTTTATCTACAAAATTAGGAATAAACCAAGCATGGTGGCGCATGCCATTAATCCCAGCACTAAGGGGCAGAGGTAGGAGGATCACTGTAAGTTTGAGGCCACCCTGAGTCTACATAGTTAATTCCAGGTCAGTCTGGACCAGAAAGAGACCCTACCTTGAAAAACAAAACAAAACAAAAAATTAGGAATAGTATAATCTATTAGTCTATATCATTGTACAGTTTAAATGAGAATAAATGAATAATCTATGTTGAATGAATCTAACACGTAGGAAAGGCTCAATGTAATAACTTTTCCTTTCATCATTTGTGCTTGATAAGCATTTCATTTTTACACTTTACCTTTTTTTCCCTCCATGATGTTTTGTAAATTTGGTTCACATTCACCTCTCCAGAGCTCAATTGAGTACTTAAACGCATTTAAATACCCTTAAATATTTTCAGAGTTCATTCATTTATTTATTTAATGCATAAAAACATGTTGTGTGGCTGCTATATTGTAGGACCCTTTCTGATCGCTGAGGATACAGTAATAAACAAAACTCATAAAAGCCCCTGCCCATTGGCCAGGAGTGGTGACACATGCCTTTAATCATAGCCTTTGGGAGGCAGAGGTAGGTGGACCACCATGAGTTCAAGGCTACCCTGAGACTGATTAGTGAATTCCAGGTCAGCCTGGGCTAGAGTTGAGACCCTACCTCAAAACAACAACAACAACAAAATCCATGTCCATGGCTGAGAGTGTATGTCAGTGGCAGAGTGCTTGCCTGGCATGGGCAAAGACCTGAATTTCATTCTCAGGACTATAAAAATATTGTTGCCTGCATGGGTGGGGTCTGAATACATGACATGAAAGAGTAATGTACAGTACTAAGCACTATGAAGAAACAGGAATTTGTAGGATTGGATGTGGTACTTGAGCACAAACTCCAAGGGAATAAGAGGACAGCTATGCGCATATCTTCTTAGGTTAAGTTTGAAGAACAATTCAACTAGTTATAGAGAAAATACCTGGACAAAAGTGAGCAGAATATTCTAGAAGTTAGGAACATTGGCTCAAAAGCCTGACGCAACGAAGCACAGTGCTTGTGTGGGCATCATTGAAGGCTCCAGTCTAGCTCCAGTGCCAGCACTTAGAGTATCAGGAAAAGAATTTTCATTTTACCTTATGTATACTGGTGAACCACTAAAGGCTTTTGAGCCAGAGGGTATGACAGGGAACCTCATCTGGAAGATCAGCCCACAAAGGAGGTATTAAAGAGTCAGAACAGCAGTTCCACTGTAGACATCTTGAGCATGATATCATGGTAAGATATCAGGGAAAACCTGCTTGGCACATGGCTGGAAATACAGACAAGTGGTTAAGAAGGAAAAGCTGGAAATGTGAGGCGTATCACTCTACCCAACCCTGAGAGTCATCTGTAATCATCTCTCAAAAGTTTCAGGCTGTAAGCAGCAAGTAGACCTCATTAGAAATTCACTTCCGGCCTAAGAGCAGCCTTCTCTGGAATATTCCAATTAGGCCAAGACCAGGTAACACTGGTCAGCAGTAATGACAATGGTATGCAGGACCTAACAAAGAGAAGTGCCATCAAGTTAAGTCCTGAATAGCAAAAAGACTCTGAAAGGTGGGGTATAATGTGCCCTCAAGAGCTCAAACTCAGGAGGAATCTGCAAGGCTACATACATATCATGTCAGATGTTTCAGCCTTGGGAGAGTGCATCCAGAAATGATCTAGACCCCTTCAGAAAGCAGCACACTAATAATTTTAAAACAACAACAAAAAAAAAAACCAGCCCTTTGCATTTAACTTTTCCATCTAACACTGATTGAAACCTAAAAAGAAAGAAAGAAAGAAAGAAAGAAAGAAAGAAAGAAAGAAAGAAAGAAAGAAAGAAAGAAAGCTCAACTCTCATTTGGAATGATTTCTCATTTGCCTTCCAACAAGCAGGAAAAGAGGTCTAGAAGGGCTGCAAAACCAGAGTGAGGCTTGTAAACTGCAGAGAGAAAAGATGCGGGAATCTTTACATAAGATTCTTGAGTCCTACTGATGTATTCCTGGCTGTGTGACAGTGGAAATTTACCAGTGAAAAAAGAGAAAAGAAAATGTTGCTGAAATAAACTTGATTCTCTCTAAAAACAGCTAATGGCTGTCATTTGGCCTGAAATTTTCCAGGTGTGTTACATGCCTATAATTTTAGTTGGGAAGGAATCTAAAGGAATACAAAAGAAGTCAGCTTCTTTTACCTGAAATGTGTTGTTTTAGCCCAGAGATCTTCTTCAAGTGTTTTGCTTATATGCCCGCCCCCACCACCATTTTTAAAGCTGTGTAACTTCTCACAGATTTTAAGTTGACATATAAAAAGTTTCATCATATGGTAAAATAAGATGATGATAGACTATACTTAGAATATTTTCCATATTGTTAGATAAAAAAGAATTTAACTTCCCAAGGAATAAACACCCCAAATCGCAAAGAGATAATGTAAACATTTTACAAACCTGCTCTAGTCAGTGTTTCTCAAAAACTTTGTCTTGAAAGACAGCCCAGCTCACCTTAAGAAAAATCAGTATCACTTATTACTTACTGTTCATGTACCCCACATCCTGAGCTTCTCTCACAAAGGCTGATCATCCCATCCAATGCCATTTCAGCCTTCACAGGAATATGTATGAGAGCATCAAATAAAGGAAGTCCTATGGGTATAAAGCAACTTCATTGAAAAAATAAACAAAACCATCTTCACCAGCCCGATATTTCTTTTTTGCTTTTCTTTTTTTGGGGGGGAGGGGGGTTGAGGTAGTGTTTCACTCTAGCTCAGGCTGACCTGGAATAATTCACTATGTAGTCTCAGGCTGGCCTTGAACTCATGGTGATCCTCCTACCACTGCCTCCCAAGTGCTGGGATTAAAGATGTGCGCCACCACACCCGGCTCCAATATTTCTTTGTTGTTTCCTCCTATATGCACCTACAAAAATACCAAAACAATTGAAATAAAGTTGTTTAACAAAAATATTCAGTCTATTTTAAACATTTTCACAAGCTCCCCCAAAAGGCTTTTATAGCTAGTTTTAGAAATCTGGGATCCAACCCAGGGCCATACCCTCACTGTTTCTGGTTAGTGTATACCTGGTCTCAAGACAATTCTTTCAGGGATCATTTCTATGGTTTGTTATGCTCCTTGTCTCTTTTAACCTAGAACATGCATTCTTAAATGGATTTATATTGTCCTCAAAGGAACAAAATCTGGTTCTAGGGAATGAAAAAACAATCTTGCTCTTTTCCAAGTATAAAACACAGATATAAATATGGTCCATAAGTATGTATGTAGGATTCCTGTGGGATTTTTCACAGAGCAAAAATGGTTAGGGAAACAGGTTCCTTTTCACAAGGCATGTAGGAAACAATGGAAGAAAGGCTGAAAAAATACAAGTCTACAGCAGCCACTCTTTTGTGACACTGATAAACTGATGAGGAACAACACAATTACTTATACATCCCTTGTCTTCGTGGGCTGGCCCCTACAAAAGGCATTCCACCCACCAGAAGAACTTCTAAAAGGAGCCCTGGCTGCAGCTTCTCCACTGCTGTGGGAGACATTTTAGGGTCGGTGTTGCAATCCGATTCCAGCTGCCCAGCCTCCTTCCTCTGTTTCCTTCACACATCCCTCTCAGCACCTTCCTCAGGGAGAACAAAGCTGGCACCGTGAAGGCAAAGGCAGACTCACAGGTAGTTTTGGAGAAAAAAGAAGAGAGGATTTTTAACCACCTGGGAAGATTATATGTGCAATGTGGGAACCTTCACAAACCTACCAAACAACTAGGAGACCAGCCAGGGCTCCATGAGGACAGCAGAACTCTGGGAGTGACTTATTTGTGTGTGTTTAATATGGGATTTGTCATAGCAACTTGATCTTCCTCAGTTGGAAGAGTTGGTCATACAGCCTGTGGCTTCAGTGTCTGATGCTGGACATGAGAGTCCTCAGGGAAGGCATTTTGGGGCAGAGAGGTGGCACTGGAGAAAACAAGAGCGAGTGAAACCCAGCGGAGGTGGACCAGAACCCACATTAGCTTCCTGCCCCAGCTTGCCAATTCAATGACCAGAAACTTTTTTTGGAGAAGCTGATGCTCAGCACTTCTCTGTTCTAGACATCATGTGAGTTAGAGAAGCTAGAGAGCTACTGCCTCGCCCTGCGGTACCAGAACGTGGGTCAATGGCAGCTGGCACAAACGTGCTACAGGCAGCATGCATGCTCTGCGTTGTCCGTTTGGTGATGGTTTTGGAGGCACAGAAGATGCAAGACTGAAGGAGTCGCGGCATATCACATTGCCTGATGCCAGGCAATGTGTGGCAGGGCCAGGGTCTCTGTGAGGAAGCCCTGAGAGGCCGCCGCACGAAGCTATAAAAGTAAGCCACAAGCTGTAATGGAGATCCTAGAATGTTGCAGACGCCGGAACCATTGATGTCTGCTGGGGAATGCTGCAGATCTGGAGTGGAATTTTCCCGAAAGAGGCACAGAGGGAGGCATGGAGTGACAGAAAATCTTTAGAGCCCAGATGATGCCAACACGAGTGAGACCCAGATGACCCTGAATAGAGTTTGCTCTGCTGTGTTTCAACCTTGCTTTGGCTGGCTTAGTCATGGCTATAGCTCCACTCTTCCTTTTTGGATTGGGAATGTTAGCAGAGGATACGGTGCTGCCCACAGTTCGAGTGGGTCTCAGTTAACCTAATCAAGATAATACCTTAAGGGCATACCCAGAGATAACCTAATCTATATAATCACTCAGGTTCCTAGGTCCTATCAAGTTGACAATATAAACCACCACGGACCAGGGGTGGGCTAGGAGAACCTTCAGTCTTACAAGACTAGGTTGAGGAGGGTGTTGATGGTCAACCTCTCTGAAGTTTAGTTTAGTCATTCACAAGAGGGACCAAAGCCGGGCGTGTGGCACATGTCTTTAATCCCAGCACTTGGGAGGCGGGGGTAGGAGGATTGCCATGAGTTCAAGGCCACCCTGAGACTACATAGTGAATTCCAGGTCAGCCTGGGCCAGAGAAAGACCCTACCTCCAAAAAAAAGGGGGGGGGCCACTATCTGCTCTGTGGGATTCTGTAAGGATTACATTATAACAGCATACACAAAGTTACAGTATTCAGTGTCAGCATATGGTAAGGGCTGAATGAATGGCAGTTAACTATTTCAAAGTCACTATTCATAGTTTCCTGGTGAATAAAATTATACTGATATCACAGACTCACTGCACCTCTGGAGGATCACATGAGTCAGAAGTTACAGAACCATCAGCTCCTGCTCCATAAAACCAGAGCTGCCAACTGATGAATATCGTTAACAGCTGAGGGCAGAAGACAACGGTCAATAGGAAATCATGCTGCGCGCTGCTACTGTGACCCATTGTGTCCCGAAGGCAGATGCCTCCTTCATGCTTCAGAGTGCTGAAATTGATCTGGAAATCATGGAGGCAAATACAGTTGTGAAAGGGCGTGGGAAGGTCGTTTTGCCCTGTCCTGATTTGGTACTCTCTACCTTCTGCTTTCTTATATGAATACAAATGTGCTTGACCCTGAATCAAGACTGTGGTTTCAAGAAACACAAACTCAAGGCAAGCTGTCCGTAAACAAACAAAGAGAGAAAGGATGGGAGGGAGGATGGAATGAGGGAGGGAATGAAAGAAGGGAAGGAGAGAGGAGAGGAGGGGGAAAGGGAGGAAAGGGAAGGAAGAAGGCCTTGGATTGCTATTCATTTGGCTTAGCAATGGGCAATCCAGGGGGAGTGGGTTTAGGAGGTTTTAAGAGCTTTAGCAAATCACTATCTCTCTCCTCTCCTCTCCCTCCTTCTCTTTCTCTTCTTCATCTCTGTCTGTCTTCTCTCTTGCCCAGGCTAGCCTAGTTATGACCCTCCCTCCTGCCTCAGCCTCCTGAGTAGGGCAGTGATAAGCAAGAGCCACCACCCCAGCCTCGCATAGTGTCTTAAGCATGGAGTTTTAATCTCTATAAGATATAACTTCTAGGGGATGGAGAGATGGCTCAGTGGTTAAGGCGTTTGCCTGCAAAGCCAAAGAATCCTGATTTGACCCTCCAGGACCCACATAAGCCAGATGCACAAGGGGGCACATGCATTTCGAAGTTCATGTGCAGTGGCTGGAGGCCCTGGTGTGCCCATTCTCTCCCTCCCTCTCTCTCTCTCTCTGTCTTTCTCTCCTTCTTTCTCACATAAATAGAAAACTAAAAAAAAAAAAAAAAAAAAAGATAATTTCTAACTGTATGACTCAATAAACGAGAATTACAGCCAAGCATAGTGGCACATGCCTTTAATCTCAGCACTTGGGAAGCAGAGGTAGGAGGATTGCTATGAGTTCGAGGCTACCCTGAGACTACATAGTGAATTTCAGATCAGCCTGGGCTAGAGCAAAACCCTACCTCTAAAAACAAAATTAAAAAAAAAAAAAAAAAAAGAATTACCTTTGCATCCACTAAGCCCATTCCTAGCATTCTGCCTCTACTGACACTTAAGCAGCACTTTCTACTTCTCGTGCCTCTCCCACAAGGCCTCCCTGACTCACGCTGCCCACCAGGCCACTTTGTTCCCTTACACTCTATCAGCCTTCGTAGTCCTTCACTTGGTCTCCATTACTTTAAAGAGATTGAGGAAAGCAATTCTTTGCCATGTAACTCTAACAAACTTTAGAATATTTGGATCAGGACTAGAACTACTTTCCAAACAATAATAGAGCTATACCAACTCAAGACAAAACATTTTTCACCCAAAATTACTTAAGATATTTATCTGAGTAGCATCTGGTGTTTCAATCTATGACAAAGGGTCTTTTTACATGGCAGCAGCAACTGGGGAAGCAAAGAGACAGAGAAGCCGGCTCTGATGCACTCATTCTTCCATGCATAAATGATCTTTCCATGAGGACGGAGCAGATAAGGAGAAAAGGAAAGACAAAAAGCATTCTTGACTTAGGAATGGAATAGCAGCACCCCCTCAGCGTCTGATTAAGATACTCAGAATCGCTTTCTTAGGACGGTGCCTCTTGTGAATTATGTTTCTCTCTCTTTCTCCCCCACCCCCACCGCCCCGCTCCCACTCCCAGGCTTATAGACAAGACACAGCTGCCAGATCCTCCAGAGATTCCTCAGCAGTCTGCCATGGTGAGATCAAATGCCATGCTATTCTGGAAAACTAGCTAGTTCTTTCTTCACACGGGCTGTGCAGTCTCAGGGCCAGGGTAAAGGCACTGGGTACTGACTTCTTTTCTTAAGATTTCCGGAATGATCTGAATCAATCTTATTATTATTTCTTTTTTGAAACTGAGTCTGTGTAGACCAGACTGGTCTTGCGCTCACAACCCTCCTGCATCAGCCTCCCAAGTGTTGGGGTTACGGTTATGTGCCACGATGCCTGGCCCTGTATGATGATAGTATTTTTTTTTAATTTTATTTATTTATTTATTTGAGAGCGACAGACACAGAGAGAAAGACAGATAGAGGGAGAGAGAGAGAATGGGTGCGCCAGGGCTTCCAGCCTCTGCAAACGAACTCCAGACGCGTGCACCCCTTGCGCATCTGGCTAACGTGGGACCTGGGGAACCGAGCCTCGAACCGGGGTCCTTAGGTTTCACAGGCAAGCGCTTAACTGCTAAGCCATCTCTCCAGCCCTGATGATAGTATTTGATATGTTTTGTAGAAAAAACATATTCTCTCAGTTCTTGAAATTCTGTCACAAAGGAGAGCAGCTGTTCTACCTCTAACTTGACAGAGGGTGGTGACCTTAGTGTTCCTGGTGACTTGAGAGTTTGACAGCCTTGTGATTTCCCCTTTTGCATGTTTTGTGTCATTATTATCAGACAACTGCATCACACACGTGGGCTGCGGTTTATAGATAATGGTGGAGGTAGCTATTTCTGACACTGCAACCCCAGCTTGATCTGTCCCAGAGGAGAACAGAGCCAGCTGAAATAGATCCATAACCCCACACGAAGATTTGGAGTTTATTAGTGAGATGTTGAGACGCTGTCAAAGTGGAGATGATCTCTGGTTAAACAGTTTAAACCCTAGAAGAGATGGCTATAGTTTGAATCTGGAATGTTCTCCAGAGGCCTTTGCATTAATGGCTTGGTGTTCAGTTTGCTTGGCTCTTCTGGGAGATGGCATAAACTTTAGTGAGGATGACAAGAGGAATGACGTCTTTGTGCCCTTGAAGGAATATTGAGTCTCTGGTCCCTTCTTTTCTGCTTTCCTGGTGCCATGAAGAGAGCAGACCCTCCCTGCCACGGATGTTTGTCTCATGACAGTCCAATAGCAAAAGGGCCAAGTGACCACGGACTGAAACCTCTGAAACCATAAGCCAAAATAAACCTTTGTGCTTTACGTTGATTATTGGGAAAAGGTCTCCAAAGTCAGCAAAGGCTTGAGTGAACCTAGAACAGCATGGGATTAGAATAATCTCAGACATTTCTGAGCTCTTCCTACTGATAACAGTGCCCTCTAATTGTTGACCGATAGCTCTCTCTATACCTTCCCTCTTCCCTGTATTATTTATCCAGTTATAAACTGGTGAATAGAATAAATGAACATTATCCCTTGTCTTGTTGGATATACCTTGAAATGCATAAACATTTACTGCATTTAAATTGCCACATGCCAAGAAACAAATTCTGACAATTTAAGAGGTATACATAGGAGATCAGATAAAGTCCCAATTTGTGATACAAATGACAAATTACATATACAGTCAAACAAATAGGTGCTTTGGGAGTGCACCAGTAAAATGTGAAGCAGTTGAATTTACCAACTGAAGGGCAAAGGTAGAGTCTCATTTATATCTCTCTTTCTTATAACAAGTGCTTGATAAATATTGCGGAGGTAAATTATTACATATTGAAAACATCTGTGCCCATTTTAAAGAAAATAATCTGAACTGGAATTACCAAATAAAATAAATCGCTGGGTGTAGTGGCACATGCCTTTAATCCCACACTTGGGAGGCAGAGGTAGGAGGATCACCGTGAGTTCGAAGCCATCCTAAGACTACATAGTGAGTTCCAGGTCAGCCTGGGCTAGAGTGAGACCCTACATCAAAAAAAACAAAAAACATAAATCAACTATGCCTTCATCCAGTTATATGTTTTTCAATTATGAAGCTAAAATGCATTCCAAGTCCAGCTCCTCAATGTTAATAAGTTGTGACATTCCCTAAAGATGGCTTTTTTTTTTTTTTAACCTAAAGTGGTTAAGGCACTTGCCTGCAAAACCAAAGGATCCAAGTTTGATTTCCCCAGGACCCACATAAACCACATGCACAAGGTGGCACATGTATCTGGAGTTTGTTTGCAGCAACTGGAGGCCCTGGCATGCCCATTTTCTCTCTCTCTCTCTCTCTCTCTCTCTCTCCCTATTTTTCTCTCCCAAATAAATAAAATAAAGTATTTCTAAAAAATACCTGAGTCTATGGGGCATAAACATTTGCCTTCAAACCACCACAATGACACCATCAGTAGAAAGTACCCTTGCCATCACCCACCTTCTATTGATCCTTTAATAAAACCAGTAAGACTCTTTCCAGATCAACAGGGGCACAAACTGGTTTTCATGATTCTCCTTCCTAATAAAGGGAATACCTAAGCAAACAAACAGACAAATAGATACCTCATGTGAGGAAAGGTCTTCCATGTGGTGTGTCTGAAAGGAAAAAGTTAAAAAACAGTACATGTTACTAGGCTAATATCCTTTAAATTTACTATCTGATTAGATCATCACAAAAACCTTGTTCTTTTTCTCTGTACAAATAAGGAAGCTGAGACTTAGAGAGGTAAAGTAGAATAACAGATCAGAAATAAAGGTTCAAGCCGGAGTGCACACCTTTAATCCCAGCACTTGGGAGGCAGAGGTAGGCTGTTCACTGCAAGTTCAAGGCCATCCTGAACATACATAGTGAATTTCAAGTCAGCCTGGGCTAGAGGGAAAACCCTACCTCAAAAACCAAAAAAAAACAAAAGAAAAGAAGAAGAGGAGGAGAAGAAGGAAGAGGAGAAGGAGAAGAAGAAGAAATGAAGGTTCAGGGGGCTGAAGAGATTGTTCAGTGGTTAAGGCACTTGCCTGCAAAGCCTAAGGAATGAGGTTCAATTCCCCAGTGCCCAAGTAAAGCCAGATGCACAGAGTAGCATATGCATCTGGAGTTCATTTGCAGTAGCTAGAGGCCCTGGCAGGCCAATTCTTTGTCTCTTTCTCTTTCTGCTTGCAAATAAATAAAATATTAAAAAAGGAAATAAAGGGCTGGAAGGATGGCTTAGCAGTCAAAGCACTTGCCTGCAAAGCCAAAGGACCCAGGTTCAATTTGCCAGGACTCATCTGGAGTTCATTTGCAGTGGCTGGGGGCCCTGGCATGCTCATTCTCTCTCTCTCTCCGTCAAATAAATAAATAAATAAAAATAAAACACTTTCTTTAAAAAAAAAAAAAGAAAGAGTCAGTATCAAGTCTAGCCAGATATGTAACACATTCGTGTCAGGCCAACACTCAAAGCCAGGGATACTAGGATGCTGAATATCAGTCCAGCCTGGGCTATATGTACACAGAAAGATACTGTCTCAATCCCAGCTGCCCAAAATGTAATCCATCTGAATGTGGAAGAAGACATCTTACTTCCTCTCTCTGGCTTCTTGCCTCTTCCTCCTCCTCTATTTCCTCTTTCTCTCTCTCCCCTCCTTCTCTCCAGTACCAAACATGTTGATCTAGGTATACTTCCTTCACATTTTTCAAAGTTTCCAAGAACTATTAAATCTCCACTACCAGAGAGCTTTGCCAGCCCCAGATCCAAAGGCCAAGCAGGATGTCTGATACCCCAGCTACCAGACAGTTCTGAGTTGGTTGCCCTGCTCCCAGCACACCCCAAGCTCACAGACACTGCCCAGGCTGGGCTATCTATGTATGTTGTTACTTGGATGTCAAAATGGTGATCATTAATTTCAAAAGCAGTGTTTGGGAAAGTCTGTGCTCTAGATTTTGGTCAGCTAGTTTCATAAACATGTGTTATTGATATAAATAACGTGCATCATGGATTTGTTTGGTTCCTTTTTAGAAACACTCTTCACATTCCAGAAATTGTGAGAATGCAAACATTTTCCAGGTTGCACAGTTACACTTCCTCCACTGAGTCCACAAAGAGATCCATACTTCTGAGCACTAAGATGGTAAATGATGGCTTTGCACACACACGCTGCCCACTGGTTTATACACACCACAGACCAGGGCAGAACCTTGCTCACTAGTGTAGGTGGACTTGAAGTTACGCTTAACTCTGAGCCTTTCTAGTCTTCGTGACCAGCATATGCCGTCCCTGCAGAAGATCAGATGAAAAGACCGTCAGGCATGTGGGATTCAGTAGCATATTGTTTTAAAGGTTCACAAATGTATTGGTAGAGGGCAGAATATTACCCTCTCTGAGTCTAGCAGATAAGGAATAGTAATGGTTTTGTAAAAGGAACAAACCTTTAATTTGTGTATCATGCTTTTTGAAAGAACTTCGGCGAGGGGAAAAAAAAAAAGGAAACCGCAAAGCACACTCTGAGACAGGCAGCATTCCAAACATCACAATTATTTCTGTGGAAAAACGGAGCCAAGACAGGCTGGTAGGGGGAAGACGGGAGCCCGGAAAGTCAGTGGTTGGGATGGGTTTAAAGCTTGTATGCGCATCTGGAGATAAAGGAGGACCAAAGGAAGATTAGAGCTAAGGACACACAGGACTAGAAATCCCTAGACAATAGCTCCTGACACCATATAGGCAGTGGCTGCTATAGAACAGCACAGACAATGGGAATCTAAGGATTTAACCACTTGCCATGGTAAGGCCCTTGAAGGTCAAGGCCTTTTCTTAGTTTATTTTGTTTAGCTTAATAACTGTAGCTTTAGGAGAGTACATGCTGTATTCATTTATGATCATTACTGGGCTGAGAGAAAAAAATGGAAAGAAAAATCTTGGAAACTATTTTCTTGGGATACGTGACTTTGTGGGGAAAATCGATGCCAAGACTCAGTTTTGGAAGAGGAGAAGAATTCATTATATCATTACCCCAACTCCAGCAGTTTGTAAATGACCCCAAACACCAATTGTTTTTGGAAATGGAGTCATCCCCCCACCCTGCCCCCAAATACTACTTTTTTTGGCGGGGAGGGGGGTGTTTCAAGGTGGGGTCTCACTCTAGCCCAGGCTGACCTGGAATTCACCGTGTATTCTCAGGGTGGCCTCGAACTCACGGCGATCCTCCTACCCCTGCCTCCCGAGTGCTGGGATTAAAGACGTGCGCCACCACGCCCGGCTCCCAAATACTACTTTTCATAAATGTTTATTCATCTTTACCTTTTAAAAAATATTATTTATTTATTTATTTATTTGAGAGAGAAAAAGAGAGAGAAAGAGAGAACGGGCATTGCAAAGGAACTTCAGATACATACACCCACTTGGGCATTTGGCTTACGTGGGTCCTGGAGAGTCAAACTCACATCCTTTGGCTTTGCAGGCAAACGCCTTAAGCGCTAAGCCATCTCTCCAGCCCTCATCTTTACTTTTAAACATATTCAAATATCTTTGAAGTGTTGGGTAGGGTGGTACACACCTGTAATCCCAGCACTCGAGAGGCAGAGGTAGGAGGATCAGTGTGAGTTTGAGGCCACCCAGAGACTACATAGTGAATTCCAGGTCAGCCTGGGCTAGAGTGAGACCCTATCTGGAAAAAGAAAAAAAATCTTGGGAGAATGTAGTTGAGGAGTTTAGGAGCTTGGTGGAAGAGCTATAAGAAAGTGACCTCCCTCACTGCTTAGTCATCGACTGTTCTTTCACAATAAGTAATGTCTTCTGTAAGTCATTTGCTGCTTGCGGTCTCATCTGGAATAGCAAGAGCCATAATGAGAAGAGAGCTCAGGAAAAGAAACTCATTTGTGTTGCATTTGCCCTTTAATAGTTATCAGATTCAGTTATCTTCCCCCACCCCGCCACCCCCCAAAAAAAATCTTGCTTAAAACTTGCAAGATTCCAGCAGAAATTGGTACGGAGCAGCCAAGCCTTGGCAAGTCCAAGAGGAGAGAAAAGCCTTGACTTCGAAAAGTATTGACATTTATTCCAGAGCCTTCCATACACATAAAGAATCAACTTAGCAAGCAAAGGCATTCCATGCCCAAACAGTGTCTTTGAAACTGGGATCTGAGTGCAAGAAACACATTCTGTGATGGAGAACAAAACAGAAGTCATAGGCCCAAAGGAAGTGTTCTTGGAAGATCCCTGAGAGAGAAGGGCAAACACCCACCAGGCAGAAACTTTCTTTGCAGAAGGACGTGCTTTGCAACTTGAGCATTTTTGAGCTTGCAGTGGAATTTTAAAACCATCCAGAAACCACAGATGTTTAAACCCAAGTGATCCAGGCAAAATTAGAGCTCTGGAGAGGAAGGTTAGCGTTGTAACAGATGAAGAATAACTTGGAGAACACTTCTTCTGGCAAACAGGTCAAAAAGACTCACTCTGTGGCTTGCTGACCTACCCACTTAATCATGCTCACTCATAGTCTAAGCAATAAAGATGTCTTCAAAGGGGAATTTGAATAATGCAAATTCAAAGATATTTTTTTCTCGAGGTCTGACTTTTAATCTCCTCTCTCCTCTCTGAGCACTCTCTCTTTTTAAAAAAATATTTTCAAGCAGAGAGAGAGAGAGAATGGGTGCCCCAGGGCCTCCATCCACTACAAACAAACTCCAGATGCATGTGCCACTTGGCTTTACATGGGTCGTGGAGAATCAAACGGGGTCCTCAACTACCTAGCCCTCTCTCCAGCCCGAGTATGCTCTCTCTCTCTCTTTTCTTTAATTTTTGTTTAATTTTATTTATTTATTTGAGAGTGACAGACAGAGAGAAAGAGGCAGATAGAGAGAGAGAATGAATGAATGGCTGCTCCAGGGCCTCCAGCCACTGCAAATGAACTCCAGACGCACGCGCCCCCTTGTGCATCTGGCTAATGTGGGTCCTGGGGAACCAAGCCTTGAACGGGGTCCTTAGGCTTCACAGGCAAGTGCTTAACCACTAAGCCATCTCTCCATCCTCCAAGCACGCTCTCTTTAAACTACATTAAGCTAACAGGAGGGACATTTGTCTGAATATTATTTACCCAAAACTTTTCTATATGAATATGTACAGCATATTATGCCTGTATTTACATGGCTCAGAATTATCTAAGTAATTTGATATCTGCAATCAGCCAAGCTAGACAGTGTGAACAAGCACACAAAACCGACCAGTACCAATTCCCTTTCGCAACAGTGGAGAAGAGCCACTTATCAGGTCATTAAGACTCAGATTAAATAGGTAATACATTTGTCAGACCTGCTTTGTTTGATTTAAAAATAATATATCATTCCATTCTAAAACAAGATTCTTGGGGCTGGAGAGATGACTCAGTGGTTAAAGGCAGTTGCTTGCAATCCTATCAGTCCAGGTTCAGTTCCTTAGCACTAAGGAAAAGGCACACAAAGTGGTGTATACATCTGAAGTTCATTTGTGGTGGCAAGAGGCACTGGTACCCTCATTCTCTCTCTCTCTCTCTCTCTCTCACACACACACACACACACACACACACACACACACAAGTAAATCAAAATATTGTATTTATTTATTTATTTGAGAGTGACAGAGAGAGAGAGAGAGAGAGAGAGAGAATGGGTGCGCCAGGGCCTCCAGCCACTGCAAACAAACTCCAGAGACATGCACCCCCTTGTGCATCTGGCTAACGTGGGTCCTGGAGAATCAAACCTCAAACCAGGGTCCTTAGGCTTCACAGGCAAGTGTTTAACCGCTAAGCCATCTCTCCAGCCCTCAAAATATTTTTTTAATGAACAAAATAAGGTTATCATTTTTATTAGATTGTCAGATTAATTTTGTCACCCTCTGTCTCTATTTACCAATAAATGCTGGAGCTGGGTACAGTGGTACACACCATTAATCCCAACACTAGGGAGCCAGATGTAGGAGGATTGCTGTGAGTTCAAGGCTACCCTAAGACTACAAAGTGAATTCCAGGTTAGCCTGAGCTAGAGTGAGACCCTACCTCAAAAAAAACTTTAAAAAAAAACTAACAAATAAACAAAATAAATAAACAAATAAATACTGGGCTGGAGAGATGGCTTAGAGGTTAAGGCACTTACCTGCAAAGGTGAAGACCCAGGTTCAATTCCCAGAACCAATGTAAGCCAGATGCATAAGGTGGCACATACATCTGGAATTCCTGGAGTTTGTTTGTAGTGACTGGAGGCCCTTGGCATGCCCATTTCTCTCTCTCTTTCTCTCTCTCTCAAATAAATACACAAAATATTTTAAATACATTGTATTTATTTGAGAGAGAAAGAGAGAGAATGAGAGGTAGAGAGAGAGAGGGAGAGAATGGACACACCAGGGCCTCCAGGCACTGCAAAGGAACTCCAAATGCATATACCATCTTGTGCATCTGGTTTAGGTGGGTCCTGGGGAATTGAACTGGGGTACTTTGGTTTTGCAGGCAAATGCCTTAACTGCTAAGCCATCTTCTCCAGCCCATTACACAAAATAAATAAATTAAATAAAAATAAAGTAAAATAAATGTCATGCAGAGTGTCAAATCATTTTAATCAACTTCCAGAGAAACTCATTCTATACTTCATTTACCAGATCAATGCCCCAACAAGGTGTCAAGGCTTATTTATTTCCAGAGGGATGTTGGCATAAAGATGTGTACTATTTTAGCCACACAAATGCTGTAAAATAGCATATTTTGTGAGAAAGTGACAATATGGTCACAGTTACAAAAGGCAGCTCAGAACTCAAATTGTAACTGCATTTTAAATATAGAAAAGTGGCTGTGATTATAATTTAGCTCCCCAGCACGTAAGCATGGTATGAACAGGAAGTGGGAGGATATCTTCTGAGCCTGATAAGTTCCTAATGTAAGACATATGTTCAGCTGTTTTTCTGTCAAGTGAGGCCTACTCAAAAGGAAGAAAAGCCTATATATTTATCCTTAGCCTAAAGATCAAACTTATAAATTTTGGGAGATTTTTTTTAATTGCTGTTGAATTAGGCCATGAATTCAAGGGTGTGTGTGGCATAGATCCAATTCTGAAAAACTGGCTTTGTTGGAAAGTAAAGTTTTTAAGTAACTTCCAGAGGAAAATTCATTAATTTAGTTATACATTGCAAAACTATATCATCTTAGGGCAGCCCCAGTAGGGCAGAACTGGTAATTAGAGAAATCATTAGTAATAAAATAAAAGTAAGAAAAGAGATATTCTAACCAAAAAAAGTTCCCATTTGACTGTAAAGACCCAAAATCAAGCTAAGAAGTGTGCATTTCAATAATATTTTACAATTACCAATAATAATTCACAACTCTGCTGATGACAAGTAAAAACATATGATGGAATGCCCTTGAGTTACTGTTACCTCCTAGGAGGAAAGTGATAGGCTATTGCACAGATTAATGTTTTTAAGAAAGTAGAAGATAGAGCAATGCAGTCTAGCATCAGCATGCAGACAGACTAAGTACATCATCTAATTTTCATTCTACACTAAAGACAGAAAAGGAGCTGATTTACAAAGCCTATCATCAAAATTCAAATTGGATTTATTAACCTGTGACAGCTACATTAAGGAAAACCTATCTAAGACATCCACAAAAAAAAACCAAAAAAATAATTATTATTTTTCTAACATCCATTCCTTTACAAATAGAAACCTGGGAATATTTTTCTAGTTATTCCGAAGAAGAATGAATTTCTATGTATAGATAGTTTCCTATACATGAGGCACTGTTGTAATTGTAACAGATACAGTGGGGAAAGCACATAGGATGCTTGCATGCAAACAAGAGGTAGTGGCCAATAAGCGGGCAAAAGCCCTTTAAGATTTCAAGCACTAGGGCACAGGTTCTGAGGCTGAAGCAGGCTTTGCATCTTCAGAAAGTGGAAAGGTTGGTAAGGTGAGAACTTGGTGACTTACAGGAAGAGAAGAAGAAAGGACCTTGAAGGGGGAAGCAACGATCAGGCCAAGCAGGAGCTATTGCCTCCAGCTGGTGGAAATTTGGGAAGGTTGTGGAGCCTTTGCATTTGGATAAGTATCCCCCAAGAGCTCATGTGGGCTTTGCCCACAGCCTGCATCACTGCTGGGAACTGTTAAAAGGAAGTTAGCATGCCCTTCAGGGAGACAGTGGACACCCTGGCCCCTCCTCTTCTTGGCCATCAGGTAAGCCACTTCCTTTGCCATGCATGCCCACCGCGGTGTGCTGTCTCACCACAGGCCCAAAAGCAATGGTCTGCCTCACTCTGTCCTGAAGCTGCAAAAACACTGAGCCAGAAATAAACCTTTCCTTCTTTGAAGTTGGATTTTTCTTAGTATTTTTTTTCCTTTTTCTCACAGTGATAGAAAGCTAACAAATACATGAAGCTCCAATTCTTTGGGAAAGAGGACCCTACTCTAAGTGAATGGAATGACTCAGTGTTCATGTAAGATCAGAGACCTCTGTCTTTTACCTTCACTCCTCATCTACAGCCCATTATCTCATCTACAGTCTTCTGAACCCTTCTATTTTCCTCTCTGTTCCCGCTGGCCCTGGAAAATTTTCTGCTCTTTCTGGAGCATTACTTTGTGCATATCTCTTTATTATCACTTAAATAATATGTTCGTGGATTTTTATTTTGCAAGTTAGTCTTTTTCACTTACATATAACTGTGTATAGGAAACTAGGGAGTATGTTGTACTGTACTTATATCTCTAGATTCATACCATCATTAATACAATGGGAAGCTCGCAATAAATTACTGGATTATCAAATTAAAGAAAGTGAAGAAAGAGGAAGAACCTGCATTTTCTTCCATCCTTTGAGGTCACGGGTGGTAATTTGAATGTAGAGTATTCCCCCAGCTCCTCATGTACTTTTTTAAAAAATTTGTTTATTATTTATTTATTTGAGAGTGACAGACAGAGAAAGAGGGGGAGAGAGAGAGAAAGAATGGGCATGCCAGGGCTTCCAGCCACTGCAAACGAACTCCAGATGCATGTGCTCCCTTGTGCATCTGGCTAACATGGGTCCTGGGGAATCGAGCTTCAAACCGGGGTCCTTAGGCTTCACAGGCAAGCGCTTAACCGCTAAGCCGTCTCTCCAGCCCCTCATGTACTTTTTGATTAAGCCTCACACTTGGTCCCCAGCTGGTGGAAATTTGAGAAGGAGGTGGAGCCTTTGGGAGGTGGAGCCTTGGTGGAAGAAATGTGTTACTGGAGGCGGGTCTTGGGATTTATTAATTAGCCCAGCCCCACTAGGTGTTCAGGTGCTGGCTCACTGTTGCTGCTCCTTTCCTGCTACCTGCGGAGATCTGACACTCCAGCTATCTGTTCTTCCATGCTTTCTCTGCTATGGTGAAGTTTCCCCTCAAAAACTGTAAGCTGAAATACAGTCCTTTTCTCCCCGAACGTGCTGTGGTCATGTGGTTAGTCCTGGCAATGAGAAGTTCGTTGCCACACCATGATTTTATTACTGCCTACAACTGAAAGGCTTGTTGTTAAGACCATTCATAAAATCTTCCCAAATATAAATGATCCTTCTCTTTAAAATGCTTTACTTGGGGATTGGAGAGATGGCTTAGCAGTTAAGGCACTTGCCTGCAATGACTGATGGCCTGGGTTCAATTCCCCAGTACCCATGTAAAGCCAGATGCAGAAACGGGCAAATGCATCTGAAGTTGTTTGTAGTAGCAGGAAGCCCTGGTATGCCCGTCCTCTCTGTCTGTCTTCTCTCTCTCTCTCTCTCTCTCTTTCTGATTGCAAATAGATAAATAAATAATATTTAAAAAAATACTTCACTGGCCTGGAAGGCAGAGGTAGGAGTATCACCATGAGTTTGAGGCCACCCTGAGACTACATAGTGAAATCCAGGTCAGCCTGAGCTAGAGTGAGACCCTACCTCAAAAAACCAAAAAATAAAAAGCAAACAAACAACAACAACAACAAAACTTTACTGGACTAGAGAGATGGTTTAGCAGTTAAGGCGTTTGCCTGCAAGGCCAAAGGACCACGTTCAATTCCCTAAGGACCCATGTAAGCCAGATGTACAAGGTGGCACATGTGTGTGACTAAAGGCCCTGGTGCACCCATTCTCTCTCTCTCTCTCTCATGAAATAAATAAAATAAAATATTTTGCCCTACATCTTCTTAGGGAGGATATGATATACTGCTTTCCCTTCCATAGGTTAAACAGTGGCACCTCAGTGAGCACCCCTAGTGAAGACACAATGGCAACATGGTTTTGACTTGCTGTCGAGGTGGGGCAGAAGTTACTTTTCCGAATGAGGTGGTGATCTTTCATCTCTACTGACAGGATGATACTGTGATATAGCTCCTAGCTGACAATAAGTAAGTGAAGTCCAAGGTGGCGAGGAGACACAGCACAGACCAACATTCTCAGTGGAAGCTGGAGGTGTTACCTTCCCTGTGTCTTTTGAGATGGTTAGTAGCTTCTTAAGTAATTCTGTTTAGAATAAAATCAAGCTGTTAAGACATATTGTATTTGAAAATAGGATTCAGTATGAGCATAAGCCTTGACAGGAAGCACATGGCAAACATCCCTAAGAGACTGGGCTGAAAGCACTATAAAATTATTAAATAAAAATCCATAACACCAAATTACCTAAAATATATTATATTTTAAATATGTTATTAGAAAATTTTCAGTGCCAGGGATGGGATACCTTCCAGTGAGTTGTTGGCCAGGGAAGTCCTTGTTGTCTCCAAAACATTATAGGCTATTTGCCAAGACTCTTTGTTTCCCACCAGAAACAGATGGTAAGACCCTATCACTGAAGATTCCACATGCCTGGGTGGCAAGGTCACTGAGAAATCAAGCTTGGGCTGAGCTGAAAATCTCCTCCCTGTGGACCTGACAGAAAGCTGAAAAAAGATGTGCTGCAGGCAACCCTATGGGAGACAGAAGTCATCAGCACTGAAAACAGTGGACACTGGAAGCCTCAAGTTTGGCCAACCAGGCCAAATGAGCGAACAGGTGCAATAGTGGCATGTCTGTTCTGGGGGAACCAACTTCTCTCTAATTGGACTGGAGGCCTGCTCTATGGGACGGAATACACACCTTGTACTGAAAACCTAATCAAAAGCCTATGGCAGGGGAGGTCATGAGCCTAGGCATGTAAAACCTGCTCTTGTCTTGCTAAATGCATATATTATGCTCACCAAACTTCCCTGTAAGCACTTCACTTAATGTTCATATCCATATATCAGCACTACTCTCACTTTTGGTTAGAGAAGCTTCTCTTTTCAGATGGTGGTGACCACTGGGATGACCCAAAAGGCACTCTAGTGCTGAGAAGAAGTGAGGGAGGAGTGTTCGGCACTGAAGCATCTCTATCACACCCTCCAAGACTCAGGGCCCATTGCAGAAGAGTTGGCTGAAATAATGTAAGAGCTAAAGGAAAGGCACTGCTCCTTACAGTGCAACTGTCCAGACAGAAATTGGCTTTGATATCCATGACCTCACAGTGCCTAGCAATACCTTCACAAGACTCTCACAATAGGAGGAAAAGACAATGACATCAAAATAAAAGAGAGAAGGAGGGAATATGATGGAGAGTGGAGTTGTAAAGGGGAAAGTCGGGAGCAGGAAGGAATTATCATGGTTTATCGTTTGAAAGTATAGAAATTGTCAATAAAAAAATTAAAAATACACATAATGAAAGTGAAAACTACTTATAAGAAATAATAAATATAATATTTTCATCCATTCTCATTTTAAGAAAAGCAATATTGTAACTTTAAAATCATACAGACACAAATTTTGTCAGGCAGGCAAAATCTGAAAGCTTTCACAAAATGCTCTGTTGGTAAGACTGTCAAGAAACACTCTCAGATAGTGTAAATAAACACAATCTATGGAAGGCAGTTTGACAATCGCTTCAAAATGTAAGTACAGCTGAGTGTGGTGGCTGAGGTAGGAGAATCACCTTGAGTTTGAAGTCAGTCTATGGCTATAGAGTGAGTTACAGGTTAGCCTGGGCTAGAATAAGACCCTACCTTGGGGGCAAAAAAAAAAAAAAAAAAAACAAAAATGTAAATAGATTTACACCTTTTACACTTTAAGCAGCCAGCATCACTCCTGGGAGTTTAGCCTTTATCAAGTGCACTAGTCAAAATGGCTGAGGTACAGTTGCACATTACTTGCCACATTACTCATAATAGCAAATGACTGAAGAAAAAATGATTACCTACTAAAACTCTTCTTTCTTGATCTGGAGAGACAGCTCAGCAGTTAAGGGGCTTGCCTGCAAAGCCTAGTGACCTGAGTTCGATTCCCTAGTACCCACAGTGGTGCATGCACTAGAGTTCATTTGCTGTGGTTAGAGGCCCTGGTGTGCCCATTCTCATTTTCATTCTCTCTCTCTCTCTCTCTCTCTCTCTCTGTCTATGCTGGGCATGGTAGTGCAAACCTTTACTCCTAGCACTTGGGAGACCAAGGTAGGAGGATCATTGTGAGTTCAAGGTCAGCCTGAGACTATATAGTTAATTCTAGGTCAGCCTAGGCTAGACTGAGACCCTACCTTAAAAACTAAAATAAAAAAACTCTTATTTCTTTTTAAATCATCATCACCATTATTATTAGTAGTAGTAGCATTTGTGTGTATGTAGGGGGGTGTGTGCCACACATAGTAAGTGTGTAGAGGTCAGAGGACAAGGTTCAGGTTGGTTCTCTCCTGTCCACCTCATTTGAGGCAGTTTCTCCCTCAACATTCTGGCTTTGCTGTTTCTTTGCTATGCTCACCCTGAGCTTCCAGGAGATTCTCCTTTCTCTGCCTCCCATCTCATTGCCAGGGTCAGCAGGCTAGGATTACAGAAGCCCAGCATGGCTTCTGGCATTTTCCAAGGCATCTGAGAATCAAACTTGGGTAATCCGGCTTCAGGGGTGAGTGCTTTCTGCTTTGTCCACTGAGCCATCTCCCCAGCCCATCACAATGCTTTTCCTAGAAAATACTTTGGTGCAAAGTAAGTTATACAGGGTTGGGAGTGGAGATCAGTAGTAGAGCATGTGCTAAGCATGTGTGAGGCCCCCAGCACCAACATAAGTAAATGACCCTATAAATCTTAGTTCAGGGACATTATTTTTAAATAGCGGCTCAATACTTCTCAAAAAGCAGTCAAGGCTATCAAAATCAAAGACCCTATGGGGGTGCTCGCTTCGGCAGCACATATACTAAAATTGGAACGATACAGAGAAGATTAGCATGGCCCCTGCGCAAGGATGACACGCAAATTCGTGAAGCGTTCCATATCTTTTCTGCTCACACCAGTAGAGCTTGTCTCTTTGACTGGAGTTTGATAGTAGTCACTGCCACACACACACACACACACACACAAAGACCCTATGGGGAAATGATAAGTCAATGTAGTGTGGTGTCCTTGAATGGAGAAAGACAAAATGAAAGATGTCTGCATAAAGTACACACTTTAGTAAGAATGTATCAATGATGGTTTAATAATTGTAGCAAGCATGCCATATTAAACTAAGATGTTCATAATGAAGGAAATTGGGTACCAGATACATGAGACTTCTCTGGACTCCTTCACAATTTTTTTCTTTTTAAAAAATATTTTATTTTTATTTATTGATTTGGGAGAGAGGGAAAGAGGGAGAGAAAGAGAGAGAAAAAATGGGCATGCCAGGGCCTCCAGCCACTGCAAACGAACTTCAGATGCGTGTGCCTCCTTGTGCATCTGGCTAACGTGGGTCCTGGGGAATCAAATCTGAGTCCTTTGGCTTTGCAGGCAAAGGTCTTAACCGCTAAGCATCCCTCCAGCCCCCACAATTTTTTTCAGTATCTTATTTTTATTTATTTATTTGAGAGAGAAAAAGAGGTAGAGAGAGAGAAAGACAGAGACAGAGAGAATGAGTGAATGGCTGCTCCAGGGCCTCCAGCCACTGCAAACGAACTCCAGACACATGTGCCACCTTGAGCATCTGGCTTACGTGGGTCCTGGGGAATCAAACCCAGGTCCTTTGCTTCACAGGCAAACAAACGCCTTACTGCTAAGCCATCTCTCCAGCTCTGCCTTCACAATTTTTTTGTAAGTATAAGCCGATCTTACAAATGAAAGTTATTGGGCTGGGGAGGTGGCTCAGCAGTTAAAGACACTTGTTTGCTAAGCCTGCCAATCCAGGTTTGATTCTTCAGTACTCACATAAAGCCAGATGCACAAAGGGTAGGTAGCATGCATCTGTAAGCTCCTGTGCAGTTCTAAGTGGCCCTGGAGCACCCATACTCTCTCTCTCTTATACACTGTCTCTCCTTCTTTCAAATAAATAAATAAAAAGAAAACTTAAAAATATGGCCAGACATGCCTTTAATCCTAGTGCTTGGGAGGAAGTGGTAGGAGGACTGCTTTGAATTCAAGACCATCCTAGGACTGCAGAGTGAGTTCCAGGTCAGCTTTGGCCAAAGTGAGACCCTACCGAGAAACGAACAAATAAACAAAGAAATACTGAAGGTTCTTAATACAAATATAGGACAGCTGCATAATGAAGTCATTCTATGCAGTGTTCAAGAAAGAATAATGAAGCTCTGGCAACTAATAAGAAAAGATCTTCAGTGTTATTTTTTATTAAATAGCAGGTGTAGCTGAGGACATAGGTCACTGGTAGAGCAATTAGCAATTACTTAGCATGTTCTGGGTCCTGGAGTTGGAGAGGAAGCAGTTGTATAAGAACATGTATTTTCCTAAAGAAAGCCTGCATGTGCGTACAAGTGCTTAGTAATGGAAGTCATCTGCCAGAAACAGAGTAGGGAAAGTGAATGGTGCACACGCACGCACACACCCCACAAACTATGTGAGTGGAATGTCTACTTAGCACATTGTGTCAATTCCTGCCTAGGAGACTTCCTGTAAGTAAGCTGTGGGCTGGATCCCTGGGTGAAACAAGGTCATAGTTGAGAAGCAGTGCCTTTCTCAAATGGTGAATCTTCTCTCCCTATATCTCTATAAATGTTTTTTTTTTTTTTTTGTTTTTTTTTTTAAGCAGGAAATGAAAACCCAGAATGGTAGGTCCATATGATGTTAAGATGAAGCACAAAGTTATTAAAGCTTGTTATTTTGTACAACAATTAATGAGCGCAAGCTCTGTTCTACCTCTAGGGAGATATTTTTCCATCAAATATTTCAACAATAGATATAGAAGAACAGAATAATTTAAAATCAGAAGTTATTCATTGAAAATTTATGTAATGATTCAAATGGTAAAATTAATTTTGCCCTTTATTCCGGAGAGCTACTAGAAACAAAATTCAAATGAAAAAGTGTTATCTTCAAATCAGCTCTACCACCCCTAACATTTGGGAGGTCTGGGTTAGAAGCCCATCTTGAAGTCAACTTTCCATGTATAGAAATCTTCTAAAGTTACGAATCAAGCAAAACAAATTGTTAAATATTCATAACCTTTTTTTAAAATTTTTTATTTATTTATTTGAGAGCCACAGACACAGAGAGAAAGACAGACAGAGGGAGAGAGAGAGAACGGGCGCGCCAGGGCTTCCAGCCTCTGCAAACGAACTCCAGACGCGTGCGCCCCCTTGTGCATCTGGCTAACGTGGGACCTGGGGAACCGAGCCTCGAACCGGGGTCCTTAGGCTTCACAGGCAAGCGCTTAACCGCTAAGCCATCTCTCCAGCCCTATTCATAACCTTTTACCTTGACACTTTCATAACAACCTTAAAGGACGAGGTCTGAGTTTGAATTTCGCAGACTGGTCACAGTTCCACACAAATGGCAGCAGAAGAGAGCTGCCCAGCCCAAGTCCCCAGTCTGTGGGAGAATAGGGCAAGTTGTTTGGGCCAGTTGAGCTGGGGGTTCCTCTGTTTTGGTGACCCTGAATGTGGTCTGGTGAGGGCGCACAGCATCCGAGCAGGCACATACCATTGGCAACTCAGACTTGCACTCCACAGAGAGGATCAAGGCCCAGAGGAGGACAGAGTGCAGACTTCCAAAGTTTCAGCCTCAGGGTTAGGGACCTTCCTTACTTATTCTGCCTTGACCTAGATACAATTTCAGATACTTCTTTGGGACGGGTCACCCGATAAAGCAGTAGACATTAGACTTCGCTTTCTGGGTCCTTTGGAATATTTCTTCAGGACAGAGATTTTTATTAAAATATAGATTGACGTTCAGGTATGAATTTTAAAAAATGATTGTCTTTTGGCATCATGTAAAATTGAGATCTTCTGGAATTCAAGTTCATTTATAAAATTCTGGAAGACATAGTTGATTGGTTTTTGTTATTTTGTGTAGTTTTACATACACGTATGATGCAAGAGATAATCTCAAAAGAAGGAATGGAGGTAAGAGACTGGAGGCAATGGAGGCAGGAGGCTGGAAAAAAAGAGACTTACCTCATTAGTTCACTCCATTTGAAGTGTTTTTTTTTTAATATTTTATTTTTACTTATTTATTTGAGAGAGGGAAAGATGCAGAGCGAGAGAGAGAGAGAGAGAGAGAGAGAGAGAGAGAGAGAGCGAGCGCAAGAATGGGCATACCAAGGCCTCCAGCCTCTGCCAACAAACTCCAGATGCATGCAACCCCTTCTGCATCTGGCTTACATGGGTGCTGGGGAATGGAAGAGAGGTTCTTTGGCTTTGCAGGCAAATGCCTTAACCACTAAGCCATCTCTCCAGCCCCTGAAGTGGGTTATTGAAGAATGTCACACAGAAGCTGGAAAGGTGGGATTGCCAAGCTGGACTGCCCAGAAGCCACATAAAATTTGGCCATGGCCAAGGATATCTGTAACTCCAGAGACCAGAGTATATCACTGGGGTTTACTGGAGCTGCCTGGGTTGAGGGAGATATCCCATCTCAAGAAACACCAGGACAAGTGATAAGAGGACATCTGGCATTGTCTTCTGGACTCCATTTGCACACTACTGGAGCATGCACATCTGGACACACACCAAGCCATACACTATACACATGTAAAAATATATAATGTATAATGTATAATTAACTTATATTAAAATATCAAAAAATTAAAGATCAAGCTGGGCGTGACGGCACATGCCTTTAAATCCAGCACTTTGGGAGGCAGAGGTAGGAGGATCACCATGAATTCAAGGCCACCCTGAGACTATAGAGTGAATTCCAGGTCAGCCTGGGCTAGAGCAACACTCTACCTCACAACCCCCTCACACAAAAAAATTTAAAGATCACATAGTAGACATTTGAATATTGAATTTAATAATTGGGTAGTCTTTTGGCCCCCTAGATGAAGTATGCAAGCACAAAATACTAGGTAATGTGATAAATACAGAAATCTCATTTTTTCTTAATGCCCACTTTCACATTTGAAGCAATTTGTTAGTAGCAAGCAGCAATGTTTGAGTGATGGGTGTAGCAGCTGTCTTTGTTAGGAATGTGACAATTCTCATCATAGTTTATGTCACTGAATATCAGGTGGTACAGAGGTAGGTCAAGTGGTCCTCACCCATGGCACATGTGGTTAGTGACATCAGGCTCTTTCCTCACACCTTTGTTACTTGCTTTTAAATTCTAAAAGGCAAATCTAACTCTGACTCTAAATATAAATTCAGTTCAATGTTGATATCATTTACCACACAAATTATGTAGACTACATGGGGAAAGCTACTTTAAATAATGTATCATAATGAGCAACACTCACCAATCACATATTCTGTACTAAATCATGATTATGCACTCTAGACACATTGTCTCTTGCAATTGTAACAGAATTATCCCCTGATAATTACATATATTCTATCACATGCATTGTCTTTATTTTAGCATGTCATTCTTTGTTACATTCTTTGTAAATCAGTGATTGGTGTTGATATAATAAATATTGCGAATTTTGTCCACTGAATAACTCTTTCTCTAGAAATTCTGTGGTGAATGAAAAAAAAATTTACAACATGAAATGATGTCCAAAAGCCAAACAAACAAACAAACAAAAACCTCACTGATCCCAAAAAGTTAAATTTGACCCTTGACTCTACAGATGAAAATGAGGCACCCCTTGGGAGAGGCCTTAAAGTCCAGGTCTATAGTGCAATAAGCCTTGAAGTGGATGTGCTTCCTCCTCCTCATGAGTGGGATGCAAAATGAATTAGACCGCGTTTTTCTTCTTCAAGAGTGTGCTGTAGTGGAGAAGAGAAACAATCATTTTTCATGCACAGTCAGATTGTGGTAAGTTCTGTGTTCCAGATGTCTGCTAAACTTGATAATGTGGGGAGGCTCTTGTTCTGGCTCTGGTGATTTGGGAGAGAGCGGCTTGGAGGAGGGTAATTTATATCTAGCTTGGAAGGCCTCTAGCTCTAGGGCCTGAATGATTAAAGGGCACAATGCTGGCAAAAACTGACTTGAGAATAATTGCACCAGACAGAGGCAATAGTTTGTGAAGAAAAGCTGCCAGGATGGATTGGGAGGTAAGACTAGAGAGATGGAGTTGGACACATGAAGGAGGGCTTTGATTCTGAAGGACAATGGGTACAAAATAAAAATCGGCCTGGCAGTATGACATGGTCAACTATGAACCTTAGGATGGGGTTGCAGTCAGGTTCTCATCCCTGATAGAAATTACCCAACCAAGAACAGCTTGTGGGATAAAAAAGGGGGGATTATTTTGACTTACAGGCTCGAGGGGTAAGCTCCAAGATAGCAGGGGAAACGATTGCATGAGCAGAGGGTGGACATCAATCTCCTGGCCAACAACAGGTGGGTCACAGCAACAGGAGAGTGCGCCAAACACTGGCATGGGGAAACTGACCCTTGTAGCGATGTTTGAAAATGAGACATATGAGGTAATTGGTGGAGAAGGAAGCCAAAGAATGGGAAAGTATCTGTAGTAGTTTGACTGGATGTCCCTCATTCACACAAGTATTTTATTAAAGCTTATAACTTGGATTTCCAGCTGCCTGGCGGGAGGAAATGTCACGGGGGTGTTTGGGGGTGAATCTGATTTCCAGTCCAAAGGTCTGCAGACAGGTTTTGAGCTCTGGTGGTGCTTGCTTGTGGTGGTGGCTGTTGGGTGGTGCTTCTCTGCTTGGATTTATGAAGGGAAGCCAGTTTCTTCCACCATTTGATGGACATGTGAGCTTGAAAGAAATCCCATCCCCCATAAACTGTGTCTAGTTTGGGTGTTTATCCCAGCAACATAGAGTTGACTACAACAGTACCTTTCTGAGTCATCAGCATGTGACTTCATCAAGTGGAGGAAAATCGGACTAAACACAGCAGGGTACGTCTATTGCACTAGTCCATAAAAGAATTAATCGGCTTCTGAGGAAGGGCGGGAGTAGGGTAAGTTTATTTGAAAGATAATGGTGGAAGGATACTGTATCGAACTGGTTTGACAAGATTAAAAGTAAAAGCAAGAAGAATTAAAAAGTTTTGATTCCCCAGGACCTACATAAGCCAGATGCACAAGGTAGAATATGCATCTGGAATTCATTTGCAGTGGCTGGGGGTCCTGGCATGCCCATTCTCTCTCTCTCTCTCCCTGTGTCTTTCACTCTCTCAAATAAATAAATAAAAATAGGAAAAGAAAAAGAAGAAAAATTGTAAAAGGAAACTGAGTGGAGTCTGCAAGATAAGAGATCCAGAAGAATGTAACACAGACACTAATAGGAAATTATTAATTAGGAAGGGGTGGGCACTGTTGTCAAATACTGCTAAAACCAGAATGTGAGCAGATTGTCTTAAAAGAAGGTTTTTGGCCTTAGGAAGTTCGATAGGCTGATGGTGCTACGATCAAATGGGAAAAGAAATTAAAGTGGATGAAGTTTGTGAATAAAAAATGAGACAGAAACATCGTGAATGTTAATAAGCAGCCAGGGAGCCTCTCCTAAAAGCAGGGGAGCAAAGGTTGCAGATTTCAGGGTAGGAAAGGCAGGAAACGAAGGCCCAGAAAATACACAGAGAGATTCATTGATGAAAGTCAAGAAGGATACGAAAAGGGAAGAGAGCAGAAGGATAGGTGAAAACACTGTCGCTACGAGAAAATTAGGAAAATGCTTTTAAAAACTAGAGATAAATAATGAGGATAGGTGATAATTTTGACAAAATGAAATTTTTTTAATATTTATTTTTATTTATTTATTTGACAGAGAAAGAGTGAGGGAGGGAGAGAGAGAGAGGATGGGCCCACCAGGAACTCCAGCCACTGCAAACAAACTCCAGACACATGCATCCACTTGTGCATCTGGCTAACGTGTGTCCTGGGGAATCGAATCTGGGTCCTTTGGCTTTGCAGGCAAATGCCTTAATGGCTAAGCTATCCCTCCAGCCTGACAAAATGAAATTTATACTCATATTAAATAACTTCCAGCTTCTTCTAAATTAGGTAACAATGAGGTGAAGATGGAAATTGTATGAGAGTACAGGACTGGAGAGATGGCTTAGTGTTTAAGACGCTTGCCTGCAAAGCCTAAGAACTCACTTATGATCTCCACGTCCCACATAAGCCAGATGCACAGTGATGTGAGTGTGCAATGTTTCACATGCACCCAAGGAGGCGCATGTGTCTGGAGTTTGTTCATAGTGACTGAAGGCCCTGGTGCACTCATTCTCTCTCTCTCTCTCTCTCTCTCTCTCTCTCTCTCTCTCTCTCTCTCTCTTTCTCAAAAAAGAAGTTTTATGAGAGTACAGAGGATTTTTAAAACAGGGATAATTATTTTAAGGAGCGAATCAATGAGAGTTGAGAGCAGGGATGCTTAGTGTTGTTGAGTTTCCAAGCAAATAAGATGGGATTCATTTCAAAGCACCTTACTACACACCCTAGAAATTTCCAGGTGCCTAGAACAGAGCAAAGGAGATTTAGATGGATGCCTTAACCTGCACTAGAAATTGGCCAAGCTGGGAGGATGCAAGTGGGAGTACACTGAGAAGTGTCCCCGAGATTCAGATGGGCCCAATAGAATATTACTGGGTAGGGAGTAGATAAGGAGTAAGAAAGCATCCAGTGGGCTTAGTGGTTAAGTCGTTTGCCTACAGAGCCAAAGAACTCAGGTTTGATTCCCCCAGGACCCACACAAGCCAGATACGCAAGGTGGCACATGCACCTGGAGTTCAGTTTCATTGGCTGAAGGCCCTGGTGTACCCATTCTCTGTATTTTCTGGTGTACCCATTCTATCTGCATCTCTCTCTCTTTCTCAAATAAATAAATAACAATAATAATAAATTTAAAAAACAGAAAGTAACAAGTAATAGGTAGCTTGATAGTCTCCAGTGCAGGTGGATGGTGAACATCAAGGTTTGTGAACATGCTGGCTGTACTAGCGAGGATTTGAAGCAGAGTGAGGTGAAGTCCAAAGGACCAGGTTAAGGCCAGGCTTAGGGGAATGATCAAGATGATTCTTTCCCTGGCCAGTGGTTTTTGGCACTCTTGTCAAAAGTCAGTAGGCAATAAACATATGGTTTTGCTCATGGGCTCTCACCTCTATTCTGTCCATTTCCTTTTTTATAATCTAATTTTATTTATTTATTTGAGAGGAGAGACAGAGAGAGGCAGATAGAAAGAGGGAGAGAAAGAGATAATGTTTGCACCAGGGCAACTAACTACTGCTAATGAACTCCTTATGCATGTGCCACCTTGTGCACTTGCTGTATGTGGGTACTAGGGAATCAAACCTGGGTCCTTTGGCTTTGCTGGCAAGAACCTTAACTGCTCAACCATCTCTCCAGCCCCCTATTCTGTCCATTTCTATATCTATCTGTGTGCCAACATCACGTTTTCTTGCTTAATGTTGTTTGATAATAAATTTTGAAACCGAGAATTTTGAGTCTATTTCACTTTCTTTTCCATGATTTGCACATTTTGAGTACTTTGCAATTCCACATAAATTTTAGGATCAGCTTGGCAGTTTCTACAAAGAAATCTACTGGGATTCTGCTGGGCATTGCATTGAACCAGTATATCTATATGAGGAGTATAATCACTTAACAATATTTTCTTTCCGCTGATGTATATGGGGTATTTTTCCACTTCTAAAAATCTAATTTTTAACAATAATTTATAGTTTTCAGAATGTAAGGTTTGGGATTCTTTTGTTAAATTTATACATACTTTTTTGTTATTGTAACTCAAAATATAATTTCATTTTCATTGTTCATTGCAAATTTATTGAAATGTAGCTGATTTTGTATTATTGTACATCTTACAATCATGTTAAACTTAGGAGTTTTAATAATTTTTAGTAGATTCCAAGGATTTTCTATAAACATAATCATACCACTGGTAAATAGAAAGTTTTCCTCCCTTCCTCATACAGATCACATTCTTTGCCTAGTTTCCCTGGATATAACCTTTAGTATAATGTTGAATAGAAGTGGTAAAAATGGGCATCCCTTGGCTTAGCAGTTAAGGCACTTGCCTGCAAAGACAAAGGACCCAGGTTCAATTACCCAGGACCCACATAAGCCTAATGTACAAAGTGGCGCATATGTCTGGAGTTCATTTGCAGTGGCTGGAGGCCCTGGTGCACCCATTCTTTCTCTCTATCTGTCTCTTTCTCTTTATCTCTCTCTCTCAAATAAATAAAAATAAAATACTTTTTAGTGTTTTTAAAAAAAGAAAAAGAAAATGGGCATCCTTGTCCTGTTCCCAGTCTCAGGGAAGAAAGTATCCAGTTTTTCCACCAGTTAGTCTGATATTTAAAGATCTCTTTACAAGATGACATCACCTTTTATTCCCACTGTAATTCAGTGGCTTACCACAAAAGGGTTTTGTACTTAAGCCAAGTATCTTTTCTGTGCTTATCAAAACAATCATGTTTATTTTTCTATTGACATAATATGCTACATTAATTGATGTTTGGATGTCAAACCAACTTTTCATTCCTGAGATAAATGTCACTTGATTGTGGGACAAAGTTCTTTTTATATGGTGATAGATTCTGCTTGTTAATATTTCATCAAGCATTTTGTCTTTCACAAAAGATACTTTTCTACATTGTCTTTGTGTTATCTTAATATCAGGTTATCACTTGCTTCATGAAATGAGTTGGTGATTTGTCTCCCTCTTTATCTTTTGGAAGAGTTTTAAAAATGAGTATTCATTTTGGGGGGAGTATTGGGAATTGAACCCAGAACCATGTGCATGCTAAGCAAGGGCTGTACCACTATACAGACTCCAAGTCCGTGGTATTCTTTTTTGTTTGTTTGTTTGTTGAGGTTTCACTCTACCTCAGGCTGAACTGGAATTCACTATGTAGTCTCAGGGTGACCTCAAACTCTCAATGATCCTCCTACCTCTGCCTCCCAAATGCTGGGATTAAAGTCATGCGCCATCACGCCCAGCCCAGGTATTCTTTTATATATGGTAGAACTTAGTAGATTAGCTATCTATACTCCAAGTTCACTTGTTTGTAGGGTTTTTCTTATTACTAATTCAATTTATTTGCTTTTTATAGCTTAGTCAGATAATCTTCTCTTTTTTTTAGATTAAAAAAAATATTTATTTTTATTTATTTGAGACAGGGAGCAAGAGAGAGGGGGAGAGAGAAAATGGGTGCACCAGGGCCTCTAGCCACTGCAAACAAACTTCAGATGCATTGTTCATCTAGCTTACATGGGACCTGGAGAATTAAACCTGTATAGGCTTTGTAGGCAAGCATCTTAACTGCTAAGCCTTCTCTCCAGCCCTAGATATTTCTTTTTATTAGTTATGGACACAATTAGTATGTAAACAGTACTTATTGGTACCATCCTTACCCCCATCCCTGAGCCCCCCCAAGGGACCCTCCTTATGGGGGATGCCTGCTATCCCCATGGGGAGTGTGGGTCAAGCATGGTGGGGGTTGGCATCAGTTATGGGGTCTTAAGAGGCAATGTCTCTGTGCATAATGTCCCAACTTGTGACTCTAACAATCTTTCCACCCCCTTCCACAAATTTCCCTGAGCTAGATTGGGTTCTTTTTAGGTCTATTTCAGTGATGAGGTCTTGGGAGCCTCTGTGTCGCTGATCTGGTAGGGGTTGAGTGTCGTCTCTATCTCATGCTGATATCAGGTTCACCAAGAAAGCAGCACTCTTGATCATTTTCCCAGTTACTTTATGGTTTCAGCTGGGGCCCTGGTGAAGTGTGATTTTAGAGAGAATTTAATAGGCGTAGGCCCTCTTGTAGCCCAAGATTGGTGGGAGCTTGATATTGGAGAGTAAACTCATTATCTGGATATGATTCTGACTTGTTTCCCAGTTCCAGATATGGGTTCCTTTCCACTGAGCATATCTGTTAGCCAATCCAAGAGCAGTTGGTTACCCACCATGACTGTGTGCCACTATTGATTGCTCTTGGGTGAGCATCACATCAGGTTGTTTGCTTCTTAGTAGCTTAGACCACGAGTTGCTTGGACAGATGTTGGCCATTTTCCCCCAGTAGCTCATGGAGCACCATCTGGCACTAGATGGGCTGTCTGGGGGCTGACTGTCTTCCAGATTCCAGCCAGGTCTCTCCATGTTCTGTACTAACAACATATAGTGTCTTAGGCAGTAGGGTCTTACCATTAATGTCTCATGGATAATCAAGTGCTCTGGAAGAAGTCTTTTTTTTTAATTTTTAATTTTTTTGTTTTTCAAGGTAGGGTCTCAGTCTAGCCAGGCTGACCTGGAATTCACTATGTGGTCTCAGGGTGGCCTCGAACTCACAGTGATCCTCTTACCTCTGCCTCCTACATGCTGGGATTAAAGGTGTGCACCACCATGCCTGACCAGAAGTCTGTCTTCTTTTGGGAAACCTTGTGTGTCTCTCTGATCAACAGCTCATTGTGGATGTTAACCGCATCCTGGTACTGTGTGTTTTTGTGTGGTTAGTTATAATACATTTGCATTTACCTCTGATTCCCCTCATTTTAAGGCCTCACTATGTAGTGTTGGTGCTTGCTTTGAACTCATTAGCCTCATTGCTCTGTATCCTGAGTTTGGAACTACCATGGTTGACTCAGTCTCTCTGCTTCCTGGTCACCATAGTGAGCAGCTTTGTTTAACATGCTCCCCTTCATGATTTTCTCCCTCACCACAGGTCCAAGAGCAATGGAACTGGGTTTCCATGAGCTGAAACCTCTGAAACTATAAACCAGAATAAATCATGAAAAAAGGAGTGAGGTAGGAGACACAGGTCAAGATGGATTGTTATTGTTTTGGGTCTTTGTTTGAAGTAGGGAACTCACACTGTAGCCCTAGGCTGGCCTTGAACTCATGGCAAACCTCCTACCTTAGCCCCCCAAAGTGCTAGGATTAAGGGCATGCACCATCATGCCAAGCCAAGATGGATTTTTGAATGTAAAAGATTCTGGTTATGGCTAAGTTTTTTTTTTTTTTTTTCCTGTGTGTTTGTTTTTGTTTTCTGTTTCCCAAGGTAGGGTTTCACTCTACACTCTAGCTTAGGCTGGCCTGAAATCCACTATGTAGTCTCAGGCTGGTTTTGAACTCATGGTGATCCTCCTACCTCTGTCTCCCGAGTGCTGGGGTTAAAGGTGTGCCCTGCCATGCCCAGCAGTTTTTTCAATATGATAAAAGTTACATTACTATGGTATTAAAACATAGGAATAACAAGAAAATATTTTGAAGGATACTTAGTCTTCTTCACTCAATGAATATGTTTATTTATTTAATGTGAGACTGCATTCAATAAGCATGATATATGAATTCTTCTGCAAATGATGGTTTAATTAACCTTAAGATAGTAATTCCCATTGTCAGAGTACTGATGAGTAATTTGCACTACAAGTAAAAAGCACAAAGTGGTTACTTTGCAGAAGGGAAAAAAGATAGGAGGGCTAAACCCAGTCATTATTAAACATCATCCTATAATGAAATAGTTGGGCCAAGTAAATAATAGTGATTCTTAAGAAATTACTTGCATTCATCATGAAACAGCTAATCATGTCCTTAATGTTTTTCCTTGGAATATAAACTTTCACATGTGGAGACTCCACATCTATGAACCCAGCGATGCAGCTTGTCTCACTGAGCTTCTCTCTGGACTGTCACGAGACTGGCTTTGGGTGGCACATCTGGATCCAATAAGCATGAAAACCACAACAAACTGTGCTCATGGGGCCTTTGTACCCCACATGGGAACAGAGCCACAGTTTTCTAAAATTTGTAAATAAGTAAGTTGTTGTTTTAGAGACAAGTACAGTGACTCTATTATATATGCCCATCAGGAGACTGCAGACTTTGGGATGTTGTAATCACCCAACTCAAAGGGGAATTGTTAGCCAGATGTTGAAAATAGATGTAAATGGGCTCTGGGAGTACATGTATCTGAATTTTCCCAAAAACGGTCGACCAAGTCCTATCTTTAAAGTAAATGAAGCCCTGTTGTGCATCACTTGGACTAAGTCTTAGAGCAGCTATTTATACATTATTTTCCATTCTTACAGGAAGAAGAGAAGCACCATTTTGCATCACTTAGACCAAGTCCAACATAGACAAAATGTTGATGGCTGTAGTAACTGTGTGACATAAGAATGCTTATTACACTCTTTTCTCTGCTTGACATTTCCTATAATGAAAGGTGAAAAAAAATCTCCTTTTCCTCTCCATTCTCCATCTTCTAGACAGTCTCATTCTGTAACTAAGGCTAGCCTAAAAGGTTCAATGCCCTTCTGTCTCAGCTTCCTAGATGATGGGATGTCAGGTGTGTGGCACTGTACTTGGTTGGTAAACCTGTTTATTGTGCTTCTATGGTTAGAAGTACTGAGGCTTCTTCCTTGCTTTTCTTCTTCCTGTGACAAGCATTGTGACCTTTGATAAGTTTCTTATTTTTTTATTAACAACTTCCATGATTATAAACAATATCCCATGGTAATTCCCTCCCTCCCCACACTTTCTCTTCTGAAACTCCACTCTCCATCATATCCCCTCTCCCTCTCAATCAGTCTCTCTTTTATTTTGATGTCATGATCTTTTCCTCCTATTATGAGGGTCTTCTGTAGGTAGTGTCAGGCACTGTGGGGTCATGGATATCCAGGCCATTTTGTGTGTGGAGGAGCACGTTGTAAGGAGTCCTACCCTTCCTTTGGCTCTTACATTCTTTCTGCCACTCTTCCACAATGGTCCCTGAGCTTTGAAAGGTGTGATAGAGATATTTCAGTGCCGAGCACGCCTATGTCACAAATTAGATTGCATTAAATGCTGGATGGTCTGTCATCATCATTTTTCCTCCACACCTCATAGACCTTTTGCAAGTGCCACCATCTCATTGACTTCTGTTCAAATTCTCTACTCGCAAATATTCTTGTAGATAGTTGTCCTCCCTAGATCCATACCAGATGAAGCAGATTTTAATCACTCAAGAACCATTTGTAATTGAGCACCTAGAATATGGCCATTATTTAGCATTATTTTTGTAAGTGTCGTGGCTAAATGTCCTTTTAAGGAAAAAATATCATTCAATAGACAGCCTTAAATCATTCAGTAAACATCAACTAAGCACCTACTATTTTCCAAGTAGATACCAAGGCATTGGTTATTCCTTTTAGTAGGAAATTCTGCAAGGAAGCAAGACTAAATGAGAATAATGACATAAGCCTATTAAGTGAGGGTGGGGGAACCTTTAAAAACTGAAAGTTCCCAAATCTAACCAAAAGGGTTTTTGAGGAGATCCCAGGGAACCCAGAGAGGGATGAGAACCACTGGTTCAAGACTCAAGAGCCCAGTAGACTGTCTGCACCTGGCACTATTTTCCAGTTGTAGTGTAGTTGGCAGGATATGTGTTTGAAACTGTATCCTGGTGCCGGAAGGCATATGAAAACAGAGTCAGGGCCTGCAGAAAGGAATCGGCAGGATTTGGGCAAAGGGTCAGAACTCAGAGATGATGAGGTTTAAGTTCAAGGAGGGATTTTGATCTTGTAAAATAGTAAGCAGGCACTGCGGAAAGCTCTTTCCTCACATATTCTCATTTCATTTTCATGTTAGCCCTATGAGAA
This sequence comes from Jaculus jaculus, assembly GCF_020740685.1. Lineage (NCBI taxonomy): Eukaryota > Metazoa > Chordata > Mammalia > Rodentia > Dipodidae > Jaculus > Jaculus jaculus. The sequence continues at coordinate 96,737,970 of NC_059112.1, forward strand.
CAGCCAATTTTCCAAAAGTCAGATTGCCAGGAAGTGGCATGACTCCCAATTTCAAAGGCCCTGCTCCTTTTTTCCTCTCCATATTGACTTTGACAACTGGGCAGGCTCACATAAGGCAATAGCTGGACAGATCATTACAGTGTAAAGAATTCTTGTTATAGAAGGTACTAGGCAGCTGGTGGTGTCCACACTATACTCAGTGGGCAGGGGCTGTGTGTGTGTGTGTGTGTGCATGCATGCACGCACATGCATGCATGCACATAAACCCAGTGACTCCCAACTGTCTGGGTTCTCATTTGCAGTATTATGTTATTATGTTTTAAGCAACGGAAAGAAATGTCAAGTTTTTCTCTGTGTCCATAGTTCTCAGATTTTTCTTAGGCAGCCCTTGAGAAGAGTCCCTATCTCATGTTCCTCAACTCCATTCACATCCAGCCATACATGCCTGAAGACAGATGAATCCATCATACTTTGGGGACCTACTAATTTTGAACATAGACCAGTAGCTTGAAGGAATGAAGGTGATTGCAAGAGGTAGGGGATAGAAAGGAACTGAAAGATAAGCCAACTTCCTGAAGTCAGACCTGTGGACAAGCTGGAACCTCTTCAGAAGCAGATCCAATTACTTATGTCTAAGGAGAGATGATAAGATTCCAGGAGATCCAAGAGGATCAAGAGTTCTAGGGCTTCAGACTCTTGAAGTACTTTTGTAACTGCTGCACAAGCCTCTCTGTACAAAGTCCTCATTTTTCAGAGAACAATAAGTATGTGTACACTCCTCACAAAGACAGTTATCCGTGGTCAGAATCTATCAACAGTGGTTATAATCCATCAAAGCCTCTTTTATTTCGATATCTGAAGTTATAGACCCGACACTGCTATATTAGCATTGCAAAAGCTGGGGTTGGGGATTAAGCTCAGTGGAACAGTGCTTGCCTAGCAAGCACCAGGCCCCGGGTTCAAACCTCAGCCCTGAGAAAAACAACAAAACAACAACAAATGCTACTAGTGCTCTGCCCGCAAAAAAACAGTAATCAAGAGAGCCTTTCCCAATACCTATCCCTTACTATTGTAGTCCAGTGTCTGTTTTAAAATATTTTTATTTATATTTATTTGTTTATTTATTTGACAGAGAAAGAGGGAGAAAGAGAGAGAGAAAGAGAGAGAGAGAATATGGGCACATCAGGGCCTCCAGCCACTGCAAATGAACTCCAGACACATGTTCCCCCCTTGTGCTTCTAGCTAATGTGGGTCCTGGGGAATTGAACCTGGGTCCTTTGGCTTTGCAGGCAAACACCTTAACCACTAAGCCATCCCTCCAGCCCCCAGTGTCTCTTTTGAGTTCCACTTTGCTCTGACAAATACTTATGGTGAGTGGCTATCAAGTGTATCTACAGTTTTATTTACAGGTGATAATTTGTTTGCTAAATGAACACAGTAATGATCTGTGAATGATATTCTAAAATAAACTGGATAATAATTTTCTTTATCCTATATACAAAAAAAAATTACAAGTCAGCATGAGAAAAAACAAACTAAAGATGAGTTTGTTGCTTATTAATTGCAAAGTTTGAAAATTACTTGACTTCTAAAAGCTTTGCTCTTCACCATAATATAAGAAAAATATTAATACTTGGGCTGGGGATGTGGTGGTGCACACCTTAAATCTCAGCACTTGAGGAAATGAAGTAGGAGGATCGCTAGGAATTTGAGCCCAACCTCGAGCTACAAACTGAGTTCCAGGTCAGTGTGGGCTGAAGTGAGACTCTTCCTCATAGAAAACAAAACAAACCAGCAAACAAAAAAAATTAATACTTGCCTTGAGAAGCTTTTGTGAGAACTGAGAATAATAAATTTGTGAAGGAGAGCTCAAAAATATTTACTTGGTGGGGACCTGAGGAGACAGAAACTGGTGGACAGGAAGAACTAGCTCATGGATGGGAGATGTGGCTCACCTAGCAAAGTGCTCGCCATGCACACATGAGTTCAGGTCTCCAGTGCCCACGTAAAAGCCAGGGACAGTGGTGTGCACGGAGAAAGCAGAGACAATCAGATCCCCAGGACTTGCTGGCTAGCTAATCAGTGAGCTTTGGGTTCAGAGTAAGACCTGGTTTCAAAAATTAAAGTGGGGGTGGGCATGGTGGCGCACGCCTTTAATCCCAGCACTCGGGAGGCAGAGGTAGGAGGATCGCCGTGACTTCAAGGCCACCCTGAGACTACGTAGTGAATTCTTGGTCAGTCTGGACTAGAGTGAGACCCTACCTTAAAAAAAAAAAAAAGCCAGGTATGGTGGTGCATTCCTTTAATCCCAGCACTCGGGAGGCAGAGGTAGGAAGATCTCTCAGAGTTCAAGGCCACCCTGAGAGTACGTAGTGAATTCCAGGTCATCCTGGGCTAGAGTGAGACCCTACCTCAGAAAACCAAAAACAAACAAACAACAAAGAAAACCACTAATGGAAAAACAATGAGGAAGGTGCCCAAGTTTGAGTTCTGGCCTCCACATGAGAAAAATATTTGTTGGTGAGTAAGTAGTTGATGCTCAGTAAGGTGGCTTTGATATTATTGTCACATTTACAGGCTGTAAGCCTGACTACTGTGTTCCTTAGTGGATAACTAAAGAATTATTATTATTATTTATTTATTCATTTATTTATTTTGGCTTTTGAAGGTAGGGTCTCACTCTAGCCCAATCTGACCTGGAATTCACTACGTAGTCTCAGGGTGGCCTTGAACTCATAGCAATCCTCCTACCTCTGCCTCCCGAGTGCTGGGATTAAAGGCGTGCGCCACCATGCCCAGTTCATTTTCACTTTTCAGTTATCAAAACAAACACATCTTCTGCAAATAAAAAGTACAAGGTCCATTCCAAAGCTCATACTTCAGAGGGGCCCATTCTTAGCAGCTTGATAGATGTCCTTTCAGACCTTTTTATAGGCAAATACAAACATAACTTTTAAGCATGAATTTAGCCAATACACAGTATGCTCTTCAAAGTGGAGGTCTGACAGCACTGTGGAATTCTTTTCTATGTCAAGTATTCTATTTGCACAGTTGGACACAATCTAATAGTGAACTGTTGTGCTATTCACTATTTTTTTGCTATGAGCCTCTAAAATTATATATTGAAATCCTTATCCCATCCATTGCCTCAGTATGGGGCTGTATTTAAAAATGGGCCCTTTAAAAAGGTGATTAGGGGGCTGGAGAGATGGCTTAGCAGTTAAATCACATACCTGCAATGCCTAAGGACTCAGGTTCAATAATTCTCCAGGTCCCACATAAGCCATGCACATACAAGATGGCACATGCATCTGGAGTTAGTTTGCAGTGGCTAGAGGCCCTGGCATGCTCATTCTCTTCTCACTTTCTCTGTCTCTAATAAATAAAAATAAAATCTTTTTTTTTTTTAAGGATGATTAGATAGAATGAGGTTGTTAGAGTGTGATCCTCATTCAATCCAACTAATTTCCAAATAGTAGGAGTAAATTTGGGTACACAAAGAGACTACATGCACAGAACAAAGACCATGCAGTGAGAGGATGAGATGGCCATCTGTAAGCCAAGGAGAGAAGCCCTGGGAGAAAGTGAGCATATATTGAGCTCTCAACCTACATAACTGTGAGAAAAATAGATCTGTGTTGTTTTAGCTACCCAGCCTGTGGTATTAATGACAGCCCTTGTAGACTAATACAGAAGTCACTACAGGCTTGGTGGCACCATTGCTGAGCTGAGGCACCTGTGGTCTAAGCAAGCTTCCTAGCCTCGTGCTCCCTCCACCCCTGCTATCTCTGCCTTCTTTCTTTGCCCCTACTGTCCTTGCGTGATGGTTTATTTAATCAGGGGTTTATTATGCAGTCAGATACCCTACCGCTGAGCTGTACCCACCAGGCACTTACTATGAACGCTGGGGAAAAAGTAATGTTCTTTGGAGGTCTGTGAACAACGTAGAGTTTTGTTTTGGCAGCTCATTCTGTCATGAAATTCCAAAAATTAATTAAGATATTTTCCCATTGAATTATCCCCACTTTTCACTATATGAACTTCAAAATAGGAGGAAGCAAAGCAAAATTTCTCAAACATTTCTTCCTTGGATTGGTAGAATACTTTTGGTAGATTATTTTGATTCACTGGATACTTTTTTTTGGTTGGTTGTTGGATTTCAAAACTAAGGATTGAAACTAGAGCCTCACATATGGGAGGCAAGCTTTCTAACATGGAACCAAATATCCACCCATTTAAAATTTTCTATTTTGAGTCAGGGTCTAGCTATGCTGCTAAATTGTTCAGGAAAGCCTTGGAGTCGTGATTTTCCTGCCTCAGCCTCCCAGTAAGGTCAGGTAATAGGCCTAGGCCACCAGGCCTAGGTCTTTTGGTTCACATAATGAAGTCACCTTGGGTTGATCTAGTAGCTGAAGGTAATGTGCCCTTTAACACATTCCTTCTTCCTGATGACTCTTCCCCCTCACCTCTCATGGAGTCTGATCTGTGTGGTTCTTCCAGAAAGAGGTGGAGGGCCACTTGAAATGGCTGAGGATCTACATTGTGCTTTGCAGCCCTCACCACTCACCTTCACATATTTGACATTCCTTTGACTTCCTGAAGAAGTGACTCACTCGCAACCATACAGCCTCAGCTGCATCAGTAATCGGTCTCACGAGCTTCTAATACACTTTTTCCTTCAGTGATTTACTTTACCTGTGAACTCAAGACTGCTTTGCTGAATATTAGTAACAAAAGGAGAAGCGTAAGTGACCGTGAGCTGAAAGATGGTTTTGACTTTTCTCATCTTTCCGGGCCACAGTTCGTTTGGCTCCTCAAGCACCATAGCTCTGGGAAGCTTGTGTCTACTTTTTACTGTATCAGGAGGATCTGAGACAGACGAGCTAGAAGCAGCCTGGCTGAAGCAAAAGAAGTGAGTACTTCCCTCCACCCAGTCTTGCAACGTAGTTGGCCATTATTTGAATGACAGGTGAATCTACAAGAATTTTCCTTTAAAAAAAAAAATGGCAGGTGAAATCTACAAGAATTTCCTTTAAAAAACATTTACTTGGGGAATGATTTTTATTTTTGTGCCTGTTCATTCTTTTCCTGTGGAAGTTAAGGATAAGTTAAGGAGCAAACATAAAAATAACTACCTTTCCCTAATTGTGATGTTTAGCTTCTGCCTTTTTTTCCCCTTTGTTGATGTTGCTTTTTGCCATTCTGTTTAGTTTCTGAAGCCATATATGAACATCAAAAATATATGCAATTATTTCCAATAGATATGAGTATTATAATCGTGCACACAGGCACTCAAGGCATTGAGTTGTGCACGAGATACTCAAGGCACTGTGTTAGGTTCTGTATCAGAGGGTTACAAGCTAGTTCACCTCATAATCTGCATTCTCACAGAGAAAGGAAGGCACATTCATATTTGCTCAGTGACTTGCAAAGCAGTGAGACTTTGCATGAGAAAACATTGTGTCTAGTGTTCAGTGACAGAATCTAAATGGCATTGGCCTTTACTTCAAAGCACAAGTTTATTTTGAAGTAATAGCAAGGAAGTGAACCCTTTTATCAAAAACAAGAATTTCAGAAGGGCTTGTTCATTGTGTGCCATAAATCAAGAGAGGGAAAAGGAATTATGTACGCCCAAGCCATGTGTGAGCTGCGGAGCTACATGGTCATGGCATATCATCGGCAGTACAGCTCTTTCACTTTAATGCAAATTCTAATTTTTTGGTGTGTGTGGTGTGTGTAAGTGTGCACAGACATGCATACCACATGTACACACATGAGGAAGCCACACACACACACACACACACACACACACACACACACACACACACGAGGTGTCCCTCTCTATTGCTCTTTGGCCAGTTTCCCTGAGATAGTCTTTCACTGAACCTGGAGTTTGACAATTTTTTTTTCCTCTTAGACTGGCTGACCAGTGAGAACAAGTGATCCTCCTGTCTCTGCCTCCCTCTTCAGATTTCCTGTTGTCCTAATTCTGAGTTCACTGAGATGTATCTTCAGAAAACAGTTACTCTAGCTGGAGGGATGGCCTAGCGGTTACGGTGTTTGCGTGCAAAGCCAAAGGACCCAGGTTTGATTCCCCAGAACCCACATTAGGCAGATGGAAAAGGGGGTGCACACATCTGGAGCTCATTTGCAGTGGCTGGAGAGGCCTGGCGCGCCCATTCTCTCTCTCTCTCTCTCTCCCCCTCTTTCTCTGTCAAATAAATAAATAAATATAAAAAATACATTAAAAAAACAGTTACTCAAGATATGCTTAAAAATGACAATTGGGGGCTAGAGAGATAGATGGCTTAGTGGTTAAGGCACTTGCCTTTGAAGCCTAAGAATTCATGTTCGAATCTCCAGGTCTCACATAGCCAGTTGCACAATGATGTGTGTGATGTCACACATGTGCCCAAGGGGATGCACATGTCCGGTGTCTTCTCAGTGGCTGAAAGCCCTGATATGCCCATTCTCTGTGTGTGTGTCTCTCTGCCTCTTTCTCTCCCTCTCTCTCTCAAAATAAATTTTAGAAAAAGATGATTTTTTTTTTTAAAAAAATGACAACTAGGGGACCAGTGTTCAGTGGGTAAAGTGCTTGGAACACAAGCACATGAATTCCTACGTCCAGCACCCTAATGTTGGGCATAGTAGTGTGCACCTACAATCCTTGCACTGTGAAAGTGCAGACAGGGCATTTGTAGGTATTTCTGGCTAGTTTTTCTAGCCAAATTGATGAGCTTTGCATTCAGTGAGAAAGTCTGTCTCAAAAAATAAGGTACAAAGCAACTGAACATCTAAAGTCGGCCTCTGGACTTTACATTCACAGGCACCTGTACACGTAGGCACCCACACATATATGAACACACATCCACACATGCATGCATATGCATGTCAAATACTAATAAAATATATGGTAATTTTGAAGAAAGAAAATAACAACAAAGAGAGGGCTAGTACCTACCGCTGGTTAAATAATGGCCATATTTTAACCTATTATATCATACAAACTTATTTAAGTTCAATTCAATTCACTTTTATCATGACAAGAGATTTCAATGACTGCCAAAATCAATATATTAGGTTTAATGGTTGAAGGCAGCTACTTATCCTTTGACAGAACCACGTGCCCCTTATTTCCTCTTTCAGCCAATTTCTGAAGCAGTGGCAGGAAATGCCAAAGGGAGTTGGCAGCAATGGTCTTTTCCACTTGTAATTAGATTAAAAAAAATGATTTGTGAGAGAGGAGAGGGAGAGAGATGAGGAAGAGAAGGGAAATACAGAGAAAGACACACACACACACAGAAAAAGAGAGAGAGAGAGAGAGAGAGAGAGAGAGAGAGAGACAGACAGACAGCTTCAGAGCCTCAATGCTATAAATTAACTCTAGACACATGCACCACTTTGTGCAACCAGCTTTATGTGGGTACTGGAAAAGGGAACCCTGGGCCAATAGGCCTTGCAAGCAAGTGCCTTTAATGGCTGAGCCATCTCCTCCACATCCCTAGATCTTTTTTTTTTTTCCCCCCAATGAACCTTGGATATTTTTCCTGTATCATGTTCAGCAGTATTTATTCTGTGTAATCAGATTGGATAGCTATACAAGGTACTAATGTGAAGAGAACCCTAAGGTAAATGGTTTCCACTTTTCTGCCCCCGAGGCAACTGCGCTGCCAGGAATGTGGAATTCTTGGGGAGAAGTGGGGCTCCCATCTGCATGAGTAATAGGCCTGTAAGAGCTTTGGAATGTGAACGTTCCTTAAGACTCCAGTGAAAATTTCTGTGGCATCCTATTTCTGTGCTATGTCTTCCTTCATCCCTTCTTGCTTGGTGGGAAAGAGGTAAAGAATTTAAGAATGAGAACTATTTGTTCTGATTTTTCTGTTTGTTTAAATCTCCATGCTTCCCATAGCATGGTTCTTTTTTCTTTTCTTTTTCCTCTTTCTCCTTGTTGTGTGTTCTGGCTTTTCTTCTGTTAAGATTGATCTTTCCATAGATGAACTGTTTTTCTGTTTTGGTTCGTTAACCTTGCAAATGACACTTTCTAGTACCTTGCAATTCTTTTGTAAAAATATATATATTTTGATCCATTTATTTATTTGATAGAGAATGAGAAAGTAAGTGTATGCATGACAAACCTGCCTCCACTGCAAATGAACTCCAGATGTGCCACTGTGTATTTGACTTTACATGGTTACTGGGAAATCAAACCCAGGCCGATAGGCTATGACAGCAACTACCTTTAACTGCTGAGCCAACTCTCCAGCCCTAGTAAATTTTGGAGAGAGAGAGAGAATGAGGGGTGGGGGAGGGGGAAGAAAGGAAGGGAGGGAGGGAGGGAGGAAAGATGAATGAGAATGGGAGTATGAATGGGCACACTAGGGCCTCCTGCCACTGCAAACGCATATGCCATTTTGTGCATCTACCTTTAGGTTCATGTACTAGGAGATAGAATCCTGGCCATCAGGCTTTGCAAACGAGTGCCTTTAAATGCTGAGTCATTTCTTCAGCCCCAGATTCTTTTTTAATTAATTATTTATTTTAAAGAGGGAGAGAGAGAGAGAGAAAGAGAGAGAGAGAGAATGGGTGCACCAGGGCCTCTAGCCACTTCAAAAGAACTCCAGATGCATGTGCCACTTTGTGCATCTGGCTTCTGTGTGTCCTGGGGAATTGAACCTGGGTCCTTTGGCTTTGCAGGCACACACCTTAACCACTAAGCCATCTCTCCAGCCTGCAGGCTCTTATAAAAGGGCATGTCAATATTTATTCTATTCTGCCATAGAATATCAACATAACCAGTTAGACTCTGATCCCAACAGAAGTTTCCTCTGGTAACTATGCTATTTAATCACGAATGAGATTACATTAGAAAGCAGTTAAATTTCTAGAATACTTTTAAAAATCACAGCACTTGAGAACTGAGGTAGGAGGATCTCTATGACTAAGAGGTTAGCCTGGACTACAGTGAGATCCTGCTTTAAAAAAATGAAAGATATAAAAATGTCTAAATCATTTAAACCACACTTATTCTAATTTAATGATAGAATATTTCTCTTACATAATTATTACTATTTTCTAGTCACTGAAAATATAACATACACATTCAGTGCATAATATATATGTTCCACCACTAAGCTACATCCCCAACTTTTTATGAAAAACCTGAAAGTTTTCATATTTCAAATTTAAGTTAAAGAAATATCCCTATATTCACATATATGAAACTAGTTTCATCCTTTTGAAGGCTATATATTTTATTTAAAAAAAATTATTTATTTGAAAGTGAGAGACAGACGGGGGGGGGGGGGGGGGGAGAATGGGCACGCCAGGGCTTCCAGCCACTGCCAATGAACTCCAGACGCATGTGCCCCTTGTGCATCTGGCCTATGTGGGTCCTGGGGAGTCAAGCCTCGAACAGGTGTCCTTAGGCTTCATAGGCAAGCGCTTAACCGCTAAGCCATCTCTCCAGCCCAAAGGCTATATATTTTTTGCTTGTGTATGTGTATGTGCCCTTGTGGTGCCCCATGCACCTGCCTGCAGTAGAGTGTGTTCATCTGCAGTGGTAAAAGCAGAACACAGGGTGTCATGTATGCTATCTACTCTTTACTGTTTGAGCCCAGTCTCTTACTGAGCTGAGTTTGCCATTTCTCTGCTCCCTATGGGACTTGGGTTGCAGACATATATGACCTCACCTAGCTGTGTTACATGGGAATTTGAAGCTGGGCAGTCTTGGGACCCCATTCCTGCACAGGAAGTGCAGGTTAACTACTGAGCCATCTCTCTGGCCCATTATAAATTATGATTATTATTTTTTTTTTTGAGGTAGAGTCACTCTAGGCCAGGCTGACTTGGAATTCACTCTGTATTCTCAGCGATTTTCTTACCTCTGCCTCCCACATGCTGGGATTAAAGCCGTTTATTCGTAAGTTAGAGATAGAAGACAGAGAGAATGGGCATGCCATTGCTAACAGACTGCAGATGCATGCACAACTTTGTGCATCTATCTATCTAGCTTTACATGGGTACTGGGAAATCGAACTCCAGTTTCTAGGCTTTGTAGGCAAGTACCTTAACCTCTGAGCCATCTCTTGAGTTATTAAATTCTTAAGTAATCACAAGGAAGTTTTACTTAGCTAATGGCTCTGCTCCCATTTTCTGTAAGACTTTGAATCCTCTTTCATGGTCCTTCAAAGGTGGAATAATATATTATGGATAAGGAAACACTAGCCAGATTGCTTAGCCCACTTCATAAACTACATGTGTGAATCCTCAACTCTTTCGACCTGGTCAGGTCTGTTAGTTTTTGGCGATGCAGGATAAGAGGCAATGCTTTCCTAAGATGGGTGCCATCGCATGTCTATTGTCATGTAGGAAGTTGGCGCTCAAGAAGACCCTTCAGGTAGTCCTAATACCATCCACAAGTCTGCCTTGCTGTAGAAGTAAAAAAGACTCTAAAAACTGTAACAAAAACAGACTAAATGTCTAGAAATGAAAGACAAGTTTAGGATAATAGAACAAATATCTTCATCTGAAATCTTGTTATGCATTAGAAAAGCCCTTTTCTAAACCTTGCCCCAGAGTATTACAAAATTTTAAAACCTAAAGCAAAATCACTTCACTTCTCATTGTTTCTTTATTTAAAAACATGATAGTAGGGCTGAAGAGATGGTTTATTGGAAGATGCTTGCATTCAAAGCCAAAGGACCCAGGTTCAATTCCACAGGACCCACCCACATTAGCCAGATGTACAAGGGAACACACATATCTGGAGTACATTTGCAGTGGCTGGAGGCCCTGGCATGCCCATTCTCTCTCAATCTTTCTACTTGCCTATTTCTCTTAAATAAAACAAATAAAAATTTTTAAAAAACTTAAAAAAATAAAAGATGAGAGTAATACCTATTTCACAAAATGATTGTATGAAGTTTATAAGATTAATGTAAAATGGCTAAGTATAAACATTCTCACTTTTAGGTGAACTATCAGATTATTATAGGTGGTCCTGGATCTACTACCTAATCTAACCTGCTGGCCTATACTTATCATTCATAATCACTAAGCAAGAAAATTTGTGGTGCCTTCCATAATTAAAAAACACATTCACATAAAGAACCTACACTTAATCAAACTCAGATAAGCCCAGGGTTTTTTTTTAATTAAAAAATAAAAACACTTCATAAGGAGGATGTATGGGAACTCTCATGGGTCAAAACACTGTAAAAAAAAGCATATGCACAAACCGACTCTTAAAGAAAATTACTTGTGGGAAAACAACTTCTAAAATATTCTGAGGGACATATATACAGACTTCAAGTAACCATGCAATCTTTACATCAGCTGTAGTGTGGCAAAAGGCAGTTCCTTTAGAATCCTCAGCCTTCATTCTTCAGGTTACACTCTCATTTCCAAAAGAGACCAAAGATATGTAAGGTATATGACCTCTAGAATTAATATCATTGATTCAGGCAGCAAGACCCTGATGAAACCAAGAGATATTGTTAGAGACACATCATGAATGTGGACCAATATCTGGAAATTTGCAAAAGGTATTTAGGCCCCTGATCAAGCAGAAGTGTCATATTATTTGGTTTACATTCAAAATTAAGTTGACTCATCATTGTCAAAAATGAACTTTCTTCTGGGTTACGAAACTTCATTATGAGACTTGAGATACACTGGTTTGGAAAGTGTGATGGTTAATCTCGTCAAGTAGGTAGGATTTAGAATCCTCTCCAGGGCTCAGGGAACACTGGAAAATGGAACAGAAATAATGTGAAAGTGAGCAGATGGAAAGAAGTGCTGTGGAACTGTCATGTGGACATGATAAAACCATTGCATTTATGAACTCACAGCAGCTGTGGTTACCTGTGCAAGACCCGCAGATGACAGGGCTAGTCAGCATTCTGTTATAGATGTAGATAGGGGTTGCGCTTGGGAAGCCACTCTTCCTTCCTGATGGGCTAACAGTTAAAGTTTGCTTCTAAAGTTCTAAAGTTCTCTTCTACTGAATCTCCTTCTGAAAAAGTTACACATAGCATGCCATTTCCTATAACCCAGCGAAGTTATTATCATATGGACTAATTTTGTAAGATAGCATGAACAAATGACAGGCATGGTACTTACTGTTATTTTTATATTAAGAATTTTCAACCAGATGTGGTGATGCACATTTTTAATTCTAGCACTTGGGAGGCAGAGGGAAGAGGGGCACTGTGAGTTTGAGGCCACCCTGAGACTACATAGTGAATTTCAGGTCAGCCTGGGCTAGAGTGAGACCCTACCTCAAAAACAAAAAACAAAACAACAACAACAAAAAAAACAAGCATTTTCAAAACACAAAGCATCATGACTCATCATTCATTCATCTTTTAATGAGATTCAGAGCCCATTAAGATTTCTTCCTTCAGGGCTGGAGAAATGGTTTAGCGGTTAAGTGCTTGCCTGTGAAGCCTAAGGACTCTGGTTCGAGGCTCGATTCCCTAGAGCCCACGTTAGCCAGATGCACAAGGGATTGCATGCATCTGGAGTTCGCCTGCAGTGGCTGGAGGCTGTAGCGTGCCCATCCCTCCTGCTTATTTCTATGTAGCTCTCAAATAAATACATAAAAAGTACTTTTTTTAAAAAAATGAGTTCTTCCTTCAATAATATTTTACATTCCACATTGACCTACATGCAGGAAATATTATTAAGCATATATATAATGTACTTGGCACATTAATTAGTCTACTACTTCTCACAAAAAGTAATTAGATAAGTTTTATCTCCATTTGTAGATGAGAAAAGTGGATCATTTAAAGTTGAGTAGCTTGTTGTTGGTTACATGCCTAATAAATGGTGAGTAGGATTTGAACACGGTAGTCTAACTTTACTACGCTGCCTTTTTCAAAACAGAAGTTTTAAGAAAATTTCCCCAAGAAAAATGCTCATTTGAACTTCAGGACATTTAACACAATGGTTGGGTAGTTAGATTAAACAAACTAGGAAGACTTTTATAAATGTAGACATAAGAAATAGTATAAATCAAGATACAAAATAACATCTTTTTAAAAGATAAAATTTCCTTCCTTAAACTTGGCAGTATTTCAACATACAAAAGATATACAAAGTAATTCATTTGAACACACACGTACCCTGCAATAACTTTAACACATCTTAACCTTTTGCCTGCCGCATTTTCTGCAGATTACTTTGGTAAAAATAAGACAGAGATACAATGAAACTCTTCTGTTACATTCTTTTCATCTAAAAGTAACCATTATTTTGATATGGATAGATACCATTTCTTTATGTGAGCTATACATTTGGAACTCACGTTTTCCTGGTTTTAAAAGTTTGATTTGTGCTATTTCATATACACCTTTCTGCAGCTTGCTATTTCCTCCTATCAGTATTGTGTTAATGTACTTACCTATATTAGTACTAGTAAGCTTGAGGTTATTGATTTTCACCTTTAATAGTTTGTGTATATCAACTTTTTCAACAATGTTACTTATCCAATCTCCTAATAGTAGCGACTATTTCACCATCTTACGATGCGGTGAACATTCTTGTGCCCTGACTGACATCAAAGTGTAACTTTGTATATAAAACTTTTCAACGTGCGGTTTAGTAGGAAAGATAGCGGAAGAACCTTATTTCCAGCAGAGGCCTCTCTGCCATCAGTTTCAAGAAAGGTAAGAAACAAAGATGATGGGTCGTACAGAGCACATTGAGACCATTTCCACTAGGAAGCATTGGGGGGGGGGAAGGTGTATGCTATTTCTATAAGATGACACCATTAATAATGCCTTTCATTCCTCTTTAAGGGTTACCCAATAGTTTCACATGTGTCTAAACCAGAAGGTGAATTCCACGGCGACTAAACTGAGCACCAAGGTGAGTCAACTCGAGTGTGACAGTGGACAGTAGACATGACAGCACGAGAGAAGTTTTGGGGTCCACCAGGGCCTAATCTCACTTTCCACCGCCAAAGTCAAGGAAGGCGAGGACCTAGGGATGGACGCAGGAGCCTCCGAGCGTCTCCCCGCTTTCACTCACGAAGACGTCTAGTCTGCGGAAGCCTCCGCGACCGCCACACGCCCACAGGGCAGCCTTCCAACCCGGTTCTTTCAAGCAGCAACCCCTGAGGCTCACGCCAACTCCGTAAGGAGCCAGCGGGGCGGTTCCCGCAGCTCCGGAATCTGACGCGCAACTGCGCGGGGCGGCACCGGCGGCGGCCATCTTTAGTGAGGGCAAGACCCCACCCTCGCCACCCGCCTCCCACTAACCTCAGTGTCCCCGGGGGTTTTCACCCTACAAACGCCCACGCGGTTAACCTGAGAGACGGTGTTGAAGAAACACAGAAAGAGGAGCCGAGGCCCCCCGACGGACAACAACGTAAGCGCCCAAGGCGGGCCATGTAAACATGGCGGTTAAGGTACGTAAACCCACGCTGACGCCAGTGAAGTCGTGCAGGAAAGTGGGCGGGGAAAGGGGGGGGGGGAGAGAAAAGGCAGGAGATCTCGCGAGATGTGCGCAGTCTCGGCTGGCCCGGAAGCCTGGTGTGAGGGCGGGGGAGAGCGGAGGAGGAGGAGGGCGCCGAGTCGGTCCGCCTGCTGGGGTGGCGAGTGCGTAAGCGTGCGGTGACGCGGGCGGCTACGCTGCGGAATCGGCGTAGGCGCCTTTGGAGAATCGGCGCGGCGCGGCGCCGGGGCTGGTCGCGGAGGGGGAGGGGATGTCGGTCAGTGCGAGATCCACTGCTGCTGAGGAGAGGATCGCCCACTGCAGCGCCATGGGTGAGCCTCAGCCCCGGGCCGGCCGCCGAGCCGAGCCGAGCGGAGCGGAGCCGGAGTTGACGGGGAGGGACGGTGCTGAGACGAGGCGGCGGGAGAAAGGGGCGAGGGCCGCTGCGGCCGGGGCGGGGGGACGCGGGGCGCGGCGGCCCGGGCCCGGGGGGAGGGGAGGCGGTGACAGTTTGAATGTGAACGCGAGGGGAGCCGGGGCGGCGGCGTTTCCTGTGCGGGCGGCCCCCGCGGGGCCCGGCGCCGGCGGGATGCGAGCCGAGAGCCGAGGCCTCTGCGGCCGAGCGGGGCCGTCTCGGCCCGGTCCTCCCCACCTCCTCCTCCTCCTCCTCCTCCTCCGGGCCTGGCCCGCCCAGTGCCGCTGGCCGAGGTCCTCGTCGCGGGGGTGCGCGCTCGGCTGGAGAGGGGCCGCCGGGGCGGGCGGAAGGAGGATGCACCCGGTCCTCGGCGCGCACGTCTCCTCCCTTCCCCTCCCGCCACTCGGGCAAGCCTTTCCACCGGCGCCCCCGAGGATGGAGGATGGATGGCGGGCTAGGGTCCAGGATCGAGGATCCGGGGCTGGGTTTGGGTGGAATTTTTTTTTTTTTTTTTTTTTTTAGGGAATTGGGGAGACCTAGACGTCAGGGAAGGGCGCCCTCAAGAGGAGGTAGAAAGGGTGGGATCCGGGGTCTTCGGATGGGGCTGCTGAAGTTTTAAGGAAATAAATTTTGAGAATAAAGTATGCCTAGTTTATTCTGTTAAGAAGCCCTTTCATTTCCTTTCTTCACCACGTATTGGAAAAAGAACAGGCCATTTCATTCACATTTTCCACTCCCGAGTTCCATTTCATACTCCGTATGTAATATGAAATAAGCAACTGAGATTTTTTTTTTCACCTGACACATTTCCACTTGCCAAGTTAAGTTACCTTTGGAGAGTGCACTGTTTGAAGTGTTTTAACTAAAGGTGAAGAATCTGATGTCCATATGATTGTGTAATTACTTAACTACTTATTACATTCTTGCGAGGTTATTGCTAAGTAGTTTAACCTTACAAGAGTTTTTTTTTTTTCTCTTGTGTTGAGAATCCAAATGAATGAAGTAATTTATATCCACCAGGATTTTATTTGACTTAAATGATTATGAACATGCAGGGGATTGAGTGTAGTAAGTTTCCCCTTCTGATGTTTATAAGCAAGTTGAGGAAGTAGGTTTTATGTATCCAGGTAGAAGTGAAATTTGTAGAATCTTGACAGACTGAAGGATGGATACAGTTTGTGCTTGAATTCCTTATTACTTCAAACAGCAAGAAAGGGATACGTAGGGTTCTGTGGGCAGGAAGCAGTTTTTCATTACATTCATCTGTTCAGTGGATGAGACTAGAGATAGGATTGAGAACAGTTTTAAAAGAAATGCAGAAGCTGCATAGGTTGTAGGCATGTTAGCATTGTGTCATTTGGTGATAGTGTGATGTGATGGAGCTGGATCCCTTTTATACTAAGAATAAATATATCATATGTGCTCTTGGGTATATGGAATTGATAACAAATTTATTTTGTGTTTATAGAAAGTTGATTCATGTTTTCCTAACTTAGTTTAGTAGTTTTTAAGTTACTGGTTTTGGTTTAGAGATAGAGCTGTTTGTCCGTACCTGCGTGAAAACAGTATTATCAATAGATTGGGTTGTTTGTCATAAAGTTGATTGGGTAGACTTGTGCATTGTTCCCATAGAAATAATCTGTTGGAATGTTTTAGGTAGTCTGAGACTAGGCAGACTCCTAACTGGCCTTAGGGCAGTTTAAGGGGTTATGCATTAACTGCAAAGCCTGAGGAGGGCAGAAAGAGACCAAAGACTTAGATCTGTGGCTTTTAAGGTCCCAGTAAGGAGGAGTAAGGAGATAGATGAGCACACTAGTTAGATGAAGATGGTGATGGAGCTGGTTGGTTTCAGACATAATCTCACTGTATTCATAAGTCACTGTAGACTTTTTTGCTGCATGTCCAACCTGACATTGCCATAGTTTGTGTCTACAAAGGTCACACCAGAGAACAGTTTAACCAAGTTACAAACAAACAAAAAACAAATAAATTGGGAAAAAACAATCTTATGTTTAAAGTAGCTTGGAACTTTATGTTGGACCACCTTCGTAGTAATTTTTGGCCACATAAAAATAGAGTATTGTTACTTTACCGATTGCCCACAGGAAACCTTGTTTTATATTTTGACTTTAAAAGCTACTGTTAATTTTTATTAGTGGTTAGAGATGCTTGCTTGAAAAGCCTCTGGTTCAGCTTCTTTTCCCTAGCATCCATATAAAGCCAGATTCCAAAGGGCAGGGGCACACATCTTAAGGGTATCCTTTGACCTCTACAAGGCACATACATGTTCTTTGCAAACATCAGTAAATAAATAAGTAAACAAATTTTAAAAAGCCGAGGGCTGGAGAGATGGCTTAGCAGTTAAGGTACTTGCCGGCAAAGTCAAAGGGCCCAAATTCGATTCCCAAGTACCCACATTAAGCTGGATACACGAGGTGGCACATGCATCTGGAGTTTGTTTGCAGTGGTTAGAGGTCCTAGCACACCTGTTCTCTCCCCCACATCTCTCTTTCTGCCTCTCTCTCTCAAATAAACAAATACATGAGTTTTTTTAAATAGTTGAAATTTGTTAGTATATTTTTACAAAGGTTTCACACAAAAAATTATAATTTTCTATACTGTATAGACTGTAGATTAACATCCAGTTTATTGTATGATGGAAACTTACGTAGAAAAATTAAATCTTGATCGAGTAGAATTCTAAAAATCATGATTTTGGGTTTGGCTTCCTAGGTAAGAACATACTGTTAAATGTAGACCATTGGACTCTGTGACAGCGTTTTCCAGACTGCAGGTTTCTATCAAGTAGTGGCTCTTGATACCAGTTCTGTTTACTTATGCTTTTCAAAGAAATAGAAAATATCAGGACATTAAACTTAGTATAGACTTTTTTTGGAGGGAATTAAAATTCGTTTTACAACTTATGTAATGGGTGGGGCTGTATTTTTGATTTTTCCCTAATGATTATGGTTAAAAATGCAGTATGGGTCATGTCTTTAAATCTTATGGTAGGGGTTGGTGGTCTTGGTATGAGAAAGAAAGTCTTTAGTAAAGGCTATAAGTCCATGCTGCTTTTTCTTAATTTGTATTCACTTATTCTGAACATTAATAGAAATTAGTGGGGTTAAAGAGGTCTAGGTCCTGTCCATCTTGAGAGGAAGTCATCCCCAAATCCAGATAGAAACCACAGTGGGTCTCAAATGAAAATGGTACTCTTCAGTGACTGTTGTAGCCCTAGAGGAGAAATGCTCTGTTGGTTTTAGTTTTCTCTTGTTCTTTTGCATCATTAAATATCTAGAGACTGTGTTTTGAGCATGAGCCTACGGCCTTAGCCAGACTCAAAAGAAGTCCTTGAGTCTTACACTGGTGCCACTTGACCTCTTCAGAGGTAGAGAATAAACATAAGGGTTCCAGCTCAAAACTTTAATGATCATGAAAGCATATTGTGTAATGATTGAGAGCATCAGTCTTTATGTCAGACACGGATTAGTGCTGCATCATTCATAATAGGTTAGTGCTTCTGAAATGGATGAAGGATTTCTTTTCTTTCCTTTTTCTCCTTTCTCCCTGTCTCCCTCCCTTCTTTCATCTATCATCTTGCACTCCAAAGTATTGCAATAAAAAAAAAAAAGAATAAGAGACAAAAGCCTCAAAGATTTATTATTAGGTTCAGTACAGTAAAAATGGCCTGCTGTAGAAAAAAATACCTATTCCTGAGAATAGAGATGCAGCTTAGTGATAAAGTATTTGCTTAGCATATGTGAGGCCCTGGGTTTGATCATCAGCATTTGCCTCTGGCAAAAAGAAGTCCATTTCTGTGCTCACAATTTCTATAATTTGACATAAACTGATAATAGAATTTATCCATTGGTTCACTCTGTTTTCAGAATAGTCCAGCTTGAAGGTTGCAAAAGATGAAGTGTCTGTCATGTTCAAAGTCTATATAGTTGAAGCCATGGTTTATTTTTTCTTTCTTATAAACTTTTTTATTGACAATTTTCATATATTACATAATGTATTTTGATCATAATCCCCCTCCTGGTCCCTTCTCTTGTCTCTCCTTCGTCTTTGCACTGAAACTTCTTTCAAACTAGTCCTACTTTGATGCTGTTTTTCTTCCCCTCCTTCACCATCCATATTGGAATGTGCAGGTCATGCATGCAACAGCCATACCTTGTCTGGAAGACCGCATTCTAAAGTATTCTTCTCTATCCTTTGGTTCTTAGGTTTTTTCCATTCCTCTTCTGCAGTGTTCCCTGAGCCTTAGGGGACATAATGTAGATGTTTCATTTAGCACTGATATTCTGTAGTCACTCATTCTCAATATTTTGATGAGTTTCGAGTGCTACCAGTAGTCTCTGATCGCCTGCATAAAGAAGCTTCTCTGAAACCTAAGGGCATAAACGTAAATATTTAGAGGACAATTTGACGGGCACAACATAATCCATTTAGTAGAAGAAACAATAATAGCTTTCCTTCTAGGGCCTATGCCCTTTCAAGCTACAGGCTTCTGAATAGGTTTTCAATGCCAGGCATGAATTCCTGCCCATAGAGTGGGCTTCAAATGCAATCTGAGAGCAATTGGTTACCTCCATATCAGTCATGCCTCTATTGCACCAATGGGCATGTCTTAACCTGTGAAGCCATTATTTCTTAACTTCAAAAGTATCTTGAAGGCTGAGAAGAGTAACACCATCTGTTTGAAAGAATAGAATGCTTCTGCTTACATTATTTTAAAGTTTGTTTTGGATATTCATATGATATTTGCATTTTCATCAACGTTTGTTTGCTTTATAAAGAATATAAAGTGATACCTGTCTTCCTTCCCCACTAATCCAAAAGTTAACATGAACTCTGTTGCAGATGTAGCACATTGTTTCTGGTTCATATAGCTGAGGAGCTATGATAGATTACTTTTGGAAGCTTTGAAATGAGGCTCCATTCAGTTTCCCAATCTTGAAATATTGTCGTTTATCTTTTAATAATGCTTTGTTGAGGGTGGTGTGCAGTCTTGTGTGTTTGGATGATGTTTTCCAGCACCCCTGAGATGAGAGTAGTGCATGTCCTCTCCAGTTGTGAAAATGTGTACAGACATTTCTAAATATGTGTGTTTGGAGGGGGAGATTGTAAATGAGAAAGCTGTATCAAGTGATAGAGAGCTATCAAAGGTTTTATAGGTCAGAAAGTCATCTTCTTTAGCTATCTTCCATAATTTTCTTCCTTAAACTTCTATCATTTAATATTCTTTGTATTTCCCAAACCTGACAACAAATTCTCTAAGTAGCTACTTTGTTTTTGTTTTCATGTTTTGTAAGCTTAGCATTGGTTCATATGTATTTTTACATTGTGTTTGGTTATTACCGGATATATGCAACATCATGCTCAGTTGGTATCTTTCAAAGTGTAACACGATCCTCAGGTCAGTCATGGCCTTGTATTAAAATTGCAGATTTCCAGGCATGGTGATGCACACCTTTAATCCCAGCACTCAGGAGTTTGAGAAGTAGAAGGATTACTGTGAGTTTGAGGCCAGTCTCAGAGCTGTAAAGTTTTAGTTCGGCCCAGGCTAGAGTGAGACCCTACCTCGAAAGCCCCCTGCAAAAAAATGTCGATTATCTGTTTCCCAGTAATACCCATTGATTCACAGTTTCTGTGTCAGGAGCCCAGGAACCTACATTTCTACATGCTTCCCACATAATTGTTTAGGTCTAGCTTTTATATTATGAAATGCATACATTCTAAGGACTTATTTCAGTGAACCCTAGATATATAAACACAAACACATTTTGTAGTTTTTATTGCAACCAAGACACCAAACATTTCTACTATCCCAATGTTTCCTTTGCAATTATTTCCTATATTTTGTTGTTGTGCCAAACCACGCTATAATAAATAAATTGGGGCAGTGATAATTCTATGTGCGTGTTAGCTAAGTGCTTTTGAAGGTTTTGCTTTGATAGCATCAAAGCAGTGAAATTGATGTAAAGTCAATGTATGTGTAATGTATTGATGTTAGTTACATTATTGCTAGATTGGTGTTAAGTATGGATGTTAAGTCAGTTTAGGACTTAAATACTCAAGTTTATTCACATGAATATTTATTTTGTACATGCTGTGAATTTGACATTGAAAGACTGAATATAATGCTATGACTGTAGAAACAGGCATGATAAGTAAGAACTTAGGTTAGACAATCTGACTTGGATTCAAATTTGAACTCTAAAGTTTAACAGAATCTTGGGCAAAATGTTTTGGATGTTTTTCAGCCAGTGAGTCTCAGTGATCCTTATGGGGTTAAATGTAGTTGTTCACATTTTTCTGCTGTGTCCATTTACCGACCTTTTGTTCTTTTTAAGTTTGTAGCTACCCAGTTTGCTATAACATTCTGTGTTTTAGTTATTTGTCTTAAAAAAAAAAAATTCTCGGGGCTGGAGAGATGGCATAGCAGTTAAGCACTTGCCTGTGAAACCTAAGGACCCGGGTTTGAGGCTCGATTCCCCAGAACCCATGTTAGCTAGATGCACAAGGGGGCACATGCATCTGGAGTTCGTTTACAGTGGTTGGAAGCCCTGGTGCACCCATAATATCTCTGTCTCTCTCTGCCTCTTTCTCTCTTTGTCTGTCACTCTCAAATAAATAAATAAAAGCAAACAAAAAAAATTCTGGTTCATTTTGTATTGAGGGTCGGCTATGTGTTAAACATTGAAGTAGCATATACTTGGTTTCCACTTCTATAAAGTTAACTTGTTGGGTGAAAGGAAAATAACTTTAAAGTGGAATAGTTCCCTTATCATGGATATATACAATAATATACTAATAAAAGAGCTACCAAAAACATTTAGGTCATTGTTTAGTTTGCAAACACTGAAAATGCTGAGAAGATAGCATATAATAGGGTAGCTTTCTCAATGCTGGGAAGCACAGTTTGGATTTTTGGTAAAATGAGAACGTGGCACAAATGGATGCAATTAATAATACTACATAGAGCTAATCAGCCAGGGTCTCGTGTAGCCCATGCTGAACATACACCATGATCCAGCTCCATAAGGTTTATCTTTCATTTGAATCTCTGCTGAAAGTTTTTGAGAGTTGGAAGATTTCATTGTGTTGTAATTGATTTCTAAGTATAGTTGGTCACTAGTGGATTCCAGTTAACAAATTAGAATGTAACCAAGATAAAGTACTTTTCCTTGTAGCTTTTTTGTTGGTCTTGCTGTTTATAATCTCTTCCTACTTCATTTAACAAATCTGTGTTCAGATTATTATGCCTAAAACTATTTTCATAGGATAACTTATGTGTTGCAGAACTTTAATATTTACCATATTGTGTAGGCTTCTAGGGTTAGTATTAAAATACTACTTTGGCTTTAGCAGCAGAATTTTAGTTGTTTACTTTTAGGCTGGGTACCAGTTGTGTATTTTTAAAACAATATTTTTATTTGTCAAGAGGAAGGGTGAGAGGGAGAGAGGTAGAGAAAGAGAGAGAGAGAGGTGAACATGAGCATGCCAGGGCCTCTTGTCTCTGCAAATGAACTCTGGTGGCAGGAGCCACTTTGTGCATCTGACTCTATGTGGGTACTGGGGACTAGAACTCAGGCTGTCAGGCTTTGTAAGCAAGCGCTTATAGCAGACGAGCCATCTCCCCAGCTCTAGTTGTGTATTTTTTATCAAAAGCTTCCCAGATACTTCTGATTGCAGTCAGGTTTGGAAGTCATTTATTTGAAGGATAAAAATAAAAGTACGTAGGCCTTAGTAATAGCTGTCCTCCATTGCACAGTGCCTGACAACATTTATTTGTAATTTTTGTGTGTGAATTATCTAATCCATCATATTAATTATTTCATATGTACTCTACAGTGATCTCATAAGGATATTTTTCCAATGCCAAGATAATAAAGATAATTTTCCCACCAGAGCACACCTCTTAGTGGTAGCGTTGACTGAAAGTCAGGTTTTCAGCTATTCTCATCTGGTTTCTGATCCTCTTATGTTCCTTTCTTTCTTTCTTTCTTTCTTTCTTTCTTTCTTTCTTTCTTCTTTCTTCTTTCTTTCTTTCTTTTTAATTTATCATGTGTGTATTTGTTAGTGTGAGCAGACTTGTGCATACAGGTGCACGAGCACTAATGTGTGCATGATTGTGGAGCCAGGGTCAGTGTTAGGTGTTTTACTTAATTAGCCTGCACCTTATTTTTGAAGCAGAGTCTCAGTGGAGCTGGAGCTCACCAATTCAGCTCCATTAGCTCACCAGCCAGGGCCTAAGTTTCCCACCTCTGCATCTTCTGTGCTGGTGTTAACAGGCCACCACACCCAGATTTTATGTGGATACTGGGGATTTTAACCTGGTTCTCATGCTTGTATGGCAAACTCTTTATCAACTGCAATTTCTGCAGCCTAACTTGTTGTTATTGTTATTTAAAATCTTTTAAACTTTCAAGCAGTTGTTTTAGTGCCTCCTTGGTTTAGCCTTTCCTCTGTATTCAGGTCATATAATGTTTAGTGTTCTTGCCTCTCCTTACAATATTTTGACTTACCTTGAAGGTCCATAACCTATTAAGGCAGGACCAAGTCAAAACTACTACTTCTGGGAAACTTTCTAAATGTTTGAGTCCTTAATTATTCATTTACCTTGAATCCTATATGACTATACTCCCTTTTAGCAGGTAGCAGCATTTGTAGACTGTTTTAAAAGACTTTGTAGACATTTTTAAAAGAAAAAAAATTAATTTGCAAGCAGAGAGAGATAAAAGAGAGATGAGCCAGAGAGAATGGGCATGCCAAGACCTCCAGCTGCTGCAAACAGACTCCAGATGCATGCACCATTTTGTTCATCTGGTCTTACATGGGTACTGGGGAATTGAATTCAGGTCACTAGGCTCTGCAGGCAGGTGCCTTACCTGCTGATGCATCTCTCCAGCCTGTGCCATTTTTAAATATATTTGTTGTTGTTTATTTTTTACTTATTTGAGAGCAACAGACAGAAAGAGGCAGAGAGAGAGAGGGAGAGAGAGAATGGGCGCACCAGGTCCTCTAGCCACTGCAAATGAACTCCAGACGTGTGCTCCCCCTTGTGCATCTGGCTAATGTGGGTCCTGGGGAATTGAGCCTTGAACCGGGTCCTTAGGCTTCACAGGCAAGTGCTTAACCACTAAGCCATCTCTCCATCCCTGTTTTTTTGCAAGCAGTGGTGGGGTGGGGAAGAAGAGAGACAGAGAGAATAGGTATGTCAGGGCCTGCAGCTGCTGCACACAAGCTCGAGACACATGAGCCACTTTGTGCATCTGGCTTTTATGTGAATACTGGGGAATCAAACTCAGGTCGTTAGGCTTTGCAGGCAAGTGCCTTAACTGATAAGCCATTTCTCCAGCACAAGTCTTTTTTACTCTTATTTCTTACCAAACTTATTCTTTTCTGGTCGTCGTCGTCTTTTTTTTTTTTTTGAGGCAAGACCAATGGACTACCTTAAAAAAATTATTTATTTGAGAGAGAGGGAGAGAATGGGCACGCCAGGGCCTCCAGCCACTGGAAACCAACTGCAGATGCCTGCGCCCCCTTGTGCATGTTGCTTTACGTGGGTCCTGGAGAGTCAAACCGGGATCCTTTGGCTTTGCAGGAAAATGTCTTAACAGCTAAGCCATCTCTCCAGCCCTGGACTGCTTTTTTTTTTTTTTTTTTTTTAAATGTGAGAGAGAAAGAGAATTTGCATGCCAGGACCTCCAGCCACTGTAATCAAACTCCAGACACGTGCCCTCTTGTGTGCATGCGTGACCTGGAGAGTCGAACATGAGTCCTTAAGCTTCTCAGGCAAGTGCCTTAGCCGCTAAGCCATCTATCCAGCCCCTTCAGATCTTTTAAAAACAGTTTAGAAAAAAACCAAAAAAACTATGCATGTGGCCTAGTACCACTAAAAGCTTAGAAATGTTTTTATGTTTTATCAGTTCTTGTTCATTTGTCATGTTGTAGATCTTGGTGATGGGTTAGTATTGTAGTCTTGTAATAGATGACATGCTTCTGTAGACTTTCACTAGCATCTAACTGCATTATAACTTTTTTTGGGGGGGGTTGGTTTTTCAAGGTGGGGTCTCCCTCTTAATTAGTCTCAGGTTAGCCTCAAACTCACAGCCTCAAGTGTTGGGATTAAAGGCGTGCACTGCCACACCCAGCTAATTAGCTTCATTGTAGATAGCACTGCTATCTATTAAAGTCTGCTAATGAGTCCTAAATGTAAGTTGCTTTTTAGGGCAAGTTTATTTTCTTCACTGTCATCCAAGATGCTTCTATCTGTTCCTCTTCGATGTGTTTTACTTATTCAGACTTTTTTTTAATTAAGAAGGGCTTGTTGGGCTGGAGAGATGGCTTAGCGGTTAAGCGCTTGCCTGTGAAGCCTAAGGACCCCGGTTCGAGGCTCGGTTCCCCAGGTCCCACGTTAGCCAGATGCACAAGGGGGCGCACGCGTCTGGAGTTCGTTTGCAGAGGCTGGAGGCCCTGGCGCTCCCATTTTCTCTCTCTCCCTCTATCTGTCTTTCTCTCTGTGTCTGTCGCTCTCAAAGAAATAAATTAAAAAAAAAAAAAAGGGGGGGCTTGTTGAGCAGGTCACATATATCCCAGTATCCTTTTTTTCCCCCCTGCATTTCTGTTATAGTCCTGTCAGTAAAACTTACTTTTTTTAGGTTACAGATTGGGATAAGGGAAGTGCACATGGGGTAGGTCCACATATTTCATATTAAATCTCATTTTGGATTCTATTAGCACCACACTGTAACCAACTGAGCTAATTGGTCATGCTCATTTTGGATTCTAAATGTCTTATCAAGATTTTTTTGTTTTTACCTAGCTTTTGTCACTTGAAAGCTCAACATGTGTACCTTCTGTATTTTCTTCATATCATTAAGCAATGTCATTTTGGCTTACTTGGATAAAAGGTCCTTGGATCATTGTGATGTATAATTCTGCTGTTTGATAAACAGGCAGCTATGAAGCCATCTTATTTATCAGTGTTTTGCTTTTGCCCATATACATATCGTAATTTGGTTGATATGTTGTAAGAATTACCTCTTACAGTTTCTTCCTTTTTGTTCTAACTAGTTTGTCAGAAATAAAAATCAACACCACCTGATTTAACCTGTTAAAACTATGCCCAGGGCTTTCCAGGGAAATTGGCTTATGGTTAAAGGCTCTTTGCTTACAGAGCTTGATGGCCCAGCTTCAATTCCGCAGTACCTACGTAAAGCCTGATACACAAAGTGGTGCCTGTACCTTGAGTTGCAGTGGTAGGAGGCTCTGATGCATCCATTCTGTCTCTCCCTTTCTTTTCCTCTTGCAAGTAAATAAATACTTTTTCTTAAGTAAGCCCATGAGTTAGGGAGATGATTTATTGGTTATAAGTGTTTGCCTGCAAAGCTTGCAGACCCATCCCAGATTCACTTCACCAGCCACTCACATAAAGCCTAATATAAGCATCTAGCATTCTGTTTGTAGTGACAAGAGACTCTGGCATACTCATACACAAGCGTGCACACATGTGCGCACACAAAAGGATATATTAAAAAAGTAAGCCCAAACTGACTTGGTATACATACTCATTTTTAATGTAAGCATTAAAAAATATATTTATATATGTATGCATTTGAGAGAGAGAGAAAGAGGCAGATAGAGAGATTGGGTACACTAGGGCCTCTACCCACTGCAAATGAACTCCAGATGCACGCACCACCTTGTGCATCTGGCTTATGTGGGTCCTGGGGAATCGAACCTAGGGTCTTTGTCCTCTCAGGCAGGTACCTTAACAGCTGAGCCATTTCTCCAGCCCTTACTGTGTAAACTTTTAAAAAATTGAAGTATTTCAGATTCCTTAATAATAACTCAGAAAATGGAAGACAGCAGAACACTGAAGTATTGTAAGCCCAGTTAACAAAATACCACTGGAGTTAAAAATTGGGTAGTATTTTCTTGTATGCTGTTTGTTTGTTGTTGTTTTTTTTTAGCCCTGGCTGACCTGGAAATCACTGTAATCTTAGGCATGACTCTCCTGCCTCTGCCTTCTGAGTGCTGGGATTAAAGGCATGTGCCACCATGCCCAGTTCTTGTCAACTTTTTTTTTTTGTTTTTTTGGAGGTATTGTCGCACTGTAGCTCAGGCTGACCCGGAATTCACTATGTATTCTCAGGGTGGCCTCAAACTCATGGCAATCTTCCTACCTCTGCCTCCCAAATCTTGGGATTAAAGGTGTGTGCCACCACACCCGGCCTCTTGTCAACTTTTAAAAAAAGTATTTATTTATTTACTTATGGTGTGTGTGTGGCCAGGGGTCGGGGAGAATGGGCATGCCAGGGCCTCCAACCACTGCAGACAAACTCCACATGCATGTGCCATTTTGTGCATATGGGTTACATGGGTTCTGGGGACTTGAACCTGGGTCCTTTGGCTTCACAGGCAAACACCTTAGCTGCTAAGCCATCCCCAGCCCTAAAAAATACTTATTTAGTGAATGTGAGAGGGAGAGAATACGAATGAATGGGCATGCCAAGGCTACCTGCTGCTGCAAATAAATTCCAGGTACATGCATCACTTTGTGCATCCGGCTTTATGTGGGTACTGGGGAATCAAACCCAGCCCATCAGGCTTTATAAAGAAATACCTTTAACAGCAGAGCCTTCTCTTCAGCCTCCTTTGTAAACTTACTTTTTGCACGTGTGCAGGTGTGTGTGTGTGTGTGTGTGTGTGTGTGTGTGCGCGCGCGCGCGTGTGCATGTACATGAATGTGGAGGCTAGGGTCTAACCTTTGTTGTTTCTTTCGAGACAGGCTTTTTCATTGGTTTAGAGCACTCCATATAGGGTAAACAGGATGGCTAGCAAGCCCTTGGAGTGATCCTCGTGTTTTCACTTCCTTACCATTGGAATTAAAGTGTGTGCCCTTATGCCTAACATTTTTACATGGATTCTGGGGATCAAACTCAGATCCTTTTACTTGTAAATCAGGCAATTTACTGATTGAGCTATTTCCCCAGCCCTCTTTGTATACGTTATAGCAAGCTATAATGATGGCTCATGGTTTTATTTCTTGGATTAATATTTAGGCTAAGTCCTATGGCACGTATATGTTCAACTTTTAAGAATCTCAAAGCTATATTCCAATGTCATAGCAATACTTTACATCCCCATCAGGAATTTATCAGTTCCAGTTGCTCTGCATACTCAATTTTAATAAGATTCTAGTAGATGTGTAGAGGCAGCCATTGGATATATAATTTTTGAAGCAAGGTCTCTCTGTGTAACATTGGCTAGTCTGGATTCACTTTGTAAGCCAGGCCTTAAACATTCAGTGATTCTCCTGCTTCTGCCTCCCAAATACTCACACCACTACAATCAGTTAGAATTTTAATTTGTCTTTTCCTCATGACCAATACATTTGAGGATCTTCTTTATATAATTGATGGTCATCTATTTTCTTTTGTGATCTTTTTGAAATCTCTGGTCCATTTTAAAATTTGACTGTCTTGAGTTCTAAGAATTTTATCTACTTAAGATAGTAGTCCTTTGTTAGGCTATACAAATACTTAATCCCATTATACTCTTACCCTTTAATTTTATCATGTATTAAATACTTGCTTGCAGCAATTATTATTGTGCTGCTTTATCTTAAAGTGACTTTATGCTTTTATGTTGCTACATTTTAAGGGGACTTTCTTGTGAGAAATAGCTTTTCCTTATTTAATTAGGGTTTTTTTTTGAAAAAAAAATTTATTTATTTGAGAGTGACAGAGAGAGAAAGAGGCAGAGAGAGAGAGAATGGGCACACCAGGGCCTCCAGCCACTGCAAACAAACTCCAGACGCGTGCACCCCCTCATGCATCTGGCTAATGAGCCTCGAACCAGGGTCCTTAGGCTTCACAGGCAAGTGCTTAATGGCTAAGCCATCTCTCCAGCCCAAATTAGGAGTTTTTCATGAGCATAGGAATATATGAATATTAGTTGAGAACATTTCCTTACTTTCTGGCTTCTCTTTGTTGGCCCTGCCTCAGCTATGGAATCAGTCCTTGCCCAAGGATTCTCTTATTTGAAAATGGTATTTACATGCTAAGATCTAAATACTAGAAATATTGGTATTGGAATATCATGGCTTTTATTTGAGAATTGTATTTACATGTTAAGATATAAATGCTAGAAACATAGGCATTAGAATATCATTGCTTCTAGGTTTCTTGAGCAGAGGTAGGAAATACATATATTCACATACGTTTCTGTGTAAATACATATGTATATTTAAGAACCATGAATTAACTCATACTGAAAAACTGATTCCTACCCACTGTTGCAGGGTTCAGGCTAGCCTTTTTTGACATGTATAGACGTCTGACTCTCATCAGAATCTATTCGTGGACCTGAAACTGCTGAGTTACCTGGTGTGACCACAGATGGCTGTTACCCCAGTTATTTAGGGAGCCAGAGAATCACTGGAACTTATTGAAACCAAGCTTTGGAGTCAGCGAAAACACTGTGTCTCAAAGGAAAACAAGTGTTTTGAGCAATGGAGGGGACACCTGTCATTCTTTGGTCTCTGCATGTGCACGGGGCATTGTATCTGCATACACATGCATGCACACTCGCCAAAAAAAAAAAACAAAAAACAAATGATTGGACACACCTGTCCTGGACCTAACAGAAATGGTATTGAACTGTTTTAGGTCACGTAAAGAACTCTACTCTTGCTCTTGGCCTTTGTACTTAATAGCATCAGTCCCATATTTTCTAGCAGCACTCATTTGTCATTAGACCAAAGGTTCTAGTCCTTCAGGATCTGATGGGGTTGGCCCCTTCTTTTATGTTCTTAGAGCATTCGTGTTTTCTTTTATCGTAGCATTTATCATTGTGTATTTATTTATTGGCAAGCAGAGAGAAAGGGAGAAGAGAGATAGAAAGAATGTGCACCTAGGGCCTGCAGCTGCTATAAGTGAACTCCAGATGCATGTACCACTTTGTCATCTGGCTTTATGTGGGGGCTGGGGATCAAACCCAGGTTGATAGGATTTGTAGGCAAGTGCCTTTACTGCTATGTCATCTTTCCAGTCCCATCATTGTGTTTTTATATTGGGTTTTATGTTCCTATCACTAACACACATACAGAAAATGCCTGGCATGTTTTCCAGGTCCAGTAGCTGAATGATCAATGAATAAGAGTGAGGTCAGACAGTGTAGCAAGATTTGAATCCCAAGGTCAAAGCAAAGAAAAAAGTCTGTATAAAATTCTATTTTTTGTAATTATAAAGATAAATTTTGGGGCTGGAGAGATGGCTTAGCGGTTAAGTGCTTGCCTGTGAAGCCTAAGGACCCCGGTTCGAGGCTCGGTTCCCCAGGTCCCACGTTAGCCAGATGCACAAGGGGGCGCACGCGTCTGGAGTTCGTTTGCAGAGGCTGGAAGCCCTGGCGCGCCCATTCTCTCTCTCTCTGTCTCTCTCTCTCTCTCTCTCTCTATCTGTGTCTGTCCCTCTCAAATAAATAAATAAAAAATTTAAAAAAAGATAAATTTTGAAGCCTTTTCAACAAATTAGTCAAACCCAGAATAAGATTTAAGAAAATAAGTCTTGGTTCATAAATATGTAGTTGCCCTTCTCAGTAAGAGCTGTTGCTGGAGGTGTGAAGAACAAGACATGAACCTTTAAAATAGTTGGGGTTAGGGGATGGGAGTCATATCTGCTTAAGTCTGTAGTATTTTAGTGTTAATGTTATGCTAAATGTAATGTGGAAGTATTTTTAGACCAAATACACATGTCCTTATGCTATGAATGATGGTAGGCAAGTATAAGTATACTGACACAGTTTTGTTAGGATTATAGATAAATACATTTTAGCAGTAGTATCTTTCCTTCTTATTATCTGTGAATTTATATTTAATTCACTAGTTAATGGATTTTCACAATGTAGGTCTCACTATATTGACCAGATTAGCCTTGGAGTCATGTCCTGAAATGATCCAGCTGCCCCCTGCTTTCCCAGTAGCCTGGACTACAGCCATGTACCACTGGGCCTGATTTATTAAAATTTTTTTCTATGTACTTTTTTTTTAATGGGGGGGGGAGGGAGGGAATGAATTGGCATACCAGGGCCTCCAGCCACTATAATTGAACTTCAGATGCACACACAACCTTGTGCACATGTGCAGCTGAGTGCTTGCATCACCTTGTGCATCTGGCATATATGGGGCCTGGAGAGTTGAACCTGGGTCCTCAGGTTTGCAGGCAAGTGCCTTAACTGCTAAGCCAACTCTCCAGCCTGTAAATTATTTTTTTTTATATATTTAGAATTAAGGAAGATATTAGGAGGAAAAATCTAATTATTTTGTCAGTGTGTATATCTTAAAAACCAAGGGAGTTAAATTGAATTTAAAGTCACATAGGAAAGACCAAATATTTATTTGGAAATGGTAAAAGTTATTGATGTAAACCTTGGATCTTTGTGACTTAGCCCTGCTCATTTTCTTTTTATTGTCGTTACAAAAAGGAGTAGGAGAGAGGGAGGGAGAGAAATAGAATTCTGGGCATAGTAAAGTAATTGAAGTATACATTATTTTTCTTGAGCATTTTAGCTTTTTTTTTTTAATTGAAAATCTCATTTTGTGAAAAAGTTGAAAGATTAAAGAAATTATTGTATAATAATTTTGGATTTTCCTCACCTTGTGATTTTCATCATCAGGCTTCCATCCTATTCCCACCCCCATTTTTTGTTTCAGGAAACAGAAACTAATTTAAAAATAAGTAGTGTTCTATTCTGTTGGAAATTTATTATAGGAAATACTAATATTCACAACTTTTTAAAATGACAATGGCATTTTAAAAATTTTAAAAGAGCTTGACAACTGTATTCTTTAGAATATGAATTCTGGTGCTAGGTTAGGGTTCAGAGTTTCAAGTTTGTATTTTCTGGAACATTATATATGAAACCTGTGATAATTTTGGTGTTTTTCATCATTAGACAGCCTAATTTTCCTTTTATTTTTGGACAAGATTTTTTCAGAAGAAATTTGTCGTGAAAGTGGGTCATCCCCCTTTTTGGATGTCAGTTGTGTATTGATACTTTGCGAGGGTTATAGGAATCTTAAGAAATCACTTAACTGACAAGCTAATGTTCTAAATATAATTTAATTTTTAAAATAATTTACAATAGTTAAAGTTGTTATAATTATGTGTAAAGACTGCTTACTTTATATTTTTTTAAGATTTGTGTATTTATTTATTGGAGACAGAGAGGGGGAGATCGAGAATGGGCATGCCAGGGCCTCTAGCCACTGCAAAAGACCTCCAGACACATGCACTACCATGTGCATCTGGCTTCCGTGGGACCTGGAGAATCGAACCTGGGTCCTTAGGCTTCACAGGCATGTGCCTTAACCACTAAACTACCTCTCCAGCCCTATTTTAAAAAAATTTATTTATTTATTTATTGGAGCATTTAGAGAGGGAGAAGGAGAGTATGGGCGCCCAGGGCCTTCAGCCGCTGCAACCAAACTCCAGACACATGTGCCCTGTTGTACATCTGGCTTGCATGGATCCTGGGGAACCGAACCTAGGTCGTCCTTTGGCTTTGCAGGCAAGAGCCTTAACAGCTAAGCCATCTCTCCAGCCCAGGACTGCCTACTTTAAATCAACCTAGTCACTTTTTATTCCTCACTGTGTCTCTGAGACTGCTCTTGTTACAGTTAGTGGTTATATTGTTAATTCCTCACTCTTGTCACGGAGACTGGTCTTGTTAAAAGTTAGTAGTACCTTTTTTTTTTTTTCAAATTGTACACTCAACGTATTTTTCACTGGACTCAACATCTCCTCCCTCACTAACTGGTCTTTCTCAGCCCAAACTGCTGCAGTGCTCCAGGTTCTGCCTGTGTCCTCCTACCTTCTTTTTGTACAGCTTCTTGTTGAGAGTGCAGTCCTCTCCCAGGGGTAGGTGTCCCATGTGCACACGACTGTCTATCTGTTTTTAGATCAGCCAACCCTGGAATTCTGGCTGTGTGTTTCAAATTGCCTACTAGACATTTCTTGAATATGTAATAGGCATCTTAAACAATGCTGAAAAAAGCTGATTTTTAGTTTGGCTCTCACCACCCAGTCTTTCTCTTTAATTGATTTCTGTTTCCCTATTAGATATCATTCTAAAAGCTGTCTTCTGGTCTCTCTCTCTTTTTACATGTGTGTGGTATGTGTACATGCATGTTCATATGGGTGTGAATACACATGTGATCACAAGTGTGTTTGTATATGGAGTCCTCAGATGTCTCCTTGATCATTTTCCACTTTGAGATTGGGTGTCTCACTGAACCTAAAGCCCCTGACTGCATTAGACTAGCTGGCCAGTTGCCTCCAGAGACTCCTTGTCTTTCCCTCCTTCCCCAGTGCTAAGATTGCAGGTGCATGCCAGGATGTATAACTGTCCTTGGTTCTGGGTATCCAAGCTCAGGTTCTTACATTTCATTTTACCCACTGAGTGATCTGCTAGACCCTCTTTTGGTCTCTTTTTCTTCATTGACCACATGTAACCCTTTAGCAATATTCTGTCAACTTAATCTTCAAAACATATTTTGAAATCTCTTTAAAAATATTTATTTATCTGAGAAAGTGGCAAAGAGAGAGAAAGAGAGAGAGAGAATGGGTATGCCAGGAGCATGTGCCACCTTGTGCATCTACATGGGTACTGAGGAATCAAACCTGGGTCCTTATGATTCACAGGCAAGCTCCTTAACTGCTAAGCCATCTCCAGCCCTATTTTGAATGCTTTAAAATCTCACTGCTTCCTAATAACTTAGTTCAACCTACACTTCTTACTACAGTAGCTTCCTTAATTTGCAGTTCCAGTCCTTCACGTAGAAGTGAGAGCTATGTTTAAAACACTAATCAGGTCACTTGCCTGTGCAAACCCCCCTGGTGGTTTCCCATCATTCCTAAAGTAACGTCCAGATTTCTTACTTTGGCTAAGTCCCACATGATCTGGCCCTGCCTGCCTCCCTAACCTCATTTCCTATTGTCCATCCCTTTGTCTATTATTTTCCTTTGTTATAGATCATAAACCTTTTCTTTTGTTCTCAGAAGTACTAAGTTTATTCCTAGTTTAGGGATCACTCCTTTACTTGGAATCCCCCCACAACCACCTTATTTACTTGTGTATGTGTACACCAGAATCTCTTGCCACTGCAGGCAAATGGCTGCTTGCCTGCACATCAGTGGCTGGGAAATTGAACCAGGCCAGCAGGCTTTGCAAGCAAGCACCTTTAACCACTGACTCATTTCAGCCCCATGCCCACTTTCCTTAATTCAACCCTAAAACCATAATCACTATTATCAGAGTGACACATAGATATTTGTATGCTTTTTGTCTCTTGGGTTTCTTAAAGCTGCATATAGGATTTGAAGTTTTAAAATTCTACCACATAGCTTCTTTTCTGATGCCATAATTAAAAAAATATTTATTTATTTGAGAGAGAGAGAAAACTGCAGGTAGAGAATGGGCACACCAAGGCCTCTGGCAACTGCAGAAGAACTCCAGATGCATGTGCCACCTTGTGCATCTGGCTTACTGGGTACTGGGGAATCATACCTGGATCTTTCTGCTTTGCAGGAAAGGGCCTTAACCACTGGGCAATCTTTACAGCCCTGATGCCACAATTTCAAAATTCATTCAATCTGCGTTGATAGAACTTTCTAGTTGGAGGCTATCGAGGGAAACTTTTCCCTTGGGGAGACACAGACACACATCTTCACTCCAAATCAGGCTCAGATGGCAGACCAAAGTACGATTACACCAGTATCAATTTGATGAGCCAATGAGTTTATTCAGGGGAGGGTCACTAACAGAGATTAAGGAAGGGTTATAGGAATGTGGGGCCCCAAAGCAGCCAGTCTGATGGAGATTCCTGTGTCAAAATTACTCCTTGGATGCTCCTCCTTCAGCCTCAGGATGAGGGCTTACTTACAGAAAATTGGGACCCCAGAGCAGTGGTCCCTAGAAGTCTCATTCCACCCTGAATGACAACTTTCTTGTGGCTGTTTCTAGAAGTTTCTTGTCCTTGTCCAGGAGTTTTAGACCACAGAGAGGATTACTTCGTTGGGGCTCACTGTACCGGGATTCCCTCCTTAGATGCTCCTCCCTCAGCATGGGGTGAGGGCTTACTTACAGAGCCTGGAGACTCCAGAGATACCACTGCAGTGGAGCGCGTGTTCCTAGATCTCTTCCTCTTCACATACTGTATTCACCCCCCCCTTAAGGTCTTTTTAAAAATTAATTAGTTTTGTATTCAGCAAATACAGTCAGTTTGGTACCATTATTAGGCTCTTGTATGTTATTGTATACAGCTGGTGCAGGTCTGACCACCCTTCCCACACCATCTCTTGTGAGTTGACCCAGCTGCTGTTAGTAGAGCTGGCAATTGTTTACACGTTTTTTAAATTAAAGTTTGTATTTATTTATTTATTTATTTGAGAGAACGGGAGTGCCAGGGCCTCTAGCCACTGCAAATGAATTCCAGATGCATGTGCCCCCTTGTGCATCTGGTTTACATGGGTACTGGAGAAATGAACCGGGATCCTTTGGCTTTGCAGGCAGATGCCTTAACCACTAAGCCATCTCTCAAGTCCCTGTTTATACTTTTCGATGCAGAGGAAATTTGCCATATAACAGGCAGGATGGAGATTCCAGAAAAAAAAAAAAAGTAAAATCTGTACTAATTGGTGTTAAGCCTTAAGGAGAACATTAAGCAAGCAGCAAAATTCTAGGGTTAGGGATGGATTAAGATTAAATATGGCAATCAGACCTTTCTGTGAAGCCAACATTTAAGTAATCATAATGATAAGCTCTTCCAGACAAAACAGGTGATATGTGTAGAAGCCTTGACGTGAAAGCACCCTGATTTGATTGCGGAATAGTTACAGGTATGTAGGTATGTAATAGGTGTAGTGTAGAATAGAAGAGAAGTGAGCAGGGGGAGGGAGGAGTGGTGGGATAAGCTGCCAGAAGTAATAGGAGAGCCCTGTCGTTCAGGGCTTGGCCATCTAGTTGCTTCCCGGCTTTTGCTGCATGTTGGAAGTACCTGCAGAGCTTGGAAAATCCCAATGGAGGGGATGGAGGGAGAGCTCATAGTTAAGGACCCTTGCTTGCAAAGCCTGATGGCCTGGGTTTAATTCCTCAGCCACCTACATAATGCCTGACAGATATTCATTTGCAGTGGCAGGACGCTGTGTGTGTGTTAAAAATTCTGATGGATGGGACCCACTTACAGGGATTGATGCTGTTGATCTAGGATGTAGATTGGGCATCATAGAAGCTCCCCCAGTTTATTTCTTATGTAAAGTATTTATTTGAGAGGGAGGGAGACAGAGAGTGAGTATGGGCATTCCAGGGCCTCCTGACATTGCAAATGAACTACAGATGTATGTCTACCTCATAAATCTGCCTTTATGTGGATACTGGGGAATTGAGCCCAGGTTGTCAGGTTTTGGAAGTAAGTACCTTTAACCTCTGAGCCATCTCTCCAGCCCATCTTCCAGCTATTTGTAAAAGGCAACTAAGATTGAGAACTGCTATAGGCCTTATTAGGACTTTGAGCTCTGCTTTTGTGAGAGATGAAGGATTTTGTTATGGGAAATAATTACATAATTGGTTCACTGTAAAGCTTTTTACTTAACTATGTTTTAGTATAAACTACTAATATTTCCTTCACTGCATTAAATGGTTTGAAGTAGATTGCTATATAACAGATATATTAGTATAAAGCACTCTTCACAGAAAGTTTGTCCTAGGATTGTCTGATTTTTTGTTTTTTGTCTCTGTTTCATTGGTGACCTTTCAGAGTTTTACATAGCCTATAATTCTTTTTTTAAAAAAATATTTTTATAATTGAAAGTAGAGAGAGAGAATAACAGGGATGGGATGGGTACACCAGGGCCTCTTGCTGCTGCAAATGAACTCCAGATACATGTGACATTTTATGCATCTTGTTTTAGGTGGGCACTGGGGAGTTGAACCAAGGCCAACAGATTCTGCAAGCAAGTGCCTTTAACCCACTGAGCCATCTTTCCAACTCCCCAATATTTTATTTTATTTGTTTGTTTATTTATTTATTTATTTGAGAGGGAGGAGAGCGCGCATGAAAGCGAGGAATGAATATGGGTGTGCCAGGGCCTCTAACCATTGCACATGAACTCCAGA
This sequence comes from Jaculus jaculus, assembly GCF_020740685.1. NCBI lineage: Eukaryota > Metazoa > Chordata > Mammalia > Rodentia > Dipodidae > Jaculus > Jaculus jaculus. The sequence goes on from NC_059112.1 coordinate 96,775,009, forward strand.
GACTTGGGCCACCATGTGCAGCAGTCTTATATGGGCTGTAGGGAGTCAAACCTGGGTCCTTAGGTTTCACAGGCAAGTGCCTTAACCGCTAAGCCAGCTCTCCAGCCTCTAATTCTTTTTATATATTACTGTTTCTCATCTTGAGCTGCTTTCACCTTCCTGTATCCACAATCTACATTTTTTTCAGTTTTAACACAAGCTTAATAGAACTTGAAATGCAGCATTATATGAAAAGATGTTAGCTTTTTAAAATGTTTGTATTTGTCTGAGCTGGGCTGTCTTAATATATTTATTAGCTGACAACATAAAGTTGTATGAAATTCACAGTATACCCTCCTGAAATTTTATACTGACACATGTTTTCCACCATTTCCTGTAAGACTTCAGGGTCAAGGTGTAATGATTGGCAACTGGACTTTTCAAAGAGATCGGAAGTCTTTTGTTTTATATTTCCACAAGAACACTTTTCTCTCCCCTCTTTCACCTCATCCTCTCTTTCCCACTCTCTGTTAGTATGTCTGTTTTGGAAGTATTATTTTGATACATACAGAAATGAGTATGCCTTCAACTTATTTATAATTTACCTCCACTTTGTTGAGTTACATGTAAGTAACTTTAATTATTCTGTCACTTGCTATGTTCCAATGGATTCGCCACTGCTGTTTGAACTGAATGCACCATTACAATACTTGGAATTCCTCACTTACTGTTCCTCTGTGAATTTGTTCTCTTGGAATCCGGAACAATGGAATGATGGAAATGTGTCCTTTACAAAGTAGCTGTGAGTATACTACATACTTTATATAGAGACTTTTGTTTTTAACAGTTTTAAGTTAATTTAAATTAGCTTAACAATTAGATGAAATATGAGCCAAGGAAACTGTATATGTTTTTAGCTCTACTCAACTGTTTGACTTTAAAATACTATATTTTGATCAGTATCCTAATGTTTAAAATTAGCCTTTCAATTTAATTGGCTATTTGGCCTATCAATATCTGGCTTAAATTTTAGTTTATGAAATATTTAGCCACACATGATACTAGTGAAGATGCAGACTTCTTTTTAAATCCAAAATTGTTGCTTTGATCTCATGAGTTTTTTGTTTGTTTTTGTTTTGTTTTTCGAGGTAGGATCTTGCTGTAGCCCAGGCTGACCTAGAATTAACTCAGTAGTCTCAGGGTGGCCCTGAACTCACGGCAATCCTCCTACCTCTGCCTCCCGAGTGCTGGGATTAGAGGCATGCACTACCACACCCTGCTTAAAATGAGAATTTAAATGGGGTAAAAACTTATGAGAAGTATATATGCTGCTAAGGATTATTTTATCAATATATTTATTGTCATCATATATATGATAAAGAAGACCTATTTTTGAAGTAAAATTAACCAACAAGACTGAGGACTCACTCAGATGGTCTGAACTATGAATAGTATTTCTCACCAATGGGTGAGTTAATCATACTTTAATTACACTAGTGTAAAATTCAGTTTTAAAAAATTACTCATGAAATGATTGTTAGGTCATCAGAGAATTAAAAAATATACATATAATCAGCAAAATAACAAGCTACTTTTAGTCCTGAATAAAAGCTTGATTCCCTAAAGGCAGCAGGGTCATTGTAAAATCTGTACGTGACATAATTAGACCAGGCATAACAGCTTAAAATGGTGGTATTTGCTGATTGACATTGATTATGAAAGCCTTCCAGAATTCATGAAAAGAATTACTTTAAACTCAACATTTTGATCTTATTTCATGAGTCAGAAGACATATTTCGAGAAACTCATATCCATGGTAATAAATCTGAGCAAAGGTGACATGGGATTCTTAATGTAATTTTAAGGGGATTTGAAATTTTTTCATTATGGAAACTCCTTTATTATTTTGTTGCTTTAGTTGAGCAAAATCTTACTACTTATTGTCGGCTTCTTTTTATGTGTGTGTGTATGGTTGTACATGTTAGTGCAAGCACATGCATGCTACAGCACATCTGTGGCGGTCAAAGGACAACTTCAGTTGTCGATCTTCGCTATCTTCCCTGTTTGTGGCAGGGTCTATTGTTGTTCATTGCTGTATTCACCAGGCTGGCTACCCTGTGAGCTTCCAGCTGATTCTCCTGTCTTGAACTCTCTTCTCTCTAGGCATGCTGGGATTACAGACACTAATGCTGCAGCACTCTGCTTTATGTGGTCTCTGAACTTTTATCTGCTTTATCCACTAGGCTACTCCCCAGCCCCATTCTTGGGTTTTCAAAAGTAATTCTATCAATTAATTCTATCCTTTCTGAAATTAACTGAAACCTTTAGTGGTAACATTGTAAAGATTATTTAATTATGGTTTGTATGCTTTTCTAAAATAGTTTGATGAAAAGAATTAAATCTGTGATAGAGTATTATTGATATACAAGTGACTTGGCTTTTTTTCCTTTTTCTTTTTTTACCTTGCTCAGCAACCGAAGAATCTTGAAGGCTATGTGGGATTTGCCAATCTCCCAAATCAAGTGTACAGAAAATCAGTGAAAAGAGGGTTTGAATTCACACTTATGGTAGTAGGTAAGATGATTTCTTACTAACCTGGTTTTGGTCTAACTTTTAAACTGTTAATCAGTTCCAAATAAATTTAAGAAAATACCATTCAAATAACAAATAACTTTAGTGAATGTATTTTATGTTTTATGTGAATATATTTTAAATTTTAACTTATTTACATAATAGGATTTATATTTCTTTTTCTTCTTCTTCATCCTTTCCTTCTGTGTGTTCAAGGTAAAAACTAAGAATTGACGAATGGTGGGAAGTAGTGGTAGACTAGCGCATTAGAGAGTTTCTCTTCCAGCATAATGCTGCAAAAAGAAAGAGCATTTGATGGCTACTCAGTTCTGAAGGATAAGCTTGTTTTCCAGCTTATATGACTGTAGTGAAGTCACATCATATGAGGAGTTCAATCAAGCGAACATGTGCTCTGAATTTTAAAAAGAAAGGCGGGATAGAAAAGATGCTCCAAATAATTATCTTGGAGTTGGCTCGCTGAGTTTGGGCACTGGACCACAATGTGCCTCTCCTTGTTGTCTTCAGTCAGTCAAATTTTTCTCCCATGTTTTGTTTTGAGACCACCTTTTCTTGCTCTGTAGTTCATTTGAAGGTGCCGTTAAGGATTATTTTAGCTGTATGTTGGTTAATACTGTCATTATATATGATCATGTTGTATGGCCGCTGCAAACAACTCCACATGCCTGTGCTACCTATCTGGTACACATGGGTCCTGGGAAATCAAACCTGGGTCCTTTGGCTTTGTAGGCAAGCACTTAAATGACTAAGCCATCTCTCCAGTCCCACCAGATTTATTCTTAAGTTATAGTTATATTTTTACTTGAGATAGATTGACTGTAGAACCTAAATCATGGGTACAATGAAATGTGGTTATATTAGCCTATAGTTTGTTTTAAGAAGGTGAAAGGAAGAATGATTGACTGTCTTTCACAAACTTGAGTTGCTGTCTGACTTACTAGGTAGTATATATTAAAATTTGCTAATCCTGTTTCACCATCTAGTATTTTAGTTTGGTATGCAGAGGTTCTTTTGGAAGCACTTGGTATATACAGTACATAGTTCAGTAGGGTGCCTTTCAAGTGCTTTGTACACACATGTGCACACACGTGTGTGTATGGGTATGTATGTATATGTATAAAATGAATATGTCATGACTTTACTTGTTCTATCTTCCTTTAATAGACGTGGGGAGAGGATGTGAAAGCTAGAGACTTTAAATAATAAGACCATTCCCCACCCCACCCAGCATTTCACTAAAATGAGTATCTGGCCTGGGAATAGGCATAAAATGGGAGAGATGAGCTTACTTTTGCCTAGTAATTTTTCAGCTTTCATACACTAAATATTGTGAGCATTTACCCTTGTTGGATGTCCTCTGGCGTATTGTCCTTAAACAATACTTACTTCTTCCATTGTCTTTTTTTTATTTTGATGTACAGTTCTACATAGCCTTTGTTTATATTTTTTAAATTTACTTATGCACACGTGTATTTATGGGCACACTAGGGTCTCTCTTTTTATTGAGAATTTAAAAATACAAACGTACAGTAATTTGATCATGTACCCATCTTTTTTCTTTCCCTTCCCCCCTCATTCCCTAGGAGCCCCCCTAGTTCAAGGCAGTCCTTTCTCTGTTCTGTTGTCTCATTCCTTTTGTCCTTCTTCATCCTCTAGGTCATAAGAAGTGTTAAGACAAAGGGTATGGGTGTTGATAAAGAGTAGTTTTGATATCTAAAAACCATGTACTACCATTTCAAATAACTCACTACTTGTTATGAGAAAATGACTTATGACTTTTTTTTCAAGGTATGGTCTCACTGTAGTCCAGGCTGACCTGGAATTCACTATTTAGTCTCAGGGTAGCCTCGAACTCTGGGCAATCCTCCTACCTCTGCCTCTCAAAAGCTGGGATTAAAGGCATGTGCCACCACGCCCAGCAACATATGTTTTTTTGTTTGTTTGTTTGTTTTGGTTATTAAAGGTGGGTTTCACTCTAGCCCAGGCTGACATGCACCGCACTATGGAGTCTCAGGGTGGCCTCGAACTCATGGTGATCTTCCTACCTCTGCCTCCCTAGTGATGGGATTAAAGGCATGCGGCACCATGCCTGGCTCAACATGGGATTTTTAACAACACTATCTGAATTCAAGTTTATAAGAAATGTTATCTCAATAATAGGTTCATTCAGTAGGTTTAAAAAATGTTTTTCCTAGTCAGGCATGGTGGTGCACATCTTTAATCCCAGCACTCGGGAAGCAGAGGTAGGAGGATCGCCATGAGTTTGAGGTCAGTCTGAGACTGCATAGTGAATTCCAGGTCAGCCTGGGCCAAAGCAAAACCCTACCCTGAAAAAGAAAAAGGTATTTTTCAACATGATTTTTAAAATACGTGTGTGTATATCTTTGAATCATGCTTTTTTTTTTTTTTTGAGGCTAGAGACAAACACAACAGCCTGGCCTTTTTTTTTTTTTTTTTTTTTTTTAGTGCAAGAGAGTGAGAGAATTGGTGGACCAGAATCTCCACCCACTGTAATCGAACTCCAGATGTGTGCGCCACCTAGGACACACATATAACCTTGCATGCTTGTGTCACCTTGTATGTCTTGGTTATGTGGGACCTGGAGAGTGGAACATGAGTCCTTAGGTTTTGCAGGCAAGCGCCTTAACCACTAAGCCATTTCTCCAACCCTGCATTATGCTTTTTAAACATAGTTTTGCCTCATAATATTCTTATCTTAATATGATCTTTGGAAGTGTTATTTAAAATACTATAATGTTGGAATATTTGACCCCTTTTTTTGTTAGACTTTCTGAGAGTCTAAGGTAAACTTCAGAGTGTATGCACCAAATCAAGGAGGCAAGAGTGTTATATATTTTCAAGACTAAGAGAAATTGTTTTCCTTCATATTGAATAGACTCAAGATTGATTGGGTAGGTGGATGAAAAGAAAATGATACAGTATAGAAAATGATGCAGTATTTGTCCTTTCTGGGACATCTTGTTTACTATAACAGTTTTCATCCACTTTCCGACTGATTTCATAATATTGTTCTTGTGGCTCAATGTATATCTACTGCATGTTCATTATCCATTCATGTGTTGATGGGCATCTAGACTGGTTCCATTTTCTTGCTGTTATGAATAATGCAGCAGAAAGCATAGATGTGTGCAAGTAGGATATATAGTCCTTTGAATATATGTCTAGGAGTGGTGTACATGAGTTGGATGGTAGTTCTAGTTCTGTTTTTAACTTATTTAGAAAACTCTGTACTGATTTCCACAATGACTACCAGTTTATATTCCCACCAGCAGTGAATAAAAGGTTCCACAAAATCTTAATGTAATTTTAATTTGCTTTTCGTTGATGGCTAAGGGTGTTGAACATGGCTCAGTTGTTAAGATGCTTAGCACCTGCAAAGCCTAATGACCTAGGTTCAGTTCTCCAGTACCTACATAAAGGCAGGTGCACAAAATGGTACATACATCTGGAGTTTGTTTGCAGTGACTAGTGGCCCTTGCATGCCCAGTCTCATTTTCTGTCTCCTTTTTCTGTCTGTCTCTGCTTACAAATAAATAAGATAATTAATTAAAAAAAATACTGGATATTTGTGTTTCTTAGAATTGTCCATTGGGTTAATTATCCCATTTCTTTTTCTTTTTTGAGTGGGGTTGGGGGGAGAGTGAGAGTGCATGCACGTGTGTGTGCAAGCGTGCGTGCATGCACCAGAGCCTCTTGCCACAGTAAACAAACTCCCAGGCACATGTGCCACTTTGTGTGTGTCTGGCTTTATGTGGGTGCTGGGTAATAAAACTGAAGTTGACATTCTTTAGAAGCAATAGTGTTTAACTGCTGAGCCATCTCTCCAGCCTCTTATTAGCCCATTTCTTTGTTTTTATTTTTTATTTATTTTTAATTTTTATTAACATTTTCCATGATTATAAAAAAAAATCCCATGGTAATACCCTCCCCCCCACACACACTTTCCCCTTTGAAATTCCATTCTCCATCATATTACCTCCCCATCTCAATCATTGTACAATACCAACCTATAAAGTACCCTCCTCCCTTCCTTTCTCTTCCCTTTATATCTCCTTGTTTTAGTTTTTTAAATTAATATTTATTTATGTGAGAGGGAGCAAAAGAGGCAGGGAGAGAGAATGGGTGCACCAGGGCCTGTAGCCACTGCAAACAAACTTGAGATGCATGTGCCGCTGTGGGTACTGGGCAGTCCCACCTGGGTCCTTTGGCTTCACAGGCAAGCACCTCACCCACTAAGCCATCTCTCCAGCCCATCATTAGAGCTCATCGTCATCATGATTTTACGTCATCTATTGTGGACATGGTTGCTCGGTTATATACATTTTCATTCTGTAATAGGGATTCTTTGTATTATGCTTTCTAATGTCACTTACTTATTGTATTATAGCATTCATTATGTTCAGGGGCTGAGTTTGACAGATATTCCTCACTATTTCTTTTAGGTGAATCTGGACTGGGAAAGTCAACATTAATCAACTCATTGTTCCTCACGGATTTGTATTCTCCAGAGTATCCAGGTCCTTCCCATAGAATAAAAAAGACTGTACAAGTATGTATATTATCGTTGTTAATTGATAATAAGCTAAAGTAATGCTAATACACATAAATTCAAGGTATAACTTCTATTTACTTGCCTAGTTTACACTGGCTAAGTGTAAAGTGGTAAACATGATTTCTTAAATTTTTTAAAAAATGTATATAGCTAATCAAAGGAATTAGAACCTGCCAGAATTGTTCTGATGACCCTTCTAGAGATTGCTTGTGAAATAGTAAATAACCCTAGAGTTGTAGTCTCCATTATTATACACACTTTGCACATGAGGCTAATTGCAGTTAATAAAGTGAAATGAAGTAATGTTAAGTGCAATTTTTTAATGCCGTCAAACATATTTCAGGTGTTCAGTTCAAGTGGCTGTCACTTTTGGCAGCCCATATATGAAACATTTCCACATTGTAGTAGATTAATGCCATATACTGTTTAAATGGCAGTAGCAATTATGCAAAAGTTCCAAATTATGTGTGGTTTCATTTTGTTCCTCTCAGTCTCTAATGTATATAAAGATCACCTGGGATTTTGCAGAATTTAATTCCTGTTCTTGTGTGTCTGAGGAAGTGCTGAGTTTCTGAATTTCTAACAAAACCTCAAGTGCTGCTGCTAGTTGGTCATCACACTTGATGTCAACTATGGTCACACTTGAGACTTGGGATTTGCAATTTGCAGCAAAGTAGTCTATAGCTACATGTGGGTATTGAGCTTTTGAAATGAGAGTAGTTCACATTCAGATGTTCTAAAAGTGTAAATAAAGTATGAACCAGAATTTGAACAGTTAGAATGTAAGAAACGAATGTAAAATATCTCAATAGGTTATTGTATTGCTTGTATGTTATGGTTCTGTGATAATAATTTTGAATACACTGGGTTATATTTATTTATTTGACCTGTTATTTTTAAATGGCTACCGAAAAAGTTAAAGTTACTTATATGGCTCACAATATTTTTGTTTGGTAGTACAGCTCCAAACTGTTGCTTGAAAAAATGTTGGTGGACTGTGGTAGCAGTGCGCAGCATGTGAGCAGAGAGGAGAGACAAGAATAGTTCTTGTGGACAGGCTTTATTGAGGTAATTCAGCTTTGAGCTGGATTTAAAGGATGATGGGTGTTTTACATTGTATGAGATAGAAGGTTAGTTTCTGTATTGTGAACAGAAACATTTATTTCACTATGAGTATAGTTCAGTAATTAAATCTCTATGAACAGTTTTGTGAAGAAAATACTTCATTTTTCCTTCACTTAGCTTTTCTGTGTTTTAAAGAACTTTTTTGGTAATCTTTAAATTACAAAAACAAATGTATTGTTATTAATATTGGAAATTTTAATCCTAAAGAAGAAGACAAACCTTTTGCCTTTCTTTTTTAAAATATATTTATTTATTTGAGAGAGAGAGAGAAAGAAGAAGAGGCACATAGACAGAAAGAAAGAATGGGCACTCCAGGTCCTCCAGCCACTGCAAATGAACTCCAGACACATGCGGCCCTTGTGCATTTGGCTTATGTGGGAACTGGGGATTCAAACCAGGGTCCTTAGGCTTCACAGGCAAACACCTTAACCATAAGCCATTTCCCCAGCCCCCATTTGCCTTTCTTAATTTAAGTACTTAAATTCCAAATCAGTAAACTTGGTATGTGGACATTTTGAATGAACTCCACAGTATAAAGTTGTAAGTTCAGATATTTTGGTAGATACTGTCATAAACCTGTCAAACCTATTTGTGGTAATTATTTCTAGTGAGGAATTTTTTTTGACTTTTGTTACAGTTCTACCTGTAGGTAATCATAATACCGAGCCTACATTGATAGTAAAAGTTAATACTCAATGAGTTATTACTAAGATCTTCCAGATAAATTCTAAACACAGTAGGTGTATCAACTTGTTTGTTTGGTACAATGACTTTATGTGGTAGATAATAGTAGTATTTTCACTTTACAAATGGAACAGTGGAGGCAGCAAGAGTGCTACACCCTAAGACCATGTAATTAAAGAATGGAAGATACAAAATTCTTCCTAGCAATCTCATGCTAACCTATACACACATATACACTCTTGTACACTGTAGCTGGCTAGTCAACCAGTTCTTCATGAGTAGATTAACTTTACTACTTCCTCTTGTGGTAACAACATATTATCAGTTTGTCTAACGAATGGCCTAAATTATTAGCCTTTTTTTCAGCTTATTTTTTGTTTTCCTTTTATTGTTTGCCACTGTTATTTGAGTTTTTTTGTTTTTGTTCTTTTTGTTTTGCTGGGAGTTTAACTAAGGGTCTTGCACAAGCTAAGCTAGACAAGAGATTGCCTTTGAGCCAGATGGCCAGTACCTTAACATTTTCCTTTTATTTTTACTTGTTTATTTGTTTATTTTTTGGTTTTTCGAGGTGAGGTCTCACTGTAGTCCAGGTTGTCCTGGAATTCACTATGTAGTCTCAGGCTAGCCTGGAATTCACAGCAATTCTCCTACCTTTGTCTCCCAAGTGCTAGGATTAAAGGTGTATACCACCATGCCCAGCTTCCTTTTAAGTGTTGGCATAATGAGATAGATTTCCTTCCTGGACAATTAAGACAAAGACAAAAGTTTGCTCAGTGAAGCCATGTCTTCATAATAGATACATGACACATGAAGGTAGACAAAAGAATATAGAAAATGCCAGTATAGGCCACATGATGACCTAATGCTAGTTACTGGGGAAGAATTTTTTTGTTTTTAAGATTTTTTGGATCTCATGATGCATACATGGTGGCTGATGTTTGTTAAGCATAGATTTGCATTCTAAACTTAGAGAGGCATTGGCTGCCCTTTAGATACTACGTGTATACGTGTACACTGTCAATAAACTGCTGGGGAGATGATGGATGCCAGTGAACTCATGACAATTTTGTACTTTACCATTTTCTTTTACTTTGTTTAATAAAGACAGGAGAAGTAGATTTTTTCCTCCCTTCCCTTTACTGGTAATTTGCCAGTGGTTCAACAGATGAAAATATTAACAACATAATCTCGGGTTTTTCTTTTTAAGATATTTTATTTATTTGCAAGGAAGGGGGTAGAGAGAATATAAATGTGTGTGCCAAGGCCTCTAGCCACTGCAAACTACAGATGTGTGCACCACTTTCTGCATCTGGCCTTACATGGATACTGGGGAGTTTAACCTAGGTTGTTAGGCATTGTAGGCTAGCACCTTAACTGCGAGGCCATTTCTCCAGCTCCTAACTTCAGGATTTTAACACCTAGTAATCTAGTACAACATGCTACGTGATACAATATTTACTCAGTGAAATATTGTAATATAATCATGGTGATTCTGTTATGGTCAACATATATTCTTTTAAAACATATTTTTAATTATTTACTTGAGAGAGAGAAAAAAACAGCAAATTGGTACACTAGGGCCTCTAGCCACTGGAAACGAGCTTCAGATGCATGTGCCACCTTGTGTATCTGGCTTTCATGGGTCCGGGGAATTGAACCGGGTCCTTTGGCTTTGCAGGCAAGTGCCTTAACCATTAAACTCTCTCTCCAGCCCAAAATGTTTTATTTATTTTAGAGATATAACCGACTTGCTAGGGCCTCTAGACATGGCAGATTAATTCCAGACACATGTACCACTTTGTGCATCTGGCTTACGTGGGAACTGGGGAATCAAACTTGGGTCTTTAGACTTTGCAGGCAAGTACCTTAACTGCTAAGCCTCTCCCTCTCCAGACCTGGTCCACACATATATAAAAACAGCTATTAAATAGGATGCATATCAAATTGTTATCACTGATGTCTTACATTTTGCGTGAACTATTGTCCTTTTTATTTTACATTATTTAAAAAAATTTTGACACGTGCATACGTGCGTGTATGTGCACCAGGGCCACTTGCCACTGCAAATGGAATGCCAAATGGCTGCATCTCTGTGGTTGTGGCTTTATGTGGATGGCTGCGGAATTTAACCTAGATGTTATATTTGTATGTACATTTACTGAATGAGTATTAGATTGCTGAACATTTACAGCATCCCTGAACACTTCCATGTGCTGCATCTCACCAGTATTATATTTCCACCCTAAAGCTCAACACCCTGCTGTCTCTAGAGGTTAGTTTGACTTCATATAGATATATATGCTCTTGTGGCTGGTTTCTTTCACTGAAGATTATATCTACCTTATTAACATTGGTTGTGCTTATCCTTTTTCATTGCTGGATAATATTCCTTTGTAGAAATATATCACAGCATATCTTTTTTATATTAGGTAAGTATTTGGGGTTTCATTTGCTTACTAATAAGGATATATATATATATATATATCCTTATATATAACATATATATTTATATATAATATGTATGTGTGCATATATATGTTTATATAAAAATAGAGGTACTTCATTGCTTGAATATATTTTATTTGTAGTGAGTTTGGATAGGTCTTTTTTATGCATTAGCTGCTTAGATTTCATTGAACTGATTTTGTTATTTTGATTTTTTTTTCTTTTAGATTTTCAAGGTAGGGTCCCACTTTAGCACAGGCTGACCTGGTATTCACTGTGTAGTTCCAGGCTGGTCATGAACTCAAAGTGATCCTTCTACCTCTGCCTCCCAGTCCTGGAATTAAAAATATGTACCACCATGCCTGGCAAGCATCTTTTTCTTTTTTTTTTTCTGGTTTTTCGAGGTAGTGTCTCACTCTCTTAGGCTGACCTAGACTTCACTATGTAGTCTCAGGGTGGCCTTGAACTCATAGTGATCCTCCTACCTCTGCCTTCCGAGTGCTGGGATTAAAGGCTTGTACCACCACGCCTGACTAAGCATCTATTTTTAATAAGGGAAATGTCCTGGTCTAACCTAAAAACAGATCATATGAACTCATTTTACTTTCCTGTAAAAAAAATACTCCAAAACAGTCCTCATCTAATATGAATATTTTCCTCAGTTTCTCTGTATTCAGCACAAAGCCATGATGGGAGTTGAGGGTAGCCCTACTAAAAATTTTAAAACAGAGCCTTGTACCCTATTGTAAACATCTTCCTTCGTTAAAAAAAAAAAAAAAAAAAAATAGAAGACACATGAGGGCCAAGTTGATCCTGATTAGAATGCCAAGTCCTCTTTCTTGACTGAACCACTATACTGGAAATAAGGTGAAGGTTGTATAAATTCTTTTGTACACTTACCCAGAAAAGAAGAGCATGACGTATTATAGGCTAGAATCACTCAAGAGGCTTGCTCTAATTAGAATGTGATCATGTTTTCCAGTTGGTTGCTCCTCACCAAGGCCAGTACTCTTAGCAAATGATCTGCCCTTGGAAATAAATTATCCCAGTGGGGGGAGGTGGTCACCAGTATTTTATCTCATTATAGACATAATAGACCAGTAAAAACATAATCTTTAATTTTGAGAGGCAAATATCTATAGCTTTCCTAACTTTAATGTTTTCTGTTAAAAAGAAAAGAAAAAGGAATAAAAGTTCTTGACTGTGATGTTGCCAAATAGGGAATGAAACTTAGTGAAGACCACGATGTCATACCTGCTCCCTGAACATGTCTATTTTCAAGAGACTTTTACTTTAAGAGAGACTTGTGCGCATCCCCAGCCTTGGGGGATAACCAGTGTTTGTTTATACTGAAGGACTGATTTCTGTTAGTGGTTCTGATTCAAGTAAAATTCTCACTGTTAATTCAGAAGACCTTTGAGATTAATTCCTAACCTATATTAGACCTCAAGACCTTGAACTGAGCATTTCCAGTCGTATAGTTCTTTAGACCAGTGGGTGTGCATCTCAGCCAACTGGAAGGCTTAGTAAATAAACATGCCAGGTCCCTCCCCATTGTTTTCTATATAGTAAGTTTGAGGCAAGACCCAAATAAGTTGCATTTCTAATAAGTTCCCAGCTTGTGTCAGCCTCAAGGGTTAGTCTTTAAGAACTCTTACTTGGTGGTGTTTCTGGCCTGCTAAAAGCTGGTTTCATTGTCTCTAGCAGAGAAAATAGGAGAGAGCAGTGTTTATTAGTTCTTTCAATATTTCAGGTTAAATTGTGCCTTTTTGCTTGTTTCAGTAGATGATTAATATGAAGTGAGGAGAAATGGGCAGTTGAGTTCTAATCTCAGGTATAGATCCCTAGATGGGCAACATTTTAATGAAAATGTATACAATAACATATGGATACAACAATTAAATTTTAATGTACAAGCTACCATGTAGTATTTTGGTTAAGAGATTGATTAATAAACACTGAATAACTTTTTTTTAAATTAATTAATTAATTAATTTATTTATTTGAGAGCGACAGACACAGAGAGAAAGACAGAGAGAGGGAGAGAGAGAGAATGGGCGCGCCAGGGCTTCCAGCCTCTGCAAACGAACTCCAGACGCGTGCGCCCCCTTGTGCATCTGGCTAACGTGGGACCTGGGGAACCGAGCCTCGAACCGGGGTCCTTAGGCTTCACAGGCAAGCGCTTAACCGCTAAGCCATCTCTCCAGCCCAACACTGAATAACTTTGACTTCACCTCAGATTGAAAAACTAAAGAATATTTTAAAAATGGGGTATCTTTGATTTCTGAAATCTAGGGAGTCAAATAATACATCAAATTAATTATACATAAACATTTATAATAGGCTTGAGAGTGAGTGACTACGGGCACACCAGGTCTTTCTGCCACTCCACTGCAGACACTCCAGATACACACTCCACTTTGTGCATCTGGCTTTACATGTGTACTGGGGAATCAAACCCAGGCTTCTAGGCTTTGCAAGCAAGTGCCTTTAACTGCTGAGCCATCTCTTGAGGCCAGCTTTAGTTTTATCTATCCAGAGAGAAACAATTGAAAATATTCTTGCTTCATCCCTTTGGAATTAAGTTATGCATTTAATCTTAGAAAACACTTAAATGATGCTATAAAATTTGCTGATGTGACCTTCTTAAGAAAAGTGCATGGGAAAGTGGCCATTTGGAATAGATTTATTAAGAAAAGTTTGGAATTCCTGGACTTGAATTAATCTGTTTTCCATGGATCCCGTGAGGATACTTGCAAGACCAGATGATATGATAGGATACATTTGGATCCTGTGAATGGCAGTAGTTTACAGTGTGTTTTTTGGACCTTTTCCATATGTTGCTGACTTTTTTGTATTTGACCATGTATGGATACACAGAATCTCATAGGTCAGAGAAGAAAATCTTTAGTACACAAGAAGAAACCTTCAGTGCTCTTAATAACTCAATAAATTTGTACTTTTTTAAAAAGATGTGGGGTTTTTTTGGCACTAGGGAATGTATCCAGAGTCTTGAATGTACTAGGTAAGCACTCTACCACTGAGTTTACAGCCCTGTTTGATTTTTTTTCCTAGAAAATATAGAAATAGAAAATATCTTAGAATTTAAACTGTTGTATTATATTACTAAAAGAATCATATTTTCTAATAAGGGAACCAGAAATGGTTTAGAATAAAGTTGAGAGAATATTTATATCACACAAGTATATTTTTTTAGATGATAGGACTTTTGGGTATTTCTTTTTAGTGAGAATCATCAATCAATTACCTGGTTTTATGAAGGAGCTGGGTATGAATTTGGGATACTTTAGATACTATATTTGACCAGATCATCTTTTGACCAGAACACCAAGAAATAATTAAAATGTGAATTTCCTAAACTGAATTAGATAGACTAATTTAATTTATTTCCATCTTCTAACATTGATAAATAATTAAATGTTCTTTTTGATATTTTTTTTTTCCCCCAAGGTAGGGTCTCACTCTAGCCTAGGCTGACCTGGAATTTACTATGTAGTCTCAGGGTGCCCTTGAACCCTTGAACTCAAAGTGATTTTCCTACCTCCCAAGTGCTTGGCCTGCTTTTTCAGTCTACAGAGAAACCCATACTTAACCAATATTTGATATTCAAATTGTCTATAGTACATTCTTGGTAGATAAATATGCTTACATTTTTCATACTCAAATTTTCACTGGCAGCTTATGCCAAGATTGAAATGGTTTGAAGAATATTGATATAAAAAATAAAACCATGGCTTACTTGTCTAAGAGTTAGAAAACTTCCTCCGTATACAAGCATGTCCTCCTTCCAATTTAATTTGCATTATTCGTGATAATATGTGACATTTTTCAAAAAGCTCTTGACTGTAGAAAACCTGCACCATCCATTTTGGTAGTACTAGCCACATGTGGGCTATTTAAATTTAAGTTGATTCAAATGAAATAAAATAAACATTTACCTTCTTGGTTGCACATGTCAACATTTCAAGGGGAAAATAGTCATATGACCATTTGGCTACTGTGCAAATGCAGCTCAGATGTGCTCTTGGACACTGTTGTGACTGACTCTTGCACGGCCATCTTTTAGCTTCATAGGCTGTTCATGCATCAGCACCTTTTGTACAAAACATCCTCACTTTCATAATCTGCAAAGGTGTATTGAGCTTTCCTTACTCAGTAGTCAGTTTCCTTTCCAGACTCTTTCTTACTCAGTGTAGACAGCTAAAGCTGCTTTTCAGTTGCCCTTAATTTTTATGACATTTAATATGCAAAAGTTGGCTTATCAACATGTCTGGAGTTTTTGATCTTAAAACACATTCATATCTGGGAGAATGATTTTTTCTTTTTCACTTGAACCAGTGATAAATTTACCTCAGGCTCTTGAACATTGAGAGTTATGGTGAACAACAGCATATGCCCTGGATGAATGATACATACCTCCTGTTACAGAAACCTTAAACTGTGCCAGGAACTGTGGTCATAGTTCAGGCTAAGAGCTTTCTTTCAAACAGAACGTTTTTTGAAAATCAGACAATTGAAGATTTTAATTAGTAGGATTTCACTTTACTAAAGTTCTTCCCATTAGTCGTGTGGACAGTTGCTGATTATTGTCCAGGATTTGAACAATCACATTTGAGAAAAGGATTGAACCTTTGCTATAACAGAATAACTATTATAGCCATGCTGAGAAAAAAAAAAAGAGACTGGTAATGCTATTAAGTTCTAAATGTTCAAAAAGACATTTGCTGTAAGTGAAAGTTTAGATTTGCTTATCTGCTGAGTCACATTTGAACTCAGGTGTGTTTGAGTTGTTAGTGAGTTAGTTTGTTTTGGTTTTTTGAGGCAGGGTCTCACTCTAGCTCAGGCTGACCTGGAATTCACTACGTAGTCTCAAGGTGGCCTTGAACTCAAGGAAGTCTTCCCTACCTCTGACTCCCAAGTGCTGGGATTAAAGGCATGCGTCACCACACCCGGCTGCGTTATTTTTATATGGTGTTAGTGGCTCCTACTTTATCAGGTCCTCTTTCTTTTATGGGCTTTCCTTTCTGGTCACTAGAGCTCTAATGCCCACAGTCACTGATTCTAAACAAAATGTGGGAAAAGGTAGATTTAGTTAGCAAATAGTGTCCAAATTGGTTTTGATAAACTTTGAGGATATTGCTGGTGTAGTTATAATTAACATCTGCACCAATGACCCTTACAGGTGGAGCAATCCAAAGTTTTAATCAAAGAAGGTGGTGTTCAGTTGCTGCTCACAATAGTCGACACCCCAGGATTTGGAGATGCAGTGGACAATAGTAATTGGTAAGATGTCTTTGTCTTCGTTGCTTTCAGGAAATTTAGCACTAGGGTAGCTAGGCCTTTTCTGTTAGCATTCTAGAACTGCTTCCCAGCGAAGGTCATTAAGCTTTAAGTGCTAAGACTTGGCTTCTTATGCCCACTTTGCCACTTACTTGAAAATGTTGCTTAATTTCTTTAACTGATTTTTTTAGCGGTCTATGGCTTCTTTTTCTCTTTTAGCTTTTCATAAATAGGTTTCTAGGTCTTGCGTTTGCCTAGAACTTGTTATGTAACTCAGGCTAACTTCATACTTTCCTCTTGCCTCAGCTTCCAATTAATTAATATTTTATTTATTTATTTATTTATTTGAGAGAAAGAGGAAGACAAAGAGAAAGAATGAGTGACCCAGGACATCCAGCCATGGCATACAAACTCCAGATGCATACATCACCTTGTGCATCTGGCTTGTTTGGGTCCTGGGGAATCGAACCCAGGTCCTTTGGCTTTGTAGGCAAGTGCTTTAACTGCTAAGCCATCTCTCCAGCCCCCGTTTATTTTTTCATTTTTATGCAGTGGAGCTAATACCTGTCATGAAAATTTTAGGTAAATTCTGAGGCAACATAGCATAAGCATTATAACATTTAAAGCATTTTTCTTTAATTTTATTCATTTGTATGGATTACTTTTTTATTACATTGTAATTTACACACGTTTTAGGCCTTCCGTTTATCTGTAAATATTAAATAAATTAGACATCCATGGAATTGCAGTTCAGTCCAAAGTAAGTATCTTAATATTTATAAACTGGATTTATAAACTGGGTTCTTATTTGAGTTCTACATAGTTTTTGAATTAAAGTCCGTGTTCTTTCAACTCTTAAAACACAGTAAGTTCATCATAAAGTTTTTATATTGCTTAATCTCTTCATTTGCCATTTAAAACTGTATATATTTGTTTTCATATTATAAAGTATCTTAGTATTGATATAGTTATCTATTTAAAAATTTACTAATTAATGAGCTCAGCTTTGTTTTATCATTAAACAGTTATTTCTCTCATTTGAAAGTTTAAAAATGTTGAGGTTATAGCTGATACAAATTTATGCCTATTTTTGGATCAGTATATAGAATAATTTAAAATAATTTAAAACTTTTTCCATTGGTGGATTAGTTTTTTACCTAATTAAAAATATCCTGTAATTGTCAACCAGTTCACTCATTTATGGAATTGCAACTCAATATTTTTGTTTATCTGCATTCTGTAGCTGGCAGCCTGTTATTGACTACATTGATAGTAAATTTGAAGATTACCTAAATGCAGAATCTCGTGTGAACAGACGTCAGATGCCTGATAACAGAGTGCAGTGTTGTTTATACTTCATTGCTCCTTCAGGACATGGGTCAGTACCTTGATGTTTCTGTTGTTTACCATTACCTCTATGTGCATATGTTAGAGTAATAGTTGTGTCTGTGGAGTACATGGAGAACAATTACGCATATCGAAGTGGCTTGGAATAATCTTGTTAAGTCTAGGTAATGTAGCAATAGTTATACTACTTAACTCCCCATGCATGCAGATTTAACCTCTTCATGAAAAGGGAATAGTGTTCCCACCTGGCTTGAGGTCTTATGACTAATTAAGTTTTTGTTTTGACCACATACTGTTACTAGTTGAATGGCCAAATAAAGAATACAGTAATAAGGTAACAGTTGGTTTGGGCACATCCTAAGAAATTCCAAGGATGTTCTTATTACAGGTCTGTTAGAAAAGGCTTGGGGACATAACTCAGTTGGTAAAGTGCTCTCCTTGCAATCATGAAGGCTGACTTGAGTTCAAGACCCAGCACCCATGTTGGTTTTTTTCTGTTTTTTTGAGGTAGGGTTTCACTCTAGTCCATGCAGACCTAGAATTCACTATGTAATCTCAGGGTGACCTTGAACCCATAGTGATCCTCCTACCTCTGCTTCCCAAGTGCTGGGATTAAAGGCGTGCACCACCACACCTGGCCCATAGTTGGTTTTTTTTTGTTTTTTTTTTTTTTTTTTTAAGCCAGGTGTGGTGGTATATCGTGCTCTGGCAAGGTGGAAGCAGTTGGGTCCTTGGGTAAATAATAGCATAAGTTAACCTCCTAATGACTCTAATTCTACCCTTTCTCCATCAAAGGAGCTCTAGTCTATTCCAGTTAGTATTGTCATCTGGCACTCAAATCACTGTCCTGTAAACCTATTCCCTCTTACATCTTTTCCTTTTCCTCTCTTTTCCTATATAATTGCTAATTTTCATTCTCCTGGTGGAACAAGGAGCCTTGATTATGTACTTAATTTCTGCACTGTAAAATTGGAGTGGGATCTTTAAGTCTGCTATCCAATATTGTTCTTGGAAGTTTTTATATCACTTAACTGACAGAATTTAGGCTCTTTGTTGCAAAATCTGCCAGAATGGGTTAGATTTCCCCAGTACTCACGTAAAGCCAGCTGCACAAAATGGCTCGTGTATGGAGTGTGCAGTGTCATGAGGCCCTAGCATGCCCATGCTCACTCTTGTTTTCCTCTTCCTCTGCCTGCAAATACAGAAATAAATTTTTTTTTTAAATGGTATGGTGGCACACATCAGGAATCCTAGTATTTACGAAGTTAAAGCTGAAGGATTTTAAGTTTAGGGCCAACATAGGCTATATAGCAAGACCCTCTCTTGGATGTAGCTCAGCGCAGGGCTCTTGTTCTGTCCCTAGAACCACTAACACCTCTCCTGAGAAGCCAAAAATGAAAGAAAACCCCCAACATTGCATGCATATACAGCCTTTTATGAACACTTGGGTTGCTTTTTCTGCATTCATGCTTTTTAAAAAATTTATTCTGGCTTAATTTATTAGCACAGTGAGATCTTAATCTATAAGACAGAAATTTGTGAGCTTATAACAAATTTTTTGGATTCAGTTCAAGTTTTAGTAATTCTCATGAAATCACATTCCTTCCATCTCCCAAGGGAAATTTTCACTTTCTTAAAATTGCATGGGAAATAAGAGCAGTTGTGTTTTTTAAAGAAAAATAAAATTACATGATTCAAATGGTGTGTCTTGACGTTACCATTTCTTACTTGTTACAAGGGATAGGAGTTCAAAGTTTCTACTTCCTGTGAATGAAAATGTGCTTTCGAACAGTTTCTCAGCTTAATTATTTTTAGAGGTGAAGTAAAATTTTGCCCATTGATATAGGATACTTATAGTTAAATGACATAGAGTTCTAAATACACTGAAATAAAATGCTACATAGTAAATGATTCAGGCCTTTTTTTGTCTTGCTTGGGAGTCCCTAGGTTCCCTCTTGAGACAGACCCTGTCTTTTTTTTTTTTTTAGAAAATTAAAAAAAATTTTTTTTGTTCATTTTTATTTATTTATTTATTTGAGAGTGAGAGAGAGAGAGAGAGAGAGAGAATGGGCACGCCAGGGCTTCCAGCATATGCAAACGAACTCCATACGCGTGCGCCCCTTTGTGCATCTGGCTGATGTGGGTCCTGGAGAATCGAGCCTCAAACTGGTGTCCTTAGGCTTCACCTTCAAGGGCGTTTAACCGCTAAGCCATCTCTCTAGCCCCAGACCCTGTTTTTAAAGTAATAATAAATAGGATAAATGGTGTATTTTCAGTGCTTTCTGCCTGCCTTACTAATGTCACTGCTGGATGCAAGTATGACTTATTTAATCTGTTACTGCTTTATTTTTCTTGTTCCAGCCTGGGCTGGAAGAGTGAGATGCTACCTCGGGGGAAAAAAAGCCAAATTGGACCTGAGCCTTAGAGGATGTGATAGAGATGTCTCAGTGATGACCGTTTCACTGTAGCCTCTTCTCAGCACTATGGTGACGTGAGTCACTTTAGTGTCACTGACATGTGAAGAGAACCTTCTCTAACCAAAAGTGAAAGTAGCACTAATATATGAGTATAAACATAAAAGTATTCACAGGATAGTTTGGTGGACATCATATATGCATTTAGCAAGACAACAGTAGGAATTTTCCCTCTAGGGGTTATGACCTCCCCAGCTGTGGGCTTTTGATTAGGTTTTTAGTACCAAGAAGTTACATATGCTGAAGTGGGCCTCCAGTCCAATTACAGAACAGTTGTTGTCCCCCTTAACAGGGCTCAACCACTTGGTACATTTGACTTGACTGGCCAGCATAAAGCATGCAAGGTCTATTGCTGGTTAAGACTGTTGATGATTTTTCTCCCCAAACAATACATAGCTCTTTTCAGCATCCTTACAGCTCATTAACAGGGAGGAAGCTTCTAGCTCTGTTCCAGCTTGAGTTGTCAGTGACCCGCACCCCAAGCATGTGGAGTCTTCAGCAATAAGGTCTTACCACTTAGTTGTATTGGGCAACCAAGAGGGTTGGTGATAGCCTGTAGTGGTTTGGAGGGATCAGAGGCCAAATGGCTACAAGGTGTCTCACCCCTGACTCTGAAACTTTTCTAATAACAGTCTATGTTACTGGGCACAACATTGTCCACTTCCATGTAATACTTTTACCCAGCCTCCGGACTTTTTTTTTAAAGCGCATATCTATTATTTAGCTAGCGGAATGGGTTTCCATATTGCTTATATAGAACATCTTTAATTTCGATTAACCCTCCTCCCACTACCTCCATTGCTCCATTACCTTCACTCTCCCTACTTAGACCGTTGCATCCCCATATCCTGTCCCTGTGCTTAGATAATGTGCTCCTCCCTTCTCCTCCCATCATAGCCTCTTTCTAGCTTCCTGGTCGCTACTGACTGACTTCTACTGCAATCACATACAAATCTAAACTTTTTGAAATACAGCTTCTTTTTTAAAATTTATTTTATTTATTTAAGAGAGAGAGAGGCAGATAGAGATTAGGATGGGTTCACCAGGCCCTTCAGCCACTGCAAATGAACTCCAGATGCATGTGCCACCTTGTGCATCTGGCTTATGTGGGTTCTGGAGAATCAAACCTGTGACCTTTGGCTTTGCAGGCAAGTGATTTTTTTTTTTTTTTAATTACTAAGCCATCCCTCCAGCCCCAAATCTAAACATTTGAAGCTAGGATCCATATCTGAAAGAGAATATGCATCTTTTGACTTGCTGAGCCTGGATTACCTCAGTTGGTATACTCCTCCAAACCTATCCCTTTCTCTGCACATTTCTGAATTGTATTCTTCTTTACTGCTGAATAAAAAAACTCCATTGTGTACATGTACCACGTCTTCATTGTCCACTCATCACTTAATGGGTATGTGGGCTGGTTCCTTTTCCTAGTTATTGTGAATAGAACAGCAGTAAATATGGATGAAAAAGTATCTTTTATTTATTTATTTATTTATTTATTTATTTGAGAGCGACAGACACAGAGAGAAAGACAGATAGAGGGAAAGAGAGAAGGGGCACGCCAGGGCTTCTAGCCTCTGCAAACGAACTCCAGACGCGTGTGCCCCCTTGTGCATCTGGCTAAAGTGGGACCTGGGGAACCGAGCCTCGAGCCGCGGTCCTTAGGCTTCACAGGCAAGCGCTTAACCGCTAAGCCATCTCTCCAGCCCGAAAAAGTATCTTTTAGTAATGTGTAGAATCTTTAGAGTGTATGCCAAGGAATGGTATAACGGAGTCATATCATGAATCTGTTTGTTTGCTGTCTCAGAAATCTCCACACTGATTTTCTGCAATGACTGTACTAGTTTACATTCCCACCAACAATGGAGAAGAATTCCTTTTGCCCACAGCCTCACCAGCATTTATTGTCATTTGATGAAAGCTGTTCTGACAGAAGTGAGATGAAATCTCAAAGTAGAATTTGTTTATTTGAGAGAAAGAGGCAGGTAGAGAGAGAGTGAGTATAGGCCTCTAGCCTCTGCAAATGAACTTCAAGATGTGTGTGCCGCTTTGTGCATTTGTACAGCCGTTTTTTTTACTGGGTTGTTTGATTTCTTATTATTTACTTTTTTGAATTCTTTGTGTACCCTAGTTATTAATCCTCTGTCAGATACATAGCCAGCAAAGATTTTCTCCCATTCTGTAGGCTGCCTCTTCACTCTATTTACTGTTCTTTGCTGTACAAAAGCATTTTATTTTCATAAGGTTTCAGTGGTTGACTAGTTATTTTACTTCTGAGCTGCTGGGGTTCTATTCAGAAATTCTTTGCCTATACCTAGATGTTGAAGTGTTTCCCCTATTTTTTCTTGTAGCAGTTTCAGAGTTTCAGGCCTGATGTTAACATCTTTGACCTATTTGGAGTCTACTTTTTTGTGCACTTAGATCTGTTTTCATCTTCTACACATAGATATCCGAATTCACCAGCACCATTTCTTAAAGAGGCTGTCTTTTTTCCAGTGAATACTTTTAGAATTTTTGTCAAAAATCAGATGGCTGTAGCTTTCTGGGTTTACATCAGTTGTGTTCCCTTGATCTATTTTTTTTCTGCCAGTGTCCCGATGTTGTTATTATGGCTGGGTAGTCTATCTCGGATCAGGTAGGGTGATAGCACTACCCATATTCTTGTTACTCAGTATTGTTTTGCCTATCCTAGGTTTTCTGTGCTTCCAAATGGATTTTAAGATCCTTTTTTTCTTCTATTTTAGTGATAAATACTGTAGGGATTTTGGTAGGGGTTGCATTAAATCTGTAGATTGCTTTTGGTATGATAGACATTTTCACAATACTGATTTTTCTAGTCGATGAACTTGGGATGTTTTTCCATTTCCTAATATCTTCTTCAGTTTCTGTCTTGAATGTTTTAGAATTATGCCTTTGCTTCCTTGGTTAGGTTTATTCCAAGGTGATATAATTTACTTTTATTGAGGAAGTTGTGAATGGGAGTTTCTCTGATTTCATCCTCAGCACATTTGTTATTGGTATATAGGAAAGCTATTGATTTCTGTGTGTTAATTTTATGTTCTGCTACTTTGCTGAAGTCGTTGATTAGCTCTAACAGTTTTCTGGTACACTCTTTAGGGTCTTTTATGTATATAATCATATCATTTGCAAATAATGATAGTTTGACATTTTGTTTTCATATTTGTATCTTTATTTGTGTCTCTTAATTGCTGTAGCTAAGATTTACAGTACTATATTAAATAAAATGGGGAAAAGTGGACACCCTTTTCTTCTTTCAACTGTGGTACTTTTAAGTAATTGTGAGAAGTTTATTTGCCACATTGGAAATGGAAAGTGGTACCAATAGTCCAAGGATGCTGAGAAATGAGGCTGGCCAAAGAATCTGTGTCTTCACAATCTTAAGCCAAGCTAGATAAGGAATCAAGTCTTAGTAAAAAATTTTCTGTCAGGTACACCTTTGGGAAGTGTTTTTGATACATAAAGTAGCTCAGTACATGTAATTGATTGTTGGAGTTATAAAGACTATGTTCTCCCAAGCTGATCAATTTAGTACTGTTAAATAATATATATTTCAGACTTAAACCATTGGATATTGAGTTTATGAAACGTTTGCATGAAAAAGTGAATATCATCCCACTAATTGCCAAAGCAGACACACTCACACCAGAGGAATGCCAACAGTTTAAAAAACAGGTGAGCAGAACGGGTTAAGTTTGCAGTTTTTGTTTTTTTAATATAAGGTGTTTATACTGTATTAAAACTAATATTTGAAGTTAATATGCCTTATCTATTGTCATAGTACTCTTACTCTTTGGCCAATTTTAAACCAAGGATGTTTCATTCATATATTTCACTTGAGGGGAGCAGTGTTGAGAAAAGGTCTCAGGTAGCCCACGCTGTCCTTAAACTTCTAGTCCTCTTACCTAAATCTAAGTGCTGGGATTATAGGCCTATGCCACACCTGGTTAACAAGGATGTTTCAAATTATTATTATTATTTTATGAGAGAAAGAGAATTGGTGTGCCAAGGCCTCCAGCCACTGCAGTTGAAGTCCAGACACATGCAGTCACCTTGTGCACATGTGTGACCTTGTGTGCTTGTGTTAGAGTGTGTCTGGCTTATGTGGGATCTGGAGAGTCAAACATGGGTCCTTAGGCTTCACTAAGCCATCCCTCCAACCCTCAGATGTATTTTTTTAAAATAACACATAGCACATAACCCTCCCTTTACTCTTTAGAATTGTTGCCTTAGTATGAATTCCTAAGAAGAGGATTATTTTTTGAAAGGGCATGGTAATTTTTGTCATTTTACTTTCCCAAGGAAACAATCACATTCCTTTGTAAGAAGCATATATCTTTTTTCTTAGAAACTTGCCAGCATTACTTGTCATTTTTATGGTAAAACCTCATTTTAAGTAGCAACTAATCATTTAATAATTGCCTTTATTTTCCAAAAAGTTGAATTTTTTTGCAATAGGAGTTTGATTATTTTAAAAATACATTTGTGAACATTTTATTCCAAGCCTTTGTTGGGCCTGGGGAGGTGGTATAGTGGGTAAAACACCAGCTATGCAGGTGTGAATACTTTCAGTTCAGACTTCCTGGACCCATGGAAAAGCTGAACATGGTATCTCAAGTCTTTAACATGAGCATCCCTAAGGCAAGGTGAGAGGTGGGAACAAGAGGCTTCCTGCCCAGCTAGCCTGGTGAACATGGCAGTGAACAACAAAGAGTCGCTATCTTTAGATAGGGTGGATGGCAAGCAAGGATCAACACCCATAGCTGTCCTCTGATCTCCACAAGCTAAACTGTGCATGTGGTCACATACACAAAAAGATTAAAAATTAAAACCTTTGTCATTGTGAATGGTAGACTTTGATTGCTTCTGTGTATGTATATGGGTTGTCTTTATTCTGAATATTTAGTGCTTTCATTTTCACAAATTCATATTTTTTCTCTCATTTTCTACCTGTATCTTAATTTTGCTTTCATTGTACTTAATGGTATGTGTATAAAATGATTATTTTCCCAAATTCATGTCGTTATCTCGATATTACTATTAAATAATGACACATTTTCCTCATTGTATTTAGAATGTTACATATGACAGTTTTATGTTCTATTCTAGCAGTCTTTTTATTTTAGGCCAGTGTTAAACTATAGCAACATAATATCATATTCAAGATAGATCTTCGTGTCAGTTATCTTTAATGGTCTTTATAATAAAGTCTTTGTTGCAAAACACTCTTTATCTTTTCATACAAACTTTAGAATCTTGAAACTTGTAAATTTTCTTCCAAGTGAGATATTGATTTACTATACAATTTGACAATTCTTTCTCCATAATTTTACTACTTATATTTTCACCAGAAAACGTCTTCCTCTTATTTCTTTCTTTCTCCCCCCGCCCCCGCCTTTTGGTTGTTGTATGAGACATGGTCTCTTTAGCCCATGCTAACCTCAAACTCATGACAATCCTTCTGTCTCTGGGATTACAGACAATAGCTGCTATACCTAATTTCCTGTATAACTTATTGATTCATTTCCATTTTAATTTTAAAACGTTCTAAGTTTCAAATGCTAATCATATAACATACTTTTTCCTTATATCTTGAATTTTATATGCCTCCATGTAGATTTGTTCTGAGAGCTTCAGAAATTTTTTTAAAAAAGAAAAGAAAAAAATGAAGGTCAGGCATGGTGGCCTATGCCTATGATCCCAGCACCTCGGGAGGCTGAGGTAGGAGAATTGTCATGAGTTCACAGCCAGCCTGTGTTACAGAGTAAGTTCCAAGTCGGCTTGGACTAGAGTGAGACCCTGTCTTAAAAAACAACACAAAATCCCAAATAAGTAATCAATTCTACTTCGCAGTTAGTCACATGCATTCTGGAAGCACAGTTCCTTTCCCCCCTTCCTGCCCTCTCCCATCACTGAACCCACAACTTTGGTTTATACTAAGCATAAACTTTACTTCTGTGCTGTACTTCTAGCCCCAAATTATTTTTATAATCTTAGAATGATTCCTACCCAGAGATAGTCATTAGAACCATCTAGAAAAGCTCAAAGTAAATCACTGAACATTATCCTGAGAATTCGCTCTATAGAGGAAGTTGGAGCTGCAGCATTTATTTTTGAAAATACATTTTAATCTGCAATCTCTGACAGCCACCATAATTACTGTTTGTTTCTTTTTCTTGGCTAGTCCTGATTTGCCACTTCATTCTTCATACAACTTCCTCACCTCCCATCTAGGTACATGCCCCACTTGTGAAGGATATGTTTTATCCATTGTTATTTTAACTTGTTACTTCTTTTTTGAGATAGTTTCTCACTATATAGCCTAGGCCAGCAAGAACTCAGTCCTCTTGTCTCAGCCTCCCAAGGGCTAATATTACAGGATACTGTCAGGGTCTGCTTCTGTTTTCCTCCATCTAGTACAGGAATCATGGAACTCATTTTCTTATAGCCGCTTTACTGCTGCTAAAACCCTTACTTTATGAATAACAGCAGATTAAAAGTACGGGCAGTATCTCCGTTACTTTTTCATTGCTGGAACAAAATATCTGACCAGAAACATGTTAGGGAAGGAAAGGGTTTATTTTTGGCTTACATTTTGAGGGGAAGTCTGTCATGGCAGGGAAAGCTTATCAGGAGAAGACAGCCAGAATCCGTCAGGGTGGAAGTTGAGAGAAAGAGAGCAAACACCAAGGAGGCCGATCTCGAATGCCCCCCTCCCCAGTGATGCATTTTGTCCAATCACTCTACCTTCTAAAGAGTTCACAACCTTCCAGAACAGTGCCATGAGCTGGGGACTAACTGTTCAAAAACACTGGCCTATGGGGCTGTAACACCATAGGCAGGAAAAATAGTTCTAGTCAATTAGCCATTGATTAGTTAGGAGTTTGAATTTTGTGTAGTTGACAGTGATTTGGATGTCTAATTTAACTTTTACTAAGTAATTTCTAGTGTTATTAATGTTTTCTTTTTTGATATTATACATTATAATTTACACTTTAGTTACTTGACTCCCAGCCTGTGCTTTCTCTATGTATTTATCTAGTCTTCCATCTGCTGCTCATTGATGTGTGTGTGTGTGTCTGTCTGTCTGTCTGTGTGTGTGTGTCTGTGCGCGCGCACATGCTTTCTAATCAGAGTATAAATTGTTCTCCTGGGGCCAGTGTTATACTTGTATTTTACTTACCCTTACCATGCTCTACAAAAATTATTATGTGGGGCTAGAGAGATGACTCAGTGATTAAAGGTGCTTGTTTGCAAAGCCTGATGAACTGCCTTAATTCCCCACTACCCACAGTAAGCCATCTGTACAGAGTGGCACATATGTTTGGAATTTGTTTGCAGTGGCAAGAGGCCAGGTTATACCTATACTTATACACATGCACACTCACTCACTTTCTCAATAAATAAATAAAATATTCTGCCAAAAATTATGTGACTTTAAGCCCTGTTGTTTCAGCTTACTTAATTGGTGAATATATTGAGAGAAAAAAAAATCCAGTCACTGCTAATAAAAGACCTAAAGCCAGTCTAATAGGAGTCAGTTGGATATATCCATCTGTAGACTTTTGAATCATTTTTGGAACTCTTTGGGGATAATGACCATAGCAATACTTTTGAAATAATTGGATTTTGGCTTTTTTCAACATTACAGTTTAAAAGAAAAAAACAAAATGGTTCTTTGATTTTAGATCATAGTTTTACACAATTGACAAGTGGCAAAGGAACTGAAACTGAGTTGTCACATAATCCAAGAGGTATTTAGTTGAAACAGGGCTAATATGCTATGTGGTGCTTTTTTGTTACTTCTTTTTTAGATAATGAAAGAAATTCAAGAACATAAAATTAAAATATATGAATTTCCAGAAACAGATGATGAAGAAGAAAATAAGCTGGTTAAAAAGATAAAGGTAGGCTGATTCCTATACATTGGAGTGTTAAAGTCATAATATCCATTAGAAAGACCAAAATACTGTTTTTTTTAAAAAATTTTTATTTATTTAAGAGTGACAGACAGAGAGAACGAGAATGAAAATGGGCATGCCAGGGCCTCTAGCCACTGCAAATGAACTCCAGATGCAGGCGCCACCTTGTGCATCTGGCTTACATGGGTCCTTAGGCTTCATAGGCAAGCACTTAACCCTAAGCCTTCTCTCCAGCCCCCTAAAAAATAAGGCTTTTCTTTGAATTTGACTTCACCTTTGCAGTTACCTGAACAGTGAAGGTGTTCAGAGGCTTTATAAAGAAGTTTCTTAGCCGGGCATAGTGGCGCATGCCTTTAATCCCAGCACTCGGGAGGTAGAGGTAGGAGGATCACTGTGAGTTCCAGGCCGCCCTGAGACTCTGTAGTGAATTCCAGGCCAGCCTGTGCTAGAGTGAAACCCTACTTTGAAACCCCCCCCCCAAAAAAAAGAAGTTTCTTTATTTCTGGGATGAATGTTGAATGGTTATACTCTGAGTTAGTATGTGTAAACATAAATCCAGTCAACTGGACCTGAGGTTGTGAAGTTATTGGGTTCAAGAGAGAGAATATTTCCTGCTTCCCATATTGTGAAGCTTGATTAATGACCATTTAGGCAAGATAGTCACAAGCTTACTTTTTTTTTCTTATAAATACCAATTTTTTAAAATTGTGCTTCCCAGTGTGATTTTTACAGAGATTTTTGCCATGTAGTTAGTTTAACCAATATGTACCTTAGTATTAATTTAAAAATTAGGAAAAATATAGCTTTGTTAGGTTTTGTTTCATTTTGTTTTTTTGAGGTAGGGTTTCACTCTAGCCCAGGGTGACCTGGAATTTACTATGTAGTCTCAGTCTGGCCTTGAACTCACAGCAATCCTCCTACCTTGACCTCCTGAGTGCTGTTAAAGGTGTGCGCTACCATGCTTGGCCGAAAAATATAATTTTATTTACTGTTTACCTCGGTAGTAGCACTGTATAGTAGTACTTACTGAATACTTAATGGCCTATAAAAGTGAATATTTTGTGACTGTTGAATATGTAAATTATTTCTTATTCAACTTGTGAGGACTACAGAGCTATATTCTAACAGCATCACATTATTTCCTAGGACCGTTTACCTCTCGCTGTGGTAGGTAGCAATACTATCATTGAAGTTAATGGCAAGAGGGTCAGAGGAAGGCAGTATCCCTGGGGTGTGGCTGAAGGTAAGTTGTCTTCATTGAGGATCTTTTGTGATATTGCATAAATGTACTAAAAAAGTTTTACACTTACAGAAACTTGTATAAAATGTATGCATTATGACATACTTTAGATTTTCAATGGTAATTCTGATTTTGTTTTCCTCTAATCTTGCTTTCTTCCTGAGTAAATCCTGTTTTTCACACCTGTGCCCTAAGTCAGGAAAGTATACTTTCGGTCATGGTTGTGAGGCTTAACAAGTCAGTTGTCACTGCTTCACTGTCCTGTGCTGGTACTATCATTAAGTCGGTTTCTGTCTTCTTTTTTTGAAATTATGGTGTATTAGTCAGAGTTCTCTAGAGGAACAGAACTGCTAGAATGAATTATTTTAAAAAGGGAATTTATGGATTAGTTTACGGTAATCTACTAGCAGTTGCAGGCCCGAGAATCACGGAACCTGGTAGCTGCTCGATCCACGTGGCCAGATGCCTCAGCTGTCCCAGTCTGCGCTGCAGATGGCGCTGGAAGGCCTGGCGGCTTCCTGAGGAGCCGCTGGTTCGAGCCGTGGGGGCTTGTGTACTGTTTACCTTGGCAGTAGCACTGTAGAGCGCCAGCGCCGCTGGTCTTCAGTCCGTGCTGGAAGGCGGCGAGCAGCTCCGGCAGCCACGTGGAAGGAAGGAAGGAAGGGAAAGGGGCTCTTTTCACCCAGAGCTTCCTCATATCAAGTCCCCCTCTGAGCCGGGCTGCCCACTCTGGGGGAAGGACTTCCTCCTCTAGTTGATCCTTCCTGGATGCAACCTCAGAGACCCACCCAAAAGGGATTTCTGTGGATTACTAAACAGATCAAGTTGACACCACCTTAACTATCACACATGGTTACAGTTTTGGAGTTGGCTTAGTTTCAAAAGGTACCTTGATAATAGAACTGTGTGGAGAGAAGGCCCATTACTTACAAGACTAGCTCCTTTCCCTCCTTCAAAGCAAAAGTCACAGTTTTTTTTTCCCAAATGTTTTTACTAGTCTGTATGTTTCAAGTAATAATAAAATTGTAGTTATATCAAAACTCAGAAATCATCTTAGCCATAGAAGCATTTCCTCAAATAGGTATTTATAGTCTTCTGTATTATAGTAAGTTGGAGGCCTGTCACTCATTGATAGCTTGAATAATTGTGTAGATTTCAGGGTATTGGTCCAAGTTACTGTTTTTATCGGTGGTTTTCTCAGCCAACATCCCTGTACTTTTTCCCCTGTTCTCCACTGTACTTCGGCAACTTACAGTGCTGACCTGAGGTTTTAGAACTTAGAAACATTAGAAAATCCCTTAGAAATGTTCACTGGAAAACATTTCTGTATTCATTTGATCATTGTTTAGTTTTTTGCCACCCCCAGTAGTGTTCCTACTGGTGATCCATGTTTTTAGAAGTAAACACCCCCACCCCTTGACCTGCCTCTTTGTCTTGGTTAGCCCTTAAGGATTTCATATATATTCCTTTCAGCCACAACTCTTCAAAATGCGTTACAGAATGTGTTCTGTGAATGAGAAGAAAGTGCCTATTTTCCTCTGCCAAATTATCAGAGTTTTGCTTCCAGGGAGTTCATTTATTATATAGTTTCACTGAAGATTGAGCTACAATAAAGTAGCATGGTAGTACAGTTGTCTGCGTTCCCTTGATTACTGTGTCAGTGTTGAACCTTAATAATGAATTGACTTAGACTGTTCAACATGTTCTCTCATTGTTTTCACATCCAAATCCCTGTGAAATTTCTTGAAAAGACTAGCTTCAGTAAAAATAATATGTGTATTCTTTCTTTCCTTTTTTTTTACAGTTGAAAATGGTGAACATTGTGATTTTACAATTCTAAGAAATATGTTGATAAGGTAAAGATGAACAATGATAAAAGTAGAATAAGTGATGTTTCCTTTTTGTTTTTGTCCTAAATAAAGTTCAAGTTGGGCAGACTTTGTTTCTAGTAATATTGCTCTCCTCGTTCTAACAGTGGAGTGCAAAGTCCTATATAGAGACAATGTGGATTCTTCATCTAAGCTTTTGAACTCATTGGCAAAATACAAAACAAATTATGAGGCTAGGGATACAAAGAAAATCACTTCCATCATTATAATTGGGTTGAGCTTTAATACTGAAACAGATTTGGAAAACATAATTTAAAAAGGCTCTTCTTGGGGCTAGCGAGATGGCTTAGTGGTTAAGTGCTTTCCTGTGGAGCCTAAGAACCCTGGTTTGAGGCTTCATTCCCCAGGACCCACGTAAGCCAGATGCACAAGGTGGCACATGCATCTGGAGTTCTTTTGCAGTGGCTGGAGGCCCTGGTATGCCCATATTCACTCTCCCTCTCTCCCCCCTCCCTCCCTCCTCCCTCCTCTCTGTTGCTCTCAAATAAATAAAACAACATTTTTTTAAGGCTCTTCTTTCTTGCTGTATAAAGTTTGGGAAAACTGGAAGGTCATTTTGAGTCAAAAAACAGACTTTAAATGTTAAGGTGCACAAGCTAGTAACTGATAAGTAGGATCTTTTAATGTGCTGGAATATTATAAGCAAAATCAATCTTCCTACTTGTTGAGAAAACATCTGAACTGCCTCATTCTTAGAAAAAGAGAAAAGAGAGGAAAACACTTCTGAGAGTAGAACATTGAGATCATCTTGTTAGAAGTCTGTAGACATGGAGTAGGATTACCCAACAAAGAAAGTAGTGTTTCATGCTCATACACATTCCTCTCTTCCTATCTCTTCTCCCTTTCCCATTTTTCCTCTTTTATCTGGTATCTTCATTTCTTTAGCACATAATCTCTTCAACCACCAGTTTGTGCTGTCTAAATTGATGGACTGAAACTGGAGAAAACATATACTCATTACCAAATTATTTTAAGAACAGAGGAATGGATTGAATCTTAAAGGAAAAAAATAAAACATAAATAAAAATAAAGACTTTAATATCTATGAAAGTTAAGATTAGACAGTCCTAGAAGATTATTTTAATGAAAATAAAAACCATTATCCTAAATGTTAGATGATGCTAGCACAAGTGGCTTAACAATGAATTAACCTGTTTTTTTATATCATATTTCATTTCTATGTTCTTTTCCTCAGGTGCTTTAAATATTTTTCAACAGTGGTTATGTGATATACTGAAATTATACAATGCTATTGTTTTAGTTATTAGACTTTCTCTTCTACCTTGCATTCATCTGTTCATTCTTTCCCATTAATGCTTTGTGATGGTGGTCTCATTTAGTCCATGTTGGCTTCATACTTAGTATGTAGCTGAGGCTGGCCTTGAACTCTTCTTTTTATTTTCTATTTTTATTTAGTTATTTGCAAAGGAGGAAGAAAATTGAGTATGCCAGAGCCTGTAGCCACTGCAATGAGCTCTACGTGCATTGTGCTTTACATGGGGAATGAAACCTGGGCCAACAGGCTTTGCACAGAGCAAGAAGTGCCTTTAACCACTGAGACGCTTCCCCAGCCCTGGCCTTGAACTCTTTAGATCCTCTGCCTCCACCTCCTAAATGCTAGTACCATAAGAGCACACTATCACACCCTGTTAAAAATGGTGTTTCAAGCTGGGCAGTGGCCCACACCTTTAATCCCAGCACTTGGGAGCCAGAGGTTGGAGGATCACCGTGAGTTTGAGGCCGCCCAGAGACTACATAGTGAGTTCCAGGTCAGCCTGGACTAGAGTGAGACCCTACCTCAGGAAAACAAACAAAAAAAGGTGTTACATACTAGCACAGTTATTCTCAGCCTGGATACACTTATAACTAATTTATTCCCAAAATAAACATTATTCTGTCTTATTTTCAGTCTTTAGTTATCAACTTTTTAAGAGTTCCTATATGTTAGTATCTATGCTAAGTACAAAAATGTAGTATGGGGCTAGAGAGATGGCTCAGTGGTTAAGGCGCTTGCCGACAAAGCCAAAGGACCTGGATTCATTTCACACAAAGCCAGATGCACAATGTGACACGTGTGTCAGGAGTTCATTTGCAGTGGCTGGAGGCCCTGGTGCACCCGTTCTCCCCACCCCCACCACACCTCTGCCTCTCTTTTTCATGTAGGTAGGTGGGTGGGATGGATGAAAGGATGGATGGATGGATAAAATAATAAAAGGCTGGGTGTGGTGGTGCACACCTTTAATCCCAGCACTCAGGAGGTGGTGAGAAGGATCACTGAGTTCAAGGCCTTCCTGATACTACATAGTGAACTCCAGGTTAGCCTAGGAAAGAATGAGACCCTACCTCACAACCCCCCCCCCAAAAAAAAAAAAACACCAAAAAAACTAGTGTATTTCTGGTAAAGAAGAGCTTTCAGTATAGTAGAAGTATTAGTAGCATTGTTTCACCTACGACATACTAGTGCCAAAAATATGCATGGCATCCTCAGGAAAGGTTGTTCTGGGTTGGGTGCCTTGACATGGAAATAGAGCTTTCATGGCCTTTGAAACTAGGGTTATATGTGGCTGCTGTGTCCATAAGAGAGAATGCATTTATCAAATGACAGAGTATAAAGGGACTAGAACATCTAAACTTAGGGCTAGGAGGAATAAACTGTCAGGAACTGCACGGGAATGTCAGATAGTAGGAGATGAACCAGGTAATTAAATGTTACATTCTGTGTATGAAACGGAAGAGGGCACTTCATAGTGAGTGTTATTTGGTTGCAAGGTAGGATAAGACAGTGCAGCTTACATTTATCTCACAAAGGGACTTGTGGTAAATGGGTGAAGTTGGTAAATGCAGGAAGTTTAAAATGAGGAATGAAGAGCAAAGGGAACATGCTGTCCCCATACTGTTGCATTGGTAAAAGGTTTCCAGAGCAGCTCAGGGAGTCTTCAAGATCTGTAATCACTAAAGAATGATGAAAGCAGCTCATGTAGATTATTTCCTGTGTTTTAAGTAAGTATGTATGTATCTATGTATGATGAAAGGTTGCAAATACTTATTTGACTAAAACAGCATGTTCACTAGACTGAAAAATCCCTAGTCAAAAACATCTTGATCTTAAGTCTCCCTTTGTATTAACCTAATATGAACTCAGATAGATTGCCCTCGTAACACTTATCTAAAGAGAAGCAAGCAATTTTGGGGGGTTGGTTTTTTTGAGGCAAGGTTTCACCTTAGGCCAGGCAGACTTGGAACTCCTTTATAGCTCCATGCTAGCCTCAAATTCCTGCAGTCCTCCCTCAGCCTCCCGAGTGCTGGGACTAAAGGTGCACCGCCAAGCCTGGCTAAGAGCAGCAATGTCCTTTAGATTTTATAACCTTAAGCGGTAGCTAACCTACTTTTGCTGCTTTAGAACTATGAAAACAAATGCTTGTTTGGTAGAAAGTTCATCCTTGAGTAACTGCTTTGAAGGATTTATGACTCTTGAAATCTCATTTGGAGCCAGTCATGGTGGCACATGCCTTTAATGCCATCCCTGAGGAGGCTGAGGTAGGAGGATGGCTGAGAGAACGAGGCCAGTCTGGGGCTGTAGAGTGGGTTAAGGTCAGCCTGTACAAGAAGGGTAACTTGCCTCCTCAGAACAACAACAAAACACCTCATTTGGAACCTCAATTTCGGTTGGTCAAGTCAAGGGTTTTATCTTTGCTTTTTGAGTGTGAATGTCATCTTTCTTAAGGTTAATTTTGCTTGTTTTAAGCCTGAAGTTTAGTTGGCATCAAAAATTTTTTAAACAAATTTTTGCTGTTTATGGCAGAACACACATGCAGGACTTGAAAGATGTTACTAATAATGTGCACTATGAGAACTACAGAAGCAGAAAACTAGCAGCTGTGACTTACAATGGAGTTGATAACAACAAGAATAAAGGGCAGCTTACTAAGTAAGTATAGATCTGTTTTTCAGAGGTATTGCTTATTAATACAGTCTCATTTTTAAAATCAAATTCCCCGTTGTTACCCATTAGAAAATTTAGATGATTATCTCTTTTACAACAGTAGAAAAATACTGTTAAGATTTAGCAATTTTATATATTATTTATTGTTTAATTGTTAGAATAAGTATTATTCTGTCACCTTGTTCTTATAGTGAAAGCGCCATCTGTTTTATATTTGTCCTATTATTTGTAATTCATGCATCAATTATTTAATAGAATTCCAATTAGAAGTCAAACATAAATGTCTTTTTTTTTTTTTTTAAGCAGAGTCGTACTCCAGCCCAGGCTGACCTGGGACTCACTCTGCAGTCCAGGCTGTCCTCAAACTCATGGTGACCCCCCACCTCAGTCTCCTTAGTGCTAAGATTAAAACTACGCACTATCATGCCTTGCTGAAGTGTTGTTAAAAATATTTTAAAATTTTTCAAATATTTAAAATATTTGAAAGAGAAAGAGTGTGGATGTGCCAGGGCCTTCAGCTGCTGCAAATGAACTCCAGACACATGTACTACCTTGTACATCTAGCTTACATGGGTCCTGGAGAATCAAACCTGGGTCCTTTGACTTTGCAGGCAAACACCTTAACTGCTAAGCCATCTCTCCAACCCTGAAATATGTTCTGTTGAAGAAAGGCTAGTTATTAAAAAGATCTCTTAGCCAGACATGGTAGCACATGTCTTTAATTCCAATGCTTTAGGAAGCTGATGTAGAAGATCACTGTGAGTTCCGGGTCAGCCTGGGCCAGAGTGAGAACCTAACTTTAAAAAAAAAATCTCTTGAATCCATTTTACCTTTAGGTAAGTGTCCCAAATTCTCTTTAAGGAAAATTTATTTTGCTTTCTGTAAAAGTTTTATAAAGTAAGCTGATTTAAAAGGGTTTTTATTTTAAGATTATCGACTCCCCAGGACCTACGTTAGCCAGATGCACAAGGGGGCACATGCGTCTACAGTTCGTTTGCAGTGGCTGGAGGCCCTGGCATGCCCATTCTCTCTGCCTCTCTCTATCTGCCTATTTCTGTCCCTCTCTGTCTCTCTCAAATAAATAAACAAAAATAACAAAAAACATAAATAAAAGGAATATTTAGATGAATGTAGTCTTGTTACTTTTGCTATTGCTATTGTATATTTACAATGAGTAACTTAGTAGGTTCGATTGTGAGAATAATATGACTGCCAAGTGGATATCTGCCCTGCTGAGTTCATTGTTTCAAGCTATGATGGTTTTATGATGACAGTGTCAACAGGTGTTCAAGAGGCTCCCACTTTTAGTCCCAGCACTTGGGAGGCTCAGGTTGCCGGGCTAGGCCTACAGAGTGAGTTCCAGGTCAGCCTTGGCTAGAGTGATACCGTGCTTTAAAAAAAAAAAAGATTTTAGGGTCCTGGGAACCATATCTGTGCCCCACCTTTCCTTTGTTTTGGATTGTTGGACACCAGAACTGCAGTGAAGGCCATTTTAGAGAATGTGTGTGTAGCTGTTGTGCCCCACTGCACAATGATGAGAAAACAAATTCTCAGAGCAGCAGCACCGTGTTCTAGAGTGGTCAGCATTCATTGCAATGGAATAGAAAAGTGTGCCTTTTTCATTAAAATTATTTGAGGTAAGTTTCAATATATGGCTTTTTAAAATTTTCAGCAAAATGTGTATTGAGCAACTTTAGCGCAAAGATATAAAAATTCATCAAATTGAATGTTGGTCATAAGATGCTAATCCACTTGAAATACATTTTTATTAACTTACAGATTTTGTAACTATCTGAAAGAAAAATGGTCTTGTACTTATAAAGACAAATGTACTCATCTATACAAATGAGTTTTTAAGCACATGCAATTAATGTTCATTTTTAAAAATTAAACATTTGTTCATAGCCTAGATATACAGCAATAAACACATTTAAAATGTAGAGCACTGAAATGTTGAAGTGGTTGAGTTTTAAGAAAGGGCCTAGATATATTTTGAATAATCAAGTGTTTTAATTGTTCACTGGTAATTACTTTCAACATTTCATCACTAAAATAAATTAGAATATTTGTAATTATACTTGTGATATCTAGTAGTCATTTTAGAGGAATTTATCAAACCTGAAACGTTAGATATATATATCCTTTATTAGCTCATTTACTTTTCTCATTTTAGATGTCTATTTGAGAATTGTTTTATTTTCTTTGAATGTATTTTTGAATGTTTCTTTTTGTTTTTCCTTCTGCAGTGTATTTTATATATCATCTCATCTTTAGAGCTCATTTGCACAAGGTTTAGAGAAACATCTCACAGTTGCCTTCATTATTTTAGAATTTATTTTGTAATTTAATAGTGAAACAGATTTTAGGTATGGAACCTCATAGGAAGGGAGGGTAGTTTTCCATTATTGGCATATTTATACATTTTTTCTTTCTAAATATTTTAATATTTTATTTTATTTATTTGAGAGAGAGAAAAAAAGAAAGAATGGGTGTACCAGGGCTTCCAGCTACTGCAAACAAACTCCAGATTTATGCACCACCTTGTGCATCTGGCTTACATGGGTACTGGCTTTGCAGGCGAGCACCTTAACCACTTAGCTATCTCTCTAGCCCATCTTTCTAAATATTTCATTTATTTCTTTGCAAGCAGTGCAGACAGAGAGAATAGGGATGCTGGGGCCTCTGTCCACTGCAGATGAACTCCATATGCATGTGTCACTTTGTGCATCTGACTTACATGGGTACTGGGGAATCAAGTCCAGATGGTTAGGCTTTATAGGCAAGCACCTTAATTGCTGAACCATCTCTCCAGCTCTCATATTTATACATTTTAAAGTTTCTAACGAATGCCTAACCCATTTGTATTGTGTAAAACTTAGAATTTGTGTTCTAAAATACTTTTGTATATCTAAATAATGGCATTATTTTAACTAGTGTCTGAGTTTTATAGTGCAGTTTTTATTTACAGACATTTAATGATTATTAATGTTGATGACAGGAGCCCTCTGGCACAAATGGAAGAAGAAAGAAGGGAACATGTAGCTAAGATGAAGAAGATGGAGATGGAAATGGAACAGGTGTTTGAGATGAAGGTCAAAGAAAAAGTTCAAAAATTGAAGGACTCTGAAGCTGAGGTAATCAGTCTAGTAGCTCACATATCATCAACAATAAAATTTATAGATTAACCGTTCATACGTTTTCAAAAATTAGTTTATTGTCCTAATGTTCTAAATGAAGAAGTAAAAATGAGTACTATATGTATTATAAAATAATACATAATTCAGTATGTATGGGCTTAAACAGCATATTATGTAGGATGATAAAATATAGTAATAGTATTCTTACAAATTATTAGTTATCATTTTAGTGAGCAATAAAAAACTAATTTTAAAAATTGGGTTTTTTAAAAAATTATTTATTTATTTATTTGTAAGCAGAGAGAGAGAGAGTTAGAGATGGGTACTCCAGGGCTTCTGGCCACTGCAAATGAATTGCAGATGCATGCACCTCTTTGTTTGTCTGGCTTTATGAGGGTGAGTACTGGGGGATTAAACCCAGGTCATTGGAGACAATTGTCTTAACTGCTAAGCAATCTCTCCAGCCCTGTTTTACTTTATTTTATTTTATTTATTTATTTATTTTGGCTTTTTGAGGTAGGGTCTCACCTTATTAGCCCATGCCGACCTGGAGTTCATTATGTAGTCTCAGGGTGGCCTTCAACTCACAGCCATCCTCCAACTTCTGCCTTTTAAGTGCTGGGATTAAAGACACCACACCCAGGTAGTTTATTTATTTATTTTTTTATTTGAGGCAGGGTCTCAGTCCTCACCTTGTAGCCCTAAACTGGCCTTGAACTCATGGCAGTCCTCCTACCTCAGCCTCTCTCCTGAATGCTGAGTTTAAAGGCATGTCTGGCTAAACCATGAAAAAAATAAATTAATTTTTAAAAAATAAACAAACAAACATAGAACTATACCAACTCATATGTTAATTCACCAATGAAACTTTAGTCACAATTCCCCCACAGGTGAATAATTTGAACAATTGTTAGACATTTGGTGTGGTATGCTTTATCTATTTTCCTTTTGTAAAAATTTGTTGATAATTTTCTTCAGTAGTAGATTGGCTAGTACTGTAAGGTGATTGGTTTCCTAATTAGGTGTGAGCTCTTTAGTTTGCAGTTGACTATGAGTGATTCAGCCAGCAGTTCTTACCAAATTCATTCTCAGCCTAGGAAGAACTACCCACATTAGAATCTCAGGGGTTGTTGAAGCTCCAGATCGATAGACAATGCTAAGACCTAATTCAGTACATCTGGGTACATCAGGATTTTGTGTGCTCAGCAAGCGCCTCAGGTAACTTTTCTGAGGACAAGTGTTTGAGAATCACTCCTTTGCAAGAATCAAGAGACATTGCCCATTACTAGTATAGTATCCAGTGATGGCCCACAGGTCCTTAACGGAGCGCTTTCCTTTGCCGCTGCCTCAGCTTCCTGAACTCGTGATTAGGAGACTGGTTCAAGTCCTCGTGCTACCACTTGCTGGTTAGTGACTTAAAGCAAGTCGCTTAACTACTCCTCATCTGTGTAGTGGAAGCTATTGTGTTTTTCCTGCTCAACCTGCACCATATTTTTGAGTTACAAAAAGTGAAATAAGATAATATTGTCCATATAAAGTGCTTACAGATATGTTTATTTAAAAACATGTTTCCTCCTGTTTTCTAAGATGATTCTCTTGGATCGCTGTCTTTGTGGGTGGTGGCAGCTCCTGCAGTGGGAGGCATCCTCAGCTGTTCTCTGGTGGCCCTCCAAATGTGTGGCCCACACTCTTCATAGTAGAGTGCCTGGATGAAACCTCCTGTGCCTCAGAGTTCTTCAACGCTGTCATTTTCTATATTGTCCTGTGATTTAGCTCCAAAGGCGCCATGAGCAAATGAAAAAGAATTTGGAAGCACAGCACAAAGAACTAGAGGAAAAACGTCGTCAGTTTGAGGAGGAAAAAGCAAACTGGGAAGCTCAACAACGCATTCTAGAACAGCAGAACTCTTCAAGGTAACAAGGATCCAATTCCTAAGAAATGTGTATCTTAAAGTTTTAAAGAACCACTTTCTTATTTTTTTAAAGCTATACTCCTCAAGTACAATTGTTTTCATATGACTAGATTTATTTGGTGTATACAACAGTATTTTTAAAATAAAAACATTTACCATGGCTTTAATTATAATTTTAACAGCTTTATAACATGCTGTCCAGTTACCTAGTCACAAGTCACTTTTTGCTTCCTCTCCCTGCTTGTTATGACGATAGGGTACTGAAGATGGAACCAAGGGCCTTGTGTGTGTCATGCAGGCACTTTACATCTCCAGTCCATAGGACACGTTGCAATTGTATCTTTAGAATAAATTCCTTATGATAAAGCCAGGTATCAATCATGTCACTTTATATAAAACTCATTATTAATTGTAGCTTGAGGTTTTTTTTATTTTGCTCGTTAGCATCATTTACATGATATCTTTTGAAAGAGCCTTTAGATTATACCTCAGCTAAACACTTTGAAGGTTAGACAGTTCTGTTATGTTTATCTTTTTGCTCAAAGAAGAAAATATACTGGAGAAAGCAAATGTACTTAAGAATTCAACTGATAGGGAGGGAATTACCATGGGATATTTTTTTATAATCATGGAAAATGCTAATAAAAATTTAAAAAAAGAATTCAACTGATGACAGGAGGAAAGGTTACTTTCCACTGATCATTTAAAATTTTTACAATTTAGTTTGAGGAAGAAAAATGCTCTCATATGTTAAAATGATGAAGGTGGAACTTTGCCGTATTGTTTACTACTTATCATAGAATTTTTTCAAATACTTGGTTATCTAGGAAAATGGTTTTGTAGACTAGTAGCATTGACCCCATTGTTTAACTCCTTAAATTTTTCCAAAATCATTTTTATTTATTTATTTGCAAACAGAGAGAGGGAAAGGATGTGCCACGATCTCTTGCCACTGCAAACAAACTCCAGATACATTCATCACTTCATGCATCTTGCTTTACGTGCATTCTGGGGACTGAACTCAGGCCGTACAGGCTTTGTAAGCAAGCTTCTTTACCACTGAGCAATCTCTGTAGCCCCATTGCTGCTTTTTTTTTTCTTTGAATGAAAA
Source organism: Jaculus jaculus (assembly GCF_020740685.1). NCBI lineage: Eukaryota > Metazoa > Chordata > Mammalia > Rodentia > Dipodidae > Jaculus > Jaculus jaculus. Next base: position 96,816,698 of record NC_059112.1, read on the forward strand.
TCCAACATAGTTGTAGGTGGGTTGAGAACATAATTGCTCACTGTGTTGTCTTTTATGTTTATAATATAACTCATGTAGATTATTTTCCTTTAATTATTTAGAACCTTGGAAAAGAATAAGAAGAAAGGGAAGATCTTTTAAATCCTTCTGACCACCAGTCACATATCTGTTGCCAATACGCCAGCTTGGACACCAGTGTTTGTTGGATCCGTTTGACCAATTTGCACCAATTTTATCCATAATGATGGATTTAACAGCATGACAAAAATTATTTTTTGTTGTTGTTGTTCTTGATAGCAATTAAGATGCCTTCAATTGTCTAGGGTGTTGTGTACTTAGAAATTAACAACTCTAGGTACCTTTCTATATTTTCTTTTCCCTCTTTTTTTTTTTTTTAAGTTAAAAAGATGTCTTCAGTTTAATGCAAGAGAACATTTTACTGTTGCACAATCATGTTCTGGTGGTTTGATTGTCTGCAGAATATCCCAGAATAAAAGGACTCTGGAAGGTGTTCACTGAGGATAAATTGCCATATAAACTATGCTTCTCTATGATAATTACAATACAGAGGTTCCATTCAGTCAGCCTATACAATAATGTAATTTAGTCTAACACAGTTGACCCTATTTTTTGACACTTCCATTGTTTAAAAATACACATGGAAAAAAAAAAACCTATATGCTTACTGTGCACCTAGAGCTTTTTTATAACAACCTTTTGTTTGTTTGTTTTGGATTCTTTAAATATATAAATATATATATATTATTCTCATTTAGTGCCCTTTTAGCCAGAAAGAATCTCATTACTGCTTCATTTTTGTAATAACATTTAATTTAGATATTTTCCATATATTGGCCCTGCTAAAATAGAATATAGCATCTTTCATATGGTAGGAACCAACAAGGAAAGTTTCTTTTAACTCCCCTTTTTACACTTTATGTTAAGTAGCAGGGGGAAAATGCATTTGTAGATCATTTCTAGGCAAATTGTGAAGCTAATGACCAACCTATTTCTACCTATATTCAGTTTCTTTGTTTACTAGAAATGGGAATCATGGCCTCTTAAAGAGAGAAAAAAAGTCACCATTCTGCATTTAGCTGTATCCATATATTGCATTTCTGTATTTTTGTTTGTATTGTAAAAAATTCACATAATAAACGATGTTGTGATGTAATAGAGTGCAATGTCTTACATATTCTACAATTGATTCCCAAGTAGAATATGTTTGGGAACTTTTCACCTTGAATTTTCCTCTCCTGTGCCATCTCAGCCTGTTTGACTAGCTAAGTTCAGTGATTTAGCATCTTTAGCTATGATTGTCTCATTAATATATGTATTTCTCTGAGAATAATTTTTAGCTCATATTTGGATTAGTTATGAACTGGAAAGGGAGTTATGTAGTTTTTCACTAAAGTAACAATATTTTACTATTAATGATCCCAACAGAAGAGAAAGAAATGATGGTCCTAATCAGACAATATTTTGTTAATTCATAACCTAAAGGCTTACCTTTTAAAGATAGAACAATTAGGGTTATTATTCCTCTTAGTGTATCTGTACATAAAAGTTTACCTAAGGATAGCTATTTTTAAAGAAGAGCGTGACTTAGAAATACCCTAGAAAACATTTACCCTTAAGAGATGCTCATTGCTAGCTTAAAATTGCTTAGAAAGGTTTGTTAATCCTAAATTGCCATCAGCTTTTGGAGAAAATTATATTATGTGTGGCCTTTTAAAAGTAAATTGCAGTGGTATCTGGACATGGTTGGGGCACATGGAAGTCCAAGGCTGCAATTCTGAGGCTTGCCTTTCTTTGTTTACATGGTGAGTTAAAGGACAACCAGGACTGCATAGTGAAGACGCTGTGTCTTAAATAAAGAAATCTCAGTAGATCTATATACTTGATAAATCTGAGTTGTGCCTCTGTGTTTGTTTCTTCCCTCTACCACCTACTAAAAAGATGGCTGTTATTCCAAGACCGGAATCAAGATATTCAGGTATAACTGTGATAACAAAAGATGTCTTTTTAATGATGTTGTTGAGAGATTGGGTGTATTCATACCTCTACCCCCCAGCCAAACACACACTCCAAATTGCTTTTAGGGAGCCTAAGAAAACTTGCTACATAGCTGATAGGTACTGATGCTTCTTAATCGGTTGTTTTCCAGAACTGAAGATGCGCCCTTCTCCCACCTGAACCAAAATGCTCATGCATCTTTTTATCATACCTGCCCAGGCTTTTACCTGAATCTCACAAAGGGATCTACAGAGCTTTCCTGTGACTTTGGAATGTTGACTTCGGGAGTTTTAAGTACATAAAGTGGTATTTGCTGTGACCCTGTGTGTTTCCTCCTAGTAATCCAGCAGAGTTCAGCAAGCAACTGCCTGCGCAGCTAGTAGACGGTTACTGCCCCCTAGTGGAACCGGAGCCTGCTGTTCACATTCAACAGATGGCACTGATAGTGAACCATGTGCAGTTTGTTTGTTTCTAGCTCAGGTCATCATCTTGTAAACAAAAGAAAGACAGGCTCTTGCTTTGTGTCACAACCACGTGCACATTCTGACCTGCCACACCTTTTGGCTCTCAGAAAACTCCGATCTAAGAATGGAAGTCAGGTGAGATTAAAGGGGAAGATGCAGCCAGAGCAAGGTCGACCTGGGAAGTTACACAAGTCACTGCTCCAAACCTGAGCATGGGTCTGCACTTATGTGTATTAATATGTAAAGCTATGTATGCATAAAGGTGCTACTATATAATTGAACATTATAGAATATTTCTAAAGAGTGAATTTGAAAGGTAGTGCCTTTGTCCCAAACCCCAGTTAATTATTAATATGCTAATTTAGGGACTACTGATCTAGGCTACATGTGGATAGTTGATATTCAGTTGTTACTGAATCCCTGTGGAAGACTACCATGGCTTCCTCTGAAAGGAAAACTTGCCTGGCACTCTAGTAAATTGAAGTTCTAGTCAAACCCTTGTAAATGGAAGCAGAAGTCCCTGTAATTCCCTCCGGATTTCATCCCCTAATATTTCCTTCCTTCCTAACTTCCTAACCTCCTCTCCCCTCCCCCTCTTGTGAGTCCTGTGCGTGCGTGCAGATCTGTATGTGTGGAGACCATAGGAGGACCCTGGGTGTTGCCCTTCACTGCTAATCCACAGATTTTCCTTGAGACAGAGTCTCACTGATCCCACAGCTTGCCATTCTCATGACCCTGGCAATTCTCTGGTCTTTGCTCCTCATAGGATTGGGATTACAGCCATGTGTGGCCACACCCAGCAGTTTACTTGGGTGCTGGGCACTCTGGGGCCCTAATGTTTACATGAGAAACTCCACCACCAATCATTTTCTCTGTAACCTCCCATAACCACTGTTCCAGAGTAGGCTATGTTTGCATGCATTTATGTAATATTTGATAGACCGCAATGCTTTTACAGACAGGTTTGGAGGTGTTTAGTAATTAGCAGGGCTGGAGAGTGAATGGGTCTTGCACTCCACCAGGTCTGGCAGCTAGGAAATACTGGACGCATGCCAGGCGTAGTGGCGCATGCCTTTAATCCCAGCACTTGGTAGTCAGAGGCAGGTGGATCACCGGAAGTTTGAGGCTGCCCTGAGACTGTGTGGTGAATTCCAGATCAGCCTGGACTAGAACAAGACCCTACCTCAAAAAACCAAAAAAATAAAAAAATTATATGTGTGTGTTGACACTTATTTGGCTATGCAGCTCAGCTCTGTGTGACGAACATCTCTCTGAATGTTTCCTCAGCTATGAAATACCTCTTTTCGGTCTCATTCCATTGATTGTTGATGGAAACAATCTGGTGGGACCATAACTGACCAGAACTTGTTTTTTCCTAGTTTTGGGAGATGGTTCAGTCAGCAAGTGTGCTTGAAGTCTACACTTGGCTTCTTTGTGTGCAGAAGATAGCTGTTTGAAGTCAATAAGTGGCTCTGTATTGACAGTAGCGTACTTTGTGAAATAAGTTAACTGTCTGAGTGAGAAAAGATGTTAGGAGTAGAAGTTATTAAATAAGCCATTCTGTGGAAGTGATGCTAAGATGGTTTACCAGCCATCTCTGATTGAAACATTGCGTATGGAGCAAGCTTGAGTGCCATAATTTGAGATGAATCCGTAAAATGTTCAATGTTTTGTGTGAGCCTTTTTCACTTGGGAATTAGAGCTGACAATTTCCTGTGTTTATTGGAAGCCTTTCAAAGCTTCACGGAAAGAATGAAGACTCTTGTTGGCTTGAACATTTGCCCTGGGGTTCAGGCCCAGCCTTTGCTTGAGTGAGCAAAGAGGGGTCAAGTGAAAGGAGACCTTCTGTGCCTGGCCCTCATGGGGTGGCCTGAAACCCTAATGTTCATGCAGATCCTCTGGTTTAGGTCTAATGTCACTCAGGATTCCTGACTTCTTTGGGGTTGAGGGAGGGGAGTCACCAGCAGCTCTGTGCAGATGTGATGTAAGGGGTGTGTGCATGTAGTGTACCTGTGTGTATAATATGCCTGATGGTGTGTGGAGGCTGGAGGACAACCCCAAGTATTGTCCTGAGAAATGCCATCTGCCTAATTTTGAGCATGAGGACCTGAGTTCCATCCCCAGTATTCGTGAAAAATGCTTTTGGCCTGGAGCTCGCCTATTAAGGTAGCTTAGCTAGCCTTTGAGCCCCAGAGATCTGCCCGTTCTCCACCTCCCCAGTGCTGCCATGCCTGGCATTTTGTATGGGTATTGAGGATGGAATTCAGGTCCTCATGCTTGCAAAGCAAGCACTTCATTGACCTCTCTTAGCCCTAGACGGTTTTCCTGACAGTCAAAAAGTATTGGCTCTGATACAGAAGACTAATAAAGGGTTGTGAAGGAATGTAAAGATAGCTCAAGATAATTTTGACTTTAAAAAAATTTATTTGACAGACAGAGAGAATGGGTACGCCAGAGCCTCAAAACACTGCAAATGAATTCCAGACACATGTGCCACCCTGTGCATCTGACTTTATGTGGATACTGGGAAATGAAACTCAGGTCCTTAGGCTTTGCAGGCAAGCACCATCTCTCCAGTCCAAGTTTGACTCTTTTTTTTTTTTTTTTTTTTTTTTTTTTTGATTTTTTGAAATAAGGTCTGTCTCACTCTGGCCCAGAGTGACCTGGAATTCACTCTTTAGTCTCAGGGTGGCCTCGAACTCATGGTGACCTTCCTACTTCTGCTTCGCAGAGTGCTGGAATTAAAGCATGCACCACCACACCTGGCTCCGTTTTGACTCTTGATCTACATCCTTGTAACTCTCCACAATCACCAAGTTTTAATCACTCTTCAGAGTCTTTAGCATGGCGGGGCTTTTTCAGGGAACTTCACAATTTCATGCACTGGCTGAGAATCACTTTGTGTGTGCAAAAGCTGTCTGTCTTCTACAGCATAGCTTTGGTAATGCTCACTCCTAGCTCAGCTAAGGATGAGGCTGATAGACAGGAGGGTCTAAAGGAGAGAAACAGTTGTTAATGCCATTAGGGAAGAGGTTTGTATTCATATTAGCTATCATGATATGGGTCTGAGTTTTCTCTTAACACTTTCCATCTGACGTTAAAAACATTTACAGCTGGGAGGTTCACTGTGAGTTTGAGACCAGGCTGGGCTAGAGTGAGACCCTGCCTCTAACAACAACAAAAAAGTTAATATACAATGCATAATAATAGTAGATCTACAGTAGTCGGAACAGTATATCCTGGAGAAGGGTTTCAAATGAGGAAAACTTCAAACAACCAAAAAGTCCTCTGTAAGAACCCTCATAGTCTTTGCTAGACTGTCACTTTTCCTCTGAAACACTTTATTTGATGTTTGCAGTATGTACAATAACCATCTTTTTTTTTTTTTTTTTTTTTTTTTTTGAGAGCGACAGACACAGAGAGAAAGACAGATAGAGGGAGAGAGAGAGAATGGGCGCGCCAGGGCTTCCAGCCTCTGCCAACGAACTCCAGATGCGTGCGCCCCCTTGTGCATCTGGCTAACGTGGGACCTGGGGAACCGAGCCTCGAACCGGGGTCCTTAGGCTTCACAGGCAAGTGCTTAACCGCTAAGCCATCTCTCCAGCCCCCAATAACCATCTTACTGGTTGTCTTTTGGCTAGTTTGATTTCTGCAGACGAGCAGGATCTTCCTCCCTCTGCCACAGAAGCGTGACAGCTCCACCGCGAATGGTGACACTGCACAGGTAAGTCATCTGTGAACTAGACGCCTCCAGGGATGGTTCCCGTAACTGTCTGCCCCTGGGGGTTGTGGGTGAATGAGTGCCCACTCAGCTTGACCCAGACCTGACTGGTAAGCTGGCCCTGTGTTAGCTTTTGGCCTGTACCATCCACATCCAGGCAGCCCTTGAGTTAGGCCCTCGTGAAACTCCCTTTCTCCATCCTCAGCCTACCCTGGGTGTGGGTTTATGCTGGCCCCTACTTCACAAGAATGCGCGCACCCACAGCCCACATCGCAGCCCCCTCCCCCAGGGCTGGCTTCCACAACAGGTTGTCCAATATTCCTCTTCCAAACTCAGACTCTCTTGCACGGGGTGGGGTTTATGTGATGTGTGTGTGCACCTGCATGAGGAAGCCAGAGGGCAACGTGGGTGTGGTGGTGGTTTTTTTTTTTTTTTTTGGTGGGGAGGGGGGCTGTTTTCCTTACTGTCTCTCCACCTTGTTGTTGAGACAATCTTTTACTGAACCTGGACCTCACCAATTTGGTTAGACTATCAGGTCAGCAGTCTCCAGAGGTCGTCCAGTGCCTGTCTCCCCGACACTGAGAAGCACAGTCACTCCGGGATTTGTGCAGGGGTCCTGGGGGCTGTAGCTCAGGCCCTACCACTTTACTTCAGCTTCCACTTAAACCTTACTTTCTTCCTCAATTGTAACATAATTTCAGACTTAAAATTTTTGTCAAGGGCTGGATAGATGGCTTAGCGGTGAAAGTGTTTGCCAATAAAGCCAAAGGACCCAGGTTCAATTCCACAGTCCCCTCACAAGGCCAGATGCACAAGGGGACACACGCATCTGGAGTTTGTTTGCAGTGGCTAAAGAGGCCCTGGTGCGCCCATTCTCAATTTGTCTCTTTCTCGTTCCCTCAAATAAATAAAATGCTGCTTTAGAAAAACAGTTTGTCAAAAGTGTAAGTATTTAGGTTTGATTTCCCATTCCCCACGTAAGCCAGATGCACAAGGTGGCACATGCATCTTTTGCAGTGGATGGAGGCTTTGGGGCACCAGTTCTGTTATCTGCTGCTCTCTCTTAAATAAAAAGTGTGAGCATTTTTTTTTTTTTTTTATGAGAGAGAGAGAATGGGCATGCCAGGGCCTCTAGCCATTGCACACAATCTCCAGATGCATGTGTCACTCTGTGCATCTGGCTTTAGGTGGGGTCCTGGGGAATTGAACCTGGGTCCTGTGGCTTTGCAGGCAAGCGCCTCAACCGCCAAGCCATCCTTCCAGCCCAAGTATTGTTTAATCATTGCAGCACTGAGGTCATTACAAATACTTCCATGTGCATTTCCTGAGACCAAGGGAGCTGATAACAGGTGATCAAAGTGCATAAAAGTTAATGATCTGTCAAAACTTGAGATGAGTTACAAATGGGTGTTGATAACTTGTCCTGAAATATATACTGAGGTTCGTGTTTGTACACTTTGTGTTGTGTTCCGAAGTTCCCAGTTCAGGCTGTTGTGCTCACGGTTCTCTTCTAGGGGGTTTAAAGAGGGCCACGTCAGTGTTCCTGGGCCTGGTCCCTTTGTTTAGCTGCTAATCAGTGCTGTGGGCTGATTGGATGAAAGGACCCTAGTCTGAGTTGGTGCTGGGGTCTAGGATGGTCTGAGTTAGTTATATTCATTCGTTCGCTCCTGCATTTATTGCACGGAGCCCCCTGCGAGCTCCGGATCCACGCGGAGCCCTGGGGGAAGGCGTGGGTGCGTGTGGTGAGCCTGCACCGCTGCAGGGGCATGGGATGCTCTTGTTCCCCAGGGGCCCACAGCCTCAGAGAAATAGGCAGAGTTCGTCCTGGGGCCCACCAGCGTCTGCGTCCCTGTCCGCTGCCTTCTTAGCAGCCCCTGGGTCCTCGGATGTGTGGCCTCGAAGGGGACTGCATCCCAGGCCGCTCTCCTCCGCCCCTGGATCTCAGCCCCAACCACCCTGTCACGGGCCTCCTGCAAGGGGCTTCCCAGGGCCCCAGCTGGAAGGGACAGCGCCCAGGCTGGGAAGGGACCTCACTGCTGCCCGCGAGTCCTGCTTTTCTCGCGGATCTTCATACTTCAGGACCTGTTTAATTTGTTAAGGGAAGAGGTTTAAGAATGTTACAAAAGAACCAAGACTGGGGCTGAAGAGATGGCTTAATGATTAACTTGGCTACGAAGCAGAAGGACCTAAGTTCAATTCCCCAGTAAGCGAGATGCACAAGGTGGCACCTGTGTTTGGAGTTTGCAGTGGCTGCAGGCCCTGGTGCACCCATTCTCTATGCCTCTTTTTTTTCTCTCCCTTCCCCTCTCTTTCTCTCTAATAAACTATTTTAAAAAGAAACGAGACCGGAAACGTGTCATTATATGGCTGGGCCTAAAGAAAGCAGTAACAGGCGGCTCCTCAAAAGGTTAAACACATTTTCCCACTCCTACAGACAGGTATGTCCCAAACAAAACACCGGGGTCGCTGGAGCGAGTTCTGCGCACAGGTTCAAAGCAGCCGTAGTTACAACTACCGGATTAGAGAAGGACAACTGTGCAATATCATTCTGCCTTCAAAGGATTGAGGGCCCACTGTGGTGGGGCACGCCTTTAATCCCAGCACCCAGGAGTCAGAGGTAGGAGGATTGCTGTGAGTTTGAGGACAGGGACGCAGGTAGGAGGATTGCTGTGAGTTTGAGGCCAGCCTAGGACTATAGAGTGAGTTCCAGGTCCGCCTGGGTTACAGTAAGACCCTACCTCGAAAAACAAACAAAAAAGAACAAAGACGTTAAGACTCCACAAATAAATACATATGAAACTTCATAGGAACAAGAGGGTATTTGAGTATGCCAGGGGCTAGGGGATGGGAAGCAAGATGTCTTTACTTCCTGGGTAGGGTTGCTATTTAGGGTAGTAAAGATTTGTAAATACATTGTGAATGTGGTGAATATCACTGGGTTGTACACTTAAAAACTGGTTAAATGGGAGCTGGGGAAATGGCTCAGCACAATCACAAGGACCTGAGACCACCTCAGTTCCGTCACCAGCACCCATGTAAAAAGCTGGGTGTGGCCAGGCACACCTGCCACCTCCGTTCTGTGGGGAGCAGAGAGAGGAGAATCGCTGCCAGTCTCACCCAAAGGACAAATGACAACCCCAGGCTCAGCGAGGGACTTTCACCGACATAAAGCTGGAGAGCCTACCCAGCGCTCCCCTCCGCCTCAGTGTCTGCCCACACGTGCAAACCACATGTCACACGTTAGACGCCTGCTCTACATGCCTGCCCACAGGTGCGCAAACCACACGCCACACACTAGACGTGTACTCTACATAGCCTGCCCCACACGTGTGCATGCCACACACTAGACACATACTCAACATACGATGTGCAAACCACACCACACACACACATTCTATATGCACTCTACACATCTGTCCACAGGCATGCACACCATACACACCACATGTACGACTCCTACCCATCTTCCCATAGCCGTGTACACCACATATCACAAGTACATATGTGTTAAAAGGGTTAATTTTACGTAGCATATTTCATCCCAACAAGGACTAGTAAAGGGGCCTGGAGAGATAGCTTCATGGTTAATGGTACTTTCTTGCAAAGCCTCCAGGCTGGGGTTTGATTCCCGAGCACCCACGTAAAGCAAAATGCACAAAGTGGCACATGCCTCTGGAGTTGTTTGTAACAGTAAGAGGCCCTGGAGCACCCATGCTTACTTTATCTCTCTCTCTTGCATAAATAATAAATACAAATATTATTATATTTTATTTTTTAATAAATAGTGAAAAAGAGGAAGGGGAAGAAGAGAAGAAAATGAATAGAGAAAACAGGGTAGAAGAGCTGGCTCACAGGGCAAGGCTTGCAAAACCTGATGGCCCTGAGTCTGATTCCCCATCACCCACGTTAATGCTGATGCAGAAAGTGCCACAGGTGTCTGGAGTTTGTTTGCATTGGCAAGAGGCCCTGGCATGCTCAAACTGTCTCTCTCTCTTTCTCTCTCTCTCTGTCAGTCTCTCTCTTTCTCTCAAATAAATAAGTAAAAATATTAAAAAGATAAGAGAAAACATTAACTCTACCTCTCCGGGCCAGGGGCAAGCTCATGGCTTCACTACACAAGAGGAACTGAGCACACTCAGGGTGGCCTTCCCCACAGCCCACAGGCGCCCGGGAGGGGCTGCCACACCGTGGGCTCTCCCTGGGAAGACGGGATGGGCCCTCAGCGTCTTGATATTTGCTTTCTGCGAGGATATGACTTTGGCCTGGAGCTGGTCTGGGCCTTACTGTGCTGCCCCAAGGCTTCTCTAAGACAGTGGTGACAATGACTTCTGAAACCTTACATAGACAGGTCCCAGCTCAGGTCAAACACCTGAGGACCGAGTCTGGTAACTTCCCAAGGACCCTTTTCTCCTTAGGTCTGGGTCAGGATAATGCGACTGTCTCTTTCCCCAGGGCCTCCCCCTCCCCACACCCGCTCCCACGCTGTGTCCCTCTAAAGACACCAGCTGTTTCCAGTCCCTGTCACTACCCTCATCCACCTGCCCTGGGCTACACACTTGCCTCACTCTTCTATCCCTGGTCAGGCACATTTAATTGCTGCTAAGTCTCTAAAAAAAATAGGAGAGGAAAAAAAAAAAAGATGATTAAAACTTGCTTTTTCTAGCCGGATGTGGTGGCGCACGCCTTTAATCCCAGCACTTGCAAGACAGAGGTAGGAGGATCACAATGAGTTTGAGGCCACCCTGAGACTCCATAGTGAATTCCAGGTCAGCCTGGGCTAGAGTGAGACCCTACCTTGAAAAACCAATAAGTAAATAAATAAATAAAACTTGTTTTTTTTTTTTTTTAATAGCTACTTACTTTTCATGGGAAAAACCGTGTGTTATTGGACTTCTTGGCTCATGTTCACAGTTGGTGAATTGTGTGTTGACTTGGGACATATGAGAATGAGGAAGATGCTAATCCTTAAGTACTCCCGGGCCCTGCACATCTTGACCAGGCCGTCAGGCCTGTGGGGCAGCCAGTTCCCCTCCCGCTTCGCCCTGCAGTAGGGGGTTGGGGAGGTAGAGAGAAGTGTTGGGAAAGCAGGTGGAAGGAGCCTGCAGGGGTTTCTGACTGTGGAAAGGAATGTAGTAGGATGGCCAACGTGCCCAGTGGTCAGGAGGCTGCAGGTGACACAGAGATAAACAGATTGCCATAGTGTCTCCCATTTGAGCCAGGGGACAGGCAAGGAGGGGGCCACTGGCCCTCAGCACAGATCAGCCTGGCTGGCTTTGAAAGTGGCGCACAAAGATTAAAGGGCCCTGGTGACCCCACCACCCTGTGCCTGGCGGATGGGGCTTCTGTGGATAAAAGACAGTAAGCACCAGTGCGCTGGTGGGAGCTGTGTCCACATACCCTGCACCTTTGCCATAGTTATTTTTGTCCTCAAATGCCTATTGGCATTGTCTGGCAGATCACATGGTTATAAGACTGGGTGGGGCCCTGTCTGCTAGCATTCCGGTGGCCTGTCCATTTGTCCCATTTGGAGGGACTGGCAGTGAGTGGGAGGTGACAGACTTGGGCCTGGTTCCACATCCTGCTGGAGCTGGAGCCCAGCTGCCAGTGGGCACCAGGGGGCAGTGCTGCCTCAGTGCCAGCCCTCTGCGCAGTCCCCTTCCTGACTCCAAGAGCAGCTCACGTGGTGCAGGGGCTGAACTGTTTTAGGACTCGACGGTATAAAGCGTTTTTGAGAGTCATGAACTTGGTCAGTGGGAAAGCCTGACCTGGGGAAATGAGAGACCAGGTTCTGCTCTTCAGCTCTGCAGAGACACAAGCTTTCCCACCCTCTCCTTCAGTGTCTCCATCTTCCAGCCGGCCCACTCTCTTCCCCACAAACTGCAAAGCAGCAGCTGATGTGAAATCACGTCCCTCCTGTCGGGTCAGGTGACCTCGGGGCTGCACCCCTTGCCGTGAGGCAATGAGCTAGCCAGGGTGGGATTCGAACAGGGTTTGACGTCTTCAACAACAGCTGCAGACACGCAGCAGGTGTGTGCTGTGCCCTGTTTCCAGTGAACTCAGTCCAGGGGAAGGTGGGGACCAGCCACCAAGCAGCAAATTAGTTTGGCCTCAGTACAAGAGCCAAAGTCAGGGCTGGCCAGCAGCAGGCCTCAGCAGTTTGGGAATCTGTTTTAGGGGTACATGAGGGAAACTTGTGGCTACCCACTCCTGGGTGTCCCATTCAAGAGCAACTTCTAAAGAGAACCAATCCCCTGAGCAGATGACAAGGCTGGTTTCTGGGCAGATAAACTTGGCAATCTTTCCATCTCTCTCTCTCTCCTTCTTCTTCTTTTTTTTTCCCCCTCCATTTATATAGCGATGCTCGTGACCAGACTCAGGAGCTCACATGTGCTGGGCAAGCATTTGACCCAGGTAGCGAGCTAGCTCCCTTTCAGGCTTTCTGAAAGCATTAGCTCCACACAGCTCCAGAAGGTGGCCAAGGCAGACAGAACGGGTCAGCCAAGGGCTGCAATTCCTAGAGCTTTGTCAGAGCAGAATATGAAGACTTTGTTGGGGGCAGGGGGCTTAGAAGATGCTGGAATAATCTCATGAGGTCAGGCTTCAATGCATACTGAGTTGTCCTTAGCTTTCACTAGAGGAAGGCTTTTCAAATTTAATGTAACTGTCTTTGGATAAGGGCTTGTGAAGATCCGCTGAGCAGGGGCCTCACAGAACCATCACCTTTATGCATGCAGTGGTGACAGCTCTGTTTCTATCCCTTTACCTCGAGCAAGTTTCTCTGTTTATTTATTTATTTATTTGTTTGTTTATTTGAGAGTGACAGAGAGAGAAAGAGGCAGAGAGAGAGAGAGAGAGAATGGGTGCACCAGGGCCTCCAGCCACTGCACATGAACTCCAGACATGTGCGCCCCCTTGTGCATCTGGCTAACGTAGGTCCTGGAGAGTCAAACCTCGAACAGGTGTCCTTAGGCTTCACAGGCAAGCACTTAACTGCTAAGCCATCTCTCCAGCCCTCGAGCAAGTTTCTTAACATTTCTTTTTAAGTTCCATGGTTCACCTTTGGACAACAGAGACTCTTACCTTTACAGCACCCGTGTAGATAAAACGTGAGTGTAGTGAGCTGTCTGCTTGGTGAAGTTTCTAAATACGCCCAGCAATGCGGTGAGCCATGGGGGCCGCTTAGTTTTATGGCTGTTCTGTGGGACCCCTTCAGCCCCTGTCTGCAGGGTGGGGAAGTTAGGCCTAGGACAGTCTCATGAACAAGGAATGAAAGGCATCCACTCCCTCCCAGGAAGACAGCCAGACTTTGTTGTGCCTTAGGTCTTTACCCTTGGCCCCACATCCCACCTCCCCATGGCCAGAAGGGCAATGTAGGTGCCTTGTGGTTCTCAGGCTGGTGCCCTGTCATGACACAAACAGGCAGAGCAAACACGCTGTTGTTTGGAGACTGGGAAAGGGACAGCGTTCTGAGCCCGTCATCTGTGGAAGTCATGACTGCTGAGGGAGAGATGGCTGCAGGACAGGGGTGCAGTGGGGGGAGCTGAGTTGGAGGGCCCTCTAGGAGGGTCAGAGTAACACTGGAGTTCGGGACCCTGGCAGGTAGGGTGGGAGTAGGGGGTTGCAGCCCTGCCCAGATGTGGGGTGCCACCCTGACCTGAGAACTCCAGGTCTAGAGAGCTAGAGGGCCTCTTTGGGTCCACTGTAGCCTCCACCTTTACCCAGGGTTCTCGTGGAATTAAAAGGAAGTTCTCAATTGCTGGCTGTAAGTACTTTCTGGCCTTCGTGGCTGAGAGCCCGAGGCACTGGGTTTAGGAGGAAAACCACTCACATTACTTGCACCTTGAGGAGACTCATTTCGGGGGGATGAATTGCGGAGATGCCACGGAGAGCGTTTGCTAGGTCCCAGGGCCAGCAATTGGGGCCAGGCAAAGCTGGTGAAGGGTCATCTTCTGGTGGCTTCAGTTTTCCTGACATCAAACTGAGAGGCATAAGGAATGCAGGAAAAAAAAAAAAAAAAAGTTACCCACACCCAGCAACCAGAAAGGAGAGTGGAGGAGCCCAAATCCAGTGTGTGATTCATTTAAGTGAACACTCATGTACACAATGTTTGTAGGGATACTTGTATGCTCAAGAATGCAGCTTAAGGGCTAGAAAAAATGGCTTAGTGGTTAAGGCGTTTGCCTGTGAAGCCAAAGGACCCATGTTCGACTCCCCAGGACCCACATAAAGCAGCTGCACAAGGTGGTGCATGCATCTGGAGTTCATTTACAGTGGCTGAAGGCCCTGGTGCACCCATTCTCTCTCTTTGCTTCTTTCTCTCTCTCTCTCTCTCTCAAATAAATAAAATAAAATTTAAACAAAAATACAGTTTACGCTAGGTATAGTGGTGTATACATACCTACATAGCTAGACTTTGATTAAAAAAAATCTCAACTGCACCAGGGAGGGATATGAGCATGGAGACAAGTAGGTATCCCTAAGTACAGAAAGCTAGAGAGGACCACCCTCCCAGGTCCAAGCACCGTCCCAAGGTGGGGACGGTGGCTAGCCCAGCTTTCTGCAGAGGCGGTCCATGGAGATGTGCCCAGGCATAAAGGATGAGCTGTAACAATAGGGGCCTGACCAGTCACTGCCAAGTTTATAAGCAATGCTGTAAGGCAGCAGGAAGTCACTGGTTGTAGACTGCTTCCGGGACCTTTCATGTACTCAGCACCTGGGTGGATTCCTGTGACCTTACCCCACAATTTCTCAGTTCCCTAAACACAGCGTACAGTAGACAGGATTTCCTCACTGCCTTCTTTCGGGATTGAGACTAAAAGTAAATTGATTCTCTGTAGAGGATTGACTCCTGCTGACCCTTAAGCGACGGGTCAACCTGCCTGGGTCGTCCTTGTTGAAAGGCTGTGGTATAGCTACAGTTATGGTCACCAGTACTGGAAACCCACAGCCTTATCCAGAGATACAGTAAACACTAAATGCATGTGACCTCAGAGACGCCCTGCTGGGAGTGGTTTTACACCTAAGAACAGTCCCGTTTTGAAGCATTCTGTTTGCTATGGAAAGGGTGAATATAACATTCATTAAAAACAAAACAAACAAAAAAACCCAGCAGGCAGATAAGAGAGCTAGCAGAACCACCCAGATTGTTTCCCAGTCCACTGCTGACTGGCTTGCTTTGCAGTCTCTGTGAGCCAGAAGAGGTCAGCCCAGGAGCGCTCACTGTAAGGGCTCAGCTACTGGCCAACAGGCTAACCTCCGTGTGATTGTTTCCTGGTCAGGCCATAGGCAGAGGCAGCGTCTGCCCACTTGTTCATTCCCCCTGGCCCCAAAGTTATCCCTGAAGCATAGTCTCCCGGTTCTCATCTATAGATTAAAGAGCACATCAAAGAAATGCAAATGAGAACCGTGAGATCGCACATCATAGTCACCAAGATGACTCTAATAATAAAAAAAAGTCAGTTACTGGTATTAATGAGAATATGGTGAAAGAAAAATCTTCATCCATTGCTGGTGGGAATATAAATCACTTTGCTATTTCTCCAGAGAAAAAAGTTATAATTTGATCCAGCAATTCGACTTGTTAAGGGATGAAGTTGGCCACTGCAATGGTTTATATTGACTGGCAATGTAACAGGACCTAGAATCACTCCTGAGTTATATAAAGTAGATAATCCTCAAGGCATGCTGAGAGATTGTCTTGACTAGGTTAATGGAGGTGAGAAGACCCTCATTCCCTGGGGGTACCACCATCCTGTGGGCTGAAGTCCTGGACTGTACAAAAGGAGAGATTTAAACTGCGCACCTACATTCATTGCTCTCTGCTTCCTTGCTGCGGACTGAACATGATCAGCTCTTGCCACCATGCCTTGCTTGCCACAGGGGTCTGTCTCTTACAACTGTAAACTGAAATAAAGCCTTCCTTCCTAAAACGGCTTCATGTCCAGTAGGGAGAAGGCAGCTAATACAGGTCTGTAAGAACCTTATTTCAGCAATCAGTCAGTTTTGAATTGGCAACACCAAACCACACGCGTGCAATTCAGCAAGGAACATGAGGAGAAACTTTCATGAGGTGTGAATGGAAGCAAGGCAAAATATAATTGATCACCTAAAAGGAAAGTCACTGCTTAAGGTTTAATTAGAAAATCCAGGTTGGTAAATTCTCTAGTTAGAGGTCAGTGGATGGTTTCTGATGGCCTGAGCTCCAGTTCTCTATTTCTGTTTACACTGTGTTGGGGTTTGGTACCGTAGTGGATTATTTCGTCACTTTGCTAGGTGTAAACCTGAGAGAACTGAAGACACGTCCACACATCTTCCTACTAGCGTCATGCATAATAACCCCAAAGCGGAAAATAGCCAAAATTAGCCAACTGCTGGATAAAGAGGATGTAGTCAATCCATCCGAGAGGACATTTTTTGGTCATATAAAGGAATAAAATATGGATACATGATGCAACATGGATGCATGCTATTTTAAATGAAAGGAGCTATTTGCAAAGGACTACATGATTCTACTTACAGGAAATTCCAGAACAGGAAAATTTATAAAAATGGGAAGAAAATTAGTGTTTGCCAAGAACTTGAAGGAAAGGTGAGGAATCCTTCTTTTATGGTTAATGATGATGTTCTAAAACTGGGTTGGGGATGTAGCTCAGTTGTAGAGCATTTACCTAGCTTATGCATATAACCCTGTGGACTCCATCCCAGCACTATGAGAAAAAAAAAAAAAGAGAAAAACATGTTCCACAATTTATTATATGGTCACATAACTCTATGAATATACTGAAATCTGTTTACTATTCCTACATGTTTATTATAATTTAAATTTTATTTGCTAGGAGGGGAAGAGAAGGAATAGACGCACTAGGGCCTCTTGCCACTGCAAATCAACTCCAGAGGCATGCTCCACTTTGTGCATCTGGCTTATATGGGTACTGGGGAATTGAACCTGGGCCACCAGGCTTTACAAACAAGCTCCTATAACTGCTGAACCATCTGTGCAGCCCTGAATTCCTATATATTTAAAGCTCTAAAAGAAGTGTGAACCAATCTCACTCATCTATTGCACAAGTGAGTAAAATTCTTTTTTTTTTTTCAAGGTAGAGTTTTACTCTAGCCCAAGCTAACCTGGAATTCACTATGTAGTCTTAGGGTGGCCTTGAACTCATTGACAATCCTACCTCTGCCTTATGAGTGCTGGGACTAAAGGTATGTGCCACCATACTCTGCCAAGTGAGTCAAATTCTATAGTTCAGCCAATGCCATGTACAAAAACAAGAACAAAGGTGCTTGCATAAATGCCATCTTCCAAGGAGAATGCTGGGCCCTCTGTGAGGAGAAATGACTCGTGTGTGTGTGTGTGTGTGTGTGTGTGTGTGTGTGTGTGTGTGTAAAAACTAGACTTACAGTGATCTTTGCAGTGCAGCTCTCGAGGTGGGCCTGTGTTTTCAGAGTTTTCTTCCTCCTGCCACACCTGGGGCTGAGCTGAACGGAGACAGAGACGGGCAGAATCAGACAAGGGATCTGGCTTCAGGACTTCCTGAACCCGAAGTCCACTTTTTGAGCCAATTTATGCCTCTCCTGAGACAAGAACTGGAAGTTGCTAAGTCTAAGTAAACATTGAAGCAAAATCCCTTTTACCTAAGTGTGGGAAGAGGCAAAGCTCAGAGATGGACCTGCCTTTAGTCCAACGCAATTCATGGCCCAGATGCGTTTCGTAAGAAAGAGACGAACTTCCAGGTCTAGATGAGCCACTGGGCCGCCTCCCCAGTCAGCACTCACCAGCAGTGCATCGGCCCTGGACCTCAGTGGTTCCTTGCACTAGGGGCCAAAGACCACCTTGTCAGTGTGGACTTTTTGCTTATTTATATTTTCATAAAAAATTGTATCTTTTTCTGGGCTGGAGAGATGGCTTAGCGGTTAAGCGCTTGCCTGTGAAGCCTAAGGACCCCGGTTCGAGGCTCGGTTCCCCAGGTCCCACGTTAGCCAGCTGCACAAGGGGGGCGCACGCGTCTGGAGTTCGTTTGCAGAGGCTGGAAGCCCTGGTGCGCCCATTCTCTCTCTGTCCCTCTATCTGTCTTTCTCTCTGTGTCTGTCGCTCTCAAATAAATAAATAAAAAATTTAAAAAAAAATTGTATCTTTTTCTTAAATTCAGTCATTGAATCTTCTTGCAGATGCTTTTCACAAGACTTCTGTATATCCATTGAGAACACACACGTGCTCTCACGAGCTCAGGTCTGGCACTCCATCCACTGGTGACTTCCCATCAGTCCCTCCCTTGGCACTGGTGAGTGGCACTTCTGAGAATGGGTGGACTGAGAACCTCGGGATGCAGATTCAGGCAGCCGAGGCTAGTGGAGACAATGTTTTCTGCACTGAGGAAGATCCAGGACATGCAACTTCTGTCCCTCTACCAGTTCCCAGCTCCTAGCAACCAGGTTCACGCCCTCAGCCCTTAAACAGAGAAGACTCCACCCACCTAGCCTTCTTCACAGATACGGAGAGGCCACAGGTATGAAAGTACGTGAGTGGAAAAGATTGGCTTGGACTCAAGTTTTTTCCCACCATTTACTGACTGTGGAAAGTAGCTTAACCTCATTGATCATCTTTTCCCTATAAGGACAGGATATCTTTCCAGAAAGAAGCTATAAGAAATGAATGAGATTTAAGGTATCTAAATAGCATACAATAGAGCCATTGTGTTCGCTTTTCTTGCTGTTCCACCTACTCTTATTACATTCACATTGTCATTTTCTTGTCAGTGTCACCTCTTGGCTTAGAACTATGAAAATAGGGAGGGATGGAGAGCTGGTTCAGTGATTACAGGGGCTTGCTTATGAAACCTGACCATCTAGGTTCAATTCCACATGAAGCCAGATGCACAAAGTAGTGCATGCATCTGGAGTACATTTGCAAGGACAACAGGTCCTTGTTCCCCCATATTCTCTCTCCCTCTTCCCTCAAATAAAGCAACTTTTAAAAAGTTATATTTATTGGGCTTAGCAGTTAAGGCATTTGCCTGTAAAGCCAAAGGACCCAGGTTTGATTCCCCAGGAACCATGTTAGCCAGATGCACAAGGGGGTGCATGCATCTGGAGTTCGTCTGCAGTGGCTAGAGGCCCTGGCATGCCCATTCTCTTTCTCTCTCCCTCTTTCTCTGTCAAATAAATAAGTAAATAAAAATATATAAAAAATTTAATTATTTGCAAACAAATAGAGAGAGAGAGGTGGAAGACAGAGAGAATGGGCATGCCAGGGAATCCAACCACAGCAAATGAACTCCAGATGCATGTGTTTCTTTGTGCATGTGGCTTACATGGGTACTGGGGAATCAAACTCCAGTCGTTAGTCTCTATAGGCAAGCACCTTAACTGCTGAGTCATCTCTCTAGCCCAATAAAGATATATATATATTTTTAAAAAAGAGCTATTGAGGAGCCAGGCATGGTGGCGCATGCCTTTAATCCCATCACTAGGGAGGCAGAGGTAGGAGGATCCTTGTGAGTTTGGAGTCACTCTGAGATTACATAGTGAATTCCAGGTCAGCCTAGGTAGAGTAATACCCTATCTCGAAAAACAAAACAAAACAAAAAAAGCTGGGCTAGAGAGATGGCTTAAGTGGTTAAGGCATTTGCCTACAAAACCAAAGGACCCAGGTTCAATTCCCCAGGACCCACATAAGCCAGATGCACAAGGTGACACATGTGTCTGGAGTTTGTTTGCAATGATTTGATGCCCTGGTGTACCCACTCTTTCCCTCTCTCTCTCTCTCTCTCTCTCTCTCTCTCTCTCTCTCTCTGCTTCATTCTCTCTCAAATAAGTAAATAAAAATAAATTTTTTTTAAAAAGCTATGGAAACATTTTAGAACAGAGGATGAGAAGAGAAAGTTTGCAAAATGTACATGAGCAGGCAAAAAGCACACCCCAGATATAAGGGAAAGTTAGGAGTAAACAACAAACAGCTTCTGTGGAATGAGGGGCTGGGGAATCCTGTAAAATACGTGAAGTCAGAGCTGATAGTGAGGGCCGGTTACAGCTGGAACAAGACCTTTGAGCTTACTCAAACAGTCTTCGTGACTGTTTTCAAAGCTGGTTAGAGTAACGGGAGCCCTCCCTGGTGACCCTCTGCAACAAGGCAACTTGTGGGCAGTGGTCAGATGGGGACAAGCGAGAGGTCATTGGCTGTCTGGCCATGACACCTGCTGGTCTCACACTCCTATTTGTTTATCAGCAGCCCTGCCTCCTAAGGAGGCCTGACGAAGCCTGCGCTATCCAGTCCTCAGGCATGGTCTGATTCCATGACTATGTATTAATTTTTAAATAAGCTTTTTTTTTTTTTTAAAGTAATGGATTATTATGGTAGAAAACTCTCCAGATCGTGAAGAAAATTAGAAATAATAATTTCCTATATTTTAGTCCCAATTACTGCCTTTTTACAACTAGGTTTAAAACATAGTTTTGTAATGCACATTTTTCTTTCAACAATAGATCCTGACATGTTCTCATAAGTATCTCTACACAATCTTTTAAGGACCACACTGCAACCTTTAATAGGAAATATTTCTAATTTTAACCATTCTCTTTATTTTAGCATGTGTATGTGTGTGGTGTGTGTGCATGTGTGTAGGTGCCTATGTTTGTACAAATTTATGCATACATGCATATGCACATGCATACAGAAGCCAGAGATTCATGTTAGATGTCTTTCTTGATCATTTTCCACCTGTTTATTAAGATAGGGTTTTTCACTTAAACTCTGAGTTTGCCAGTTTGGCTGGTCTAGCCAACCAGCTTGCCCTGGGGATCCCATTTCTGCTTCTCATGCGCTGGGATCACAAGTGACTCCATGCCCTCTCAGCATAACTCAAGTTGTTCATGAAGTGAGACCATCTGCATACCTAAAACACGGTCACATTTTGGCAGAATTCTCTGTAGTTTCTATGATGTGATTAAACATATTAACATGTCATAGAACTTCCATATTAATGGAATTAATATATTCCAGGAATGGGCTGAGTGCGTAACTATTTTCTTCTCACAAGTCCATGAGGCAGGTTCTGACTACTCCTCCTAGAGAAGAGACAACAAATGTCTGGGGCAGTGAAAAACTTACTCCATTCTCTGCCAGCTTAAGCTAATTTGGAACCATCTTGGAAACATCCTCCATCGTCATTGTGATGCTAAAAGCATCTGTCATTTGACTTTGCTTTTGTGGCGTGGTTCCCTAGCTACCTGAGAACACTATGCAAGCCACAGTGGATGCAGTTGAATTGCCTCCTCTTCTGTATCATAGTTGTTGGTTATTTATTGTTATTTAGGATTTTCTCTCTCTCTCTCTTTCTCTCTCCCTCTCTCTCTCTCTCTCCCTCTCGTATATGTGTGAGTTGAGTTTGAGTATGCATACATGTGGTACATAATGTGTGTGTTGAGTATGTGGACTAGAGAGATGCCTTAGAGGTTAAAGCACTTGCCTGCAAAGCCTAAGGACCAATGTTCTACTCTCCAGATCCCACCTTAACCAGATGCACAAGGCAAGCGCAAGGTCACGCATGTCCACTAGGTGGCGCAAACATCTGGAATTTGATTACCATGGCTGAGGCCCTAGTGCGCCAATTCTCTCTCTGTGTGTCTCTCACTCGCTCTAAAATAAAATAAAAATAAATAAATAAATGAATAAATGGGGTACATGATGTGCTTGTGTTGAGTATGCATAAATGTGGCATGTGCTGTGTGTGTGTGCTCTATATGCATATGTATATGCATGTGTGCATGCCCCATGCCCGCATGTGCAGAGGCCAGAGGAGAATGTCAAGTCACATCCACTCGTTTCCTTGAGATGGAATCTCTCCCTCAACCTGAAAGTGCCCTTTTTTGTTTTCTTCAGTCAGCAGCTTCCAGCCTCTGCTCTTCACAGGACTGGGATCACAGACATGTGTGGCTCTACCTAGCTTTATGTGGGTGTAGGGCAATCGTGGTTGAGAGGTATCTGACCCTCTCAGGCCCTTAGGCTTGCATGGCAGGTGCTCTTGCCCACTAAACCATCCTCGTCCCGCCCCCCCACACCAGCCCCTATTTTGGAGTTTTCCTGGGCAAGGTTAGTGAACCTGGAAAAGCTGAGAACGCAGCTGCAAAGTTTGATGCTGCTGGTGTGCTGCGTCCTCTCCCAGCAGGGCTTGGAACTGCTGGCTAAGCTCTTCCTTAGGTGGGTCTCCATTTATTCCATATCTTGAAGCTAGTCTGGAAGTCTGAGCTTGCTCATAATGGATGCTTAGTAGACATGATTCCTTTTTTTTTTTTTGAGGTAGGGTCTCTCTCTAGCCCAGGCTGGCCTGGAATTCACTATGCCGTCTCAGGTGGCCTCAAAATCTCTGTGCTTCTCCTACCTCTGCTTCCCGAGTGCTGGGATTAAAGGCGTGCACCACCACGTCCAGCTGAATTTTAAGAATGAATATGTGCGGAGATAGGGATGACTGAATAATCACTTTTACCAAACCTATGAGAGAGAACCTGTGGTGGTTTGATTCAGGTGTCCCCCAGAAACTTAGGTGTTCTGAATACTAGGTTCCCAGCTGATGGATATTTGGGAATTAATGCCTCCTGGAGGGAGTGTATTGTTGGGGGCGGGCTTATGGGTTTTATAGCCAGTTTCCCCATGCCACTGTTTGGCACACCCTTCTGTTGCTGTGGTCTATCTTATTTTGGCCAGGGGGTGATGTCCATCCTCTGCTCATGCCATCGTTTTCCCCTACCATCGAGCCTATAAGCCAAATTAAATCTCATTTTCCCACAAGCTGCTCTTGGTTGGATGATTTCTACCAGCAATGCAAACCTGACTGCAACAGAACCCAACAGAAGTTGCCATGGTGTTTGCCCACTGTGAGTTTCACGGCGACTGCAAGGAAATTGAATGACCTGAGTTCTCTGATTTATCACAGGAGTTCAGTCTGGCGGTGGGAAAGTTTGCCGTCAGGCCTCTGACCTCATCCGGGCCTTTGGAGGCCATGGAGAGAAACCTCATCCACTGTCTTTGTCTCCCAGGTTGGGCCTTAACAATTCTCCACCGAGCCTGTACTGCAGAGCCAGGCCATCTTCTTCTCATGCCACCTGCATTGTTCTTTATTTAGGCATTTGGCATGTCATTGACCAAACAGACTAAGTGCCATCAAAGCAAGCTCCCTGCTTTCTCTAATCCTTAGCACTGTGTCAGGGACCCAGTGGGAGCCCAGGAGCAGATGGATGGGTAAAGGGACCCCGTGGATAAATCGCACCATCCTCTTGTCCTGACCTTGAACAATCTGCCTGCCTGGTCCTTGTCCACCATCTACCTTTGCATCGACTGGCTCCCATCAGCCACCAGATCATGTTTCGGTTGTCCCCGCCGCAGGAGCTGGCAACAGGCCATGTGAGTGAGTCTCTCCGGCTGCCTCATTGTTAGGAGGAAGGACGGCGGGATGGCCTGACCCGGAGGGAGGCTTGTCTAGCTCATGCGCACAACGCGTGTCTGACAGGAGTTTTGAAGGCTCATTCATCCTGCTGTGATGTCGGAGCCTGAGCGCGCTGGGCATGGCAATGCTGGCTTTCCTGGAAAGCCTTCTGCTTTCTCTCCAGCGGGTGTTTCCTTGCTTTTGGCGTGCCAGCCCGCATGACAATGGGGGCCGTCCACTGCTCTCAGACTAAAGGGTAGGTCACTTTTTCTCCATATGATTTTCAAAGTAATGTCTACTTTTTTTTAAAAAAATTTTTATTTATTTATTTGAGAGCAACAGACACAGAGAGAAAGACAGAGAGAGGGAGAGAGAGAATGGGCGCGCCAGGGCTTCCAGCCTCTGCAAACGAACTCCAGACGCGTGCGCCCCCTTGTGCATCTGGCTAACGTGGGACCTGGGGAACCGAGCCTTGAACCGGGGTCCTTAGGCTTCACAGGCAAGCGCTTAACCGCTAAGCCATCTCTCCAGCCCGTAATGTCTACTTTTTAAAGTGATTATTGATGCACACACTCACTGGAAGAAAGTAAAAGCATTTCTCACTATCTTGCACTAACATCTGTTTCATTATTCCCACATTTAAAAAAAAACCTGACTGCTTTATTGATCGTTAGAGAAATAAGCTCCAATAGCATGACAGTGAGTTAAATAGTTGCTTGAGGATAGACCTTGTATGCACCCCCCCACTTATAAACATTTTACATTGTTTTTCAATCATTTCATACTCTCAGAAAAGTGTCAAAGAGCATACGGACGGCTCCCCATATCCCCTCAACCCCTTTCCTGTCTTGTTCACGTCTTATGGAACAAAGGAGATCCAGAGAGTACCCCACCACCCCCAACCACCTTCCTGTTCTGTTAGCATCTTCCAGAACCATGGTACAGATGACAAAACTAAGCACTGAGTACTGTCAACTGCAGATTTCATTCCCATTTCACCAGTTTGTGTGCTGATGGCCTTCTGATTCAGGATCATGTCAGGGACTCTATGTTGCTTTCAGTGACTCTGTCACCCGCACCCGCCACTAACCATGACAATTTCTCTCCTTTTCTGGCTGTTCGCTGTCATGACTCTCAAGAGTTCTGACAGATGTTTTGTTGGGAGCCCAGCGTTTGTGGTTTGTTTGCTATGTTTTTCATGATGCTGCTTGAGTGAGGGACTTGGGAGAAAAAAAAAAAAAAAAGCAGAGATGCAAGATGTGCCTATGGCCCAGGTTGGTGGCACACGCCTTTAATCCCAGCACTCGGGAGGCAGGGTAGGAGAATAGCCATGACTTTGAGGCCACCCTGAGACTCCATAGTGAATTCCAGGGCAGCCTGAGCTAGAATGAGACCCTACATTGAAAAACAAACAACAACAATAAAAAAAATCGCCTATGACATCATATGTAGAGGTCCTTCTCAGTTTTCCAGATGCAACACCTCCCACATCATTTGGGGCGTTCTGCCTCAGAGGTGGCAGTAGCTCATCCATCATGACACTGCTCCAGCCCAGTTAAGTCTCCCGGGTTCCTCTCTGTGCAGCCCTCTGGGCTTTGGGAGGTCTGTGTGTGAAAGAACTTGGCCTGCTCTCCCCACGGCTCTTCTAGGGGCTGAACGTTCCCTTTTAATCTCTTCTTTTAAAAAAAAAAAAAATCTATTTTTTTTGTGTAAGCAGAGAGGGGCAGAGCAAAAGAGAGAGAGAAAGAGAGAGAGAGAGAGAGAGAGAGAGAGAGAGAGAGAGAGAGAGAGGGCTGGAGAGATGGCTTAGCGGTTAAGCACTTGCCTGTGAAACCTAAGGACCCCGGTTCAAGGCTTGATTCCCCAGGACCCACGTTAGCCAGATGCACAAGGGGGCACACGCATCTGGAGTTCGTCTACAGTGGCTGGAGGCCCTGGTGCACCCATCCTCTCTCTCTCTCTCGGCCTTTCTCTCTGTGTCTGTTGCTCTCAAATAGATAAATAAAAAAATGAACAAAAGAGAGAGAGAGAGAGAGAGAAAATGGACACATCAGGGCCTCGAGTCACTGCAAACAAACTGCTGATGCCTACACTAATTTGTGATCTGGATTTATGTGGGTACTGAGGAGTGGAACCTGGGGCTTTAGGCTTTGCAAGCAAGCACCTTAACCACTAGGCAATCTCTCCAACCCTCCCCTTTCAATTTCTAAAGAAAAAAAAATTGCCATATAGGGTGAGTAACCATTATTTGAAATATTTGGGGCCAGAAATGATTCAAATTTGGATTTTAAAAGAAAATTAGAATAGTTGTATATACATAATAAAATATCTTAGGAATATGATTTGTTTCATATGCACTTCATTCACATAGGCTAAGGATATTTTTATTCAGTATTTTTTAGTAATTTTGGAAATGAAACAAAGTCTGTGTACATAGAACCATCATAAAATGTCACTTGTGGCATCAAGTCAATGTTAAAAAAAACCTTTTGGGTTTTGGAGCATTCGGTGTTTACTGTTAGATCAGAAGGAATATGTATTTTAATGTTTTTTGATGCTTATTTTCAAATTGGCCTCCAAATAGAATTTATACCCTTAATAAAAGTGGGATCAGTGTCACTCTGAAACTTTGCAAAAAGTATTACAAAGAAAAATAACACAGAATATGTTGTCAGATTTGACAGCTGAGTAGCTTCTTGTTCTATTTTTACTTCTTAATTAGTATAGAAGTTGCACCTCTTTTGATCTGTTTATTAGCTATTTATATATTTAATATCTTAAGGT
Source organism: Jaculus jaculus (assembly GCF_020740685.1). Lineage (NCBI taxonomy): Eukaryota > Metazoa > Chordata > Mammalia > Rodentia > Dipodidae > Jaculus > Jaculus jaculus. Next base: position 96,843,103 of record NC_059112.1, read on the forward strand.
CTCTGTATATCCTTTGTCCATTGGAAGACATTGTTGGCTTCCTTATTGATTTGTAAGTCTGTGATAAATGTTTGTTCTTAAATTTTGTTTATAGTTGTTTTTAGTATTGCAAAATTTTAAAGTTATTTTTAGTGAGGACTTGAATTCCACTTTTCCTCAACTAATTAGCCAATTCTCATTTATTTTATAATCTTCTATTTTGGCATTCACACTGTATTAAGTTCATATTTCTGATCCAGCTGTTGAAAGCATAATTGTTGTTTCATTTCTTCCCTTTTGTCATCTTAGTGGGGGACTATGGTTAGCTTTCATCATTTTGAGATCTTACATTAGGCACCTGTTGCAGACAGCTTCAGCTTGCTGTGATGCACTTCCAGAACAGACAAGTTTAAGGGAGGAAGAAGGGATTTATTAAAGCTTACAGATCCAGGGGCTGTTCCATAATGGCAGAAGTTGGCTCCTGCCAGCATAGTCAAGCACACTTCAGGAACTCCAGGCAAAGCCCGGGCACTTTGCATATCTTTCTTTGGCTGGAATTCCAAATCCACCCCCCCCCCCCCCCCCCCCCCCCCCCCGCCTCCACCTGTGACAGCTAAAGTGTTGTCAATTTGGCCTTCTGGGTGGGTCTCTGAGGTTGCTTTTCCAGGAAGGATTAACTGAAGGAGGAAGTCCTTTCCCCAGGGTGAGCCCTTCTCCCAGAGTGGGTGGCCCCTCTCAGAGGGGGACTTTATATAAGGAAGCTCTAGGTGAGAAGAGCCCCTTCCTTCCTTCCTTCCACGTGGCTGCGGGAGCTGCTCGCTGCCTTCCAACGTGGACTGAAGACCAGCGTCAACTGAAGACCCGTGTGGATCAAAACCCAGCGGTTCCTCAGGAAGCCTTCACGCCTTCAGTGCCAGCCTGGGACTGCTGAGGCATCTGGCCACGTGGACTGAGCAGCTACCGGGCTCCTTGATTTTTGGGTCTGTAACTGCTATTGGACTACTGTAAGCCAACCCAATAAATTCCCTTTTTAATATAATTTATTCTAGCAGTTCCTCTAGAGAACCCTGACTAATACACCCCCAACACAACCTAGGGCTGGAGCCTAGGACCTGTAAAGAGAGCCAAATGTTCTATTTCTCTACATTTCTTTGTACCTAGCCTAGAGAAATACAGAAGTCAGGAGGCTCTGCTGATGGCAGGAAAACAGGAGGCTCTGCTGGGGTGAATAGCATTTCCTGGGGCCTGCATTGTTGAGCAAACTCCTTAAGATAAGGGACTCCTGGTCACAGGCCTGCCTCACACCCCCCAGGCAGCGCTTCCTGTAACTGACCAATCTGTTTACAAGTTCCTTTTAAAAAAAACAAAAAAACTTTTATGGCTATAAATGTCACATGTAAGTTGTGATTTAGGGCTTAATTCCCATCCTGGTTTCTGGGCTTTTTTTCTAACATCATGTGGTTATTCCAATAAAAGCTGACACTCTGAACAGTTCACGGCTGCCGCCCCTAAGATTCCTGCTGGGGGCAGACCTTCTTTTTTTCTTTTTTATCCAATAAAACTTTGCCTCACATTCCATGAGTCGATGGTCTTACTTGTGCGACACCAGACCCTGTAACAGATCCACTCCAAAATACCTTAGGGCTTGACCTAGGATCCACTCACAGCGACACCTCCTCCTCCAGCCAGCTAGCTGGAAATCCAATATGTTTTAATAAAACTCCTGAATCCATTGGAGAGCATTCAAAATCACCACAGTGCCTTTGGGTTAGTACTCACCTATGTCATTTATTCATAGAATTGATGTGAAAAATAGTTCATGAGTAATCTTTAAGTGTTGGCATTGTAATAGCTAAATCACTTCTCAGTGGCTACCTACACTCCTTATGCAAACATGTACTTTTGGCTTTGTGCATTTGACTAGACATCATAACTTGGTGTAAGGCCAATGTCATGACTGAACTTTGTGCTATTTATTTGGAGGTCACATGTTTCCTCATGCCACTGGCTGCTGCATATGTGAATGAAAAAAGTGACAGCGGATAGGATGTCAGCTTGATCCAAATGAGACATCTTTGAGTTGGGAGTCTGGAAATTCAGCTTCTAGTATTGACATTCCCAGCTTAATCACAGATGTATTCAAAGGTCTACAATGCCTATGGCGTCTTTGCTCATCAGCTTTTGGTAGGATGGCAATTTTTGTGATATTAGTTCTTTCAATCCGTGAGCACAGCAAATCTTTCTACCTTCTCATGTTGCTGCAATTTCTTTCTTCAGTGTTGTAATCATAGAGGTCTTTCACTGCCTTCATTAGGAATTTTCCAAATTACTTAAATTTTGTGGCTAACCAAGAGGAGGTTTTCTATGGTACTGATTCATGTCATTAGTTTTGTGTCTCTCCTCCCTTCCCTCCCTCCCTTACCTAACTCAACCCCTAGACTTTTCCACTGCCTGTTTTCTGTCCCTCCACTTGCCTGTCAAGTAGCCCCTCTTCTCATTCCTTCCTGAACATTCTGCCTTTCTTACCAACCCTATTGATGCTTAATACAACTTAAAAAAAAATGGTTATAGCAAATTTCTTTTTAAAAATTATTTTTATTTATTTATTTGAGGACAACAGACGGAGAGAGAAAGAGGGGGAGATACAGAGAGAGAGAATGGGCGCACCAGGGCTTCCAGCCACTGCAAATGAACTCCAGATGCGTGCGCCCCCTTGTGCATCTGGTTAACATGGGTCCTAGGGAATCGAGCCTTGAACTGGGGTCCTTAGGCTTCACAGGCAAGCACTTAACAGCTAAACCATCTCTCCAGCCCTTAGTACAACTTTTGAACAAAGCAAACTAGTTCATGGTAGGTATCATATCTGAGAGAGAACATAAAGACATGTAGTGTTTATCCTTCTGAGCCTGTGTAACCTCACTGTGGTAGCTTGAATGGATGTCCCCCAATATACTCAGTTTTATCAAAGCCTCTTGGATTAACCCTAACTGTAAGGTGTTTGTGGGGTGTGTGTATGTATGTGCGGGGGGGGCGGGGGGATGATGTGGAATTCCAGTCTAAAAATATGCAAAGTGCCTGAGTTCTGCCTGATGTTCCTGAAGTGCGCTTGTTTGTGGTGCTGTGTGATGTGGCTTTGGGGTTTCGGCTTATGGTTCTTCTCTGTGCTTGGACCTGTGAAAGCAGGCCAGCTTCTTCTGCCATTATGGAGGTCACCCTACTTCAATAAATCCCTTCCTCCATAACTGTGCCCGGTCTGGAGGTCCACCCCAGCGACCTGAAGCCAACTACTATACTTGCTTAGCATGCTTCTGTCCAGGTCCACCCGTTTTCCTGCCTCTGTCCTTATTCCTTACTGCTGAGTAGGATTCCATTGTCTATATGGCTACGTCTTCCTTATCCATTCCTCAGTTGATGGACATCTGGGCTGATTCCATTTCCTAGCTATTGTGAACAGAACAGCAACAAACATGGCTGAGCAAGTATCAGCACAGTAAAATGTACAGTCTTTAGGGTCTATGCCCAGGAGTGGGTCAAATGGTAGATCTACCTTCAGATTTTTGAGGAACTTCCATAGTGATTTCCCAAGTGGCTGGACTACTTGAGCACCCTCATCAACATCTGCTGTCCTACGATTTTCTTTTTTGATGCTACTCATTCTAACTTGAGTAAGATGGGATCTCAAGATAGTTTTAATTTGCATTTCCCTGATGGCTATAGGTGTTTAACATCTTTTTAAAAAATATGGCAGAATCTAATGCTATAAGATAGATAATTGCCAAAACCATAATTATGATGAAATTATGAACACTATAAATCTATTATTCTGGATACAATATGTTTGGATATATGTAAATGAAATAAGGACATAAAAATAAATTGCATGTGTGATTTTATTTTATTTTTATATTAATTTTTTTAGTTAGCAAAAGGATAGGCAGTATTATAACATTTTCAAACCCACCTCATCATTATTATTATTATTATTATTATTATTGTAAGTAGAAACTTTGTATAGACACATAATTTAGTGTTATAACATCATTGCCCTCCTTCTTGGCCTTGTTCCACTGATCGCTTGTATAACATTGCCCTCCTTCTTGGCCCCATTCCGTTCCACTGATTGCTGGTATTCGCCATGGGGTTATGAGCTAGGAGGTGTGAAAGCAGCAGTCGGTTAATGCCTATGGATATTGCCTCCCACCCCGTGGCTTTTACAATCTTTCCATCCCCTCTTCCACAAAATTCCCTGAGCCTTGGTGGGTGTGATTTAAGTCTACTGTAGTGTAGTGTTCTCAGAAGCTTCTGGATTTCTGCTTGGGTATTTTTTTTTAATTATTTATTTATTTGAGAGACAGACACAGAGAGAAAGACAGATAGAGGGAGAGAGAGAGAATGGGCACGCCAGGCTTCCAGCCTCTGCAAACGAACTCCAGACGTGTGCGCCCCCTTGTGCACCTGGCTAACGTGGGACCTGGGGAACCGAGCCTCGAACCGGGGTCCTTAGGCTTCACAGGCAAGTGCTTAACCGCTAAGCCATCTCTCCAGCCTATTTATTTTTTTGGTGTTTATCTCCTTCACCATGGCTTACGTTGCCAGGGCCACGTGGAAGCCACGCTCACGCTCATCTCTCCAGTTCCTCTGTGGTTTTGCCTTGGTCCTGGCTGATGTGCAAGAGGTGGCTCATCTCTCGATGGGGAGTCAGCTATCTTGTCTTGTCCTGTTGATAGATTTTGGTTGTCCTTGCTTCTGACTGCCTTTTGAAAAAGAAGAACAGATTCTCCAATGGAGAGTGAGATCAGCACAGGCTAAAGGGGATAAGCATTGGTAATTAAGAGAGATTTGCATGGGTGTATCCTCTCTTTTGGCCAAAGACTAGTGGGACTTTCTTCTTGTTGGTGACCATAATGTTGGTCTCCATAGGATTCTGACTTGGTTCCCAGTTCCAGCTACAGGTTCCTTTCCACTGAGATCTCTTAGCCAGAAAGAGTGCCATTGGTTACTCACCTAGGCTGGGTGCCACTGTTGCACAGGTGTGTACATCTTGTCAGGCTCGTTGCTGTCATACAGCACTGTCTTCTTGCTGACAACACTATGGGCCACTTGCCCCCAGTAGTTCATGTAACACTTTCCAGCACTATATGGGCTAACCACCTGGGAACTGGCTTCCCTGCAGATTCCATCCCGATCTCTCAATGTCCTGTGTCAGCAGCATGTGGTGACTTCAGCATCAGGGCCTTTCCTTTTACTTCAGATGGGTAATCAAGTGCTTTGGCAGAAGCCTGTCTTGTCTTAGGAACCTCATAAGTCCCTCTGATCAAGGCCTCAGTGTGGGTTGTAACCAATCTCTAGTACTGGGAGTTATACGCGAAGGTCAATTGTTTTAGGGTCAGGCTTCATCTCACCCTCTCCAGGGCCCTTCTTACCAGATGATCTCCCCATACTCCTATTGAGGGTTATAGCTTTTAGTTATGTTTGCTAATTTTTACATAGGTTATAGTCTTTTATCCAGGTCCCCATTAACCTGAGAGCCATCCTTAGTAGGGCTATTAATGTTCATTGTGGGGCAACTAGTGCCTCAGTTAGTCTCTGGGGCTCTGATAGTCTGCCCCTCACACAATCTATTCTGTTGGTGAGGCTTCCATGTGAGCCTCATTTATGTTTTTCATTAGTTTTTTTTTTTTTCCAGCATCTCCATCTCGTTATTGAACTCCATTTTTATTTTTTGATTTGACTTTCTTACTGTCTCTTGGAATTCATTCCTGCCTTTGATCCTGTCCTCACTGACTTTATTCCACTGTTCTCGAGTTCTTTCTTGTTGTTGGTTCTCATCCGCTCATTCCACTATGCACTGAGTTCTCTTTATTGTTTCTCTTCCATTTCATTCAGCCATTTGCTCATGGCCTCATTAAGTTTGTTGAATATATTTATCATAAGTGCACTTTGGAATTCCATGGCTATAGTTTCCTCTAAGTAGTTTTTTCTTTGTTTTTATTTATTTGTTTGAGAGCAACAGACAGAGAGAATGGGCGTGCCAGGGCCTCCAGCCACTGCAAACGAACTCCAGATGTGTGTGCCCCCTTGTGCATCTGGCTAACGTGGGTTCCGGGGAATCGAGCCTCGAAGCAAGGTCCTTAGGCTTCACAGTCAAGCGCTTAACCACTAAGCCATCTCTCCAGCCCCCTCTAGGTAGTTTTCAATGGAGGCTTCCACTAGGGACTAGGCATTCTTGGTGGGCATAGCTTGTCTTGTTTCCTTGTGTTGTTTTGAATTGCGATTTGCCCATCCATGGATAGTCCTTTTGTCTTGCTGAGAATGCAACATTACTGCCTCTTGTGGAGCCCATGGTGATTGGCCTGGTCACTTTTGATCTAGGTGGCCGTGAGATGGTGGTCTGGCTGCAGGTTTAGGCTGGGCACACTGGAAGCTGGTCCATCTCTTCCTGGTATGCGTAGTCTCCCTGCTTGTCTGGGCTGGACATTCGGTGGCGTGGGCTCCTCAGTGTCTGGGGCTGTGGGGTGCAAACAGCTTGGGAGTTTCTACTCCAATCACAGGTGGCCAGGCCTGTGAGTGAGGCCAACACCAAGTAGGCCTGATGAGCAAACGCAGTGAGTGGGGCTGGGTTGCACCACAGTGAAGGGAGTGTTCATCTCGACCCTGAGCAGCCTGCTCAGTGCCTCCAGCTGTAGAATGTGATCTGCTCAGCAGTTTCCACTCTGGGGGTGCAGGTGGGCAGGATGGAGAGTGAAGGCAATGCCAAGTGGGTCTGATCCCCAATCTCTCTTTAGTTTTTCCTTTTTTTCGAGGTAGGGTCTCACTTTAGCCCAGTCTGACCTGGAATTCACTCTGTAGTCTCAGGGTGGCCTTGAACTCACAGTGATCTGTGGTTCCTGGCCATGCTGGGGCCACTGAGCATCGGTCTCCCAGGGGCATCCGGGCAACTATGGAGCAGGGTCTTGAGTGGCCGTGAGTGCCACGGGAAGAAATACCTGGGAGACTGTGTCAGAGGACAGCTCATTTATTTGTTAGGGGAATGGGCTTATAAGCGTGCCTGTAGTGGCGGGAAAAAGCACGGGGTACAGGGGGATTGGTTGTGTGAAGGCTGCTGGCTGATACCTCATTAACATATAGGTTTAGGGCGAGCTGTAAAAGGTCACATGGCCACAGGAAACTGAAACCTAAGTCTTATCAGGATGTCCAGGTGCACCCCAGGTGGGGGGAGGGAGCGGCCTCTCTCCTGCTGGTCTCGAGGCGAGAATATAGGGGTCTTGGCTCACTGCAACCTCCTGTGGCCTGGGGCCCTTACCCGTGCCTGACAGTGATCCTCCTCCGTTGACTTCCCAAGTACTGGAACTAAAGGCATGTGCCATCATATCCAGCCCTCTGATCCCCAATTTCCATGAGTGGGGGCTGGGGCTGTACCTGGGGGTGGAGATGAGAGCACTCACCTTGACTCTGGGCATATTCAGTGCCCCTGGGGGTCACATCAGGAGTCCCTACTCAGGGCAAGTCTTCTTTTCCTGACTGATTCACACGCCACCTTCGTCAAAGATTAGGTGCTTGAATTTTCTTCTCAGCATGTACTTTATTCCTCAGAACTACGTATCCAGTGCTGCTCGCCTGCATCCTTGTGTGTTCAGTATAGCTTCAAAGTCACTGCCTGATATTACTCTAGTTCATTTAAATTGGCTTTTCAAATTATGCCTTCTTTTTTTTTTGGCATGCAGTTTTGGATTATTTGAGCAAGCACGTTTTAAACATTTCACAAGAATTCAGGTTGTATGATTTTATTAACTGGAGGAAATTTCCTGGATTTGCTATTCTATCTGCTCACTCAGTTCTTTTCTTTCATTTTCATCATTTAGATCCTTTGGAGAAAGAATCTTGCCTTTTTTTGTTTTGTTGTTGTTTGTTTTTTACCCATTGGGCTCACTAGTCAAGTTTTAACCAATCAATGGAAGCAATGATGTAAAGAAAGAAATGTTTCTGCAAAGTATTCTGTTAGCTTTACATGTACGGGCTTGGTGGTGGGGAGGAAAAGGAATGACCTGGTGCCTCTGTGGGAGGAAAGGAAAGTTACCTGAAGAAAAGTGGTCATTCTGACCAAAGCTCTGTGACAGTGGAGAGCAGACTTCTGGGAGCCAGCCTGGCTTGGGCTCAGGTCCCAGCGCCTCCACTCACAAGCTGTGGGGTTGAACTCCCAGAGGCCTTCACACCTTGACTGTGAGCTGGAGGCAGCTTTTGTTGAGGTGCTGAGAGCAGAGCTCCTGTGTGCAGAGTTTCCAGTACAATACCTGACATACTACTTACTCCACATATGACTAGGCATGTGCATGTTTGAGACACTGCACACAGCCAGTAGAACTAATCATAAACTAGGCCATAACAATTCTCATTTTTTTCCCAAATAAATGACCTTGCCAGCATTCCCTGAACACCTAACACCAGAATTAATTGGTAACACTTCGGACAAACAGAAAACCCCCAATTAGAATTCTTAGCGAAAATAGCACCGTACCTAAAATTTTTACCAAGATAATACTGTTCAAGTCACCATTGGAAATATTATAATTTAGTGAGTTTTTAGCATATGGGCAGAGCTATTACCACATTAAACATCATAAGATTTTTATCACCCTAAAAAGAAACCCAGAACCTATCAATGCCCATACCCCATACCCTTTCCCCACACCCGAGGCAGTCACAGATCTACTTTCTGTCTCTGTGGATTTGCTTGTTCTTGACATTTTAGACACATGGAATCATATGATTGTTGGTGCTTTGCACTGAGTTTCTCTTCCTAATCATGTTCTTAAGATTTCTCCAATATTATACAATTTGTCAATACTATATTCATTTGTGTTTTTTAAATTATGTATTTCTATTTATCATACAAGGTGTTAGGTATCATCATGACATTTTTCAAATACAAGAGAGTTGAGTCTCTTCCTCTCCATCCCCATTGTGCCCTCCCTCCATCTCCTTTCTGTTTTCATTAAATGGACAAATCCCATTATGTGGACCTACCTGGTCATGTGCCCAATACTGATGAATACTTGTGCTTTTTTTACTTTTATTTTATTGATATGAACAATGGTACTATGGACATTTCTTTTGGGTCCAGCTCTGTATGCTTTAGTTGGGTTAAATTATAACTAAAGGTTAACCTTCCTCTCTTTCCCTCTCTCCTTCCCTCCTTTTCCTCTTTCTCTTTAGTTCTTTCCTTTGAGACAGGATCTCGTTAGGTAACCTGGGCTACCAGAGAGCTTGCTATGTACTGGCCTTGAACTCGAGATCCTCAAGTCTCAGCTTCTGGGGCCTTTTGGTCACTTATACAATTCAGTTGCATAATAATTAAATATTGTCTGTCATTCCATCAGTTGTCTTTTTATTTTCTTTGTAAAAATATCTTTACTTAGGTGCAAGCAGAGAGAGACAGATGAGAGACAAAGAGAATGGAGCGCCAGGGCTTCCAGGCACCGCAAATGAGCTTCAGATGCACGCACCACTTGTGCATCTGGCGCTATGTGTGTACTGGGGAATTGAACTAGGGTTGTTAGGCTTTGCAGGCAAGTGCCTTAATGGCTGAGCCATCTTTCCAGGCTGTCTTTTCATTGTCTTCTGGCACTCCATAAAGTAAGTTTACAGACAAATGTGTGAACATATGTGAACACCACTTACCTCAATCATTTGAGTGAAAGAACACACAGAAACTATGATTAGTCAGCCAATGAGCACTGAGATCACATTTTCCGCCACTTCTTATGCTTCGTTGCCATCTTTGAAAATGTGCAAGTGCCCGCACGCGCGCGCGCGCACACACACACACACACACACACACACGTGCACGCGCATGCACATTCCAAACAGTTGTTTCTTTTCCTTTTTTTTAAAAAAATTTTTATTTGTATTTATTTATGAGGGGGAGAGAGAGACTGGGTGTGCTAGGATCTCCAGCTACTGAAAATGTACTCCAGAGACATGTGCCACCTTGAGCATCTGGCTTATGTGGGATCTGGAGAATCAAACCTAGGTCCTTAGGCTTCACAGACAAGTGCCTTAGCCACTAAGCCATCTCTCCAGCCGCTCTTTTCCTTTTTTAAATTTTTTAGGTAAATTGGTGCTATAGTTTTATTGTCAGAATATTTTCCTGTTGTGTGGTTATCAGTTGGTTGGCTTTTTTTTTTTTTCTTTGACTTTTCAAATTGCTATTTCTTTAAGTTGGTACAGAAGAAACATTTCCTTAGAGGCTCAGGCCGGAACACGTGGCCTTTCTTCTCTGAACAGCAGTTTCTGAGTAAACACAGAGAAGGTGAATTATCTGCCTTTTCAGAGAAACCTCTTAGGCTACAGTCTTTTCTTTCCATTGTAAGGGAAGCAGTAAGCTTGGGGCACTGTGTCAGTATGTGTGATTAGCGCCCCACAAAGAAGTAGAAATTGGCTTCTTCTGCATTCTGAAGTGGTTTCTTTTTAGTAGTGGTATTCCTTTTGAAAAAAAAAAAAAGTTAAACAATTTCCAATATAGAAAAGCAGCAGAAAGAGAATTAGATTAGTTGAGGAGCTTCTGATGAACCTTAGTGGATGGTTGTTTGAATGTTAAAATATCAGCCCACAATACAGCAGTGAGTGTGATACTATTTTCTGAAGCCCAGGGAGAGAAGACGAGACACGGTGGCAAGATCTAGGAGAGGACTGGGAACGTAAGAAGGAGCTTGTCAGTAGGACCTCCGTCCCTTCGCAGCATTGCCAGGCACCTCCTGTTGGAGGTCAGGGGACAGCTCCCGGCGATGGTGCTCGCCTTCCACCTTGTTTGAGGCAGGCTGACTAGACTGTAGGCTTCCTGATGATTCTCCTGTCTCCACCTTCTTTTGCAATATAGGCATGTTGTGATTACATAAGCTCATTCCATAGCTTCCATAGATTACACATGCTCACTCCACAGCATCCAGCCTTCCCAGAATCCAAACTCAGATACTCACACTTTATCCACTGAGCACTTTCCTTAGCCCTAGAATAATTAAAATTTTAGAGTTATAGTCATTTTAATATTTTTGGTTTTATTTGAAAGTGATAGATAAAGAGGCGGGGGGGGGGGAGAGTGGGCGCGCCAGGGCCTCCAGCCACTGCAAACAAAGTCCAGATGCGTGCGCCCCCTTGTGCATCTGGCTAACGTGGGTCCTGGGGCATCGAGCCTCGAACTGGGGTCCTTAGGCCTCACAGGGAAGCGCTTAACCACTAAGCCATCTCTCCAGCCCAAATTATAGTAATTTAAAAATATCTTATATTATGGGTTTTAAAATCTTCTCAAAACAATCTTGGCTTCTGTCACATCAAGTTTTCACAAATGATACCTCCCTACATTTCTTTCTGTTCAGGTTTCTGCGGGGAGCTGCTGTCTTTCTTTCAAGAAGGGAGAACTCTAAGGTGTTCTGTCTCACCACTTCCAGGGCAGAAGTGAGGTTGTCAAGTTCCCAATGGGTGGGGGTGTCTCTTCTGTTAATACCAGATAAGACTAAAAACTCATCAGAAAAGAAATGAATTGTTTTGCCAGCTTTAAAAATCAGATAACACTATCTTGTTTTATTGATTCCTCAGAAAGTCTTTGTAAGGGTGACACATTTTTACCTTTGGGTTCAGCTTTTCTGAGGCCAAAGCTCATTAAGTCTTATTTTCATGTCTGGTAATCTTTAACACCCTTGGAAAGTGTTTTCCCGCTTCGTAGAAATAATTGATGGTCACTGGGTCTGCTGACTTGCTTTTAAATCGAAGAAGGCTTTTCTGATTGCTTTTCTTTTCTTCAGCATCAAATTTTAAGGGTGTTTGTTTGTCTTCTTTTGTTAAGTTAGAAGGGACGTGTCGGAGCTGGAGAGATGGCTCAGCAGTTAAGGCACTTGTCTGCAAAGTCTAAGGACGATTGCCCTGTACCCATGTAAAGCCAGATGCTCAAGATGGCACATGCCTCTGGAGTTTGCAGTGGCAAGAGGTCCTGTTATGCCCATTACTTCTTTTTCTCTATCTGCCTCCCTCCCTCTCTCTCTCTCTCTCATGAATAAATAAATTAAATAAATATTTTAAAAAAGAAAGGAGGCATGGAGCAGCCTGGAAGATGTTTTTCCAACTGCCTAGCCTCTAGGATTTGTGGCGTTATTCCCAGAGCTCCTATACTGGGGCTAGAGGGAAAGGCTGGCTTAGTAACAACGAGCAAGGCTGTGGCATAAGATGCTGATAGAATGGGTTTGGTCAGACTATGGTTGAAAGCCGGGGGAAGAGAGGGGGACGACCCCACCTTAAACTACCTTCCACCAGAATGGACATTTCTAGGAGAACCACCTCGGAGATGGCACGAGCTTCTTTTTCACTTCCTCTCTCATTTTCCTCATCCTTATTCTTCTTACAGGCTTTCATTGCTTTGTCCTGCGTGAGAATGAACATGGCTACCTCGCGGCCCTGGCTCCAGCTGTCTATCACTAGAATTCCAGACCCACGGGAGGAAAAACTGATGTCTTTATTTAGATGCACTGTGGCTGAGGAGAGCACTGCCAATGGAAAGGAACCTTCTAGCGGGTTACTGAGAGCTGAAAATATGACCTTAAAATTTCAGTTGTCAAAGGAGCATGGCCCTCCACGTTTATGTGCTTCTTATAATAGCTTCCTGCCATGGGCTCACCACGGCTATGATGATGGGGCTGGCTCAGACAATGGAAACAGAAATGCCTTTCTTACAGCAAGGTTAGGCAGTCAGTCCAGCCTACTGTTTGACACACCTGACATGCCAGATACCATCCTAAGCTCTGAAGAGATGTGTGTGACCCAGATACATTTTGGGACACATTGAGACTTATTTAAAAAACACACAGTTCAAAGTAAGTTAAACTTGATTAGAGATGAATTAAATTATTTGCATTTAAAGACATTTTATTTTTATTTGTTTATTTGAGAGAGAGAATGAGGCAGAGAGAGAGAGAGGGAGAGAAAATGGGCATGTCAGGGCCTCTAGCCACTGCAAACGAACTCCAGACACATGCTCCACCTTGTGCATCTGGCTTACGTGGGTCCTGGGGAATCAAACTGAGGCCCTTCGGCTTTGCAGGCAAGTGCCTTAACCGCTAAGCCATCTCTCCAACCCTTATTTGCATTTTTGAGGACTATTAACGGAGGAAATCAGATCTTTCCAAATTCCCTTTAGTCTCTTCCCCAGCAGATAGATACCTTAGGAATTTCAGTTGCCAAATTCCCTCCGAACCCTTCCCATTGTCCACATGCTGAGCCTCCCTCTTGCTTTTCTTCCCCCCTGGTCCTTCCAGTCGTTAGCACCGCAGCCTGACAGTCACTCCGGTTATAGTCTGTCCAATTTCCTCTCACCTCGGGCCCTAATTGTCTGTACCATACTGGCAGAGTCACCACGGGTATTTTGCATCTTCTGTAGTGTCATGGCGTGGGTCTGAAACACCACCCGCAGCGCTGCAGGCTCCTGTGCAAGCATAACTGTTTTGGAGGTAATGGGACCTTTGTGACATGGGGCCTGGCTGGCAGATGTCGGCCAGAATGGGTGAACCTTTAAGGGGTATACCCTGGCCCTGCTTCTACACTGTCTGCTTCCTGATCTAGGGACCTTCCAACAAGCCACCAGCGTCCGCCTCTGTGGATAAAGCTGTCCTGCTTCCCGACTGCGATGAACTGAAATGGCGACCCAAAATCAAGTTCTCCTCCCCGAAGTCTCATCTGCCAAGTATTTTGCCACAGTGATGAGAAAAAATAAATAATATAGCCAGGCAAGACTCATACTTTTTTTAAAAAATTTATTTATTTGAGAGCGACAGACACAGGGAGAAAGACAGATAGAGGGAGAGAGAGAGAGAATGGGCACGCCAGGGCTTCCAGCCTCTGCAAACGAACTCCAGACGCGTGCGCCCCCTTGTGCATCTGGCTAACGTGGGACCTGGGGAACCGAGCCTCGAACCGGGGTCCTTAGGCTTCACAGGCAAGCGCTTAACCGCTAAGCCATCTCTCCAGCCCCAAGACTCGTACTTTTTGAGGGCAGAGAAGAGAGGAATTCTGCGTAGACACAATGAAGCTTATCTTCGGCTGGTCAGAGGTGGGAGGAAGGAGAGAAGCAAAAATCATAGCTCCTTCACACGGAGGTGAGAAGCACAGGTGTTTGCCTATGCTCACTCCTTTGTCATAAAGGAGCCTCACAGGAACTTGGAGTAAAGGCTAGCCCCTCCTCACAGGAACTCAGAGCAAAGGCTAGTCCCCTGCTCACAGGAACTCAGAGCAAAGGCTAGCCCCCTTCTCAAGGAACTGGGAACAAAGACTAGCCCCTCCTCAAAGGAACTTAGAGCAAAGGCTAGCCCCTTCTCACAGGAGTTGGGAGAAAAGGTGAGATGGCTTGATTCAGGTGTTCCCCATAAACTTAGGTGTCCTGAACACTAGGTTCCCAGCTAATGGAGATTTGAGAATTAACGTCTCCTGGAGGGAGTGTATTGTTGGGGGCGGGCTTACGGGTGTTATAGCCAGTTTCCCCTTGCCAATGTTTGGCACACTCTCCTGTTGTTATTGTCCACCTTATGTTGGTCAGGGGGTGATGTCCACCCTCTGCTCATGCCATCATTTTCCTGCCATCAAGGAGCGTCCCCTCGAGCCTGTAAGCCAAAATAAACCTCTTTTTCCCACAAGCTGCTCTTGATCAGGTGATTTCTACCAGCAATGCGAATGTGACTGCAACTGTAAAGTGGTACCGAGGAGTGGGGTTGCTGCTAGACACCTGACTGTGGCTTTGGCCTTTTGAAGCTGAATTTCAAGAGGAATGTGGAAGGACTTGAAACCTTGGCCTAAGAGATGCCTTGCAGTGCTGTAAATACAGCTTGATGGACTATTAAGGTCAGAGTTTAAAGACCTGAATGCAGTAAGAACTATGGACTGTGAGGTTTGGTTTATGAGGGTGACAAAGAGCTTTGCCGAGACTGGACTAGCAGTTTGTGTGGCAAGCTTGCTGTTATTTATGTCTGTGTCCTGAGAAGTTGTGCAGGGTTGTTTTGCATAGAAATGGACTGGTGTGAGCAGAGGGATATGGCACAGAAAGAACAACCTTTGGGTAAACCATTGCCCGTTCAGCTCTAATTGAGAGATTACAGCCTTTGAGATTGGGCCAGCTGACCTGCACTGGGGCAACAGGAAGAATGTAGACTCTTTTGGTGGAGCCTGAGTGCTCAAGGAGTGTCCTGTTCTTCAAAGTCTGCTTTATTTCCCCCTGGATTAACAAATTGGCACCCTACCTGGTATTGTGGAGTATAAGAAATGCAAGAAAGAGAGGGTCATTGAGTTTGCAACATGGTGTTGTGTTTTGAAAATGCCATGGGCACTGTGAAGCAGGTTTGCTGGATGCCTGCATGGAGACCTGATGGTGCCATGAGGATGAACCATGGTTGCAGTGGAGACCCAGTGGAGATGCCGGGACCATGAGATGGCTGCCAAGGAAAGCTGCCGGCCCAATGAAGTTTTCCAAGACTGTGAGTGTGAGCAGCCTAGCTGCAGGGGCGGAATTGAAACTCCAGAGACTTGTGTTTAGAACTATTGGACTTGGAGACTTGTCACTGGCTAGCGTTGATGGACTTGGAGCTACAGAGTTTGGTGTTTGCCCCATTTAAATCATGTATTGCTTGAGTATTTCTTTGCTAGGCCCAATGCCATCTTTTGCAGTGTGAATGCTTATTCTCTGCCATTATGGATTTCTGGGGGGATATTTTGGTATTATGGTTCAGTTAAAAGACCTTTGACTATGGGGATGTATGAACATCACTGGAATTGATAAAAACTATGGGAACTTTGAAAGTTGGACTGAATGCATTGTATTTTTTTTTTATCATGTATGGATATCAGCTTATGGGGGACAGGGGTGGAATGTGATGGTTTGATTCAGGTGTCCCCCATAAACTTAGGTGTTCTGAATGCTAGGTTCCCAGCTGATGGAGATTTGGGCATTAATGCCTCCTGGAGGGAGTGTATTATTAGAGGTTGGCTTATGGGTGTTATAGCCAGTTTCCCTTTGCCAGTGTTTGGCACACTCTCCTGTTGCTGTTGTCCAGCTGATGTTGGCCAGGGGGTGATGTCCACCCTCTGCTCATGCCATTGTTTTCCCTGTCATCATGGAGCTTCCCCTTGAGCCTGTTAGCCAAAATAAACCTCTTTTTTCCCCCCACAAACTGCTCTTGGTTGGGTGATTTTTACCAGCAATGTGAACCTGACTGCAAAAAAAGGCTAGCCCCCTCCTCACAGGAACTCGGAGAAAAAGCTAGCTCCTCCTCACCTTCTCACAGAAAGCCCCAGAGAGGCTTGAGGGGTGTCAGTGGAGTAAGGGAGAAGGAATCCCTCCCACGACTGAAGCATAGGCAAGCAGGGTTAGGGTTTCTGGAGAGAAGAAATCAATAGCTAAAATGAGTGCCCCCTGCCCGTCTGTGCGCTCTGGTTGGTAAGTGGCATATGCAGGACAAAAGCCTTTCTCTGGCGGACCTTACGGAACACATTGTCTACCACTGTGCTAGGCTAGCTGAGACCACAGCTCAGTGTTTTCAAATTTTACCACCCAATCCTAGGTTTCAACCACAGAACCCACCAGCCCTCCCTGTGGTGTGTGGTGAAAAGTGAGGGGGTTCCTAACCCCCAAACTATTATTTTCCATCTCAGAAGTACAGAAGTGATTACCAAGAAGTCTGTTTCCTAAGGCAAAAAGCTGGAATTTGAAAGAACTTCACAGCCACTTGACAAGGAAGCTCATCTCTCTCCTCACAGAATGGTTCTGCATTTTTGCTCAGAAGCTCTTCTGCAGTTTTTGGACCTTCTGCCCTTTGTTGATGCCTGGAGAGAGTCTTTCCCTGAGCTGAGTTGAAGATTTCTGGAAGAAGTATGTTTAATAACTGCAGAAAGTAGAAGACAGCAAGCAACCAAAGCTGTTTTAAAAAGCCAACATCCATTTATATCACACGTTCACTCATGAGCGCATTGATTCTCAGATTTCCAGACCAACCCCTTGGCAAAATACACGTCATTGTTGCAATGACATTTTGTTTAGTTTCCCAACCAATGAGTAACATCAGCGCCCCATCCCTGCTGATGCGGTGGTTGGATTGGTTCCCTGAAATTGGGACCATTTCACATACTTCATAAATATTTGTTGAATTGTGAATAAATTCACCTCTTGGTGAATGAAGTGGGGGGAAAATCTTTTCTTTTCCCAGAATATTGGCTTGCTTATTATATCAGAAATAGATATGCCAAATAGCATATGCTCTGTTGCAGTCAGGTTGACATTACTAGTAGAAATCACCCAACCAAGAGCAGCTTGTGGGAAAAAGAGATTCATTTTGGATTACAGGCTCAGGGGGAAGTTCCACGATGGCAGGGAAAATGATAGCATGAGCAGAGGGTGGACATCACCCCCTGACCCACATAAGGTGGACAATAGGAACAGGAGAGTGTGCCAAACACTGGCAAGGGTACACTGGCTATAACACCCATAAGCCTGCCCCTAACAATTCACTCCCTCCAGGAGGCATTAATTCCCAAATCTCCATCAGCTGGGAACCTAGCATTCAGAACACCTAAGTTTATGGGGACACCTGAATCAAACCCTCACATGCTCAGAGTTGAATGAAAGTCCGTCCATTAACTTAAATAAAATTTCATAAGCCCCAAAGTCTTGCTGTAGTTGGGTTATATTTTTAGAGATTTAAAAGTAATGCGTCTGTAATATTATAAGCTACAAAAACTCCACAGTGACTGAAGATTGTCTAAACAAGCAGAAGAGAGAGTCTTGATCCTTGATGAGTGTTTGTAAATACAACAAAGTGAAACTGGGTGTTGCAGTCAGGTTCACATTGCTGGTAGAAATCACCCAACCAAGAACAGCTCGTGGGGAAAAAAGAGGTTTATTTTGGCTTACAGGCTCAAGAGGAAGCTCCACGATGGCATGGGAAAATGATGACATGAGCAGAGGGTGGACATCACCCCCTGGCCAACATAAGGTGGACAATAGCAACAGGAGAGTGTGCCAAACGCTGGCATGGGGTAACTGACTGTAATACCCATAAGCCCGCCCCCAACAATACACTGCCTCCAGGAGGCATTAATTCCCAAATGTCCATCAGCTGGGAACCTAGCATTCAAAACATCTAAGTTTATGGGGGACACCTGAATCAAATCACCACATTCTGGCCTTGACCTCCATAAACTGATATTCATACATGTTGTAAAATACAATGCATTCAGTATGTCTTTAAGAGTCCCTATAACTTTTATCATCCTAATGATGTTCAAATATTCCTGTAATCCAAGGTCTTTTAACTGAGCCATAATACCAAAAAGGGTCCTCAAAAAACCCATAATGGCACAGAATAAACATTCACTGCAAAAGATGGCATTGGGCATAGCAAAGAAATATTCAAGCAATACTTGATTTAAACAGCGCAAACACCAAACTCTGTAGCTCCAAGTCCAACAACTCTAGCCAGTGACAAGTCTCCAAATCTGATAATTCTAACTAGCAACAAGTCTCTGGAGTTTCAATTCCGCCCCTCCAGCTAGGCTACTCACAGTCCTGGAAAACTTCATCGAGGCTGGCAGCTCTTCTTGGCAGCCATCTCGTGGTCCCAGCAACTCCACTGGGTCTCCACCACAATCCACGGTTCATCCTCACGGCCCCATCAGGTCTCCATGCAGGCATCCAGCAAACCTGCTTCACACTGCCCATGGCATTTTCAAAACACAACACCGTGTTGCAAATTCAATGACCCCCTCTTTCCTGCATTGCTCATACTCCACAATATGCCAATTTGTTAATCCAGGGGGGAAATAAAGCAGACTTTGAAGAACAGGACAGTCCTTGAGCACTCTGGCTCCTTCAAAAGAGTCTACATTCTTCCTGTTGCCCCAGTGCAGGTCAGCTGGCCCAATCTCAAAGGTTGTAATCTCTTAATTAGAGCTGAATGGGCTAACACCTAACTTTATGGGGGACACCTGACCAAACCGCCACACTGGGTATGTAAGTTTCTGAAGAGGACAAGCTTGGAGATGAGGGCATCATAACAGGTAGAGGAGGTCCAAGGCTTTAATACTTTTCTGGGGGAGGTGGTTAACCATCCTAAGCCTAGATGCGGGCAGTCCGGCTAAGACATCTAACAAAAGTACTGTTTTGTTTGACAGTGGGAAGAAATGAGACAGACCAAGAGACCTGTAGACATTGTGGGAGTTGACAAGAGTCCAAGGCAGGGATTTTCTACATTTGTGGGCACAATAAGTAGGTAGTGACCATGTGCCAAGGGCTGTGAAGGGGCTGAGATTTCCCTTGCAAGCTAACAAGTTGGCTTGTCACAGTGCCATGTACTCACAGAAGATAGTAGACTTTAGCTTGGCATGGCCCTGCATATCTATAATCCAGGAATGGGAGGCCAAGTCAGGGACTGCTGCCTTAGCACAGCCTGTTCTTGGTCTGGGAGACTTTATCTGATCTCACAAAGGTGCGTGCTGCAATCACGATCTTGACCTTGGGATGAATATCTTGCAGTGTTAGAAAGCATGCTGCTGTACTTGGGCTTCTGTAACCACATACTTGATGGCTGAAGCAAAACCTATCTCCCGCAACTCTGGAGATCAAAGTGCTTTTCTAAAATCTTGTGTTTCCAGTTGTCCTGTGGCCATCTCTGCTGGTGTGCATCTGCCTTGCTTCCTTGGGCTGAGCCATCAGAAAGAACAGGTTAGGAACAATGCACAGGTCTTCTAGTTGCTGTGAGAGTGGGTTGATGGGGGCAGAGCCACCGCTGCCCTCCAGAATTTTTCTAGCCTTGTGCAGATACTAATTTCAGGGACCCTTCTTCTTCTCCTAAGCCCAGAGCTAATGGCGGATGGTGCAGATGGTCTCACAGTGGGGTCGGCTCCGTGCTCTCGCTCCAGTGTGAAGAGCTCCGGTGTGAAGGCTGAGGCCGCAGCCATGCTTTTCCTCTCCCACATGCCCCCTGTCTTGAGAGAACCTCCAGTAGGTCGTGGGCCCCAAACCCTGCCAGAGGCTCTGAGGTCTTGGCTCAGAACAGAAAGCCTGCTAAATGTTTGATTCAGGTTTCCCTTCTAACTCTGCCAATTCCTCCCGGACTCCATGCCTTGGAGCATGAAGAAATAACAGTTGTTCCCATCCAGACCTTCAGATCTTGCTGGAGCAAAAGAGGAACTTGGGTGATACTTACGAAGCACCTGCAACCCTTGCCTGATGTTCCCAGGATGGCGTCTGTGCCTTGTTGGTGACAAGCTCTGCCTGTGAAATGGCTGCTCTGTGCTTTGCTCGTTGGTCTGCTTTCTTTCTTTCCTTTTTTAAAAATATTTTTTGTTTATTTATTTATTTTATTTATTTATTTTTTTTTTAAAATTATTTATTTATTTATTTGAGAGCGACAGACACAGAGAGAAAGACAGATAGAGGGAGAGAGACAGAGAATGGGTGTGCCAGGGCTTCCAGCCTCTGCAAACGAACTCCAGACGCGTGCGCCCCCCTGTGCATCTGGCTAACGTGGGACCTGGGGAACCGAGCCTCGAATCGGGGTCCTTAGGCTTCACAGGCAAGCACTTAACCGCTAAGCCATCTCTCCAGCCCTGGTCTGCTTTCTTTTGACCGTAGGCTCCCAGTGCAGGGTCTGCAACCCCAGAACTACCATCGGCCTTGCACGCCCAAGGCATTCTAGAAACATTTCAGGAACCACATTCACTTGGAATGAGAAATACTTCCATTCATAATTACCAAATAAGGTAGACAGCAGCGAATGGACAGACTGAAGGGTGTGGCAGGGAACCACTAAGACATGACCGGGTCAGTTAGAGGGTCTCAGACGGAAGTGACTTGCCCAGGACTGGACACTTCCAAGTAATAGATACCATACGGCCCGCATCCTGCAGACTCTCCCTGAAGTCTTCCTTAGTATGGACTGTTGGCTCCACTTTACCAACGAGATTATTCATGAGAGCTCAGAAAAATTCAGTCACTCACCAATATGAAATGAAGAAAGTGGGAGAGTCAGATTTTGAACCCTTGCCCAGCTGACTCCAAAGCCACACTCTCTTTCCACAATCAATTGGCTTTAACTAACAGCCCAGAGTTTACGATCACTTTTCCAGGAATTTACCCTTCAAAGTGAGAAAGGATTGTGCCGGCAGGAGAAGTTGACTGACAGTGGATGAAAGTGGAGGAAAAGTCTGGAGATGAATCTACTCTTCTATTGGGAAGTGACAGAGCCAGAGAGCATCCCAGTGCTGCAGAGAACTGCCGAACAGTGGAGGGTGACCCTGACCCTGTGGTTGGCTCCGAGGCCTCATCTGCAAACACCTGATGCCTCTATGCACACAGCCATGGGCCCAGAGCTGGGAGACCTTCACACACACCCATTTCTCATCAATCAAGGAGCGGGGTGGCTCTGCACAAGGATCTCCCCATCTCTGAAAGGCCCTGATTCCCAAGCCGTAAAAGGGCTGACGTTTCCACCCCCTTTTCATTCATCTCTGTGTTAATCCCGGGCTGACGATCAGTGATCCAAGTCCTTCAACCCAGCCAGGGCGACAGAAATCCTGACTTTTCCCAGCCCTGAAACAAGCTGACAGGCTGTTTTCCGCGGCTCCCTTCAGCAGGAGCATTGACAAGAGCTGGAAGAGAGACTTGGGCTTGGGGGCATTCTCAAGTTGTCCACAAAGGCCCTCTTTTCTTTCCCAGGCATGGTGACAAATACTGCTGCCCCCTCTGGCTGCAAGGAGCCGAGGGGAGCAGATTCCCATGCCTGAGCTCTTAAGAAAACCGCAAGCAAAGAAAACAGTGTGCAGAGGCTTTTGGCTGCACCTCTTGACTTGAGGCCAGGCAGCCAAGGGGTTCAAAATTACACCACTGTTGACTATCGGGGTAATTTCTCTGCTTGACCTTCTTGGAAGAATAGTTACCTTGGCAACTGATTGTTATCAGTTCCTTAAGGATTTGTGCTGAGAAGTAATTTCCTTCCCGCTGAAAATCAGTGGCCTAAGACCTGGATCTGGCCACCTCAGCAACTCAGTCTTGCAAGCGGATTGTGCCATACTTAGGAATGGAATTGGATTTGACAGCCAACTTTATTGGCAGCAAGGGCCAGGCCAGTGGTTCTGGGACTGCCCATGTCATAGGCCCTCAGAGGGAACTGAACTTAGCCTTTGGGATGACTGTCCTTGTCATACGTGGCTGCTCACCCTCAGCCACCAGGAGGATCAGACAGGAGACAATACACTACTGGGGTAGCTGGGGATTGTCCTAGCAAGCGCTGTCCCCTGCTGCTCGCTACGACCCTTACTGCAGTCATTGGCTGCTGTTTATTGCCTCCTGGGCTTCAGATGAACTTGACAAGGATAAATGACCCAAGAAGCATCTAGAAACAAACCCAAGACTTACAACATGCTTCTTGACTTGAAATGTTTTTTTTTTCGAGGTAGAGTTTCACTCTAGCCCAGGCTGACCTGGAATTAATTCTATAGTCTCAGGGTGGCCTCGAACTCACAGTGATCCTCCTACCTCTGCCTCCCGAGTGCTGGGATTAAAGGCGTGCACTACCACACCCACCTTTGAAATGTATTTACTATAGTTAACCTACTGAAAACCCTGCCTCAACAATTGAAAAAAAAGTTTTTTTGGGTGTGTTATTTTGTTTTTCGAGGTAGGGTCTCACTCTGACCCAGGCTGGCCTGGAATTCACTATGGAGTCTCAGGATGGCCTTGAACTCATGGCAATCCTCCTACCTCTGCCTTCCAAGTGCTGGGATTAAAAGCATGTGCCACCACACCCGACTTTTATTGAAAACTTTTATACAAGATCATAATGTATTTTGATCACAATCCCCTTCCATTACCTTCTCTCTCTCTCTCTCTCTCTCTCTCTTTGTCTTTTGTTCTTTGAGGCAGGGTCTTGCTCTAGCCCATACTGACCTGGAATTCACTATGTAGTCTAAGGCTGGCCTCGAGCTCACGGTGATCCTCCTACCTCTGCTGGGATTAAAGTAATGCACCACCATGCCTGGCTCCATTACCTTCTTTTGTCTCCTCCATCCCCGTTGCACTGAGTTCCTTCTTCCAACTAGAGCTACTTCTATATGAATATCTTTTTTTTTTAATTTTTGCCCTCTCCCATCATCCATGACAACACGATGATGGGCCCGGCGTTGTGCAGGTAATGATAGCCACTTCACGTGCAGAAGACAGCACTCCACAGTGCTGCGCCCATCCTCTGGCTCTCATGATTTCTCCCACCCTCTCTTCTGCAATGTTCCCTTACCTTGGAGTGGGTAATACAAGTGTCTCATCATTTAGTGATGAGCACTGAACGGTGACTTATTCTTGGCACTTTGTTGAGTTCTGAGTCTCCTCAGTGGTCATTGCCATCTACAAAGAGAAGCTTCTCTGACCAAAGCTGGCAGTAGCCCTAATCTGTGGGCTTAAATGTTAATATGTAGAAGTCAATTTAACGGATGTAATATATCCATTTAGCCAAATGTTGCAGTCAGGTACATATTGCTGGCAGAAAACACCCAACCAAGAGCAGCTTGTGGGAAAAAAGGGTTTATTTTGGCTTATAGACTCAAGGGGAAGCTCTGTGATGGCAGGGGAAAATGATGGTATAAGCAGAGGGTGGATATCACCTCCTGGCCAACATCAGATTAACAACAGCAACAGCAGAGTGTGCCAAACACTGTCAAGAAAAAGCTGGCTATAACACCCATAAGGCCCCCCCCCCAATAATACACCGCCTCTAGGAGGTTTTTATTTCCAAGTTGCCATCAGCTGGGAACCTAGCATTCAGAAACTTAAGTTTATGGGGACACCTGAAACAAAATACCACAGCAAACAGTAGTAGCTTCCCTGCCAGGGCCTGTGGCCTTCTAAGCCATAAGCTTTTGACTTAAGTTTTCTGTACCAGGTATGAATTCCCTCCCATGGAGTGAGCCTGTAGCGCCTTGCAGGCTAACAGAGAGAGACGGTTGGCTGATGACGAGGAAGTGGTTCCCACACTGGGAAGCACAGCTACCAGATACAAAGTTTAGAGAGTCTAGGAGTGCTAAACATCTTTATATCCTATAAAGTATTTGTATTAGTCAGTGTTCTCTAGAGAAACAGAACTGATAGAGTGAGTGTACATTGTAAAGGGGGTTTATTCTATTAGCTTACTGGATATGAGGTGGGCCATTGAATAATAGCTATGTGCAGGCAAGAGTCAGCGAATCCTGGAGTTGCTTGAGGTAGTGGGCTGGAGAGTTGGAAAACCTGGTAGCTGCTCAGCAGTCCCAATACGGCGCTGAAGGCCTGGTGGGAAGCTGGCCAGGGTTATAGGTCCCAAAACAATAAGAAAAATACCCCTGTGGCCTGAAAAGCACAGAGATTTTCTAATAAGTCCAGAAGTAGAGTCTGGATGCTGAAATTCAAAAAGCCCTTGTTGCATGCTGACTCAACAAACGGTCAAATGCCTTGACTCACCAGGGGCCCAGCTGGTCCCCACGTACAAAGTAACCCATCCTTTGTGTAACTCGGCAGTCTAGCAGGAGCCCCTTACATATGTTCAAATTAATCTGACCCAGCTCTACTTGATGCCTAATATATACCCCCAGGGGCATAAAATAATCAGCCTATCAGGAGCCCCCACATACATTCAATGTAGCCAAACCCAACCCACTCCAGCTTAATGCCTCATTTACATTCCCAAGGGTATAACAAAAACCTGGATCCAAGCTCCTCATTAGGCCACTCACTCAGGGCCTCTCCCGGCCAAGGAGATCTTCTTCTTTGCTTTCATTTTCTTTTCTGATCAACCCTTGCTTGGGCTGGAGAGATGCTTAGTGGTTAAGGCACTTGCCTGTGAAGCCCAAGAACACATGTTTGAATCTCCAGGTCCCAAGTAGCCAGACACAAGGTGACATAAGTGTGCAATGTTGCACATGAGCACAAGGGGTACACGTGCCTGGAGTTTGTTGACCACAGCTGAAAGGCCCTGGTTTGCCCATTCTCTCTCTCTCTCTCTGTCTTTCTCTCAAAAAATAAAATAAACCCATGCTTAATTTGCTCTTCTGCCAAGTCTGCACTCATCATTCTTTGAGGTCTCAAGACAATGAACTTGAGAGCCATTGACTTAGGGAGTTGTAGTGACCACTGAGTGACCAGCACTTTAGTGCCTGAGATAAACCCATCCGGAGCTAATAAAAATTCCCACGACAATGGGTTTCAACGTCCACAAAGGATAGCCAGCACAGGGTAGGATACACAGATGCACACTTGAGCCCACAGCAAGTGCCTCCAGGCAAAAAGCATGCACCAGCAAGTAGCCCCGGCAGCAGGTGAAAGGCCCCGTGGTCCTCTGGGGCTTGCTTAGATATACCCTTGTCAGGGCCTCCAATTCTGGAGAAAGGGCTTTGTGGCCCGGTGAACCCTTCCTGGAAGCACTTTCACAGTCCCCTCCAACAGGACTGTGTCTTATTTGACTGTAATCTGTTCAAGTTGACAACAGGGCTTAACCATCATGGTATTGGTTATAAGAATTAATGTGACATTCAAATGTAGTGATGACACTTTGGTAAGAGTTGAAATCGGGTTCTTATAAGGCAGTGAACAACAAAACAAAAACAAAGGTATTATAATGCTTTTCATTTGCTGTTGCCTGGTGACATATGTCTGTCTTTGTAAGATAGTATTTATTTAATATGTAAGTGTCTATGAGGTCTTTTCTTGACTATTTCTTTTCTAGTCATGTTTGACTTGTGCATTACAAATGAGGTTTCACAGGTCACATAAACAATGCACTTGAATTGTAGGTGAGAAAAGTCAGAGTGCAGAGGCGTCGCTAACCTTCTCCTTTGATTGTTACCCAGTCTCCCACACTCCTCTGGGGCAGCTGACGAAAGATGACAATGTCTAGTGACCATTACTAATGATCTCTGGATGGTACTGTTTAGTGGCAATCCATTTCCAGTTGAGTCTCAAATGGGACCACTGAGGCAAATGCCCGTGCTTGAGCCCTAGGGCACAGGATGGAG
Source organism: Jaculus jaculus (assembly GCF_020740685.1). Classification (NCBI taxonomy): domain Eukaryota; kingdom Metazoa; phylum Chordata; class Mammalia; order Rodentia; family Dipodidae; genus Jaculus; species Jaculus jaculus. The sequence goes on from NC_059112.1 coordinate 96,869,143, forward strand.
GCAGAGGTTACCGGGGAAGGAGACATGAGCCTTTGCACAATCGGACCGAACCCTGTAGATCCCGATGCAGTAGAAATCCATGAATGTGTTCCAAAGGGCAGGCATGACAGCGAGACAGCAGCCCAGAGATGCAGTGCTGGGGGGCAAGCTGCCATTGTTTCAATAGCAGTAACTTCTGCCGCAGGCTGGACCCAGAAAACACCAACATTACTATTGGGGGTAGGGAGATATGCTTCTAGGGTAGAGGCAAGAATTTATCTGTCTTTTGCTCTTGGAGAACCCATGAACACAGGAAGCCATCTCTCTATCGGCACTTGTAACTGAGACATAAGTTACAGTGGAATATGTGAGCTCTGCCTCAGTGGATTCTACCAACATGTAAAAACAAAAGTTCCATCAGTTCTGAAAACGTACAGATGTTTTGTTATTATCCTACACAATACAGAATAACAAGTATTTATGCAGGGTTTCCATTCCGTTAGGTGTTGTAACTAAGCTAGAGATTAGTTAAACTGCTTGGGAAGATGCATATAGGTTGCATACAAATACCATACCATGTTACATAAAGAATTCATACATACCCAGTTGTGTTGGTGCACGCCAGTAGGAAATGGCTGAGGAGGTGGAGGCAGGGGGATTCAGAATATAAGCATTCATTGGCAGGCTTTGGTATCTTTGGAAGCTTCTGTGCCCATTCCCCCGTGGATACCCAAGTATGCCTGCATATTGTTTATAATACAATACTCTCTCTGGTGTGTGGTGTAAATGGTAGGTACTTCATTGGGATAAGTGGGAGAGTCTGGAGGGGAGCTTTAGCCCTGACTGAGAAAAGACCAGAATGTGTTTCAGAGAGCGACAGACCAAGGCAACATGGTAATAGGATAGAACCAAGCGGAGAGACTGGTAACACAGTACCCTTGAGGCTGGGCACAGCCCACGGTCTCCAGGGCTGGTGGGCGGGTCGGAGAGCGAAACACTTCAGTTTTCTTGTCCCACGCTGCAAATCTGCCTCTACTTTTCTTGTGCTAGTTGTATTTCGGGAAATAAACAAGGGGTCCTGGGCCCATAGTTCAAGGCAAAGCTCCCCTGAAAGAGAGGGCCTGTCACAGAAGAGCCTAGAGAGGCAAGGGAGAATCCTGGAGCAGGCATTCAGACACTGATCTTTCCACTTCAGCCTTCTCAGCCCCATTTCCAGCCACTCACATCTTCCTGACCCCGCTTAACTTTATACCCTGTTTAAGAAGGAAAGCACTAAGGCTGGAGGGATGGCTTAGCAGTTAAGGTGTTTGCCTGCAAAGCCAAAGGTCCCAGGTTCTATTATTCCCCAGGACTCACGTTAGCCAGATGCACAAGGTGGCGCATGCATCTGGAGTTCATCTGCAGTGGCTGGAGGCCGTGGCACGCCCGTTTTTTTCCTCTGTCTTCCTCTTTCTGTCAAATAAATAAAATAAATTTTAAAAAATGTAAGGAGTTCTTTCTTAAAAAAATAAAAGGAAAGCACTAAGCCAGGGATGCCCCTGTGTATCTATAATCCTGGCATTTGAGAAGCTGAAGCAAAAGGATGAAGAGTTTGAGGCTAGCCTGAGCTACATAGCGAGTCTCTGTCTCAAAAAACAAAACAAGGGCTGGAAGGATGGCTTAGCGGTTAAGGCATTTGCCTGCAAAACTAAAGGACCTAGGTTCGATTCCCCAGGACCCACATTAGTCAGATGCACAAGGTAGTGCATGCATCTGGAGTTCGTGTGCAGTGGCTGGAGGCCCTGGCATGCCCATTCTGTCACTCTCTCTCTCCCTCTTTGTCTGCCAAATAAATAAATAAAAATAACATATTTATAAAAAACAAATAAACAAAAACCATAGAAACAAACAGATGAATGAAGGCACAAGCCATCATACAGAAAATAAAGTGGGCCATGTCTAGAAGCATACCCTAAGTTCCCATTCCTTGCTGCAACTGAATGTGCTTTTGCAGTTTTCCTTCAAGCTGAAACAGCCCAAGAGTTTATGCTGATTTTGTAAGAATAAATAGCTGTGGTATAAAATAAGTCTCTTGCTCAATTTTTCAGATCTGGAGATTTTGCCATATAACTGTTTTAGTGCCAAGAATTCATACCCTAGAGCCCTTCCTCTCGTCATTGAAGATTTTCAAGAAGATAATTTATAGCCCAGTACTGGGTGCCAGACTGGCAGCCTTAAAAACAAGAGGTGAAATTCTATCTTGACTCAGCTCTCCCCACTGTCTATTTTTAGGCAAAGATTCTTCACCCATAGGGGCAGCTGGGAACAGAGCAATTGCTGGTGTGTGTGTGTGTGTGTGCGATTTCAAACAGTTTTCACCCTAAGTCTCCTGTTCCTCGTGGGGGGCATGCAGGGTAGGGAGAGGACAGGAATAAGCTGGGGTTCTGAGGATACAACGCAGGGTGTCCCAAATTCATCATTTTTTTTTTCAGAGAGATAAAAATAATCCTTTCTTCTAAAAATAGCCCTCTTAGAAATCAGACGCTTGGATTTAATTATAGTTGCTAGCATATGTACCAAGGTCCCAAGCCTGGAGGTGGTTCTTTGCCCAGATTATCTGCTGCTACCCTACTTCAGGCTCAGAAAGCAGAATTTCTTACTGTCACATGACAAGTGAGCACGCAAGCTCAGGGCCACCATCCTGCTTAGCCATCTTTGCCTCTGTTTCCATCAGGTCTCCACCGGGAGGGTTCCTGGCCTTGTTGCACATTTGAATAAGTGTAAGTTCTCAGGATCTCCCTCAAGCCGTGGTATCATGGGGAAGGACAGGAGCAAGACATTATGTGAAAGGTCCCAAGGACAGTCCTATGCACAGCTAGATGAAAATAGGAAATAGAGGGCACAGATTCTTCCAGGACAACACAAGCAATGTGTTTCCTCCTTGAGTCTTGAGCCTTAAGTGCTGCCCTGGCTATCCTGGACTTCTCAGGATTTCTCAGTTTTGTCATTTTCCCTGTGACCTCAGAGCTTTCACACCTGCTCAGAAGTCCTTCCTCTTCTCCTTCTACGTACCCCTCATGGCTCAGCCCAAACTTCACTTTTCCGTGGAAGTTACCTGTTCAGACTGAGCAGCCTCTGCACCTCTCGGAGCTCAGCATAGCTGGAGTTACATATTATCTGAAAGCTTATGTTGGCCTCATCTGTTGTAAGGAAGTACCATAAAGGCAGCGGCTATCTACTTTCCTCAAAATTGGGCTCTCTGGGCTTCATTCAGGGCAACATCATCATGGTTGCTCACTACATATTTGAGTGAAGGAGGGAACACATAAAACTCTTGTGGTCTGGAAAGGTGGCTTAGCGGTGAAGGCATTTGCCTTCAAAGCCTAAGGACCCAGGTTCAATCCCCCAATATTCACATAAGCCAGATGCACAAGGTGGCATGTGTGACTAGAGGCTAGAGGCCCTAGTGTACTTATTTTTTTTTCTCTCTCTGTTTCTTTCTCTCAAGTAAATAAATAGTAAAAAAACAAAAACCAAAAAAACCCTTGCAACTTTTAGAATGATTACTTCTTAGTGTGTTTTGATAGCTTTACCATCCAATTGTGCTTTATTCTCCACAGTTTAATTTTGTTACTTAAAAACATTTTCAATGTCTTCTACATCTCCTCAGATTCCATGTTCCTCCTCTTTCCTCTAATATGGCAGTACATGACATAGGCAGAATTTTACACAGTCTGGTCTTGGCTGGTTGTACATTCATGGAGTGGTTCAATGTGTTCTCTGAGCTCAGTGTTTCCTGAATGTTGGCATCTGAAATCAGGGAATTTTATTAGTGTCATTTCCAATCCCCTTGGCAAGGCTATAGGTGATAGCGTGTTCTTTCATCAGGAGGCACGCATTATCTGCTTCTCTCTCTGTCTCTCTTTCTCTCTTGACTGCTCCCTCTCCTCCCTTCCTCCTACCTGCAAAGCCTAATGACTTGGGTTCAATTCCCAGTACCCATGTAAAACCAGATGCACAAAGAGGCACACACATATGGAGTTTGTTTGCAGTGGCTAGAGGCTCTGGTGTGCCCATTCTTTCTCTCTCTCTCTCTCTCTCCTTGCAAATAAATAATTTATTTTTAAAGAAAGAAGACAGAGTAGCTAGTAACTAGAGCCCACTGCCCTATATCAGAAAGCACTTCTGTTTGTCAGAATAAGAGATGCTGTAGATTCCCGCATGCATAATAATGAGAAAACACAGTTTTTCAAAACTCTAAAATGTGTTTTATACATACTTGTTTTCTTCATTTAATGAATTGCTTTGCCAAGTTCCTTTTTTACAATTCCAGGAAGTTCCTACCCAAAATGGGTTGAAAGGACCAGCTCCCTTTACATATCTCAAATAATTCAGCTGATTAAATTATTTGAATGAATCAAGAAGTAAAATGGCCGGGTTGTAGATGTGTGTACTTTTACCTTAGTAAAAAACTATGATGTAAAATTTGTATTATATTATGAAAATTTATTCAAGAAACCATTATGGAAAATAATAGCATTTCTTAAGAATGACATGGCAAAATAAATATATATGGTCTGTACTTTTGATTTGTATACAATCTGAAGATTAATGTCATAGAAAAACAGTTTAATGAAAGCATTTTATAAAAATACTATGGGTCATAAAATCAAATTAGTCCTTGAGATAAAGCATTTGGTTCACAACCACTTTGTGGTAGCCACGGGCAGATTGTAAAGACATTGCCTAAAAGATGGAAGTTTACATTTCACATGCTAAGATCGAATAAACTTAATGTAAAATTTGTAGAAACAAACTTGAATTATATTTGGTGTGGTGGTTTGAATGACATGTTACCCATAGGCTCATGTGTTTGGAATATATTGTCCATACATGGTCCCCAGCTGGTGGCAGTTTGGGAAGTGGAATCTTGCTGGAGGAGTTGTGTCAGTGGGAGTGGGCACGGGGGTCTTATAACCTGGAGCCACTTGCCAGGGCCAGCTCAGCTCACTCCCGCTGCTTCCCTGCAGATGATGTGACAAGGTGTGACATTTGAGCTGCTCTGTAATGCTTTCCCTCAAAACAGTAATCCAAAATAAGCCCTTTCCTTTAAAAAAAAAAAACCACACACACACACAGAAAAAACTTAGTTGACATTTCCCTTGTCTGTACTTTCCTTTCAGAAACTTTCATGGTATCTAACTAATGGTGTCATGACAAACTTGCATAATACATAGTTAAGGTAAATTTATATTGCTATAAATTTGGTTTTACAAAGTTTTGCTCCACTCAGAGATGAAAGGAATTGTTTCCTTTTTTGTTATTATTTTATTTTTTGAGTCACAGAGAGAGAGAGAGAGAGAGAGAGAGACAGAGAGAGAGGGAGAGAGAGAATGGGCACACAATAGCCTTTTAGCTACTGAGAACGAACTCCAGATGTGTGTGCCTCCTTGTGTGCCTGTGCAACATTGCACACTTGCATCACTGCATCTGGCTACAACTGGGACTTGGAGATTCAAACATGAATTTTTGGGCTTCGCAGGCAAGTGACTTAACCACTAGGCCATCTCTCCAGCCTGAATTGTTTACTTTTCAAATAAGTATTTTCCATGGCAACATGGTTTAAGTTAGAGTGTCATAGTATTTTCATCTAAACTTTTTTATTTTTTTTTATTTTTTTGAGGTAGGGTCTCATTCTGGTCCAGGTTGACCTGGAATTCACTATGTAGTCTCAGGGTGGCCTCGAACTCTCGGCGATCCTCCTACCTCTGCCTCAAAAGTGCCGGGATTAAAGGTGTGCGCCACCACGCCTGGCAAAACTATTTTAAATCATAGTTATAAATCAATTAGGCTCTAGAAAATGCTACACTTTTGTCTAATTGCCAATTAGGTTTGTGGTTGAGAGAGTTCTTTGGGAAGGTTGTTCTAATATTCAGGATGGAGGATCACTCTTCTTTTTTAAAAATATTTTTGTTGTTTATTTTTATTTATTTGAGAGCGACAGACAAAGAGAGAGAGAGAGAGAGAGAATGGGTGCATCAGGGCTTCCAGCCACTGCAAATGTACTCCAGATGTGTACAAACCCTTGTGCATCTGGCTAACGTGGGTCCTGGGGAATCGAGCTTTGAACTAGGGTCCTTAGGCTTCACAGGCAAGTGCTTAACTGCTAAGCCATCTCTCCAGCCCGGGTTACTCTTTTTATACCTGTCTGCCACCCATACAAACACACATCCTCAGCCTTGCTCATCTCTGTCTTCCCCTTCTGGACTGGCTAATCTCTGATCCTTCCTACAACTCTGAGGTGAAAACTTTTTTTCCTGCACAGCAGCATCCCATCTCCCCCTGGCCATGTCTCATGTCCTCTGTGGTGGTTTGCATTAGGTGTGCCCCGTAAACTCATGTGTTCTGAATGCTTGATCCCTAGCTGGTGGCGGGGCTGGAAGTGGAGACTTGCTGGTGTGTTGGTTGGGATAGAGCCTGATGGCTTGCTCGCCCTGGCTTGCCAGTATCAGTCCTGGTTACTCTCCTACTAAGGATGTGCCACCTGCTGTGGCAGAGGTGTGCCAGCCTGCGCTCATGCCACTTTCCCCTGCCACCATGAGGCCTCGCCTCGAGTCTGTAAGTCAAAATAAACCCTTTCGTCCCTCAAGCTGTTTCTGGTCAGGATGCTTCATGCCAGCAACGAGAAAGTAATTACAACATCCTCCAGAACAGAAACCCACGGTTCCACTCCGCAAATCCCCACAGCGGGCAACCTCACAGGACAGTCACCCCCAGAAAGCATAAGAGAAAACACTGAAGACCGGCCCAAGAAAGCCAAGTCACATGCAAGGTCATGCTCCCAGAATAAAGACGAGCAGGTATGTAGTAGGAGCACTGGACACCGGGAACTATTGGTTTTCCCAAAAAACAGTAATACTGAGCTCTGAGTTACTGAGTGGAGGGAGCCCAATGCCAGGCACATTCCTCAGGTGACCTTCAGGAGCCAGGTAACCTGCCTACTACCCCACAAATCAACCACAGGGACTCAGGCTCTCTCTGCAGAGGCTATAGAGAATGCAAAGGCTACGGTTTCACCCCCTTCATGTGTCTGTATGTGTGTCATACATATCAGTATCTATTGATACACACATCAATATATAATGCAATATATATCACCAAAGAGAACACATTGATTAAAGAAATACAAAAATTTGGCGTCATTTCCAAACTTAAATAGTAAAAATAAAAACTCCAAAAAGAGCTGCATACCCTAAAGGTATCATGGGAAACAACAAGCATATTCAAAAATGTAAATTTACATCCAATTTCTCTGGTCTTGTCATATCACATTAGACCCATTTACAATGGCAAAACCCTAAGGCACTGCTGGGAAGAGAGCATGTTTGCTTGCTCCTGGGTGTTCTGCAAACAAACAGCAGAGCCCAAAGCAAAAGCCTGTTCCAGTGACGTCGCCCATGCTGTTGAACACCACAGAATTGACTCTTCTCATTGGGGGTTGAGACATCAGGTTACATGACAGTCATTTGGACCTCAGAGTACAGAGTGAGAAGCTTTACATTTAAGACATAATCCATTCAAGTGAAACAGGATTATTGGAACGATAAGCAGGTCTGTAACCTGGGAACAAGGAGCTGGTTCAGACCAATAAAGCCACAAGTGACTGAGTCAAGTCAGTGAGGAACAGCAGTCAGGCACTAAAGTGTTAACAGTACCCAATTTGAAAACGCACCCCACTACCCTAAGTCAGTGTGAAGGTGATACCAATTGACTTTTAAACCCTTTGGTCCTTCAACATCCATTCGGTATACTTTTTCTTTTCTGTTGCTACCACTGGGCACATCCTATACACTTTGTTCCCTGCCACCACCTTGAACACACCATGACCTTGCACTTCAGTTAGGTTCAAGTCCAACTTACAGCCCAGCTGTGAAGCATAAGCTTCAGGTTTTCTGGGCAACTTTTGGATCCAACATGGTTTAGTCTATGTTGCCAGAAACTATGTCCCATCCCATCCCATCCCTGCCCGCCCTCCCATAATTTCTTATCTGAGAGGTGCTTTTAAGTCCTACATTTGGAACGGATGCTCCAACCCCACTAGGGGCTTATAATTACATGCACGGTCATACATGTCTGTCGTTCCTGTGAAAAATCTTGCAGTTCATTAAAAAAAAAATCAAAAATCAAAACATTCACATAATTTCATGCCAGCCAACACAAGGAAATATGACCACCGCCCTTTACTGAGAATAGACCCAAGCAAAATAAAATAATCTTTAAATTTTTTGCTTCCATTTAAATTGCATGTTTTATTTCTCCCAATCCCAGCAAGAGCACAGAAGCCCCATCATATCCAACCCAAACTGGTTTTTAGTAGGCTGAGATTATAGGGACCCTTATCAAAGATAAGGTGATACAAAGGGTTCCCAAATGCTGGACACAAATGTGCCTGCCAAGTAGATGGAGGTAAACAATATACTGGCCCCAATGCTTCGTCAGTCAATTTAACTTTGCAATGCGAGCTGCATCTCTGAAACTGACAGTGTGGGAGGTGGGGGAAGTATGAAGGAGTGACATTAAAAGTGCCTCTTATTAGCTCACCCTTTCAACATTAAGCAGAGACCAAGAGAGAAATGGTTCCAACATTTCACCCCATGTATTTCTTCTTAAGCAGTCTAAGCTGAGAACGCCATGTAAATGGGTCACTACAAAATGCAGCACTTTAATATTTTCCCCCAGTCAAAAATAAGAAACAAACCAGTATGATCTCACTTCTATTAACTTTTGAAGGTTTACAGCAGTTAAAGTATTTTTGCTTCTGGTATGAAGGTTAAAAAAAATCATTTGTCGGGCTGGAGAGATGGCTTAGCAGTTAAGCGCTTGCCTGTGAAGCCTAAGGACCCCGCTTCGAGGCTCGGTTCCCCAGGACCCACGTTAGCCAGATGCACAAGGGGGCGCACGCGTCTGGAGTTCGTTTGCAGAGGCTGGAGGCCCTGGCGCGCCCATTCTCTCTCTCTCCCTCTGTCTTTCTCTCTGTGTCTGTCGCTCTCAAATAAATAAATAAATAAAATTTTAAAAAATAGATAAAAAATCATTTGCCATGAAATACAAGAGCAACCAATTTTGCCATCAAGTAAAAGTAAAAACTGGGACTCTTTCTTTCTAAATTAGTCCAAAGTGGCATTCGGGAACTTAGCTGAAGGCTGCTGAGCTGACACCATGACAAACCGAAGTGTGGGTTGGGTCTGGTTTTGTTTCGCTTTTCCTTTCAGTATCCAGTGCTCATGGATTGAGTTCCAGAAATGTTCCAATTGTACGGCAGGGATCTGTTTGGATTCCACCACGGGTATGCTCCTTGGGTTGGGTGCTGGAGGGTGAGGCACGATTTGCTGGACCCATGTTGACTACCTAGTAGCCATCAAGGTCAAAAAATTCATCATCTCCTCCTTGGTGTTCCATTCCCTGGAAATCTACTTGGTACCACAAGATACCTCCAAGTCCACCAAATCCTTTCACAAGTTGGGATCCTTCTTGTGACTTATCTATGACAATTTCTAATGTAGCTCCAAATTTTTTATAGTTGTTAGCAAACCATTCCAAGAGGGGCATGCTCTCAATCAGCTCATGTTCCTGTCCAGTCTCTTTGTCTGTGAAGTGAGATTTATCCTTCTCTTGATCTGGAGTTAAATAGAGAATTTTGTCCTCTTCTGTGCCTTGGCAATGAAGAACATATCTCATTATATCCAGATTTTCATAGACTATTAGAATTTCTACAGCTCCCATTTCCAAAGCCTTTAGTGTATCTTCAACTCCAAAGCAGTACTTGCCTGTGTCCTGGCTAACTTCATCAAAGTATCACCCTATTAATTTCTTCTCTTGAATGAACTTCACATTGGAGAGGACTTCAGTAGATAACTCAATAGCTTGGTTGAATCCATTTTCACCACCATAGGAAATATCAACTAATTTTAAAACTTTTGATTGCAACCTCTGATCAAACATATCAGATTGACTTAATTCAGTTTTAAAGTCAGCCGAACCAGCTAAAACGAGACCAGCCACATTCACTTTATCCCCAGAAATAAACAGCTGCACAGCAGTCTCTGCTACTTTCCGAACATAGTTAATGTCGCTTTTCCATTCTTAAACGGGCAAAACGCAAGGCTGACCGACCTCCTCCGCTATGTTTCTTTGGAAGATCCACAGTGAATTTGTGCAGTACTTCTCTTGTGTTTCCTTGTAGTGAGCCAAAAAGCGCACCACTGCCATCTATTACAGTAAAGCCAAACTCGCTGTCATCTGAAAGTAGTGCTTATAAGAGCCTCTGTATGGAATTTTTTGTCACACAAATATAAGAATGTATTAATTTGTTTGAAAGGTTCAAAGTCAATGTTGACTTTCTTTTCCTTTCCTTCTTCTGTTGCAATTGTTCCACAGTAAACAACCAGACCATTTGGAGGTACTTTGTTATAAAGCTTGAGTCTCTGCTGTACAGATGTAATGGCTCCCAGAACTGAAAGGCGGTTTTACTCGTGACTTACTGTTAGATGCAGTTCCAAATTCATCTGCTAACATTTTTTGCCACTCGTGAAATCTGGTCTTTGGGAGGAATGATCAATGATATCATGCTCGTGCCATTGCCGGGGGCTGCCTCCAAGCTCTTAATGAGCTTCTTGATCTTCCAGATCTCCACGTTCCTATGGGCAGCGCAGGGGTCCTCTGCCATCTTCTCGCCTCCTCCTCCTTATGGGCCCCGTCCTGGGCGGCAGCCGCTGCTCCTGCCCAGCGGCGGCTCTGACACCGGCTCCCCCTCTCTAGGCAGCTGCACGTGTTGCAATCCGCTCACATGGGGCCTCTGATCTCACTTCCTCCGCCAGGGGCGGGGTGGAAGGCGGCAGGCTGGGTGCTCTATTTTCCATAATCAATACGGCTGGGGTGTCCTCATTCATGAAATTCTACACTTGTAGATTCAGTTACCTTTGCAGATGGAGAAGAGTGATGCGCTGGGTTATGCGCTCATTCCAGAACTTGCCCTGAACGGAGAACTAAGTTCATTATCTCATATCCCTCATAGTCTTGTCACATACCAATCTAAACTCAAGCTGTATATACTCATTCCCCAATTCTTTTGAGTAGCTTTGGTCCCAAGTCTTTGAAAAATAGATCAGCTGGGGCTGGAGAGATGGCTTAGCGGTTAAGCGCTTGCCTGTGAAGCCTAAGGACCCCCGTTTGAGGCTCGATTCCCCAGGACCCACGTAAGCCAGATGCACAAGGGGGCGCACGCATCTGGAGTTCGTTTGCAGTGGCCAGAGGCCCTGGTGCGCCCATTCTCTCTCTGTCTGTCTCTCTCAAATAAATAAACAAACAAACAAAAATTAAAAAAAAAATAGATCAGCTGGAACAAATTCTGGAGGCAGGAGAGATGGCTCAGTGGTCAAGGCTCTTGCCTGCAAAGCTAAAGGACCTTGTTTGGTTTGATTCCCCACTACCCACGTAAGCCAGATGCATAAGGTGGCGCATGCATCTGGAGTTCGTTTGCAGTGGGTGGAAGACCTGGTGTGCCCATTCCTCTCTCTCTTTCCCTCTCTCTCCCTCTGCCTCTTTCCCTCCCTCAAATAAACAAATGAAAATAAAAAATATTTTTTGAAAATTCTGACCCTAAGTAAATAAATAAATACCAAACTCAAAAAGCAATTAAACCTTTAATTTTTCATGACTCATGTCTCTGTAAATGTAAGTGACTAACACATACATAAAATATTAATCAAGTCAGTAATCCAGGATTCTATCTGGTGCCAAAATTCTCCTTGTCCTCAGCAAAAAAAAAAAAAAAAAAGCTCTCAGACAGCAATTTCTGCAAACAAACTCCAGGGTTTGGATGTCTCACCAGGAGAGTGGGGTCAGTTGGAGGTCTCATTTCTCATAGGGACCAGTCTTGTATAGATTAGAAGGCTGTGCTGAGCCCCAGGGTGGGAAGGAAAGGACAGTCCACAGGAAGACAGACTTGCATGAAATATGCCAAGGGCATCGGCTGATGGGGCAGATGCTTTGCCAGCGGGAGAGCTGTTCACCCCTTAACACAGGGAGGACTATCCATCTCTTCCAGAACGTGTGTTAACGGCTGAGGGGGGGCCCTGCAGCATCTTCCACTTGCTTCATTCTCTTCTCTTCTTCAGCAAAATGGGTGACTATCATATCGTTTTCCTATGCCTCTGTTTCTCTCCTTGTTCAGAATGTCTGTTGCTTTTGGTTGAAGCCCTTTATCTTTTATATTTTGCATTGGGGGTGTTCTGTTCAAGAGCAGAAAATGTCCCATCTCCTGGACTTTCTGTCAGCTGGGCTGTTGTTTTATGATTTTTTTAGGATGAAGTTCAAAAACCCTGTCAAACACTGGTCCTCAGATGTTGCTTGCGTAGCTTCTCTCCCTAGGGCAGCACCCCCTAACCAGGGCTGATTTGCACACAGCCCCACTGGAAACATGAGCGTCAATTTGGGGTTTCCCAACCAGAGAGGAGGTGGGTGGGCACTTAGGGAAGAGAAGGATGTTGACGAATACCTTTCAATGTGTAAGATAACTGTGGTAGTTAGAGTGTACAATGTCCCACAGCCTCAGGTGTTTGTGATTCAGCCTCATAGTTAGACCCCAGCTGGTGGAACCTGTGGGGGGTGGGGCCTTGCTGGAGGAGGTGTGTGGCTGGGAGCGGGCACTGGTGTTAGTCCAGTGCTGCCAGATGGTTACAGCTTGCTGTTTCCTCCCTACTTCGTGTGGAGATGTAATGCCCCAGTTACCTGTTCTTGCCATGCTTTCCTTACCCCGAGGCAACCTGCTTTCAAAACTGTAAGCCAATAGTGGTTAAATGCTTGCCTGTGAAGCCTGAGGACCCCGGTTCGAGGCTCGGTTCCCCAGTCCCACGTTAGCCAGATGCACAAGGGGGCGCACGCGTCTGGAGTTCGTTTGCAGAGGCTGGAGGCCCTGGCGTGCCCATTCTCTCTCTCTCTCTCTCTCTATCTGCCTCTTTCTCTATCACTCTCAAATAAATAAATAAAAAATGAACAACAACAACAAAAAACTGTAAGCCAAAGAAAATAAAATAAGAAAAACAAAATCTCCTTTTCTTCCATCAGCTGCTTTTGGCCTGGAGTTTTGTTCCAGTGACAAAAAAGTAATCGCCACAGCAGCCCTCCACAGCAATGGGCTATGCAGAGCAACTGATTTAGAAACCTGGTCCTGGAGAATGGGCACAGGCCAGAGAATCATCGCTCCTCCTGTTCTCACTGCCTTCTCGCTTAGACTTCAGGCCCTCAGAAAAACCAACGGAGTACAAATATTTGGCCTCATGCTAAGCATGGCGATTCATTCCTGAACAAAAGAACTGTAGTTAGGCATGAACAAAGCAAGGTTGGGTCACTTCCCTGGTGAAACAGACCTAACCTCCCAAATCTGTTTCACTCATGGAGAAACTATGACAACATTGTATGACTTTTGTACAAAATTGCAAAATGTTATGGCATGGGCACTGATGTACCACATTGCCCGCCTCCTGTGCCAGGGAGGCCACAGGGAGCAACTGCAGATCTTCCCCCTCACTGCTGAACTTCACATGTGAGTGAAAGGGTGACAGAGAACCTTTCTAGAAGAAAGGACTTCTGGACAGTTTTGATCCAGGGCTCTTTTCCTGCCTACATTTTCCCCATTAGTGAGTAGTAAAGATATCCTGTTTTCATAGTTCTCTATGTCTTATTTTTCTTCCAGATAGTGTGTCACCCCATTCTGATCCATTTGCATAGAGAGAGAGACCAGGGAGAAAGATGAGCCACACGTAGGAGCTGTAGTCGGCTGGGTTGGGTGGTGCTTCCGAGTTTTCTCCGAAAGTCACCTTTAGGCTTGGAGTCCCTAGAAACTAAGATCCAGGTTTGGTTTTGAGTATAGTGATCCACATCCTCAAGTGTTGTTTTGCATAAGCTATGTTGCATTCTGGGTAGGTCCCAGGACGGGCAGGGTTGCTCAGACACACGGAGATCTTCAACTCTTTTGCTCCATCATGTTCAACATGGCTCTTCTACGTCACTGTGGAGAATGGCTGCACCCTTTCCCACCAGCACCCAGGTTCCAACCGGCCAGAAAGGACAAGGAATACGGAGCACTTCCCATACCTTGACATGTATCACCTATGAGCTGCACTCAATACCTCTGCTCATGTGCTTTTATTTTTTATTTTTTGTACTTTTATTTATTATTTTTATTTTTTTCTCAATTTTTATTAACATTTTCCATGACTATAAAAAGTATCCCATGGTAATCCCCTTCCTCTCCACCCAACTTTCCCCTTTGAAATTCCATTCTCCATCATATCCCCTCCCCATCTCAATCAGTCTCTCTTTTATTTTGATGTCATGATCTTTTCCTCCTCTTATGATGGTCTTGTGTAGGTACTCATGTGCTTTCAGCCAGAACTTAGGCACCTCACTATGGCAAACTACGCAAGGTAGCACTTAGGCCCTGCTGTGTCCGGGAAGCCCAGCGTGTGAGCTGAGTGGCAGGCTCCAGCACTGGAGGCTTACTTCTTGCTCGGAGCTGGCTGAGAGCCTGGCTCCGCATTGGACTCTACGCACGTTCCTTTATACCCTGAAATAACAAAACATACTCCTCCAGGGTACATTTTACATGCGAGAAAGCTGAGATACAAGGACTCCCCAAAGCAGACCCTGAGCCACGGGTTTGGTTTGGTGAGAGGAGGTGACCCAGGCAGGGGAGGCCATGCCGTGCCATGGGCTCAGGCATACCCGCACCTCCAGCTTCCCTGCAGGAAGCTTCTTGACAAAAGGGACTGGAACATTCCAGCTCCGCCCTGCCAGGTGCCAGTCAGGGTCTGGAGGGCACTACTCCCCGACCCTCCCTCACTGCGTCATCTGCGCCCTGAGGAGCTCACGGACCCTCAGGAAGAGCCAGGGCTGGCCACACCAAGCCTGACAAAGAGCGAGGGCGTCTTGGCTGAGCATGCCAACCTACTCACGAAACCTGTCTACACAGCCCCCCGGCTGAGCTTCAGAGTCCCGGGAGCTGGGCCTCTCAGCTCTCTTGCCTCTCCCACTTACATCCATGTGTATTTAGAGAGCCACGCTTAAAAGCTGTACCTTGTGAGAAAGAGAACAAGACAATTTTCACTTAGTCACTTAGCACTGAAAAAAAAAAAAATCACACAAAGACCTCAAAATCCAAACAAACAAGAGAACTCAGCATCTATTGTGCAAGTTCTCTATGGGCCCTGACTAGATCATGGTCGTACAAAGACAGTCATAAGACTCAGTGGTTCGCTCCTTGAAGGGTTCACGGGATCGAGGGCTACAGCAACTGGGAAGTGAGAAGGTGCTAGAACTGGAGTGCAACGACAGAGAGCCAGAAAGGGAGGCCCAGAACCGCATGGCAGAGGAGGGGCAGAGGAGGCGCTGCTCGATCTTAGGCTTTACGGGATAAGCAGGAAGAGCCTCTCTGACCAGCATGGACAAAGCTCCGAACGTACAGAAGAGCTAGGTCTGTGGGCCTGGGAGAAGCAGAGCGAATGAGAGAGTGAGTGAACTAATGAATGGAGCCAATGCCAAACAACTCTCAGGGGCGAGAAGGCCATCTCAAAGTCATTACTAAAGATGGGCTCTTTTTTCCTTCTTTGTTTTTTTTTCTTTCTTTGTTTGTTTCTTTCTTATCTTTCTCTCTTTCTGTTTGTTTTGTTGAGGTAGAGTCTTTTGTTAATTTTTATTTATTTATTTGCAAGGAGAGAGAGAGACAAGAGAAGAGAAGAGACGAGAAGAGAAGCAGACAGAGACAGAATGGGCACGCCGGGGCCTCCAGCCACTGCAAACAAACTCCAGATGCGTGTGCCCCTTGTGCATCTGGCTTACGTGGGTCCTGGGGAACTGAACCTGGGTCCTTTGGCTTCACAGGCAAACACCTTAACCACTAAGCTATCTCTCCATCCCAAAACAGGCTTTGTTCAAACTGCACAGCCCTCCCCTCTACCCTATCACCGCAGGGGAGTCTAGTGCGTCTCCAGATCAGCAGCCTTTGCCTAGAGCACCTGCTTCCCCATGCAGGTACCTGGAAGGGAAGGGCCTTAGTATTCCCTTCTCTTGCTCAGCAGCTAAATCTGACCAACCTGTGATTTGCCTTTGACGTGGAGTTCCCAGAAGCCTCACCTTCCCCGTTTGAAAACAGAAGGATAAGACTTGTTTGTCCCAGTGGAAAAGCAACTTTAAGACCTGAGACGCCTCACAGCCCTTGTGAATAAAACAATCTTTCCTCTTTTGGGCCAAGTAGCTAGACCCAGCCTGGCCATCGTTACTGCCAGCTGACCTACCTCCAGGAAGCCAGAGAGCCCAGTCATCGTCAGCCTGACATTGCTCCACCAGATGTGTTTCCAGAATGCTCCAAGTTTCAGAAGGGATACAGTGCTCATGGCATGTCATAGATAGCACACAGGGCTCTCTGGACTCTGAGGTGATGGCCCCTGTCTTCCCGCTGCAGGACAGTCTCACCAGGTGAGGTAAAGTTTCCCAAGGCCTCATAAGTTCAGTTCAGGATTTGCCACAAGATTCAGTTTTCTGAGCTTTGGTCTTTCAGAGGTTGCTTTTATTTTTCTTTTTCCATGCATATGTGTGTGTCCAGAGTGGGTGCATGTAGAGGCCAGAGGTTGACATCGAGGATTTTCTTCAACTGGCTCTCCTCCTCTTGTTGCTGTTTGTGACACAGGGTCTTACTCTCTAGCCCAGTCTGACCTGGAATTCACTCTGTAGCCCCATCCTGGCCGCGACCTCACAGGGATCCTCCTACTTCTGCACGCTGGGGTTAAAGCTGTGCACCACCATACCCATTGCCACCTTATTTCTTGAGACAAGGTCACATGCTGAACCTAGAGCTCACCAAATCAGCTAGACTATCTAGCTGGCAAGTCCTAGGGGTCCTTTTCAAAGTTTTGTTGTTGGCCTGGAGAGATGGCTTAGCAGTTAAGCGCTTGCCTGTGAAGTCTAAGGACCCCGGTTCGAGGCTAGATTCCTCAGGACCCACGTTAGCCAGATGCACAAGGGGGCGCACGCGTCTGGAGTTCTTTTGCAGAGGCTGGAAGCCCTGGCGCGCCCATTCTCTCTCTCTCCCTCTGTCTTTCTCTCTGTGTCTGTCGCTCTCAAATAAATAAATAAATAAAAATATTTAAAAAGTTTTATTGTTGTTTCCAGAAGCAAATCAAGTTTCCAGTGCTGTGCTACTGCACTTCCATATAAGAGTCATAATTTAAATGACATCAAGACAGAGCTGGAGGGAGGAAGGAGGAGGAAGAGCAGTCCTCAACTCTCCTGATACTGCTTGGTTTCAGTCCACAGGGTGGGGAAGGCCACAGCGCTGGGCAGTCTGTGCAGGGCTGGAGTCCCGTGCACAGGTGAGCCTGCTGTGTGCATCCAGCACAGTCTGTGGGTTAGGACGCGTAGCAATATTCAACTGTGTGTGTGGACACTGAGTTCAGCCATCCAGTCCCTCCTGAACACATAGACGCGGATTCACGCTTGGAAGGAGGTCCTTGGTCAGGAAGGTGGGGGCAGGGACTTCCAATGGCGCAACCCTCCAGTGATTGGGGGGAATGTCCCCTCAAGACCCACCATAATGACTTGCATGGGGGTGAGTTCCTACTGATCGGGAAAGACCTTGGTGCCATCAAGCTGACCCAGTGCCAGCATAACCTGGTGGGTGATGGAATTGGGCTAGACTCTTCACTGGAGTTCATGACTATCATCCCCCCTCCTCTGTCTCCACAACCCCCTGTCTGAAGCCTCTCTCCTTTCTTTTTATAAACCAGTGATTGGGTTTAGGGTCTACCCTAGATGGAGAATAATCTCACAATGAGATTGCTAGCTTACTTTATACATGTAAAGACCCTATTTCCAAATAAGGATACCTTCGTAGGTATCAGAGATTAAGATTTAGGTGTATATCTCTTTTGCAAAATGCAATTAGGCCTACTACCTGGCTAGACTCAAAGTTTCCGGAGCTGAGAAGCACCATAGCACAGCACCCACCGAGACATGATAGTTCGCAGAGCCTTAGACACCTCCCCTGATTGGGGGGGGGGGCACTGTGATGCAGTATGAATATCAAAAACCTTGCCATAGAGTCTGAGCAGGAGGACCCCCAAGTTGATGCCCTCCTTGGCAATATGGCCAGAGACTGTCTCAAAAAAAAAAAAAAAAAAAAGAATAGGGGTTTTAGAACTAAGTAAATCTGGCTGTTATCCTTGAGTCACTAAGCCAATTTACATAGCCAAAGTAAGGCTGTTTCCATGTCCCTAACACGGGCAAGATAAACTCAATCTTGGGTACCCCTGAAGAGTAAAGTCAGCAAGTCTATAGTGTTGAGACCATAAAACTCCACAGGAATCCCTCCCCCTTGGCCTTCTACCTTTTGTCAGCCTACGAGAACTCCATTGAGACTCTGAGTCTTTGAAATCAGGAGCCTAGATGTAATCAGTGGCAATGCCTTTTCCAGTGCCCAGGGACTGTGAGGCACACACTGTATCCCAGGTAAGTACCTGATCCCATCCTGGGGACGGGGATGGAGCCTGTGGAATGAGCGCCTTAATGAAAAGAATACCAGTAAGCCTCCACTGCCGCATCCTCAATCCTCCCAAGAGGGGCCCTCCAGGATTTTCCCTGCAAACAATACAGGGCATCGGTGTAAGATAACATTGGAGGTTCCCCGGGGGAGGGTTATATGGCAGCAGTCATAGCTCCCAAATCCAGTGAGGGCACCACAGAAGCCACCCACACAAGGAAGTTCAACTTCCAGACTCGGAAAACCAGGAGACCCAGATGTTTTTCTGGGATGATGGGCGTATGTCACAGCAGAGACCCAATTCACAAGGCTAGCTGGAAAGCCACGGCCTGCCCCTCCCTGTTGGTTATCCATTGGTCATGGTATTGATCTTCATACCTGCTTTATTTTCTCAGATCCACCGAGACCTTTTCCTGGCCCACGTTTAGGACATACGGCTCGTAATCAGTATGTGCACCAGGCACACGTTTATTTCTCAGCCAACAACGTGATTCTTCACCAATCCTAGTGCTGTCTCACTTGCAGCCTGAGTTTGGTTGAACCTTGTGTTGTAAGACCCCCAAGGAATGCAGAAGGACAATACTTCTGCCACAGCTGGGCCTGTGTGAATGGCCTCTGCTCCCCAGCATCTGAGCAAATCAGCTTCTCCTCATCCTGCAGGAGCTCAGGGAGCTGGCATCTACTGATCCACTTCTGTTCTGGCACCTCATCTTTGGGGTTTTCCTAAGCCGCACCCCCCCCCACCAAGGGATGGGCAAGAGCCTCACCAGCCTCCCGGCTTCTCCCCCTGCCTGTCCGGCACCCAATCTTTTTTTCTTTTTTTTGGTTTTTCAAGGTAGGGTTTCACTTTAGCCCAGGCTGACATGAAATTCACTATGGAGTCTCAGGGTGGCCTTGAACTCACAGCGATCCTCCTACCTCTGCCTCCCGAGTGCTGGGATTAAAGACGTGCGCCACCACGCCCGGCCCAAGGCACCCAATCTTTTACAAAGCCAGCAGGCATCTGCTTGCCACTCTTGTCTTTCCCCTTCCAACACTGAGCGGGTAGGTGGAGAAGTAATTATAGCTTTGAAAAGACCCCCCTCCCCCGGCCCTGGCCTGGCTAGTTAATGTGTCTGAGGTTGTAAGCAAGTGTCTTCAATGCATTTTCCAGTTTTCATTACACCAGCTCCGTAGCACAGATGTAGAAAACGAGGTGCAGAGTGGTCAAGATGGGTTTCCTGTGCTCCAGTGGATTGATGGAAGAGCTGAGTACTGCAGTGCTGGGACTTGCCAGAAACGCTGGCCATCGACCCTTCTGCAATGTCCCCGAACCTGCCCTCTACCTCCCGGCGTGCGGCAGTGGTATCTTTCTGTTTGGATCCCTTCCCTTCCTCTGCAGCATCCCTCGGTATTCCACATGAGAACGGCTGTAGGAGAGTCTGATGCTCAGCGCCGTATACCCCATTCTATCCACAAGCACAAGATGCCTGAGGTGGAAGCTACATTGTCCCTCCCTGCCAAGCCCATTCTGTGAATGAACTTCTCCTGTTAGGAGCTGGTCAGTGGGATGCAGAGAGCCTGCTCTCAAGTCCCCAGTGGAGGACACACAAATGGGAAAGATAATGCAGCCAGTCTCGTGTTCCTAGGAAATGTGTGGGCCACACAATGGTTGTGAAGATTTTTATGGAAGGAACTTCAGTAAATGTTAGTAATAAATATTAATTATGAATGAATCCTGGGAATATCAGAATGACTTGGCAAATACTGTCCCCAAGGTGACTGAAATACCCCTGATGGGAACACATTTTCATCTCCCTTTTGGATTATCAGAGTTAGCATCCTAACTAGTGAAAAGAAATATGTGATGGCATCCAATGGACATGGTAGTAAAACATCACTGGTACCATGAGATAAAAATAAGAGGCCATGCCCAAGGCCATTTGGCATTAAGAATTCATTCTCGGGCTGGAGAGATGGCTTAGCGGTTAAGGTGCTTGCCTGCAAAGGCAACGGACCTTGGTTTGATTCCCCAGGACCCACATAAGCCAGATGCACAAGGTGGCACATGCGTCTGGAGTTCGTTTGCAGTGACTGGAGGCCCTGGTGTGCCCATTCTCCCTCTCCTGGCTCTGCTTCTCTCTCAAACAAATAAATTAAATTAAATATAAAAAAGAAAAAAAGAATGAATTCTTTGCATAAATTTATTTATTTGCATGTGTGTGTGTATGTGGGGGGGCACACCAGGGCCTCCAGCCACTGCAAATGAACACCAGACACTCGCACCCTTCTTAGCCTCCAGCCTATGAGGGTGGCTTTGGAGTGGATCCTGGGTTGACAGGCTTTCAAAGCCAGCACCTTTAACTGCTGAGCTATCTTCCCAGCTGGAAGGATGATTTCTTAACTACTGTTGAAGCTCAGAGAGATTATAACAGTCATTTGATAAAATAGTATTTCAGCTTTTTCAGTTGGCCAAACTCCCTAAAACAAAAGATCTATAGTCGCTGATGTGACTTCGGAGTAATATATTATTTTTCCTAAAATAAGGACAGCCACAGTGGCCATTGGTTTTATTCAAATCATAAATAGTGTTCAGCCATCTGCTGGATGGTGCCTAGGCTCACTCCTCCCCCCCGCCCCCGCCCACCTTCCAGCCAGAAACAGCCAAATTACTCAGCACAGGTAAGGGGCTAAGTACAGGGAGGGTCTGGACTGGTCAGGGGGAGGAAAGATCTCCTTCTACATGCAGAACCAGTGCGCAGAAGGAGAGATGAAATGGCAGAACATGTGCAGTTGTGGGCGGCCTGGCTCTGGGCCTGGAGTCAACAAGCTAGCCATAAAGCTAGCCATATTGCATCTGTGTAAGTTGTGGGGAGAACCCCACTGTCCGTACACACCAGCAGGGGGACGCCAGCGCATGGCAGTCAGCATGGCCAGGCCCGCATCCTCCCAGTGGTCCTTTTCCTGGTCTTGTGAATCTCTCCACCCCCTGACATCTCCCATTAAGTCCATTCTTCCCAGTGGCCAGCAGTAAGGCTTACTGGGCCAGCCTTCCTCCGAATTCAAGGTGCATGCGCAGGTCAAAACAGAAACCTTGATTCTAGGGGTCTGGAGGAATCCTGAGATTCTGCATTTCTACCAGACTTCCAGGCGAGGCCAAGGCCGTTGCCCAGCTCAAATGCAAGGGCCTGGAACTCAGCTAAAGAGTCCAGAGTGCACCCTGAGGCCATAGAGATTCCCACCAGCCAGAAGTGTGACCTTGGAAACCCTTCGCCTCTCTGCCGTTTCCTTCTGTGAATAGTGTGCCTGGGTGACAGGCGCATGGCTCTGCAGATGGAACATTCAGGCATGTGGCCAGCGCGTTCTGTGCGTGAGCTGGTGATTGTCCCCTCCCTTCTCTGCTGTACCCCTCAACACCTTTATAATAAAATCTGAATGTTGGAGCACAGTCACCCTCCTGCCTTTCCCTCCTGGGTATTAGCACCATGGGACGGTTATACTGAAAGGGAGTCTAGCCTTCTACACTTTCAGACCTCTAGGTTGCCCTTGGTCTTGAAATGCCCTCTCTCCCTGGTTCATGCACAAAGTCCTGATTCTTCCATGAGTGAAGCTCCCGCACCCCCCACCCCTTCCCAGAACCCACCTCCATGTAAGGAGCCCCTTAGAAAGGGCTTTTACCCTTTCATATTCCTAGCTTTATACATTGCCTGACAAATAGTACATTTCAAAAGATGGGGAAAGCATGAAAGCATGTGTGAGTGAATGGATGAATAAGACAAGATGTCTTCCCGTCCCTTCTTCAGCCCCTGCTGTGGCCATGATCTGTCTAAAGAGTCTAAACCAGGATCTCGGAACCTTGACTACCATCATCACCCTCTCTGGTGTTTGTGTGGACTTTTTGTTTTTCCAGGCAAGGTCTCTCTGTATAACTCAGAACGGCCCTGAATTCATTGTCCCCTTGCCTCTACTTCCCAAGTATGAGGATTATAGGCATGCGCCACCTTGTTGTCTTTTGATATATATATATTTTTAATTTTAGAGAGACAGAGAGGAAGAGGACAGAGAGAGAATTGGCACACCAGGGCCTCAGCCACTGCAATTGAACTCCAGACTCTTGTGCCACCTAGTGGTCATGTGAAACTTTTGTGCATCTGGCTTATGTGGGATCTGGAGAGTCAAACATGGGTCCTTAGGCTTCACAGGCAAGCACCTTAACTACTGAGCCATCTCTCCATCCCCTTGATACTTTTAAGAAACAGAAGCACCTGCACTCTCTTCAGACCTGATGAGGCAGAATTGCAGGAAGAAAACCTGTATTAGGGATTTTTTGTCCTTATAAAAAGAGAAATAGCTTACATATTAATTACTTTTTAAGTCATCGGTGTGACTCTGTGAATTCTTCTGTGCAGCAGTTAAGAACCCGTTACTATCACTATTTGCTTTGGTGTTTCGCCTGTTCCAGGTTTGGCCCTTAAATTGGCTCCACTGGACATGTCCTCACCTGTCCTTGAGTCACAGTCACCCATTGTTCTCTTGTACCAGACAGTCCAGATGCACTGTGGGGCATGTGTCTCTGCCAGGGCACAACCGTTCTGGGTTGGAAGCCACCATGCCAACCAGTTACAGACTATGCTCAATGGAGTGAGTGCTCGTTCCAGGGCCAGAGCTGGCATGGAGAAACAGGAAGAGTTGTAGGCAGGGGGCAAAGGGGCCTGGGGCCTTCAGAAACCATCCCTGAAGATGTGGCTCGTTAGGTACCTCCAGGCCCCAGGTGCCAGTCCCAGTGACAAATGCCTGGAAGGGTCAAGACAAGTGGGGGAGTGTGAAGGCTGCAACACAGACAGCGGAGAGGGAGAGGTCACAGAAAGTGGGGTTTGCTGGAGCGGAATATGTTTTCCAAGAACTTATGTCCATCAAACTTGAAAGCTTGGGGAAGGGCAAGCGCGAGTTCAGAGACTAACTCCAGGCGTTAAGCTTGGAACGCGCTGGCCACATGCCTGAATGTTCCATCTGCAGAGCTACTCCCCTCAAAAAATGTCACATGGTTTTCCCTGGATGGAGACCAGCGACCTGACAAATAACGTGTGGTAAACAGCACCTTTTAACCAAAGCAGTCAGAAGGATTTGTTTGTTTGTTTGTTTTTTGTTTTTACTGAGGTAAGGTCTTACTCCACTCTAGGCTGACCTGGAACTCACTATGTCGTCTCAGGGTGGCCTCGAACTCACAGTGATCCTCCTACCTCTGCCTCCTGAGTACTGGGATTAAAGGCGTGCGCCACAACGCCCAGCTGTCAGAGGAATTTTTGTTGTCACTGCTGTTTTGTTTTTGAAGCAGGATCTGCCTATGTAGGATAGGCTGGCCTAGACAGAGCCTACGCAGGCCTTGAACTCGTGATTCACCTGCTTTAGCCTCCTGCCTCCTGGGTGTGTCCCACCCTGCCCAGCGTAGCCCAGAGCCTTCCCAGTGCACGATGTGAACCCCTGTTCTACACCAAGCTGTCCAGCCCTGGCATAGAAAGTTTCCCAGAAATGAAATTTCATCTGGAAAACAACCCGTAGCTCGAGACCCATGGCTAGTGTTCACACACGGCATGCCAAAGCTATAATGTCAGGGCATGTCCACTGTGGCTGGCAGCGTATTGATCCACTCCAGGGCAATGCCCAGGTGAGGCCACCAGGGAAGGTATTCATCTATTGTCCCTGTTTTATTTATCCTTATGCTGTCCCCAGCTGACCTAATTTTCCACTTACCCATCAGTGGCCCAGGAAGGAACGAGCTTCAAAGTAGGCAAATCCTTATGGCCTGGTTAACAGGCCTGACTAAATTACACTCCAGTGGCCAATCCCACACAACAGAATAAACCATATGCCCCTATAGAATCATTGGCTTCTATACTTGAATGTACCAAGGACAAATAAAGCATGTCTCTCAGGTTCTCTGCGCTAATGGCCAGTGAAAGCCCAGCCTGATGAGACTGGGAGTCAGTCATCCCCTTTCTGTTGACAGCATCTTCTCCCACAGCCCTCTCTGTTGCTCCGAGGTTTGCTCGGGCCTCCTGCAAGGGCTGCAAATCCCAGAACGGAGAGGCTCCTGGCTTCTGGCTGGAAGGTCATGCTGCGTGGCTGTGTGTTGACAGTCCAGGCTTTCCTGAGGCTGAGCAGTGGGTTCTCCCAGGTCCACATTCAAGGAATGGCCTCACATTCTGCCTTGTGCCCCTACCCCAAACATCCTGCCTGTCTGAGGGGTGCTGTGTCATTGGAGTAATTTTTTTTTTTTGTCCTTAGTTTTGTGTTGGTAAAAACAAACATGCAGGGCAAGTCCAACCTGGAAAGGGAGAAGACAATGTGGATTCTGTATTTTGACTCAGCCTGCCCCTGCTGGGGAATGTGCACTGATAACTGTGCAAAACTGTTGCATGGGGCTTGAAAAATGGCTTAGCAGTTAAGGCATTTGCTTGTAAAGCCCAAGGACCCAGGTTCGATTCCCCAGGACCCACGTAAGCCAGATGCACAAGGTGCACGTGCATATGGAGTTTGTTTGCAGTGGCTGGAGGCCCTGGAGTGCCCATTCTCTCTCTCTTTCTCTCTCTCTGTCTCTCTTCTCTCTGATTGTAAATAAACAAACAAAATAAAAAAACAACGGCTGCACAGCTAGACCTAAGCCGAGCACACCGGACACATTACAAAGATGTACTCGAAGCGACCACAGCGGCCTGTTTCTCTTCTCGCACATGCGCTATGAACCCCAAAGCCCTGTGTCTCCAAGAGGAGATTTTTGATACACACAGTACTGGAAAGGGAGCAAACAGGATTTCCCTCAGGGGAAAACTTGAGGGATTTTAGGCAGGTAAAGTCTACCTTTGGGAGCCACTTCTCCCTCTTTGACTCAATCTGAAGATGTTAGTCTATCCTGGGGTGGAAGAGAGAGAAAGGGAGGGTTTGAAAAATTCACTCACTAAGCCTAATCGCACACACATAGCGGCTCAAGGCATTGCCAGGCTCTGCTGTTCACCTCCTTGTTGCCTAGGTGTGGGGTGGCAGTGGTCTGAATTTGGGTGAGTTCCTTTCTCCCAGAAGAAGGTGACAGGCACGAGAGTGGCAGAGTTCTTGGTGATGTCCACTATCTCCAGAAGTTTCTGGATACCCTGAGTGGATGCAGGAATCCTACGGCGGGATAGTCAGCATTCTGTGTGACATCAAGGGGAGGCTTTCTGGCCGTGTTCCCCGGGGAAGCTGGTCATGGAGACTAGTTTCCTGCCTGGGAGCTAGAGTTGCTGTGGGGTGAGCTTTGACGGAGGATGTGATAGCCCCAGCTCCGTGATGGTGACCTAAAGCTACCCCACGTGCCCGGAGGCTCAGCACCTACAAACCAGACGGGCCACATTCTGTGCCCTTTAATCTTGCCACGTCCACAAGCCTCTCCTTGTAAACCTCTCCCTGGGGACTCTGCAGCTGACCCAGGAAATGCTCTGGCCTTCTTCCCTGGTTTTGACAGAGGTGGCCCAGCAGGGGAGCTCTCTGCTGCCTAGCCGCCACAGCGTGATGGCATCAGGAAACCATACAGGGTAGTGGCTATTTTCAAGGCAAGGTGGGAATGCTAGGTGGGGGGCCTCGAAACATCATTTCTCTACTGAGAACCCTATGGTCACGGAAATGCGGGGAACTGAGCCAACCTCTGACGCAGCCACGCCACCCGAGTCCAGGCCCAGGGTTGTTCTGGGGCAATAGCTTCCAAGCTCGGGTTGACATTGTGGGGTGGTGGCGATCAGCCCTCAAAGAAGAAATGCTTTACCCATTTCCCAAGCCCTCGTTGCAGCTGCCAGGGCTGCCTGTTTATCAGTCAAATCTTTTCTCAGTAGCTTCACGAATCACCCTCACCCTGGTCACTTGTTGGTATTGAAGGGCATTTTCAAAGCCCTACAGATCTGTGCCTGCTACTCCACATATATGCCAAAGACCATATGCAGAAAACCAGGACTCCCCCCCCCCAAAAAAAAAACAAAACCCTTGTAGGGCTCCAGACATAGCCGTATGTGATAGGTCCACTTCCAGCTGGTCCCTGCCACGACCCTCCTTCCCATCTAGCACTCTTCTCTGCTACTTCCTTTCCCTCACCAGGGCCCAGTCCACCATTTGAGGGAACTATAGCTTGGCACAGTGAAAAAAACCCAAAAAACAAAAAACTGAGCTGCCACAGCCTCCCAGGCCACTGGAAAGAGCCAGACCCCTTGGAAGGAGTTCTCTTGACTCTCACCTGACTGTGGCTAGTCCTCATACTTCATGACTGCAGAACCAAGTAGTCTTCTGACGAACATCTACCATTCCCTGCTGGTCCTGCTTCTGGGGTGACCAGGCAACAAGGACGGAAGCTGGGGTGGGACAGAGGTTTCACAGCAGTCACCTTTGAACTTGACTCTCCTGATCACTTTCCACATTCAAAATTACATCAAGGCTGGCTCCAGGCAAAGCCAGGGGTCCCCAGCCTCACAACCCTTGAACATCAGGCAAAGCTGTAAATCCACCAGGTGCCCACCCAAACCAAACATCAGGAGCTCTGTGGATAGTTGTCAAGCATATGGAGTCTTTAGAAAGCCTCCAGATGTTAAAGACCACAATGTGGATGGAGGGTCAAGGTCTGAATGCAGGGAAGATGAATCACAGGGGCTTCCTCAAAATATACCTAATCCTAGCTGCTCTCACAATGTACTTCCACAAGCTGCAACCTCACTCGGCTATGACCCTCACTCTAGGCTGACCACCATGGTCCACCCCTTCACATCAGTGATCTGCTGAAGGGTCAACCCGCTTGTTTCTCTTCTGGTTGAGATTCGATGGTACACTTATGTCTGCAGAGGTATAGCATTGCACGTCTGTGAACGATCATGTTTATGTGTGTGTGACTGCTGTGAGTGAGGATTTGGGTACAGGCGAATCCAAGCTCCATACATGGGTTAGACCAACTTCATGGAGAAAATGAAGTAGAAACAAGAAAAGTGACGATGCTGGCATTTCACTGAATCCACCATCAGCACTAGACAGGGTGGGGGAACTGTAATCAGCTTCAGACCCTGGAGGGCAAGAGGGCCATCTGATGACTACGTGGAAAGGGGAAGGGTGTGCCACAGAGCACTCTGAGCAATCGTGGCTGGGTCACACATGCATATCTCACCTGCTGTTCCTCCCAGTGCACCAGGTAGGCACTCTGAGCCCTTCCTTGTAGATTCAGAAATCAAGTCCCGGTCAGACAGGCTGAGCAGCTTGCTCAGAGTAAGTGCCTATTAAGAACACCTTCCAATTCCATCTCCGTACCCAGTCTCAGTCGGTACAGAATTTATTGTGATGACTAAAGACCTGTTCCACATGGGCAAAGCCTGGGCAGTGGGCGGACAGCCTCGGTGTCTCTCCTATGTGTTTCCAGGGCATTTCTCCTCACGTCATCTAGATTCTTGTTTAAGCCAGTGGAAAATTCAAGGCCCAGTCACCGATCCTAGCTTACAAGGGGACATTTCTTCCCCCTGCTGCCCAGCCTGTCCCTGAACTGTTCTTATGGAAGCTGCTTTCCAGCGTGAAGTGAAAATGCAGAGGACAAATAACATGTTATCCCTCCGCCCACACACTCCATATGCATCAAAGAAAAACATTTAAATAACTCACATGAGGTATTTAAAACTTTGACCCTAGATAAAATTATGTGGGTTTTTTTTTGCCAACTAATCTCTTTTTTTTTCAAATTTATTTATTTATTTATTTGAGAGCGACAGACACAGAGAGAAAGACAGATAGAGGGAGAGAGAGAGAATGGGCGCGCCAGGGCTTCCAGCCTCTGCAAACGAACTCCAGACGCGTGCGCCCCCTTGTGCATCTGGCTAATGTGGGTCCTGGGGAACTGAGCCTCGAACCGGGGTCCTTAGGCTTCACCGTCAAGCGCTTAACCGCTAAGCCATCTCTCCAGCCCCGCCAACTAATCTTAATGTGTTGGCCACCTGAGTACCACTAAGATGCCGCTGCTTGTCTTTTCTTGGTAAAATGTAGGATAGCTGTCAAGCAGGAACCTTGACATCACTACAAATGTTCCAGGAGAGCTACCAGTACCCAAGATTAATATGGAATCCTGTGTGCTGGTATAGCTGGGCCCAAGAAGAGAACCACAGATAATCTTTCATCTACTTAGTTTTATTTTTTTCTTTTTGTTTTTCAAGGTAGGGTTTTGCTCTAGCCCAGGCTGACCTGGAATTCGTTATGTGGCCTCGAACTCACAGCGATCCTCCTACCTCTGCCTCCCGAGTGCTGGAATTAAAGGCATGAGCCGCCATGCCCAGCCTCACGTAAAATCTTTATTTACTAGTTATTGTTTACCTATACAGTGAGGTGGGCACCATCCCGATTGCTCTTTTTCAGAAGAGGAAATTAAGCCCAAAGATTCCAGCTTATAGGGGTGTGAGGCTGTCCAATTCTATTTTTCAACATAGAGCGGCACTTTCCCGTCCCCATGATGTCGCTTCTAAGTGGAAGGATTTTCCTCACCATGTAAATGAAGAAACATTGTATGTGACCTGCTGGGAGGATGGAACGTGGCAATGAACGTGGATGAACGTGGCGTATGTGTGAGAATGTGGGTGGAGAGCAAGGCGTAGGGTAAGGTGTGCCGTGATGTTCCCCTGACACTCCTCACCAGCCTCCTATTGTATAAGTCATGGCCAGACATTTTTAGCAAGCATTCCCAGCTCCCTTTCCTTTTGGATGCTCCTGTCATGGGTCAGGCAAGCTATGCTATGAGACCATCTAATTAGCTCTTGGACTCTGCAGTGGGGGAGAAGGTGAAGTCAGGGATCAGGTCAGAAGGGACAGGAACTGCTTCAAGTTACCTGGACCAGGAGTGTCTCATGACAGGGCAGTACCTCCCTTTGCCAACCTGAGGAGACACCCCCAAAGGTTCTGCCCAGCAGGGAGAGCATAGCTGTTGGAGGACAGGTAGATGACAATCCTGCAATGGGCATTGGTCATTGGCCTGTTCCTGGAGTGAGTCTGACATGCATTGAGTTCCCATTCTGGGAAAGATGCAGTAAGCATACCCACCCTTCCCCCTCCCTGAGCGCCAGAGTACACACTGGGCAAGACACACTGCGCAGCTGACAAAGAAAAGCAGCAGTGACAGGTGATAGGTGGATTAGGGAAAGAGACCAAAATTTGAAGTACCATAAAACTCACAGTGAGTGCCTCCTTTTAACCATTCCAGTATCACCTGGGCTGGACTTTATAGCCAGAAGTCTGAATGAATACACAGATGGAAATAAAGCTTCTGAAAGGAGCTTCCATTTCCTGGTCCAAGGAATGAGGAAAGGAACTTCTAAGGGTCATAAACCGTGAGGAGAGCCCTTGCAATATAAATCATTTTAAAATTTTAATATTTTTATTTTATTTATTTGAGAGACAGAGAGAGTGAGAGAGATATCGAAGAAGTGGAGGAGAAGGAGGAGAGAGGGAGAGAGAACTGGCATGCCAGGGCCTCTAGCCACTGACAATGAAATCCAGACACATGTACCACCTTGTACATCTGGCTTGTATGGGTACTGGTGAATCGAACCTGGGTCTTTAGGCTTCACAGGCAAACATCTTAACTGCTAAGCCATCTCCAGCCCCTAGAAATCTTTACTTACCTTTTCTACCCTAACCTGTACTCAATCCACAGCAGTATTAAAGGTAGCAGCGTCTAGAATATGTTTAGAGCTCTAGGGAGGGGACTCGTCTCTTAGACTAGAAAAGGTGTGGGGGTCCCTCACCTCTGACTTGCCCTTGATTAGCTCCTGTGTTAGTTTTTAATTATTATAATAACATAGCATAAGCAGGCTAACTTTATTTTTCATATTTTAAAGAAAAAAATCCATTGTAACACTAATAAAAAACTTAACAACTAATTGGTAGAAAATAACCTAATAGTTATAATGAATAATGACAATATTTCTATGAAGAGATAACTTTCTACAGATTTAATCCTCTGCAACAATGTTCCTACAACCTTGGCCTTGAAGCTTCTAGAAGGAAATAGAATATCAGTTGAATACCACTGAGTAATAATTTAATGTAGACAGTAAAACGTTGCCTGTTCTTTGAAGCCTAGGACTCAGTTGATTCTGGAATGCAAGCTGTTCCCAGACCACTGGCCTCATATAGAATATTGAGAGCCATACTACTGATGTGAATAATTGATTAGGATTTTCCACATGTAATCGAGCATAGTTTCCATTGTATCCATAGGGATAACAAAAACTATAGCCATCAAAGAGGGGCAGGTCATTTTATAACCATCAACACTTGAGACTGTCAAATTTGGTTCAGAAAATTTATCCTTGAGAGAATCTAGTCATGCTGTGAAACATGCATTATAAGCCACCACAAGCTTGGTGATGAATATTTGGCATGAACAATAATAAAACCACCACAACTGGATAAATGACAGATAATAGCCTTGTAGACCATAAATACACAGCATGAAGAAATGGCGGCGATAGTGAGTCAGTAGTTATTATAGTTAAAAGAAGGCCTTGGTCTCTGCAGAGCCATCTAGAAGCTTGCATTCACACTCATTTCTCAGGGTAGGAGCAATGTTAACAGCCCCATGTCACAATTGCTAACACACTAAAAACAAGTAGATACAGAATTATTTATTGTCATTGATATTACTATAATCATCATTGTTTTCCTGAGACAGGGTCTCACTCTGTAGCCCAGGCCGTCCTGAACTCATTCTGTTGACCAGACTGACCTTGAACTCATGGCTATCCCAGAGAGCCAGGGCTATAGGGTTAGGGAGTTTTGAGGCCAGCCTGAGACTACATAGTGAACTCCAGGTCGGCCTGGGCTAGAGCAAGACTCTACCTCGAATAAACAAAAACAAAAGATAAAAAACTTTTAATAGCCTGAACTCAAAAAAATTTAAAGAATAATTTTAGTTAGAAATCAAATATAGAGAGGCTCAGAAAGTAAAAAACAACAACAACAACAACAAAAACAAGATCATGAAATAAAATGTTCTAGAAGATAAGATCAACTAGCATCCCAGTTGCAATGTGATTTCACAGAGTAGGAAAGCAACTGATTAGCTGCAGCATCTCAGATCATTCTGGAACCTCCCCAGGCACTACAATGTCTCCATCATGCCACTTCCTAAATAGAGGGCCTTCAGTGCACATCATAGGGTGTTTCCCAGGAACATGGGTAAAGGCAAATATTTTGTGCTTAACCCACAAAATATTTGGTCAAAAAAAATATGAAGCTACATGGAAGCACATCTTGTAGAGTTTAAAAATTTTTTTTTAAATTTATTTGAGAGTGACAGACAGAGAGGCAGGCAGAGAGAGAGAGAGAGAGAGAGAGAGAGAGAGAGGGAGGGAGGGAGGGAAAAATGAACACGCCAGGGCCTCCAGCCACTGCAAACGAACTCCAGATGTGTGCTCCCCCTTGTGCATCTGGCTTACGTGGGTCCCGGGGAATTGAGCCTCAAACCGGGGTCCTTAGGCTTCACAGGCAAGCGCTTAACCGCTAAGCCATCTCTCCAGCCCCCATCTTGTAGAGTTTGCAGCCAGGAATGCTGGGATCTGGCTGGCAGTGCACAAAGGCTCTCAAGGCTCTCCAGCATCTGCTCTGGAGCGGGCTCTGTGGCTGGTGTGACCTGCCGGCATGAAGCGCAGCAGAGCCTCTGTCCAACCTGAGGGGAAGCTTCCGGGGGGTCCTGAGATGGTGCGCCCCCTTCTGCTCCCCTTGGGCTTTGCTCTGCTTTGGTTGAGTCCCTGCTTCCTCTTCTTGCTGCTCACACTGGAGGTAGTCTAGGTCACTTCTTCTCTGAAAGAGAGAGAGAGAGAATGGGCACTCCAGGGCCTCCAGCCACTGTAAACAAACTCTCCATGTAGCATGCTCCCCATTGTACGTGGGTCCTGGGGAATCGAACCTGGGTCCTTTGGCTTTGCAGGCAATATCCTCAACCACTAAGGCTAAGCTATCTCTCCAGCCCTAGGTTACTTCTACCTTGGTGAGTTCTTCCCTCAGCTCCATTCATCTTGCTCCTCCCCTGCTCGGGTCTCCATAGTGCTGAGTGTGGCGGCAGCAGCGGCCCTTCCTCTGGAGCAGGCTCTGTCTTCAAGGGACCAAACTTCTGTGTAGGTGGTCTGGGCGGAAAGAGATTTCTGCTGAGAGACAAGAGAAGATAGTTTTTGTTCCCCCCCAGATCAAAATCCAATGGCTACTGACAGTCACCATCTAAACCCATGTCTCTATAAATATAAATAAATATAAATATAAATATAAAGGCAGAACATGTGGCTCTTGTGGCCTCCTGAAGTCACTCCTCAGTTGCATGCCGCTTGGGTCACATTCCTTCTGCACAGGGTGGCCGTGGTGAGGAAAAGAGCTCTTGTTCTGAGGCCCCACCAATGTCTTCTTGCAGCCGTCACTTTCTTTTTAGAAGAGGCTTATTTAACACTTTCTAGGCTAAAAGTCCAGATAGCAAGGTGTACACTCTCAAGCAGTCTCTCCTCAGCTATGGCACCTCTTCCTGGATGGTCTTATTGCTGCTAAGTCTCAAGGTGACACATGGAATTACATGCTAAGAGTCAAGGTGTATGTATGTGTGTGTTTCCCTTCTTACAAAGGCACTAGGATTCAACTTTGGGGTCCATCTTAACGACCTCACCACACACCAGATTCAAGAAGCATTGAAAAGCTCCAAAGGATGAAACTGGTGCAAAACAAAATTCACAATCCACTTTAGGGTTTCACCAAGCCATAGATAGGTTCTCATAATGTAATATTCAAAATGTCTACAATATAATTCCAAATTCCACAAAATACAAAAAAAGATAAACATCAATGTTTAATTTAGGAACTGATGCCAGCTGCAAGATGAAACAAAAGTTTAAATGATTGGATGAGGATGCTAAGGCAGCCATTATAACCATGCCCTGAGAAGTAAAGGAAAATTCTCCTGAAGTCAATGGCAAGAAACCCTCATCAAAGAAGCAGATGATATAAAGAAGGGCTGAAGTTAGGTATGGTGGCACAAGTTTGAGGCCAGCTCAGGGCTACAGAGTGAATTCCACATCAGCCTGGGCTAGTGTAAGACCTTGACTCAAAAAAATAATTACCTGATCTGAACAAAAACAAGCCAAAAAAAAAAAGAGTTGCTTGAATGGAAGCCTTAGAGATGTGAAGGACAATACTAAAAATGTCAAATACTCATATGGTCAGATTTCCGTGAGTATAAGGGAAAAGGATGGTGTGTGTGTGTGTGTGTGTGTGTGTGTGTGTGTGTGTGTGTGTGTGTTTGAGAGAGAGAGAAAGCACACTATTGCTGCAATGGGCAGAGACTTCCCACTTCATTCCTCAGTTACCTCATCTGTAAACTGGGAGTCACAATATTTCCTACTTCTTGAGGTTGTGAGAATTTTGTAAATTAAAATCTAGTTAACAATGAGATTTCTGCAGTGACTCGAGCATTGTGCATGACGAGCGAATGTCGGATACTCCGCCAGCGTCTCTATAATTAGCTGCTGGGAGTTCCCTAACTGCGTAACTGCTGTATGTGGAATTGAGCTGGGCGCTGGCTGGGCGATTTGAGCAGGTGACCATCTTCCTCCACCCCTCCAGCTTCATGCTGCTTCCCAAGTGTCGGAATACTGGAGCTGTCCCGTGCTTTGAAACTCATTTCTTTCTGCTGGCACTCCTGGTGTGAAGGCACTATAAGTTTAAGGAACATTACCCCTTCCAAAGCGCATAAACACTATCTTCCTTGTAGCGGGTGGAGAAAGCTCTTGAAAACAAACAAACAAACAAACAAAAAAAAAAACACTTTGGTTTGAACTCTGGCTCTGCCCCCTGCTTATTGTCTTACTACAGGCAAGTAAGTTGTTAAATGTTTTCAAATGGGACTAATTGGGTATGGAATATCAAATAGTTTGAAGTCAGCACAGTACCCTTCACTATGGTACCCTATTTTTTTTTGTTGTTGTTGTTCTTAATATTGGGTCATAGAATTCAGAATCTTGTCAAAGATCTAGTGTAGAAACTGAGGTAAAGCCAGGTATTTGAATCAGCAGTATGCATGGCCCTGGAGTGTAAATCCAGGGTGGGAAAATACCCTCCCCCACAATCCTATCTTCGTATAAGACACCGTGATGGCCAGGCATGGAATCACGGAGGTTAGAGAAGAGGATCCTGAAAGATCCTGAAAGTGGTCCAATCGCCATGCCACAGAAACCACGCGAAAGTGGAAAGCGGAGATTTGTCCAGGCCACAGATCCACAGAAAGCTTGGCTGCTGGTGCTCAGTGACAATTCCATGAACACCCCCCTCCCAACCAGCCCCAGTTACTGTGACTAAGGAAGGGACCCGCAGATACCTCAGCAATGGTCGAGCAAGGCCTGGGCACGTGGGCAAGGGAAGCCCCTCAGAAGATGAGCTCTTCTCAGCAGCAGCAGGAGCACATTGCATTAGGAGGGCGCTCCTGCCGTGCCTGACACACTGACCTGCTTTTCCGAGAGTTCACGCAAGGGCCCTGGCTCTGCAGTGTGGTCCTATGAGTCTACAGTTCATGTGAAGGCCTTCGCTTGGCATATTTTTTGTTCTATGGAGCTTGACAAATGCCAGCTGACATATGCTCATTGCTAGAGTGAGAACCAAGCACACATTCCCCTGCTCTAAACATCCTCTCTGCTCTCTCTTCTGCCCTCCTTCATCAACCCAAGCCTTGGAAACTGAGGATTCTTTTTCACCATGACCATAATTCTGCTCTTTCGAGGGTGTCATGCATTTGTTTTCTGCCACTTAGACTTAATTTAAGGGTCCTCCTTGTCTATTGTCATCTGGTTGCTCATTTCTTTTTACTGCTGAATGACATTCCACTGTATAGGTATGTCATAGCTTGTCTGCCCATTCCCCTTTTGAAGTACATCTAGATTGCTTCCCAAAATTGCCAATTATAAGGCTGGAGAGATGGCTTAGCAGTTAAGCACTTGCCTGTGAAGCCTAAGGACCCCGGTTCGAGGCTCGGTTCCCCAGGTCCCACGTTAGCCAGATGCACAAGGTGGCGCACGCGTCTGGAGTTCGTTTGCAGAGGCTGGAAGCCCTGGCGTGCCCATTCTCTCTCTCTCCCTCTATCTGTCTTTCTCTCTGTGTCTGTCGCTCTCAAATAAATAAATAAAAAATAAAAAAAAATTTAAAAAATTGCCAATTATAAATAAAGATGCTGCAAATACCAGTGTCCAGGTTTTTGTATGGACTGAATTTCTTGGTGTTATGTGTGTCTATTGAGCAGCAGATTGGAACCAAGGCTAGTTGAGCCATAAGTAAAGAAATTGTGTATTTCACTATCCTAACCAGAACATTTCAGCAGGTAGAAAAAAAAATGACATTAATAACTTCCCTAGAACAGCAGGCACGACTTGGTTTTATTTTCCAAAGACCTGGGCATATGCTCCGCCTTGGTGACTACTGTATAAATGAGCACTGAGTTCAACCAGACGAGTAAATTTAAAATGACCAACCATGTCACGTGTTAGTGACGACAGGGGGCACATGTAGCAAAGGTCAGGCACAAGCACAAGATGGTGTCATCACTTGTCAGTCTCTTCAGAAGCTAAAACATACATTGATAACATGACAAGAGCCCCTCCCCCATAGGCATCTGTCAAAGAAAAGGATAGCAGAAAACTTGAGACTCAGGCATAATTGTTCACGGGAGCTTTGTTATTTCCAGAAATGGAAAAAAAAAAAAGAAAAGAAAAAACATGTTCAACAGTAGACGAACAGCTAAGCAAAGTGAAGTTTATCCATACAATGATGCTTGTGACTTGATGGACTAGAATTGAAAGATATAAAGGCACTGATGAACCTCAAAACCATACTGAGCAAAAGAAGTCAGACCAGGGGGAAAGAAAGATGATTCTGTTTGGTTTCATTTATAAGACACTTTAGAGACTCGAAACTCACCTATAGAGAAAGCAGACCGCCATTACCTAAGAACAGATGACGGAGCAGATGAGGGAAGAGAAGCAGGTCACCATCACCTGAGAATGGATGCGGGACTGGATGAATTAAAAAGCTAAAATATGGGGGCTGGAGAGATTGCTTAGTGGTTAAGGCGCTTGCCTACAAATGCCAAAGAACCTCAGTTCAATTCCCCAGGACCCACGTAAGCCAGATGTCCAAGGTGGCACACGCATCTGGAGTTCGTTTGCAGTGGCTGGAGGCCCTCACATGCCCATTCTCTCTCTCTCTCTCTCTCCCTCTTTTCCTCTATTAAATAAATAAATAAAATATTTATAAAAAAGCTAAAATATGAAATAGATGCAGGGATGAGGGAAAAGAAGGTACCAACACATGATGTATGCATACAAAATATGTTGTTGATAATAATAATAATAATGGAAAAAAACTTTAGGGATCAGGAAAATGATAGAAATATTGTTTGAGAGTGATGGCTTCAATGTGTGTGTATGTCAAAATCTTTCTCTGTTTTGTAATATCTGGTATTTTGAATATATGTAAGTTAGGATACACCAACCATAAACAATGCACTGTAAAAAAGGAATGTTCTTTAAGTTTATCCATACATGCACACACACAGGTGAGTGATTTCTTGTGGAGCTGAGAGTGGAGAGGTAAGCCAAGGTGGAAAAAAGGATCCCAAGGAATTGAATTGGCAGCTAACAGAAGAGAAGAGGAGTGATCGTGTCCCCGTTTGAGTTGGGAGTCCAGAGAAAGGGGCTCCTGGAGGACTTCAAGAGTGATTGTAGGGGCTGAGGAGATGGATCAGCGGTGAAGGGCACTTGCTTGCAAATCCTGCCAGCCCAGGTCCAATTCCCCAATATCCATGTAAAGCCAAATGCGTAAAGTGGCATATGTATCTGGAGTCCACTTGCAGTAGTAGCAAGAGACCCTGGTGTATCCACTCTCTCTCATAAATAAATAAAATAAATCATATTTAAAAAAAGAATGAGGGCTGGAGAGATGGCTTAGCGGTTAAGCGCTTGCCTGTGAAGCCTAAGGACCCCGGTTCGAGGCTCGGTTCCCCAGGTCCCACGTTAGCCAGATGCACAAGGGGGCGCACGCGTCTGGAGTTCGTTTGCAGAGGCTGGAAGCCCTGGCGCGCCCATTCTCTCTCTCTCCCTCTATCTGTCTTTCTCTCTGTGTCTGTCACTCTCAAATAAATAAATAAAAATTTAAAAAAAAAAAAAAAAAAAAAAGAATGATTGTAATAGAGTCTTTAATGTGCTGTGGTGTTCTGTTTAATGTTATCCATTCACACTCCCCCACTATGGACACTGAATAGTGTCTTTATTCGGACACGTGATGCCCTTGGATGGGTGTCACTTCAGAATAGTAAAGTAAAGCCATTGTATCCCTGCATGGATTAAGGCTGGTGAGAAGAGAGTGGCTAAAATAGTCAAGATGGTAAAAGATCTGAGCTTCATCAGAAGAGAAAAGCAGAAGGCAATGTGGCATCAAAGATCCCCACTAGACTGGGACATTGAGTGGGGAGCATTACACGGGGAACAGGAGATTGGTTCATTTTATTTAACTCCCCAAGGACACTCAAGTTAGTTACTTGAGTGTGCCACAGGGCTGCCTTTCATGACCACAGCACCTCACAGCAGCTTTTACCCTGGGCCCAAGCACACCACGAGGACACTGGCAGGCAGGCCAAGGCCGTTTGCTTCTTAGCTAAGGGAAATGGCAACTCCGGGGAAGGGAGAGGAGGTAGACGTTGAGAAGGAACACTCTCTCTGTCAATGTTCCATTTCAACCCCATCGTGCAGTAACCAAGATACGCATAAGCAAGCTCTTGGGGACACAGGCATTAGATCAGAAAGAGCAGTACACGCCAAGGTGCAGGGGAGGGCAAGGCGCTAATGTGACTGAAAAGTCACTCGGTCCAGGGAACTTCTCAGCAAAGGGAAATCAAAATGAGGCTTGAAACACTAATGGGAAATGATGTTGTGACACACAAAGCCTCAGCTCCTACAAAACAATGACATCCAACCAGGTAAGGAAAATGACCTTGGCTACTGACAGTGACCTTGTCACCAGCCCTGCACATTGGCCAAGATAGGTGTTATCTGAATATCCTCATGTCAAAGATATGACTGCTATCAGCATGACCTCAAGAAGAGTCACGCCCCTCTCACCCACAGTCCGCTCCGCTCCCCGTGTCCTCAGTGAGGACAGACCCTGCCTCACCGTGAGCAGTGGCATGAAGGGACAGAGGAGGAGCATTCACAGACAGTGGCAATGGAAGCCCCTGTGACCTCCACACCAGGCCACAGAATCTGGGTACACCGGGGAGCCCAGCAACCACGCTGGAGTACGACTGACTTGCTGGTGTGGAGAGCCCTCTGTGTCCTTCACTCCCGAGCAGCCCAGCAGACACCCTGGGGCAGAGCGGCCACTCGAGGAGGATCCAGCGATCCACGGGGCAGGAGAGAGGACGCTGGCTCTGGCACCTCATGGTGGCCTCACAGCAGGAGCATCGCCGAAGCTGGGGCATTGTTACTCGGCTGCAACAGATGCCAATGCCCCTGGTGCAGCCCTGTTCCCATCCACTGACAAGCAGCCACTTTCTCTCTGGACTGGGCTTTCCTTTGGGGATGTGTTTTATTTGTTTTTCAGTTGGGTCACAAGGAAATTTTAGGGTTCAGGGGCCTCCCCTTGAACAGCCGCAGGTAATGGTCCTGGGACAGCTGAGTTGCTCAGAATGAAGCATCAACTCCGGGAAAAGAGGAATCATGAAGAATTGTCACTGTGGATGTTCGGTGTTTTCTACAGAGCATCCCCCTGCCTCACAGTCATGAGGGAGAAGACCCAGAGGATCTGAGAGGAAGGGGAGAAACAATTCCCCAGTGCCCCCCCCCCCACCTCTCTTTTGTCTCCTGGGCAGCTCCTGACCCACCACGCTCAGCATTCAGCCTGACACCACACTTCCGAGTGCCAGGCAGGGTGGGCATGCTCTTATCTCAGCCTCGCTGATCCATGGCCAGCAGCCAGCCATCCTCCTCTGCTCTGTGTGAGACGCTGCTGCGGGGGGGGGGGGGGGGGGGAAGGGCACAGCAGGGTGGGCGTCCTGCGCCTCCTTCCTTGCTCCTCCCTGCAGCCGTAAGCGCCCAGCATATGCCACCTTTTCTACCACCTCAGACTCAGGACCACTCAGGACCTTCCTACTCTGAGCAAGTCACAGAGCGTTGCCTGACTCCCCGTGGGCTTTCTGGTGGCCACTGTGGCATCTCTACCCACTGCTCCAGGTTCCACATGCCTGCTCTGCATCCGCACCCATCGTAGTGCCTCTCTCTCTCTCTGTCTTTTGGTTTTTTGAGGCAGGGTCTCACTCGAGCTCAGGCTGACCTGAACTTCACTCGGTAATCTCAGGAATCTCATGGTGACCTTGAACTCACAGCAATCCTCCCAACCCTGTCTCCCAAGTGGTGGGATTAAAGGCGTATGCCACTATACCTGGTTTATTTTTATTTTTTATTGACTCTCTTTCTAGCTGACCTGAATGCAACCATTCCTAGAGGATAGTAGAAGAACCTCCAAGGGTCACCTCTGGTCTTAGATGTGGCCGGATGAAGAGCTTGAGGACACATGAGGTGTAGATTCTTCTGGTCCGGTACCTGTCCCAGCTGCCCAGCACCCTGGGAAGATCCATTCTGGAGGAGGATGGGTCCCTCTGGGCCTCTGTCTCCAAAGTCGCTGAGTGCCTTGACGAAGCGAGTGCTCTGATGAGTGCAGGCTGAGGAGAGAGCTGTCAGACTCTTCCCTTGTGCTGCTGGCCTTTCCCCTTGACGCCCTTCAAAAGCATTTGTTTTGGAGCTGGGCGTGGTGGCGCACACCTTTAATCCCAGCATTGGGGAGGCATAGGTAGGAGGCTCACCATAACTTCAAGTTCACCCTGAGACTACATAGTGAATCCTAGGTCAGCTTGGGCCAGACGAAATAAAAAAGTATTTTGGGGGCACTTTAACATATGAACATATTTTAGATTGGTTGTCTTCCCATCAGATTCTTCTCTTTTGTTTCCCCCCTCTCCTGCCCCAATTTCAGTGTGAGCTCTCCTCTTCTCAGTGTGCATATTGGTAATCCTTGTAGGGTGGTGAATGTACCAGTCTCTTCACACTGTGACAATAGTGTCTGTCACTGTGCCCCTCTTCTGCAATGTTCCATGAGCCTGGGGAGGGGGGTGCTTCACTGTTGGGCTCTCAGCAGCCTCTACCTCCATCTCCATGGAGAAGGCTCTCAGGCCAACAATGAGAGCAGCGCTCATGTTTAGTCTGCCGCTTCCCCCCGCAGGCATGATAGAGATGACTAATCCGGCACTCACCTTTGGCTTCTTGCCATTTTGATGGGTCCTGAATCTCTCCGGTATTTGCCATCATTTGTGCAAAGCAGATTCTCTAGCCAAGAGTGAGAGGAGCATTGCTGAAAGGGGAATAAACATAGGTATTTCGAAGTCTCTTTGGCGGGCCTAACCTCTCCATTTGGCCAAAGAGTAGTGGAAGCTTCCCTCTATGGCTTATGATCTTCTA
Organism: Jaculus jaculus; assembly: GCF_020740685.1. Taxonomy (NCBI): domain Eukaryota; kingdom Metazoa; phylum Chordata; class Mammalia; order Rodentia; family Dipodidae; genus Jaculus; species Jaculus jaculus. The sequence continues at coordinate 96,910,240 of NC_059112.1, forward strand.
AGCCATAAGCTTTGGACTCCGTTTCTCAGTACTAGGCATGAAGTTCCTCCCGCTGAGCAGGCCTGTTATCCGGTGAGAGAGCGAATGACTGCTCCCATATCTTATGTGCCGCTATTGTGCCCGTGCGTACATCTTGCCTGGTTGGTTGATTTTGTAGCTTGCGGGATCTGTTCACACTGTCGGTGACTTTTATCCTTCAGCAGCTCACACGGAACTTTCCAGTACCATGACAACTAGCTGGCAACACCATTGCTTCTACCTGAGTTCTAGCTTGATTTCTCAATGTTCTGTGACCGTAGTCTGTGGTGGCTTCAGCAATAAGGTCTTACCACTCAGTTTGTTCTGGTGGGTAAGCACGTGCTTTCTGCCCTGACTCTTTTTTTTGAGACAAGCCCAAAAGACTGGCCTTTTTTTTTTTTTATGTGAGAGAACAAGGTGAGGGGAGAGAATTGGCATGCCAGGGCCTCAGGCACTTCAATCAAACTCCAGAAACTTGCAACGCCTTGTGCGTATGTGAGACCTTGCATGACTGCATCACCTTGTGCATATGGCTTATGTGGGACCTGGAGAGTCAAACATGAGTCCTTAGGCTTTGCAATCAAGTGCCTTATCTGCTAAGCCATCTCTCCAGCCAGACTCTTTTTTGCTAATATTTTTATTGATTTATTTGCAAGTAGAGAAAGACACAAAGAGGCGAGAGAGTGAGAACGAGTATGCCAGGGCCTCTAGCCACTACAAATGAACTCTAGGTGCATGCACTACCCTGGACATCTGGCTTTATGTGGGTACTGGAGAACTGACCTCAGGACATTAGGTTTTGAAGGTATGTGCCTTAACCCCTAAGGCAGCTGTTCAGTCCTCTTGCTTCTCCTCAGGATTTGATTTTCTGTGCTGCATTTGACTATTGTCAAGTAGAAATGGAGGACAGAAAGCCATGCCTGCTGAAATTACTGCTTGGTGTTGGCAGCGACCCTGTGTTGTAGCTTAAGGGCTGGAGACAGCGTGACTTGTGGTGGAATCAAAGTCATGGTGGCTCCTGAGCCTCCCACTTTGATCTCTTGGGGCCCAGGAGCAGACAGGTGGGCATGGCTTTGTTCTGTGTCTGCCCCGATGTCCATCTTGGATCCTTTCTTGTGTATTAGCCTAAGATAACATCCATTCAGTTCCTTTGCAGTCAGTGTGGCTCCTAATGACCAGACTCATCCATGCATCCACTAGGACTTCCTCTAGAAGCAGCTCCTGATGGCTGTGAATGAAGAAGTTCTTAGGCAGGATTTTGTCCCACTTATCGAGACCAAGAACATTACACATGTGAGTGATGTTGGATTTTGTAGTAAGAACATGGTAGACTAGGTAAGACGAAGTCAGGCTGTTTTCCAGGGTTGTTTTCAGGAGCCTGAAGAGATGGCTCAGTGGTTCAAGATGCTTGCTTACAGAGCTTCTGTCACCTGAAGTGAGGGCAAGTCCTTGCTTCCTCACCCGCGCTTGCTGTGGTCACCACTTTGAGTTTTAGCTATTCTAATATGTAAGTAATGGCTCCACGTTGCAGTTACGATTTGCAATTTCCTGATGAACTGTGAGGTGGAGAATCATTCCATAAATCTATTCACCATGTTTGTATCTTGTATTCTTTTCCAAAGCTATGTTGGAGCTGGAGAGATGGCTCACTGCTTAAGGCACTTGCCTGCAAAGCCTGACAACCCAGATTTGATTCCCCAGTACCCATGTAAACCCAGATGCATAAAGGGTTACATGCATCTGGAGTGCATTTGGTGTGGATAGAGGCCCTGGCACACCCATTCTCTCTGTCTATAACTCTTCTGTCGCTCTGCTTGCAAATGAATAAAAATATTTTTTAAAGTTATAATGTTTTGATATTGTTGGGGAGCCTAGGGGTTTTTATATATTTAGATAACAGTCTTGCAATGGATGATGCATTTTGTAAGGAGTTCCTCCCAGTTGTTTTTTGTTTGTTTGTTTTTTTGAGGTAGGTTCTCGCTCTAGCCCAGGCTGACCTAGAATTTACTTTGTGGTCTCAAGGTGGCCTTGAACTCATGACAATCCTCCTTCCTCTGCCTCCCGAGTGCTGGGATTAAAGGCGTGCACCACCACGCCCAGCTTCTTCCCAGTCTTTGACCTGTCTTCTCATTCTCTTGACAATGTCTTTGCAGTGCAGATGCTTCTAATTGAGGCAGGAACTTGATTAGGATTGCGTTGAACCTATGGACTAACTTGAATTAGTGATAGATTCCTGGACATCTCTAGGCCTCATGCAGCACAGGCTGAAGGGTAGATAGTGATGGTGACAGTCTGCTGGCCTAGGAGGGCTGGCTGAGTCACAGCGTGCCATGTGCCATCTCTTCTTCAGCCCACACTATAGGTCTGAGTCATACCTTCCCCTGCACTTAGTGCCGCTGCAGACACGCCTGTCTGCACAGACACGCACAGTGGGGCCAGTGACTCTGGACGACCAATGAGGCTTCTGATAGTACGGTTCCTCCCTAGCTAATTGAACCATTTTGCTCTGAAGGTCAAGAGAAACTTTATGTTATAGCTGGAAAACCCAAGCTGGATAAAAATAACCTACACGTTTCAGAGACTTGTGTCAGCCTCCCCAGAACCGAGCAGTACACCAGTCAGGTGAAGGAACTGGGCACTGTCAGCCAGGCCAATGGCCTTCCCCGAGTTTTGTCAACACCAGATCGCTGGCCTTGCTCTCTGGAGTCCACAGGGACGCGGGCCACCGTCAATCATCCTTACCAAGTTAGCCTTCTGTACATTTTCTTCTAAAAATTGGGGGTAAAATTAGATCCAAGATCTGCTGCTGCGGGGGATCTGCCTCAAGAGTGGGTGGCTGTGGCTCATTAACAGTAAAGATAAGTTAAAATAATGCTAATAAATAAAAAAAACTGGTGGGCTGGAGAGATGGCTTAGCGGTTAAGTGCTTGCCTGTGAAGCCTAAGGACCCCGGTTCGAGGCTCGGTTCCCCAGGTCCCACGTTAGCCAGATGCACAAGGGGGCGCACACGCCTGGAGTTCGTTTGCAGAGGCTGGAAGCCCGGCACGCCCATTCTCTCTCTCCCTCTATCTGTCTTTCTCTCTGTGTCTGTCACTCTCAAATAAATAAATAAAAAATAAAAAAAAAAACTGGTATTAAAAGTCAAAAGCAGAAACCCTCCTACTGATTATCATGAGACCTGGTATGTCTTTCTGTTTTCTTAATTCGTTTCAGCTCACAAAGTTGCATCTATAGTTAAATCAGTTTTCATTTTCCCACTCAGATAAGTTGTGCTCTTTGGCTGCTCCTGACAAATGGTACCTGGGCCCTAAGGACTCGGCTCCAGCAGCCCTGTGGGGGCTCCCCTGCATGGCCCTAAGCAAAGCATCCCTCACCTTCTCTGGCTCCTGCTCTGCTCAGCTCTACCTTCTCAGGAGTGACCAGGTCACAATTTGATTCCAAGTTCCTGCCTCTCGGGGCAGCAAGCTCATTCTCAACTGCTTTCAGACGTGCTCACCCTTGAATTCCAGGCTGTGTGCCAATAAACATTCAACTCAGGATCAGAGCTGGTACATTAAACCAAAAAAATCCTTTTAAAAATTATTATTATTTGTGTACACAAAAAAATTAAGGCACATATACACATGCAGCATTCTACCAAATCCCCAACCCCTGGCAAGGGCAAAGCCAGCCTAAAAAACCAAGGATGTGAAGCAGATGGTTTTTGCAATTTCCCACCACCAAGACAACCTATTTCCTCACCTGTCAAGTGAGGTCAATGACTTCTAGCTTCCCACATCATTTGAGGTTATTGCTCATACCAGATCCTTAAAATGTTGATATTCCGTTACTGGTTAATAAAAATACCACTGTGTTGGACAGGGAAACCATCAGCATCAGTTATAGGACCATGGGAACCACTGAATTTAGCTGAAGCCAGAGTTTTGTCCTGTAAACCATGGCTACAAATGAACTGATCTTTAGACTAAATTTGGTGTTCTTTTGTTGTTCATTTTTTCTTTTCAAAGGTTGGAGTTAGTGCTCTGATTTTAATCCCACCAAGGCCTTGTATATGTAAAATAAACACTATCACAGAACTATGACCCCTGTGATGTGTGTATGTGTGTGTGTGAGAGAGATAGATCATGCTGTGTACTCAGGCTAGCTTTGAACTTGCTGTCCACCTGCCTCAGCCTTCCAAGTGCTGAAGTTTCAAATGTGGACCACCATACCATGCTAATGTTCTTTTGTATCACTGAATTCTTTTACTTTCTTTTTTTTTTCAATATTGGACATGGAATCCAGGGCTTCCAGCACTCTATACCTGAAGTACATCGCCAGCTCTTACAGCTAGGATTTTTATCATAAAAATTTGAGAAGAAATGTTTCCTGCTTGTAAATTTCAGTCTTTGGGTTTGTATTAGACACTTTTTAAAAAAATTATTTATTTATTTATTTATTTATTTGAGAGTGACAGACTGAGAGAGAAAGAGGGAAGGAGAGAGGGAGAGAGAGAGAGAGAATGGGCACACCAGGGCCTCCAGCCACTGCAAACGAACTCCAGACGTGTGTGCCCCCTTGTGCATCTGGCTAACAGGGTCCTTAGGCTTCATAGGCAAGCGCTTAACCACGAAGCCATCTCTCTAGCCCTTTAGACACTTTTCTATTCACTGTGACCAAACATCGCTGACAAAGGGCAACTTAATGAGGAAGGGTATGTTTTGGCTCCCAGGTCAAGGGAATATAGTCTCTCATGGTGTCTCCATCATGCCACGGTGGTGGGAACAGCTCAGTCTGTGGTGTGGGTCAGGAAGCAGGTACATGGGATACCAGCTCTGGGCCCCCAGTGCACGGGATGGTGCTATCCACATTCAAGGTGGGTCTGCCCTCCTCAGTCAGTCCTCTCAGGAAATATCCTCACATACACATCCAGAGAATGTCTCATTAGCATCCCAAGTCTTTGTCAATCTAAGTAAGTCATTAAATTGAAATTAACCACCAAAGGCTTAATACAGAGCATCTAGGGCATCAGATTTTCAGGGGTAAATTTTGGAGATTAAGGTGGATGCCAAGGACTCAATATTCCTTGCTCATTGGAATCAGGCAAAAAGCATTTCTTCGGTCACAGTTAAAGGCATCTCTGCTATGTGTAGAGTGGATGGGGTGCTGGGGTAGCCAATGCTGACCTCAGAAAGGATGGAACAAATGGTTCCAGTACAGAAAAAAGGCTGTGTTGAGAAAATCAACTTCTTGGGCTGGAGAGATGGCTTAGCAGTTAAGCACTTACCTGTGAAGCCTAAGGACCCTGGTTCAAGGCTCGATTCCCCAGTACCTACATAAGCCAGATGCACAAGGTGGTACATGCATCTGGAGTTCGTTTGCAGTGGCTAGAGGCCCTGATGTGCCCATTCTCTCTTTGTCTCTCTGGCTCTCTGTGCCTCTTTCTCTCTTTCTCTCTCTCTTTCGCTCTCAAATAAATAAATAAAAAGAAAAAGAAATTTAAAACAGAGAAAATCAACTTCTCCCAGGCTGTGCTGCTTTTAGCATCTCCAAGCTGTGGGGTGAGAAGTGGTCACTGGGCACTACTGGTTCTCTGGTTCATCACAGAGAAGAGAATGGCCGTTCAGAAGGCTAAAGTGACATGCTCAGGTCTCCCTGCAAGGTGCTGTGATTCCTGAGCCTCCCCGTGGAAACTGCATCTATTTCAGTTGGTTGTGATTCCAAGAAGGGAATCTTTTGTGTTTATTTTGGCCTTAATAATGGACAGGACTGGTTTTCTTTAGAGAGCTCTCTCCACAGGCACTGTGAGCCTCACACAGTTTTACTAGAGTGTCATGTTTCTATTTTCTGGCACTGTTCGTTGCCATGAGCACAAACTTTCATTTTTAATGCAGCATGATTCACAGTAATCCTTGGCTTAAAAACAAGAAAGTCTCTTTCTTCTCTGACCAACTATATATATATGACAGAAACTAAATGAGGGAAGGAAACAATAATTTCTAAAAAAATTAATAAAAATAGACTTTCATTTGTTTAGAAGCATAGCCTATCAGACCAACTGTGTTGCTCTTCAATTTCTATACTTTGTTCTGAATATTTTCAATCTCTTCTTCTGTTTACATTACCACTCTTTTAAAAAATATATTTTATTTATTTATTTGAGAGACAGAAAGAGAGAGAGAGAGAAAATGGGCACACCAGGGCCTCCAGCCACTGCAAATAACTCCAGATGCTTGTGCCCCCTTGTGCATCTGGCTTACATGGGTCCTGTAGAGTCGAACCAGGATCCTTTGGCTGTGCAGGCAAACGCCTTAACTGCTGAGCCATCTCTCCAGCCCCACCACTAACTTTTCCAAAGCAATTAGGGGGTGGGATACACAGGAAAGAGCTGGAAAAGTCATGAGAAGAGAAGCTACAAGGAAACTGTCAGAATTTCTTTAGTCCTTTTCTTCTTGGGGGCACAGTAAGAGATGAAATCTTCCATCCGTTCTTAGTTCCCCTTCTGTAGCTCTGGGCCTGAGTTCCTCCTCAGGTATGGGATTCACCACTCCCAGCTACCTGACACAGATACAGAGCCCATCTGCTCTATCCAAGCTCAGCTATGAACAAGGAAAGAGAGGGAAGTAGGGGCTTCCCAGGGACCCTCTCAGGGCCTCTTTGAAGGTTTCCTGGAGTCCACTTGGAATGATGGGGAAAGCCCGTATCTGTGGAGTGGTAACTATGCCACAATCCCAGGACAATGAGGTTGGGATTAGTATTCTCACCTAAGAAAGCTGAGGCAGAATGCTTATATTTTGGGGGGGGGGGGGGTTTCGAGGTAGGTTCTCACTCTAGCCCAGGCTGACCTGGAATTCACTATGTAATCTCAGGGTGGCCTCAAACTCATGGTGATCCACCTACCTCTGCCTCCCAAGTGCTGGGATTAAAAGCATGCACCACCATGCCCTGCCAGAATGCTTAGTTTTATAGAAGCTGGCTAATATCCTAGGTCTATTGAGGCTAACATCCTAGGTCTACTGAAAGGGTGGATCCAGGAAAAGGACTTAGATTGTCTGGCTAAAGTCCACCTCCTTAACCACTGCCCAGGTGGCCTCAAAATGACCCACGTGACGTGTCTGGGGTATCTGTAACAAGAATTGCAAGAAGACAGAGGAAACAGGACATCAGACCACTATTTGTGGGAGAGGAAACCAGAACATCCATCTGGGAAACCGTTTGCACTTCTTACAAGGTTAAGCATCTGTTGGACATACAATCCAGCCATTCCGCTTCTAGTCACACACTGTTGTAGTTACCTTCTTGTCAACAGGACAAAACATCACACCAACAGCAGCTGATGTTAGGAAAGGGCTTAGTTTGCCTTCAGTGTCTTTAGGGGAAGCTTCACCAAGGTAGGGAAAGCATGGCATGAGCAAGAAGCTGTCACATATTCAGGTCTCAGGACTAGGTTTGGAGCTGGACTAATAAGCCTCAAGGTCTGGCCTTGGTGACACACCTCCTTCAGGAAGGCCCCAGCGACCAAACTGTCACCAGCTGGAAACCAAGCATTCAGAACACATGAGGCTATGAGAGACATTTAATGTTCAAAATAGCACACACACTCAGGAGAAATGGATGTATATGGCTACCTGCAAGAAAGAACCATGCTCATAGCACTATCTAGAATGCCAAACCTGGAAACACCCACATACCTGCTAGCAGAGAATGACTGAAGATCATGGGGTGTTCATACAGTGGAACACTTAACTATCCAGCAGCAAGAGTAAGACAGCTGTACACTCAATAAGGACAAACCTTGTTGAAGGGAAGGGGAGGCAGACGCTAAGCACACACGATCTGTCTGCCTATTTAAAATCTAAAACCCTTAAGGAGCAATGCAAGATGGCAGCTGTCATGAGCTCCAGCATGAGAGTCCTTGCAGCTGCCGAGTGTTGGAAGAACTAGAACAAGGCCAGAGAGGGGAAGTATGACAGCTACCCGGGGTTGAGAACATGACAGAAATACGTGATACTCACTCACAGACCGACAGGGACGGTGGCTGGACCTCCAAGAACAATTTAAAAAAAAAATTTATTTATTTATTTATTTGAGAGTGACAGATACAGAGAGAAAGACAGATGGAGGGAGAGAGAGAGAATGGGCACGCCAGGGCTTCCAGCCTCTGCAAACGAACTCCAGACGCGTGCGCCCCCTTGTGCGTCTGGCTAACGTGGGACCTGGGGAACCGAGCCTCGAACCGGGGTCCTTAGGCTTCACAGGCAAGCGCTTAACCGCTAAGCCATCTCTCCAGCCCGCAATTTACGAAAACCAAAATACAGACTTAGAATATGAACCTAAATTTGTAAGGTTTATAACAAAAATTAACACAAATGGAGTTAACAGTTCTAATGAAATGGTGGCCCAACAGTCACATCAGTGCTAACAAAGTTAAAAAAAGAAAGTCATAGAGCATCAACTTATAGAAGCTCCCATGCTGAATGATGTCTTAAAAGCTATGAAATTCCCTCAACCACCAGAAGGGACGATGTTACAGTAATTATCACAAGTAACCCCATAGTCCTTCTCTCCCATTTAATATAAAGCAGTCTTCATTTTCCACAGAAGTAACTTTTCTAGAAACATCTCATAGACCACAAAGTATGGGAAAGGAAGCTCCCACACAAAGGTACTTTACTGTAAGACACTGTGCATGATGCTAATTATTTTGTTCATTTGAGATGCCTAAGTTGTGCGCTATAACAGAGATCATCCCATTAAAGTGTAACTACTATCCCCACAGTTTAACTTCTGAGATCAAGACACTATAATTGAATGGATTCCCATCAGGAGCACTGGGGGCACCTGCCACAACTGGGAACAGACATGCTGCCCAGGCACCTGGCTGCTATCACAGGACTGGCTCAGCCTTGGGCCCACCCTGCCCTCTCTGACGCAGCCCTCCTTCTTAGGTCTTAAGTGATGCTGCCTTCCAAGCCATTGTCCTGCCCCTCCCCCTCCACTCCCACCCTTGGCCCAAGCATAGCTTAAAATCCTTCACTCCTGAAATTTGCCATTGCTGATGCATTCAGGGCTTTTCTTATCTCTTCTCTTCCCCACCTTTATTAAAATTTGCTGTTCTTTATCCCTCTACTGCCCATCACCACCCAACACCTACACTGTGACCAGAAGCCACCACATAAGTCTGAAGAGTGGGACCTCCCTGGTTTAGTCCTGGTAGAGGAAGTCAGACCTGCCAGGCTCAGAGCCCTCGGAGGAAGGTCACCCAGACCCCCTCAGTCCCTCCGAGTCCTTTACTTTTCCCATAAATTCTTTGCTTCTAAGCAAAGAATGTGGGCTGGAGAGTTGGCTTAGCCACTAAGGCATTTGCCTGCAAAGCCAGAGGATCTCGGTTCGACTCTCCAGGACCCGCGTAAGCCAGATGCACAAAGGGGCACATGCATCTGGAATTCGTTTACAGTGGCTTAAGGCCCTGGTGCTCCCATTCTCTTTCCCCCTCTGCTTCTTTCTCTCTCACAAATAAATAAATAAATGAAATATATTTTAAAAAAAGAGAAGGTTTTAACAAAGCTCTGGGTGGTCACCCTGGCCACCTAACTGGGCCTGGTGTGGAAGCTGACCCAGGTGGACTGTGGTTTAGGTGCCAATGTTAGCAGAGAACAAGAAGGATCTGGGTGTTACAGCAATGTTGGGTTGGTGGAACTGGCCTCCTGGCATACTGGATTTCACATGTGCTGCTCAGGGCTGCTCAATACTGAAATGAAGATGCGCACCAAAATAAAGTCAATTAATTTTGCTCCAGAAACAGACATCCTTAAATTCTATCAGTGCTTCTGGAGGCCAAGAGCAGTGGATGCATGCATTTGGGGAAGTACCTAGAAGGCCACCAGGAGGATTTCTGGGGACGCTGGTGGTTTTCTGCTTCTTGATTAAGGTGGGAGTATGGGAGGTATGCTGTCCTCATGTTTTTCTGCACGTATCTGCCAGAAGGTTAGCTTTTGAAATAAGATGCTCAGTACATTGTCTATTAGTGTAGAAGACTCCACACTGTTAAGCCCCACTGCCACTCCTTTCCCATGACCTGTTTGAAAATCTGATATACCAAATTGGTTCCTCTCGTCCAGGAACTGGTGTGAGAATGACGTCACAGGATCCAGGCAGTTGATGGGTCAGTACGGAATGCCCACTAACTCAGACTTGGGGAGTTCAGAAGACATCCTGCCTGGGTCAAAGCCAAGTGATCATCCGTCCCTCACAGTTCTCAAGCAGTAGCTGTAATGGTACCAGCAAGCTTGCTGGGGATAGAGTTCTGGATCCCGAATCCAGGGAAGCATGCCTCCAGTTTAGCCTTTGCTGGAAACTTGCTCTGCCACTAAGCAAGTCATTTAGAATAACTTGGCTCCCACTTGCTCATCACAAAGTTATTGTTATTCCTTTTTTTTTTTCTTTAATGAAGTCTTGCACTGTAGCACATATTGACCTGGAACTCACTACCTAATGCAGGCTGGCCTCGAGTTTGTGGTAATCCTTGTGCCTCAGCCTCCTAGGTGCGGGGATTTAGGTGTGCGCCCTCACACCCTGCACATAGTAGGCGCACACTGTGTTTCATGTACAAGTCTGGGGGGACTTTAGCTAGAAGGGAGCACAGCTGTGCAAAACTCCCAGCACCATCCAAGGTCCTGCCTCTTACAGGTCCACGCTGCGCCCCTCAACTGGCTCTGCTCCCTGAGACTCCAGTCTCGCTCTGGCATTGATACTGAGGTTTCTACAAAGCCCCAGTAGACGCTTTGGACCTTGGGCTTACTGCAGGCCCCGCCTGGATGCTGCTTGCTACCATTCACTGGAACTAAGAATGGCACGAGCTGAGAGGTTTTGTTAGCAGTAATGGCCCTGCCTTTGTGATAGTTACAGCTCTCTCGTAGAGGGAATCTCAGAGACCATGCAGGAATCTCTTTTGTTGTTGTTCTGTTGTTTCTGAATTCCACCCACAACACCCTTGCCCTGGCTCTGAATGAAAATCTCCGGTGACAATAGGTTTACTACTTTCCACACAGCCCCTTCCACAGAGAGATGTGTGGTGGCATAAACATCAGAGGTTTGGTAAGAACAGAGCTCAGCTCTGATGGCAGGGGACACCGTGACATGCTACACCCCCACCTCAGTCTCCCACCACAAGAAACAAATGTCCAGGAGGTACCCCACTGAGGCCACTCAGCCTGGATGGGGTGAAGTGAGGCTTGTCTGAGGTGCTGGTGTGGCTCATAAGCTCCTGATTATACCATATGCACCACAAGAAGAAAGGCTGGGCAGTGGGTGACCCCAGAAGCTAAAAATAACCAAGAAGGCGAGACTGACCAGCATAGCCCTTAAATATCTTGTGGACTCAGAAATCTGGTAAACAGTTATAAATCTTTAAACACCCTAAGGATCTGTTCTTGGTGAATGTCATCAATACTAAAAATTCAAATTAAACAAGTTCTGAAGTATATATTAATTTATTTTAAAAATAAACCAGATTCAAATGAAAGAAACAAATCAACTAACAAGAGTGGCATTGTTTTACATTTTTGCAAATCTCCATAGAGCCTTATTTTATGGGGACATCACTCACCTGCTACGTTGTCACATGCCGTGACACCTTTGGACCTGAGAGAACGTAAGAGGGAAATTGGCTTAAGATGCCTTAAAATTACTGTGAAAATTGATTTGGCTTAGTGGACCTCTGGAAAGGCCTTAGGAGTACCCAGGACACAGTCGGAAGCCTTAGTGATTAAAGAGACTTTCAAATTCTATTTCTGTCATATAATAGGTCAAGAAACGAGAGCTCATCATTCTTCTTGAAGGTACTCAGCATACTCTGATTTTATTTGAACAAAATATTGGACTAATTCATATTGATAGACCAATATTCTAAAGCGAAAGACCCAGAACCTCCACAGTAGAATTCCGAGCTATAGCAATAACTGCTAGAGCTTAATATCATCACTTGCTGTTCTTGTTTCCCATGCAAACAGGATTCACACAGACCGAGTCCTGCTAAAGTGTGGAACTTCTCTAATGAGATATGGACTTCCTGGTCAAACGACACTTGCCCCTCACTGTCATGAAACCCAGTTTCCTGACATCTCTAGCCAGCGTTTTGCCTCTCCTACAAAATGAGGCTTGAACACGGGCTTCCTCGTAGATTTGCATTTACCATGAACTATGACGAGGATGAACTGCACTCAGTCACAAGCCTTGGAACATGATCAGTACCTGACAAATGTTAGCTGTTGCCATGGAACTGACTACCATGGGATGTGCGTACAGCACATACACAGGAATGAACAAACTTTGCATCCAGTAGGGATGAATCTCACAGAGTCAAAGACCTAGCCAGGCACTAAAAGACGCACGTGCATTACATGGCCATTCATAAAACTCTCAATGTTTGGTTTTGCTGGTCAAGGTCAGAGCACTGGGTGTCCTTGAGGGAAGTGCTTAGAAGGGAGTACGCATTTTTTTTTTCTTTCATGCGGCCCAGGTTGACCTTGAACTCCTGGGTGCAAGTGATCCTCCTGCTTTGGCTTCCCAGGTGGCCAATACTATAGGAATGCATCATTGCTCCAGATACCTATTGCTTTTAACCAAGGGTTTGCCTCTAAATTTTTTTGTTTGTTTTTGTACTTTCTTTTGTCCCTTCCCCCCATCCCCTTCTGCTGAAACTTTTACAGTTTCCACCTAGTCCTTCTTCCATTTCTATATTATTATTTTTCCCTCCTCCATCATCTCTAATGACATGTTGATGGGTGCCATATTGTGCAAGTAACCCACAGCTGCTGTGAGGGCCTGAATGCAATGACCACGTGATGTCCGGACGACAGTGCCTCAATGCACTCCTTACCCTTTGGCAGCTGTATTCTTTCTGCCACCTCTTAGAATTTATGAATGCCTGGTAGAGTGCGATAGAAATGTCTCATTTAGAGATGTGCACTCAAAAGTCACTTTTTTTTTTTTGAGGTAGGGTCTCACTCTAGCTTGGGCTGACCTGGAATTCACTATGTAGTCTCACGGTGGCCTTGAACTCTCAGCGATTCTCCTACCTCTGCCGCCCAAGTGCTGGGATTAAAGGCGTGTGCCACCACGACCAGCTTAAAAGTCACTTCTTTTTTTTTTTAATTTTTGTTCATTATTTATTTATTTATTTATTTGAGAGTGACAGACAGAGTGAGAAAGGCAGATACAGGGAGAGAGAGAGAGAGAGAGAAGAGAGAGAGAGAGAGAGAGAATGGGCACGCCAGGGCCTCCAGCCTCTGCAAACGAACTCCAGATGTGTGCGCCCCCTTGTGCATCTGGCTAAAGTGGGTCCTGAGGAATCGAGTCTCAAACCCAGGTCCTTAGGCTTCACAGGCAAATGCTAAACCACTAAGCCATCTCTCCAGCCCCAAAGTCACTTCTTAATAGCACTTTGATGAGTTTTCCCAGCGGTCCTCACCATTTGCAAAGAGATGCTCATATGACAAAAAGTATGAGCAGCACCAATCAATGGGCAGAATCATAAGTATTTGGAGGGAAATTTGATACACACAACACATCCATTTAGGCAAACAACCCTAGCAACTTCCCAAGGTTTGCCTTTTTAAACTTGTTTGTTAATTGACCGAATACAATTTTTGCATATTTATGGGATACCATGTTAAGTTGACTAAAGCTTTTTTTTTTTTTTTAATTTCAGTTCTTGGGATTATATCCAGGGCCTCCAGTCTGGCAAAATACATCAACTAGTGAAAGGTTGGCATGTCTGTTATGGGGGAAACCAACTGCTCTCTGGCTTTGAGTTGTGCTACTCAAAGGGAAGTCAGGCCTGGTTCTGAAAACCTACTCAAAAGCCTATGGCTGGGTGGGGGTCATTAGCTCTTGGGGGAAGCTATGGCTGTTGTTTGGGCTGAATGGATATGTTATGTTCAGCCCTTAACCAAAGGTTTTGATGGCAGTTGTGAGTGGCCCCACGGGGAGTCAACTCTCTACAACGACCAAAAGAAAATTTAGTTTTGACTCAAAAATAACTCGTTAGGTGAGACAGTTTGTGGGATTTTAAATGGGAATCGATTGACTTTTATTTCTAATGTCTTTAGGTTCCTCACTCTCTGAGACAAAGCACAGCCATGGTAGAAGTCACAGCCCTTTCAGGAGTGTGCTGCGCTCTAGCCACTGGCCACAGTGGTAGACGACCAGGCCCCCTCCTTTCCCGCAGGCTGATTCTCACAACCGGCAGCTCTGCAAGCCAGTAAACGCCTCATTCTCGGTCAGCGGGCAGAGTGTCATGGTGGGTTCTGGCTGTCATTTAAAGTGCAGAAGTTCTGAAGCCCACCAGCAATTCTAACTGTGGGCAGTAATGGCTTTTGGAACAAGGAGTGATAGAACCAACAGCAAAAGCATGCAATTTTCATTTTCAGTTATGTTCCAAATAACTTCCAATTCCTTTCCCCATAACTGTATGGCCAGTATATGGCCCAAGATAATTCTTCTCCATCCAATGTGGCCTAGAGAAGTCACTGGGTTGGACACCCATTGCGTAGATCTTTCCTGGTAGTTACTTTAAAAAAAATATATTTCATTTATTTATTTGAGAGAGAGAGAGAGAAAGAGGCAGAGTGGTTGCACCAGGGCCTCCAGCCACTACAAACAAACTCCAGATGCATGCGCCCCCCCCCCTTGTGCATCTGGCTTACGTGGGACCTGGAGAATCAAACTGGGGTCATTAGGCTTTGCAGACAAACGCCTTAACCAAGCCATTTCCCCAGCCCCCTGGTAGTTATTTTTGTTTGGCTAGGAATCTTCCTGGCTGGTTCCATAAATTCTTTATTACTTTTTAAAAAGTTTATTTTTGGTGGTGTGGATTTGGACCCAAGGTCTCATACATGCTAAGCAGATATCTATAGACCACCAAACATACCCTCAGGCCCCAGGGAATGTTCTTTCCCGTCATAACATATGACTCTCCGTCATAGACTGGCCACTGTCTGCTTCAGGCAGGCTGAGTCATCATTATTCAACAATGCCACAAGTATGCATAAAACGTCACCTGTTTGGCAAACATTGTTAGTAGAGACGGGAGGAAAGGCAAGCCACACTGGGCTGGGCCCAGGCCGGTCTGCCTTGGATGACATCGAAAGAACTTTACAAACAAGTGGTCTCAGGGCAGGGGGTATTTGCAGTAAGCAGATGGGGGAAATAAAGCCACCTCTACCCATCCGTAGGTATCATGTCAATGTCACTGGCACGCTTAACCAGGAGTGCTTCTGTCCACCTGCTGTGTGGCGATCCCCTTGTGTGAGCACTTTGTCACAGGGCACATGTTATTCTCCAGACAACTCTTACTGTCACTCAAGCATTTTCTATTTATGCCTATAGTCCGCTTCCCCTAGCTACTCGGTGGGTCTCCAAATGAATGAGTGAATTATATGCTTTGCATATGTTGTTAAATTAAGATCTTAAGTCTAAATTCCATAAATGATTTGGGAGGAAAGGGAAATGTTGAATAGTGTGCTATATGAAATTACTGTCCTCAACATAATCAGAATTTTAATGAAAATGTAGAGCTGGTATCTTCTGTGAGTACAAAATAATGCAGACTAAAATTAACATGAAAGAAATTTTGTGACAAGGGCTTATAAATTAGAGACATATATCTGAATTTAGTTCTAGGGGGGACAAGCAAGTACTAGAGCAGTTTCAATGTTTTGCCCCTTCACCCCCTTGAAGTCAGGATGCTCAGCTAGATGTAGGATTCTATGAGGGTAGAATAGAGCAGCCAGTTAGCCATGCCCTGGAGAATAGCTCTAGGGTTTTTGATGCATGTGTATAGAACATACCTATATGTAAGCATACATAAATACACCCATGTATTTTATATGCTTACAAATATGTTTGCATACGATTAAACACAGACACTTTAGAATGGTAAAAGTATGAGGATATTTATCCGGTCCAGTTACAACAACACAAGCTGCCCCCGACAGGTCAGCCTTCTCTGCCTCGTTCCCAGGCACACCTGTGATGGTGCATTCTGGAACAGACTTGCCTCTAGTGGCTTCTGAGCTCATCAGACTTGGGCCATTTCTTCTTATTTCTGGAGATTAATGCATCCAGAAAATATATCCAGAGCCCTGATTTGGTTCTAGGCAGAGGCATGCAGGAAACCTGCGATAACGATAGTGCCCAAAGAGCCAGATGCAAATCGCCGGCTTCTGAGTTGGGAGGAACTGCTGAAGTCCATGTGGGGAGGTGGTGGCCACGGGGAGGGACCAGAGAGCTTGGAACGTTTCCTGAAGGAAGTTCCACCAGCCAGAACTTGAAGGCTAAATAGAAGCTTGGAGGAGGTAGAGAATTTACTTAGCACAAACCAGACCCTAGGTATTCCCAAGAACAACAACAACAACAAAAATCCCAAGCAAATGAAAAGAGGAACAAAAGGAATTTGCTGAACGTAGAGAAGGGAGCAGGGCTCAAGGGGGGTGAATCCCATCTTGAGGTTCCAGGCAGAAGGAGCAGCATACGCAAGACAAGAGCAAAAGCCCAGCCGCATGAACAGTGCATGAGGGTGAGTCAAGGCCAGATAGGTGCTACAGAATCGTGCTGGGGCCCGTTGTTAGGGACCGTCACATTCTGGCTGGCAGAGCTTCCTTCAGGAAACATCCCAAGCGTTCTTGCCATACATTCTTGCCACCACCTTCCTATGTGGGCTTCAGCAGTTGTGGACCATATGTTTGAAGCCAGAGACTTTGAACAGTACTCTGAAAGTTAAGGGGCATTTCTGGGGGATCGCTGCCAACTTTCCTCTAAGAAAGAAGCCCCTGGCAGTTGTGAAGAGGCTCTGAGCAGGAGGAAACCTCAGGGTTTTAGCAATAGTTCCAGGCAGGGGGACAGAGGCCGAGCACAGGAAATGGGCATGGCAAAGGCCATGCAGGAGGGTAGGGTGCCACGGGGAAGCTGAGAGGGAGGGAAGGACTGCTGAGGGTGAAGATTGCTGTCACCAGGTTCGGTTCTAAGCACTGGGACCAGCAAACTGAGGTTGCTGGCTTCATGGTACAGGTACCTAGTGAGAAAGGCACACCATCACATAGCCAAGACTGCGTCCTCAGGAGAAGAATAAAGTTAGCTGAGCTGGCAGAGGGGTGGAATGGTTGAATGTTACGTTACCCAGCTTGAAAGCCAGCAGGGCATGGGGAGGCCACTTCTGTGGTGCTGGGGAGAAGAGAAAAGCACCATGCCATGCAAGGATGTTGAGGCCTAACCGTGCTCCAGAAATTTCAAGGGTCCCGTGCAGCTGCAAGGACAGTAGAGAACGGCAGATGAGCCACAGAGCTAGTGGGGCAAGGGACGTTACAGCTGTGAGGACTTTAGGACTGCCACCATCTGGGGCCAGGTCAGTCTGCGGAGGAGATAGTTTCTGGGTGATGGTGGGGATTTCAGAGGTTTAAGTTGGGAGAGGTGAGGTTTGGCATGTCAAATAGAGAAGTCTATATGGCAGTGAATTGCTTTCAGATAGAGTTGCAGGTGAATGGATATTCAATAGGTGAATCTAGCTTAATATTATTAGTCCCTGAAAGCAAGTTAGGCTCTTACTATTATCAATAACAACAGCAGCAGCAGTAAGTGTGAGTGTACTCTTGCACACTGTTTTGGGGATTGTAAATGGATATTATTCAGCCATAAAAAGGCTCTGACATATCATAATATGTATTATGCCTGAGAAGATTGTGCTGCGTCCAACAAACCTGTTCCTCAGAGACAAGGATATAATTCCACTTACATGAGGTTCCTAGAGTCCCCAGCTCCTTAGAAACAGAAAGTAGAATGGTGGTTTGTAGAGGTGGTAGTGTTTAATGGCATAGGATCTGTTTGCTAGGATAAAAAAGCTCTGAGATGGATAGCTGTGACAGTTGTATGGCAGGGTGATTCTACTTAATGCCATTGAATCATACACTTAATACTTACAGAGATGGCTTAGCAGTTAAGGCACTTGCCTGTGAAGCCTAAAGATGCAGGTTCAATTCCCCAGTGCCCACATAAGCCAAATGCATAAGGTGGCACACGTGCCTGGAGTTTGTTCGCAGTGGCTAGAGGTCCTGGTGTACCCATTCTTTCTCTCTCTATCTGTTCCTATCATAAATAAATAAATTACTAAAACTTAAAGAATAATGGTTAGAAAGGCTAAATTTTATGTTATGGACATACAACTAGAATTTTCAAAGCTAGGTTCTGTTGTATTCAAGCCAAGAGCCCCTTTTCAGGGTGGCTTATGTTAGATGGGTGTCCAGGGAGAGGTAGGTGTCCAGGGAGAGACGGCTGTCAGAAATGCACAGTGCAGAGTTAAGGAAGAGCCTGGGCTTCCGGGAACTATTCCTAGGCGGCTGACTGTGGCCCATCCGCTTCTCTCTGCTGCCTGATGCTCTTTTTTTTTCTGTTCTCTGTCCTTGCTCACTCATGCTTCAAGCTTCATTCCTCTGCTGACTTTCCAAGGATGCTTCCTCGACTTCAGACACTTGCTCACTGCCCTACTGATACCCAGAGCCTCCAGGTCAGCCCGTGAAGGAATCAGATTGGTCACCCCATTTACCGGGGCATGGGCATATTCCAGAGTCTGGTAAGCTTCTGCTCTGGCCAATCCCCTTTGTCCAGTTAATAGCCCTTGCCTAGGGCAGCCACATTAGCAGGGCTCTGGCTGCTGGCTGTCCTAAGGAGAGGCAGGGGATAGCAGAGACGTCTATTACTATGATATCAGCAGCTTACTCTAACACAGTCACCTAATCTGAAACCTCAGGAATACTGGTTCCCCAAGCATGCCAATACCAGAGATTCTTTCCCTCTCGTTCGTTCCTTTCCCTCACCTTTGCTTTATTTGCTATTCTGTCGCTCATTTACCCAAGAGACAGGAATGGATTTTTGAGGCAAAGCGTATGCTATTCATATTTATGTCTTCCTATCACCTGTAGTAGCACTAAAATGTTGCTGAATAAACTAATTGATGACCCCAAATGATAAAGCACTGGATTTGGGATTTGAGGACCCAAGTTAAGTTAGTGTCTGTGTGACCTTGGAAGTGAAGCAAATATCTCTGGGTCTGTAAGACACATGGGTGAGAATGACTGAATAGTCCAAAGCATGGTCCACTGCCCCCTGAAAGGAGTTGAATGGGCCTGTTCACTGCCAGATGTCTCCTTGCCTAACGCTGTCCCTAGGAACTTCAGCGGGCCTGAGACTCCGAAGAGCCTTGCTTAGTTTCCCAGCACTAATGGCTCTGGATTAGAGAGGCGAAGTGACCTTGGCTCCCTTTCCTTGTTTTCTGCCTTGATCACACTTGTGGTTGTCTGAGGTTTGTTTTCCTACATTTATCTGTGACCTACAGGTCACCATGTCCACTGAGTCACATTCCAGCGCAGTTGCCTTCTCCTTATCTCAGGAAGTGATATGGTACCTCCTGGCACCAAGCAAGATAAGGCCTATTATTCCGAGGCTGCAGATATGCATGTGAGGGCACAGGAGTGGGCAGCTGCTCCCTGGGCAGGCCCAAGAGTGGATCGCTATCATAACCCCCCCCCCCCGTGTGACTAGTGGGATGCACAATCCAGCTTTAGATTTTAATCTCAGCAACGTTAAATATCTTCAATGGTTCTGATAAATAAGTAGATCGTGTAACTTATTGGGGAGCAGGAAGCAAGGAAAATGCCATCAAACGAAGAAATCTGGGCAAGGTCAGGGCTTTGAGGAGTTGGGCTATGCCCTGCACTGTGCCTAGAGAGAACCAGAAGCTGGACGGGCTGACACCGTAGCAATGGGCCCCTTGGTATCCAGCGCCAGGATGGCGAATGTGTGAAGGGGGCAGTTTTCTTGTCTCTTCCAGCTTCTGAGAGCTTTGATGTTCCTTGGTTAGTTGGCAACATTTCTTCAGTCTCTGCCTCTGTCATAACATCCTAATAACATGACGTTCCCCGGTAGCAGAGATTGGGCTTTCTACATATCATTTCACACCCTGTTGACAAAGAAAATCACATTCAGATGCAGCAGCATCCAGTAAGTATGATACGCTCGGTCCCCTGTGCCCTGGCTGTGAGCAGTGAACAGCTTATGCTCTCCTTTGAGGGGCTGTTCTGGGTTCCAGGGGAGGATCTTCTGGAGGTCAGCCATCCCAAACAAGTAAGGGATGCCAAAGGTATTGAAGGCGTAACTGTTAGACGAGAGAGGCTGTCGTTTGGAATCACTGTGCCGTGGGACCCAGGTGCCAGCCGGCCTGGCCCGATTCCTGCCTCTCTCACGTTAGTAACTGTTCAGATATGTGTTGACTGCTCTGCACTTTGTCGTCTCCACAGGCAATGCCAGCGGTAACGACTCATCCCAGTGGTCTTCCTTCACCTGGGGGAGATTTTGCCCCACCTCTCCACGAAGAAGCACTGTTTTCAGATACTTGATTGTCACAACTGGGGGCTGTTCCTGGATTTTGGTGCACAGAGGTCAGGGAGATTTCTGGCCATCAAGCCACAGACAGGGCAACCTTGCACAGTGTACAGTGATCTGTTCCAATAGTATCAAGGTTTAGAAGCCCTGTCACCTCCTTACAGGGTTATTATGAGCTTTGAAACTAGACATCAGGGTACCCATCATATGCTTGCGCCAAGTCAGCCCAATCAGTGGCAGTTCTACACACTGAAAAGCAAGGTGTGGGGCTGGAGAGATGGCAAAGTGATTAGAGGTACTTGCTTGCAAAGCCTGCCAGCCTGGGTTGGGTTCCCCAGTACCCATGGAAAACCAGATACACAGTGTGGTGCGTGCATCTGGGGTTCATTTGCAGCAGCCAGAGGCCCTGCTGTGCCCATTCTATCCCCCCTAAATAAATACGTAAAAATTAAAAAAAGAAAAGTAAGGTTTAAAAAATTATATTTATTCATTTTTGACACTTTCCAACATGCGTTTTGATCTTATTCCCTTCAGTTACCCTGTCTTATCCCCTCCCACTAACATCCTTCTGCCCCATTACTCCCCACCTTATTTTCATGCCTGTTTTTTCCTTTGGCCGGCGAGTTGAGTCAGGGTTGCCTGCGTGATCATGAGTGGAAGGTTTATTTACTGTGGCTATACCACAGCTGCAGCCGAGGCTCTTTCTCTTTCTCAGGAGCCCTTAGCTGCCACTAGCTGCTCTAGGAGGTGTGGGGTCTTAGGAATCTTTTCCCATCCGGGATGAAATACCGACTCCATCTTGTGCAGGAAACCATAGCTTCTGTGAGTTCATGAGGGTAACAGCCATGTTGTATCTAGAAGACAACATTTCTAGCTCTCTTCCGCAACCTGTGGCTCTTACATTCTCTCTGCTCCCTCTTCCATGAGGCTCCCTGAACCTTAGCTTAGATTTCCTGTTTGAGGCTGAGCACAAAGTAGTCACTCCTTCTTAGAAATTTTCCAGCTATGGGGCTGGAGAGCTAGCTTAGCAATTAAGGCACTTGCCTGTGAAGCCTAAGGAACCAAGTTTGATTCCCTAGGACCCATGTATGCCAGCATCTGGAGTTTGTTTCCAGTGGTTGGAGGCCCCTGACATGCCTACTCTCTCTGCCTCCCCCCATAAATAAGTAAATAAAAATATTGTAAAAAACAAATTTTCCATCTATGGATCTTTGCATTAACCTCTGTCCATTGTAGTAAGAAACTCCCATGATTCAGGCTTCAAGCAGTACTAATCTAACAGAACAAATATAGATATTTAGAATGCAGTTATGCTGTCTCTTTAGCATAGCCACTTTGTGTCTAGAAGACAGTGTTTCCAAAGCACTCCTTCCCATCCTTTGGCTCCTCAAGTGTTCTCTGAACCTTGGCTGTTATGATAGAAAAGTCTCATTTCATGCTGAGCACTTGACTATTACTTCTTAGCACTTTGAGTTTTGAGCCTCCCCAAGTAGTCACTGGCACCTGAAAAGAGAAGCTTCTCTAGCCCAAAGAAAGAGCCATAACCATAAGTATCTAGAAGGCAATTTGGTGAGTATAACATATCTAGCCAAACAACAGTAGTAGCTTCCCCCTCCCCCAGGGCTTAGGGCCTTCTCAGCCATAGGCTTTTAAGTACATTTTCAGTAGCAGGTATGAATTCCCTCCTGTGGAGTGGGTCTCAAGTCCAATCAGAGAGCAGTTGGTTACTCATATGACAAAATACCACTATTGCACTAGTTAGCACATCTTGCCTGGCTGACCAATTCTGCAGCCTGGAGGCTAACATAGGACCCTAAGATAAGGTCCAAGGTAAAGACTGTGGATGAATTTTCTCTCCCTGTAGGCTACCCAGCACTTTCCAGCATGATGGCAGCTATAGTCAGAAGGGAGAAGGCCTCCTGCTGAGTTCTAACTTGATTGCTCAGTGTCCTGCAACTGAAACTTGCCAAATACTTTTTTTTTAAATTTTTTTTATTAACAACTTCCATGATTATAAAAAATATCCCATGGTAATACCCTCCCTCCCCCCACTTTCTCCTTTGACTCTCCATTCGCCATCATATCTCCTCCCCTTCTCAATCAGTCTCTCTTATTTTGATGTCATGATCTTTTCCTCCTATTATGAAGCTCTTGTGTAGGTAGTGTCTGACACTGTGAGGTCATGGATATTCAGGCCATTTTGTGTCTGAGGGAGCACGTGGTAAGAAGTCCTACTCTTCTTTTGGCTCTTACATTCTTTCCGCCACCTTTTCCACGATAGACCCTGAGCCTTGGAAGGTGTGACAGAGATATTATAGTACTGAGCACTGTGGTCACTTCTTTCCAGCACCATGATACCTTGTGAATCGTCCCAAGGTCACTGCCATCTGAAAAGAGAAGATTCTCTACCAAAAGTGAGAGTAGCATTAATATAAGGGTATGAACATTAAGAGAAGTTCTTACTGGGCAGTTTGATAAGCATAGTATATACATTTAGCCAGATAGCAGCAGACATTACACCCCTAGAGCTCATGACTAACCCCATTTTTTAAAATTTAAATTCGTTTACAAGGTAGTATGCTTCCATGTGGCTCATTCATATGTCCTCAGTTTCAGTTCATCCTTCCGCCACCTTTTTCTCACCGTCATCCCCCTGCAACTGCCTTTGCTTAAACCTTTCCCTTCCAATATTACCCACTTGTAGTTGCATGTCCATGCCTTGCCGGACCCTCCCCTCCATAAACCCTTTCTCCTTCCTCTGTTCCCTTTCTAACTTATCGGCCTCTACATACTCTCTGACATATACCCACTAACCTAGAAATTCCAAGCTAGGGTCTGCATATGAAAGGGAGCATGTGGAACATGCGGCATTTGTTTTTCTGAGTCTGGCTTAACTCATTCAGTTTGATCTTTTCCAGTTCCATCCATTTCTGATTCATGGACATGATGCATTATGTTCTTTGATTTATATATGTTGAACCATCCCTGCAATCTATGCAATGAAAACCCACTTGATCACAGTATATGATCTTGACATGCTCTTGAATTCAGTTTGGAAGTACTCCCCTAAACATTTCATATCTATGTTCATCAGAGTGACTGGTCTAAAATTTCTTGATGTTGTTGGATCTTTATCTGGTTTTGGTTTCACAGAGTATAGAATCGTTCTTTCCCTTTTTATTATGGAGGAAGTGAAGAAGTATTAGTTTTAGTTCTTTCTTAAAAGATGGTTGAATTCTGTATTGAAGCCAGGAGGACCAGTGCCTTTTTTAGTTGGGAGATTTTTTTTTTTTTTTTTTTTTTTACCATTGCTAACTTTTTTTTTTATCTTCATCTTGTTGCTTCTTATAGATATTTTTAAATTATTGGCCTGATCTTGGTTTAATTTTGGTTGGTTATGTGTATTTAGATATTCCTCCATTTATTCAAAGTATTCAATTTGGTGAAAAAAGTTCAAAAATATGCCCTTATGGTTTGCTGAATTTTATTGGTATCTGTTGTACTTTCGATTTAATTTTATTAACCTGGGTCTTCTCTCTTTCTTTTTGTTAGTTTGGCTATTGGTTTATCTTTGATCTATATGTTTAGTGTTTTAACTGTGATGTGATATGGAGAGTTTCTTTTTTTAGTTCTGTCTATTTAGTGTTAGATATTCTTCTTGTACTGGAATGGGCATCCTTTTCTTTAAGTTTTGGGAATTTTCTACTATTATTGCCTTGAAAATATTCTCTAGAGCTGGAGAGATAGCTTAGCAATTAAGGTTTTTACCTGTGAAGCCTAAGGACCAAGGTTCGATTCCCCAGAACCCACATAAGCCAGATGCATTAATGTGGCACATGTATCTGGAGTTTGTTTGCAGTGGCTGGAGGTCCTGGTACACCCATTCACTCTCTTTGTCTGCCTCTTCCTCTCTTTGTCCCTCTATCTCAAATAAATAAATAGATGAAACAGTTTTTTAAATATTCTGTATTCTTTTGGCATAATGCTCTTCTTTTTCTATGCCTACAGTTTTTAGATTTTGCCTTTTCATGGAATCCTAAAGATCTTAAATATTCTGGTCATATATTTTTGACTGAACATACCAATTATTCTACCTTGTCTGCAGGCCCCAGTATTTTGTTCTCTCTGTATTCCATCATACTAGTGAGGCTATCCAGTGAACATTTTATCTCACTTATTGTATTTTTCATTTTCAACATCATTTAAGTTTTTTTTTCTTTGATATTTCTATATCTTTACTGAATTCCATTCTCATCTCTTCCACTGAGTTTATTTCAGGTGATTATTTATGTTCTCTTGGGACTTCTTTTATTTCTTTCTACATATTTATAAACACTAATTTTTGTAAAGGTAAACACAAATAGAAGGTGGAGCTGTAGGAACCAAAGACAAGGAACAAGTCATGGAGGGTGAAGGTGACATAGCTCAAGGTACACTGAGAAAGGGAGGCAAAGGCGTGGTAACAACTGATGTAGAATAGCTCCACTTTCCAGGAGGCTGAGGCTCAGCATCCCTCACAACTAAAATAGACTATGTTCTTCGGGAGAGGAAATTGTAGAGGGAAGGGAGGAGAAAAAAACAAAATTAAACAAAACAAGAGACAAAACATAAAACAAAGTACAAACACACCTCCCTATCACACGCACACACACACACATACACTCACGTATCCAACCAACCACAGTAGAGTGAGAGCTGAGCTGGTTTGCTAAGATGGCAATAGGTGTTGGAAACGGACAGGTGTAGATATAGAAAGAGCAACGTAGAGACAGAGGATTTGGAAACTGCCTGGCCTGGTATTTGGTTCTCATCTGGGCTTCCTCAGCTCCTGGAATGGTGTTTCTTATGCCAGAACGTCTTCTCTTGACTTGCATGGGAAGCTCTGTTCTACCTCCGGAGTCTCGGTTCTGTAGTCAGGCCCACCACGTAGGTTTGCCAACTTTCTTTCCTCTGGAGCTGAATCTGTGAGTGTGGCTGGTTCTGCAGTTGTTTCTAGCCAGAAAGTTCTCTTGTTGCAGTTCAGTCCATTTTTTAAAGTGTGTGGGTGTGGTCAATTTCTCCTCCAGACTTTGGCAAGTATCGGGGCAGGGCACATTAAATACATCATCGGGAGTGTCTAAATTTCAAATTCCAAACCTCTCAGCTGGTGCTTGCCTGCACTCTCCTGGGGAATCTTTCAACTTCAGATTTCCTTTTACAGCAGGTCTAGGAACTGGAGTACTTAGGTGGTTTCCTCTGTGGCTGTGGAGTGTTTCACAGCTGTATACAACCATATGCACTTACTAGAGTCTTCAGAATATGAAGAACAAGGCTCTCATATTCAGAGCTACATTGCAAGTATTTGAGAAACACGGAGAATGTAAACTTGAATGGGTAAAGCAAATGGGTATCTCTTCTTGGCCTTGTAGCTAAGATCAAGTGTAAAGCAGACAGAGACATAGGAGGATGCAGGGGTTAGAAGTGTGCTTATCTCATATGCCTTGTTCCTTCTACTTAAGACATCATATAATTCTTTTGCATATTATGCAACCTTTTTGGGGGGTTGGGAGGGTTGAGATCGGGTCTCACTCTAGCCCAGGCTGACCTGGAACTCACTCTGTAGTGCCGGGCCGGCACTGGTATTATTCACAGTGATCCTCTTACCTCTGCCTCCCAGAGGGCTTGGACTAAAGGTATGTGCCACTATGCCCAGCCCTTTAAATTCTATGAATCCGGAGCTTTTATTTACCTTTTACAAGTGAGAAAACTGAAACTGCCCAAGAGCTTAGTGTCTTGCCCCTGGGTTACATACCTGGGGAAGTACAGCTAGTGTATGTGGACCCAAGTCTCTTCGTCACTGAGCCCATGACTGTTGGTTGCTCTGCTATAATTCACACGTAATCACTGCAGCTAGGAAACATATTAGCCACAAATCCAGCAGTGTAGATGCTGAGGATGTGCACAGGAAGACTGGCAGGAGAACTAGGAACCACGTTCAGATTTCTCAGGAACCCATAAGGAATCTCTGACATGCTAAAGTCTCTCCATTCTTTCTGCATTTGAGGCCAGGGCTCTATTGAATTTCTTTCTGGTGTCATATATACATTTATATCAGTCCTGACACCCAGAAACAATGCAAAATCCTAAAAACGTTAATCACTTATTTTCTCTCCTAGACCTGATCATGACAAATCTTACCCCCTCAGCATAACTGAGCATCAGTGGAGAAAGCATCTAATTCAATCAGATTTGACAACAATGTCAGGAAGCTGAGAATGGAAGTATATTCCTGTAAAATTCATATACACACAAACATATACACACACATATATATGTATATGTATATATATGTATATACATGTATATACATATATGTGTGTATATATGTATACATGTATATATGTATATATATATATATATATATATATATATATATATATATATATATACACACACACACACATACATACATACATACATATATATGCGTGTATATGTTTGGAGCAGTCTAACATCACTTGAAGTTAGACAGTGATTAGAGATTAGTTGTCCTATAAACTCCAAAAGTAGCCACTAAGATAATATGAAGATAAATCACCAAGAAGGCACACAGGAGATAAAATGAAATTATAAAAGATAATCATTCTACCAATGCTGTGCATTTAGTTATCAGGGACGTGCAAATTAGTTTCCCAGGGGGATACAGCTTCATACCCAGCAGGATGACTGTAGGTAAGAGGATAGATGCTGATCAATCCTAGGACAATGGGGAGAAACATGTACACTTACACACTTCTGGAGTGAGTTTAAACCAAAAGCAGCAACTTTGTAACATCCTGGACATCATATGACCCAGGAATTCTACTTCTAGATACATTCCCAGCATAAATGAAACATGTTTACTTACAAACCTATACATGAATGTCCACAGTAGCATTATTTGAAATTATCAAAGAGTAGAAACAACCCAAATGTTTTCCAACTGACTCACAGATAAATGAGGATGGTATACAGCAGAATCCATTAAAAAGGCATGAAGCACTGACATATTTATAACACATGCTTATAACATAGATGTACCTTGAAAATATATGCTAAATGACAGAGCCAGTAGCAAAAAAATCAGACCTATAGTGAATGCTTATATTTATATGAAATGTCCAGAACAGGAAAATGTATAGAAACTGAACATAGATTAGTATTTGTTTAGGGATAGGAAGAGGATAAGAATGAGAGTGCATTATGGCAGTAGCTGAAAATACAGTGTTTCTTTAAGGACTAATCAAAATGTTTTATAACTGATGGCGACAGTTCCACAGGTTTGTGTGTACACGAAAATCATTGATTTAAATATTTGAAGTAGGTAAGGTCTACAGTGTATGAATTATATCTTTAAAAATCTGTTACAAAAACCAACTAATTCTAAAGTAGGCAGAAAAAGAGACACAAGGAACAGATGGAACAAATAAAAAACCAAAAGTAAAAGGTGTAATCTAAATCTAATGATGTCAGTCATCGCATTATGTCTAAATGGTCTTGATGCTTCAATATCAAAGACAGAATTTGAGATATTGGATAATCAAAAAAAAAAAAAAGATCCAGTTTTTCTTATCCTGCTTCTGATCACTGTAATAAAATACTTGGGACTAGGTAAATTATTATGGACAAAAATGAATTTGGCTCATGTCTTTTTTGAAACTGAGGAGACCAAGAGAATAGAGTGGGCATCTGATGTGGGTCTTTAGCATGATGTCATTTTGTGGCGGAAGAAGAAGAAAAAGGGACAAGAGAGGATGACAAGAGAGAGGAAAGGAGAGGGGGAAATGTTCACTAAAGCATGAATTAGCAGGACACGCTGTAGACAATGAAATCAACCAGCCTGTCAAGAATTACACAGGTGTACAACAGTGGCACACAGCCTCCGCAGGTAACCAACTGTTCTCTAATTGGACATGAGGAGAGAACTCACATCTGGTACTGAAAACCAAGTCAAAATCCCATTGTCAGGAAACTTGCCAACTCTAGAGAGAAATCCCCCTCCCATGTTCTCTTGAAAAGAAGAGTGGGCTTGCATGCCAAAAAACAAAACAAAATCTCTCAAATCTGCATACCCTCTTTTCACTCAAGCTCCTGTTTGGAGAATCTGCTTTATTTTACAGATGGCAGAGAAAATGGAGAAAAACCACAGTCCATCCATAAGACAAGAAGTTACCCGACTGCCCACCATGAGATGTGCCACCTCTACCACATCTGCCATGGGCCA
Source organism: Jaculus jaculus (assembly GCF_020740685.1). Taxonomy (NCBI): domain Eukaryota; kingdom Metazoa; phylum Chordata; class Mammalia; order Rodentia; family Dipodidae; genus Jaculus; species Jaculus jaculus. The sequence continues at coordinate 96,938,912 of NC_059112.1, forward strand.
GAAGAAATCGTAGGGGAAATGATCACATGAACACTGCTCTTACTGCTAGCCTGACAACCAGCTTCAGGTTGATGGTGACAAACATGGTGACCCATCAAAACCTATCAAAGCAGAAATCCAGGGGCTACAGAGAACTCAACGCTAAGTTAGACTGCCAGCAAACCTGCCATGGCTCAGAGGACACTGTGGGAGAGGGACCAGAAAGATTGTAAGAGTCACAGAACGTGTGGAATACCCTGAGGCTCCATCCTCTGCTCCCCCACGGGGACTGACTGAGCTGGGGCCAAGGGATAAAAGAGAATAACCTGTTAGAATTAACATAAAATAAAAGTTAATATTAGAAAAAGATCTTAGATCACTGAGGGAGTGTCCTTGAAGCAGATATTAGGACTCCAACTCCTCTTTGGATTTTTTTGCTTCCTAGCCACCATGAAGTAAACAGAAGTGCCCTGCTATGTATGGGCTACTGCCATAAAGACTGATGCTGCCATGGGCCCAAAGTAACAGAACCAAATGAACCAAACCTGAAACCCTGGGCCCAAACAAGCCTTTCCTCCTTATATATTGACTACCCAGGTATTGCTGTCAGTTTTGCATTGCTGGCAAAAAAAAAAAAAAAAAAAAAACACTAGACCAAGAGCAGCCTGTGGGAAGAAAGGGTTTATTTTGGCTTATAGACTTGAAAGGAAGCTCCAAGATGGCAGGTACAAATAATGGCATGAGCAGAGGGTGGACTCACCTCCTGGCTAGCATTATGTGGACAATAGCAGCCAAAGAGTATGCCAAACACTGGCAAGGTAAAGCTGGCTATAATATCCATAAGCTGGCCCCAACAACGCAACACTTCCAGGAGGATCCAGTTCCCAAATTGCCACCAGCTGGAGACTCAGCATTCAGAACACAGAAGTTTATGGGGGACACCTAAATCACACCACCATGCCAGGTATTTTGACACTATGATGGCCATATGACTACACAAACTTCACAGTGTTTTCCTAAGAAAGGGTGGTATTGTGAGACAGTCCATATAATGGGGCAAATAAGTGCTGTCTGTATGGCCACTTTGCAGCAGTCTTTATGCACATTAGTAAGCTAAAGGCCATGAGAACATCTGCAGCCACGAGATTCATTTCAGTTGTTTCAATCCAGTAATTTGTGATCATAAGTGTATCTTGAAGAATGTTCCATGGTGCCTTCTGAGGCTCCCTAAAACTTATTTTCTGCCCACTTTGGGGAGGAAAGAGCCAAATAAATGCTGTGTGTATGGCCTCCTCTCAGAGGTCATAGCTCTCTTCAGAATCATTTGCAGTTGAAGTGCTTACATTCACCAGAGGCAGCAGGATGTGGAAAAGGAGTGGGCCCTGGGTCCAATGCGTGATTCCCCAGCCAGTAATGACTCTGCCTTTCAAGGCCTCATGTAGCGCTGGGCTCTGGGCTCTCCTACCCCTATAATCCCTACAGTTCAATGGAGTGAACATGCTTAGTTACTTATCTTTGGTTGGTACATTTTAGCAGTTTTATTGAAGTATAATTTACATAATATACTACATATATGTGTGTGTGTGTGTGTCCCTTTAATTGTAGGAGTACATAATGCAATATAACCCACTTTAACAGGAGTGAGTGTGTTTTTAAGACTGCTATTAACACTGGCCATTGGAGTGAGCATGCTCCAATACTTTTTGCCTCATTTCCACTTAGACCTGAGGAGGTTAGAGCCCCACCATCAAGTATGGCCTCTGCAGATTTCTATCCAACACTTATACTTAGATCTCACTGACCTTCTGATGGAACTGGTCTGGGGAAGGGCCTGGACAATAAGGTTGGAATAAGTGTTCTATGTTCTTCCAGGGTGAAAGACCACTGCCTGTGAGATGCCTTCCCACTGTAGCCTTTCTTGTAACCTTTGTGGTTTGTGACCTTCATAAGCCCCACTTCTACATGGGACTGCATGCCTGCTCTTAGGAATATGTGCTTGCCTATGGAACAGCAAGCAACAGCTTTTGTCATTAAAAAGAAGGCAGTCAAACAAAACAGCCCAACAAAGGGAAAGCAATATATGCAACTCTACATACCGTTGCTTGCCAAGATTCTAGGCTTGAGGTCAGCATTTTCTTTTTCTGGAGAGACATTAGCAAATGTGAGAGCATGTTCACAGTGGCCTTTAACTGAGAACTTCTGTTTGATATTATAGAGTGACAGGCAGAGAAATGAGAAGGGAGCGATTTTCCACAGAGAAGCGCAATGGTGTTTAATGCTATCTCTGGAGTCTCCTAAATCCATCTTCCTCACAGGCATCAGGTCACGCTCTGGAGATGTTCCAAAGATTTTGGAGACCCACTTAAAAAAAAAAAAATATATATATATGTATGTATATAATTGACAACTATACTTATAGACAATAAATCATGGTATTTTCTTCCCCTCCCCCACTTTCCCCTTCATAACTCTGCTCTCTGTCACATCCCCTACTTCTCTCCATTAGTCCTTCTTTTAATTTGATGTCATCATCTTTTTCTCCTATTGTAAGGGTCTTATGTAGGTATTGCTAGGCACTGCGAAGTCATGAATATCGAGGCCAACTTCTGTCTGGACAGTTGCATTGTAAGGAGTGGTGCCCTTCCTTTGGCTCTTACATTCTTTCCGTTATCTCTTCTGCAATGGACCCTGAGTCTTGGAGGGTGTGATAGAGCTGTCTCATTGCTGGACACTCCTCCGTCCCTTCTTCTCAGCATTATGTTTCCATTTGGGTCATCCTGTGGTCACCACCATCTGAAAAGAGAAGCTTCTCTAACCAGAAGTGAGAGTAGCATTAATGTATGAGTATGAACATTAAGAGTAGTGCTCTCGGGGCATTTTGGTGAGAATAATATATGCAGTTATCCAGACAAGAGCAGGCTTTATTCCCCTAAGGCTCATGACAACTTGGGGACCCATTTCTAAGAGAGGTGAGGCTGTGGGGCCCTGGGGGATTCCACCAGGCCTTCAGTTTACCAATATTTGGGAGCAGCATGGCTACCAAAGAATAGCAATGGCCATGTTGAAAGAAAGGAACAGAGGAGAAACAGGCCAGAGCATCATGAGGCTGAACAGGTGTGGGCATGGTGACCAGGCTACTGCTTCTGCTTGGTGAGCCTGGGTGGGAGGCAGGGAAGGTGAGATCTACCTGCTATTCTTATACTTATGGGAGCCTCACTTTTGTTCCTTAGCTCCAGCACAGAGCCCGAGGCTGAGCTGAAGGCGCCCCCACACCCCACTTCCAGCAGTATAGGCTCCAAGAGCACCGTTTTAGCTGGCCAAAAGGAAGGAGTCGCTGCCTGGCCTCCCTTTCTGCTGGACTGTGTGGAAAGAGAATGCCTCCAATTTTCCAGAAGCCAAAGTAATGGAATCTCCTAAGAAGAGTATTTCTCAAATACTTAAATTCAGTAAACAAGAATAAACTGTTCTGTGAGGAAGAAGACATCTAGAACTAACTGGAATTTTTGCTTTTTAGGAGGAAATAAATAATGCCAGCGGGAGCTTCATTTCCTAAGTGCAATGGTGAGAACCTCATTAACTGTGAAGATTAATGAACATTATTTTCTGAAATAATTACTCTGGAGGGGAAAACACAGTGTCTCTGGTGGTAAATGCTCTCTAGTTGGGTGTGCAAATGAGATCCTTATCCTGTTGGGACTTTGCCATTTACGATGATCCCCAACCAAATATACAGTAAGAAATAAAATGTCTGTGGGAATGCATTTAGGATGTCAGGAAAATGACAAAGGACCAGCCATGAAATGAAACAGTAAGTCAACAGAAAGCTTTGAAAGAGACATCTGAGTTCCCTGGAAGTTGTGGATGGAAATTCTGGTTTCCGACTGTTAGCAACCTTTGATTGAATGGTTGATACTTAGCCACCCTATCAAATTGAAATGAATTATTGCAAAATGTTTTGAGTTCTTACCACATGCTTGGCCCTGAACTAGACAATGGGCCATAGTGATGAGGTAGGGCCCTAATCTCTTGGAACTTCTGTGCACATAGGAGGGAGGCCCTCGGGAAGAAATGGAATTGGTACTGCAGGCAAGAGTACCAAAGACATCCTGAGATGGGCATGGTGGAGTATGCCTTTAATCCCAGCACTAGGGAGACAGAGCTAGAAGGATCACCATGAGTTCGAGGACACACTAAGACTTCATAGTGAATTCCAGGTCAGCTTTGGCTGGAGTGAGACCCTAACTTGAGAAAACAAACAACCAACCAACCAAACAACAACAATCCCCCCCATAAAACAACCCCCCTCCAAAAACCTAAAAGACTTCTTGAAAGATGTGCTGTGAGAACCAGTGATGGGTGATGGAACACTCAGAGACCTATGAAGACCTGAGCCCCTGTAGTCCACTGACAGGTGTCCAGGTTCCTGTCCACGCCTTCATGCAAGACTGGGTTCATATGTTTGGGGGACCTCTTGTTTTCACTAGTGTTAGTGCTCTGAACATTGAGGAGTTCCAATATTTTAGGCCATACTTGTCCCTAGTCATAGATTTTGGAGAGGGCCTGAATTCTACTGTAGTTGGCATACCTGTGGCTGGAAAGCTTCCTGCGCTGGAGTCCTGCTCATGAAATTCTGAGCAGAGGGAGGTCCAAGGGCAGTGATGGATACTTGGTGTCTGTCCACAGCTTGTTGGTGGGGCCTCATTCTCAGATGCCAATGGAGCCATATCACTAACCCAACACTTTAGAAAACAACACATTTTTTTGACCACCACAGCTCCAAAAGCTGCTGGTTTAGCCTTGCACCTAGGGGGAAAATTATATTTCCTCTGTAGTTTCATCTATTAGCCAGACATTAAAGGAAGGGGTTAACAACATTCCTAGGATGTTTCCCCCTCTCTCTCCCGTCTCTTCTATTAAACAGTACAGTGAGGATGGGCATGGTGGTTCACACCTTCAATCTGAGCACTTGGGAGGCAGAGGTAGGAGGATCACTGTGAGTCTGAGGCAAGTCTGGGACTAGAGTGAGACCCTACCTTGAAAACAACAACAACAAAAAGTACTTGAAAACTGGATGTCATGGCATATGCCTGTAATCCCAGAATTTATGATTAAGACAGGAGGATTGCTGAGTTTGATTCCATTCCTGGCTATATAATAAGAAACAAAACAAAGAAAAGGAAGGGTAATCTAACTGACATAGTCATTTTTTAAATTTTTATTTATTTATTTGACAGAGAAAGAGGAAGAGAGAGAGAGAGAGAGAGAGAGAATGGGCACACCAAGACCTCTAGCCACTGCAAACAAACTCCAGATGCGTGCACCCCCTTGTGGATCTGGCTAATATGGGTCCTGGGGAATCTAACCTGGGTCTTTTGGCTTTTCAGATAAATGCGTTAACCGCTAAGCCATCCCTCCAGCCCTTAACTGACCTATTTAGAATGGAGTGGTGGTGGTATTTAAGTGCTAGAAGTACAAGTGTGTTTAAAAGTCTCAGGGAACCAAAGGCAAGTATCTGGGGTCGTGAAGCGGGAGCCATGTTAAGATAAAGAGTGTAGAGTCACAGGCTGTCTTCCTCTGAATCAGGCAGAAGTTGTTTTGGTCCAGTGGTGGGAAATCTTCAGGGGTAGGAATCCAAAATAAATATTAAAAATAAATCACTATTATCCTTTCCAGCAAGTGATTATTTTCCTATTTATTCACCAAATAAGTTATAGTTTTATAAATAGAATGCCTGCATTTGGCCTCAGTGTATACTTAGCAGCCTTTTCTTTATTCACACATGTACACAAAAAATCCCCCACAGAACACTCATAAATCAAAGCCAGTAGTAGATAAAAAGAATTATATTGCCACAATATCACTCATGAGATTTATCTAGACATGAAGATTGTTTCAGCATTTGAAAATTTATTAATGTACCATGTCATATCAAAAATGAAAGAAGATGACACATGATTTTATCAATAGATCCAGAAAAACGTTGAACAAAAATCCAATATTTATTCATGATATAAACTCAGCACACTAGAAATACAAGGAACTATTTCAAATTGATAATGAACATCTATAAAAAGCTCTCAGAATATTATTTTTAATGTTGAGAAACCAGAAGATTTCCTACTAAGGTTAGGGACAAGGCAAGAATAATCCTTGCTGGATGATCTAGCTAATGCAGTAAGACAAGAAAAGTCAAGAAAGGGAATATATACTTGGAAGAAATAAGGTGGACTTTTAATGTACACCATACAGTGGTGTTTGGATAAAGGCAAAATGAACTCACAATAGGCCAAATGTGATTTAATAGAGGGTCAGAGTGATGTGTTTGAGCACTTTCCCCACTGACTGTACTCACAGCTTTAACTTAGATTGAGGCAGTCCAAGCTATGGAGAATCTGAGCATAAGACAGATCATGAGTTCACATCAGACTAGATCATGAGTTATTTGTTTATCAGGAAATCTTTGGAGAAGCTGTGTTTCCAGCCTTCAAGAAGTTCCACCCAAGGTGCATAGTTTTCCCTGTCCCCAGGCTTAGCCTGTGCAAACATTAGTATTTTGCCAATTAGCTTGATCTCCACAATTTTGCTCATAGAAGACATGACTTTCTATGTAGAAAATCTGAAACAGATGATCAGCTATAGTGTATAAACAATTATATCAAAGTCTCAAGTTACAAGGTTAATATATAACAATCATTTCCCCACATACCAGGAATGCACATGAAAAATTTGATATAAAAATGATACACATTAGGAGCTGGAAAGATGGCTTAGCGGTTAAGCGCTTGCCTGTGAAGCCTAAGGACCCCGGTTCGAGGCTCAATTCCCCAGGAGCCACGTTAGCCAGATGCACAAGGGGGCGCACGCATCTGGAGTTCGTTTGCAGTGGCTGGAAGCCCTGGCGCGCCCATTCTCTATCTGCCTATTTCTCTCTCTGTATGTTGCTCTCATCTCAAATAAATAAATAAATAAACAACAAAAAAAATCAAAAAAATTACATACACTAGCATCTTCTAAAATGAAGTGCTTTAGCATGTATCTAATGAAACAAATGCAAGATCCACATCAGAAAATGTATAACTCTGATAAGCAATAAGAGGCGTAAATGAAGTGAGAGAATTCCATGTCTATGGATAGGAAGGCTCAATATCATCAAGTTCCTTGAAATTTGATTTACAGACTCAATACAATGCTAAGCAAAATCTCAGTAAACTGTTTTAAATTATTTAAAATTTAACTTATTTTAAATACTGAAAAAAGCCCAATCATATGCATAGACTAAAGACACAGAGTAATCAATTAAAAACTAAAGGAGAAGAATGGAGTTGGGGGCTGACACTACCTTTTGTTGAAACTTAGTACAAAGCCAAAGTAATCAAAGACAGTAGGGGATTGTGATAAGAACAGACAAATAGCTTGAGGATGTGGCCTATTGATAGGGTGCTTGTTTGAAATGCATGAGGCCCTGGGTTCAATCCCCAGCACCAACAAACAGGACAATAAAGGTGATCAGAAAGCCCAGAAATTGATCCACACAAATGTAGGCAAAAAAAATAAATAAATAAAATTTGTTTGACCCTCAGTCTTGGTATGCATCCCAAGATTGCCACTCAACTCACAATCCTCCTGCCTCAGCTTCATTAAAAATTTAAAATGCATCATAGATATATTTCAATGTCAAACATAAAGTATAAAACTACTAGAAGATACTATAAAAAAGTCTTGATGAGTTTGGGTTTGGTGATAAATTTTTAGGTATAATAACAAAGGCAAAATCTATGAATAACTGACAAACGGGACTTTTAAAATTAAAAACTCTATTCACCACAAGCCTCTAAAAGAGAATAAAATTGCAAAATACATATTTGATAAAGGACTATGTTCCAAAATATACAAAGAACCCTACAACTAAAAAAAGAAGCAAAACTTGGTTGATGTGAAAAAATTTAAAACTGGGCTGGAGAGATGGCTCAGCAGTTAAGGTGCTTGCTAAAAAGGCTAGTGACCTTGGTTCAATTCCCCAGTACCATGGCCAAGGCCAGAGGGGATCCTAGGATGTTTTTCACTTTCCTCTACGGTCAGCCACATTTCAGATCAGCTAGAAAGAGAGGCACTTTGATGGGTGCAGATGCAGAGCAGGCATGTGGAACCTCAAGCAGTGGGTAGAGACGCCACAGTGGCCACCAGAAAGCCCACGAGGAGTCAGGCAACGCTCTGCGACTTGCTCAGAGTCGGAAGGTCCTGAGTGGTCCTGAGTCTGAGGTGGTAGAAAAGGTGGCATATGCTGGGCGCTTACGGCTGCAGGGAGGAGCAAGGAAGGAGGCGCAGGATGCCCACCCTGCTGTGCCCCACCCCCCCGCAGCAGCATCTCACACAGAGCAGAGGAGGATGGCTGGCTGCTGGCCATGGATCAGCGAGGCTGAGATAAGAGCATGCCCACCCTGCCTGGCACTCAGAAGTGTGGTGTCAAGCTGAACACTGAGCGTGGTGGGTCAGGAGCTGCCCAGGAGACAAAAGAGAGGTGGGGGGGGGCACTGGGGAATTCTGTTTCCCCCCTTCCTCTCAGATCCTCTGGGTCTTCTCCCTCATGACTGTGAGGCAGGGGGATGCTCTGTAGAAAACACCGAACATCCACAGTGACAATTCTTCATGTTTCTTTTTTTTTTTCCAGAGTTGATGCTTCATTCTGAGCAACTCAGCTGTCCCAGGACCATTACCTGCGGCTGTTCAAGGGGAGGCCCCTGAACCCTAAAATTTCCCTGTGACCCAACTGAAAAACAAATAAAACACATCCCCAAGAGAAAGCCCAGTCTAGAGAGAACATGGCTGCTTGTCAGTGGATGGGAACAGGGCTGCACCAGGGGCGTTGGCATGTGTTGCAGCCGAGTAACAATGCCCCAGCTTCGGCGATGCTCCTGCTGTGAGGCCACGGTGAGGTGCCAGAGCCAGCGTCCTCTCTCCTGCCCCGTGGATCACTGGGTCCTCCGCGAGTGGCCGCTCTGCCCCAGGGTGTCTGCTGGGCTGCTCCGGGGTGAAGGACGCAGAGAGCTCTCCACACCAGCAAGTCAGCCGTACTCCAGCGTGGTTGCCGGGCTCCCTGGCTTGGGATGGACGACGCTGAGGAGCATGCTGGGACGCCTGGCTGGCTGGGCTGGACACAGTCTCTACAGGCTGCTTGCTAGCTCAGTGCTAGATACTCAGAGATGGGAATGCAAGTGCTCCTGCTATTTGGGGTGTCTGTAGCCAGATTCCATGGCCAGGTGTGGAGGTCACAGGGGCTTCCATTGTTGCTGTCCACCTATATGCCACATGTCACAACACACAGTGAGGTAGGATCCCTGCTAATGCCTTGGCTTTCCACAGTTTGGAACAGGGAAGGCCTACTCTGGTACAGATCTATTGTTGAGATCATTGTATTCAACCAACATTCATCTTATCCAGTGCACAGGGTTGGTGCCAAGGGCACTGCCATTACCTGGCTGGATGTTATAATTGCCTTGGAAGTGAGTGTTGCTTTGTAGCAATCCTGGGGACTGGCGTTTGTGGATTGCAACATTTTTCCTATTCCTCTTTCAAGTTTTACACTAACCTGTGCTTTCCAGGCAAGTTTCTCAGAGTAAGTTACCTTTATGCTTGAGGCTCATTCCTTTCCTCTCCCTTTTATTTTAGCATGCAGTGGTTTTCCTTATTTCATTTCTATGTTACTGCTGGCCTGTAAGCTCTGGACAAAGAAGAATTAGGAATTAGAAATCATTGTATTTCCAGTGCCCACCACATGGTGTTGAAGTTGAAAATCGACCAATGCTTTCTCTTCTTAACTTCCACCACTTTCCCTTGTCCCTCATCACCGCTTACATTTGAAAGTGCTGACTAAGAAGCAAAAGTCCACTGACCTGGTCCTCCCTGACCAGACCCCAAGTAGGAACTATTTTGTAAAGGGCAGAGGCCACTCAATGTGGCATTTGGCAAGGATGATGTAACCTCTGCCCTTTGAGATCTCAAATATCAAGTGTGATCGTAATATCCTTGGAAAGTCAAGTACAATTGGCTTAAGCTTCCATTCTTTGTATAATGAAACCCCTACCCAGCCTCTCATTCTCAATAGGGATTCTCAGAAGTCAAATACATTATCATATTATCTCAATCTCATTTTTTGTTTCCTTGGATCTCTCTGTTGTCTCTTGTGTTTTAGCTGTTCCCTTCTAACTATAACCCAAGAGGTTCAGCTCCTTTGGCTAATTCCCTCCAGACAGAACTCATCAGTGAGCACTGTACATCTTATAAAAGACCGAATGTGTGTATATAGGAGTGAGAGAGGAAGAAATATATATATAATAACACAGTAGATTAGACTATTAGACATCATCCATTTTCTCATCTTCTGGGGCTCTTTTCCCTCGGCTTACACTTCAAAATGAGGAATTGATCATTGTGGTGTTAGCTGCTACCTTAACTTGTTGGGCCCCTTTACTCCCTTCACCCCTTTAAGCCTTCTCTCCATCCTGGCTTGCCTTACTGCCAAATAAATGAATAAATATATAAGTAAACTAATTAAAACAATTAAAAATCTCATCTTTTCTGCAAAAGTGATTCCTTTGTGCTTATTTATTGAACCATGCTAAGCTGCACATATAAAATATAAAATCAATTAGTTCCGACGTATGCAACTACAATGTCTCAAACAACATTTCTATCACCCCCTTAAGATTTTTGTGTGCCCTTTTCAACCCATTCCTCCTTTAAACCCATTCTTATCTACCACTACTATATTGTGTCCACATGCACATTCATTTATATTTTGCAGTATATTCTCTCTTTTCTGGAAATTCTTCACTGCTGTTGCTTTTATTAATATTTTATTGCCTTTTTGTTCAGCAATATCACACGAATTGTTTATTCATTTATTTAATACTTGTTCAGCAATATTCCACTATTTATTTATTTAATAGTTGTTCAGTAATATCCCACTAATTATTTATTCATTTGTTTAATGCACCAATATGTTTTATGTTATTATAAGGAAATACCTTGAGCTAGGAACTTATTTTAAAAAGTGGTTTAGTTCACAGTTCTGGTGGGAGGGCCTGAGAAGAGGGTAAGGCTTGGGCATTCTTATTATCCAGTCAGATTAGCTTGCCTGAAAAAAAAAAAAAAAACTCCAGCAGAAGAAGGTCTCATAGGTAGAGTCGGATAAGCCACTGACTTCCTTGGTGCTGGCTGAAATCCTGCTAGAGATAAGATCTAATCTCTAGCTTCCCCAGAGATCAGCAATCCCCTCCTCCCACTCACTTTTGGTCTAAGCGCTTCTGAGGGTCCTAACATCCCTACCTGTAACATTTGGCCAACCTGAGCCGCTACTCATTTTACATCTAAAGAACCTCTGGGGCCGACCTGCAGAGAATTGGAAGCAAAAGCTTTGGTTATATCAGTTAGGTAAGACCTATTCCTCAGAGTATGTGAACAGCCCCAGGGCAAAGTGTTCAAGGGTACCGAGGCTATCACTTTTTTGTTTAGCCCCATACTCTAGCTCCAGGAATCCTCTCTAATGCAAGAGGCCCTTTAATTTTTAATTTAAGTTATCCTTTCACAATGTGATCCAAAAAGTGTTCCAAGTTTTGGAAAGCAGCCTATACTTCCCAATAGCAGTTCCTTCCTTTTTAGTTATTAAATGCTTAAAGAAACATGCCCTTATTTTCTCTTGTGCAAGTGAGCAGCATTATGTATGTGGTGGTCTGAATATGATTGCATGCCCCCCATAAAGTCAGGTGTTTAAGCAAGCTTATAACTTGGGTCTCCCATCACCTGGCTGGAGGGGGTGTCACTGGGGGAGGATCCTGAGGTCCAGCCCAAAGGTGTGTTTGGGGCCGGATCTGATTCCAGCCCGAAGGTGTGGGTTGCAGTGTGGGCTCTGGCAGTGGGGATTCCTGTCTGCCGCTATTTGGTTTTGCTGGCTGCTGGTGGCATTTCTTTCTGCTTGGTTCTATGACAGGGAGACAGCTTCTTTAACCACTGATGGAATCCCGCTGGATCTGCGAGCTTGAAATAAATCCCTTCCTCCCAACAAACTGTGTTTGGTTGGACATTCACCCCAGCTTTGTGGAAGTGACGGTGACATCCACAAGAGCCCACAGGAGGTGGTGCGAGCTCTCTTTTTAGCAGCCCACAATTCGCGCACATTAGTGGATGTTGGCAAAGGCCTAAAGTGGTGGTAGAAATGAATTAGTTCTAGGACGTGAGGGCAAACCGGGTCTCACTGGGTGTGCCCTGGCCTTCCTCCCTATGTCCCTAAAACAAAATGTAGGCACATCTCACCCAGGGAGGTCCCACGCAGCCTCTACCCAAGTACAGCCAAGCCCTTGGACCAGGCAGGAACCCGGTGTGCAGAACAGCAGTGGGCATCACCATCTCCCAGGTCTCCTCCCAGCGGCTGCGGCGTTGGCCCCGCCCCAAGCCCTAATCCCCGCCCCCCTGGCGGCGTGGCCACGCCCCCGCGCCCTCGGATTGGCTCTCCACCCCGCCTCGTCCCGCGGCCCCGCCCCCGCGCGTCCCCCTCCCAGGGGATGCGGAGTCCAGAGGTTTCCGCGCGGGAGAGGAGGCGTGGCCTCCGGGCGGAGGCGGGCGGTCGGCGGGGATCTGGGCTCCGACGCCCCGGCCAGCGGCGGCGGCGGCGGCGGCGCGGGGCTCTGAAGGCGCTGGGCGGCGGGCGGATCCCGCGCGCCTCCCACTGTGCGTGGATCCACGCCGCGGCGGAGCGACGCGCGAGTCCCCGGTGCGGCCCGGGGCTGGCCGAGCTCCTCCGCCGCTCACGACGGGTCCCTGCCCGCTCCAGAGGGCCACGCTTGACTTTGTTGCCGTCCCTCCGCAACCCCAGCGCACCGAGGCGGCGTGGAGGACATCCCCCCCCCCCCGGGGAACACACCCGCCCCTCCCCGCTACCCGGGCCCCGGACGGCGGCTGGACACCGGCTTCCTCCCGAGCTGCAGGTGGAAGAGGCGGCGAGGTGGGACGCGGCCGGCCGCGGAGGAGCTGGGCGCGGGAGTCCATCGGCCGGTCTTCGGTGCCCTCACCCCCGGTCTGCACCGGGTGCGCGAGTTCCAAAGTGTCCGGCGTGGAGTCGGGGGGGGGTGGACTCTGGTGTGCGTTGTCGGGAGCCTAAGTGAGGAGTGGCCTCCAGCGCCCAGTGTGTCCAGGTGAAGGGACGCTGATGGCGATCAGTCTCTTCGTGACACAAGTGCCTTTATAGCCTCTTTTGGACCCCGGGGAGAGTGTGGTCAACAAAGCGGACGTCTCCACTTGGAAAATCCACGTGGGCCAGCCTCCATGCATCTTGCATGGTTTTCAGAAGTTCACCTGTCCGTCCCCCACCACCACCACGATCACCGGATCACCGCCGCCACCACCCCCGCTAGTCTGAACTCAGGCACCAAGTAGGAAGTGCGGAGAGCTGACTGATTCATTTAGTCACTTTCCCTGTGGATTTCTAAGTGGCCAAGCAAAAGGTTAATTTTAAACACTAAGCATGGACGATTTTGATGCTTGTCTGCGGTAGCAACTTCTACTCCTCAGCCCCGGATCCTTCCACTCGGTGCTTTACAGGCCACTGGGCTTCTTCCTCAGCCAGAGTTGTGTCGTAGAGGCCTTCCTGGGCCCCCCTGGTCTTGCTCGGCTATGGGAAGCACCCTGGGCTGCCATCGCTCCATTCCCAGGGACCCCTCAGACCTGTCCCATAGCCGAAAGTTCAGCGCCGCCTGCAACTTCAGCAACATCCTCGTCAATCAGGAAAGGCTCAACATCAACACGGCCACCGAGGAGGAGCTCATGACCCTGCCCGGGGTGACACGTGCCGTGGCACGAAGCATCGTGGAGTACAGAGAATACATCGGTGGCTTCAAGAAGGTGGAGGACCTGGCACTGGTCAGCGGTGTGGGTGCCACCAAGCTGGAGCAGGTCAAGTTTGAGATCTGTGTGAGCAGCAAGGGTAGCTCTGCCCAGCACTCTCCCAGCTCCCTGCGGCGGGACCTGCTGGCCGAGCAGCAGCCTCACCACCTGTCCACGGGGGTGCCCCTCACGCCCCGGGTCAATATCAACACTGCCACCCTGGCTCAGCTCATGAGCGTGAGGGGCCTCACGGAGAAGATGGCTGTCAGCATCGTGGACTACCGCAAGGAGCATGGCCCCTTCCTCAGCGTTGAGGACCTGGTGAGGATGGATGGCATCAACGCGACCTTCCTGGACAGAATAAGACATCAGGTGTTTGCGGAGAAGTCCAGGCCCCCATCTACCCACACCAACGGGGGTCTGACCTTCACAGCCAAACCTCACCCCAGTCCCACCTCGCTGAGCCTGCAGAGTGAAGACTTGGACCTGCCTCCGGGGGGCCCCACGCAGATTATCTCCACCAGGCCCTCGGTGGAGGCCTTCGGAGGCACGAGGGACGGGCGGCCCGTGTTTAGGCTGGCCACCTGGAACTTTCAGGGCTGTTCCGTGGAGAAGGCCAACAACCCTGGGGTGCGGGAAGTGGTGTGTATGACGCTCCTGGAGAACAGGTGAGCTCGGGAACCAAGTGTGCCAGGGCCGGGAGGGTGAAGGGTGGTCTGGCATGGCCTCTTCTGTGGATGGAAATGGGTTCAGTCTGGGGCTAGGGAGGAGAAAGAACGTTTGCTCTGGAGGTCTGGGCCAATACTGTCACCTGAAGGTGAGTGCTGTGAGATGGACCCCCTAATGTAGGGGTAACTGAAGGTTGAGTGGGTGGTACTGCTTGGTTTATAAGGCTTCATAGAATCGGACACTCAGCCTGGGAAATGGGGTGCTGTTTTGCCTGGGGAGAGAAAAGCTTTTTTTTTATGAATGAGTGGGAAAATCATATTTTCTCTCATCAAATACATTTATTTGTGTGTACAAAAATCATCTGAAAGACCAGGGGTTAACTAGAGCATTGTGAATAAATTACCATTCTTTTTCTTTATTGGACATAAACGTGATTTTTAGTGTTTCATCTCTCCTGCCTGTCCCCTAGCCAAAAAGGCCAAGCTGACCTGTGTGAAAGCTGACATGTGTGAATTTTGACCAGATTATTCCATCTGAACCAAAGGAGAAGAGCTGTGATATAGGCTGTTAACAGAGAATGTTTATAATTATTCCCAGTGTTGCTTTCTGTAAGAACATCCTCAAATTCCCCATAGAGCCAAACAACACATTATAGAACTGCTGCTTTTGTTAGTAAAATCGTGTGCAGTGTAATGTCATGATAGGCTTTGGGAAGAAAATAAATACTATAGTGGTTCCTTCTGGGTCAGAAATCCTTAGATCCTGGTCTTGAGGGGAGCTGACTTACCATCTACCTGAGGGGTACTGCTGGTGGCTCCTTGCTGACTTCTTTTGCACAGTAGTAGTTGATAAGCTTGGCAGGGTGGCATTTTGGTGACACAGAGTGAGCTCACAGAGGGAAATCAGTGTGTTGTGACTGGTCATTAGGACAGATTAGTGAGGACAAAAGCAGGTCAGTGTGTTTTCCTATCACTGTCCCACTGGCCCATTCTTATCACTGAGGAGGGAAGGACTGTACCGTGGATCAGAGAAAGGGCCGGGAGACCCCGATCCTGTGTGGGCTGTTTGATACCCTACCTTGTTCCTTCTGCAAAGTCATCTTGCTCACTGGGAGAGCTGGCCTCAGTCCTGCGAGATTGATACACACGAGGTCTGGCTTGATTGCAGTGCTCATCCGTAGCCTCCTGGGTGCATGAGTGGGAAAAGGGAAGAGGGCAGAGGTAAGCAGGGCAGCTGCTCAGCGACTCCGGCAGGTCCTGTTAAGACCCACCGGGAGTTAACGAGAGCAGTGGTCTGGATCTGAAGTTGTCCCTAGGAATGACAGCCTGGGAAGTCAGTGTTCCCTCCAGTGTGGCCTCTGGATCAGCGCCATCAGCTACGACCCCAAAGCGCCTGGATTTCAATGTTTTAATAGCCTCTCCCAGCGCTTCTAATACACACTAGAATATTGTACTGAGAGTTATGGTGTTCCATGTTGGCAGCGTTTCTCTCTGTGCTTCACAGCACCTCCCTCTGTACCGGCTTTTCTAGAAAGTTTAGCGGTTTCATGCAGAGATTTCCAGGTACTTTTTCCCCTTCCCTCCTTCGATGGTTTTGATCATCCTTATTGGTTCCATAATATTCAATCTGTCTAGGATTAGAGGAGCTTTTGAGCTTCTAGAACATATGAGTGTGGACAGTGGCAATGGAAGGGTGAGAGCTGAATTTGGTGGTGCATGTAGGTAGTTTCATAGTCCCTCATACTCAGGGGGCTGAAACAGCCAGCCTGGCTCTGCAGTGAGGAGGGGGCCGATTAGGAGCTCCCTATGAGGAGCACCAATACTTCCAGTCCAGCATGGGGTTTGCCTATTTTTGTTAAGCTTCCCTGGGGACGATGGTTTGTCAAAGACATGTAACTGCTCTAGTCAGGCAGGAGTACATGAGAAGCTTACTCAGACCCAGCTAGGGCAGAAGGGAGCAAGTGCAAGCCATGGCCAGGTGGCCTGCACTTCCGTCAGACTCGCTCACACTTGGCTACGTGGGTCCTGGGAGCTGGTGGTTCCTGTTGCCTGGCCCCAATGTAGTCAGTATCCTGGGGATTCCGAGCGCACTGCTAGCATCTGGTAAGAAATAATAGGCTTAGGGCCTGATCTCCTACAAAGCTGGGGTGGGGGCACTTGCCTGTGCAACTGTCCTAGGACACACAGGCTGTCATAGAGTCCTCTGTGACTGGGGCCCATTCTCCAAGAGCTCTGTGTGCATCCTCATTCAGGGAAGTCTCTAAACATTTCCAGTTGCTCCTCTTATTAGTAATAAGAGACACCCTTAGTATGAGCAAGAACGGATATGGGTAGGGTTCGGGGGGCTCTTTTTCTCCCGTGTGTACACATACATTAGAATAGCTCCCAGCCTTCTGGATAGGGCTGTGCATTTCCCACCATCTTTCATGGTCACTTAATTTCCACAGTAACTCCAGAAATTAGGGCATACTTGCGCTTTATCAGTGTTTATCTGTCCCTCTGTGAGGAACCTAAAGGCAAAGAAGTTAAAATGACTTGACTCTGAAGCAGCTCATTGGTGACTCAGCTGGGACAAGGACCCAGATGCTGTGACTTCCTCGCAAGTGTCTGGTAAGCACAGCACCTTCATGCTGTCCCTTGGCTAGGTGTCCCACGCTCAGCCGAATCAAGGGGATTTGCCAGCCACAGAACTTAACGCCATTATGAAGGCATCTTAAAGCAAGCCTGAGGCGGTTCTGCAGAGGGAATGGCTGGTTCCTACTTTTCCTTCTTGTAAGTTGGCTCCAGCAGATGCATTTTTTTTTTTTTTTTTTTTAAGGCTGAAGGTGCCTGTGGGAGATGGGCACTGAAGTCATTTCTTGCCCTGGTGTGCTGTGGCCTTGGTGGGTGGGCATGGGTGAACTGTAACACTCTGTGTTTTGCATGTGAACCCTGAGGTGGGACAGCACAAAGCAGAGTAATTATAGTAACCAGGAGCCTTCAGGGACACCATGCTGGTGGCACAAAACTGATGGCTTTCATCAGATTCTTTTGCCAGAGCTTGGTCTTAGGCAATGCCCTTCCTCTTTCAGGGTTCATAAAGTATTATAAAGAGGAATGCTTCTGTAAATATCCTTGCAAAAATGTGGTGACAGCCCATGTGTGGAATGGTTGGTTAATATTTATTTATTTATTTTGCTGAGCAATCCTTCTGTTTTGAAAAGTCTCTTTGGTTACTGAAAGTCTAAACCCAGAGGGAACTGACAGATAATCCTCTGACGAAATAAGGAAGTTTTCTCCACAATCACAAGGAAATCACAAGGAAACCCCACTGTCAAAGTAGTTAGCCTTTTAATGGTTTAAATCTGATTTCTGCCTGCATCTGCATTACCAAAGCACAGGTGCATTAGTGACTGGCCGCATGCACGGTTATGATAAGAAGGGATTTTGGTCTATCAATCTTGATTAGTGGGATCAATATAGATGCAACCTGTCTGGTTATGAAAAGAAGGGATTTTTAGTCTATCAGATTTGATTAGCAGGCTCAATATAGACAAAACTTGTTATTTGATTCATTCATTAAAAAAACATATTGAACACTTACTGTGTACATATATAAACTACACCAGTAAGTTTGGCCCACTCACTTGACAGAATGAAGTAAATATGGTTCAGTTTGTATGGCTCAGAATCAAAACAGTATGGTAAGCCTAGATTTTCTATTCTGGCAAATTGCACAGTATATTTGATATTTGGTTGTATTTTTCTCATGTGAATAATAGGCTTATCTTAAGGAATGAAAGGAGAGGTATATGAGCCAAATACAACACCTAGGGACAAAATGCCTAGCAGTGGTCTTAAAGTAGAAATTGTGTTGATAGTGGTGAGTCTCAGAGGGATGAAAGAGCACACGCGAGACTTTTAGAAATTCAGATGTTGGAGTTAGGATTTAAATCTAGGCATCTGTCAGGTTTCAGGGCTGGGACTGGGTATGCATCTTTCCCAAATGCTATGTACTTCCACATCCTGCTCTTGACCCCGAATTACCTATGTTCCACGCACTGTTTCCTCCCTGTCTTGGGCTGGCTAGGTCTCAGGACATTGGGCACTGGAGGGCTTCACTTCTATCTCTGGGACCCTCTCAGGTCTCAAGAGGCTTCTGCTCCCTTCCTGTTTTTGTTCCTCCAAAGCTCAGGGCTGTAGCCAGATGTAGAGCAAATCCAGGGCACATCAAGGCCCCTCTTGGCCCCAACTATGAGTCTGAGACCTTGGGACCGACTCCAAGGCAGAGTTCCTGGTTTCGGAGCCAAGATATTCTGGGTCATTTCCAGTGAGAAAGGTGGTCAGGGATAAGGCAGTGTGAATTCATGAGAGAAGACTGAGTAAGTGACGGGGAAGTTCCCAGCGATGGGCACTGCTGAGGGCTTAGGCCACCGGGAGGACAGCCACTACTTTTGTTTGTCAAGAAAGTCAAGCTTCTTTTGGGTCTGATTTCACGGATGGGTTAAAGTTCAATACTATTGATTATCCTGGATGATATGCATCCTTTTATCATCCAGCCATTTGCTCATTCATTCAGCTGATAGTTTGGAACTTGCTCTGCATTCTGGGTGGTGAGACCAACATGTCAGCCCACAAGTGGCTTACTACCCACAGTGTGCAGGCTGAGGTGAGGTGAACAGAAACCTGTTCAGATAGGTTGGTGGGGGGATGGGGTCTTCAAGGGAGGCTTGTGCCGAGTGCTGGGGAATGGGAAGGAGTCAGGCATGGAAACTCTGGGGTTAGAAGCAGAGGCTAATGAAATTCATTTTGCCACCTTGTTCAGGATGCTGAGGCCTGACGGCAAGAAGGCCTGTGAATTTAGGGAAGAGGCTGTTGCGTGATTCGGGTGTGGTGACGGCCAAGATGGGGAAGTGGGTGGAGACCTTCTTAGAGGTGGAGACTGGAAGGACTTGCCTGTGGTTTGGGATAGTGTGAGTGTTAAGTGGTGACTTGTTTGAAAGGCGCTGAAATTCCTAGAAAACTGACCCAGAGTTCTTTTTTTTTTTAAATTTTTTTTTTTTAAATTTATTTATTTGAGAGCAACAGACACAGAGAGAAAGACAGATAGAGGGAGACAGAGAGAATGGGCGCCAGGACTTCCAGCCTCTGCAAACGAACTCCAGACGCGTGCGCCCCCTTGTGCATCTGGCTAACGTGGTACCTGGGGAACCGAGCCTCGAACCGGGGTCCTTAGGCTTCACAGGCAAGCGCTTAACCGCTAAGCCATCTCTCCAGCCTGGGCCTAGAGTTCTTTAAGAAATCCTATGGCTGGCTGACTTGCTTCCACACCGTGTCAACATGACACAGCTTGCTCCCCTGTGGCACGCTGCACGCAGACGAGGGGTGTAGAGTTGTGGGTGTTCTCCATTAGCAGGTGGAGTAAGAAGCTGGCTGTCCTCTGCTCACAAGAGGCATCTGGCAGGGCCACATAAAGTTCTTAGCATTGGTTATATGTAGAACAAAGGCATGCTTAGGGATTGTGGGCATCCACAGTGATCCATTTTCTTGTTGATTGGGCACCTGCTTAGTGCTCTCCACCCGATAAGGTCGATGGTACAGGGAAACTAGGTTTAGGGAATGTACAGTCTCAATAGGAGGTGAGAATTTGTTGGCACCTATCAAGGTGATGTGCAATACGAGGGAGGAAGTAGTATTGCTAAGGGACTTGGGAGCGTCGGGGTTGGCTACCAGTCTGGTTGGCTCCATGGGCATGTGGAGGCCAAGCCATGGAGGAAGTATGAGGAGAAAGGATCAAGTCAGGGACTTGAGAGGAAGCTCACCCGAAGGAGATTGGCATCTCAGGAGCAAGGCTGTACAAAAAACCGGGGCTCACAGCAGCTCCTCCAGACCCTCTGCCTCTTTTAGGAAGCAGTAAATTTTATCCCAGAATTTCATAAAATTCCCGGGTAGTAGCAAATGAAACATTTTACTAAAATTCAATTTGGTCATTATAGTCACTCTTGTCTGTGCACTGTACAGTCCGGCAAGGTAGAAACCTTAACACTCATGACTTCGCACTGAGGAGAGGCAACAAACACATCTGGCTGTCCCTACTGGGCTGCTGGTTCTCAGCAGATGTCTAGGAATTGACACAGCTGCTTGGACCTATTCCTTGTAGGTGCCGGGCCACAGTTTTTATTGCAGTTATATATATACACACACACACACACACACACACACACATATATATTTTTTTTTTTTCGAGGTAGGGACTCACTCTGGCCCAGGCTGACCCGGAATTCACTGTGAAGTCGCAGGGTGGCCTCGAACTCACGGCGATCCTCCTACCTCTGCCTCGCATGTTCTGGGATTAAAAGCCTGCACCCCCCACACCCTGCTATTTTTATTTTTCACTTATTTGAGAGAGAGAGAGAGATAGAGAGAGAGAGAGAAGGAGAGAATGTGCACTCCAGAACCTCCAGCCACCCAGACACATGTACCACCTTGTGCATATGACTTACTTGGTTGGGTCTTGGGGAATTGTACCTGGGTCCTTTGACTTTGCAGGCAAGTACATTAACTGCTAAGCCATTCCGCCAGCAGGTATTGTAGTGTTTTGATTGCTAGCTGCCGAAACATGTGGATCCCAGTGGCTAGGAGCCTGTGGAGGTGTCTTAGAGTAAACATGTCATTATAAGAAGAGGTCTTGGAATCCTTCTTCAAAAGTCCCATATAAGGAAACCCTGAATTTCCTTTATTGTCTACAGTCCCAACTAATGTTGATTTGTGCTTATTTTCCATGAGCTTTTGTTTCCCGAGGATTCTATTTTGGCCATCCATTACCCGATTAAGCTGCTAAACTGAGCCTTTGATTGTTTGAGATTGTTCGGAGTTGGCCAGGAATGCTGTTGTCTTATGTCTGCTCGAGAGATCTGTGGTCTTGTTTGCACACCCAAACCTGGAAGGCCGCACTGGTACTTTGTCTTTCTTAGCTCAGGCTAAACGCATTGGAATCACTTTTAGAGGAAGATCTAAGGTGGATTAATCCGATGCTCTGTGTGATGGTTTATATTGTCAGGTTTTAGAATCACTGCAAAAGATTATGTAGACTAGATTAGCCTCTGGGCATGTCTGTAAAGGATTATCTTTTTTTTTTTTTTTTTTAATAATTTTTCTGTGATCATGGATGCTATAGACTATGTGTGTGTGTGTGTGTGTGTGTGTGTGTGTGTGTGTGTGTGTATCCTTAACTTTTATTTATTTATTTATTTGAGAGCGCCAGACACAGAGAGAAAGACAGATAGAGGGAGAGAGAGAGAATGGGCGCGCCAGGGCCTCCAGCCTCTGCAAACGAACTCCAGACGCGTGTGCCCCCTTGTGCATCTGGCTAACGTGGGACCTGTGGAACCGAGCCTTGAACCGGGGTCCTTAGGCTTCACAGGCAAGCGCTTAACCGCTAAGCCATCTCTCCAGCCCTGAAGGATTATCTTGATTAGGTTACTTAAGGTGGGAAGACCTATCTTAACTGTGGGCAGCACCAATCCATGGACAGGAGTACTGGAATGGACATGAAGAGAGCAGCATTTATGGACCTCTGCTTCCTCACTGTGGACGGTGTGACCAGCTGCCTCAAGCCCCTGCCGCTATGATGGACTGTAAGCTGAGCGTTAAACTGAAATAAATCCTTCTTCCTGTATACTGATTTTGTCAGGTATTTTGCCCCAGCAGTCAGAAGTTGTCTAATAAACCCTGTTCACAGAAAGCTTCTCTAGAAGGTTTTGTTTTATTGTTGATTTTTGTATTGTTGTTCACTTCTCTAGTCCAGGCTGGCCTGGAACCCACTATGTAATCTCAGGGTGACTTCAGACTTGCAGCGATCCTCTACCTCTGCTTCCCTGGGATTAAAGGCTGTGCTACCATGCCTGGCTCCAGAAGGTATATGAGCAAATTGTAAGTCTGACTTACCTTTTAACAGTCTGTTAAAGTAATGAGTTTCACCCTTTTTCATGCATGTGTGTAGTATATTTTGTTCATGTTCCCTCTTCTACTGTTTTCTCTCTTGCATCTCTGCTGGCCCCAAATACTCACCCTGTTATCATTTTCATGGCTTACTTCTCTTCATATGATTATCTGTTGTTCCATCCTTTTTTCTGCAAGTTACATGGTTTTGTTTTCAGTTTTCTTGAATGAGGTAAAAAAGACAAAACATTGTGTGCGTGCGTGCGTGCGTGCGTGTGACTGTAGAACTGGGAAGACGGCTCAGGAGTTAAAGGTACTTGCTTACAACCCTATGGCCTGGCAAGCTACCCCTGTAAAGCTGGATGCAGGAAGTGGCACAAGCACCTGGCATTTCTTTGCAGCAGCAATAGATTCTGTCGTGATTGTATACATGCATGTACGTACACACGTGTGCACATACGCATACATAATTCATGTAGGTAGGTAGGTAGGTAGGTAGATAGATAGATAGATAGATAGATAGATAGATAGATAGCGGTACTGTGGTCTGAAAGTACCAATAACTGGCTTTGGGCCTTGGGCTTAAGGCCAGTGGGCTCAGTCCCTCTCCTTTTTTGTCTTGGGGTGCCTCTGCAGCTTTGAATTCTGGTGTCATTTTGCTGGCCACTTTTTTAAATTTAAATTTAAACACAAAGCGATCCCTGCCCTTAAACCTTGAAGTCTCATTTTAAGCGGGAAAGAATTCCCTGCTCCTCTTCATTTCCCCTGCCACGGCACTTGGCTGTCAGTGCCGGCCTGCTCCGCGGTGCTAGCTAAGAACACGAACTGTGATCATTCACAGTGCCATTGCTGTGGCCTAGGCCCGAGTTGACAAAGATTCACTGGTGGCATCATTGTCCTTGTCCTACAGACACAGAGGGGATGGGTCCTGGAAGCTGTGACCTTTACCCAGTGTCACACAGGTGGTGGTAAGTGCCGGAGCCTGCATTGCAGTCCAAGAAGGTGGTTTCCAAGTTGGATGATAGAAAGTGCTTCAAGGTCTAGTAATGCTTTTCTGCAAGTTTGTATTTTACCCTCAGCCCAGCCTGTAAACTCGACTAGACACTCCGCACCACAGGTTGAGTTCCTTCAGAATTCAGGTACATCAGGATATTATCATGCGTTTTTTTTTTTTTGGTTTTTCGAGGTAGGGTCTCACTCTGGTCCAGGCATCATGCGTTTTTAAATGCGTGCATTTGCTGTAGTCTTTGTCTCTTTGAAGTGGAGCATGATATTTACAAAACAAATTGGGTATAGAATACTGTGGTTTTATGACTTTTCAGTTGTTTTGCCTATTTGTTACACTTACTATTTGGACAGCATCTTTCTTAAATAACTTGAATTTAAAAAACGTTTATTTATGCATTTTCAAGGAGAGAGAGGAGGTGAAAGAGAGAGTGAAATAGAGAATGGGCATACCAGGGCCTCCAGATGTTGCAGATGAACTTCAGATCTGTGTGCCACTCTGTGCATCTGCCTTTATGTGGGTACTGGGGAATTAAACCTGGGTTGTTAGGCTTTGAAGGCAGGTGTCTTAACCTCTGAACCATCTCTCCAGCCTTGTCCTTTTAAATTTTCTTTATTTATAAGGAGAGAGAAAGAGAAAGGGTATTTTTTAAAAAGCTTTTTATTTATTTGTAAGGAGAGAGGGAGAATAGGCAGGCCAGGACCTCTTGCTACTGCAAACAAACTCCATACGCATGTCCCACTTTGTGCATCTGGCCTTATGTAGGTACTGGAGAATTGATGCCAGGCCATCAGGCTTGGTAAGCAAGTGCCTTAACTTCCGAGCCGTGTCTCCAGCCCAGTAATTTACCTTTATAGGAGACTTCCAAACATCCTCCTTAGTGTTCTTAGAAGCAGCTTCTCTTTCTGCTCATACTTCTCTCTCTTGTTCATGAGTTGATGTCACAATTTTAGTAGACTATACTAGTATGCACAGCCAGCACTAATGGTCTAGGGACAGATGCTGTTGACTTGTGGTAAGCACACGATGCCCCATGGATAGCTGACCCAGTCCAAAATGCTCAGTGTGTGCTGTGGGCCCCCTGTCAGCATGCTTTCTGTCTCTTGACTAGAGGTTGCTGGGGAAAGCATCTACTGTGTAAAAATGCTAAGACCTGTAGGTAGACCTCAGAAACATATACTAGCCTGGGCGTGGTGTCGTATGTCTATAATCCCAGCACCGGGGGAGTTGAAGCAAGAGAATTGTGAGGTGCAGGCCAGCTCGAGCTATATCAACCCTTCCACAAATCAAAACAGAAAACCCAAACAAAAAACAAAAGCACTAAATGCGGCACCCAGGTCATTTATCTAGCATTCAGAGTGTTTGCTCTGAATGTCTGTTGCGGACAATAGTCTGTGAAGGCTGTGACCTGCCCAATATTACGTTCCCCAGAAGACTGGCTTCAAACATGTGGCTACTTAGAAAGTCAAGATTTCATTGCTACATTGTCTCAGTTCCTTTTTTTTTTTTTAATTCTTGCCCTTGAGATAGAGAGGGGATATGATGGAGAATGGAATTTCAAAGGGGAAAGTGGGGGGAGGGAGAGAGGGTATTACCAAGGGATTTTTTTATAATCATGGAAAATGTTAATAAAAATGGAGAAAAAAATTAAAAAAAGAAGTAGAAAAGTGGTGCCTATACTGGTCAGGACTTTTGAAAATGGACTGCCTAGATGACCCGAAGATCATCCTGAGCTGAGAGGGGCTTTATGGAGGAGGATCAAATAGATGGCTTGTAAAATGTTTTTCCAAGCTTTTAACCCCATGGTCTTACTTGTTAATCATTCTGAATTGAATTAGAAGGAGTCATTATTAAGTGTGGAATGTGTGTAAAACTGCCCCGGGATGGTTTGCAGTCTGACAGCCTTCATATGCAGAAAGCTGATGGTAGTCCATCGTCTTGCATGATGGTGGTGTTGATGCTTGCTACATGTGTGATAAAAATGCACGTCATTGGTATATACTGCTAGCTTGAAGTTAGACATAAAAGTTTGTCTTTAACCTTTCAAACTTCGGAGCAGATTTAACTTACGAGTATTGGAGATGATAGTTCTGAACGTTTCTGTTTGCAAGCATTTATCTACAAAAAAAAAAAAAAAAAAAAGCTGGAATGTCTTGGCAAGCAAACCAAGGCATGAAATAAACAAGATGATGAATCAGAGATAAGAATGCAAAGTTGTCTATAACCCCTGGTTTCAGATACAGTATTTGTGTTCATCAAAACATATGGGTAGACCAGGAGTGACAGTAAACTGAAATCCCTTTATTGTAGAGGCGGAGGCAGCAGGATTCTGTCCCAGCCACCTGGGGCTTCTTAGTAAGATCCTAGCTCAAAAATTCAAGGGCTGGAGAGATGGCTTGGCAGTTAAGGCGCTTGTCTGCGAAGCCTACGGACCCAGGTTCGATTCCGCACAAGGTAGTGTGTGCGTCTGGAGTTGGTTTGCAGTGGCTGGGGCTGTGGCCCGCTAGCATGTGTGCGCATGCTAATTCTCTCTCTGCAATCATTCCTTCTCTCCCAAATACATAAATAAAGTTTCCCTCTTTGGGCTGGAGAGATGGCTTAGCGGTTAAGCGCTTGCCTGTGAAGCCTAAGGACCCCGGTTCGAGGCTCGGTTCCCCAGGTCCCACGTTAGCCAGATGCACAAGGGGGCGCACGCGTCTGGAGTTCGTTTGCAGAGGCTGGAAGCCCTGGCGCGCCTATTCTCTCTCTCTCTCCCTCTATCTGTCTTTCTCTCTGTGTCTGTCGCTCTCAAATAAATAAATAAAAAATTTATAAAAAAAAAAAGTTTCCCTCTTTGTTGTGGTTTGATGCTTTTAAGAAAATTAAAAAAAAACAAAAACAAACATATTAAAAATCAAAACCAGGGAGGAAGAAGAGGGAAGTATGATATTTTGCTTAATTGATTCTGTTGATCAGAGTTACACACTTAAATGTCTACATTTCTTCCAAATTTTGAAAGCCCCTTCAATTCTGAGGCTCTTTCCACTAGGAGGGAAGATGACCTCTACTTCTGCCAGGAACCTGCGAATTCGGAGAAGGAAGAGAAGCTGTTCTCATAGGATGTGCATTAGGTGCTAGGGCCAATGTGATTCAAAGCAAAAGGTCTGAGCGGCTTCCACAACTGAAATTCACTCTCTCACCGTGCTGGGGGCCAGAAGGGTGAGAGTAAAGAGTCTGCAGGGGTTTTGTGTTTGCTTGCTTTTAAAATTATTACTTATTTGTGTGTGTATATGCATGTATGTGCACACATATGCCAGGGCCTTTTGCCAGCTGGCATGGGAATTGAGCCTAGGCTGGCAGGCTTTGCCAGGAAGCTCCATTAGCTACGGTGCCATCTTCCTAGTTCCTGTTGATTTATCGTCTGTGTAGTGTTTTCAGTGGGGCCTCTCTCCTTACCTTGTAGATGACATCATCTCCCCATGTCATCACATGGTCATTCCTCTCCCTCACACCCACGTTGTCTCTCCTTTTCATGACACTGGTCATATTGGATGAGAATGGCTCATTGAGCCTTATTACCACTTTTACTTTTTATTATATTTATTTCTTTGTAAGGAGGGAGGAAGGGAGGGAAGGAGAAAGAGAGAGGGAGAGGAGAAAGAATGAGAATATATGGGTTTGCCAGGGTCTCTTGCCATTGCAAACGAACTCCAGATGCATACACCACTTTGTATATCTGGCTTTACCTAGGTCCTGGGAAATTTAACCTGGGCCAACAGGCTTTGTAAGCAAGCCATTTAACCCCTGAGCATCTCCATAGCCCTTAATTACTTCTTTTAAAGACCCTAACTCCAAATAGTCATTTTCAACTTACTGTGGGGTAAGACTTCAACATGCAAGGTTTGAGGAGACACGGTCAAGCCTGAGACAGGAAGACTTAGGAAAAGTTGCTCAAGGGGTTGCTTCTTGGCTATTTGTGAAGGACCTACTTCTGAAATGTTTCTGGCCATTTAAAGGCTAGTACATTTAAAGGCTGGAGAGATGGCTTAGTGGTGAAGGCGCTTGCCTGCAAAGCCTAAGAACACGTGTTCGAATCTCCAGGTCCCATGTAGCCAGACACACAGTGATGCAAGTGTGCAATGTTGCACATGCGCACAAGGGGGCGCATGCATCTGGAATTCATTCACAGCAGCTGAAAGGCCCTGACACACTCATTCTCTCTCTCTCTCTCTCTCTCTCTCTGCTTCTTTCTCTTTCTCTGCCCCTCTCTCTCGAAAATAAAATAATAAAAAATAAATGAATAAAGTGTAGTACTAGAGTGATGCTGCCCTGATAAGCAGACAACATTCTTATAAGCCACAGTAGGCCTGGCCCAGCTTTGGAGTTGGCATTAGTTCCCAGTCACAGGCTTCTTCCCAGAAGCACAGCACTGATTTGTACTCCACCGCCTGGCCCAGGCCACAGCCTCCCGTCGGCCAGGTTCAGTGCTATTCCTTGGCCTCAAGTAATAGTGATGCTAGGGTTTGCCAGACTCTAGGCACTGATCTCAGCAAAGGATTTAGTATTTGTCAGCTGTTTAGAACTTGGTGTCTTTAGAACTGTAGCAGGAAGGTGAGATTTAGAGTGCCAGCGGTGAAACCAGCTCAAGTTGGGCTTTCTGTGACTTCTGCTGTGAAGGGCCCAGCGGGAGGCTTCCATCCACCTGGGCCTCTTCCCCATCTTCATGGTCCCTGTATGATAACCACTCATAGGAGCTATCTGCCCACTAGACTAAAGGTTTTGTTTTTTCATTCTTTTTTTCAAAAGATTTTATTTTTTAAATATTTTATTAATATTTATTGGACAGAGAAGAGGGATAGATAGAGAGACAGAGAGAGAGGGAGAGAGAATGGGTACATCGGGACCTCCAGCCACTGCAAACGAACTCCAGTTGTATACGTCCCCTTGTGCATCTGGCTAACGTGGGTCCTGGGGAATTGAACCTGGGTCCTTTGGCTTTGCAGGCAAACACCTTAACTGCTAAGCCATCCCGCCCTCCTCCCACTTTCCCCTTTGAAACTCCTCTCCATCCTATCCCTTCCCCATCTCAATCTGTCTCTCTTTTATTTTGATGTCATCATCTTTTCCTCCTATTATGATGGTCTTGTGTAGGTAGTGTCAGGCACTTGAGGTCATGGATGTCCAGGCCGTTTTGTTTCTGGAGGAGCACGTGCACTGAAAGTAACATCTATACCTCACCTTCCAAGGCTCAGGGTCCTTTGTGGAAGAGGTGGCGGAAAGAGTATAAGAGCCAAAGGAAGGGTGGGACTCCTTACAACGTGCTCCTCCAGACCGAAGGTTTTACAAGAGCAGAGGCTATGTGCGTGGAACATGGCTTTGGCATAGGGACACTTAGAATCTGTGCTTGCTCCCACTTATTTGCCCCAACTGCTATTGGCAAGCATTTTATATTTAGTAATTGCCTTTATCCTCATACCTGTCGGATGAGGTGGGTAAAGTATGTCCATTTTATACACAAATAAACTTAGTTTGTAGAACTTAAGTGAGCAGGTTGGGGAGATGGCTTAGCAGTTATGGATGTGAAGCCACCGTCCTATGGCGAGGGGAGGTGGAGCCAGGAGAATACGCAGCTCAGGGGCCAGCAAGTCGGACATTCCTTTGCCGACTGGCAGTTCATTTGCAGTGGCAAGAAACCCCGTATCGAGGAAGGTGGAGCACAGACACCTTGAAGTTGTCCTCTGACCTCCACATACACGAGAACTAAAACAAGCCGGGCATTCCCAGCACTCTGGAGGCTGAGGTAGGAGCATTGCTGTGAGTTCGAGATCAACCAGGGACAGAGTGAGACCCTACCTCAAACAACAACAACAAAAACCCAACAGAACAAGACAAAACCCCAACAAGAAGACCCTTAAAAATAAGGACAAGAGGTCACATGGTCAGTAAGCATGGAGCAGGCCCAGTCACCTTTACATGCAGAGGTAGTGAATCTATAACCCTAAAGATAGGTGGAGGAGGTTAAGAAGGGAGTCATCCTACAACCAGAGAGGATAAAAGAAGGGGTTAATTGGGGGAAGGATCTTATCTCTTAGAGGTAGCAACCAGCAGTGACTCAACCAGCCTTCAAGGAAGTCATCTGATTTCTGACCAGTGAGGGCTGGAGTAGTGGGCTGTGTGATGCCTGGATTTTTGTTGTTCATCATGTGACTCCCGTGTGGCACAACTGTCAATTAAAATTTTTATTATATTCACAAAGTTGTGCAACTGTTGCTACCATCTAATTCTAGAATATTTTCATCAAGCTGAAAAGAAATTTCACAACCTTTTGCAGTCATTTCCTACTCCCTAGTTGTAAGGAAACACTGATCTACTTCCTGGTCTGCCTCATTTTGTCTTCTGGAAAGTTCATCTAAATGGAATTCCTTCTTTGCTTGGTGTGATGTTGTCAACGCTTATCTATGTTGTATCATGTTTCAGATCTCTCTTTCTTTTCTTTTCTTTTTTTTTTTGGTTTTTCAAGGTAGGGTCTCACTATGGTCCAGGCTGACCTGGAATTAACTATGTAGTCTCAGGGTGGCCTTAAACTCATGGTGATCCTCCTACCTCTGCCTCCCGAGTGCTGGGATTAAAGGCGTGTGCCATCACGCCCCGCAGATCTCTTTTTTTCTTGATGGCAGAGTAATATTCCAGTGTATAGATATATCACATTTTCTTTATTCATTACTTGCTGTATATTTCTTTTCTGCTTTTAGGCTGTTATGAATAATACTGACATGAGCATTCATGAAGTTTTTGTGTGAACAGATGTTTTCATTTCTCTTGAATATATGTATATATTCATATCATATATATGTATAGAGGGCTGAGTAAAGTTGTTGAGTCTCATAGTAATTCTGCACTAAATATTCTGTAGAACTGTCAGATTGTTTTTTTGGTTTTTTGCAGAGTAGCTACACCATTTTACACTCCTCCTCACAGTGTATGAGGGTTCCCATTTTCCCACTTCCTTCATGTCTTACTGCCCATCTCCTTGTGAAGTGGTGTCATCACGGTGTGAATTCCATCTCCCTCACCATCGGTGATGTTCAGTACCTTCCCGTGTGCTTGTTAACCTTATTCATCTTCTTAGATTAATACCTACATTAATTCTGGGTGGGCTATTTTCAGAGTTGTTGTTGAGCTGCGAAGTGTAGACATACTTATGTTGATTTCCCTCAACCCTTCCCCTCTTTTCTTGCCACTTAGTCATAGAATGATCTAGAATAATTTCTTTGCAATAGAAAAAAAAATCTGGGGAGAGACAGGAGAATTCCATTTGGGGTGCTCTATGATTCCAGCTAGATCACTGAATCTGACAGACAGGCTTTTACTAGAGTCCTTCAGAGGTCACGTCCTCTAACCTCCACACTTATGTATTTTGGATGGCCCGTTAGCATTTTTATCTGAAGCCAAAAGGTAAGGCACAGTGTGCCAGCAGAGAGAGGTGGACTTCAGAAAATCTCATCGCTGTGTCTGCAAGTCCGAGCCCCTCCCCACAGCCAGGGAAGCACCTTGAAGGAGCATCTGCCCCAGGACTCTGGCCAAGCCATCCCAGAGCTGAAGTGACACTCAGTACGTTCATTTCCTTATTCTCGTGAGCCACAGTTGTGGAGAGCTTTCACTGCATGGGACCCTGTCACCAGCCAGTGCAGGCCTCTACTTCCCCTTTTTTCATGTCTCTCTGTGTGGGGTCCATGTGGTGTAAGTGTATATGTATGTGTGCAGATGCATATGCCCAGTGCCAGGCCAGAGGAGGACACTGTGTACACTGCTCTATGACTCATCTCATTGTTGTCTTTACTCAATCCAGAGCTGCCATTTTTTTTTTCTTTTTCTTTTTTTTTTTTTTTTTTTGGTTTTTTCGAGGCAGGGTCTCACTCTGGCTCAGGCTGACCTGGAATTCACTATGTAGTCTCAGGGTGGCCTCGAACTCATGGCGATCCTCCTACCTCTGCCTCCCGAGTGCTGGGATTAAAGGCGTGCGCCACCACGCCCGGCTATGAGCTGCCATTTTCGGTCAGACTGGCTGATTAGCAAACCCCCAGGGACTATCTGGTCTCTTCCCTACAGGACTGGGGTACACAGAGTAGGTGGTCATGCCCAGCTATGTAGGAGGCTGCTGAGGAGTTGAACTCGGGGCACATCAGTCTTGCTCGGGCCCTGCACGGCCAGTGCCCTTACATGCTGAGCCATTTCCCCAGCTCCAGTTTTGCTTTGGAAATGCCTTTTCTTCTTCTGTAAGACCCCCAGAACGAGGACCCCACGCTCCGCCTGGAAATGGTGACACCCCAGATCACTCACGAGAAACGGTCTTGATGCAAACAGCAAGAGGATTTTTATTCCAAGCGCGCTGGGGCCACAGTCGTACACCACGCAGGGGTAGAGGACTGCAGAGCCCCAAATGCAGGAACAGGACAGCTTTTATATGATTTTTAACAAAGCCTGTGCATTAAAACCAATCATTTCTTAGCATCAGGAGCCTGCGCACTGTGGGCCAGTCAGTTTATGCCACTCCATAGTTTCTAAGCCAATCATTTTAAATTACTCAAGCCCATGCTCCGTGGACCAATCAGTTTCCTATAACCTTGGTGGTCAGCATTTGCACGGGCTCTTGGGTGGGGGTGACAAAGTGTGGTTAAGACAGGCTATTAGGGCTTATGGTGCGAGCAATTTACAGAAGCCAGATAAGCAGTTTAATCCGTTACTCACTTCCCATCCTCAAGGGTCTGTCTTACGTCCTTTTACCTAGTTTTATATCGAGAGCGGGCTCTGACACAATAAGAATGACTTTTTACTTACTTTCTAGCAGAGAGTAGGGCCTGGAATTTGAGGTATGCAGGGCCCTGCTAAAGCTCCTTTTGGACCGTGATAGTATTTCTAGGCTCCTGGCTTCTTGGGCCTTTCACTTCATGTTCCTAGACATGTCCTCGGAAATGACGATTTTTTTTGTTGTTGTTATTTCAGAAGCAAAGTAATTTTATTCAAGTGGACAAAATCAACCTAAGGCAAAGAACATTCAATTTAAACCTTATAAATGTATTTGGAATACTTACTATTACCAAAAGATCTGTTAAATCAACACAAATTTTAAACTAATAAACAGTGATATCAGATTTTTATTGTTTTTTATTTATTTTTTATTAGTTTTCTATTCTGCAAGTACAGGCCGTTTGGTACCATTATTAGGCTCATCCATGACCTACCCCCTCCCCATTGGTCCCTCCTTGTTGAGGTATATGGGGTTAGCCCATTTTCCTTAGTTTCAGTCCGGGCCCTTTTGAGGTATGATGGGGTGGCTCTCTCCTTAGGATCTGCATCTATCTTTTCGTCCCCGGGATTTGCAGGGCAGCTAGGCGGTTGCCACCTTGGCCGGAAGTCGGAAATGACGATATTTTTAATTCATGAAAATGTGTTTGAAGAGTTCCAGCTGACTTTGCTCGTGGAGGTTGCTTAGAGCAGTCGGTTCCTGTGAACGTCTACTGCGTTTGCCGTCTGTCCCCAGCGGAGACTTGTTCTGCCGTTTCACTGTCTCTCTCTCCACATTGTTCATCCCTCTTCAGTGCGCGTGCGCTGCGATCACAGACCATCTTAAACTGGGCAGTTTGTACGGCTACTCCATGGCTGGCTGTGGAGTCTTGGAGGTCCAGGAACATGGTGCCTGCATGGGCGAGAGCCTTTGTGTCGCGTCATCCCGTGCAGAGGATTGACAGGCAAGAGGGGGCAAGAGCAAGAGAGTAAGTAGAGAGGGCTAAACTTGCTTAAGTAAGAAACCCACTCTTGTAATAACTAAGGGAGCTTCACGGTTATGACACTGATCCATTTATGAAGGTAAAGCTTTCATGACCTAATTACCTCCTCTGTGATCCTCCATTTCGACATCATTTCACTTAGGATAAAGTTTTAAATACATAAACTGTAGAGGACACACTCAAGTATGTAGTTTAGACACATTTTCCTAAGACTCTTCTAGTTAGAAGTAAAGACCAGCTGATCACTAGCTTCTTGGAGTTTTTCTCATATTTTTAGAGACCTTGGTTCAGTTCCCTTCTGGTCCATCTCATACTGTTTCTCTAATCAATTTTTGTTAATTTTACCTTCCCATCCATTACGTTTTTAGGGAACAAATCAGTTTTTTTTTTAAATATATACTCTAAATCTCAGATTTCCTAGCAGAACTGACAAAACCTTTTAAAGGCTTAAAACCAAAACAGACCCCGAAATTGGATTGACTACATTAGAAATATTCAGATTTTGAAAACCAACTTTATGCAAAACAGAATTCTAGCTGCAAGTCAGGTTTCACTGTAGGTTACACTTATGATCAGCAACGTTGGAATTCTTCTCACAGCTCAGACATCATTGGCGGAATCTTATTTTTGTAAAGCTTTTGTGCTAATCCCGTGCCCAGGCATTCGTGTGTGTGTGTGTGTGTGTGTGTGTGTGTGTGTGTGTGTGCACAGATGTGTCAGCGTGTGTCTCCACCACCGCGAGTCTGCGTGGGCGTGAGTTGTAAATGCACCGCTTTAAAAATAGATCCTGATCTTCAGTGTTGATTGCAGCATTGCTGGTCCCACTTTCTCAGTGGGAGAGTATCACTGGGGAGACCTGTATGCGACTGGCTGCAGCTGGATTCTGTTGGTAAGCTCTCCTCTGCAGTTCATTTCAGACAAGCACCATGGTGCCTGTCACCTGATTTAATCTAAAAGTAACCCAGGTGAAGAGCAGAAACGTCTCTGATTCCGGCCAGGTTTCCACATGGCCTGGAGGCTGTTAAATTGGAGCCAGGTATCTTTTTTTTGTTGTTTGTTTGTTTTGAGGTAGGGTCTCACTCTAGCCCAGGATGACCTGGAATTCACTATGGAATCTCAGGGTGGCCTCGAACTCATAGTGATCCTCCTACCTCTGCCTCCCAAATGCTGGGATTACAGGTGTGCGCCACCATGCCCAGCAGTGCCAGGTATCTTAACCTTGGTTCGAGAGTTCAAGGCCAAACTGTTGTAGCTGTTTTCTTTTTCTTTTTCTTTTTTTGTCTTGACCCTTGGGTTTTTGTATGAAATTTTTCAAAACATTAAAAAAAAATACACTTAATACTTGTCCCCCTTTGCCCTTACTGTTATTCTTTTAGACCTCTTTTAATACCTGGAAAATTGTCTTCCTGGTGGGAGACAGGTAGGCAGCAAGTTCCCTCCCCACTGGGGAAGCTGTCAATACAACGTTCACTTGGCCAGCATAATCAATATGTCCTTGGTAACCCTGGATTGCCAGCCAGTGGGACCAAAAGCACGGCAACTAGGAAGAGCTCCCTGTGGCTGTGGGGACAGTCTCCACAGGATGGAGACAGAAGAGCCTGAGTCGGGCTGCAGGAAGAGGGGCCAGCACCGCCGGCTGCACGCTCCTGTGTCTTGGGCGCTGCGGGGGCGGAGTTCTCTGCAGCCCAGAGCCAGAGCCCACTTGCCTCCTTCCTGGCTGCCCTCTGCATCTCTATGTATTCTTTTAACTCAGCGTGTCCTGTTTCAGTCAGCTGGTGTTGGTTTATGTTTTTTTTTTTTTTTTTTTTTGTAGCTAAGAATGAATCTTGGTAGACATACTTTGATACACAGGCCTTGTACAGTGCTGTCTGTCCATCGTCTGTCTGTCTGTTTATCTATCTATCTATCTATCTATCTATCTATCTATCTATCTATCTATCTATTTGTCTGCCTCTCTGTCTATCTATTATCTATCACATGTTATTTTTGGTGCTGAGAATTGAATGCAGGGCCCCATGAATGCTAGATGTGCACTCTACCACTGAGCTATATGCCCAGCCCCTGGACACGCCTTTCTTTCAATGAAATCACAGGAGCCTGTACAACATGCTGGTAAAAAATAAAAGGAGGGCTGGAGAGATGGCTTAGCAGTTAAGCGCTTGCCTGTGAAGCCTAAGGACCCTGGTTCGAGGCTTGGCTCCCCAGGACCCACGTTAGCCAGATGCGCAAGGGGGCGGACGCGTCTGGAGTTCGTTTGCAGAGGCTGGAAGCCCTGGCGCGCCCATTCTCTCTCCCTCCCTCTATCTGTCTTTCTCTCTGTGTCTGTCGCTCTCAAATAAATAAATAAAAAATTTGGGCTGGAGAGATGGCTTAGCGGTTAAGCGCTTGCCTGTGAAGCCTAAGGACCCCGGTTCAAGGCTCGGTTCCCCAGGTCCCACGTTAGCCAGATGCACAAGGGGGCGCACGCGTCTGGAGTTCGTTTGCAGTGGCTGGAAGCCCTGGCGCGCCCATTCTCTCTCTCTCCCTCTATCTGTCTTTCTCTCTGTGTCTGTCGCTCTCAAATAAATAAATAATTAATTAAAAAATAAATAAAGGGAGCCGCTCTGCTCTGGGGCTCAGGGGCTGTGTGTGGGGGGAGGTGGCGGGGGGTGGAGGGGGAGCGGATGAGCACCAGATAGGAAAGCAGCACAGATACAATCCACAACGTGGACATTTTGTCACCTGACTCCATGAGAGCCTCCCTCCGCACCCCTGTTACTGGGCAGGCCCTGCTCTGTGCCAGCAGCATTGGTGTGAAGGGGGCTGCCCGCTGCGGGCTCATTGGTTTGCGTTTTCAGGCCCCTCCAAGCACTGCCCTGCCCATGCCGGCTTTCTGTGCCTGCTGGCCGTGTGCAGAGGTGAGTGCTTGTGTGCCTTCCCACGCACAGAGCACGCAGTGTGCCCACCAGGATCACAGAGCCCATATCCCTCATAGACTTCCAAACGCAACTCTGTTCTTAAGGAAACCATTCAGGTAAGAAAGGACTAGTAATATCCTGTGGCCTCATGCACCCCATGCACGTGCATGCATCTGCACACACTTGTGCATACTACATATAAACACGCACCACACCACACATGTGCATGCACGCACACAAAACTGAAGAAAACAAAACAAAAAAAACCACTTCAACGCACAACTCACTGGTGAGGACCACACTGGCTCCCACAAGGAAGAAGGCTGGGCTTTTGGCAGAGTCTCTTGGCATTGGCTGTGTTGGGTTCTTTTTATTTTCTGATTTTAAAGTTTTGAGATGATTGTCGATTCGCGTGCTGTTGATATTTTGGGACAGCTTCTTCTCGGCAGGGCTGTCCTATGCTTTGTATGATGTTTAACAAGTCCCTGGCCTCTTCAGACTCGATGCCGTGAGGACCCACCTTCTCCACATGTGGGAACTAAAGTGGCTCTGGAGGCCCCTATGTGAACACCCATAGAGGCACAAGCACCCCATTTGAGAGTCCTCGCTCCAAGCCAGCTTGGGAACGTTGTAAATGCGCAGGAGTGGAGTGCGGACCAGAGCATGGCCTGACTGATTTTCCCTGGCTAGGGTGGTGGGAAGGAGGCCAGCAGACCCGTGGTGAGAAGAGCACTCGGTACTGGGGCCTCAGCTGGACCGGGAAGTCGTGTCCCGCTGGAGTGCAGAAGAAGTGTTGAGAGGGTGACTGCCCTGTCCTCTCGCTTGGAAAAATGCAGCTTCTCGCGGTGGGAGAGTGGGGAGGCAAGGGCAGTGAGCTTGTGTGTGTCTCCTTTGAGCCATGGACTGTGTGACAAGGTTGGAGCTGGGAATCCAGGCTGAGTAGAAGGCAGGGTAAGGCGGAGAGGACAGAGGAGCCCCCAACTTATTCCTTGCTGGGACTTACTAAAGGTGGAACCTGGGAACGACCTCTGCGCTGCCAGGCTGGAGGTGGGGTGAGCCAAGGTGGGGGTGTGGGAAGGCTCTAAGCGAAGGTTCCTTGGGAGGAGAAACAGGCCTTCCAGCTGCTGTGGGAGAGGGGTCAAAGCACCTGGAAGACAGCGGAGAAGTCAGGAGGAGCCTGAAGATAATCCTGTCCTTCAGAGAAACAGTGGGAGTTGGGGAGAAGGACAGGATGTATCTCTGTACCCCAATGTAAAGAAAAGTCGGGGCTCATGGGGCCTGGTGAATTCAGCAAGTCCCCACCCTGCAGTGGATGTCTGAATGGAACGACTTAGTTCAGATGCTTTGAAGTATCTCTGTTACAGCTGTAGACAGAGAAGTACTAGCGGGGTTTGAGATGGCCAGGAATGTGCGTGTGTGTGTGTGTGTGTGTGTGCACGTGCACATGTGCGTGCGTGTGTGTGTGTGTGTGTGTGTGTGTGTGTGTACTTCTGTAGGGATTAAAATTTTTTTTATTAACCTAGACGCAGAAGCTTATTTGAAATAATGTTTCATTATTTTGTGTTCAGAGAAACATCTAAAGTTTAAATGATACTGCATTTCACTTTGGATCATGTCAAGTGGATACGTATTTGACTCTCATTATAAATATGACCCAAAGCAAATCGAGAATGCCAAAACACCACATGCATCATTTTTTAGTGGGGAAAGAGATGCGGAGCTGGGATAGCTTATTATGTGAAGTAGTACATTCTGGAAATATAGCCTTCTGCTCTCAAGTAGTTCTTAGGGACTGTGGCAGAAGGAAACATAACAAATCCAAGCATAATTTAGTATGTTTTCACTTAAAATGTTATTACATGTAGTTTCAGGGCAACATGAGTTGGAGGTTGGGGCTGGGGGTGAGAATGGGGATCCAGTGCATGGTAGCCCAGGGATGCTTTTTGGGGATGGCTGTTTGAAGGTTACCCAGCTATCATTTGAATCATGTACCTGCGACGGTGAATTCTGTGACAGTTAGAGTTTACCTGGTTAAGGCCCTGGAAGAGTTTTTGCAAGTTGCTTTAAATGGTATCTTATTTAACTTCACAGAGGTTATGTTTTCTTGTTTTATTAGTCCTTTCTGTAAGTGCTGAACTTAAAACAAGCCACTTAAGTCCTCAGGCCTCACGCTCTGGAAATAAGGTGGCAGTGGACCTGCCTCGGAAGGTTCTTGCGTCAACTGACTGGCAGGATTCCGTGTAAAGCTCTTGCCACACGCCTGGCTTCTCGGCTTCCCTCCGCTGCCGTCGATCGCTGCTGCCACTGTATTCTCTAGCTGCAGCTAGGTCTGGCTTCCTAGTCCAGGCTTACTGCAGAGTCTCTCTGTCTGCAAGTGGGGCTTGCAAGTGTGCAAAACCCCATCTTTCGGAAAGCATTGCTGTGTGTAAGTGTGGACTCCGGGTACCCTATGCTGACAGAGCAGCCTGCCCCACATTGGGCCTCTTCTCCGATCCCCCATCTTCTCTCCCTCCCCTTCCTCCTGACAACTCCTGTTCTTCCTTGCAGCTGGGAGCTATGTTAGACCCTCCATGGCACAGACATTTACATAACCACCCACGCTGTTCCGCTGAGCCCCACGAGGGAAGGCAGGTTCTCCTCCCCCGGGCTGACGGCAGCACAAAGCTGCTCGGGAGGCAAAGCATCTCTGAAGGCGTGAGCTGCTCTAGGGAGAGCTTGGTCCCAGCGCATGTTCTGTTCATTTGAAAAACCTAAAGTTGGGCTGGAGAGATGGCTCAGCGGTTAAGCGCTTGCCTGTTAAGCCTAAGGACCCCGGTTCGAGGCTCAGTTCCCCAGGTCCCACGTTAGCCAGATGCACAAGGGGGCGCATGCTTCTTGAGTTCGTTTGCAGTGGCTGGAGGCCCTGGCGTGCCCAATTTCTCTCTCTCTCTGCCTTTCTCTCTGTGTCTGTCTCTCTCAAATAGATATATATATATATATAAAAGAAACAGATAAAAAAAAGAACAAAAAAATTAAAAAAAAGAAAAACCTAAAGTTGGCCCTATCCCCTTCAAGTATGTTATATATTTGCATAAAAATGTCCTTTTGAAGTCCTGTACCACGTGTAATGAATGTACGCCAATAAAACAAAACCAAAATGAGCAAGAAGACAGAAAATTTAGTGCCCATCTCTCATTGTGTCATTGTTCAAAGGCAAACACCTAAAATTATGTCTGTGTGTGTGTGTGTGTGTGTGTGTGTGTGTGTGTGAGTGAATGTATGTGTTTGCATGTATAAGTGTGGACGTGCATGTGCCATGGCATGTGTCGAGGTCAGAGAACAACTGGTCGCTCCTCATCTTCCGCCTTGTTTTAAGGCAAGGTCTCCAGTTCACGGCTCTGCTTCCTCTTGATTCTGACACCTTCTCTCGTCTCCATCTTCTCTTCTCTCCATCCATAGATGCTCCGTGATAATAGAAGCCACCGCAGCTTCTGGCTTTTTAAACGTGTGATCTGTGGATATGAACTCAGGAGGACAAGTGCTTATCCACTGGGCTATCTCCCTGGCCTTGAACATTCCTTTATGGCTGTCCGAGGTTCCACTCTAAGCAGGAAGTAGGAACAGGGGAGCAGCCTTTGTCTAAGGCGCATCGTTCTTGCCACAGGAAAGACCCTTCCCAGCCCTGGTCTTGGCCTCTCACAGCCCCATGGTAGAAGCGCTTCCTTTGTGTGAGGGTGAGCGAGCACCCAGAGATCTGCTGTTAATCAGCAAAGTGTTGTTTTTCTTCTATATTCTTCCTATACCTAAATTTCTAAAACACACTTGAATGTAGTCCAACTTTTAATTTAATTTGAGGAATTCAGTGGTTTTACCTCCTTGTCTGGTAAACGGGCCTTTCCCTCTAGGACCACCTGTGGCTGACAGTGCCTTGACCTGCTCTTTGTGTGTATTTGGCTAAGCTTCTCTTCTTCCCTTCCTTCCTCCCTCCCTCCCTCTCTCTCTCTCTTTCTTCTTTACACGTATGTGTGTACCCTGGTGCCCATGTGGAGGTCAGGGGGACAACTTTGGGGTGTTGGTTCTCTCCCTCCGCCTTGCTCTGAGACAGTCTCTCTTCTTCTTGTTTGCCCCTGGAAAGGCCATGGCAGCTGTCCTACACCTTTTGGATTCGCCTGACTTGGTCTTCGTGGCCATGGGCATGTTGGGATTACACATGCATGCTATTTTGCATCAGGTGTTTGGTGTGTGGTGGGGATTTCAACTCTGTCCAGTAGGCTTACAGGGCAAGCAAGTACCTTTAACCAGTCTCACCAGCTTTCACTTGTATTTGAAGTGTGCCTCACACTACCTTAGCACTTTCCACATAACTTACCAATAAGTGATACATACACGTGTCACTGAGGCTGCTTGTGTAGGGACAATTGAGGTAGTGATGCACTACTTTAAAATGAGGATAATGACTACATAGCAACACGTCTACATGCAGTGGCTGGCAGACTAGAGATCAGCAGAGTTTTCTTGGAGGATATTGTAGGTAGAATTTCACGTTGTGAGCCAGGTGTAGTTTTGTGCATCAGTAATCCCAGCATTCTGGAGACTGTAGCAGAAAGATCACAAGGTCAAGGCCAGATTGAGGAACATAGTAAGACCCTGTCTGAAACTAGCCAATCCCCTAAAGAGTCCCAGTATGCATACAGTACGCCTACAGATCGAAATAGTGGTGCTTAGAATGTGCACCAGCTCAGCATCCTCCCACAGTGTTCAGCCGTATTCCTGAAGCATTGCTGCCCAGGCACCTTCGACCTTGACCACTCCCTTTGCTGGTCTGCGCTTCTTGTGGATTTCAGGAATATGAGGTTGAGAAGGGCTCCGCCCCGACCAAATGGGTGATGGTCGGTCTCACACTTAGACCTCAGTGACTTGGAATGTAGGAAGTATAGAGCAATAAGAAAGAAAAAAGAGATTTTTGTTTTGGAAACTCTAGCCCAGGCTGACCTGGAACTCACTGTGTAGTTCCAGGCTGGCCTCAAACTCATAACGATCCTTCTACCTTTGCCTCCAGAGTGCTGGCATTAAAGGTATATGCCACCATGCCTGGCTGCAAAGAGATTTTTTTTCTACTGAAATTAAATTTGTATATATATGTGTGTGTGTGTGTGGAGGTTCAGTAACTTGTCTGGGTTTTGGATGTTCAAAACAATAGTGAGATAGGGAGGGAGGACAGGGGTGAGTTTTCCTAGTGTAGCAGTCTCTAATCTGGTTTCCCACTTAGCTTTGTCAGTACCTAACACCCCTCCTCACTGTGCTCTCTGGAACTGGATTGAAGAGAGTGGGCACGAGAAGGCATGGGGAGGAGGCAGCAGCTGTTTTCTTCCTTTCCCCTTCGAGACCTGCCCACTCCTGAGGCGCTCATTCTGGGGAGCAGTGGAGGGAAATGCTGCAGCCCTTCTCCTCTCACCCTCCCATAAGCCAGAGTTGGGGTTCTATGATGGAACCCACAGCTGAGGCATGCTGTAGATTGAGGCAGCGGGCAGGAAACATCATATTAACAAAGTTGGGTCACGTACAAGCTGTGAGTATTGGAGGCAGGAATTAGGGAAGCCCTGAGAAATTTGGATGTTTATACTGTTTGAGACCCTTGGTTGTTTACACTCAGCAATCTTCCTGTCAACATCGCTGGTTCCTCATCATCCTCAGTTCCTGAGTTACAATCTACTCCTCTGGGCAGCCAAACCTGTGACCCATGAGGTTTCTTTCCTATGGGGTGTCTCTACCACAGTGGCATAAGTCATGAGTCAATTCAGTTCCACATCAACTCTGTTCCCCATTCTACCAAGCCCCATTGTCAGGCACTTGGATTTGTTTACCAGGGCGCCCCTCACTGGACTCCTGGCTCCCTGTTTTGTCAGTTCCAGAGTGTCTTGGACTGTTAAAGCCTATTGATTCCATACCTCCATGTCCTTTAGCATTATTTTGTGAAATCAGGTTGGATAATCTGCCAAAGGATTACCTTCTTTTTTTGTTTGTTTTTTCGAGGTAGGGTCTCGCACTAGCCCAGGCTGACTTCAAATTCACTCTGTAGTCTCAGGGTGGCCTTGGACTCATGGAAATCCTTCTATCTCTGCCTCCCAAGTGCTTGGATTAAAGGTGTGAGCCACCATGCCCTGTTAGGATTACCTTTTCATTGACAGTTTTTCTAACCCTAACCCTAACTGTGGTGGGCCTGGGACATGTGCATTTGACAAGCTTGCGGGAATCCTGCTTCAGACAAAAGTTTGAGGACCCCTGAGCTGTCCACTAGTGGTCAGCAGTTTCCTGTCCACGTGTTGGCTTAATCCTAAGATCCTCACCCCATCTCCAAACTTTGCCTGCAGTAAAGACCACCTGAAATATCCCAGCCTGCCCCAGTGCCTGCCACACAGGCAGGGCTGTCAGGGGCCCATCCTGGCTGTGCTTATTTGTATGGTTTGGTAGCTGTAGAGTCTAGCTGCTGTCCATCCTGGAATTGAATTTCTTTAGACTGGTCAAGGTGAGTGATCAAACCTCTATGCCTCTAACACTTAGCTCAACCTGATACACAGGAGACTTAAGAAAAAGCTTTGTTTTGCAAGTTCAGGTTGAGAGCAGGCAGGGTGAAGAAAACCTGTTTACTTATTTATTTTTTGGTGAGGAAAATGTGGACAAATGAGACTACAAATGTGTGAGAGAAGAAAATGACAGCACACTTTAAAAATGTTCAGATCTTGGACTGGAGAGATGGCTTACTGGTTAGGTGCTTGCCTGTGAAGCCTAAGGACCCTGGTTCGAGGCTCAATTATCCAGGACCCATGTTAGCCAGATGCACAAGATGGCACATGCATCTGGAGTTTGTTTTCAGTGGCTAGAGGCCCTGGCATGCCCATTCTCTCTCTCTCTGCCTGTTGCTCTCAAAAAAAAAAAAAAAAAAGGTTCAGATTTTATCTTTATAATCCCAAGACAAAATCATCATCAAGAAGCAGTAGGTTGGGCTGGAGAGATGGCTTAGCGGTTAAGCGCTTGCCTGTGAAGCCTAAGGACCCCGGTTCGAGGCTCGGTTCCCCAGGTCCCACGTTAGCCAGATGCACAAGGGGGCGCACGCGTCTGGAGTTCGTTTGCAGAGGCTGGAAGCCCTGGCGCGCCCATTCTCTCTCTCTCCCTCTATCTGTCTTTCTCTCTGTTTCTGTCGCTCTCAAATAAATAAATTAATTAATTAAAAAAAAAAGAAGCAGTAGGTTAGATGGAGCTTTAGGCTTTCTTCTTTATGAAATTGTTAAGTTTATTTATTTTCATGTCCCATTTGTTCATTTGTTCTGTCTTCAGTTCTGTGTCAGGAGGAGGAGAAAGTGCAGGGTGACAGGACAGCCTGTGATTTCTTTTCTAATATTGCTCACAGCAACAACAAAAATAAACATTCCAGAGACTTTCACTGGCCCCAGTTGGCATCTCTTATGTTCTTTCTACCTTTGTAAAATTTTGCTTCATGTCTTCCTGTTTTGTTGAGCACCACATCGAGTTAGGCATCATAGGTCATGCCCTGTAGTTTTTGGGCCCCTTCCTTTTCCTTCCTCTGTGAACAGCAGGAGCCACGCAGCCTTTCAGGTGAACAGGGCCACTTGGGGTGAGAGGAGCCCCCAGGTGGCTGGGGTGGGCAGTCCTCAGGTGAGGAGGCCAGGGAGATTGGCAGGTCTGTGGCTGATTTCTTACCTAGAGCTGTTTCCCGGGCTCATCTGTTCCATGGGTTCAGCCGTCTCCATGGGACAGCTCCTGAGGACTCTTCTTGAACAACTTGTAATGTGCAGGTGACACACTTATTGTCATACTCTCCATAGAAACCTTGTTCACTTGGTGCATGGTTTGTACTCAACCAATGCAATGCAATGTGCTCCTTGGAGACCC
Source organism: Jaculus jaculus (assembly GCF_020740685.1). Lineage (NCBI taxonomy): Eukaryota > Metazoa > Chordata > Mammalia > Rodentia > Dipodidae > Jaculus > Jaculus jaculus. The sequence continues at coordinate 96,982,914 of NC_059112.1, forward strand.
TGGAGACCCAGCTGGCCAGAGAATGGTCAGTTTATGGGATGAGCCTGGCAGAGGCCCTCAGAGTTGCTCTTGTCCAGTAATCGCTCAGCCCTGTGCCTCTGGCCCCTCTTGGGAAGTCCAGAGCCTGTGACTGCTTTGGCAGCGGGGTTTATCAGACAGTGCCAGTCCGTGTGTCTGCTTCACACCACAGCTTTGCTCTGGACAACTATTGTTCTTGTCTGTCGTCCTCAGACAATGTGGGAATTTTCTGCATTTGTGTCCCTTTGTGCTCTAGCTGTTCAGTGCAGATTTGTGTTCCAGCATCTCTCATGGTGGAGACTCTGTGTTCTCAGCCTGCTCTGCCCAGATTGTTCCTGGCCTTCAATTATTCGTTTCCTGTTTCTTTCTTTTAGTTTGGTTTTTCGAGATAGGGTCTCACTCTAGCCCAGGCTGACCTGGAATTCACAGTGTAGTCTCAGGGTGGCCTCGGACTCATGTGATCCCTCTACCTCTGTGTCCTGAGTGCTGGGATTAGAGGCGTGCACCACCACGCCTGGCTTGAACGTAGGGTTTGGTGTAGGCAAGTCTTGGCCCTCAATTTTTTAAAGTCTCTTATGTTCAATTATAATATGCTATCTATTATGTATAGCTTTATCATACACTCTTACAAATACCATAAGCATATCTTATTTATGTGTATAAGTTTATCATGGACTCACAGAAACAACCTAAGTATATATTAGTTGTTACATCTAAGTTGGTTATGTAGGCTCCTAAACAATATAAGTGAAGAAATAAACTTCATCTGTACTTGAGTTTTTAGAAAGTTCTTTTGTTCCCTACTGTATAGAGGTCAGCCTGCCTTTTCTGCCAATAGTGAAATAATAAATATTTCAGGCCTTTGCCTTGTTTTGAGCAGGCTTTACAGTCTCCTGCTCATGTCACTGTTGGAGAGCAAATGCAGCCACAGATGATGCATAAATGAATAGGTGGTGGTCCAGCAGAGCTGTGTGGGCCAATCATTTGAATTTCATACGAGCTTTTCATCTTATGAGATGTTCATTCTTTTTAAAAATTTATTTATTTTTATTAACAACTTCCTCAATTGTAAACAATATCCCATGGGAGTGCCCTCCCTCCCCCCACTTTCCCCTTTGAAACTCCACTCTCCATCACATCCCCTCCCCCTTTCAATTAGTCTCTCTTTTATTTTGATGTCATGATCTTTTCCTCCTCTTATGATGGTCTTGTGTAGGTAGTGTCAGGCACTGTGAGGTCATGGATATCCAGGCCATTTTGTGTCTGGAGGAGCACGTTGTAAGGAGTCCTACCCTTCCTTTGGCTCTTACATTCTTTCTACCACCTCTTCGCAATGGACCCTGAGCCTTGGAAGGTGTGATAGAGATATTTCAGTGCTGAGCACGCGTGGTCTGTCACTTCCTCTCAACACCATGGTGTTTTCTGAGTCATCCCAAGCTCACTGCCATCTGAAAAGAGAAGGTTCTCTACCAAAAGTGAGACTAACATTAATATAAGGGTATGAACATTAAGAGAAGAGCTTACTGGGCAGTTTGGTGAGCATAGTATATGCATTTAGCCAGACAGCAGTAGATGTTACACTCCTAGGGCTCATGACTACACCAGTATCAGGGATGTATTCCCTCCCATGGAGCGGGCCTCCAGTCCAATGAGAGGGCAGTAGGTTTCCACAGTGACAGATGGGCCATTGTTGCACCCATTGGCTCATTTGGCCTGGCTGGCAAAATATAAGGCTTGCAATGTGAGATGTTCATTCTTTAAATGTCAAATCATTCTTTCATCACAAGAGGTACAGAAATCAGGGCTCACTGGACCTAGCCCCGTCGTTTACTGGCAGCTGCTCTGGAGCACTGTGAGTTGTGGATGCTTCCAAAAAACCAAGAGGCTTTCTGATGGCAGCTACAGACAGTGCTGAGTCCAGAGCCCATCTTGCCTTGGTGACACTCAGGAGACATACACCACGGGAAGATCCAACCTAGGACCACAGAGGGCAGAAGTGTCTGGGCAGCCGGTCTCCTTTTTAACCTTCCTGCTAAAGATTTGCAGCATCATTAATATGGGGCTTGAATGACTTCACAGTTCTTTCAGAACCAGGAAGCAGATTGCTCACTCCTTTAGTTTTTCCTTATTCAAAACAAGTTAATCCATGGCTGTCTTAAGACAGCCAAGCGTAGGGGCACACACCTGTCTTACTGAGTGCTTGGGACTGTGAAGTTGGAGGGTCCCTTGAACCCAAGAGTTCAAGGGTACCTTGGGTGACATAAGCAGACCCTTTCTGAGACACACAGTCAGAAAGTACGGAGAAGATGAAAGGCGTGAATGATGCCACCCACACAGCAACCACGCCGCTTGAGCAGACGGGCCCGTTGCTCTGACATTTCCTCTGTGCTCCTCCTCTGCAGAGATCACCATTTGCAGGAAGTGTGTGCTGTCCTGTCCCTTTGCTTTTCTGGAGAGCTGTACCGAGGCATTCTCATCCCTGGCAGCTATATTGTTGTGCTCCATATCCATATAGTAGCTTGCTTTTTATTTATTTACTTTATGTTTTTTTCACTCAGATTGTGTTCCTGAGGTTCCTCCCTGCTCATCCCTGTACTTGTAACGTAGCCACTGTGTTCCCCGGAGTGGTTTTCCCACTGCGCACTCACCCGTTCTATGTGGATAACGTTTAGATTGCGTCCAGGTTTTGTTGTTACAGACAAACGCTGGGAACGTTTTCATATGTGTGTGCTGGTGCATGCAAACACACATTCCTCTTGGGGATAGATGGGAAGTAGGATGGCCATTTTTGAAGTTTTTTCTTATTTATTTGTTTGAGAGCGTGAGAGAGGGAAAGAGGCAGGGGGAGAGAGAGAGAGAATGGGTACGCCAGGGCCTCCAGCCTCTGCAAAGGAACTCCAGACGCATGAGCGCCACCCTATACATCTGGCTTATGTGGGTCCTGGGGAACCAAACCTGGGTCCTTTGGCTTTGCAGGCAAACGCCTTACCTGCTAAGCCATCCTTCCAGCCCTGAAGTTTTTTTTTTTTTTTTTTTCCCAAGGTAGGGTCTCACTCTAGCCCAGGCTGACCTGGAATTCACTGGGTTGTCTCAGGCTGGCATCTAAGTAAGCAATCCTCTTAGTCTGCCTCCTGAGTGCTGGCATTGAAGGTGTGCACCACAACCCCTAAGTGAAGTTTCATTTTTTTGTTCAAGCATTCGTGTGTCAGACAGGGTTCTCCAGCGACTGGCAAGCATGTGGCTTCCTAGATTCCTTGTCCTAACTCCTATTGCCGTGGTCTGCCTCTGTGGCCCGTCTCTGGGAGTCATTGCATTGCCACCTTAGAAACATGCTAGCCCTTGCCACTTACGCATCCCGATTGAGACGCTACTTTAAGATAAGAAAATCAGCCCTGTGCTTCTGCGCATGGTTCCTAAGAGGCCCTGGCTGGATTCACCTTGTGCGCTTGGTGTTGGAGGCAGTGTTCATTAGCTGTGTTGCTAGGCTTTCAGGGATCCTGTATCCTGTGATCAAGTTTCTTTTAAGCCCCGTGGAAATGTGTTTCCTTGTAATCGTGTGCCACATAAAGCCGAATATCCTTTACCAACCGCTGAAAAGGACCGGAAGGGGCAACAAAGAAAGACGAATGTTAAATACCCGAATGCCACACTGTTTTTGTGCAACATGGATTTTCTATAATGCAGGTTAGTTCCTGTTGCAGTCAGGTTTGCATTGCTGGTAGAAATCACCTAACCAACAGCAGCTTGTGGGAAAAAGAGGTTGATTTTGGCTTATAGGCTCGATGGGAAGCTCCATAATGGCATGGGAAAATGATGGCATGAGCAGAGGGTGGACATCACTCCCTGACCCACATAAGGTGGACAACAGCAACAGGAGAGTGTGCCAAACACTGGCAAGGGGAAACTGGCTATAACACCCATAAGCCCGCCCCCAACAATACACTGCCTCCAGAAGGCGTTAATTCCCAAATCTCCACCAGCTGGGAACCTAACATTCAGAACACCTAAGTTTCTGGAGGACACCTGATCAAACCACCACAGTTCCCAAGCCATTATGATCTGGACATCAGGTGTTCTCTGCACGTTAGTGTTTTGTTGTGGGCCATGGACCTGGCAGGATCCTATAAGCCAATGAAGACCACAGAAGCCATTCTCCTTTTTGTTGTTGTTTTATTTTAAAATTATTTTAATTTATTTACTTTGCCCGGGTGGGGGGCATACTCAGGACCTCTTGCTACTGCAAATGAACTCTAGATATATGTGCCACGTTGTGCATCAGGCTTCATATGGGTAATGGAGAACTGAACCTGAGCAGACACACTTTTGCAAGTAATCACTTGTAACCACTGCACTATCTCCCTAGCCCTGTTCTTAGTTATTTATTTACTTATTTTGAGGTAGGGTCTCACTGTAGCCCAGGTAGACCTTGAACTCACAGCTCTCTTCCTAGGCTTCAAGGCAAGAGCCACCACTTCCAACTCCCCCAGTTCTGGCTCATCCCTGATCCCAGCCATATGTGCCGCTAGCGCTGAGCTGACATCTCTCTGAGCTTTGTGTGCTTGGCCCCCATCATTACAACTCTGCACCCTCACTTCCTCCTTTTCAGTCAAGCCACTTTCAACATGTTCAATTTTGAATCAACTCCAAGTTCTTTTTTCTTTTTTTTTTCGAGGTAGCATCTCACTCTGGCCCAGGCTGACCTAGAACTCACTATGTAGTCTCAGGGTGGCCTCGAACTCATAGTGATCCTCCTTCCTTTGCCTCCCAAGTGCTGGGATTAAAGGTGTGCGCCACCACGCCCGGCTGTCTTTTCTTATTTTATAAAATCATAGGAGAACATACTCAACATGAAATGTTCTGTCACAGCCACGTAGGTGGACACTGGCATTACACGTATTCACAGTGTTGTGCCTCTATCTCTAGATCTTTTCATGATGTAAATATGAGTAACTAATAGGCCCAGTTTTCCTCTACCAGTTCCTGATACTTACTGTCTTTGTGCATCTGAGTGCACATGTAGAATGTGTGTGTGTGTGTGTGTGTGTGTGTGTGTGTGTGTGTACACATAGAGAATCACACAATATCTGTCGTTTGGTATCTGGCTTATTTCACAAGATTCATCCATGTTGTAACATATGTCCAAATTTCCTTTCTTTTTAATGAAACTAACACCACATTTTTGTTTATTTTTTCATCTACCACTAGATACTGGGTTGCTTCTAGTTTTGGCTGTTGTGAATGATGTGCAAAATTACCTGTTTTGGGGCTGGAGAGATGGCTTAGCAGTTAAGCGCTTGCCTGTGAAGCCTAAGGGCCCCGGTTCGAGGCTGGATTCCCCAGGACCCACGTTAGCCAGATGCACAAGGGGGCACACACGTCTGGAGTTCGTTTGCAGTGGCTGGAGGCCCTGGCGTGCCCATTCTCTCTCTCTCTCTGTCTCTTTCTCTCTCTGTCACACTCAAACAAATAAATAAAAATGAACAAAAAATTTTTAAAAAATTACCTGTTTTGAATGCCTTCAGGTCCCGTAGTTTTACTTATTAGAAATGGAGGTCATTTGTAATTGAGCTGCTATTCTTTCTTGTTTATTTGACACAGTCTTGGACCTTTGTGATGCCTCCCAAGAGATTATAGTTATGTACCTGTAATATGCAGAGATTATACAAACTGCATAGAGTAGTGGTATGTATCACCACGCCCTGCTTGAATTGGTTCCTTTAAAACGGCATCTTTTTTGTTGTCGTTAATTCTGTGGGTACAAATTTATAGCATTTAGTTTCTTTTCCTCTCTCTCTTTCTCCCTTCTCACTGTCTCCATGAACTCTGTTATTATTTCTACAGGAATTTTAAACATGTACTTTTTGATTCTTAATATAATGATCATATTTTATTTTTCATTTTTAAATTTTTATTTTATTTGAGAGTGACAGAAAGAGACAGAGAGAGAGCGAGAGCGAGCGAGCGAGCTACAGGGCCTCCCACCACTGCAACCAAATTCCAGATGCATGTGCCACCTTGTGCATCTGACCTATTTGGCTACTGGGGAATCAAGCCTCGAACCAGGGTCCTTAGGCTTCCCAGGCAAGTGCTTAACCACTAAGCCATCTCTCCAGCCCAATGATCACATTTTATGATGAAGCCAGGTGATGGGTGGAGAGCTACTTCCTCTGGTCATCGTTAGTTCTGGTGATATAATTTAATTGGTCATCCTGTGTCTGGCACCTACTGGCTTTGTGTTTGGATCAATGTGGAAGGTGTGGCCATGGCTTTTGCTTCCTGCAGCAGTCCTTCGGCGGTGGTACACTATGCCGGTGCCTCGGCGACTGTCTAGATCTCAGGCTGTTTTCTGAGTCCTTTGAAGATTACTGTGTATTAGAAGGAGGATTCTGTGATTTCAGATGGTAGAATAGATAATAAACTCCACTAACCATAATAATAATTCATTGAGATGAGAGCTCCAGTAAATAGGTAATGAGAGGTAATTCTCTATCCTTTTCTCTTGCTCTGAATCCCAGTCATCTGCTAGGATGGTTTGCATCTAAAAAAACAGAACTCTGAAATATGTGGTTAACTATTGTTACTCATTTTTTAAATATGTTTAGAAAATGAGACCCATGAGTTACTTCTGATGCCTCATTATAAAAATGCTGCTACTAAGGATGGAGGCAAGAAGAGCCACAGCACCTGACGTGGTACAGTCACATTATTTCAGCTAACTCAGCTTATAGAAATTTTAAGAGAGCTGTTATCTTTTTTTTTAAATTTTTTATTTATTTATTTGAGAGCGACAGACACAGAGAGAAAGACAGATAGAGGGAGAAAGAGAGAATGGGCGCGCCAGGGCTTCCAGCCTCTGCAAACGAACTCCAGATGCGTGCGCCCCCTTGTGCATCTGGCTAACGTGGGACCTGGGGAACCGAGCCTTGAACCGGGGTCCTTAGGCTTCACAGGCAAGCGCTTAACCGCTAAGCCATCTCTCCAGCCCAAGAGAGCTGTTATCTCTAGTCTGAAGGATAAAACACGTTTCATGTTGAAAGTATGGATTTTTTAAAAAAAGACTTAAAAAGATTTTATGTAGTTATTAGAGAGAGAGAAAGAAGCAGATATATATGGAGAGAAAGAGGGAAGAGACACACACACACACACACACACACACACACACACAGAATGCGTGCACCAGGGTCTCAAGCCAGTGCAAAGGAAGTCCAGATGCATGTGCCACCTTGTGCACTGGTTTATGTGGGTACTGGGGAGTCAAACCTGGATCCTTAGGCATTGCAGGCAAATGCCTTAACCACTAAACAATCTTTTCAGCCCTGGAAGTGTTTTAAAACTGTTAAATCCTAGGGTGGGGAGGAAATCAGAGTGATTTTATCTAGTTTTTTTTTTTTTTTTTTTAACAAATTAGTCCTTAAATAAGAACTGGTGGTACTATTAAATGTTCAAGAATTGTGTATTGAATATTTGATTTCTGCATGTGACAGTGGACATTCATTTTATTAAATCTTTTTGACATCCTTTGACTATAGTATCTTTTCTATGGATAATATTGGAGGACATGAGATTCAATCAGTAAGTTTCTTACTGAGTAGCTACCTTGGGTGCAGAGATATTCCTGGTGGAGAAGAAAGAGCATGACTCCACTTTTGATCCAAGGTGATCAAGAAGGAGGCTTCCAGCTGGAGAGATGGCTTAGTGGTTAAGCGCTTGCCTGTGAAGCCTAAGGACCCCGGTTCGAGGCTCAATTCTCCAGGATCCACGTCAGCCAGATGCACAAGGGGGTGCATGTGTCTGGAGTTCATTTGCAGTGGCTGGAAGCCCTGGCACGCCCATTCTCTCTCTCTCTCTCTGCCTCTTTCTCTCTCTGTTACTCTCAAATAAATAAATAAAAATGAACAAAAAATTATAAAAAAAGGAGGCTTCCTAGACATAATGCAACTCCATATTTTCTTGTTGAGAGAGCTCAATACTATGGCTAAGGGAAGAGGCCTGCAAAGAGATGTGGCCCAGTGCCCGTGTCTAATGCTTGCTGGCTTGACAACTTGCGTAACCTTGCTGTGCGTTGCCTTATCTGTATCATAAAGATTACATATTTTGAGGACATGTGGCTGAGACGTGCGTGGAAGCTTCTTCCTCTGTTGTGTTGCCTGGTGTGCTTTGACGAAATATGGAGCAAGATGGTGGCCATTGTTTTTAGTGTGGGAAGGTTCTTGATTTGGTCCCTGTATTTTATCTCCCACTTCATTCCTATGACATGACAAGGCAAAAAACAATTATGCAATTTGACCAATTAGTTCTTGTTTGGTTTTTCAAAGGCACAGGCCCTCTCATGGAAGGGACATCAGAAATGAAATAGCCTTCAAGGACTTGGAGAGGTGAAAACATCTAGCAGCTTCCATAGATTCCTTTTGTTCCTTTGGATTTATTTTAGTTCTCTGATGCCTAATGGAAGCCTAGAATACAAAAATTACAATGGTATGGCTCATTGTAAAGCAAATACTTATTTCTTTAAAAATTTTTATTTTATTTTATTTATTTGAGAGAGAAAGAAGTAGATAGAGAATGGGTGCACCAGGGCCTCTAGCCTTGCAAGCGAACTCCAAACACATGTGACCTTTTGTACATCTTTCTCATGTAGGTCCTGGGGAATGGAACCTGATTCTTCTGGCTTTACAGGCAAGCACCTTAACTGTTGAGCCATCTTTGTAGCCTGCAAGCACCTCTTTCAGTGTGGCCGTGACAGGGTTGGGGATGCAGTCCGAGGCTTGGGTGTCCTTGACCCTGGGGGAACTACGAGTCTTGCCTGAGATTCTCTGTCCCAGGGCTGGTTGGAATATGACTTCCAGTCATCATACCCAGAATGCCGCGACTTCCTCATTCTGATTTTTTTTTTTTTTTTTTTTGCCAGCTGTCTTCCCTTAAGTCACTGTGGGTCAGGTCACTGACCTCTTTCCCAGAAAAAAACGCCTAGGAGTTCTCTGCACTTGAAATTACTTATACATTCACTGCAGAGCCCTACTTTTAGGCTAGCTGGTAGATAAACCATACTTTTGAGCTATCATCTTGGTACCAGGTATGAAATGCCCATAGCTTCTGTCAAGGCTGCCTTCTGGTAAGTATTGGGTTGTATCAAGCCTCACTTGTCTTGGGCGACCCCATCACTAGTCCTAAAAATTGATCAATTGGCAAGAGGGGGATAATAGGTCAAGAGATAGTCTTAGGTAAGCCACAGTCATCCCAAGGTCAGGGAAGGCTTTTGCTTAGAATTTAAAAAATCAGTATTTCAGCTGTCAGGAGATGGGAGAGGGGTATGCAAAACACTTAAGAGGGAAGAAGGACAGGAGAGGAGTAGAGATCAGGCCTGGAGAAAGGCTGAAGGGAGGAGCAGATAGATGTAGGAGTCATTAGTAATGCCACCCTTGCATTGGTAGCTTGGAAGGCCTTCTTGTCTTGCTCTTATTGTGGGCCAAGCCAAAGCTGGGAACGGCTGGAGCTAAGTATGGTTTAGTTTCCCCCATGAGACTTTCACTTTCTCTGAAAGAGAAAGAGAGAAGCAGTAGCTGGACTAGATATGTTTAGCTGCCAGGTCCAAGCTGACCTGTGGGTACCCACCCATCTTCAGCAATCCAACATGAGCCTCAACAGATGGGAATTATTTTATTTATTTATTTAAGAGAGGGAAAGAGGGGGAGAGATAGAGAGGGAGAGCGTGCACCCCAGGGCTTCCAGCCACTGCAAACGAACTCCAGATGCGTGCACCCCCTTGTGCATCTGGCTTATGTGGGTCCTTTGGCTTTGCAGGCAAGAGCCGTAACCATTAACCCATCTCTCCAGCTCAATCCCCCCTTTTACTTTAGGAAGCAGCTCTTTTGTGTCAGTCGTAGGGGGCTCACTAGGGGGACAGTTTGTGACTAGAGACTGCATGCTTTTCTGATTTGGAAGTCGGGGAACCTGAGACTGTTTAGTGCCTCAAGTCCCTTGAGGCGGAAGGGACAGGTTTGGGAGGTTTAGGAACACCACACTCTTCCCAGGTGTCAAGCCACCTCATCTTGCCATGCCCTGCGCTGGCGCATGGAGGGCTGAGCGTGCTTGAAAAGGAGGCACTGGGCACCCAAGCCTCTCACCCTGTTCTGAAAGGAGAGCATGTGAGCTTGGCTTTGCAGATGTGAATTTTATTTTTAAACTCTGTGAGCGGTGGCGTGTGAGCAATGACGCATCCACAGCCAGCTAATCTGTATTGTGTAAAAACACACAAACCACAACTCATTTTTAAAAGGGAAGAAAAGCAAAAGAACAGATGCAGTGAACTCAGGTCACGTGAGTGGAGGGAAAAGCTCTGCCAGAGGCACCATGGAGCAGGCCATTTTGGGGTGGAACAAGCAGGAACCAGACGGCCTGCTTCTTGGGCTAGCTGGCTTCGATACCGTCTCTGTGTGCACATTTCTTATTTCTCTCTTCGAAAATAATGTTAACCACTTTGTGTGCTGGCTGCAAAGGACCATAACCAGATGTAGCAAGCAGCATTAGTGCCAAGTGAGCCAGCTTTACTGGGGCCATGCAGCCTTACGGGCCACTCTCATAGTTGGAAACTGAAAAGGTGCATCTCATAGAAGAGGTATCGACCTGTCTCTAGAGACTGGGGAGCGAAGTGGACTCGGGGTTATAGGCTCACATAACAAAGTGCAGCTAGAAGGTTGGATTTGGATGCTGGACAAACAGGAATGACTATAGTTTACAGGAAATTTTGGTGTATTTTTATAGAGACCAGAAAAAAGAAGTAAGCTTTCTTTTTTAAAATAGTTAATTTTAATGTATTTATTTGAGAGAGAGAGAGAAAGAGACAGAGGGAGAGAGAGTGGGTGCGCCAGGGCCTCCAGCCACTGCAGACAATCTCCAGATGCATGTGCCTCCATTGTATATCTGGCTTATGTGGGTCCTGGAGAGTCAACCATGGATCCTTTGGTTTTGCAGGCAAATGCCTTAACCACTAAGCAGTCTCTCCAGCCCGAGGTTAGCTTTCTAACTAGAGAAAGAGATGGCAAGTATTTGTGAGGGAATGGCTGATTACCCTGACATGGTCAATGCAAGTTTAGATATATCAATTTAGCGTGTTGTGCCTTATAACAGTGTACTATTATTGTATGTTAATTCACATCCCCATCAAGGAAGGGACTGGAGGCATGGCCAAGTGGTCAGAACACTTGCCTCATATAATCAAGACCATGGGTTCAATCACCACACACACACACACATACACACACACACACACACACACACACACACACACACACACAAAGCCTGAATCTCAGCACTAAGTAATAGCATGCACAGTCCTGGATTACAGATGTCGTAGCCTGTGATACAACCGAGGCTCTTCATATGTTTTGAGATTAGAATTGAAGCAGTAGTAGAAGTGGTACTTCCTGGGCCACACTGAGCACAACAGTGTGTTTTCATAGATGAGATCCAGAAACACAAAGCACGAGAGCCTTCTTATCCTGCCGTCTCTTCTGCTGCAGCCCAGGCACTCTGGTTGAGTTGCAGGCTTCCTTTGAAGATCAGTGGTACCCAGTTGCTGCTGGACAAGAAGGGAAAACCGAGGCAGAGTGTTTCTCAGTCGTTTGCGGAAGTGGGGTTCAGTTGGCTGGATAAGGTATGGAAAAGGAGGGCATCCCAGGCCTGGACTAATCCCTGTTCTCTCCAGGGTGTCTCAACCCGAACTTCTAGTGCCCTGGTCTGAGCCTACATTGAAGAAACGCCTGGTCCAACAGTGGAAGTGCTAAGGACACAGAGATGTTATGACGGGGTGAAGGGCCCGTGGATGTTCATGGCAGGGTTACCAAGCCAAGTTGGGGTGAGAGGACCATCAGGAAGAGTTCCAGAATAACAGAAGATGAATGGCAGGATTTGAAGTGCTAGCCAGGAGAAGTTAGAGAGACTTAGAGAGGAAGACTTAAAGATGCTGGATAGGGAGAAGGGACAGATGCCTGGAGCTAGGAGATGGCATGTTGCGTGTAGAACAATGAAGGCAGGATGCCGTGTAGCTGGGAAAGAGAGAGAATGCTTCCGGAGAAGAACTGGTGCATGGGTCAAAGCCAGGCCCAGCAGGTGCTGGGATGCCATTGGCTTCGTCTCATCAGAAAGTGAGGTGCTCTGAAAAAAAAAAATGCTTCCCTCGAGCCAGGCATGGTGGCATACATCTTTAATCCCAGTACTCGGGAGGCAGAGGTAGGAGGATTGCTGTGAGTTCAAGGCCGCCCTGAGACTATGTGAATTCCAGGTCAGCCTGGGCTAGAATGAGACCCTACCTTGAAAAAATACAAAACAAAGAAATGCTTCCCTCCTGAACATTTGTAAGAGTCTGAGAAAGCCATCGGCTAAGGCTTGATATCTCTATGGATTGAATTTGTAGTAAGTCTTATTTAAGAACTCTGACAAGACAGATGGTCTGGTTATATGTGGAATCAAAGTGAGTGGAACTCACAGAAGCAAAGAATGGGATGGCGGTTGCCATGGACTGGATCGGTGGGATGGCTAGGGGATTTTGGTTAAAGATGAAGAATGCCAGTAATTCCCAAGGTATAAGTTCAAGAAACCTATGCACATCATGTGCATATGTACTCTGTACAGAATAATGTATGATGGACTTGAAAATTGCTAACAGAATAATTTTTAAGTTCTCGCCACAAGAAAGAGATAATTCATTTGATTTGGCTATTTCACAATGTGCACATATTTCAAAACGCCATGCTGTGTGCCACAAATGTATGACATCTTATTTACCTAATTATTTTTTAAAAAATAGGTAAATTACATGATACACATGTGAAAGTAAGTTTTGGGCAATGTTGGCTTTGCCCTCAATGAAAAATACTAACTCATTGGGATGTCAAGAAGTTTTGCCCTTGAAAATGAAAACGAATGCTTTAAAAGATCAGATATTCCGTGTACCCGTGTACCTTGGTGTGTGAGGGTATTTGTTCGTACACGTTTAGACTGACCGATGGTTTGATCTTATTTTTTTCCTCCCTGGAGTCCCTACCAAAGACCTCTCCCCACTCATGCCAGTCAGATCCATTCACTTCACATCCGCCTCACCTTCCTCGGGCATCTGCTTTAGTGCTCGGCTGTAGTCTGACCTCTAAGGCTGGTGGGCTGAGGCGTTCTTCTCAAGGTTCAGGCTGCTGTACAGCAAGGGCAGAGCCACAAAAAGGCCCAGAGAGAGCCACACTCATCCCGTCGCCAACATGGAGGCTTGCCCTGAACGTTGTCCATGGGTGCAAAGAGCGCCCTTGTTTCGCCAGTCCTAAACAAGACACCCACATTTTGTCCAGTGCCTCTGACTGGATTCCAGGGCCAGAAGTGTAGGATTCTTCTCAGGACTGGAAGGTGGGAGGTCGTTTGCTTTCTGAGAGGTCTGAAGAAAGGTCTTGAGGAGTTACAGTGTGTGCCAGCTCTCAGCACAGGCTGATAGCCACATCGTGTTTCATAAATGTTAACTTTTTGAGCAGCTGGATAAAGGCTTCCCTCATCTTTTTCACATCAGAATGGGGAGAAGAGTGCTTAGGTTTTGGAGCCAGAGAGGCCTTGATTGGATTCAAATCTTGCTTCTAGTAACAATTAACTGGGTGTCATGGGCAGGTCTCATGGAATGGTGAGCTTGCACTTTCTAAACTGAAAACAGATGAGTTGCCCATTTCCTGGTGCTGTTTTGATAAGAGAGGCATTTTAAGTAACCGTCAGCGTACCATGTTGTCCTTTGCTCTCCCCTTGGTCCAGTTGTAACTGCTGGGTCGTTTTCCCACCTGGGGCCTCTCTGAGCGGTCACTGTCTCTACCAGCCCTCACCACTGTAGACCCTGTCCTGTGGCATTTTCAAAAAAACAGGAACTTATATTTACCTCCAAGGACTAGAAAGATGGCTTTATAGATGAGAAACTTCCTGGGGCTCTTGCTGGACGATGAGAACAACCTGCCTTCTTCCTGTTCCCTAGCGAAGGGCTGACCGAGAGCCTTCGCACGAGCTGGCGTGGAGAGCTGTGAGTTCCGAAGGTCTTTAGAATATACAGCATTTCACCCAGGTCCTTGCGAGGAATTTTCTTTCCCAGGGAACTCAGAGGCCCAAGGTCTTGCTGACAGCCTGGAGTTTCAGCGAGGGCCTCTGTGTAGGGGGTTGCCTGGCCAGAGTCTTTCCAGAATGCTATTTACTTTCTGGTCAGGATTTAGGTTTCTTGCCCCATTCACTAGCCTGTGCCAAGCGTGCCTGGTGCTTGCTGGCGGTAAATGTTAGCTGTGACACCAGTTTATAATCAGGATTGTCACCTGGTTCTTGGAGCAACATGGCTGGCAGCCAGGGGCTGCACCTGTGTCTACATAAAATGAACAGCAGGGCTGGAGAGATGGCTCAGGGTTAAGGCGCTTGCCTGCAAAGCCAAAGGAGCTCGGTTCGATTCCCCAGTACCCACGAAAGCCAGATGCACAAGGTGGCGCATGCATGTGGATTTGCAGTAGCTGGAAGTCCTGGCACACCCATTCTCTCTCTCTGTCTCTCTCTCTACCTCTTTCCCTCTCTCAAATGAATAAAATATTTTTTTAAAAAAGAAACAAATAGAAAATGAACAGCACAGATGGCCATTAGTGGTTATGTCCCGGTAATGCTCAGCTTGGTTCAGATGCTGAACTGGCTGTTCTTAAACTAAGCCAACAGTGGATGGGTAAATGTGCCTGAGGACCGAGCCATGTGTTTCATATGCCACAGCCTGACAGTGTCGAACCACCACTCAGCCATTCAGTAGCCCTGAGCCTTGGGCCTTAGGTCAGTGGAGCCCACGGTCATGCAGTATATATATGGAGCTGCTATTAGAGCCTAGATTCCTGGAGGCCAAAACTTGCTTCTTGAACCCTGTGGTGTACTGAACGCAGTTACCCAGGGTGGATAAACCAGTGATTCTTAAAGGCTCGGGAAGACATCCTACTTTCTGCTTGCCTGTATTTGCCCTGGCCAATGACTTGTAGCTGGGGCTCTCTGGTGGGGGTGGACAATGAATGGCTGGTGGCCACTCTAGGCATGCTGGGAACAATGTGGTGTTCTGGGTTTGCGTCCCTGGTCCCAAAGAGAGGAGTCTTGGACCAGGAGATTTAGGACGATAACCCCCTTTTTGTGTGGTTAATGGTGCTTGTCATAGTGCGGCACCTTGTGGCCAGCCGGGATCCATGTTTAGGCTTTTACCCAGGAGCTTTGAAATGTGGCCATTGTGGCTGTGTCTGGGCAGTCACTCATGAAGAGGGCTGCTCACTGTCGGAAGTAGGTTGCTTTGCAATACATATCACTCCATTGGCATTCCTGCATTTTGGCTGGCTTCCATCCTTTCTTTTCTCTTTCTCACTGGTGAGCAGAAGAGGAAAGTAGGGAGCCACGGGAGCTCTAAATTCATACCTGGCAGTTTGCTTTATCCTTACTCCAGGGCCCCAACCCAGGGGGAAGATGGTGTTTCCAAAACAGAGGGATCAGATTAGCTGTTGTAGAAAGAGTGCATTATTGTCTTTGCAGAGCTGCCTTGTGGGAGTTTATCATGATCTGTGATGGGACAGTGAGGTAGGAATATGGAGCCCAAACCAGACCTCAGACCCTCATTTTCAGGAGCTAAAAGATACCAGCCAAGTGGCATAATAAAAATCAGGCAGAATGGCTGCATGCTCACTTCTTAATTTAAAAAAAAAATTACAAAAGGAATGCATCGTATTGTGAAAATTTAGAGAGTTCAGAAAAGCAAAGCTCAAGAAGAAAAGCCGCTCAATATGCCACTCAAGTGCTCTGAGTATGCCATGCAGAGTAACTCGCAGTCACTTGGCATACCACTGAAGAAACTGCTCAATTACTTAGCATAGCACTCAGAGTAACTCCCAGTCATTCAGCGTACCACTCAAGAAAGTGCTCAGTTACTTATAGAATTGGCACACCAGGACCTCTAGCCATTGCAAATGAACTCTAGATGCTTGCACCACCATGTGCATCTGGTTCATGTGGGTTCTGCGGAGTCAAATCTGCGTCCTTTGGCTTCACAGGCAAGTGTCTTAACTGCTAAGCCATCTCTCCAGCCCAGTGATTTTTGTTTTTGAGATAGAGTTCTGGCTGGCTTCAAAATCACCATGTGGCTTAGGCTTTAGGTAGGGTCTCAACTTTGTACTGATCCTTCCGCTCCAGCCTTTGAAGTGCTGAGATGGTAGATATTTTCCATCATGCCTGTTTTGATAAATAACTTTTGTATAGAACTTGTTGCATGCCAGTCACTGTTTTAAGCTTTACATATAAACCCACCTTATTAACATACAGCTTTACAAGTATTCCCAGTTAATCTTTATTGTTTGACACCTAAATTTTTACAAAAATCTTTTTTTTTTTTAAAGTTTTATTTATTTATTTGAGAGCGACAGACACAGAGAGAAAGACAGATAGAGGGAGAGAGAGAATGGGTGCGCCAGGGCTTCCAGCCTCTGCAAACGAACTCCAGACGCGTGTGCCCCCTTGTGCATCTGGCTAACGTGGGACCTGGGGAACCGAGCCTCGAACCGGGGTCCTTAGGCTTCACAGGCAAGCGCTTAACTGCTAAGCCATCTCTCCAGCCCACAAAAATCTTTTTTCTTAAGAGGAGAGAGAGAGAGGAAGAGCGAATTGGTGCACCAGGGCCTCAGCCACTGCAATCGAACTCCAGGTGCTTGCGCCTCTTAGCGTGCACGTGTGACCTTGTGCTTGCGTCACCTTTGTGCATCTGGCTTACGTGGGGTTTGGAGAGAGCTTGAACATGGGTCCTTAGGCTCTGCAGGCAAGCACCTTAACCCTTAAGCCATGTCTTCAGCCCTACAAAAATCTTAAACAACTCTGTAATAAATCCCTCCCCCTTTCTATGCCGTAAAAAGGATCAAACTCAGTTCAGGGCAGCGTGCTAGAAAAGTGATCTCTGACTATGCTACACTCCCAACCACTATAATCAACATATTTTTATTATTTTACAATGTGTTAATACTGGGTCAAAGAAAATGCAGATTGAAAAGCGTCGATCTATGTTTATAGACTGAGTTCCTACTCCTCAACTGGGCCTCTGGGGTGAGTGGAACCGTGTTGGGACCAGGCTGGGAGGAACACAGCCGAGCGCATCTGCCTGTGTTGTAAACCTGGAAGACAGATCGATGTCCCTGGGGCTGTTGCTTTTCTGGGGGTATTTCTTCCCTGTCCCCAGTGTACTGGAGGTATACACCCTGGCATTTCTGAAGTGATAGAAGTTATTGTGATGATGGTCTTTTTCTTGTGTGTGTGTGTTTCTGTGGGTGAGCACGTGTGAGTATTTGTGCGTATGCATGGAGGCCAGAGGACAAACTTAACTTGTGTGTCATTCCTCAGGAACGCTGCCCTTCTCTTTTAAATTTATTTGTTTGAGACAGAGTCGCTCACTGGCCTAAGTTTGCTAATTAGGCTAGACTGGCTGGCCCCAGGGACCCATCTGTCTCTACCCTCTTGGCATTGAAATTCCCACCACAAGTGTCCATACATCATTTTTATGTGGGTTCTTGGGATCAGACTCAGGACCTACTGGGATATCTGCTCAGCCGGTGTGTGTGTTTGTGTGTTTATTTTGTTTTTGACGCGAGGGATAATGTTGCAGATGTACGTTGATGACTTCTTAGGTACCAGACCTGTGCTGCACCCTGGCAAGGGTGGGACGGGGTGCGGGGGGGTGGGGGGGACAGGGATGAATAAATTGTGGGCCGGTTGGTAAGGGTGACCATCCTTTAATTATGAAAAGTTATATACGAAGTCAGGGGTAGTGACCCAAGCTCATTTCTCTTCCTCACGCTGACTTGAATATGTAGTTCATCAAATCCTGTATTCAGTAACTATTCTGACTCTCAGTGTGGAGGGAAGATAGATGTCCTTAGAACCTGGCCCTCAAGGTGGCCTGAGGTGGGCAGGTGCAAGGGAGGGACCAGCCACCGATGCCAACAAAACAAAGCACATTGCCTTTTACCCACAAGCTTTTTGTCACTCATTTTCTTCTGCTTTTATTTACTAGGAGACAATGGTTAGGTATTATTTTATAAATAAAAGAATGAAAAAGACACACAGTAGGAGAATATCATTAGTCCTTGTCAATAGGTTTTCCAATGACTTACTGCCTTTCAAAAATTGTATCATTTCTTTTTCTTTTTTTTTTTTTTGAGATAGGGTCTCACTCTAGGACAGGTTGACCTGGAATTCACTATGTACAGCCAGGCTTGTCTTGGACTCATGGTGATCCACCTACCTTTGCCTCCCAAGTGCTGGGATTCAAGGCGTGTGCTACCATGCCTGGCTATTCAAAATTGAATCATTTCTGAATCGTTGCAACTTGACAGCTTTTTGAAGAAAAAACTGTCCCATATTTTACATGCCCGTGAAATATTTATTTGAGAGAAAGAGGCAGATGAAGAGAAAATAGGTACACCTCTAGCTACCAAAGACAAATTCCAGATGCATGTGTAACCTTGTGCATCTGGCTTTACTGGAGTACTGGGGAATTGAACTGGGGTCCTTAGGCTTTATAGGCAAGTGCCTTAATCGCTGAGTCACCTCTCCAGCCCTGTTTTAATATGCTTTATTTCACACAGTCTATTCAAAATATGAACATTTAGGCACATAGTCAACATGAAATTATTGTGTAATGTTTTCTGTTCTTCTGTGACTCTGAAATCCTGCGTGTATTTACTTGAATTGGTAGCACAAGGGAAAGGCGTGAGCTGCACAAGGCTCGAGGGGCCGTTCTTCTCGGAGTGATGCGAGCAGAAGATGCAGAGGGAGGGCGCTCTGCTAGGTAGGCAGTGGAGAGTGGGCAGTGCCATCCTGAGTACGGGCCATTCAGGGGAGAACTTCAAACTTGGGGTGTTTGGACTGGCCACCTTATGGCAGCTCATTTGGAAAGGGGACTGGGCTTTTAGGGTGTGGTCTTCAGTAATAATGGGCATAGAGCGGCTCCAGTGCTGCTTCTTGCTCAGTTCCAAGGTCCTTTCCTGCCTGCAGCTATCATTGATTTTGTTTTGAGATCTGGAATAAGCGTTCTTTTTTTTTTCTTCATGTAACCCTCGCTAAGTCAGGGAGGAGGTGGACACCCCGCTGCTGTTCGTACCGTGCTTATTCTGAAGTCTCCAGAGGAGACTGCCTTTTCTTGGATGTTTTGGAGCCCAGATTAATGTGTCTTCCATCTGGAATTTCACCACAAGCTTTCAAAACCTAGATGGGGAGCTGGGCTCCACCTTGTCTGCACAAGGTCCTTGGTCACCACAAGGGCCGCGTGGAGACAGCACCCGCTGGAGTTCTGCTGCCATCCAGGAACAATGGACCTCCTCTGAACTCGGCAATTTCATTTTTATCTCATCAGCATGTTCCTTCTTTCGAAGCGTGAATCCTAGTGACCCCGGTGAGCTGTCTGCCTGGGCCTGGGCCAGCGGGACTAGGTTACTCGAGTTCAGATGACCCGGGGCCAGCGTGATGCAGAGATGCAGGTTCCCCATTGTGGGGGGTTCTTGCCACAAACAAGGGTGGCCTGCCTGATGACAAGTTCTCCACCTGAAAAGGCCCCCAGTACAGGAGAGTGTGCGTCTCCTGCTGGCAAAGAAGAGAGGGCTAGACCTGGCTCAAATCTCGGGTTTATGTCTGGGTTATTCGGAGAAGCATCCTCTGCCTCGCTGTTCTCATTTGTAAATCAGAGAGGATGTGTCTGGTGGTGATGGTGTGGGGCCAGCAACGGTGGGCAGAGGGCCGGCGGTTCTGGCTTACTCGGAGCCAGCTTTGATCCTGGGTCTGTTTAAGAGGAATCATTCATTGCATTGTGCTGGCTGTCCCTTAGGAACCTAATTCATTTAGCTGTTAAGTTTTCTAGTTTTGTACAGAAATGATGTGAGTGCTCTGTAGGCCCAGGCTGGCGAGGCGGTTTCTTTTCTTCTTGCCTGCGCTGGTTCATGAGCCTGGCTTCCTGGGAAAAGGACTTTCTAGCCCGAGGTTGGCATGTGTATGCCCTTGTAGATAAGGTGTCCCATGGATATGCCACAGTGAAGTGCTGGCTGGGAATCTGGGCCAAGTATCTTTGTGTCTCATAACTACCAGGAACTTTGAGCCCTCTTCTTGCTGACAGGGAAAATGAAACTTAAAAAGCCAAGCACTGAGTTCCTGTGGCCACTGTCTGCAGTCCGGAGGGTGATGCCCCCTGTCTCGTGGCACATTCATCCCTCTGCGTGTCCTGAGGCTGGAGTAGAAGCCAGGCTTTGCGGCTTCTGTCCACGTGACCACAGCTCACGTGACTGCACAGAGCCAGCCCTCCTCTGCATATCGAAGACTTTCTTCTCCCAGAGAGCACCAGCTCTGAGGCTCAAGCGAGTCACCAAGGCCCGCTTAATACCAGGCCCTCTAGAGTAGACATGCCACCTTCTCCTGCCAACTCCCTGTGTCCTGACAGCTGTGGTCTTGTGCTCATCTGAGGAAGTGGTCAGTTGCAAAACTCCAGTGCCAGACTTCAGGAGAAGTGGGTAGAGAAAGCTATTTGGGTTCAAGGCCAGTGAGGCCTAATTTTCTTAGCAAAACAACCTTCCCATCACCCAGTCCATCCACTACATGTCTGTGTGTTTGGGGCGAGTTGGAATCCCACACTAAAATCTAAGGGTCCCCTTGCCCTGTGTACCTTGTCTCGTCCCTCATAGTCTGGGCTCTTGCAGTATCCAGTTATAAGAGTTATAGTGTGGGCTGGAGAGATGGCTTAGCAGTTAAGGCATTTGCCTGCAAAGCCAAAGGACCTTGGTTCGATTCCCCAGGACCCACGTAGGCCAGATTCACAAGGTGGCGTATGCATCTGGAGTTAGTTTGCAGTGGCTAGAGGCCCTGGCACACCCACTCTCTCAAATAAATAAACAGTTTAAAAAAAGAGCTATAATGTTACTAGATTCAGTTCCATCCCCCGCATATTCTCACCCCCAGAGTAGTGTTTTTGACAATATATTCATATCCTGTTCCTTCCCCCCCCCCCACTTTCTCACAGCTTCAGCTGTGCGATTGCATCTGGTCTCCATGAAGACCTATTGAACAACTGGCATGTTCACGGGCTCCTCTGTCATTACCATTTTGTCTCACCCTCTCTGTCCTGCTATATGACAGATTCATATTTAAGCCTGTGGCCATGGTTCAGCTCTTTGTCATGGCTCTCAGCCTGGGAGGCTATGCCAGTAACCTGCTGTGGCTCTTGTGGCCTCATTTGCCAGATTGCCCCACCCATCCCAATCACGACCTCCTGTGGGAAGTCTCACGTGGGAATCACTCTTTTTTGGCAGGCAGAACAGTTGTCACCTTCCACAGGAGACTTTATTTCCAGCAATGTCGGGGCCCTGCTGTTCCTGAGGGGGTCTGGAGGCACTTGGTGTTGGGCGAAACCTTTTCCTTGGGGAGACAGACATACACACATCTATTCCCCCTAGATTGGGTAGAAGGTAGACCAAAGCACAGAACCTGTTTTGGTGAACCAACGAGTTTAATGGGGTTACTTACAGGGCAGGGTGAGAGGTTACTTACAGGAATGCGTTGACCCCAAAGCAGCTGTAACATTGAGAACTCTTGTCCAAGCATAGAAGACGCCCTCCCCATAGTTGTTTAGGTGAAGCTCACCATCCCTTAATCCTTTACCCCTTACATATTCTATCTCCCCCAGAGCCCCAAGACCTCGTGTGTCATTGTTGGCACAGGAGGGGCCTGAGACTTCACGTGGGGGTTTGACTGTCTTTCCCATGTCCTTCCTTCTGTGGGGACTATGAGCAACAAGCCCAGTCTCACAAGTCTTTGTGAGTTGTCCCATAAACTGTCGATAAAGCTGGCAGGAATTGTTTACTGCTTTCAGTTTCGGAGAATTTGCCATAGAACAGTCAGTCTTCAGCATGTGTCTTGAGACCTTGCATGGGGCTATCCTTGGGAGTCCGTCTGGTGTCCTATGGGAATTTCTCTTCACTCACATGCACCGCTGTAGACAGCATCAGAGGCACTGTGGAGAAGCCGAGAGGACCTCTGTTAAGTTCCTCACAATAGGAATTAGACCCCAGCCTGCTCTTTCATCCAGCCTCACATGATTTGGACTCCCAGAGGCTCCAGAGACCAATGGGACATAGTTGATCAATCCATCAGGGTAGGGGCTTCTCTAGGTGGGGATGGTGAACCCCAGCCATGTTACCTCTGCATGTGAATTCATTTGCTGGAGCTGTTGGATGGGAAGGCTTGTTGGACAACAGAAGTTTGCATTCTCACAGTCTTGGGGGACAGAAGTCTGAGATTAAGGAATGGTCAGGGCTGGTTTGTCTTGAGGCTTCTCCTCGGCAGATGCCACCTTCTTGATCCTTTATCCTCATGGGTTTAACTCTGTGTTGTCTATGTCCAAATCTTTTTAAAAAATTTCTTATATATTTGGGGGGGGGAGGGAGGGAGGGAGGGAGGGAGGGAGAGAGAATGGCTACGCCAGGGCCTCCAGCCACTGCAGAAGAACTCCAGACACATGTGCCCTTGTGCATCTGGCTTCTGTGGGTCCTGGGGAATCAAACTGGAATCCTTTGGCTTTGCAGAAAATGCCTTAATTACTAAGCCATGCCTCCAGGCCCCAAATCTTCTCTTATAAGGACACTCATCATTTTCAGTCAGCTCCCCCCACGTGGCCTTATGTAACATGAACTTCTCTCGCCAAATGTCACTCACATTCAGAGGTCCTAGTGGTTAGGACTGAATATGACTTCTCGAGAGACACAGTTCAACCTATGGCACTGGGTCCAGGTTACCCACCTAGGTCTTTCAGAAAAAGGCACCTTACCACGAAGGGCTCTTGAGGTGACAGTTCACTTTGTACAGAGAAAAGCCTTGTTCCGGGGCAGAGGAAGGCCCGGAGGACGGGAAGGGGGTGGAGTCCCATGGACAGTCATGATCAGTGAAGCGAAGGAGCTGGGTGGGAGGGAGTAGGGGAAGAGCTGGGGACGCACACCTGGCGCAGTTGAAGAAATTACCAGTGACCTGGAAGGGGCTAGCAGAGCCTGGCATACGGATCCACGTGCGGTAGGTGTTGCTTATTCCGTGTCTGCTCACCTGGGCCCCTAACAGAAAGGGAGCAGGGAGCAGGGCTTTGCCTGGTTCTCTACAGTTTACTCAGTGCCTAGGCCTGAGCCCGGCGCTTGCTGCGGCTCAGTAGGTATTTGTTGAGTGAATATATGAGAGCATATGATGACAGGAACAGCATGAAGTCTCAAAAGCCGACCCAGCCTTAGGAGCGTTCTGTACACTACGACAGGGCCTCCTTCCAGGGGGAGAAGGGATGGATAATCCAGTAAGTTTGACCAGTGTAAGTAATTAGATCCCTCACTGACAACGTACATTCAAGGATTCCAGTTAGACATTTCAAACTAAACCATAAGAAGAAACTAAGAACATGCATGAGAGTATCTTGGTTCTACTTCCTAAAGGTTCCAGAACCTTCTGAGTAGCACCAGTTGGGGATTAAGTATCCAAACACATGAGCCTGAGGGAGACATTTCACATTCAGATCCCCACATTCAAGTATCAAAAAAGAAGTTTAGTGGCTTGGTGGTGCATGCCTTTAATCCCAACAGGCAGAGGTAGGACGATTGAGTCTGAGCTAGAGTGAGACCGTACCTTGAAACACCAAACAACAACAACAACAACCCCCCCAAAAGCTTAAAGACTTAATAATATATAAATTAGTATATACATAGTATATTATGTATTTGCTTATATAAATCTGAGGGAAAACCACTTCTATTTTAATAGAATAGCTTAAGGAAAGTTACAGATCATGCACAGAAGAAAGAATTACAAGCTGCCAAAAAATGGAGGAGAAATGTTCCATTTGTTGGTTGTCAAAGAAATGGAAAAGAAAATGAGATACCATTTTTTGCCTATCAGGTGCCCCAGCAGGGCTTGTGTTAAGAAAAGCACTTTTCCAAATTGCTGGTGGGAAAATAGCTAGAAATTGCTTTTTTTTTTCCCTGACATAGTGAAAAGAAGTTTACACACACATTTTTTTTTTTTTTTTTTTGGTTTTGTGAGGTAGGTTTTCACTCTAGCCCAGGCTGACCTGGAATTCTCTATGTAGTCTCACGGTGGCCTTGAACTCAAAATGATCCTCCTACCTCTGCCTCCCTAAGTGCTGGGATTAAAGGTGTGCACCACCATGCCCAGCTACACGCATCTTTATTAGATAGTAAATGTAACTCTGTAAATCTAGATTAAGGAAATATCTGAAAGGCATCCAATATGTTCAGAGATATTAATCATAAATTATGAAAATGTGAAACATGTTAAATACATAGTACTAGAAGAAACAGTAAATTGAGGTGCATATACTTAAGAAAGATGATCTCATAGCCTTTACAAATACTTTTTTTTTTTTTTAAGATTTCCTTTTTCTTTTTATTTATTTATTAGAGTCAGAGAGAGAGAGAGAGTGAGAATGAGTGTGCTAGGGCTTCCAGCCACTGCGAATGAACTCCAGATGCGTGTGCCCCCTTGTGCATCTGGCTAACATGGGTCCTGGGGAATTGAACCTGGGTCCTCTGGCTTTGCATGCAAGAGCCTTAACCGCTAAGCCATCCCTCTAGCCCTACAAATAATTTTTAAACAATATTCAAGGTATTTAAAATTTTATTTTATATTTATTTATTTGAGAGAGAGAGAGAAAGAGAAAAGAGAGAAAGAGAAAGAATGGACATGCCAGGGCCTCCAGCTGCTGCAAAAGGAATTCTACACAAATGCCCCACCTTGTGCATCTGGCTTATGTGGGTCCTGGGGAGTTGAACCTGGGTCTGTTGGCTTTGTAGACAAGTTTCTTAACTGCTAAGCCATCTCTCCAGCCCAAGTAATCAACCTTTACTGAATCATGCTTACTGATGTCCCACTGCCTAAAATAAATTACATGACCAGGCCCAAACACAGCAGGAGCAGAGGGGGTTTCCAGTGTAACTGTGTTTATAGATACAAGACACAGATACACTCATGTGGGGAACAGTGCCAGGATGTTGTCAGTGCTTATTATTGATTTTATTATTCTGCGTACTGTTTAAGTTTTTATAATGAGTTTTTATTATGAACTTATCATAATAATTAAGACGTATACTACACCTTGAAAAAATATACCTGGAAGTAAGGTATGTCTCTGGCTTTGAAGCATTTAATATGCTAATTGATGAATTCAGGATGTGGTTGATTAGATGGAAACAATTGGTAGAGGTGGCTTTTTACATACGGTGGGGAGCAGGTGGGGCCAAGAATAATATAGCTTGGGTTGAATAGTGTCTAGAAAGGGAGGGAAAGGACTATGAAACAGCTTTGCTTGGGAAAAAAATCTCACTTACTAAGTTTCACTTGAGACTCCTCTGAAGCATCACAATTGGAAATAGAGCAGACGGCAATCTAGAGCTAGACTTCACAGGAAAAGCGGGAGATGCAGAGATAGGGTCTTTGACTCCCTAGTGATCATTGTGGGACAGAAACGTGATGCCCTGTGTGGTAGCTTGCCTGTCCCTCAATAGGCTCAGGTGTTTTCATTAAAAACCTTGAACTTGGATTTCTAGCCACCTGGCTGGAAGAGGTGTCACTGGGAGTGGGCGCTGGTGTCCAGCTCAAAGGTGGGTTTGGGGGCCGGGGATCGGATTTCCCCCCTGAGGTGTGCGGCGTGCCTGAGCTCTGCCGGGGTTCCCGCTGCCTGGCAGGCGGCTTTGCTGTTGCCCGTGGTGCTGCCCGTGGTCATTTGTCCCTCTGCTTGGATCCATGAAAGGGGGTCAGCTGCCTCCACCCTCCGTGGAATCTTCCCTGGACCTGGACGCCTGAGATAAATCTCCTCTTCCCATGAAACTGTGTTTGGTTGGGTGTTCGTGCCGGCGTTGTGGAGCTGTCTCCTACACCCCGAAGAGCACTGAAAGAGGTAGCGAAGGTGACAGAACGTATGTCCTCGAGGTCCTAGGAAAAGTGTGCCGGGTAAGTGCCGCTTCCAGACACGACGTCAGCGCCGCTATGCTCACAGTGCTGTCCTTGGCCCCAGCCTCAGTTACACCTAGTCAGGCACAGACTCGTCACCTTGAATTTCTCACGTGGACCGCTTGACATGCTTGCTGTTCCACTGTGGTGTGTGTAGCTGGCTGATTGACAGGCCTGTCCTCTACCAGACTCCGGTCCATGAGAGCAGGGACAAGCTCTGTTTTGTTGCCTGTTGTTCCTCCCTGGTGTCCAGAAAGGCACTGGGCATGGGCTTTCTGGGAGGATGTGAATAAAAGCATGCAGTGAGAAAGCAGAGAAGTAGGTGAGATAGGGCAGATCCGTGAGGATGGATGAGGAGGACTCGGAAAGGTTGCAGGTTCTGAGGAGTTTCAGCGAGAGCGCGGGAACCAGTACCAGTGAATCGTTAGTACTGAGAAAGAAAGATCTACACAGATCAAGAGGGAGGGGATAGGATGGAGTGTAGAGTTGTGAAGGGGAAACTGGGAAAGGGGAGAGAATTATCATGGCTTATTGTCTGTAAGTATGGAAGCTGACAATAAAAAGGGAAAAAAGAGTAAAAAAAAAAAAAGAATGAAAAAGAATGTCAAAGCTATTTTGGATTAGGGACTGGGGAAAAGGAATATAATCATTCTGCCAAGTGTACAAGTGGGATTAGGAAAAGAGGACTCGGCACACTTCTGCATGGGCAGGACTTCAAGGAAGATGGAACAGAGATAAGAAGGAAGGGAAGTCACATATCAAATTGGACACCATGGCTCAAGATCCACCAGGTTCACCGCTCTCAGGCCTCAACCACTGTTTTCAGAGTATCAATTAGGAACTGCATGTCCTGTGTGAGAACTGAATTTGCACTGTCCCAGAAAGCCTGAATCAGCACTGCCCTTCCCTTCATCAGGATGGGTCAGTCAAACCACGTCAGGTGGCTGGTGTTGGGTGTTCATCTAAGCCTTCTGTTAGTTTGGTATTGTACCCTAATGTGGGTCTCAAATGATGAGTCTCAGAGTGTGGCTGTCAGCCTTGGCAGGATCCACTTCCTCCTTAAATTTTCATATCCCAAAGCCCCACATGGGTCCCACTTAAGATGAAGACTCTGGGGGAGGGCCTATGATCTTTTTTAGCATGACCCCACAAGTTAGGGGTGCCAGACTTTGAACACCACTGTCCTAATCCCTAGCCTCGAGCTGGTGGTCACCGCAGACGAGCTAGCTCTGGATGAGTATGTATTAACACAGGAGGCTCAGAGCAGGGCTGAGTGTGATCTGCCCTCCCACTACCTTCTGGAAAGTGCTTCTGAAGTTGGCTTCTTGAAACCTACCTCGGAATTCCCTGAGCTAGGAGGATTGATAAAATTAGAAGCTCCTGCCATGTGACGGCTCCATTTTTATGGGCTCAGCAGGTTCTGCTGGAATCCCAGGCAGCGTCCAGGCATGGCTGTGATCTGTACACACAGTTCTGATACACAAGGTTCTGAGCCAGGGAGAGGGGCTCCTGGGCCTCCTGAGTTTGGTATTTTAAACGGCAGACTGAAGGACCAGAGGAGCCTAAACTGTAGGTTGGAGGATAAGGTTTCCCGTGTAACAGCTGGAGTTCATAGCTGCGGCGTCTGGGACTCCTGGCTTTGAAGACATGGTGAGAAGCTGTTGGCTAACAAAGACCAGACCCAGGCGCACCAGCTGCTGCCCTCACTGTGACTCTGGCTCCACTGTGAGGGCTGCGGCACCACCCTGGGTTATAGCCCATAAATGCAGACGAGAGCTCTCTTTGCTAGGGCATATGTGGTTGCTATTGATGTATTGATGTGTGTGTGTGTGTGTGTGTGTGTGTATACTCATGCGCGTGCATGCATACTAGGGTCTCTTGTCACTGCAAACACACACCAGACACATGCCAATTTTTGTGTCCAGCTTACGTAGGTGGCTTGGGAATTGAACCCAGGCCACAGTTGATTTTAAGGAGCCTAGCCTCCTTAGGTGGAGCTCTCAGCATAGACACCCAGCAGCAGGTGATAATCCCCAGGGAGGTAAGCAGGCTGTTTTCTGCTTTGTCATGTAGAGGTGCAGACAGCCAGGGACCAGCCAGATCCCCACATCTGAAAATGACGGCAGAAGCCATGGTGGGGAATGTCATTGGCAGCCAGGGCTCCTAGCGCATCCTGGGAGGTGCTCACCCACATCCAGGAAGCCTGTGCGTTCAGCGTTAGGGGGTCTTGTTGCATGGGAGTTTGTTCCAAGCTGTGTTGCAGTGGTCATGGTAGCACTGTGGTTAGATCCTGTCTCCTTCTGATGGTGGGGCTGTGCCTAGATGACCAGAGGGGGCAGGCCAGTGTCGGCCTCAGCGCTGTAAAGCTTCCTCCCTTCCTGTGGGGAAATCTGTGGGCTTCCCTGCAAGACTCCAGGCACAAGTAAATTCTTTCACATTCTTTCTTGACACTTCTGTGAACTTCTTTGCTGCCAGGGATACAGAGAGGGAGCCCACCTTCTGGTTCTAGTTTACACATATGATTTTCAGGCAGTAAACAACTCTCCAAGTAATCCCCTCCGGGGAGTGGGCTCCATGCAAACAAAACCTTTTGGGCAAAATGATGATCGTAGTTTCTATCACGAATATCTGGAAATCTGAAAAGCCCTTAGCATAAGATGTGAACTTAAACTGCATACTGTCACCTTCTCTATCTTGTCACTGGTTAAAAAAATAAAATTTTTAACCTGTGCAAGGTAGTGTGTTCTGTAACTGCTAGTAGAATTCCACTGGCATCCACCACTTGTAATTTGCAGGAGTTATTAAAAACTTCAAACATGTACATAGTATTGACCTTGCACCCCTAGGAATTTATTGTTGGAAGCAATGAAAGTTGGATAAAACGTATGTTCAAAGTATTTCACCAAAGTGGTAAGTAAAACAATGAATAATTTGAAACAGTTTTGATCTCCAACAAGACTTATTAAATTATAACATATATCATATTTATATATGTTTCAGGAATAGAACTTAATGACATGACATGTCAATTATTAATGATAATACTTTATGATAATTAAAAATGATCGAAAGCAGCACATACAGTATGTTTACAATTTGAAAAAACACATAAATTCACCTTTTTAAAACTCTAGGTTAGATAATTAAGAGTTCAATTATAATTCCTAGGAGGTAGGGATATGATTTATATTCCTGTTTTTTTTGTATTTCCCGAATATTCTGAATAAAATGTGCTTTGTAGATGACTTGTAAAAACCAACAGAAGACTTCTGTGGAATATGACCTTGTAACCTCCACTTTAAACAGCCCCTCCCCCGTTCAGAGTCTCCAGCTGGCTGGTTTGTGTTGTAGAGAGGGAGGAAGGTTGGCTTTTTGCTGATTAATGAGGCTACTGGTTCTAGCAAAACCCAGGGGTGAATTTTGTCTGGCCTAACAGAAGCCTTGTGAGGAGGTGAAAGGTCACCCTTGAAGGCCAGATGAGGAATTTGGCCGAAGCATTAATTTGGAGCCACAGACCCTGTTCCGTTTCAGATAACTTACTAATTTCCAATGAGCTCTGAAAGCAGTAATTTATTTTTCACTTGTGTGTCCTGTTCATCCAATTTGTATTTTAACAGAAAAAATAAAATAAGAATAGAGTTCTTAAGCTGGTAGCACTGGACTGAACGGACCAGTAGTGGGCCTAGCTGGGCATAGAGGGCACCCTGTTGGTCAGGAAGGGCTGGGTGATAGTCTGTTTTGATATGAAGCTCCTTGCAAGCATTTGTTTACACAGCCCTTTGTGGAGAACATGGCTCCAGCTTCCTGCTTGAAAACATGTAACCAAACATGAAGTTGGGCTTCAGAAAGTCGTTCCAGGATGGGCTGACGGGCCTTGGACAGAAGTGTGTAAGCATGGAAGAGGCAAGAGGAGGGGCAGGAGAGGGGCGTTGTGACTCTTTGTAGCTTAGGAGGGGTTTGGGTTCCTAGAAGCTGAACTAGAGCAGAGAGAACATAAGCACCAGGCCGGTTCCACGTTGCTGCATGGAAAGTCTGCGGGAGTGGCTCATTTGGTAATGAGAAGAATTACTTTAAGGTCTGCCTTTATGTGAAATATCAGAAACCAGATTAGAGACCTTCAGCTTACTTTAACATGCATACCCCAAGTAAGAAAGATCCAAGGAAATACTAAGCATTGCCTGTGGATGCTTGTGGTACAGCTGCCTTAATCCTGCAGGCCTGAAGTTTTCATTATCAAAATGTTGGGGCACCATTCTCTCTCTCTCTGCCTCTTTCTCTCTGTCGCTCTCAAATAAATAAGTAAAAAAAATAAAAAAAATTAAAAGGGGGCTGGAGAGATGGCTTAGTGGTTAAGTGCTTGCCTGTAAAGCCCAAGGACCCAGGTTCAAGGCTTGATTCCCCAGGACCCAGGTAAGCCAGAGACACAGATGCATGCATCTGGAGTTCATTTGCAGTGGCTGGAGGCCCTGGTGCACCCATTCTCTCTCTTTCTCTCTCTCTCTCTTTGCCTCTTTCTTTCTCTGTCTGTCACTCAAATAAATAAATAAAAATAAACAAAAGAAAGTTAAAATGTATACCAGAGCAACTAGATGACAAACCTGAACTCACATACATTTACAAAAAGGAAAGAAAACAAGAATTTTAATAAAGACTTTCCATGAGTACCAAAAAGAAGAAATTAAAAGGCGGGTGCTATTAAAGAAAAACACCAAAAACAAAAACGAAAACAAAACAACCCAAAAAAATCTTCACTCTCATAATTACTGATCTGATTGCTGACCATCATGCATTAAAAATGTCTTTATTAATTTTTTTTTTAACCTGCTGAGTTAAATTAGAGTTGATTGCATGATACAAGTGAGAGGTTACCTACTGTGGAATGGGCAATTTACCAGTGCCTATACCAATTCAGGTTTAAAAAAAAAAAGTCAAGTCTGGTGCTCTTAAAGGATAGGACATTGATAATCACTGCAACGTATGAAAGTTCCTCCTGGGAGGATAGGATACAAAGTGTGTGTTGCTTACGTCTGTTCCTGGAACTGGGCGCACCTGGAGAAGCACGCGCAGATGGAAGTGGAGAAGATGGGCAAATAAGACAAGCCCCTAGGAGCGCATGCTTCAGAGCCAGCCGCTAAGGGAAGGCCACAGGAAGGTGACGGCATAGAGGGAACAGGCTAAAACCTGCTTTGACCTGCTGCCAGAAAAGGCTGTGGAGAACCATGGTATTGTCTCCACGGCAGAAGCAAAGACCATCTTGATGTGATTGCTTCATACCCCTCCCTCAAGGAAGGCCAAGTCCTAAAGAGTGAATTAGGAGAGCAGCTAAGAAGGACAGCAGTGGGCTGGAGAGATGGCTTAGCGGTTAAGCGCTTGCCTGTGAAGCCTATGGACCCAGGTTCGAGGCTCGGTTCCCCAGGTCCCACGTTAGCCAGATGCACAAGGGGGCGCACGCGTCTGGAGTTCGTTTGCAGAGGCTGGAAGCCCTGGCGCGCCCATTCTCTCTCTCTCCCTCTCTCTGTCCTTCTCTCTGTGTCTGTCGCTCTCAAATAAATAAATAAAAATTTAAAAAAAAAAAAAAAGAAGGACAGCAGTGAAAATCTTGAAGTCTTGAAAGAGAAGATAGCATTTTCAGCATTGTCTGAGCGTGTTAAGCACATGGCTCTTTCTTGAGTGAAGATATTACAGAGGAAGTCTCAAGTTCTAAAAGTCCCCTGTTCACTTAGACTTAGGGGCGAATGGGTGGCACCGATTGGAGCACCGCCTGGGTTTATGCATTTCTGGTTTATGTCATAACCACCTGGATTAAGACTGACCCAAAGGGCTGGAGAAATGGCTTAGTGGCTAAGTGCTTGCCTATGAAGCCCAAGGACCCCGAGTTTGAGGCTCAATTCCCCAGTACCTATGCAAGCCAGATGTACAAGGTGCCACATACATCTGGAGTTCATTTGCAGTGGCTGGAGGCCCTGGTGTGCCGTTCTCTTTCTCTCTGCCTCTTTCTCTGTCTGTCAATATCAAATAAATAAATAAAAAATAAACAATTAAAAAAAGAGAACGACCCAAAACAGGGCAAAGAATATAGCTCAGTGGCAGAGTCCTTGCCTAGCATGCAGAGAGCTCTGGCTTTAATCCTTGTGGTGATTTGAATCAGATGTTTCCCACAAACTTGTTTTGAATGCTTAGACCCTATGGAGACTAATATGGGAGGTGGAACTTTGCTGAAGGAGATGAGTTGTTGAATACAGCCTTATGGGTTATCAGCTCCCCCCTTGCCAGAGTTCAGCTCACTCTGTTGATGCTGTTGTCCACCCGTTGTGGCAGAGGGGACGTCCAGCCTCTGCTCATGCCATGCTTTCCCCTGCCACTAGGAAGCTTCCATCCAAGGCTGTAGGCCAAAATGAAAACACTTCTCCCATCAGCTGCTTTTGGTTCTGTGATTTGTCCCAGCAATAAGAAGGTAACAACAGGGCTGGAGAGATGGCTTAGCGGTTAAATGCTTGCCTGTGAAGCCTAAGGACCCCGGTTCGAGGCTCGCTTCCCCAGGTCCCACGTTAGCCAGATGCACAAGGGGGCGCACGCGTCTGGAGTTCGTTTGCAGAGGCTGGAAGCCCTGGCGCGCCCATTCTCTTTCTCTCCCTCTATCTGTCTTTCTCTCTGTGTCTGTCACTCTCAAATAAATAAATTAAAAAAATTTTTTTAAAAAGAAGGTAACAACAACAATCCCCAACAGCACATGAATGAGTGTGGTGCTGCCCGCCTGTAATCCCAGCATATGGGAGGGAAGGCAGGAAGCTCAGAGTTCAAGGCTAGACTACATAGAGTTGAAGGCCAGCAGAAGACCTTCTTTCAAAACAAAGAACAGCAAAAAAGAGAAGAATGATTATAAAGAACCCCATGGAAGTTCTACTAACTTTGTTTCTTACCCATTTGATGTGACTGGGAAGCTTAGGAGGGGAGAAAGGAACTGGGGTTCTCAGCCCTGGGTGTGGATGGTTTATTCTTAGTATGCAGCACGGCCTTGCTGTCCTTGTCTTTCAAGTGTAGCTAGAGATGGTGGCACTCTCCAGTGTCTCACAGAGAGCATGAGTGTTGTGTTTGGGAAGCATGTGTGCCTTAGGGAAGGCTGAAAAATAATGCTTTTTTTTTCTTCTATACCTTCGCCCCATTTGAAACTTACATAGCTACACTGAATTCTTAAAAGATTGATCGAATTAATAATTTTTTTCAGTTTAACGGAATAATTTCACTTTTTAATTGAAAAGGACCCCTAATTTCTTTTTAGCATTTTATACTTTAACCTCTGTAATTTTATCTTTATCAGTTTTTGGAAAAGGTACTTGCATGTGAGTAAAGTTTGCAGGCTTGGAAATAGTTAAGAAATTGTTCTATTGCATAAGTCAACTGTCTCTAATCTTAAATCTTAAGTACTCCAAAATCCAGAATTTACTGAGCACTACCATGAAGCCTGAAATGGAAAATTCCACCCCTGATCTCATGCAATGTGCCTTAGCCAAAACCTAGGCAATGGAAATATTACATGAAATTACCATAAGGCATGTATGAAACTTAAGTGAATTTCCTATTTCGATGAGTCTGATCCCTCAAGATGTATTTGGATAACACACACACACACACACACACACACACACACACACACACACACAAATTTTCTAAAAATCTAAAAGTCTTAGAAAAATGAAATAATTCTGGTCCCAAGCATTTAAGATAAATATGTGCCTTGCTTATTATCTGTGTATGTTTTACTTTCTGTTTTAGAGACTAAGGAAGATAAACATGCATTGAAGTTATACTGTTCTTTGTACTCTGAGGGGGAGCACCTTGTATTGACTGGGAACTGGCGTGTGAACTGAAAGACTGGAGTCAGATGTTTCAGCAGTGACAGGAGGTCTACCACGAGTCTCCGCTTAGCAGCTCCACCTTCGTAGCTCCTTGGCAGGTTGTTGGAGAGTGTGGTGGTTGGAATAGGTGTCCCCCATAAACTCATGTGTTCTGAATGCTTGGTCACCAGCTGATGGCAGTTTGGGAGGTGTGGCCTTGCTGGAGGTGGTGTTTTCTTGGGGGTGGGCTTTGAGGTGTTATAGCCAGCTCCCCCTCTGCTAGAGTTCAGCTCACTCTTCTGCTGCTGTTTTCCACCTGCTGTGTCAGACGTGACGTCCAGCCTCTGCTCATGCCGTGCTTTCTCCTGTCATCAGGAAGCTTACCCTAGTGAGCAAAATAAATGACTGTAAGCCAAACTAAATACTTCCCTTCCATTCGCTGCTTTTGGTCTGATGTTTTGTCCCAGCAACAAGACGGTGACTGCAACAATCATTTGCAACTTATTTTACTTTTTTAAATATTTTTATTTATTCAACAGAGAAAGACAGGCCTTATTTCCTGGGCCACGTTCCCTGTATTGTATTGGAAGATACACTTTGAGGTGTTCTTGTTATTTTTCCCTCTAGCAGTTCCAAAATTGGGGGTTTTACATTGAAGTCCTTGATCGATTTGGAGTTGATTTTTGTGCAAAGGGAGAGATAGGGGTCTATTTTCATTCTTCAACATGTAGATATCCAGTTTCCCTAGCACCATTTTTTAAAAATGGTATCTTTTCTCCAATGTTTATTTTTATCATCTGTCTCAAAATGTAGTTGCTGTAGTTACATGGACTTATACCTGAATCTCCTGTTCTACTACACTGATCTACATGTATGTTCTTGTGCCAGTACCATGTTTCTTTTTCCTCCTGTTTTGTATTGTATTTACAATACAAGTTGTATTGACAACTTCTATACTTAAAGACAATAAACCATGATAATTCCCTCCCTTCCCCCACTTTCCCCTTCAAAACTCCCCTGTCTATCATATCCCCTTCCTCTCTCTTTTATTTTGATGTCATCATCTTTTTCTCCTCTCATGAGGGTCTTATGAAGGTATTGCTAGGCACTGCGAGTTTGTGGGTCTTGAGGATAATTTCTGTCTGGACAGTTGCATTTCAAGCAATCGTACCCTTCCTTTGGCTCTTACACTCTTTCCGCCACCTCTTCGGCAATGGACCTTGAGATTTGGTGGGTGTGATAGAGATGTTTCAGTGCTGGACACTCCTCCATCACTTCTTCTCAGCATTATGTTGCCTTTTGGGTCATCCCATTGGTCACCGCCATCTGAAAAGAGAAGCTTCTCTAATCAAAAGTGAGAGTAACATTAATATATGAATATGAACATTAAGTGTAGTGCTTACTGGGCAGTTTGGTCAGTATAATATATGCATTTATCCAGACAAGAACAGGATTGATACCCATAAGGCTCATGACCGCTCCTGCCATAGGCTTTTGATTAGGTTTTCAGTACCAGGAATGTATTCCCTCCCATAGAGCAGGCCTGCAGTCCAATTAGAAAGCAGTTGGTTTCCCCCGAACAGACATGCCACTATTGCACCCATTTGGTCATCTGGCCTGCCTGACAAAAGTTGAGGCTTCCAGGATCCATTGTTTTCACCACTGATGATTTGATTCTATGAATTTATTGATTTTCTTTTCTATTTCTTCAATGACCCATTAATCACTCTATAACATACTGTTTAGTCTCCATGAATTTCTGTATGCTCTATAGCTTTTCTTATTGCTGATTTGTAGTTTAATCCTATTGTGGCCAGATAGAGTACAAGGGATAATATATTTCAGTTTTGTTAAGAATTACTTTGTGTCCTAACATTGGTCTGTTTTGGAAAATGTGCCATGTGCTGCTGAGAAAAATGTATATTCTGCAGCATTTGGATGGAATGTTCTATAGATATCTGTTGCATCCATTTATTCCATGACATCATTTAATCCAGATGTCTCTCTGTTTATTTTTTGCTGGGATGCCCTGTCCATTGATGAGAGTGGGGTGTTGAAGTTACCTACTACAATTTTTTTGTTTGTTTGTTTTTTCGAGATAGGGTCTCACTCTAGCCCAGGCTGACCTGGAATTCACTATGGAGTCATAGGGTGGCCTCGAACTCATGGTAATCCTCCTATCTCTGCCGCCCAAGGGCTGGGATTAAAGGCGTGTGCCACCACGCCAGGCTTACCTACTACAATTTTGCTTGGTGTTATCTGTGACCTTAAGTCTAATAAGTGTTTGTTTGATGAAATTTGGAGCCCCCATGTTAGGTACATATATGTTTAGGATTATAATGTCCTCCTGTTGGAGTGTTCCTTTGATCAGTATAAAGTGACCTTCTTTTCTTTCCTCACTAATGTTGGTTTGAAGTCTATCCTGTCAGATATTAGGATAGCAACCCCTGCTTGTTTCCTAGGCCCATTTGCTTGAAATACCGTTTTCTATCCTTTCATCTTGAGACAGTGTTGGCCTTTTATTGAGAGGTGAGTTTCCTAGAGGCAACAAAGCAGGATCCTGCTTTTTTAACCCAGTCTGCAAGCCTGTGTCTTTTGTTTAGGGCATAGAGGCCATTGATATCTAGAGTTACTATTGAAAGGTATGTATTTATTCTTGCCATTCTTCTTGTCTTGTAGTGCTTCCTGTTTCTATTTACTCTTTTTTTTTAACTGTTATTTTTGTATGGCTTATTTTTTCCTGTTTCCTCACATGTGTGCTTTGCTTTCTCTTCGGCGTGAAGATTCCTTCAAGTATTTTCTGTAGCGCTGGCTTAGTTGTCATAAATTCCTTTAGCTGGTTTTTGTTGTGGAATGTCCTTATTTCTCCTTCAGTTTGAATAGATAGCTTTTTGGGATAAAGTAATCTTGATTGACAGTCGTTATCTTTCAGAACTTGGAATAGATCATTCCAAGCCCTTCTGGCTTTTAAAGTCTGTGTTGAGTAATCTGCAGTGATACTTATGGGCTTGCCTTTGTAGATAACTTGCCTTTTCTCTCTAACTACTTTTAATATATTTTCTTTGGTTTTTGTGTTTAGTAGTTTAATTTTAACATGATGAGAAGAGGTTCTTTCCAGGTTTTATTCTGATTGGTGTTCTAAAAGCTTCCTGTATCTGCATTGGCATTTCTTTCCAAATTTGGGGTTTTTTTTTCTTCTGTGATTTTGTTGAAAATGCCTACTATGCCTTTGGATTGAAATTCTTCTCCTTCTACTATTTTCTGAATTCTTATGTTTGATCTTTTTTTTTTAAGAGTCCCGTATATCTTGAAATTCCCATTCATATCTTCCTATTACCTTGTCTTTCTCTTTGGTGGACTGTATTCAATCTGCCACCTGGTCTTCTAGTCTAGATATTTTGTTCATCCTTCATCCATTCTATTGGTGAGACTTTCCACAGAGTTTTTTATTTGACTGTTTTTTTTAGTGCTAGAATTTCTGCCTGGTTTTTCTTCAGTATTTCTATTTCCTTACTCTTGTATTGTAATGACCTCCTTATTTCATTAAGCTGGTTTCTTGTGTTCTCTTGGAATTCCTTCAGGAGTTTGTTTTCTTTAATTCCTTTAATTTCTTTGAATACAGATAAAATATTTTTTTGAAATCATTGTCAGGCAGTCTCATTGGGTGTCATTTCTGATGGATTTATAATTTTTGATGAGATTATATTGTCTTGATTCTTTGTGTTTCTTTAATTATAAGGTAGTGACTTTTGCATCCTGAGTTGATTTGATGCTTGGATTTTCTAATAATCCGTGGTGCTCTTAGACTTGGAAATCCAGCTTTATGTTCCTTCAGGGAAGGAGTTTAAGGTGCCAAGTGTAGCTCTTCACTCCAATCCAACCGCAGAAGTAATTCTAGGTATTGGAGTTTGCCTGCTATTCAAATATTCTAGCAGGCTGGGTGGAGTAATTTACTGGTAAAATTCTAAAACTCAACTGAGCAATATACACATTCAATAAAACCCACCACAGACTATGCAAGTGTGAGGATTGAAACAAACAGATGATCTTATAAAGTCAGATCCCTAAGAGTATGTGTTGCTGTTGTTCCTGTTAGTTAGGTGGGAGGTTGAGATTTCTGTTCGGAAATGGGTTCCAGGTCAGCCTGGGTCTGAAGCAGACCCTGCCCCCAATAATGACAGAAGAAAAGCACAAAGGCCCTAGGAGTCTGAAAGCATCAAAGGCAACAATAGTCAATCCCCAAATACAGCTTAATTGAGAATGGTAAAACCAACAATGAAAATGTAACCCATAACCTGACATGACATGGAAAAGAGAGATTAGCACTTCCAGTGCGGGCCTATGTACCTGCTTTTTTGTCAATCAGCCTTGTTACCTTTTGGGGTGGCTTCCGATCTCACCAATGCTGAGTGCCCACCTCGACCCCTCCGTGTTGAGCTGTGGAGCTGGTGCTCTGATCAGCTGTGCTGGGTGCCCTGCTGCCAGGGGCTGAATGAGTTCTGCAGAGGTTCCGGGGTCTGATGTTTGGGGCATGGGAGAGTGCAGGAAGCCTGGAGTTGTATTTGAACTGCTCAGCTGGTCCTACCTGTAACCCTTCTAGCAGTTCCTTAGCAGATCTCTGTTGTCTCCCCTTCAGGTTTGATGAGATTGGAAAATCCCCTTGTTTGGTTTTTGTTCCTACAGCTGGGCGCCGGGCCGGGCAGGTCAGCGCCTCCGGGGGATTCTGGCCGTTTCCTCCTTTCTGGTAGATTTTGGTCTCTTCTGCTTCTCTGCTGTGGCAGATAAAAACCTATACACCTTCACTTTTTGGAAGAACAGTGTATTTTTCTGTGGTTGTGCTGAAATCCCTCCCTAGGCTGGTTTGGTGTGACTCCTATGCAGCCATCTTACCTGGAAATCCCTCTGTACCATCCTGTTTTATTAATATGCCTCTGTAGTGTCACTTGAAATCCGGTATGATGATACTTCTAGCTTTGTTTTCTTGCTAAGGATAGTTTTAGTCATCTAGAGTCTTTTTTTTCCCCATGTATGTTTTAAGATTATGTTTTTCTATTTCTGTAAAAGGTAGTGCTGGAAGTTTGGTTGCCTGCACTGACTCATACTACTTTTGGGAGGATGGACATTTTCATGATATTAATTCTTCTGAGCCATAAGCAGAAGGCTCTCTCCATCTTCTGGTGTCTTCTTCAGTTCCTTTCCTGAGTGTTTTAATTTTTTATTGTAGAGGTCTTTCACTTTCTCGGGTGAGAATAAGTTAAGATATTTATTTTTTATGACTATTATGAATGGACTAATTCTCTGATTTCTTTCCAGTTCTCTGATTTCTTTCTCAGCCCCAAGGCTCCAACCGTGAAAGCATAGACTGGCCACCAAGGGTGCAAGTATTCTTAATGGAATTTTAATACTAAGTCCTTCCCAGGAAGTTTCCAATTTATGTTGCCTGCATCCATTAGTGAAATCACTGTTACAGCTAGAGCCTCATAAGATTTATTTCATAAATAATAAGCCTTTAAAGTCGGAATGATTACTTGGTCCTAAAATGCAGTCATGATAGCAAGCATGAAATTAGCACTCATCTTTTTGTACCTGTCCATCAGAGCTCTTAGGAGACTAGGTACTTTGCTAGTCAATAGGGTTAGTTGAAAAGAACCTTTTCTGAGCAGTAGGTTACAAACATGGGCTGTAAATAATCAGGAAACCATGCTTCAAACAGGTGCACTTTCCCCAGACTTTGTCACTGCCTTTATAGAGCACGGGCAGAACAGATTCAGTGTAATTCCTGATGATCCTGGAAGTTTGGGAATGGAAAACAACCATTGGCTTCAAATTAAATTCTAATTTCATCAGCTACAAACTAGAAAGCCAGCCTGCCCTAGTACACTTTGAAGCCAGATTTTGACCTGTCTCAGGCTCTCAACATCTTAGGTGGAGTCTTCTTCCAGTACAAGCTATTCCGTCGCATTGAAGGGCATACTGTTCGCTTAGTGCCCCACTTGCCAGTCCTCTCGGAACGTCTTTGCTCCAGATCACCGGCTGAGACTTCTGCACAGCACACTCCCTGTGATGAACGCGGCTCTTTCCCAAACCTCTTACCTCTCTTCTGTGGCTCCCTCACCTCTCTCAACTTTTACAGGATTGGAGATTTGGGGCTTTGTTCTGGGTTAGGCATGGGCTTAAGGTAAATGTGCTTTAATTTTGTGTCCAAAATGTGGTTTAATTTTGTATCCAAAACATATCAACAGCGAGACTCTCTTGCGTTCTCATCATTGTGCGTTCGTGGACTTGAACTTTTAATTTCCCTCAAGAACGTTTCCTTTGGTAATGTGCACAAAGCTCTGGATTTTGTGCCCAGCATAGCTTAATTAATGAAAAGTAAATTTCAAAAAGAGAACTTTTCCTTTGTAGTCACACCTTGGCTGTTTGAAACAAGATGTACACTCTTTGTCTTGTCTCAACTCTTGCAACGTCTTTCTCACCAGGCTTACGCATTTCTAGCTTTTGATTTAAAGTGAGAGGCCTCTTTTTCTCCCTTGGATACTTAGAGGCCTTTGTAGAGCAATTGACTGGCCTAGTTTCAATATTGAGTCTGAGGACAGGGAGGCCTAAGGAGAACAGCTTCTCAGTGGGTCAGAACGAGCGCATTTACCAGCTAAGTTTTCTGTCTTTTATGATCTTTTATGATGACCAAAACAATTACAACAGTAATATCAAATGTCACAGGACACCATAAAAGTTGTAGCAGTCATGCCCAAGTTTGAAATAGTTCGTGAATTACCAAATATGACAGAGATACAAATGGACTTGTTTAATCAGAGTTGCTACAAACCTTCCATCTGTAAGAAATACGTAGCAATAAAGCATAGTAAAATGAGGTATTCCTGGATAAGGGCACTGTCCTTCATGACATGATCACCTTCAAAAGGTTTCACCTCCCAACACATTGGGAATTGACTTTCAACATGGGAATTTAGGGAGTGACATATCCGGACCACAGGCCCTTCTCATTATAGTGTGCTGGATCTGGGGTACAGAGGGCCAGTTGTGAACTTCTTGTTCCATCTCTGTGTCCCGTCACACCAAGGTGGTGTGAGGTAGCTGGACTCAGTGAGAGCAGCTAGATCCAGAAGCAGTAGCTCTAGGGCATAGTTTCCATGGTTATTATAAGCCATCACTAGCAAAGGCAAATGTTCCGCTGTGCAGTAGAACACATACCACTGACCACATCTTGCATCACAACCATAGATTATTGTTAATGGGGATCAGAAAGGGGAGAGGAGAAGACTTCTGGGTGGGAGGGTGTGGACAAGCCCTGCTTGAATGAGCAGAGAAACAGAGTCACAGAAACAAAGCTAACAGGGAAGTATCTGCCTGGCTGCACTTCAAGTGTCGAATCCAGGATAGAGCAAAAACTACCTGTCAAGAAAAACAAACAAACAAAAAACTCTTGCCACCTCAGTTGCTGCTGAGCAGCCAGTGCCTGGCCTCTGTGAGCCTGGCCAGGACTCACCCTGCCTGGCATAGAACAAAGACGTTCTGGGGATTAAGATAAAAAGAAAGAACAAAAAAACCTCCCAGGACACTACTTGGCATCGTGTAACCAGAGGTCCTTTCAGGAGGCCACAGTTTCTCTAAGACAACAAAGAAGCTGTGGGTGTCCAGAGAAGTCACAGAGCCAAAGCTGCAGGCAAGG
Source organism: Jaculus jaculus (assembly GCF_020740685.1). Classification (NCBI taxonomy): domain Eukaryota; kingdom Metazoa; phylum Chordata; class Mammalia; order Rodentia; family Dipodidae; genus Jaculus; species Jaculus jaculus. The sequence continues at coordinate 97,024,491 of NC_059112.1, forward strand.
ACACCTGAGAACCAGCCCCCGAGGCTGCTCCCACAGTCTCCAGCGCCCCGTTCAGCCGTCTCCCTAGCTGGCCCCAGGCCATCGCTGGGCCCTGGCACCTGGCCTGCAACCAATACAGCCGATTCCTGACCATCAACATGTTGCAGGGCAACTCAGCACTTCACGATTATACACGAGGACTCATTTTAGCCAGGACTGGCTCAGAATTCTCTCCATAGCCCAGGCTAGCCTTGAACTCAACTGGGATCGTGGATATGAACCACCCTACCCAGTTCACTTTATTATAGTCTGTGTTCTTTCCAGGACAATATACACACAGACTAAATCTGGCTGACGTGGGGTGCCACCACTACAAACTGTAACCTGAAGAGAAGAAGAAAAGACACTAGCTGATTCATTTTTAGGACTAATACACTGTTTTTCTTTTCTTCTTTGCTTGTGTTGTCACTCTGTTTTTTTTTTTAATGTATTGTATTGTTTTGGTTCATATTGTTTTATTGAGTGTTGGTGTTATTGAATTTTGTTACTCTTTCTGTTCTTTTTTTTTCTCTTATCATTCTTCATCTCATTTTCTTCTGTCTTCTGATTTTCTCAATTCTTTTAGGCCTACTATGGGTAAGCTTTTGTGGTTCCTTTTCTTTTTGACTCTTGATACACTTTCTGGCTTCTGAATATCAACCTTAATGTCATAGTTGCCATACCTACTAATACCATATTGGTATAAATACCTGAAATATTATACATCCTTTAGCAAAACAAAGGTAACAGACCCCATAACACAAGCAGTTATTATATAGCTGATAAAACAACCACCAACAAATCTACAGAACTCATTGTTGGACGTCCTAAAAACCTTAATAGAAACACACTCCCCTGCAAAGCTGAAGAACACAAGACAAAAGAAACAACCAGAGAGGAGGAAGAAAAGGGGAGCAAAATAAAAGAAGGGAGGGGAAAGGCATCTACTTGAACAAATGCCCAAGGCGCCACAGACGCAGAAAAGTAAAGGACAGCAGTCAGCTACCACGACACACTCCCATACTCTCAGCTGCCCACAATGGGAACAGAAAATGAGATAACTGAAACGTAAGAGGAAGAATTTAAAACTCTAACAACCACGTAGACATCGCAAATGGGCAGATGAGTGAGGTTAAAAAGAAAGTACAGTCAAGATCTCAACAAGACAGTCTGCAAAGTGAATGAAACCATGGGTAAGCTGGAGAAAAATCTCATAAATATGGGAGAAAAAATTAGCAAGGAAATTGAAATGTTGGAAAAGAATAAAACAGAGAGTATGGAAATAATAGCAATGATCAGTCAAATAAAAACCACATCAAGGGACTGAGGAAATGGCTCAGGGGTTAAAGGCACTTTCTTGCAAACCCTGCTGGCTCATATAAAGCCAGATATACAATGTAGCAGATGTATCTGGAGCTCATTTGCAGGGGCAAGAGGCCCTGATATGTCTTCTCTCTCTCTCTCTCCCTTTCCTTCTTCCCTCCCTCTGCTTATGGATAAATAAATAAATAAATAAAAATATCAACCACATCAATATGCAATAGTAATAGAACAAGTTCATGCAGAAAAACAAATCTCAGAGATGGAAGACAAAGTTGAGAAAATATGACACAGAGTCTCACTTTAAGAACAAAAGTTAGGGCTAGAGGGATGACTTAGCGATTAAGGCACTTGCTTGCAAAGCCAAAGGACCCAGGTTCAGTTCCCCAGGACCCACATAAGCCAGATGAACAAGGTGGCACATGCATCTGGAGTTCATTTGCAGTGGCTGTAGAACCTGGCATGCCCATTCCCTCTCTCTCTCTTTCTCTCTGTCAAATAAATAAAAGTAAACAAAACATGAAAAAGAAAAAAGTTAAATAGCATGACTAATATTTTCGAGAACTGTGGGATGAATTCAAAATACTAAACCTCAGAATACAAGGGCTAGCAAAAGATGCTGAGATAATTGCAAAAGAGGTTATCAACTGTTTAATGAAATTATAAGAAAATTTCCAATTTAGAGGGAGAAGCTGAAATCCAAACAGAAGAAGCATATAGAACTCCCAAGTAGACTATATTAGAGAAGGTCCTTTGTGTGACACATCTTAGCAATAATGTCAAAATTTTATGATAAAGGAACAATTCTAAAAGCTGCTAGGAGAACACCTTCTCTCATGAGTTGACCCAGCTGCTTCTGATAAAGCAGTAATTATTTATACCTTTCAATACACAGGAAATTTACCATACAACACTACTAAAAGAATAATACACAGAAATAATCAAAGGGGGTTTTTGTTTTTGAGAAGATTACTTTGATAAAATTTTATCCAAACTAAGGAAAAGAAGACCCAAAATTAGAGACAAAGGAGAGTTGTTACAACAGACCCCAATGAAATCCCTACCTCAAAAAACACCTTATACTCCAAAAATTGGGAAATGTGAAGAAATGTATAAATTTATGATCACATTAACTTCCCAAATTTGCAGGACATCAATAAATAGACTAATTTTGCAAGCAGTGAAATTGGAGCAATAATTAAAAGATTCCCCATAAAAAAATCCCTTGGTCAGATGGGTTCACCACAGAATTCTATCAGATATTCAAGGATGTTATGATGCCTCTTCTTAAGGTGCTCCATAATTTAGAAAGAGAAATAACTATTCCAAATTCATTCTGCAAACCCAGTATTACCCAGATCACTAAATTGGATAAGGCAAAAATCAAAAAAGAAAATTTCCCTGATGAGCTTACATGCAAAAATTCTGAACAGGATTCTTGCAAACAAAATCCATGAACACATTATCTGTTTTGAACAATTAGGATATATTATGGGGATAATTCAACATATTTAAATTAATAAATGTACTATACTACATAAACTTACATATAAATCATTTGATTATCTTAATTTTTAGAGAAAAGACATTCAACAAAGTGAAAAAGCCTTCATAATAAATGTTCTGGAGAAAGGTGGGGTAGAGGCGACATACCTCAAAATAATAAATAATAAAGGCTATATATGACAAACTTATGACTAATATATAAATGAGAAAACCTGAGGCCATTTCTTATAAAAACCATGAACAAGACACTTCTATTCAATATTGTGCTCAAAGCCCTAGTTGGAGCAGTTAAGAGGAAGAAATAAAAAGAATAAAAGTAGGAAAGGAAGAAGTCAAACTACTCCTATTTGCAGATGACATGATTCTATACTTAAAACATCAAATTGAGGGCTGGAGAGATGGTAAGGCACTTGCCTGCAAAGCCTAAGGACCCATTTGGATTTCCCAGTACTCACATTAGCCAGATGCACATGGTGGCACATACATCTGGAGTTCGTTTGCAGTGGCTAGAGTCCTTGACATTCTCATTCTCTCTCTATTTCTCATATGCTTCTTCCTCTTGGTCTCTCAAATAAGTAAATAAAAATAAAATATATTTTAAAATCCAATTGACTCTTAAAAGGCTCATTTTTATAAATACTTGTAGTGAAGTTGCAGGATACAAAGTCAGCATGCAAAAGTAAGTAGCTTTCATATATTCCAGTAATGAACTTACAGAGAAAGAAATCAAAGAAAACATCCTATTCACCATAGTTTACAAAAATTAAATACCTAGCAATAACCCTATCCAAAAATGTGAAAGGGCTCTACAGTGAAAACTTCAAGACATTAAAAAGCTGGAGACATGGCTTAGTAGTTAAGGCGCTTGTCTCAGAAGCCTAAAGACCCAGGTAAACCAGATGCACAAGGTGGTACATGTGTTTGGAGTTTGTTTAAAATGGCTAGAGGCCCTAGCACATGCATTCTCTCTCTCTTCTCTTTTTCTGTCTCTGCTTCTTTCTCTCTCAAAAGAAAAAAGAAAGAAGAAAGAAGAAAGGAAGAGATAGAGAAAGAAGTCAAAGAGGATACTACACAATGGAAAGATGTGCCATGCTTCTGGACTGACAGAATTAAAATTTTGAAACTGGCTGTCCTATCAAAAGTAATCTACAGAATCAATGCAGTTCTCAGCAACCCAGTGCAGTTCCTTCCTGAGCCAGAAAATAAAATCCAGGAATTCATATGAAGCCACAGAAGACCACAAGTAGCCAAAGGAATGGTAAAGAGAAAGAACACAGCTGAAGATATCCCACCACCCAACTTCAAGTTACCTCCCAGGGCAGTAGTGATAAAGACAGTATGGCATTGGTACCAAAACAGACCAATGGGACACAATTGAGGACCCAGAAGTAAATCCATATTGCTTTGGAAGAAAGAGAGCTTATTCAACAAATGATGCTGGTAAAACTGGATATCTACCTGCAGAAGAATAAAATTAGACCCATTTCTCTCTCCTTATATAAAAATCAAGTCAAAGTAGATCAGAGTCCTCAGTCTAAAACCTGAAAGAAAATGCTAGAGGAAAATAAATAGAATACATTCCTCAGTATGTATGCATAGGCAAGAACTTTCTGAAAGGACTACAATAACACAAGACATAGCCCCAAGAATCAACAAATGAAACTAAAAAGTTTCTGCACAGCAAAAGAAAACAACAATAAAGTGAACAGATAGCCTACAGAATGGGAGAAAATCTTTGCCACCTATACTTCAGACAAGGGGCTACTTACCAGTGTTTATAGAGAACTGCAAAAATTAAACACCAAACAAAAAATTTACCCATCACCAAGTGGGCTTTTGATATGAACAGACAGTTCAGAAGAAAAGATCACAAGTGGTCAACAGGTACTTAAAGACGCTCAAAATCCTTAGCCATCAGGGAAATGCAAATCAAAACAACCTTGAGGTATCATCTTACCCTAGTTGGAAGGCTCTCATCAGGAACACAGACAATAAATGTCGGTAAGGATGTGGGGAAAGAGGAACCTTTGTCTACTGTTGGTGGAATGATACCTACTACATCCACTATAGAAATCAGTATGAAGGTATCTCAAAGTTAGAAATATACGTATGACCTCGCGATACTGCTTCTGGGAACATCCCCCAAGGCCGCCACACTCTACTGAAGAAACACTTGTACATCCATGTTTATTGCTGTCCCATTCACAACAGCTAAGAATTGGAACTGGCTAAGATGTCCATTGACAGATTAATAGGTAATGAAAACGTGGTATATATACACAAAGGAATTTTATTCAGCCATATGAAAACATGAAGTTAGGAAATGTACAGGGAGATAGATGGATTTGGAAAGATGCATATTGACTCACACTGAGGGAGACCAAAACTGCGTGTTCTCTCTGATATGCTGTCTTAGATTATAATGTCTGTAACAATATATAGAGAGGGTAAATGTGAATTAAACCTAAGAAGGTAGCACCGTGACCAAAAGTGAATATAAAGAGATGAGCTGGAAGAGTAGGGAGGGAAGAACAAAAAAGATCCAGTGATACAAGAGGAGGAGAAATGGAGGAGAGATGGGGGGTAATAGGAAGGGGGGTAGGAATCAGTAAGAATACATTATATTTGAAAATGACAGAATATGCAGCGCTCATGGTCTTTAGTCCCAGCACTTGGGAGCCTGAGGTAGGAGGCTCACCGTGAGCTTGAGGCCTGCCTGGGCTTCAAAGTGAGTTCCAGGCCAGCCTGGGCTAGAGTGAGACCCTACCTTGAAAACTACACACAAAATAAATAAATAAGTCTCTCTATGCCTACTAGAAATAAATTATAAGAAGACGACCAAGCAGACAATGGCGGTGGTTGGGCGAGAGGAGACGAAACTTGTTAGGCTACTTGTCTAAGTTGGGTTGGTAACAAAAATAGTTGTTTGTTGGTTTCTTTATTTATAATCTTTAGAAAAGAGTTTGTGGCTGGAGAGGCTGTGAGTAATATGATATCCACTGTTGGCGGAAACTTTCTGTGAGTTGAGCCACATGTTAGGAACTGTGCTTTCATCATCTTGCTCATGACCGCCCAGGCTCCAAGTCCTCTCCCTCCTCACTGTGGTGAGGTCCTGAGGTTTGTAAATCCTCTGACAAGCAGGCAATAGAGCTCAAGCTGACTCTAGGGCCTGGCTTTGTTTTTCAAGAGTTTTAAAATTTTTATTTATTAGAGACAGTGAGAGGAAGAGAGGGAGGGAGAGAGAGGGCGAGCGGAGAGAGAGAGAGAGAATGGGCATACCAGGGCCTGTAGTCACTGCAAACAAACTCCAGACACATACACCACCATGTGCATCTGGCTTACATGGGACCTGGAGAATCAAACTGGAGCCCTTAGGCTTCGTAGGCATGCACCTGAAGCGCTAAGCCATCTCTCCAGCCCAAGGGCCTGGCTTTTATTTTCTGCACTAATATGGGAAAATATAGAAGCAAACACTGGAAGATTGAAAAACATATTATTGAATTACTCAAACATCTGAGAAATAAAAGTCAAAATTCATTTTAAAGTAGACAGAAAAAATGCCAACACATCTTATTTTGTATTAGTGTTTTAAAATGGGTCCGGGTGTGGTGGTGCATGTCTTTAATCCCAGGACTCGGGAGGCAGAGACAGGAGGATCACCATGTGTTCGAGGCCACTTTGAGACTCCATAGTGAATTCCAGGTCAGTCTGGGCTACAGTGTGACCCTACCTTTAAAAAGAAACAACAACAACAACAACAACAAATCTTGCTATACAGTCCTGGTTGACCTTAAACTCTTAATCTTCCTGCCTCATTCTTACTTTATTGCATTTGACGGGAAGCAGGACTAACTGGCAGGCATGATTAAGGAGGAATAGCATAATGGAAGCCCTCACAAGCACAGGGCACTTACTTGTCACAGGGAACCACAGTTTGGGGCTGCATTTGACCTCAGTCCTCCAGGAAGAACCACTGCTTATCTCCCATGACTTCACATTTATCTACATTAAACTGGGAAAAGCCATACTACTTTAAGATCTGCAACTTCCAGTGGCCAGGCAACTTGACCATGGCTCTTTGTAGGACTTATGTCATGCGTTTATTTTTCCATCTGCCCTTGGTGCAGATGGAGATGATAATTTGGCTAACGTGAGTCCTTGGCCATTAGTCTATTCTTCCCAAAGATCCCCTGCATACCTCTCTGGAACCTAGGTAAGGGTCAGTCCCAGGTCAGAGACATGAACATCCATTAGAAAGGTCTGACTCCAGGGTCCCTGAGGGTAGTCCATGTAAGCAGCTGGCTGCATAAACTTTTCAGGATGCTGTTCTTTGCAGCCATTGCATACTGGGTCATATATTTTTAAAAAGTGTTCTTCCTGTTCCACAATGCACTAGATCACAGGGGACTCAAAAATCACAAAATTTAAACTTAACTACAGCTTGGTCACTTAGCAATAGAGATACACGCTGAGCAATGTGGCATTTGGTGATTTCATGACTGGGCAGACATTGCAGGGTCTACTTGAATAGACTGAACTGGGCTCACTAGCACTGGAGATATAATATTACGGGGCCACTGTCATATATACAATCCCTCCATAACTGAGATGCCGTTATATGGTGCATGACCTTAGCTATATGGAAGCACAATACGAACACTATTGAACCAAATTCAAGATCAACATTGTCACAGAGGACTAGGTGCATAATGAAATTTGAAACAAGTACAAATGTATGCTTAAATATAGGGCATTATGCACAAGAAATCACTGATATAAATGACTATCCAGCTCAGGAAAGTAGGCAGAGAAACCAGCTAAAACAAAGGAAAGTTGAGGAAAGGAATTAGGGTAAATATCAACCTTAATTAGGAAGAGGATGGAAAATTGATCAGTTCTGGTATTAATTTTTCAGAAGGCCAAAAAGTAAACTGATTCCTCACAATTTATAAAAGGAAAAAAAATAAAAATAAGCGTGAAGCAAGTGTAGACACAGGTTGTTTTAAGTTTAAAAACATTACTACTATAATTCTTTGGTCAAAATTTAGAAGTATGAGTGGACTTGACAGTTTCCTAAGAAAATAGAAATTATGGTAATTCAAACGGATGAAAATCTGAAAATGGAAAAAACAATAACAACAACAACAACAAAAAAAAAAAACATGCATCCTGTCCTCAAGGAAGGTTCCCACCCAGACTTCTGTGGACCTGCCAGGAACAGTCAATGTCCAAGCTAAATTACATGTAGATTGTTCTGGAAGCCAGCATATTCACGGAAACTTGGCTGTGGAGAGGAAGGATGGGATGCCAGTGTTCTCTGGCAGTGACAGGTTGTGCTTCCGAAACAGATGCCTATGAGGAAAGCAGGGGCCTTTTCTGGGGGCTGTGGCTCTCTGCAGATATGCCGACTGATGTTCCTCTGTTTCTCAAACCCTGAACCAAAGGCTGAGGAAGCTTAAGCCTCAGGGAAAACAAGCCTGTAGGTGATACTCATGGCCTCAATTTTGGAGATCACGAACGAGGAGTCTTCTCGATGTTCTTAATGTGGAGGCCCCTCTGATGGCCAAGGGAGGGGTGTGTGGACAGCTGCATTGGCACCATTTCTGACTTGACTCTGTTGAACTTCCTAAGCACCCCAGACACTTCAAAGGGACATGAGAAGTGGCCTGTGGCCACCAGGCCTGGCCTTCCTTCATTGCCTCATCTCCTCTGGCCTGCTCTTGTCTTTGATGGAAGTCTGCCGGCCTGCAGTTCCTGCTTCCATTTAGCATTCCTTTGTGCCTTGAACATGGTGTCTTTATGGACAGGGAGGAGAAGATCATTGAGCAGCTTAACAGTGTTTCAACCTTTCCTCTAACCTGTTAACAACTGATATCTGATGCTAGTTCAGACCTCGTGATCACAAATGGACAGGACAGAATTAGAGATTTTAGAAGTTGCTCCAGCGTAAGTATTTTCCAGTGGCAATTTCAGCAGTAATCTAATCTTCTAACGCTTGAGTCACAACTGGATCATTCCATAACTTAGCATACAAATTGCTAACCTGCAGTCTCAGAGTAGTGCACTGGGATCAGGATGGCAATGTGCTTGTGGTATTGCTTTACATAGCGGCTTTGGCCCCGGTTGAATAATCTGTCTAGTCATCTCCTTTAAAGGGTTCTTTTCTTCCAATGGAGAAATTGCAGCATGGCCTGCAGCTTCGCTCATCCACTCTAGGGTGTGTGAGCTATGAAACTAACTTGGCCCAGAGACCTTTGAGCCCATGTGGTCAGGAAATGTTCCCTGAGGGGCGCCCATGCCCATTGCAGGGATTACATATGTAGCTTTGGGCAAGAATGTCTGAGCTGCCGGCCTCACAGTGCTTCTGTAGAAGAAGCAGGAGATTAACAGAGGGACTCCAATAAGTGATATATAAGAAATAGTCTCCCAAGGACAATAACATGTGAGTGGAGACCTTTTTGTCCAGGGGGGCTACTTGGAGGAATTCACGACGACTCTGTCGAGTCAGGAGAGCAGCACACCTGTCCCATGGGCAGAAGGGAAGTCGGAGTTAGCGGAGTGGAGACAATCCCGGAGACTAGTCCATGAGCTTTTATGCTTCCCACCTCATGGCTAGAGGTAGTGGTGGGTTCTTGTAAGCCTTGACAATGTTGGTTGCACTTGCTGGGCCTGCTTTTAAATAAGCCACTGCATCTGGCTGGATGTACTTGCTCAGTTGTACCAACACTGTGAAAAAAATCTGTAAGTTAAGATGATCCTTCCAATAGCATCATTGCTGTGGGGTGCCATGTGGGTGCCATGTGGGATGGGTAGGGGTGGTCCACCTCTGCTCTGCAGAATGTGTACAGGTCCTCGGCGAGGGGGTGACAGTGACCAATGACCCTAAGCACATGAGCCATGGGTAGGGAGTGTCACAACACAGTTCACAGCTGGCCTGCTTCCTGAACAGGCTCTGAATTCTGTGGCTTCTGCTCATGTGCTGAGATGAGTGTAAGCCTTCTGCATATCCCCAGCTATTTGTCCATATTCCCAAGAATACTTCAAGAGCATCATATCTTTTTATGAACTGAAGAATTTTTTGAATATTTTATTTATTACTATTATTTGAGAGAGAGAGAGAGATGGATGGAGAGGGAGAGAATGGGTGCACCAGGGCCTCTAGCCACTGCAAATGAACTCCAGACCATGTACCACCTTGTATATCTGGCTTTACGTAGGTACTGGGGGATCAAAGTTGGGTCCTTTAGCTTTGCCAGCAAGCATACCTTAACCATGAAGCCTTCTCTCCAGCCCATTTTTTAATGAAGAAGATTTTAAATATTTTATTGATTATTATTTGAGAGAGAGAAAGAGAAGAGAAGAGAGAGTAGCATATGTTAGAAAAGAAAATAGGGGCTAGAGAGATGGCTTAGCAGTTAAGGTGCTTGCCTGTGAAACCTAAGGACCCAGGTTTGATTCCCACTTAGTACCCATGTAAGCCAAGATGCACAGTGTGGCATATGTGTTTGCAGTTTGTTTGCAGTAGCTAGAGGCCCTGGTGCACCCATTCTCTCTCTATCTACCTCTTTCCCCCTCTCTCAAATAAGCAAATAAAATATATATTTTAAATTCTTAAAAAAGAAAATATCTTCCCTAAAAACATGCATTCATTGCTGAAGTCTGTCATCTCAGTTGCTGGCTGCAGTCCAGGCTCAAGCCCCTAACATGGAAACTGGGACATCACACCTCTTTTGGTGTCTGTGTAGATCTCCCTGCAGATGGTCTTCCTCCCACTCTTTCCCCTGATCAGGCTATCTCGGTCCTCCTAGGAAGCCTTCTCTAACTTCTCTGTAGCCAGGCTCCTCTAGATCTCTGTGCGTCAACATCAACTTGGCACACTGTGTGTCATATTCTCATCCAACTGCAGTCATGGGCTTGTCACAGCTGAGTGCATGTCACAAAGTCACCCTACATGCTTGGCATCAAGGCTCCATCAATGGTTGGGTAGGCAAGTGAGCAGTGGAGTAGGCCTTCGTAGCTGTTGGTAATGTTAGCAGTGTGTTTATGATCACCAAGTAAAGATTAATACGGCACCTGGGTAACTGTTGTCTTCTTTCTTTTCCTCAGCCTTTATTCAGGTCCCTTGCATGAAACAGCTGGCAGTCGCCTATAGCTTCTTTTGTAGTGAAATATATACATAGCAAAGTTTACCATTTTAGTCACTTTTTGGGGGGCGGGGGTTGAGGTAGGGTCTCACTGTAGCTCAGGCTGACATGGAATTCACTATGCAGTCTCAGGGTAGTCTTGAACTCATGGCGATCCTCCTACCTCTGCCTGCCTAGCGTGCGCCACCACACCTGGCTTTAGTCACTTTTAAGTGCATGGTTTGGTGGTGTAAGTGTATTCACATTGTTGTGTCACCATGGCCACCGTCAGTCTCCAAAACATTTTCTTCATCCCAAACTGAGATTCCATACCAATTAAACAGTAACTCCCTAGCTCCCCATTCCTCTTGACCGCCAGCCCTTAGAAAGCTCCATTCCCTTTCTCTGTTAACTTGGCCATTCTGGTACCTCAAATAAGTGGCATCATTCTGGGTTTGTCCAGTGGCTTATTTCATTTAGCGTAAAGTCCTCAAGGTGCACCTATGTTGAAGTATCTATTAGTTTCATTCCTGTGGAAGGCTGAATAATACATTCCATTGACTATATGTACTATTGTGCCTGTTGATGGCAGTTTGAGTTGTCCCCCACCTTGAGCTATTATGAATAATGTTGCTATAAATCCTGTTGTGCAAAAAAGACCTTTTTAAGTGTCTGTGGTCAACTCTTTGAGGATGCACCTGAAAGTGGAATTGCTGAGAATTTTGGTAAAATTAATTTTCCAATTGAGAAATTTTAAAAATATTTTTGGAATGTTCCTTTTGATTCAAACAAAAGGTCACCATAAGGTGGGAGGTGACATAGACGTGCAGGGTGTAACAGCATACTTCTATTCTTGTGACCTAGGTGGTGATGCTTGATGGTGCTAAATGATGTGTTAAATGTGGTCTTAATGTTTGTTTCCCCTACAGCATCAAGCTTCTCGCTGTGCAAGAGCTGCTTGAGAAAGAGGCCCTGGAAAAGGTAAAGATTTTGGTCTTCCTGCACATGGGGAGGATTCTGTGTCTGCAGACATAGCGCTTGTTGCAAAGGCGGTCATCTATCTTATGCTCTTGACAGCCCGCGAGCTACGCAGACTTTTAATGGCAGTTTTCCCGAAGCAGTTTTTCCATCCACACTGGCAAACCCAACCTTGCTTCACTCCTTCAGAGCTCTGGGAACATCAGGCTGCCCTGTGACAAGCCAGGCCACGGCTCTGGAGGAGGCTTCTGCATGCCCGTCCTCTCCTCTGTTTCACGTTGGGTTACTTGGGCACGTGGCTGATGGAATGAGGTCCAGTTAAGTTTAGTAACTGGCCTAAGACAGATGAGTTAAGTGCAAGAGGATTTGAACCTCAGAGTTCATTTCTAAAACCAGTGCTTTACCGAGTTAACCAGTGAGTGTGTGAGACTGCATCCGTCTTTAGGCCCCCACTGATGTTTGGAAACTGTCCCCACACTTGCAAACTGATGCTTCAGTGTGCCCTGGAAGAGATGCAGGTCGTCTCTTTCTTCTATGCTTAACAAGTCAAGCTGAAACCAAGGAGGATCCTTTACTGGTTGTGGGTTCAGTTCCTGCACATGAGGTGTGGGATTGGCTTGGCAAAGCCGGCTAGGCAGGTGCTGAGGAGGCTAGGCACCGAGTGCCACCCGACAGGCCTCCCAGCTCATGCTGATCCACTCCCTGGGAAAGCTCAGGACTCTTCCTGCAAGTGAGCTGTGGATGCTGATTACAATCTGTAGGTTGCACAGAAGTAAGTGGCTAGACAAGAGATAAGTGCCAAATGGTGAGTTTTTTTTTAAGAGTCTCTCCCAGAGAGGGGAACTATTCTAATGGACCCCAGAGTGTAGAAAGAGAGTCTTGGAAGAGAACCTTGGGGCAAAAGAATAAAAGTAAGGAGTTAATGAGAAGTGAGCACACAGCAAACTGGTATTTTTTTTGAGGTTGAGGAGATCCAGGTAGACAGGCTTGGATTGTCTCAGGACCATCGATGAGCTGGCTGAGATTTTCTTCCAGAACTGTTCATTAAACGGCACAGTAGTATTCAACAAGGCTTGTAAAATGGATGAAATGTTAGCAGAGTTATCAGAAACACAACATTTAACCTTGATAATAGAGAGCCACTGGGTGCCATTAAAGACTGTACAAATATATATTTGGTCTCAGAACTTATTTATATATTCTAGACTTGAAAATAACCCTTTTGACATCTATAGATTTTTTTAATTATAGAATTAGAACTATGGGGAAAAGATGTCTTAATGTTTGTTTTCCCTCTTGTACAGCTCTTGTTGTATTACTTAATAAGTCATTTACATATTTAAGGTATTTTTTATCTTTGGTTATACATTTCTCTTTGAATGTTTAAGACCATATAGATAGCCAAAATTTAACTAAGGTTAATTTTGGTGGTCACTAATGGCTCTCCAAAAAGACTTTAGGGACCCAGGAGTAGCCCTATAGCTTACTGGTCTTTTCTGTTTGTTAGGATGAGTCAGAGCCCAAATGGTGTTTATTTTTGGAATTTAAAATGTTTGGATTAGTGGTCACTCTATAAGCATTAAAATGAAGAAGGTCTTCAAAGTGAACACCAAGCAGTGATGTGAAGGGAGGGGCGGAGTCCCAACTCTGAGGCTCCTTCAGCCTCATTTCCACCCTGGGCAGAACAAGGACAGTGCTACCACTGGACCTCAGGGAGCTGAGATGCAAGCCAAATGAGTTAATGTAGCCAAAATGGTTTTCTGGATATCAAAGCACTCTGCTCATATTAATTCTTAATTACTTATATCAATTCTTAATATGCATTCAGCTATTACAACATGCCAGCTCTAGCTATTAAAGCTATCAGTGAGCCCAATGACAGTACCCTATGCAGAAGGTAGATAAAGGCTTAAATCAACACTAATTTTTCCTGAAGTCAATAATTTGCTTATGATTATGGAAGAGAATGGCCTTGTCCTTAGGAACTGTATGCTGATATATTTAGGAAGCAAGCAGCAGAAAGTGTATAAGTTGTTCACAAATGATTCGGGAAACAGTGTTGTGAGAGAGGATAGAGAGAATATGCATGGTGTGTGTGTGTGTGTGTGTGTGTGTGTGTGTGCGTGTGCATGCGCACACACATGTGCATATGTAGTATGTTTGGTATGTATACCACATATATGTAAACATGTTTTCACCCACACACAAAAGGCAGAGCCATTGAGAAAGAGAAGCACACATGACAAAGCCAAGAGGACAAATGAAAACCACTGAACCATCTGGATAGGAAACCTGTGAGGACTCATTGCATGTTTTTGAGACTTTCAAAGAGTCTTCATCCCCAGTTTTAAAATTTATTTGTAAGCAGAGAGAGATGGAAAAGCGATATAGAGAGAATGGGGATGGCAGGGCCTCTAGCCACTGCAAACAGACTCCAGATACATGGGCTACTTTGTGCATCTGGCTTCACGTGGGTACTGGAGAATTTAACTTGGGTGGTTAGGCTTTGCAGGCAAGCGCCTTAATCACTGAGCCATCTTTCCAGCCTCCCACATTTTTTCTTTATGGTATTCATTACTTATTTTATAATTTGCTGTTTTACTTACTTTTTTAAAAAAATTAGAAAACTCTGCCAAAGATGGAGTTCCTATCCTAACTGGATCAGTGTAATACAATATATATACACCAAAATACCAGTTAGGTCTCCTGAGCTTTTACTAACCAGAGGTGGGGACAGCTTGCTGTGGCTGGCCGTCAGCTAGACTGATCCAGAGGGCTGCCTGAGAACTGGGTGTGAATGCTCCTGTGGCTCGGGTCCCCAGCCTGCTTCCTCCTTCCCATCTGGAGTATCTTGAGTTGCTTATCACCTGGGCTTCGGGTTTTCATGTGTAAAATGGAAATCACAATTCCTAATTCACAAAGATTGTGAAAAGAATGAGTGCACAGTCCAACTAAGTCTTTAAGCACCCAGTGATTCCTCCGAGGTAGGGTGCTGGGAATACTCTCCCCTCCTCACCCTGACCCTCAGTTATCCTTCTCTTCTTCCTCCTCCCAACCTCATTTTCAGTCATTCTGGTGACTTTTTTTAATCATTCCTCCATCCCAGTAGATGACTAGCGGGAAATTTTATAGATGAGATGATTTGAATGTACACACAGGGACTAGCGTGTTCCCTCAGTTCACTGCTATCTTCTGAGCATTTGTTCACTCAGTCATTCATGCATGCATGTTCCAGGCATTTGTTGAGCTTTCTGTGTGACAGGCAAGTAGCAAACATTTCTAGAAAAATCTGGAAACAACCAGTGACCATGAGTTTGGTCTCCCGTTTCGAGTGACACATGGCGAATTTTCTGGATTAGTACTCATCTTTGTTTTTGCAGCAAGGTTGGCCCAGTGATTTGCTGGACTAAGACTTGTTGCCTAGAGTCTCATAAGTGAAAGCTTCCCTCCCCCCTGAACACGTTGCAGAGCACAGAAAAGAGCCTTGAGTGCTGTGCAGCCCTGCTCTTCAAAATACTGCGTTCGCAGCCCAGCCTGTTACAAACACACACGCTCGGCCCCATCCTAGACCCTGCTGAATAAGAGCCACATTCTAAAAAGACCCCTGGTGGATCATGGGTATGAAAGTCCAAGAGCACAGCTGAAGAGTGTCATGTCTTGTCACCAGCATGATTATTGGCTAATCCTGAATAAAAATTTGAGAAGTCAAATATTTGCTTTTATGGCCAATTAGGCTCCTTCAGAGGAAGCAGCCAATGAGAAGTTAGAAACCAGCTCTGTGTTTGGGAGGTCCTCATGTTTTTCTTAGCTTCTTGCTCTGCTTCCTTTCATTAAGAAAACAGTCTTAGCCTGGCCTGGTGGTGCGCACCTTTAATCCTAGCACTCGGGAGGCAGAGGTAAGGGGATCGCTGTGAGTTCGAGGCCACCCTGAGACTCCATAGTGAATTCCAGGTCAGCCTGAGCGAGAGTGAGACCCTACCTTGAAAATCCAAAAAAAAAAAAAAAAAGAAAAAAAAAAAGTCTTCATCCAATTTGTAGTAGATAAAGCCAGTGACAAAGGCCTCCGATGTATAGCCTCCAAACTTTATTTTTTTAATTTTTACTTATTTATTTGACAGTGACAGACAGAGAGAGGAAGAGACAGAGTGAGAGAGAGAATGGGCGCGCCAGGGCCTCCAGCCACTGCAAACGAACTGCAGATGCATGTGCCCCCTTGTGCATCTGGCTAACGTGGATCCTGGAGAATCAAGCCTTGAACTGGGGTCCTTAGGCTTCATAGGCAAGTGCTTAACTGCTAAGCCATCTCTCCAGCTGCCTCCACACTTTAAACCTCCTCGACTGTTGGGCTTCGGAGGACAGTGTGCCTTTGGGGTTTATAATTCCTGAATTTCTGAGAGCCTACCATGTTGAAGCCTAGCTTCTCTAGACATGCAGATGGTCCCAGGAGTTGGGACCTGTGCATGCCTCTGTCTTGGAATCTGGTAGTGATTCTGAAAGGAGCTTTGTCTCCCACAGGCATTGGTAGGCTGGATACAAACAGAAAAAAAAAAAAAAAAAAAAAAAAAAAAAAGGAAAAAGAAAAAAAAAAGAAATATCTGAGTTATGCTAGACGATATAAAAGGCTAAAAAGAAACAACAGTGTTTTGAGGGCTCTTAGAAAATGAGCTTTCTAATGCTCTCCCTCACTATCAGGAATTAATGTTATTATGGTCTTAGTAGTTCAACTTTAAATAGTCAGGATTTCCTAAAGTCACATATGATTTACCTGGTCGTACCAGATTCAGAAAGGCTGAGGTTTTGCTGCTCTTGGACCCCAGAGCAGAGTCCTTCTCCCTCGTCAGTGTGGCTGCGGGGCTGGTCACGGGCCTTGCTGAGGCCCTGGCCCCTGCCTCACCTCAGGACCTTTGTTCTGCGGAGTCGATCCTTTATCACTCTGTGAAGAGAGAACTTGTTGCCTTTTTGCATCGTGTCTCCTTGCTTTTCCTCCCATTTGCTTCTGCTAGTGGTCCTTTTGAGTTTAGGGGATCTTGGGATTCATTTGCCCTATTTAATATCAACCGGCTTTCTGGCCAGAGGTAAGTAGTGAATGCATGCATGGACGTTCAGTGACCTCAGCTAGACCAGCAGGATTCCTGTCTGTATCCCTCTCTCTCCCTTTTTTAAAAAAAAAATTTTTATTTTTATTTATTTATTTGAGAGTGACAGACAGAGAGAGAGAAAGAGGCACAGAGAGAGAGAGAGAGAAAGAGTGGGCGTGCCAGGGCTTCTAGCCACTGCAAACAAACTCCAGACATGTGCGCCCCCTTGTGCATCTGGCTAACGTGGGACCTGGGGAACCGAGCCTTGAACCAGGGTCCTTAAGCTTCACAGGCAAGCGCTTAACCGCTAAGCCATCTCTCCAGCCCTCTCTCCCTTTTTTTATTTTTTGGCTTTTCGAGGTAGGGTCTCACTCTGGCCCATGATGACCCGGAGTTCACTTTGGAGTCTCAGGGTGGTCTCACACTCATGGCGATCCTCCTACCTCTGCCTCCTGAGTGCTGGGATTAAAGGCGTGCACCACCATGCCCACCCTATTTGTGCCTCTAACTCCCTGTCTTATTTATTGGTGTGTTAGACAAGGTCTCACTCTGTAGCCTTGGGTGGCTTATAGCGCTCTATGTAGACCAGGCCAGCCTCAAACTTGCAGTGATCCTCTTGCCTCTGCTTTGCCAGTGGTGGGATTATGGTGCGTACCAACACACCTGGCCACTGCTTGTCTTAACTTAGAACTGCTGCTTGAAGATAAACTGAAGAAACTTGGAAGGTCAAATCTGAATTTTTCTTCTCCGCCAGTGCTACATAGATCCAGTTTCCAAGACGAGACACAACAAGTTTTCAGTTGCTTTAAAAATAAGTTATGAGCTATAAATTATAAAATTAACCTAATTCCTCTGTTAGTTTGTTATTTCAAAAACTTATTAGAACCATAAATAGGGGCTTTATAGTGTAACTATCAAGGAATATAACATTTTTATGAATAAGTGCTTTAGATCTGTGTGGTTTTCGTTTGATTTCTTGCTTTTTTCCACACATTCCTCAGGTCCCAGGAGCAAAGACTTGTGGCTTTCTATGTTATGTTCTTTGACAGTGGGCCTTTTTGTTTTTCTGAACTTCGGTTTTCCCATGCTTTAAAAACAGGCTCATCTAATGCCTTCAAATGTGGCATTGCATGAAAGGAAATGAAAATGTTGGTACAGCTTGATTTAGAAAGATCATTTCTCCATGACCCTTTCAAGCAGCTTCCTGCAAAGCTGTGGACAATAGCTTGGCTGGGCATTCCAGCTGGAGATCACCTTCACCTTGGCAGGACCAGAGGGCAGCCACCCCCTGACCCACTGAGAAGCTTCCTGTGTTAACTGAGCCACCCAGGGACAGGGCCACCCAGCGCACAAGTGCTGATTATTTTCTCCCCAGGCCCTCAGCAGCAGCCATCATTCCCAAATCAGCTGATTTTATGCTCCACCTTTTAGAACTGGGCTCCTGGAGGACAGCCAGGGTGAGCCCAGCCTGGCTGTTGACCAGTGAGGGAACGCTGGGTGGATTACCCACAAACCTTGGGTTTCTTTCCAGCATGCAGCTTCACGGTAGTAATAACTGCACCATTGCAATTTATAAGAACTAAGTGAAATAATTTATGCCATAAACTATGATTAGCAAATACGTCAGCCTCTAACAGTAACGCTGTGGCTGTCAGCCACTATTCAGGTAACCATGGTCGTCATCATCACTGGTACCATCTCCTTGCTTCTCCCTGGAGCAACTCTACTTGAGTCTCACCGTTACCGTTCGAAGGCAGATGTTAAAGAAAGCGTATCCTCGCCTTTTCTCCATTTGCCAAATTGCGTAGAACAAGATGCCTGTTGGACATCCTTGCTTCTGTTACCGCA
The DNA here is from genome assembly GCF_020740685.1 of Jaculus jaculus. Taxonomy (NCBI): domain Eukaryota; kingdom Metazoa; phylum Chordata; class Mammalia; order Rodentia; family Dipodidae; genus Jaculus; species Jaculus jaculus. The sequence continues at coordinate 97,043,362 of NC_059112.1, forward strand.
CAGTTTGTCTTGAGTATTAATGGCTTTGGAGTCTCTTGGTCTACTTCTCCAGTAGGTAGAACAGATGATCTCTGAAGCCCCCATTAGCGCTTTCCATGTGCAACAGAGTGTGTGTGCATGTCCCCGGCAAGCCCAGCATTAGAGAAATCAGACTCGATGCAGTAGTCGGAGAGTCCTCTAGCCACACCGTAGTGGGGAACAGCATTGGGATGAGAACGTGAAGAGTTAGTTCCCTGAGGATTTTTCAGAGGGAACTGGGAGATCGACCATTTTCATATAGGAGTGTGTGTCTAAGCTAATAATGGTGCTGTGTTTCAGAACAGATAAACCCTATCCTGTTGTCGTAGATCATTAGAGCAATTTCTGTTAGGATTTGGACTTCCAGTTAGTTTATCTTGTGTAACATTGCAGTGCTTGCTCTGTGCCTCAGTTGTACTTTATACCCAGAAGGACAGAGTTTAAAAAATACTTGAAATTTGAAGGATCTATATAGACTCCCAAAATAGTGCAACTGAGGGGGAGACCTTTAGGGGTATATAACCAAAGTCTTATTTTGCACACAGGACATTGAGTCCAAAAAAGTTGAAGGAAGTAATTCTCTCCCCCTGGGTCCACACAAGGCATGTGGGTGAACCAGGACCTGCCGTGGTAGACTAGGCTCCATGTCCAGATGTCCTTCCGTCTAGCCCAGCATCCATGCGGTGATCTCCGTTATTCTGGACATCAGTCTTAGAAGGTATGCCACATTTTCCAGGGGTAGCAACAGGGCAGTCCTTGGTCCAAGTAAGGAAGAAACAACACGTAGGTCCTGTAGCAGTGTAGCTTGTAGCAGACTGATTCAGGTGGTTAGTGAGCGTCTCTACGAGGGACAAGGAATGTAGGCTGGAAAAGGTTTGGGGCTATTGATGTGGACACTTGGAGGAATATCTTGTAGGGAAGGAACATGCAGTGCTGTGAAGGCTGCCTGGAGACTGCTGGCCAAGTTGTAATGGGATGTTAGGGGCCCAGGAAAGTCCTTGAATCCCAAACTCTAGGTTTGGTTTTAATTTTAAGTCAAAAAATTGAATTAAAAAAACAGGCTGAGAAGGATAATTATTAAATTATTTTTTTAAATTTTTTTTTAATTTATTTGAGAGCGACAGACACAGAGAGAAAGACAGATAGAGGGAGAGAGAGAATGGGCGCGCCAGGGCTTCCAGCCTCTGCAAACGAACTCCAGACGCGTGCGCCCCCTTGTGCATCTGGCTAACGTGGGACCTGGGGAACCGAGCCTCGAACCGGGGTCCTTAGGCTTCACAGGCAAGCGCTTAACCGCTAAGCCATCTCTCCAGCCCGGATAATTATTAAATTATTTATTGAGGGACGTACAGAGCCAAGGCAAACCCTCATGGGGGGGCCTGGAAAAACCATGGGAAGAAAAGAGAAAAGAAAGTCGAAGGAGCTCCTGCTAAGTGAGGAGCTGGCAGGGATGAAGAACCCGTGCGGAGAGTAAGGGCTAAGGCCCCAGCCCGGGGAAAAGCTCACCCACAAATGGAAGTTGCCAACTGGTCAGAGAGCCTTCCCTCCCCTTGCAAAGGTATTTCTAACCTTAGAGTGGTGGGCTGTCTTCCAGCTCAGGTGGACAGAGGGACAGCTGGTCGGTTAGGGCTAGGGGCTGTCTCAGGAAGAGGCTAGTCCTGACACCAAGTTCTGGGAGCTGAACTTGATCAACGACAATGTCTAAATCCTATGAAAGACCTTCCTTCCAGAAAGGGGCCTGGCTGTTTGTCGAAAAACAGGTCTAGGCAACTAGGCAAAAGATAAGAAGTCAGATCATCTTTGATTTCTAGCAAGTGCAAACTTTCTTTTACTGCCGGGAGCCCAGTCACCCTAACTATACGCCCCCCTCAAAGTAAGAGCTCCGTAGATGGTCATAGGAGCCAACGAGGAGTGTGTAGAAAGGTAGAGAACATGGATTGGGCACACCCTTCATTTGGGCTAAAAATACTGCCCAAAAATGTGCCTTGAAACTGTCAGCAAGAGCTTCTTCAGACCTCTCACCTTCTCTTTCCTTCTTGGTTGTCCACGGAGTTGGAGATGAGCTAAGGTCATGTCACATGGTTTTCCCTCGCACAGTTATGCAGGTCGTTTATGTTCTCCGTGGGTTGACCCATTTCTGTTATGAGCATAATTAAACCCATTGGCATCCCTTGCCTGGTAGGAGGCTGGCCACTTTTCACTAGAGGACTAGTGACAGAAGTGGGGACCCTGGGGAAGCTTAATGTATCCTGAGCAGAGTGTGACCGACCGAGGCTCACAGTTTATTTTGCACTGCCCATCAACTCTACTGCATGGGCTGTACCCTGGGGTCTACCCAGACCCCTTGATGCCAGGCAGTGGAGGATCTGAGGGAATTACGGGCAGGTTGCACAGTTTGCTTAAGGAGGGGCAGAACCAGGAGTGTACCTCAGTGGTGGAGCCCTGGCTTCAATGCCCAGCATCATAAAAAAATAAATAAAATAAGTGTATTTTCCCTGATGTTTTGACACCATTACAAGATACTGTGTAGATATTTAGGGTCTCACACCACCTCTGCCTCTCCCCTTTCCCAAATAGGACTTTTCAATTCTATTTAGCATTATTAGTTATCAAAGATAAGCAAATTAAATAGTTAGGGCTCAGTTTTAATTTATGATATCAGCAAAGGTTTAAAAACCTAATTATAAAATTGAAGTTGTGCTAAAAAGAAGTGTCCCCATTCATTGCTGAGGATGGTAGGTGACATGAGGGGTCCCTTGAGATAAGCAGTGCCTTGCATTAGCCTTGGAGATGCTCCTACATTCTATAAACATGTTATGAGCTCTGTGCTTCACGGGAAGGCTGTGTTTCAAAAAAAGTCTGTGATTGATCTACCTAAGGGTTGAGTAGTGATGAGCAAAAATGTTAAATTACTTAACTTGGTAGAAATGTGCGATAGTATTTACCAAAAGGGGGAGTAAGCAGTTCTACCTATGTTTCTATGACAATGTGAAAATACTTAATTATTCTGGAAGGTGGTATTTATTGAGTACCAGCTCCCATCAGGCACTGTGCTAGGTGATGTCCACATCTGCAGACAGGACATTTTCATTTCTTAACCACCAAGAGCTCACATTGTAAACTGGTAAGGGGGAAAACCACTGGCTTTTACACAATGACACAAATGCTTATTTAATAACAATAGTGAAAATGCTGGAAAAACATCAAAACAAAACAGAAAAAGGCATGTTTTCAGATGAAGGAACTTAACCTGATATTCTCAATACACCAAGGAAACACATGCCAAAATAATAATAATAATAACAATAATAATAATTAGACTGACTCTTTTAACATTTTCAGTTCACTTTACCATTGATTTACTAATCTCAGATCAAACTTCTGACGACCCCTGCAAATGAAGGGACAGGAGAAAGGCACAAAGAGTAAGAGGCTCATGGTTTCTTTTAAAAAAATATTTATATTATTTATTTACAAAGAGAGAGAGATAAAGGGAGAGAGAATGGAGAGAATGGGCATGCCAGAGACTCCATCCTGTACAAACGAATTCCAGATGCATGGGCCACTGTACATCAGGCTTTATGTGGGGACTGGGGACTTGAACCCAGGTCATTCGGCTTTGCAGGCAAGTATCTTAACCACTGAGCCATCTCTCCAGCCCTGGTTCATGGTTTCTGACAAGGAGAGTGCTGCATAGAGATGGAACAACCTCTCTGAGTGGCCAAGAATCCTACATAGAGGGTTCCTTATAGATTGATCAACCTACTGGCCAGTTCCCATGGCCTGTGGCTAGTTCATGGGTTAAATCTAATCTATGTTTGTCTTTTTTTGTGGTCTTATTGTTATTTTATTATGAGAGACAAAAGAATTGGCATGCCAGGGTCTCTATCCACTGTAATCAAACTCCAGATGCATGTATCACCTTGTGCACATGCATCACCTTGTGTATCTAGCTAACGTGGGTTCTGGGAAGTCAAATCTGGGTCCTTAGGCTTCGCAGGCAAGTGCCTTAACTGCTAAGCCATCTCGCCAGCTCTAGAGTTTGCCTTTTTAAATAAAGTTTTATTGGAATACAAATATACCCATTCATGTAGCTTATTGTCTGTAGCTGTTTTCATGATACAGGGACAGATTTCAGTAGCTGTGACAGAGAAACTTTAGCCCTCAGAACTCAAATTATCCCTTTAAAAGACTTCCTATGAGCAACTGTGTACATGTACATGGTATATTTTATTTTTTTTTGTTTTTGCTTATTTTATTTATTTATTTGAGAGCAACAGACAGAGGGAGAGAAAGAGGCAGAGAGAGAAAGAATGGGCGCGCCAGGGCTTCCAGCCTCTGCAAATGAACTCCAGACGCGTGCGCCCCCTTGTGCATCTGGCTAACGTGGGACCTGGGGAACCAAGCCTCGAACCGGGGTCCTTAGGCTTCACAGGCAAGCACTTAACTGCTAAGCCATCTCTCCAGCCCGACATGATATATTTTGATCACAGCTCCCTTCCGCTACTTTCTTTTGTCTCTCCTCCCCTGTCACCGAGCCCGCTCTTCTTTCCGACTAGCTGTCTTCTATTTTGGTGTATTTTTTCCCTCCTCCATCTCCGTTGATGGGTTGAGTGCTGGGCCAGTCTCGTGCAGGTAACAGCCGCTGCTGTGACATCATGACTGCAGCGTCCGCTTCGTGTCTGGAAGAGCCCTCCCCATCCTCTGGCTCTTACATTATTTCACACCCTCTTCTACAATGTTCCCTGGACTTTGGAGGGGGTAACAGAGATGTCTCACTTAGCACTGAGCACTCAGCAGTCGTTAATTCTTAGCACTTGAGTTTTGAGTTTCCCCAGTAGTCACCACCGACCAACTACAAAAAGGAAACTTCCTGATGGAAGGTGAGAGCAGCACTTTTCTATGGGCATAAACATAAATATTTCAAAGGCAATTTGATGGGCACAGCATATCCATTTAGACAAACAGTAGTAATCGCTAGAGCCCTTTATTTTCATTTACTATTTGCCAACTCTTGTTCTAGATCAGTAGTTCTCTTAAGGACCAGATAAAAGCTACATGCTCTGATCCCCGCCCCAAATTAACATACATACCTTTACACACCATTGCAGTTCCATATTTCAGGAGCCCACAGGCCTCTTAAAGTGTTCCATGGAGTCCCCAGGTGCATATCTCTGGGCCCTGTGAAGGTAAGATTCATTTCTGTACCCAGGGTTTGTTGAATTATTTTCTCCTAGCTGCAGAATGGCAGCCTGACAAGAACGGGATCTTAATCGTGGCACAAATCCACCTTTGCCCATGAGGCCCAGTACCCGATGTCACAGAAAGCCATTTTTGTGATCTGGGGTAGTCACATTTTAACATTTTTATTTTTATTTATTTATTTATTTGACAGGGAAAGGGAGGGGGAGAGAGAGGGAGAGAATGGGTGTGCCAGGGCCTTCAGCCGCTGCAAACGAACTTCGGACGCGTGCGCCTCCGTGTGCATCTGGCTAACATGGGTCCCGGGGAACTGAACCTGGGTCCTTTGGTTTTGCAGGCAAGCGCCTTAACAGCTAAGCCGTCCCTCCAGCCGATAGTCAGATTGTACACAGTGTATGCCACTGGTGCACAAACAGCGTCCCTCCGCTTCGCTGTGCGTGGCTGCGGGGGCTCGCTCTGGCTGGTCTCACCAGGCACTGTTGGGCTTATAGACAGAGGCTGTATTCCCATTCTCACCCGGCCTTCGAGAGCCGTTTCCTTCATTGTGACAACAGACGTATTTAGGTCTCCCTAAGCTGAAGTGGGTCAAAACTTGCCCTGATTTCTTCTTTTCTGCTGCCCTATTTCTCATCTTTTCTTTACTCCACTTAAATTAGAGCCTTGCCATGCACGGCCAAGCTTCATCTGTCCTCAGCTGTCCTTGGTTCTTAGAATCCTGCTCCTGTCCTACTTCATCTAACAAAGCATAGCTTACCTGAGCCAGCTTCTTCAATGACTCAAAGAACTTTTAGCTTTGTATTACTAAAATTTATTATTAATTACTTTATTTTCAATTAAAAATTTTATATGTATTTTCCCATTGCTGGCCATTTTATAATGAAATTTTATAATGAAAGCAATTGATTTTAGGTTGAAAAATACCTCCTTTTTAGGCCTTTGTTTAGCATGAGCTGTACAGTGGCCATGCGGAGTATCTATGTATAGTGTATGCACATGTATGCACCCCATGCACACACATATGGAGGCCAGAAAACGTTGGGTGTCCTGCTCCCTCGTCACTGTTGTTTCCTTGGGATGGGGTCTTTCTGAATCCAGAGCAGCTTTTATTTTAGGCAGACTGGGTGACATATGAGTCCTACCTAATCCCATCATTGAAAATTTGTCAAAAATCTCCACTGAGTTGTTTCTGGCAAAGGCAAGCTTTCATGACTAACTCAATCAGGGTAATCCTACCTGCTGAGAACATCAGGCACACATGCACTTAGCAACTCAGAAAATCAGTTTCAAAGCCTAAGGACCCCAGTTCAAGGCTTGATTCCCCAGGACCCATGTTAGCCAGATGAACAAAGGGGCACATGCGGCTGGAATTTGTTTGCAGTGGCTGGAGGCCCTGGCGTGCCCATTCTCTCCCTCTCTCCCTCTCTTTCTCTCTCCCCCCGACACTTTCTCTCTCTGTCACTTTCAAATAAATAAATAAAAATTTTAAAAACTCTAGAGCTATAAATTTACCTCCTAGTACTGCTTTAGTTGGATGCCATAAATTTTGTTCTTTTTTTTTGGTTTTTCGAGGTAGGGTCTCACCCTAGCCCAGGCTGACCTGGAATTAACTCTGTCATCTCAGGGTGGCCTTGAACTCATGGGATGCCATAAGTTTTGATATGTTTCATCTAATTTTTATTTATCTCAAAGTATTTTTTTTCTCTACTTCAGATATAGTCTGTTAATTCCAGTAAGGAATGAAAACATCTGCATTATAGACCTCTATTCTATCTTCTCACTTTTATACAAATATTATTCATAGTCACATATGTATTACAGATTGACTATACATGGTTGTAATTATTATTTATACTTTCATGTCTTTTAAAGATGATTGGTGTGATGATTAATCTCTATCGTAAGCTTGGTTGGATCTAGAATTGCCTGAGAGACAAATCTCTGGGCCTGCCTTTGAAGGAGTTTCTAGATGAGTTGAGAAGAACTATCCTAACTGTGGGTGGCATCATCCCGTGAACCAGTGTCCTGGACTGAATAAAATGGAGAATGGCAGCCAGGCATCAACATTCATTGCTGGAGCAGTGTACGGTGTGAGGAGCCGTCTCCTGCTACAGCTGCCGTATATTCCCTGCCACGATGAACTGTGTCCCCTGGATTTGTGAGCCAAAATAAACCCTTCCTGCTTAAGTTGATTCTGTCCAGATATTTGGTCTCAACAACAAGAAAAGTTACTAATACAGTGAGAGAAATAGACCAAGTATGTAGTTATAGATCAGTTATTTCAGTCCTCAGCCTCACATCTTGTTTTCATTTGAGTTACTTACTCCAGAATATCACTACTCTGTCCTAGCTCCTTTCTGGTTTCGTTTTCAGCTATATTACATTTTTTAATATATTTTAGGCGCAACAATTATATGTTTACTCTTCTATACAATTTCCTTTTCCCTCTGCTGTGCTGAAATTGAGCCAGGCAGGGCCTTGTGCATGCTAAGTTCTATACAACTGTTCTATATTTCCAGTTCATACCCTTGCTGTTAAGTCAACTGAAATAATATAGGAGAAGAAATCTGCTTTTATTATCTCTACTATAATTGCCTTTGTGATATTTATTTTTTTTCTTGAGGATTCAAATTGGTCTGGAGTCACTTGCTTTCAGCCTAAAAATTGTTCTTTTAGAACTTCTTATTTCTTAGCTTCTGTTTTATCTGCTAGCAACAGATTCACGTGGGCATTGTATTTTATTTCATGTTTAAAAGACTATCTTGGTCATAAAATTGGTTGATGGGTAATTTTCTGTCAGAGCTTTGAGTATGACATTTATTCATTTACTTATTGATTTACTTATTTTGAGACAGAGTCTCGTGTAGCCAAGAATGATCTTGAACTACTGATACTCCTGCCTCTGCCTCCTATGGCATGAACCACTGTGCTTGGCTTAAGGATGTGACTTTGCTGCCTGTGGCTTCTGTTGTTTCTGTGCAAGCTCAGTTCATACTGAAAAAATGAAGGCTTGTCAGCTGGATGTGATCCTAGGGGCTGGAGCCCACCATATTAACCACATGGGGAACTTCACTGATGATGTTTCTGAAAAGTAATCATATATACTTCCTTAGGTCCCAAAGCTATCTCCGTAGTGACAGAGTGTCCTTTGCTTGAGGAGAGTTTTAAAGCATTATCTCTATGAAGTACATCAACACATCTCATGGTGTAGGCAAAGGGAAAATGAAGGTATCAAGATACCCTAGAAAGACCAAGGACTTTGTAGTGAGCAAACCTTGAGTTGGCTGTTAATTTAGTTTCAAATCAGTTCAGTATATCTTACTCGGCATTTGTTTCAGAGAGTAGTGTGTGTATGTACGTGTGAATGCATACCTGGGCAGGAGGGTGAGTAGGTGTGTAGATAGATAGCTAAATGACAGGAGACAAATAGATTATGCCAGGTGGCCATATAGACATTTTCTTGGCTAAAAATCATGGTAAAAGATGTTGGAAAACTGCTGTCTTAGTTCAGATAGTGATTGAAAGAGGTTCTCTCTGGAGTTTTCCAGCTTTGGAGGGCCTCTCTTGGCCTGAGAGTATGTCCTACCCTTTTCTAACCTGCCGTGGTAGTTTCTTCCTCCTCCTTCTCCTTCTTCTCCTTCTTTTTTTTCCCTCTTTTTTATGAGAGAGAGAGAGAACAGTAAGAGAGGGAGAGAATTGGCATGCCAGGGTCTCCAGCCACTATAGTCAAATTCCAGATGCCTGCAACACCTTGGGCACATGCACGACTTTGCCTATGCATCATTTTGTGTGTCTGGCCTATGGGAGATTTCGGGATTCGAACATGAGCCCTTAGGCTTTGCAAGCAAGCACCTTAACTGCTAAGCCATCTCTATAGCCCTTCTCCTTTATTTTTTTGAGGTATGGTCCTGCTGTAGCCTAGGCTGACCTGGAATTCATTATGTAGTTTTAGGCTGGCCTCGAATTCATAGCGATCCTCTTACCTCTGCCTCCAGATTGTTGGGCTTAAAGGCATGTGCCACCACACTGGCCTCCTTGTTAGCTTCTTAACTCTGCTGAATGTTTTTCTGCATGTATGTGAGTGTGGTATGCATTCATATGTATGTGAGTACACGTGTACTTGGGGGAGTGTGCACGTGTGTTCATGTGTGCGCTCGCACATGCTTGTGCATGCCGATGCCAGAGGCTGACATTAAGCATCTACTTCCCTTTTTTCTGTTGTTTTTTTTTTTGGTTTTCTGAGGTAGGGTCTCACTCTGGCTCAGGCTGACCTGGAATTCACTATGGAGTCTCAGAATGGCCTCGAACTCACGGCGATCCTCCTACCTCTGCCTCCCGAGGGCTGGGATGAAAGGCGTGTGCCACCACGCCCAGCTTTCTACTTCACTTTTCAACAGAAGGAAAAATGTGGCAAGCTCACTGCTATTGCTTCAAAATTACTGTACATGGACATCTTCTCCTATAAATAGCCATAGTCTAGGTGTTATATGTAGTTTCCTGTCTTTTTTTTTTTTTATAGCAGTCTCCAATGCTTCTTTTATCAGGAAATGCTAACAATGGGCTAGAACTTGAATTCCATTTTGAGCGAATGCTGAGACTTTTCATGAATGAAAAGTTTCATTCTCTCCTGGACAATCTGACTGTGTATTCAGGAAAGTTCTGGCTAGTAAGTCATTTTAAAGAAACAGAAGTTCAGGTAGGTGAAACTGATCTTCTGAGTGGCTAAGTGCATGTGTGCTGGATGTTCTCAGAAGGTAAGATTACCCTGATTGAGTTAGTCACAAAAGCTTGCCTTTGCCAGAAATAACTCACTGGAGAATTTTGACAAATTTTCAATTATGCGATTAGAATGAGCAGTTTCCATAGCTGATAAAATACTTTTATTAACCTACATAGGCATCGAAATGATGAGTTTGAGCCTTAGCAAGATTCCAGATTCCTTGAAAGCATCCAGGCCAGCAACAGAGGTTTTATTCATCTGGGTAGCAGTTTAATTTTTTTTTTGTTTATTTTATTTATTTACTTGAGAGCAACACACACACACACACACGGGGGGGGGGGCGGGAGGGACAGATTGAGAGAGAATGGGCGCGCCAGAACCTGTAGCCACTGCAAACAAACTCCGGATGTGTGCGCCCCCTTGTGCATCTGGTTAACGTGGGTCCTGGGGAATCGAGCCTCGAACCAGGGTCCTTAGGCTTCACAGGCAAGCGCTTAACCTCTAAGCCATCTCTCCAGCCCTGGGTAATAGTTTAGAAGCATGCATAGTTTCCTTCCACGTCTTGGCCTTGGTCTTCCTACCACACTCCAGCTGCGCTTCCACCCACTCCTGCCTATGCCCTTAAAGCCTGCCCCACCTAACTCTTGCCCATGAAATGCAAACTTGTCTTAACATAGAGTCAGGGTGGAAGAAGAGAGACCAAGAAAACCAAGCAGCACTGTAGTTTTGACCAACTCTGAAACTTCCTGCCCTCATGATGTTCCGAAGTGATGGCTCTCTGCATGGCCAAACAGTCAAGTTCTCCTTCAGGGCCTGTGTGGAAGCAGAGCAGAGTCACTGAGTGACATTTCCCCTGTGTAGTCTGCCTCTGTAGCTCCTCAGGGATCAAATGGTTAAACCTGGAAGAGAAGGTGACATATTCTGGGTATGGCTTGAATGCCAACATTTACAGATGTTGCTGGGGCAGTAAAGCCTCCCTTGTGATGATAGACTGCAAGCCTGTGGAATTGTGTTAGAGCAAGTCTCTTCCCTCTCCCCTTTCTCTGCACTTTGCTAACCCACTCAGTGGAGAATCGACTGCTCCCTCTTGGTGGTTGGTTTGTGCTTCTCTTTTCTTACACATCCTTATAGGAGGAAGAAATGTTGTGCTTCATTTCAGGGAAAGACAGGCAATTTGTGTTTAATGGCAGGTAGGCAGCTTGTTGCAGTTAGCTTCTCATAGCTAGGACACACACCTGAGCAGGAGTGGCTTATGGGAAGACAGGATTGATTTCTGGCTCACAGAATCCAGGGGATGCTCCATCATGGCAGAAGAAGTTGGCTCACTTCATCATGTGTCCACAGCAGAGAACCAACAGCCACAGCGCAACCTGACTCTGAACACACACTTTAAGGCTGGACTCAAGATCCACCCCCAGTAACATACCTCCTCCAGGAGAACTGAAGTAGAAAGCTTAATCAAAAATACCGGAGGCTATGGGGCACATGTACATTCAAACAACCACACAGCTGTTTAATTAAAAAAAAAAAAAAGAATTAAATATGTGTGTTTGTACAAGGGGGAGAAAGAAGGATGGGAGGAGAGATTGTGTGTCTTCTACGTGGATCAAGTTCATGTCACCAGTTGGTATTTATATTCTGGCTAGACAAATGAAATTTCTAGAATTTGAAAGGTTGAAGGAGAATTAACATATAAAATTATATTTCTCTCTCAATTTTATTGTAGCTGTCCATTGGCATAGTACTAACTAGTTGCTCAGAGGGTGACCAAGTGGTATAATGGGCTTCCTCCCCTTTGGGTGATCTCGAACCCATGACTTAACTGTCCAGCACTCTGTTCCTCATCTGTCAGTCCAGGGTGCTTCTGCCCCCCTTGAGGAGCCATGATGTGAGTCACAGCATGCAGTACGTGTAAGGCCCTGCAGTACAGGCCTCATAGAAAGAACACCAGTAAAGGGGAGACACTGGGGTTCCTTCTCACTATGAAGAGGCTCCTCTGTGCCACAGGGCAATGTTATGGCATCCATGATGTAGACTTGCCCTCTTCTCTCTGTTCTGTTTGCTTTCAGCCACCCTGTATGTTAGAAGGACCCAGAAAATCCTGTAAAACTAACATCACAGCATTTGGCTTAGCCCCTGGCCAAGAACTTAATGGGAAGGAAGTTTGACTAAATGGTACTGTGGGGATTTGGCTTTCTTTCCCCCATTGCCCCAGGAAGCTGAGAACCAGTGAGGCCCAGGACGTTTTCCAAACTGAGAGCGCTGCCTCATAAACCGCTGGCGCTGCTTCTTGCTGCCACCATGTCAGGAACTATAAAAGTTGTACGTCTTTCCAGCCGTCACTGTCCACACTGAAAGAGCATCAATCTACTTGAAAGGAAGTAGGAAATGTGAAGGCTTTAAAGAATAGAATCTGACACAATGCAACTCCCAACAAAGTAAGTTATGAATAAGCACAACTTTCACTCACAACATTGAGGTCTTTATTGATTATTACTACTGAGAAAAGCAGGTCGGATAAGTACCACTTCGAATGGCTAAAGGCTGGCATTTTTTTGTTGTTCATTTTTTATTTATTTATTTGAGAGCGACAGACACAGAGAGAAAGACAGATAGAGGGAGAGAGAGAGAATGGGCACGCCAGGGCTTCCAGCCTCTGCAAACGAACTCCAGACGCGTGCGCCCCCTTGTGCATCTTGCTAACGTGGGACCTGGGGAACCGAGTCTCGAACCGGGGTCCTTAGGCTTCACAGACAAGCGCTTAACCGCTAAGCCATCTCTCCAGCCCAAGGCTGGCATTTTTTAAAGGAAAATGGTAACCAGAGAGGTTTCCTGAAGGGTCCCTAACTGCTGGTTCTGTTTAATGTGATGGCTCCTTAGTGACTGGGTTCTTCATAGAAATGCATGCAGGTAGCTCTAGGAGCTCTACAAAGCAGAGGTCAGCCAGTGAGCTCGTCTTCGGGCCGGGCACGCGAGGAAATGGGCAGCGGTGTTAGGCAAGGGCAGCTTTGTTCCGCTCCTAGGGAATTGTCTTTGAATTGCGGTGCCACCGTTACCACGAACCCTCCTGCTGCTGTTGTCCTTCTCTCCCTGTCTTCCTTTTCCATGTCCTTACCCTTGTCCCCGTTGACTCTGGGCCCGTCATGAGGCAGAAGATCATGGTAGCTGTTCCCTCATGGTAGCCGGAAGTGGAGAGAAAGAATGCTGATGTCCTTGGGCCCTCCTTCACCCCATTTTCTTCCATTAGCCCCCAGCCCAGGGGATGGCCACCCACATCCGGGTCCTGTCTTTCCCTCTTAGTGAATGCATTGTGGAGATAACCCTCCTACACACATCCAGAGGCGTGTTTTACTAATTTCATAGGCACCTCTAAATCCAGTCAAGTGGCTGGTCGAGATTAATCATCATGAGGCTGGAGAGGTGGCGCAGTGGGTGAGAGCACTTGTGCAGACATCACGAGGACCTGAGTTCAGTCTCCAGCACCCACATGACAAACCCCTGGATTGCCAGGCGTGGTGGTGCACGCCTTTAATCCCAGCACTCGGGAGGCAGAGGAAGGAGGATCGCTGTGAGTTTGAGGCCAGCCTGAGAATACGGAGCGAATTCCAGGTGAGCCTGGGCTAGAGTGAGACCCTACCTCAAGAAACAAAACCAAACAACAACAACAAAAATATATATTGCCATGCGTACCTGTAACCCCAGTGCTGAGGAAGCAGAGACACCCGATATTCAACGACACACACACACACACACACACACACACACACACACACACACACACACTCAACCATTATACACTCTGTGTCAATAGTTAAGCTGGAGGCCTTTGTTTGTTTTGTGGGGCTTAGGGACAGTCTCTCTGTACCTTCAGCCTTGTGCATTCGTTGAGCCGGGCTCACCCAATAGCATCAGAGAGGAAAGAGGAATTTAGAAAGGGAAGAGGTGTGCTTGGCTAGACAGACATGGTTTTTCTTAGAAATACATTGTCTTGTCACTCAAGCTCAGGGAAGGTGCATTCGATCATGACTTGCCCAATGTGATGTATAGGGTTGACATTTCTTACTGAATCTTAGGTTCAGCATTTCAGTGGGAAGTACCAAATAATACCTCTAATCCTCAGCTTTTATTACCAAGGTGCTTCTTAGGTGGTATAAAAGCTTTGGAATCAATAGAATAGCATGTTTAGTGCCAACTGTGCCATAGCCACGCCGGTCTTTGTGCCCTCGTATTGGGTGTGCCCCCGTCTGCCTGCAGCTCCCCCACACGCTCCCAAAATAGCCAGAAATCCTTTAAAACTCATTGCTATTTTCAGACCTACTTCCACTTAGAATAATGAGTTTCCATCACTACTCACAAGTTTAGTGCCTAATTGGGAAAGGACTGATTTTTATTTGCCCTAAAACTGTCCTTTTTTTTTTTGTGTGTGAGCTTCAAAGAGCCAGCTTTTGAAGAATTATTGGCCCATGAACTCCTTTCCTAGGTGTGTGGAGAGAAAATTTGAATTCCCCTTTGTAGAGAGGCCTACCCAGTGTGGGTGTGACCTTCCTGCCCCGCACCCCCAGCCGCCAGCTCTGCCTGGCACCCTCTCAACCTGCGCTCTGCAGCCAAGCTCCGCGGTCTTTCAGAAAGCCAGTCCCCTGCTCTCAGTGATCCTAGGATCACATGTGGATAAAGAATCGATCCTCTCCTTGCATGGCCAGGCTGCCGTGAGCTCATCCCACCCTCACCGGCTCTGCTGCAGCCAAAGGGGCTGTCTCTCTAGAAAAGTCTTCAGGTTTTCCTACCACAGGCCCTCTGTGTGTGTGTTCTTTGCTTCTTGGAATGGCCTCCCCCTCCTCTTTGCCTGGTAACCGCCTCTTGCCCTGCAGTTAATAAGTGCAAACACATGTGTGGAAGAAGCCCCTCGAGCCAAGGCGGAAGGAAGCTCTGTTACCAGGACAGACGGACAGGTTGTTATACATTACAGCTGTGGTTTTGCATTCAGATGACTGTGTGGTTACTGATTGTGTCCCTTCAGCCCTCAACTGGAAGCTTAGGGTGGGCAGGAGCTCTTGCTCCTTCCCAACCATTACAGCTCCGGAACTGCTACACATGAAACGCATGTGCCCTCTCCCATCTCCACGCATGGAAACCCTAATCCCTGTAGTGAGGTGTGGCTTAGACAAGAAATGAGGTGCAGAGTGCGGTAGTCCTCACTGTTAAATAATGAAAGTGACTCTTCCCAGAGCACAGCCCTGGTGAGGGCAATGGTGTGCGCTGCTCAGCTGTGGATGGGTTTGCGGAAAGCACCAGAGGTGACAGTAGATATTTCCACAAAGTTCGGGTGGGGTGATCCCGTGACCTTTTAAAACACAAAGCAACCAAACCACTCAGCTGCCTTTTGCCTCTGTGCACCCAAGGGTCTTAGCAGGCATGGGTTGACATCAGGGCAGAGTTTCCAAAGAGCTATTTTATCAATAAAGCTAAAGAGAAAAGTAAAGGTAAGAATTGTCTCCAGGTGAAAAACAAGAAGTTATTTGTGAAGGCTCTCCCCCTCTCCAGGTGTCAGTCAGAAATTTTAAAGATGATATCCTTTCTGATTATAGATTTGGGGCTGGGGGGAATCTTCTGCCATATATATTCTAGGTCCTTGAGTGCAACACAACAGAAATGGTCCTTATTTACTTTGTGAGATAAAGTTGTGATTTTAACCAGGACTTTAAAAATTATTCAGTTGTATGAGCATTTGCTACTAAACTATACATACTAAATTATAGCTTGTACTTACATCACACAAATATCCAATTTCAATCAATTTTTATTAAGAAATTTAATATATGAACATATTGCAAATTGGTCATATTCCCATTGGGTTATACTCATATGTCCCCCCTTGCCCACCCCCATTCCGCTGAGGGCCCCCTTAAATGGGGTTATTTGTAATCTCTGTGGGGTAATGAATATACCAGTCAGTCTTGGAGGATGGGGGAACAATGCCTTAAAGTGTAACTTTCCACCCTGTGGTTCCTACATTCTTTCTAGTTTCATCCGCAATGTTCCTGGAGCCTTGGAGGGCATGTACTAAGGCTCCTGTAGTATTGAACTCTCAGCAGCCTCTGCTTTTCTGGTTTGATGAGGTTTGAGTCTCCTCCATGTCTATCACCATCTCCCTACAGGAGGTCTGTATTTAACCTACCAATGTGTAATGTTTCCTGAGCCCTGGCAGATGTGAGGGTGTGTGTGTGTGTGTGCATCTACATGCCACAACACGTGTGTGGAAGTCAGAGGACAACCTTAGGGTGTTTGTCCTCTCCTTGCATCTTCTGGAGAGACAGGGACTCTTGTTTAGCTATTTCTTGAGCCAGACTGGCCCACAAACGTCCAGATTCTGCAGGCTCTACCTCCCATTGCTGAAGGCACATTGGGTTAAAGAGGAGGGTGCCGCTTTGAGTCTGGCTTTATTTGAGTTCTAGGGGGGATCAAACTTGGATCAGCAGGCTTGCAGGAAAGCACCTTGAACTGC
This sequence comes from Jaculus jaculus, assembly GCF_020740685.1. Classification (NCBI taxonomy): domain Eukaryota; kingdom Metazoa; phylum Chordata; class Mammalia; order Rodentia; family Dipodidae; genus Jaculus; species Jaculus jaculus. Next base: position 97,059,801 of record NC_059112.1, read on the forward strand.
TGAGTCATTTACTGGGCCCCCCATTTCAATTTTAGGGTGTTTATAATGAAATGAAGTAAGCCTTCAAACAGCAGAAATTCACTGGGTGTGGTGGATAATGCCTTTAATCCTAGCACTTGAGAGGCAGAGGTAGGAGGATCACAGTGAGCTTGAGATCACCCTGAGACTACATAGTGAATTCTAGGTCAGCCTGGGCTACAGCGAGACGCCATCTCAAAAAACACAACAAAAAAACAAAAACGAAAAGGGCAGAGTTTCATTTCAACCAGTGGAATTACCACAACCAACCCAAGGCAGTTGTAGATGGCAGTATGCTGTGTGGTCCATGAAGTAGTTGTAAGAGTTTTGGTAGAATATAAACCAGGCATGGAGACACTCATCCATAATCCTTCTGGGGAGATGGAGGCTGGAAGATCTCATGTTTGAGTCCAGCCTTGGCTACATAATGAGATCCTGCCTAAAACAAAGGTTTCCTATATGTAGGAAAACAACACAAGTGTTTTTTTTTTTTTTTTTTTAAATTTTATTTATTTATTTATTTGAGAGCGACAGACACAGAGAGAAAGACAGATAGAGGAGAGAGAGAGAATGGGCGCGCCAGGGCTTCCAGCCTCTGCAAACGAACTCCAGACACGTGCGCCCCCTTGTGCATCTGGCTACCGTGGGTCCTGGGGAACCGAGCCTCAAACCGGGGTCCTTAGGCTTCACAGACAAGCGCCTAACTGCTAAGCCATCTCTCCAGCCCACAAGTGTGTTTTTGTGTATATGACTAGATAGATGGATAAAATGAGTAAGAAATGGCCTAGAAGTAATTCCACTAGAAATGTTTGTAGTAGTGGTCTTTGCACAATGTTATTTTATATACCTACCATTTTTTCCTTATCTACTTTATAAATTATTCTCAACTTGTGTTTGTTTATGGTGGTCAAACCTCAAATTTAATGAAAAAAAAATAACATACAAAATTACCATCAAAGTCTGAACTCCCATGTAGGATTGAATCTTACTTAGTGTCCAAAGACCTTGGAAGAAGAAAATAACTGTAGAAATCAGTGATAAAGGGGACACTAACAGTGATGGTGACAGCGTCAACTGTAGACTCTGTTAGCGTTTTGTGCTCCACGTTCCTAACCTTATGTCAGTCCCCATGAGATCTCCAACTCTCTCGGTTTAATCTTGCTTTTATACTTGTGTTTACAGAAAACCAAGTGTCCTAACTGCCCTTGAAAGGCTATATCTGGGAGTCACCCTCAGTGCGTGTTACTGCCTTGTGACTGATACCTTCTGAAAACATGAGCAAGTTACCAGCCAGCAGCCACTGGGGACAGGTTCTCTGAAGCCCCTGGTAACCAGCTGGTTGCGGTGCCCAGGAAGTGCCCTCCGTAGCAAGGGTGCTGAGACAAGGATGGGTAGCCACCTAGAGCTCCCGTCTAGGCGTGTGAAAAGAGCCTGCTCGGGTGCTGACTCGGCAGTGGCGGGTGGGAATGAGGGAGTTGGCCGGCCGCAGATTCGCTGGACAAAGGAAGGCAAGACTGAGAGCCATTTAAACCATGGATCCTCACAGTACTTGAAAGATTTTGCCATCTAACACAGGCGGCATGACCTCCAGTCCTCAGCCTTTACCCTATGCAAGACTGACCTCCTGTGAGATCTTCCATGGATCCTGTGACCTTAGGTGTCAATGACAAAACCATTGTCAGCAAGGCAGTGTTTTTTTTCAGGCTTTAGTTCTGGAGAGTCTACAGGTCGCGCTGTGAATGGCACAGGCATCCACATTCACTGTCACGTGGTTCCATCGCCCTGTGTTGTTTGAGTGCATAGGGACACTAGAACTGCCAGCCCTGCGTTTTCACCCTGCCTGGCTCTTTTGTTGGCATGATTGACCCAGCCGTGCCAACCTTCTGAGCCAAATGGGCATATTATTGCCTGCCAGAGGTGAGGGCAGGCTGCTATTGGGAGTGAATGTGATAATATGTGAAAAGTGTCTGACATGTTCTTGGCTCTTAGGAAATGCCTGTTCCTTCCCTCTCTGTGTCTCCTTCCTCTGGCTCTGTAGTTCTTAGGATCCAGAAGCTACCCTGGTGTTGCAGGCAGGTTCGCCTTGCTGATAGACATCACCTGACCAAGAGCTGCTTGTGGGGAAAAGAGGTTTATTTTGGCTTACAGGCTCTAGGGGAAGCTCCATGATGGCAGGGGGAAATGATGGCATGAGCAGAGGGCGGACATCACCCCCTGGACCACATAAGGTGGACAATAGGAACAGGAAAATATGGCAAGGAGGAAACTATCTATAACACCCAAAAGCCCGCCCCCAACAATACACTCCCTCCAGGAGGCGTTATTTCCCAAATCTCCATCAGCTGGGAACCTAGCCCTCAGGACACCTAAGTTTGTGGGAGACACCACCACACCTGGTTATAGGTAGAGTAGGTATCTGTGTGTTCTTATTTCTGGATTTACTGAGATTCAACCTACAAGGATCACTGCCTATTAAATGTAAGATCTTATTCCAGGCACTTCAGCAGGAGGCCTTAGGTGGGGAAAGAGGACCCTGAGCAAAGCTGGTCTGGAGGAGGCTGTGTTTGGAGGGAAGGTGACCCAGTGCTGACAATGCCATCAGCTTCTTCCTAGAAGTAATTGTTATAGAGGAGTTGTAGAGATTCTAATATTTCTACTCCCAGATTTACTCTCCTTCCTGCCTTTCTTTCATTCTCCCCACAAGTTCTGGAATCTTGCTTGCAGTGATGAAATGATTTAGAGCACAAGGTCGTCATCTCCTCCTCCCTTCACTTTACAGAAGGGGAATCTAGGCCCAAAGATAATCAATCAGTGGGTTGCCCAATGCTCCCAAAGCTTCCCTGATGTGTCTTCAGTCTCAGAGTGTTAGCCCTCTGAGGAGACTCTCCTGAGCTGCAAGGAAACAGCCCAGGCAGAGCAGTTACAGTTATCTCATTGCTGGAACCAAACACTCGGCCAGAAGCAGCTTATGGAAGCAAAGGGTTTATTTTGGCTTGCAGGTTTTGAGGGGAAGTTGCATCATGACAAGAAAATCATAGCAGGAGATGGTAGCTGGGTATTACATCTCCACAATAGCAGGGAGAAAGTGAGCCAGCTATCACTGGCAAGGGGGGCTGGGCTATAAAATCCCCAGGCCCACTTGCAGTGACACACCTCCATCAAGGCTCCACCAGCTGTGGGTTAAGTAATTACAACCACAGGAGGCCATGGGGGACACTTTACATTCACACCTCCACGCCAGGTGTTAGGCTATTGGACCAGGTAAGGTGCTTGTTGCGCCTCTGACCAGCAGGCATTTCAGCGGCCTCCTTGACTCATCTACAGGCCTCAGGGCCTCTGAGCATGGATCCTGGAGGCAGCACTGTGTGAGCTCTTCTATCACAGCCTAACACCCTTCCTTCTTTTTCCTCTGGTTTGAATGAACTGAGGTTCCTGTATTTTGCATTATCTGTAGGAACAAGTACTTCTCCTTAGAAGGTAGAGGACCAATGAGACTTCTTTGTTCTCTCTGTCTCATAAAGACCCGGAGGAAAGAGGGATGGAAATGCTGGCTACTTTGTTTTCTGCCTTTTTCTTGCATGTCATGTGAGATTCTGTCTTTGCTGAGAGGCATCTGCATCTACTAAGGCTGCTGATTACCAGCAAGCACTTAACTCCCCACAGAACAAGGAAAGTAAGGATATCTGTACCTCATAGGCAGCAGGGCCTTTCAAAATTTTATTTTAAATATTTTTAATATCCTGGGAAATTTTTTTATATTTAGATGACCAAACCTTGGTCACTATTGAGTTTACACTTAAATGAAATGGGCCATCTCTATCACTTGGTGTTGTTGACATGTCTTGGTGACCTGAGCCACTTCTTGCTTTTGCCTTCCGTATGAGAGCTACTGGCTTCTAATATTGGCTGTCGCATTCCTGTACTTGAAGATCCTGGCAAGGATTATTATTTCTAAAAGTGTTTCTGTCTTTTTCCATATTAAGACGAAAGTTGAGTCACTTGACCTTACATGACCTTGCATAGGGCCTCTTGTCACTTCACAATGGCAAGATCTCTTTATAAGGAGAATGTAACTGGGCTTCTTCATCCACTAAAATAGATCTTTTGTTTTGTTTTGTTTTGTTTTTTTCAGTAGCCACACTGCCAATGCAAAGGAAATTGATCTTTGCATGTGGGAAACTCATTGTCTAAGAGAAGTCATGTCCAGAATCAGGAAAGCAAATGAAATACCAAGTCAGAGAAGCAGCTTTACCTGGAAATCTGGCACTACCCTTCCATGTGAAAACAGACTTTCCTCCCTCTTCCAGGAGGCAGGGTAAAGTGCCGAGTGTTGTTCACTTTGACATTCCTGCCAGGACTGTCGGTATTCTGCCTCCAGTTAACCATGTGGTCACCATTAGCAATGATCTTTATAAATTACTTACAGAGCCCAGTCATTCCTGATGAATTAAGGAATACTCTTTCTAGAAAGTGAGAGAGGGCAGAGTAGAGGAAAAAACATCCAAAGACACGGCAGAGACAGTTGGTTCAGGTTTTAGGGCACTTTGGTCAGTGTAGAGACAACCATCAGCTGCTCCAGGACAGATCTAACTTGCCAGAAGTCCTGGGGTTGCAGTCTTTTTCTTTGGTCCTGGGCATTTCTAAATGCCAGTGCCCTGGGTACCTTGTAGATCAGGGCTGAGATGCTTGACTTGGCCTCTTGTTGCCAAGCTGAGGGATGGGGTATTGGTCACTGGTTGTATTGGTTATCTGTCTGTTCCTGTGACAAAATACCTAATATAATCAACTTTTAAGGAAAAAAGGTTTATTTTGGTACACAGTTTCAGTGGCTTTAGTCCACAGCCAGTTGGCCATGGTGTCTTTAGTTGTGTGGAAGACAGGACCCCGGTGGTGGAAAGAGCAGGGTGGGAGAAGCTGCTCTTTTCCTGACATGCAGGAGGCAAGGATAAGGCAAAGTGACCAGGGTCCTCTTGGAAGACTCAGCCATTTATGCTCACGTGACTGCCATTTCTTCCTTTTAGTTGTGTGGGTGAGGCAGAGCATTTGAGAATCAGCTCAGCAAATCCCTGAAACAGTTGAAGGTGAGTTCAGATTAAGAGTGCTTTAAAGGCGCTGTAACTTTCAGCCACTGTTATAGAAGGGTGTCTTCATACAAATACATAGTGTACTTTGAGCAGATTCCCACTCCTTGCCTTCCTTTCCTGTCTTCCCGCCATCGTAGAGAGTTCCATGATGCTGGGATGAGCATCCAACCAAACACAGCTTATGGGAGCAAGGGATTTCTTTCAGGCTTACAGATCCAGGGGAAGTTCCATCAATGGTGGAAGAATCTGGCTCCCATTCATGAATCCAAGCAGACAGAGAGCAAATCAGCTGGCAAACACCAAAAAGCAGCAAGCTTGAACTCACAGCAAGCAGGACTCCCAGAGCTCAAACCTCTCTGCAGACCTTTAGGCTGGAATTCAAATCTGCTCCCAAACACACCTCAGTTCTGGATCCCAGGATCCTCCCCCAGTGACGCTTCTTCCAGCCAGGCAGCGGGAGACCCAAGTGACAAGCTTTAATAAAACACCAGAGTCTATGGGGGACATACAGTCACATTAAAACCATAACCCCCCCTTCCTCCTTGTAGTCCCCTTGTTCCTCTGGACAGTTTCACTTCCACTTTGGTGCCCTTTGTACATATATGATTGAGCCACAAATTAGAGAAAGCATGTGATATTTGTCTTTCTGAGAATGACTGAATCCACTCTCAGATCTCTTCAGTTTTGTTTATTTTCCATTCTTCTCTGTGGCAGAAGAAATCTCCATCGTGTATATATCACATCGTCAGAAGATTCTCCATTTTCCTTTGGGATTGAAGGGAGAAAGGATCCAAGGGTGCAGTAGAGAGAACTGGCCCTAACCCCCCCAGACCCTGCCATACCCCACTTGTCCATTTATTAGGGCAGAAGTTACAGGAGTCAGGGGTGATTTTTCAGGCCCTCTCACACTTCCCAGATGGATAATCTTGAACTTAAACCCAAGCCTGGGCTTCACCTTTCTGTGTTCCTTTTATTTTGTTCCTCACAAATAACTGGTTCTTGTGGTGGGATGGTGCGGATGTGTGCAGTGCATATGCCATGGTGCTGTGAGAAGAAGGCTTGCAAGCAGAATTCTCAAAACATCACCAGCTCACAACTCACCCTGGAACCTGTGGAAATGCAGACTTTGAGGCAGCGGGTGTTGTGGGCCACCTGAGAGACAGCATTTGTAGCCTGTCGACGCTGCTGCTATTGGTACATGGACCACCCTTGAGGTCCAGTGTCCTAAAAGGTGTCTCCAGCCCTTTTAGGCTTGCTATGTAAGCAGTCATCCCAGTTAACAAACTGATAGTGCTTTCTCCAGTTGTAGAAATAGAGTGAAATATATAACCCCACTTTTAAACTTTGATCATGAAAATTCTAGGTAAAAGGATTTTGGCCGTCAACATTTAATTCTTGGTCTCCTAAATTATTCATCGTTCCCAGTAACAACGATACCAAAGAGCCAGGCAGAGCTGGGGATAATGCACTCTGTGAGCTGGGAGAGGATGATGTACAAAATTGAGACGGCCCACAGGGGTCAATAGTTATGACTCCTTCGGCTCCTAGAGTTTACTAGCGAATAAAAGGGCTTTAAAGGTAAAATAAAGAAAAAAGTAATGTTTTTCTTTCCATGAAATCAACTTTAACTTAAGAATTTTCTGGAGAGGTTGGCAAATGAGGATTGCTGTGTCCCTTATTCCACCACCCCCCTCCCCCGCCCACAGAGTTGAAGTAGGTCTGGAATAGCACCTGAGAATTTGCACTTTTAACAAGTGCCCTCACTTTGACTAGCTCAACCTTAGTCCCATAGGGAATCTTTGAGAGCAGTGAGTGTGGAAAACAATGCCATTATCCTGGGCCACCTATCTGGTACCACAGCTGTGTTGCTAGGAAGCAGCGGGTGAGGGTGGACGGGTTAGAGGTTTCTGAAGGTTCTCCTGAGGATTAGGAAGAGTTAGGTTTCTTACCACATATGGCATGGCTTCCTACTGACAGTGCCCCCAGTCTTCTTGGTTAGCTGATTGCCTGATGGGAAGTTTTAAAGCATAGAACTTGTGGTGTGCACCCTAGGAGATTCTGAGGTGCTGCCAGACTTGACTCCCCGCGTAGGAGGCCAGGCTGGGCTGTTGTCAGTCTTGATCATCCTCAGAATCAGGGGTACTGGTCACTCAGTCAGTGCTTTCCCTTGCTGCTGGATCTCTGTAGTCCATAGATTGGGGCTGCATTTTTCCAGATGTTTTCCTTTCCCAACACGATTAGATACTTTTCTTATGGCTGTGAGAAAATACCTGGCCAAAGCAACTGAAGGGCGGAAGGTTTATTTTGGCTGACAGTTGGAGGTTACAGTCCATCAAGGTGGCGAAGGCGGAAGCATTAGGCAGCTGGTCACATTTCATCTGCAATCAGGAAGCAGAAAGCAATGAATGCTTGTGCCCAGCTAGCATTCTCCTTTTGATTCAGGCTGAGACCCCAGCCCATGGGCGTGTCTTCCCACCCTAACCCAACCCAGAAACTCTCTCAAAGACATGCCCAGAAGTTGGTCTCCTGGGAGACTCTAAATCCTGTCAAGTTGACAATATTAATAGCCATACTGAATCTTGTCAAGTTGACAGTATTAACAATCATACCAAATGAGGCTGACTTCCATCTAGAGATCCACTCTGGTTCCTTTCCTCTCTTGTCAGGAACAACACTGTCTATAGCACTGTGCATCAGGCAGTGTTGAAAGTGAAACAAATAAAAGTCCCTGATGGTTAGATTACTGGGTGAACTCTCCCCAGCTAGTCAGCAACACAGAGCGCATTGTGGGCAAACGGTCCAGTTGAACTTGAGGCAGTTACTGAGATGAGGGGGAATCCCCCCTATTTTGTGTCAGGTAAGTGTTTTCAAAGGTGGCTCAGGCATGGCCTCTGTCTGGAGGAGTCTTCCAAGGAGGAAATGCACTTAGATGATGACTCACTGCAAAGCAGCCTGTGTAGAAAGCAAGCCTCCCACCACTTCTTTCTCTCTGCCTCGGCTCATCTGCTCAGCAGAACTTGTCATTAGAGAAGTGCCTGGCTGCGTCTTTGCTTGTGACTCATTGTCCCTTTCACAGAGCAGGCAAGGAGGAGGCAAAAACTAGACGTTTAGAGGTGGTCCTTTGGGCCCGGGCCCCTGAATGGGTGCTGCCTAACAGGTCATGAGAACATTCCCCACTGAGGCATTTTAGGGGCTGCCAGCCAGCAGCAGCTCCCCACACCCCCACCCAGACCCATAGCTTCTGCAACAGAGCCTTAGAGAGGACAGGGCAGGGCAGCCACAGCTGTTCCCAAACCCTGCCGTGCAGAGGGATCACCTGGGGAGCATGTTACAGTGAGGACATCTGAACTCCACCTAGGAGTTTCAGAAGACATGGGACAGTTCTAGATAATTACTAGTGAGTCCCCAGTGGCTGGGGCTGGCCTGCAGACCCCACTTCAAGAACCACAGGGTGCTATCTCAACACCTGGTGCTGGTGAGTCAGATGACAGGCAAAGAGACACCTTAGAAGCCATGCCAGTGACCCCATGAGAGAAGACGGGCTCGGAAGGGGGCTCCAGCAGTGGGACTGGAGCACAGAAGAGGCACCACACGCAGGAGGGATGGACGAGGTAGCAGTCAGGGCAGTTGGGAAGGTGGAAATGCCAAGAACCTGGAGAGGCAAAGAGTAGCGGGTGGGGGAAAGTTACTTCTTTGGTACTTGATGGGTTAAAGTTTTAAGAACAGAGACCTTTGGATAGAAATGTTAGACAGTCAGAGAGTTCAGGTGAGGCCAGGTGTGGTAGCGCTTACCTGTCATCTTAGCACTCCAAGCACAGAAGGAGAAGGATGGAGAGTTTGAGGGCAATCTGAGCTGCATGGCAAGTTTTGGTCCGCCTTGGATACGTAGCAAAACACTGTCTCAAAACCAAACAAAAAGCAAAACAATAGCAAGGTCAGAAAACCTCAGGAGAGGATTCTGAGTCATTGCTCACAGGTTTGGGGGCCTGGAAGGTCGTAGTGTAAGCTGGTGCTGTGGGTTAACTAAGCTTGATTCAGAGCATCTCATCACAGCCAGAGCCATGTCATGATCAGAAGGAGGCCAAGGACCCTCTCCCCCTTGGAGGGAGAGAAGGGAGGAGAGTCCTTCAAGGTGGGTCAAGGGCAAGAGGGGGTTACCAGTGAGGGGTAGTACCGGATGGTGGAACATCTCAAAAATTGGGCCCAAATCTGGAAGTTTTAGGAATCCTTTGAAAGAACCAACCCCAAGAGAATGTGTTAGAGGCACTGGTCTTTGTACTGTGAAGTCTGCAGTTTTCCTAGTCCTCATCCTATTTTGTATGTGCAGCTTTATTTTGCCTCAGTGATAAAGTCATTCTTTTGTTCCCCAACACATTGTGGAGCATGTATAACCAAACGTCCTGAGCTGGGCACTGTGGTATGTGTCTGTAATTCCTGCATTTGGGATACTGACGCAGAAAGATTGTAGTAGGGATGACAAGATGACAGAAGAAAGCAAGCCAAGGTGAATGATGTGGTGGCCCAGAATTAAACTGGGGTCATCTTTTGGCCCCTTTAAGTTAATCTCTGAGGAGAAAAGATAGCTCTTTGGATTTGGTAGTGCTGCAAGTGCTCCTGGGACCTGAAGTCCACTGGGTTCAAGGATGAAAAGGACTCTGAGTGTGATTTCTGACCAGATCAATCCAAGATCCCACAGAGAATTTATTTTTGTGAACAGAGGGTTAAGTGATATTTTGCTACTTCATGGTTGGACATTTGTTTTCTAATATCTGGCATTAGTTTAGTTGTATAGGACTTTGAAAATCCTGTGTGTGTGTGTGTTGTGTGTGTGTTTGTGTGTATTATTTATGTATTTAAGTCAGAGAGAGAGAGAGAGAGAGGGAGAGCGCGAGCGCCTGCCAGGGCCTCCAGCCACTGCAAATGAACTCCTTGTGCATCTGGATTACACGGGTAGTGGGGAATCAAACCTGGGTCTTTAGGCTTCATAAGCAATAACCCTAACCACTACACAATCTCTCCGGCCTGCAAATCCTGGTTTTTGCATTGTGCGGCTTCTACTTACTTATTTTGCACTGGACAAATAACATTGCAAACTCTGCTCTCTGAGACTGCAATACCTGACCAGAAGCAACATGGGGAAGGACAGGGTTTATTTCATGTTACAGTGCCAGAGCACAGGGCCCATTGTGGTGGGGAAAGCAGGGCAGGAGCAGAAAGGCAGTGTCACATTGTCACCTCAGCAGAGAGGAAGTGGAGAGACTGTTGAGGTTACCTTCTCGTTGTTGGGACAGAACACCTGGCAGTAGCAGCTGATGGGCGGAGAGTTTTTATGGTGGCTTACAGTGTCAGGGATAAGCTTATTATGGCGGCTTACAGTCTAGGGGATAAGCTTATTGGTGGCAGGGAAAGCGCGGCGTGAGCAGAGGCTGGACGTCACCTCTGCCACGGGAGCTGGGAAACAGTGGCAGGCGAGTGAGCTGTTCTCTGGCTAGGTGGAGCTGGCTGTAACATCACAAAAGTCCACCCTCAACCACATACTTCCTCCCAGATGGCCACCAGCTGGGGACCAAGCATTCAAAGCATGAGTTTATGTGGGGGAGGGACATGTGATTCAAACCACCACCGAGTCTAAACAGGAAGTTGGGCCAGGTTATAAAACCTCAAGGTCTCCCCCAGTGACACACTTCTTTTAACAGGGCTCCACCTCCCAAAAGGTTCCACAGCCTTCCTGCACACCCACCAAGGACTAGGGCATAAGTATTCAAACACATAAGCCTATGAGGGTCCTTTGATATTCATACCACCTCCACAAGTGTCTGAGGTTGTGTGATGACTGAGAATTATCTCATTGGCCAGTTCCTATGGCTGCTCCCTGGGGGAAGAAGGGGTGGCAAACACACTGACGTGCATTCTGTCTGTCTTTGCAGTTCTGCACAGAGCTAAACCAGCCAACCCTGTCCAACATCCGCAAGTGGAAGGGGCCTCGGGGATGCTGGAGGTTCATCGTTGCCGAGAGGCCTTCTAGTCAGTTACAGAAGGTAATGAGCCCCCTGGGTACCACTGCCCTGCTCTTACGTTGCGGGGGAACATCCTTTCTCTCCAAGTCAAGAGCATGTTTAAATTTTCTTTGCCAGTATTCCCGATGCAGTTTTGTATAGCTGTCCTATATTTTAATCTTTGCCATTCACTTCCTAATGCCTCATTTCATGTTTAAATTAGGCATGGACTCCTGCCCGGGCAGAAATGTAAATTTAGGGTCTTGGGAAGAGAAATCTTCTCCAGAGCCAAGGCAGCTAAGCATCTTTTCCTGTCCTTTGTCCTTGCAATGCCTTGGCCATGATTCCTTCCTGTGCCAAGTCTGCGGAGAACACATCGTTCAAGAACTTCAGACGCGCTTCTAGTTCACACATGACACCTGTGAAACTTAGTCACATTGAAGTACCCTGTTGACATTTCCAGCAGATTTTTGACTTTGAACTATTCATCACCCTGATAGGTATGAGAACCCCTCTGCATATAAACTCAGTCTTATCGGCTGGGTCTTAAGTTTTTAAAAATACTTATAATTACTCCTGAGTAGAAAAACTTATCTTTACATAATTTTCTGATAAATGCAGGGTTTTTTTTTTTAACTCTAACTGCTTAGCAAACATGTGAATTGTATTTATGTGATTGATACTGAGTTTGGACTTAAATCATAGATGTAGACTGGATTAAAAGTATATAGTAATGCATTATATAGTTGGTCATATGTAAGCCCGTTTTTGGAAACAGACCTGCAGCAAACAGTGCGTCAGCATGCATCCACCCTGGGCTGAAATGAGCTAAGGAGAAACGTGTCTAGTCTTTAGAATTCTAGCCCAAGGCTCTTCCTTCTTGGGGACCCTGAGGCAGATTCCACTGCTGCTGTCTGGCCTTTCCCCCTCTTATCCCTTGCTGGGTGATACCATATAGAATCAGGACCTTGCTCAGGACCCATTCTCCATCTCCATTGCAGGGAACTGGGTACCTGGGCTTCCTGTGGGACACAGTGGCCGGAGTGGAGCTCAGAGATGTGATTGGGCAGGACGGCTCACCCAGCAATGGGCACGGAAGGTCCATCAGTCCCAGCCCATACCTCGCCAGATTCAAGGTACCTATTCCACGTCATCTGTGTGATCCAGTTCCTTCTAGAGAATCCTTTTACCTTATTCATTTTTTTTTTTTCCTCTTAGGGTCAGGTCACACACTCCAAGGGCTTTTTGGGCAGGAGAACATTCAGGGCAGAAATGGAGAGGAACCTGAGGGAATCTTGAGGGACTTACCTCCACAGAGCACATCTTATATGTGGCAAAAAGTACTTAGAGCCGGGCGTGGTGGCGCACGCCTTTAATCCCAGCACTCGGGAAGCAGAGGTAGGAGGATCACTGTGAGTTTGAGGCCACCCTGAGACTACATAGTGAATTCCAGGTCAGACTGGGCTAGAGTGAGATCCTACCTTGAAAACATCCCCCCTCCCCCCCCCCAAAAAGGACTTGGGCAGATCTGCAGTCCTAGCTAGCAGAGGCTGTGGCAGAGGATCCCTTGGATCCAGGAGTTCAAGTCCACCTTGGGCAATATAGTAAGATCTAGTCTAAAAAAAAGGAAAAAAAAAAGATGGATAAATGGATGGATGGATGGATGGATAGATGGAAGGAAAGGAGGAAGAATAGGTGATCTGTTCCAAACCTGACATACATCAGATTCACCTTTCTTAAAATTAGGGCCCAGACAGATAAAACTTCTGGGAGTGGACCCAGACATTTTTTGTTGTTGTTTGGTTTTTCGAGATAGGGTCTCATTCTAGCCCAGGCTGACCTGGAATTCACTATGGAGTCTCAGGGTGGCCTCGAACTCACGGTGATCCTCCTACCTCTACCTCCCGAGGGCTGGGATTAAAGGCATGCGTCACCACACCTGGCTACCCAGACTATTTATAATTACCACCTTGAGCAGTCCTTCTGCCTGCTGGGTGTTAAATGGTGGATCCAGCATGTCTGACTCTCTAGATTGAGCAGAACTGGTCTGTGGAACCCTTCCTGCTCAGTTGCCTCTCAGACCTGCTTCTTTGGACATCAGGGATTCAGGGCCCATTGAGGGGTTGTTGGATTCAGGAGAAGTTCTGGGCAGAGCAGCTGGGTCCTGGTCACTGGCCTCTGCAGATATGCCCTCTCCCATTAGAGTGCTGCATCTCAGCCATCTTGGTTAAGAACCGTGGAGCTGGGCAGGTGGCTGTACGTGCTGTCTTTCTGCTGTGCTCTGCATGCCTCTGGAGAGTGTACCCCCAGAAGCTGGGCAGCAGGACGGAGAAGCCAGCTCACCACACTGGCCATCAGCGAACATGACTCCATGGTTCTTAACCAAGATGAATTCCCAGGTCAGACAGAGTTAAGTAAGCCCGCCCCCTGCTGGACACTGCGACTTGTTCTTTTTTTTCTTTCTTTGTACTCTCCAGCAGCTCTAGAGGCTGACAGTCACCCCTCAGTTTAGCACTGTTTATCCCTGGCAGGAGGCTGTGGTGACAGCTGCTGTCAAGGGGCCTGTAGACCCATGCCCCGCCCCTCTCCCTTAGAGCCACAGAGGTGTGTGTTCACATACTGTATCTGCTGTGGTACGTATGGAGATTTCCCTCTCATCTACCTGCCTGTGATGTAGATGTGGTTCTTTCTGCCTGCACGTATGCAGCATGCTAGTGTGTGAGTTGTTAAAAAATCATCTTTAAGCAGGACTTGGTGGCGCACGTCTTTAATTCCAACACTAGGGAGGCAGAGGTAGGAAGATCATTGTGAGTTTGAGGCCACCCTGAGACTACATAGTGAATTCCAGGTCAGCCTGGACCAGACTGAGACCCTACCTCAAAAAAAGCAAAAAACAAAAAAATATCATCTTTAACCTTCCCAATCTCTCTGAGCACTGCACATTTTGACTTTGGGTGATTGGAGCAGAATCCAGAACCAGTGAGTGCCGCTAAAAGGCATGCTGGTGATTTTTGTTGGTGGTGGATTTTTTGTTCGGTTTTGAGAAGGAGCCTCACTGTGTAGGCCAGGCTGGCCTGCAACTCAATCTTCCTGCCTCAGGTTCCCAAGGTGGGGCTACAGAAGTGGGCTACACGCCTGGTATTTTATTGTTATCATCATTATTATTATCCTATGTGCGCATCTGCATGTGTGGATGAGTACCAGGCGAGTGTGTGTGCACGCGTGTGCACCACACACACACGTACGCCGTGGTGCACTTACGTCTGAGGACAACCTTGAGGTGTCTGTCCTCTCCTCCCACTTTCCCTTGTGGTGGGGTGTCCCTTCTTGATTTTCTGCTGCTGCGTGTGTGCCGGTGTAGCTGGTCTACGGGTTTCTGGATTCTGCTGACCCCACCTTCCACTGCTGGTGGCACATTGGGATTACAGATGTGCATGTCCTTTTGTGTCCAGCGTGACATGGATAATGAGGAATCAGACTTGGGCCAGCAGGTTTACAAAAGCAGGCAAACAATTGCTTGTCACCACTGAGCAATCTCTCCAGCCCTGTCTAGTACTTAAAAGAAAAAAAAAAAAACAACTCTTGAGCTGGAGAGATGGCTTAGTGGTTAAGCGCTTGCCTGTGAAGCCTAAGGACCCCAGTTTGAGGCTCGATTCCCCAGGACCCACGTTAGCCAGATGCACAAGGGGGCGCACGCGTCTGGAGTTCGTTTGCAGAGGCTGGAGGCCCTGGTGCGCCCATTCTGTCTCTCGCTCTCTATCTGCCTTTCTCTCTCTGACACTCTCAAATAAATAAATAAATAAAAATCTTTTTAAAAAATTTAAAAAAAAACACTCTTGTTAACATACAAAACAGCATTGTTATACACAATAATGGATTTGGTTATGGCATTTTCACACATGTACATGATATATTTTATATAGTTTGATCATGTTCAGTCCCATGTCACCCTTTCTTGTCCTCCTCCTGGTCCCGCTGGTCCTGTTCCTCCCAGTTTGCTCACTTTACTTCTTGGTGACCCACTGGGTTTATTACAGTGTCTCGTACAGAGCATGAGTGAGGGTTTGTTTGAAGGAGCATGGGCACACCACTGAAGAAGATGTCTCCTTCCCCAGCCACCATTCACGGCTTGTAGATCCCTCCCCGTCCGTGCAGGAGGTCCACGGGCCCAGTCTCGTGCAGGATTTGAACAGGCATCTCGTGCAGGATTTGAACAGGCATCTCGTGCAGGATTTGAACAGGCACTCACAGCTGCTGCCCAGAAGGCCGTGTTGCACACCACTTCCCCACCTTCCTTCAGCTCTTGCGTTCTTTCTGCCCCTTCTTCCATGGTGTTCCTTGAGTGTTGGGGGGGGGGGATGTAGTTGTCCCATTCAGTGCTGAGCATTCAACCGTCACTGATTCTCAGCACTTTGACCAGTTATGACTCTCTGCAGTTCCCTCTGCCCCTGCAAAAGGAAGCCTCTCTGACCAAAGCTCCCAGTAGCACTCATCTATGGGCATGAGCATAATTGTTTAGAAGACATTGTGATGAGAGTGTCATGTCCATTGAGCTGAGCCACTGCAGTTGTTTCCCCACTAGGGCCTGTGATCTCCCCCACCAGAGGCTACTGAGCAGGTTTGCAGAACCAGACATGAATTTGCTCTTGCAAAACGGGCCTCAGATCCAATCAGAAAGCGGTTGGTTACCCCATGACAAACTTGCCACTATAATACCAGTGGTCTTATCTTTCCTGATTGGTCAATAGTGTTGCACTCAGAGTCCACAGTTGAGTAAGACAGCTGATGATATTTCCCCCCCAGCACCCCGGGCACTAGCGGGGTTAGCAGCAGGGGAGACACTTCCAGCCCAATCCTAGATTGATTTCTTTAGTCCCGTTATCAGGGCATGTGGTACTTTTAGCAATAGGGTCTTATCATCTACTTCCGGTAGGCAAGCAAAAGCAGAGTTACTTTGGAAGGCCTCAGAGGCACCCATGACCAGCAGCTCAACAAGAGGCAGCCCATTTCTGACATCAGGACTCTCACTTCATAACATATGGTTTCTGGGAATAGATTAGCCACCCATGCAGGGTACCTCTGTTCAAACTGATTTTTTTTTTGGCAGGGGGGGGGGTGGTTGTTTTTTGAGGTAGAGTTTTGTTGCATCACAGACTGAGCTGGAATTCACTCTGTAGTCTCAGGGTGGCCTTGGACTCATGGCGATCCACCTACTTCTGCCTTCTGAGTGCTGGGACTAAAGGCATGGACCACCACGCCCAGCTCAAACTGTTGTTTTCTTTTTTTTTATTAAAATCATAAAGTCAAACTAGCTTACAAAGTAACAGCAAGCTGGTGGGTTTTTTTTCTTCTTTTTAGTAAGCTAATAAAAATGTTATGGTATCATGGGTGTTGGTTCCAAATCATCACCTAGCCTGGCGCTTTGCTTCTTGCCTCCCAGGACACATTCTAGGCCGGGCAAGTGGTCTGGGACAGAGAGCTCAGGCAGCATGTCCCAGCCTCACAGTTTCCGTAGTTGTGACAGCAGCCGCCGTAATGATGAACTAAGGCCTTACTTACAAGATGAGAGCGGTATCCCCACTTCCTACAGGCTCCCCTACACCCTTCCTCCCTTAGCAGTGTTTAGTGTTTGTTGCTATGACAGACAGAATTACCAAACCCTGAGCAGCTAAGGACTGTGGCGATGGCCCAGAAGATAAGCTGTCACACGTGGACACACCCACAAATGAGACTAACCCTTGGGGATGCAGGGCCTGGGTGCATCTCCTGCCCAGAATCAGCTTTGAGTTTTTACATGTATGAAATCAGGTTAAGATGAGCATCAGGACATAGTGTGTTCCAGAAGAAGATGGCCCCAACGGGGAGTGGGTAGGGAACCTCAGGCTGGCCCTAAGTCTGTTGCATCAGCGGCTAGAGGGAGGCACATTCCTCTTGCGTTTGACTGCTTAAAAGGTTAGACAAAGAGACAAGCAAACCTGACACCTCTAAATAGTGTGGTTTCTCCAGCGCCTCCTGTGGGTGTGTGCGAGTTGTTCTCAGCTATACGCATGAGACTGTTCATGAGTTAGATGTAATAGGTACAAGAGATATGAGCATCTAAGTCTTTCCCTGTTGCCTCATTTCCTATTGCTCAGGTGGGAAGTAATGACCTGACCCTGGCTAACCTTCAGCTGGCAGCTTTGGCCATGCCAGGGCCAGAGAATGCAAGCAAGAATCACACTGATGGTCACCGGCTGCTGAGCTTTGCACTGGCCCTACAGGAAACTCTGAAAGGTAGGAAGTCATCTTTTCCTGTGGCTGAGCTACACTTCTTCAGGTCAGTCCGTGGGAGCCTCTAGAACGATATTTCGTTGCTCAGCTGTGCCTCCCGTTGGTTAGCAGTTACGGGTCCAAGGGAGGGGCGATCACACATCCCTGCATCTCATGGGCCCCACCTTTATCTCTGAAAATCTCTCAAGTGAGTTTCAGGGGATCAGCTGTGTGGTTTATCCACCTCTTGGATGGAGAGAATATTAACAAATATAAGTGGTGGCATTTTTTTTTTTTTCCTCTGTGACAACTCATCCTAGGTGGAACTCTCTGGCACTGCTGTCTGAAGATCTTCACCTGTTCTTGTGAGAGGGTGACAGGAGGTGACAAGTTAAAACAGTGCATTTGTATGAGGGACACACGATCTCAATCTCCTCTCCATCAATACCTGTAGGGCCGCAGGCAAGCCACCCAACCATTTCAATCAGGGGCCCGTCTGATGGGACCCAGGGACAGCCCTCCCCTCCCTGGAATACGCAGGGGAAGTACCAAGCCCATAGCAGGAGTCAGGGTTTGCACACGCGCTGACGGGCCACAAGAAGAGTTGCAAATACACTGCGACTCTGCATTGCTCCACTCTGCCGGCAGGTACAGCGTTGTGCTTAGTTTACTAGAAGGAAAAGTTGACGCGGCTATAAAGACAGTGATGTCAATATGGCTGGTTTGGGGTTTTTTGCTGCTGTTGTTTTCAGAACAATGCCCCTCTCTGGCTGAAGGACTGAATCTGGAGGAGTGGAAAAATGTTCCGTATCTTGAGTCCTGACCAGGGTTCCCTAGTTTCTTAGGACTTCCTTGTTGAACTGCCCCCGTTGCTGTGGGACACTTGGTGAAATGTAGCTACAAAAATAAAAATGTCTCTGTCAACTTGCTACTTTAAAGGGTTTTTTTTTTTTTAACTGTTGAAAACTGTGTGATGGTCGGGAAGTGGTATTAAGAACATTGCACTGTGTACGCCTCTGTCAGCACCATTGATCTTCAGAGCATTTCGCCTTCCTCTGGTGAAACTGTCCCCTCTAAACCAACTCACCATTCCCATTCATGCCTGGTGGCCACCATGTCTGCTTCTCCGAATTTGTTAAATCTAAATTTAACTTTATTTATTTGAGAGAGAGATAGAAAGAGGCAGAGAGAGATAGGGAGAGAGAGAGAGAGAATGGGTGCACCAGGGCCTTCAGCCACTGTACATTAATTCCTCCAGACACATGCACCACCTTGTGCATCTGGCTTACTGGGTGCTGGGGAATCAATCCTGGGTCCTTAGGCTGCACTGGCAAATGCCTTTCACCTCTAAGCCATCTCTCTAGCCCATGCCTCTATGAAATTGGCAGTGTACTCTAGGTAAGAGGATTCACGCCGTATTTGTGCTTCTTGTGCCTGGCTTTCTTCACTCAGCATATTATCTACTAGGTTCAGTGCATTATAGCATATGCCTGACCTTCCACCTTCTTGGGGGCTGAATAGCATTCTGTTGTTCATGTGTCCACTCGCCCACAGGTACTTGCGTTGCTTTCGCTTTGGGGCTGGTGTGAATAGTACACTGTGAACTCTCTTGTACAAGGTTACAAGTCCTCTGGCCAGGAAGCAGATGAAGAGGCATTTAAGCTGATAGGCCCGTCCACCAAATAGCCATGTAGGAATTGGTTCACCCAGTCTGTCACCTGTTAAAAGAATGGCTAGATAAGCGTTTCATATGTACTCTCCTCTACCCTAAACATTACACAGAAGCAGAAAAGAAAGATTCTGGTCCATCAATTCTCTTGACAGCCTCGAGCCGACACCTTCTACCCCACTGTCCCTTTCCCCAGTATCCAGACGGTGCTCAGGTTTTCATCAGAAAATTCCAAAGAGGTTACTGTCAAAGTTGCTAAGCAGCTATTGGTTGACCCATAGCATGGCTCAGCCTTGACACCACCAGGTAGGGACAGTGGCTTATACTCCCTGTGTCCCTGTGTTCGTAACTAATATCCAGTTAATTGTTAACTGGTGACAGCTCAGACCCAGGGATTCAGGAAGTGTTCCTGCCTTTAACAAGGGCAAATCAATGAGCAGGAGGTTTCCGCTCCTAAGACAAAGCCTTCTTTCCCCAGAGCACCAGGCTGCTCTGCCCTGTTTGGAGTGTGCACTCCCCCTGGGGTCAGCAGGTCCTCTGCTTGTGTTTGATGGAACTTTCCTTCAGACCTAACAAGGTCTGAGGACAGGATCTCCCTCTGTGAGCCCAGCACGCACAAACTAGAGCACATTAGTCATCGTTGGCATCTGGTAGGGTGGCACCTTGTAGGGATCCATTCTGGTAGTTGTCCCTGGCACCCTATTAGGCTAGGGACTCGCTGGAGAAATTAGCCCTGAGCATTCTCCCCTCACTTCTGGGACTAAGGGAAAGATAACTTCTGTCCTCCCCACCCCAGAGGTCAAAGAGGAGATTTGGAGCTTCTCAAACACTCAGAGGCAAAACTGCTTCCATGTTGTCACTGACACAGATTTAACTGGAAGAACGAGTTGTGAGAGCTCTGAATGTACCACTTAAAAAGAGAACCTTTGTGTTCATTCATGAAGCTACACAGAGCTGGTTGACTGACCCTTGACATCAGCTTCTACAGAGCTGTCCTTTCCCATAGGAACTTTCTCAGGTCTGCATCCTACAGTTCATTCCCATTCTGGGTTTTTGGTGTTTTTTTTTTTTTTTTTTTCTTCTTTTTTTGTTGCTTTTTGTAGTAGGGTCTTACAGGCTGACCTGGAAATTTACTATGTAGTCTCAGAGTAGCCTCCATCTCACAGCGATCCTCCTACCCCTGCCTTCTCAAGTGCTGGGATTAAAGGCCTGCGCCACCATGCTCAGCTCTGTTCCCATTCTTAAGGGAACTGTCTTGGCCTGGGAACCTTATGTGTTCCTTGATATCCCAGTGTGGTGGCCTTTGCTTTGTCTCAAAATCAACCTGTCTTAATCTCGAGGTGGACCTCCTGCCCCTTTCTCTTGTCTGTTCAACACATACTGAGTGTATCTGCCTGTGTAGCAGGCGCAGCTCTGAGTGCTCCTGAGTCACAGTGGACAGCAGCGCACATTCTGGATCCTTCTAGCCTAGCTCTTAGTGAAGAGCCCTGGGTTTGAAGACTAACTCCATGACATTGGGCAAAACATTCAGCTTCTCAAAGCCTGGGCATCTTAGATAGCACCTGCCTCATCGTATGGCAACCGTAGAATGGCATGCTGCTTAAATTTGCCCGTTGTCAGATACACAGCGGGGATTCAGCACCGGCCAGGGATGAGTTGTGGTCCTTCCCATTCTCGTGTTGGCTTTCTTGTTGGAAGTTGGAATTGATTTCCCAAGATAGTTCCGGCTCACCCAGATCGAGCAGCCTTTGTTCATCTGTCCTTCAAAGAGCGCCACATGCAGCACACAGTGCCCTCTGCTGGCCTTTTATGTCATTTTAAGTGAGATTTCTTTCCCTTTAGCTGTTGTGATTAAAGTGTGTGCAGACCAAGGACGATTTTGCTGAAGCTCTCAGGTTTATGGTTTTGTTTATGATCTGCTTTCCTTAAAGGCCGCTTGCAGAGTGTGACAGAAATACCACTCCATGGGGCCCAGGGGCTTCCCTCAAGTGCACGCTGCACAAGAAAGGTTAACCTCTATCCACGGGAGCCCAGCAGAACCTGGCTGGAAGCCATTGTTCTTTCAGAATTCCTACTCACTTTACTTCCTAACTATTCCATTTCTGGTTGGCTGTGGGAGAAATGTCTAAAACACTTCAGAAGGACAGCCTTGCTCCTTGGGCACTGCCGTCGCTTTTCTAGCCTTCACTTGAACCCAGAGAAGCAACGTCTGGAGGTGTTTCTCAGGCAGACCTTGTTGAATACGGCTCAGGTGATTCCAAGGAAAGGAGGTCTGAGCTGCGTGTGTGATCTCCCCTGCTATAGCAGCTTCTCCAGTTGCCTCGAATCCTGACCACACCTAGCAGGAAATGTAGAGTTCTCCCCATGTGACAGGCTGGAGGCCTTGCCTAAGGTCCCCAAACTGAGAGATGACAAAGGCCAGTTTTCATCTCAGTGCTGTTCAGCTGTTTTCTCCTAGGGCTGGGGCAAGAACCGGCATTCTCAGACATGCTACTTGCAGAGTTTTGTTTCATTTTCAATAACGGTATAGCCACTCTTCCTCCGAGCTATTTTGGGAGGCAAAGGCAAGAGGATTGCACATTCAAGATCGACTTAGCTTATAGATGGAGTTCTTAGCTAGCCTGGACAGCTTAGTGAGATCCTGTTTCAAAGTAAAAAGTAAGGTGACGTTTGGGGACATAGCTCAGTGGTAGAGCCCTTGTCTGTTATGTACTAGGTTCTATCTCTAGTACTAGGGGAAAAAAAGTGTGATGGTGCATGCTTACAATCCCAATTCTAGAGGCTGAGGTCATGAGGTTCAAGGCCAGCCTGTGCTATCTGAAACAAAACAGTTGACTGCGCTTGCAGTCACTCTGGGAGAAGGTTGCAGAACACAGTTCCTGTCTATTACAAAGGATTAGCACTCTCTTGGTATATGCGGATTCCCTGTAACTCAGTGAGGAAACCATTAGTACCCTATATGAAGAAGAGATATAACAAGCATGTGTGGGACCCAGCTCTCACTTTCCAGCACCTTCTCGGAGAGCAGGAGCCAGGGCTTTACGCTGATGTGGCTAATTGAAGGACTCGTGAGGTATGCAGGGTGATCCTGCAGCACGTTGGTAGGTCATGGAGTGTGAAAGCACCCGGATGGAGGACACGTGGGTAGATGTCAAATGAGACAGGTGCCAACTGGAAGAGCTCCCAGCTGGGAAACTGAGCAACAACGTAAATGATGTCGAAATGGGTTACAGTGAATGATCTGGTCCTAACTTGGAGGCTCCAATCAGGGAATCATAGTGCCCATCTTTCATAGGCATCTGAGCCCTTGTGAAGGTTTTGTTTCTCTCACCTGTTCTTTACTTCCTGATTTTATTTCTTCTACTTCCAGGAGAAAAAGATGTTGTTATTTTAGGAGATTTTGGCCAAGGGCCAGATAGTAGTGACTATGACATCCTAAGGAGAGAAAAATTCCAGCACTTGATCCCAGCACACACCTTCACCAACATCAGCACCAGGAATCCCCAAGGCTCCAAGTCTGTGGACAACATCTGGATCAGTAGAAGCTTAAAGAAGGTGTTCACAGGTAGGATTAAGGCTTACTCCTGCTCTCCCTGTGTAGGGGTGGGCCAGGGACAAGAACACATCTGAAGTGATGACAGGTTTTCTTTCTGTTTTTTTTATTTTTGTTTTTGAGAGTGACAGAGAGAGGAGGAGGGAGGGAGGGGGAAGAGAGAGAGAGAATGGGCGTGTGCCAGGGCCTCCAGCCATTGCAAACAAACTCCAGACGCGTGCGCCCCCTTGTGCATCTGGCTAACGTGGGCCCTAGGGAATCTAGCCTCAAACCGGGGTCCTTAGGCTTCACAGGCAAGCACGTGACCACTAAGCCATCTCTCCAGCCCAGCAGACTGGCCTTTTCTTTATGAGAGAGAGTGAGAGTATGAGCAAGAGAGGGAGTGAGAGAGAAAAAATTGGCACGCCAGGGCCTCTAGCCACTGCAATCGAACTCAAACAAAAGTGCCCCCTGGTGTGCATGTGCGGCCCTGCACATGTGTTACCCAGTGTGTCTGGCTTATGTGGGATCTGGGGAGTCGAACCTGGGTCCTTAGGCTTTGCAGGCAAGCATCTTAACCACTAAGCCATCTCCAGACCCTGAAGTGACAGATTTTATCTTTCCCTTCCCACTTCTGTGGGTACTTAAGAGGTTACAGTTTAGTTAATGGTCATGCAATTACCATCTAATCAGAGACATTTCTAACAGTGAAGGAAATGTGACAAATAATTAAAAGGTACCCTCTCACACATGACGAGGGCAAACCAGGCATGTCCCAAGCAAACCTGGTTGTTGTTGCCTGCAGTCAGTCAGCAGTCAGTTGGACTTTAAGGATACCAGATCTTCACTCAGCAAAGCATCTGTCAAATGTCCAAGTACTGTGTTGTGGACCAACACACTGTTAGGGATGAGGAGACATGTCACGTAATGTGTCGTTAGTTTTATATCACTTGGATAAGAACACCTAGGTTAGTCAGCCTGGGAGGCAGAGGTTTGCTTTGGCTTGCAGTTTCAGAGGTCTTCTGTGTGCGGTCACGTGGTCGGTCTGCTTTCAGGCCTGTGTTGAGGCAGCACAACATAGTGGAGATACATGGTCAAGGAAAGCTCAGTGTGGCCAGAGATGGAGAGAGGTCGGGAGGGCGACAGGTAGGGAGGGAGGGAGAGAAGAGGGGTTCCCAGTAGCCCTGCAGGGACTTGCACCCAGTCGTTCTCCAGTTAGGTCCTGCCTCCTAAACGTTCCACCATCTACTTACTGATAGTGCCATCAGCTTCAGACCAAGCCTTCAACACATGAGTTCTGGGGGAATGTTTAGGAACCAAGGCGTAGCACACAGTATCATAAGAGGCTGGGAGAAGTTCTTGGAGCTCCACAAAGCACACTGAACAGTGGATAATCCTCAGGCTAGAAAAGCAGCCACCCTCCTCCCCCTGTAAGAAGACAGTAACATTCTGAGTTAGTAGATGGCACTATGGAAGGACAGTAGGGGTGTGTGTGTGCGTGCATGCATGCGTGTGTGCGTGTGTACTGGCGATGGACCCGGGGGCCTCACTTCCTCTAGGCAAGACTCTCCCACTGAGTTTCATCCCCAGCCCAGCATCGGGGTCTTTTGATTAAAGAGAACAGCAGTGTTAAATCTTGGCTGCAGCTTTATGAAGCCCCAGTGTTGCAGAAATGTACAACAGCAAGACAAGTGAGAAAAGTTGCAATTCCTAAGTCCCTTGTGAGAATTTGACATGTAATCATGGTCCAGATCCTTAGGACTTGGAATTTCTAGTAAGGAGCATGTTGCCAGCACATTCTTGTCCCGGACACTGGTTTTCTGTGGGGCTGTGTGGGCCTCAGGGGCTGGACAGTATCAAACCAGGTGAGATGCAGGTTTTAGATGTGCTCCCGAGTCCAGGGGTAGAGGCAGCTGTAGCCTGCTGGGTTCCCTGGAAGGCGCCTGCAGAAGGCATGGGTCAGCATAAAGTGAATCTAAGCCATCATTTCCATGTGTCCCCTCCTTTAGTTCTAGAAGCTGGGGTACAGAGCTGTAAACCAGGCATGGTGGTGCATGCCTTTAATCCCATTCGGTAGGCAGAGGTAGGAGGATTGCTGTGAGTTTGAGACTATGCTGAGACTACATAGTGAATTCCAGGTCAGCCTGAGCTAGAGTGAGACCCTACCTCAAAAAAAAAACAAAAAAATAAAAACAAAAAAAACTTATTTAGGGTTGGAGGCATGGCTTAGTGGTGAAGGTATTTGCCTCGGTTCAGTTCCCCAGGACCCATGTAAGTCAGATACACAAGGGGGCGCATGTTTGTTTTCAGTGGCTAGAGGCCCTTGTGCACCCATTCTCTCTCTCCCTCTTTCTCTCTCTTTCTCCGCCTCTCTCTTCCCCAAATGAATAAATAAATAATAAAGTTTATAAAAAAATACACCTTCTTCTCATAACTTCCATAGGGTTTGCTTTTTATCCTTTCTCTAGAAAGAATCTGTCTGCCCTCTTTAATGAATTTTGCCTTGTGTAATGTGTCTTTCACTGTGGACAATCTTGGGAGGCATCAGACCCCCTTTGTCACATGCTTATTTGGGGATGGAGGTGCAATGTACTTGTTGAGTGCTTGCCTAGCATATGTGAGGCCTTAATTTTAATCTCCAGTACTTAAAAAAAAAATATTAACTTAAGATACTTAGTTTGCTTGTCAGAGTGGTAGCAATACACAGACCAGGAGGAGGTCAGAGTATGTGCTGCGTGTGGCCGAGTAAGACTGAACTCTGGGTCCTTTCCTACCTGAGTCACTGAATTGCTGTTATGTATATGGCAAAGGAAGCTGGGTAAGAGCCTTTGTTTGTGCAGGTGCGCCAGCTCGCCGAGGCAGGCTGCAAGGGCACCCTGGCACACAGGTGAGCAGTTGGTGGCCATTCCCTGCCCTCATTTCTGGGTCTCTTCACTCTGCTTTCAGGTCACTGGGCTGTCGTGAGAGAAGGCCTCACAAACCCTTGGATCCCGGATAACTGGTCCTGGGGTGGAGTGGCTTCTGAACATTGCCCTGTGCTTGCTGAGTTTTACATGGAAAAGGACTGGAGCAGGAAGGAAGGCCCCAGGAGTGGCAGTGAGGTCACGCTGGAGCCAAGTGAAGCCAACATTAAGCATGAGCGATGATGACATCGGTATTTCCACCCTCTGGCCCAGGAGGGTGTGGAAGGGGTGAGCCCTACTGGGTGAAGAGTATTTAGGGCCTTGTAATCATTCTGAGGACGTCAGGCCTTGGTCCTTCACCCACCGCCTCCTTTGTGGACACATTAGGACCCCTCCTGCGGGGGGTCTCTTGAGCACTGACTGCGCCAGGCCGTCACCGCAGAAGCTTTCCAGAACTGTATCGTGTCCTCACTCTGGACAACCAGGCTGAGCAGGCTGGGGCTGGCTGCGCTCTCGTCTGGGCGGTGTGGCAGCGTGGGAACAGCAGCGGAGCAAAGAGGAGGAAGGAGATGGCCCAGGCAGCCAAGCCCTGCCCGAACAGTGCCCGAGCTCTCACGTCTAGTCCTCCATGATGTGATGATCTGGCTACAAATCCCAAAAAGCTTTTAACTGTGATGAACAATCGTCTCAAAGATGTCTCGTTTTGTTTTGAAACAAATAAACAGATTAACCTGCCTGGCTGCGGTGAGGGTGTGGGATGGGTTGAGTTCCCATGCTGCAAGTGCTTTGGCGCCACAGTCAGGTCCTCTTTGTGGGCTGTGACCTCCCACCCCAGAACACCCCCCCCACCCTGTCCCATTCACGTCCTCACCTGATGCCCTGCTCATGTCATACCACTCCTGTCCCATTATCTCACCAGCATCCCGACATCCCTCTATCCATCTCTATTATCTCCTCTTCCCCTTCATCTGAACTCCATTGCCAGACAGTTTTCTTGGGGCAACCATGCATGCTTCCATCACAAGATCACCATCCCCTGCCTTCTCTGCCCACTCCAGTGTCTTATCATATTTCTAGCCAGGAGTCTCCCTAGTTCCCAGGCACACAGTTCCTGTATCTTCAGTTTCGTACCTGAATCCAGCCAACCACAGATGAAGAAATGATTTTTAAAATGTATTTGTGCTGAACCAATACAGGCTTTTGTTTCTTATCATTATTCCGTAAGCAAGGCATCCTAACAACGGTTTCTACGGTGTTTCCCATGCACTGGGCAGTTACAAACTGTCTGAAGAGGACTGTGTACATAGGAGGGTTTCGTAGGTTATGTGCAAATACTGTGCCATTTGTGTGAACGACTTGAGAATCCTTGGGCTTGGTATCTGTGAGAAGAGGGACCTGGAACCAGCCCCTGCTGGAGACTATGGCATGATTATTGATTCAGGACATGCAGGAAGCTAGACATGGATGTATCAAGGAGAGGGGGTCTCTGGGTTGTGGAGGAGAGGTTAGGAGGTTTGCAGAAGAATCAAGAGCATGTGGATTGCTACTGGGCTGTCTTTGCTGAGCCCGAACCAGGTTGGATTCTCTCTTAGACACACCATCTCCCCATCCCAGTGATGACAGGCTTATAAAGGCCCACTTCCAGCTCCTAATAGTCATCCAACCAGGACATAAAATAAGTGGGTCCAAATTCAGGTCTTTTCTGAATCTAAAACCCATTCCCACATGCCCATGCTATACTTAGCATTAATGTAAAGGTGCGCAAGTGGACTGGAGAGACGGATTAGCAGTTAAGATGCTTGCCCGTGAAGCCAAACGACCCAAGTTCGATCCCCCAGGACCCACGTAAGCTAGATGCACAAGGAGCACATGCGTCTGGAGTTCATTTGCAGTGGCTAGAGGCCTTGGTGTGCCCATTCTTTGTATCTCTCTCTGCTTGTAAATAAATAGTAAAAAAGAAGACATCTTTCTAAAGCACTCTTCCCCACCCTTTGGCTCTTAAAATCTTCATGCCACCTTTTCCACTCTGTTTCCTGAGCACTGATGCATGTGATGGGTATGTGGTCATTTACTGCTGGGCACTCAACTGTCGTTTTTCTCTCAGCACTTTGATGAGTTTTGGATCTTCCCATCAGTCACTACCAGCAGCAAAATAAAGGTTCTCTGACCAAAAGTGAGAGCAGTACTAATTTATAAACATAAATATAAATACTTAAAGGTCAACTTTATGGGCACAACATGCCCATTTAGTCAACAGTAGTAGTATTTTACCCCCTAGGTCCTACAATTGAGGGATTTGGGGTTTTAGGAGGGATTAGCTCTCCATCATGATGTAGAGAACCCACAGGCTCGTGAACCCCAACTTTGTGTTCCTGTTCAAATTATCAAAGCATTGAAAAACGCAGACACTGAAAAGGGTAAGTGAAAACAGGGGAGCAGAAAAACAATGTTACACTGCACAGTGCAATTCATCACAACTGCCGAGCCAACACTGATACATTAATTATTACTTAGATGAAAACAGGAGAGCATAAAAAAAAGCAAGAAGGGGGATTTCCTCCCCACTGCCAGCAATGCTGGGAAGAGAGAAGAAAAATAACCAGGAGAGACTTTCCTTCAAGTGGGGAATAGAAGTCTCCAGAGTATCTGGAGGAAGGGGCTCAGGTATGTGGCCCAGAGCCACTTACATGCATCACACATACAACTAGAATGGGTCTCATCATTATGCTCAGGCTTATAAAGAGGAACCTGATTGGTTGTTGGGCCCAGGAGGAACACTGGTTTAGGAAGGGCCCCACCCGTGGGGGTAAAACCTGTGAAATCAAGGAAGACACAGGAAGCTGTTGCTGAGGACAGATTAGGAGGTTGCTGCTTACTGCCATCTTGGATGAGAATGAATCAGACATGAGTCTTGCTAAGACAGGCAAGGAGCCCACCCATGCTTCTGTGGGCTAGTCTCTAGCTGACTATCTATTAAAGAAAGTTATGTCGGGCTGGAGAGATGTAGTTAAGATGTTTGCCTGTGAGGCCTAAGGACCTAGGTTTGATTCTCCAGGTCCCATGTAAGCCAGATGCACATGGTGGCACCTGTGTCTGTAGTTCATTTGCAGTGGCTAGAGGCAATGACATGCCCATTCTCACTCTCTTTCTCCCTCAAATAGATAAATAAAAAAGAAGTGATTTAAAAAAAAAAAAAGTAAAAAGCTATCTTGCTCCTAATACACATCATCATGATCATTCAAGCCATGGGTTTCTGACTGGGTTTTCAGACTGGCTGGGTACCATGTATGACTTCCCTGCAGTGGAGTGGAACTGAAATCCAATCAGAGAGCAGTTGGTTATTCCCGTAACAGTCATGCCACTATTGCACCAGCAGGCACTTCTTGCCTTGCTGGTCGGTTCTGCAGCTTTCCACTGCTGGTTGAGACAGCTGACTTTTCTCACCCAGCAATATGCACAGCACTTTCCAGCACTAGGACATCTAGCCACAGCAAGGAGAAGACTTCCAACTGATTTCTCAGTAGGGAAAGGATAGCCCTGACAGGCACGTCAGAGGACAAGAGCCCTGGTTGGAGGTGTGAGGATCATAGTGGCAAGGGTAGGAAAGTCTCAGATGGAGCCATCATCTGGTTTGGTGTTAACTTTATTTGAGTCATGGAAACAGCCTTTTTAGGCAAAAGGTTTTATTAATGATTCCATTCAGCAGGGGTTGATACTTTAGCTTGCCCAGAGAAAGCAAGGTGTATGTTAAGGCTTTTTAGAAAAGAGGTCTTCGTACCACAGGGAAGTAGGGGTGTTTAATTTGTGACATAAGCTAGACACCAGGAATGTGGGGGTGCAAACACTCATGATTCTTTCCTTGGGATAAGAGAATGGGGCCTGACTAATGTTTGATCTGGCTAATGTTATGTGATAGGTCATTTATACCTGCCAACCAGTTAGGTCTTAGTTCACTGGAGGAGCCTGCTTTTAGGATTCTTTGCCTATGTGAAATGATATTTACACATACAAAGTCCCTTTAGGTCTATAAACATTCTTTTGCCAAATTTGTATTTCACACCTATATCTTGGTATATCCTTCTTTTCTGCTTGATGGCTCTGCTTTTGTTTCCCAAAATTTCTGATATTAGAAGAAATATTTTTAAGAAAATGAAGTTGCTTTATATTTTAGTAAAACCCCAGGAAGCTGTGCCTCAAACACACTAGTCCTGGTGGGGTTTTCGGCCTTACCAAATTTTTAAGTACTTTAAGTGTTGTTATAGCAGGCACTCAGAAGTTATCCTTGCTACAAAGTGTTGAATTTTCATTTGCACAGGGCAGACAACTAAATACAGAATGAAATTTTAGTATCTTTACCATGATTTTTCACCTTTTTTCCTTAATTTGGGGCAGATTCATGTTTGATTTTGTGTATATATGTTAATCATTTAAGGAGTGCCTACCTAAATTATTATTATTATTATTAATTTTTGGTTTTTTGAGGTAGGGTCTCCCTCTAGCCCAGGTTGACCTGGAATTCACTATGTAATCTCAGAGTGGTCTTGAACTCAAAGCAATCCCCTCCACCTCTGTCTCCTGAATTCTGGGATTAAAGATGTGTGCCACCACGCCTGTCTTACCTATCCAGAGCTGAAAGCACAGAAATAAGTCACTATCTAAAGCCTGTAGTCTCCCTAGGTTTCAGAAGCACCAATGCCACCCCAGAGCAGCCATCCCTCAGATGAGAGCAATTATCCAAGAAGATGGGGCAGAAGTGATCACTTGTGTGGCAGAAATGCAAATGCAGTGACGTGCCATACAGCAGAGGACCCTGAAAGCAGAGCAGAGAAGTACTGTGCTCTTTCTGAGGATGAGGCACTGTGGGCCTGGCAGCCGAGTAGATCTTCCAGAACTTTACAGCTTGTAAGTGATACGGTTTCAATGTCGTCAAAGCTCACATGTCACAACGTCAGATCCTCAGTGTGAAAGCACAGAGGAGGGGTCCTAGACCTGCTGGGAAGTGTTTGAATCAAAGGCACAGAACATTCATAAGTGGAGCGATGTGCTTCTCACTTAAGTGGATTAATTACCCCAGGTGTTTGCTCTCTTTTCCATTCTGTCCATCCCCCATCTCCAACTTTCATCCTGTTACTCAGCATGAGAACTCCATTCGTCGTGGCTCCCTGCTCTTGGAATTTACAGCCTCAAGAATCGTGAGGCAAATAAATTTTTTCCCCCCATATAAATTACCCAGGCTATGGTATTAGGACATCGCAAGAAAAATGAAAAAGAAAAAAAACAAAACAAACAAACAAACAACAACAATAACAACAAAAACAAGATAGAAAGAATAGTGTTGTAGAGGGAACAGGGGTATAAGATTTGGCCAGACAAGAATAGATAGGAAAGTCTTAATAAAGAACAGTCATGGTACAGGAACACAGCAAGCACATTCTCAGAGAAGGCAGAAAAGAACATCACCCCTGAGAGGAATGGGGACCATTGATGGGGACCATTTATATCAACTAAGAGAAGTTATCTGGTCTTGCATCATTGGCCATTAAAGAAGCATTATAATTTGAGTGGAATTAAAGAAGGCTGCTTGCTATCTTGAGGTAGTCAATCTTAAAATGCCACTTGTCTTCTCTGAGACTGGCCTTTTGGGGTGAGACACCAGGTCCTTTAAGGTTGAGGTGTAATTGTTTGGATGAGGTATCACAAGCCACTAGGTTAGGCTTCAAGCCATTAGGGTCTGTCACTAGAGAGCAGGGAAATTGTCCTTTTTGTCTTTTCAGACAGGTCTGTGTTGTGAAGCCAATGTCCTTTTTTGGGCTCCTCATATCAGAACTGTCTTTTTAGGCTATCCTCCAGAGGCATGTGCTTTCTATCTTGAGTTTGTTTCTTCTTTTTTGATATTTTATTTTTATTCATTCATTTATTCAAGAGAGACAAAAGAGGGGAGAGAGAGAGAGAGAATGGGCCTCCAGCCACTGCCAACAAACTCCAGATGCATGCACCACGATGTACATCTGGCTTATGTGACTTCTGGGGAATTGAACCTGGATCCTTGGGCTTTGCAGGCCAGCCCCTTAATCACTATCTCTTCAGCCCTGTTTTTGTTTTGTTTTCTTGATATAACAGAATACCCAAGACTGGAAAATTTGATATGGGAAAGAGATAGGCTTGTCTCCCGTTTCTGGAGGCTGGGACGTCCAAGAGCCATACACAGAACCACTGCTGTGACTTCAAGGCCACCTGATGCTTTGATTCCCTAGTGGTGCTTGTCAGTGTACCCCCATTCAGCGGGCTGGGGGTTCTTTGGGTCTTTCTGTATAGAAGTCATGAGCAGTCTCCTGAAGTACTGGTTTCTGACAGCTCTCATTTCCCACAGTTTGGCAGCAACAAGCAGCAATGGTAGGCAGGTAGAGGCGGTGGCCAGTGGAGTCCTCTAAGGTTACAGCGTGAGCTCAGCAGGGGTTATGGCGCCCGTGCAGGGCTCAGGTATTGACGCCCTTGGCAGCAACTAGCGATTCAACACACAGCGTGAGGTCTGAGACCCTTGGCTCTGAACACTTGACTCTGGAGGGATAGCCATTAATAACCAACCAGAAAATGCATTCCAAGCTTGGTGTAAAGAATCCCAAAGTGCTAGCTGAGGAATGCTAACACCACAGAGCTCCAGCTCGGCATCCTACAGCCCCACCCCTTTGACCAGGATTACCTTTACTGCATGACCCTGATTTGCATGGCAGATATTGTACCACTACAAGTTCAACTGGAAATTACATGCACGGTGATTCATGCTAACCTCCCAAACTGTACATCAGCCAATAAAGACTGTATTTCTCATATGATATGAATTACATGCGGGATCCCTCCCCCCCCCCACACACAAAGAAACTTAATGTAGCTGGGCATGGTGGCACAGGCCTTTAATCCCAGCACTCAGGAGGCAGAGGTAGGAGGATTGCTGTGAATTCAAGGCCACCCTGAGACTACATAGTGAATTCCAGGTCAGCTTGAGCTAGAGTGAGACCTTACCTCAAAAACTCAAAGAATAATAATAATAATAAATTAATGTAACTATAAAAGGCTTCTTCTGGATGGAGAGCCCCATAGCCCAGTGTCTTATAGTATAGGCAGTATTCCCCTTACTACCCAGCCTGCTTTTCTACAGTACTGAATATACTGTCTTTCCTGTTATGGTCTAAGGGGGCAGTTTATGTCAGCCTCTCCTCTGTATTTGAAAGCTGCAGTACCTGGACAGTATCAGCAGTGAGACGGGATCTTCTGGTGGGAATTTTCTTGAATTCTGAGGCTTGGTGCCCCACAGATGCCACTGGGTGGATTACGACTTACGGGCACTGCCAGTGGGTAGATGTGAAATTTTTGTGGGCGGCTGCCTCATTAACTGTCTAGTGAGTATGCAGAGGGAGTGGCTCGAAAGCCCAGAGCCAAGGAGCACACACTAGGCATTAGAAGGTGCCGAGGGCAGGGTGGAGTTGGGCTCCCACAGCACATGGGGTGTCTGGGTCCCACAGCTCAGCGCCTCCTGGGGTGTCTGGGTCCTGTGCACTAGCAGGATCTTCGTGGCACCTGCAAATTGGAGCTCCCAAGGGGACCGCATTTTTTAAAAAATTTTTATTTATTTATTTATTTGAGAGCGACAGACACAGAGAGAAAGACAGATACAGGGAGAGAGAGAGAATGGGCGCGCCAGGGCTTCCAGCCTCTGCAAACGAACTCCAGACGCGTGCGCCCCCTTGTGCATCTGGCTAACGTGGGACCTGGGGAACCGAGCCTCGAACCGGGGTCCTTAGGCTTCACAGGCAAGCGCTTAACCACTAAGCCATCTCTCCAGCCCAGGCGACTGCATTTTTGAAAATCAAATGATCTTTAAAATGCAAGCGTAATGACACATACCTCTGGCTCAGGATTTGGGAGACTGAGGCAAGAGGAACATGTGTTTGTGACCACTTTAGCTTATACACAGAAAGACCTTGTTTCTTTCTTTTTTTTTTTTTAAAAAGGATATTAAATATGATTATACTTTATCAACTAAATGTAATAATTTCTGGGTATTAAAAATACTGGGAATCTGGGTGTGGTGGGGCACAACTGTATTTCCTGCACCCACGAAGCTGAGGCAGGAGATCACCGTGAGTTCCAGGCCAGCTGTCCCATTGCTGGAAATAAAAGAGCTTAACTGACCAGCCCTGAGAGCAGAACTAATGTGTGGGATCCTGGTGGGTGGGTGGATGGGTGGGTGATGGGCTGCCTTTTCTTACTTGAAGAAAAATGAGCCTCAGAAGGAACGCTTACATTCCAAACTTACAGAGCTTATCATTAATGCTAGCAGTTATTCTAAAGGCTTTGCATCAGTGCTTTATACTTGCCCAGTGGTCAGGGGAGGGTCGGTTCTCCTTGTCTACCACAAGCCAAGTTATTTGCTTTATCTGTGAGATTGGCACTGAGTTGCTTTTGGCTCTGTCTGTAAGTCTATCCCTCCACAGAAAGCAAAGCTTTGTCAGCATCTAGCAAACAGGACCCTTGCGCATGCTGAGGGCTGTGGGTGATGATGGAGTTCCTGCTATTGCTGTGATCACTGAAAACATAGCTCCTTACGCAACAGAAACTTATAGATCCAGGATCCAGACATCAGACAACTGGCAGAGCCTTGCTTTGTCCTGAGGTTCCAGAGAAACATCCATTGTCCTCCAGCTTTTCATTGGCTTCCCCGGCATTCATGGCGGGCTTGTGGCTACATCACTCCAGTTCACATGGCCTTCTCCATATGTCTGTCCCCACTGTGTGTGTAATAGTGCTTCTTCCTCTCCTGTCAGGACGCCTGTCAGGCCAACCAAGAGAAGTCAGGCTAGATGTCTTCCTTCTGGATCCTTAGCTTTTATCACACCGTTTGCCATGCAAAGTCACATTCACAGCTGCAAAGATTACACAGTAAATATGTTCTTAGGATCATTATTCAACTTATTATAAGGGTCCCCAAACAGTGGGAACATTATTGGAACAAATAAATATGCATCTGGTTATACAAACTTCATTATGCTTCTTAGAAAGAAAAAGAAAAAGAATCTCCTGGGCACCTAGCTTCGATTCCCCAGTACCCCTGTAAGCCAGATGCACAAGGTGGCACACGTGCCTGGAGTTTGTCTGCAATGTCTGAGGCCCTGGCATGCCCATTATCTCTCCCTCCCTCCCTCTCTGTCTTCCTCTTTCTCTCTCTCAAATAAATGAATAAAAAAATAAAAATATTTTAAACAAGAAATTTCTACCTGGTAATGTCTCTTTGGGGGAGGCACTTTAGTTTTGTTCAAAGATCTTACAGAAAAATGAAAAACATAATGAAAGTTTCCAAACGTCTAACTAAAAATAGAAATAAAGTGACCTTAATGTATTGCTAACCTTAGTTATGAAATGGCATTTTGTCAGTCATAGGGTCATATAGAAAATCCACACATTCCTAAGCCTTTAGACCAGAACGATCTCCTGTCTCATGTAAAGCTTAGAAATAGATTTTTAAAACTTTAAAACTATATATATTTGAGATTTATATGGAAAGAAATTAATAAACTCACTCAGAATAGTTGAGGAAATTGCTGTGGATGGAATTCTGAACAAAGTTACCACCTCTAGGATTGAGTCTCATTGTAATAGACAAAATGGACACTAGATGGCAGACTTGTAACACAGACAAGGCCCTGAAACCTGTGAGGCAGAGAAATCCTGATGCAATATAGTCTGAGCTGAGTCTTCAATCGCTGCTGAAGTTTACCAAGTGCTTACAGGGTACCATGCTGACTTCTTTTTCCCCTTCCTCATTGGGATTTCTGGTGTTCCCCATGGGGTTGTGAGACGTGAGCGCATCAGTCATTGTGTGTGTGTGTGGGGGGGGGCAGTGCCTCTGACATTCCCGTCCATTCTTTGGCTCTTAAAATCTTTCATCCCCTCTTCCACAAAATTCCTTGAGCTGTAGTGGGTGTGTTTTATCTCTACCTTAGTGTTGTGCTTTCTGCAGCTTCAGGATGTCTGCTTTGGTACCTTTTGAGTATCTTCAGTGACTGCCTTCATGACCCCGGCGCTGGTTGACAGGCTCGCCATTGAAGCAGCGCTCTTGCTCATTTCGCCAGGTCCTCTGCGGTTTCACCTGGGCCCTGGCTGATGGGTGAGGGGTGGTTTATCTCCTCAATTCTCACTGCCTTCTGAAAAAGAATAACAGATTCTACAAGGGAGGATGAGGTGAGCATAGCCTCTCTTTTTGTCAAAGACTAATGGGAGCTTCTCACTGGAGCTCATGTTCTTGGTCTCCAAAGGATTCTGACTTGGTTCCCAGTTCAAGCAATGGGTTGCTTTCCACTAAGCAAATCTCTTAGCCAAGCAGAGAGCCATTGGTTACCCACCTACACTGTGTGCCACCATTGCATAGGTGTGTGCATCTTGGTAAGCTGGTTGCTTTCATGCAGCAGGGTCCGCTGCTTGCCCACAATGTTGGGGGTTGTTGGCCATTTTCCCCCAGCAGCTCAGGTAGCGCTATTGAAGCCACCTGGGAGCCAGCTTCCCTCCAGATTCCAGCCTTATCTCTCTATGTTCTGTGTCAACAGTAGGTGGTGTCTCCCACCATAAGGTCTAACCTTTCACCTCAGGTGGATAATCAAGTGATCTGACAGAAATCTGTCTTGCTTGGGGGACCTTGTAGGTCTCTCTGATCAACAGCTCAGTGTGAATTTTAACCATCGCTGGTACTGGGAATTACAAGCCAGAGTTGAATGCTTTAGGGTTAGGCTTCATCATGTCATCTTCAGGGCCCTTCTTTTTTTTATTTTTTTATATTTATTTATTTATTTGAGAGCAAGACAGAGAGAGAGAGAGAGAGAGAGAGAGAGAGAGAGAGAGAGAGAGAGAGAGAGAATGGATGAATGGATGTACCATGGCTTCCAGCCACTGCAAATGAACTCCAGATGCATGCACCACCTTGTGCATCTGGCTTACATGGGTACTGGGGAATCGAGCCTTGAAATGGGGTCCTTTGATTCACAGGCAAGCACTTAACCGCTAAACCATCTCTCCAGCCTTCAGGGCCCTTCTTATCTGACAATCCCTGCATACTCCTGTTGAGGGTTGTATCATTTGGTCTGCTATCCTGGAGAAATGTTTCTGTGGAACAAATTCATGTTTTGATTTTCTTTTGTGTGTTTCTCCACATGCCTTCCCATTTCCCTTTCCCCAAACATTTCCATTGCTAATACCTGTCACTTGAGTTTCCTTGGTGGGTATCCCTGCAACTCAGTGTGTTCCAGGCTAGAAATCACAGATGAGGGAGAATATTCAGCATTTGTCTTTCTGTGTTTGTGTGAGTTTGCTTAGTATGATCTGTTCCACATCTGTCCATTTTCCTAGAAATTTCATTATATCATTCTTCCTTACTACTGCATAGGATTCCAGTGTGTATATGTAACACATCTTTATTATCCAATCCTCAAATGATGGACATCTGGGTTGATTCTAGTTCTTAGCTATTGTGAATTGATCAGCTATAAACATGGTTGAGCAAATATCTCTGCAGTGAAGAGTGGAGCATTTAGGGTAGGTGTCCAATAGAGGAATACCTGGGCCAACAGGTGCTCTATTTTCATCTTTTTTTTTATTTATTTTATTTTATTTATTTATTTGAGAGCGACAGACACAGAGAGAAAGACAGATAGAGGGAAAGAGAGAGAGAATGGGCGCGCCAGGGCTTCCCGCCTCTGCAAACGAACTCCAGACGTGTGCGCCCCCTTGTGCATCTGGCTAACGTGGGACCTGGGGAACCGAGCCTCGAACCAGGGTCCTTAGGCTTCACAGGCAAGCGCTTAACCGCTAAGCCATCTCTCCAGCCCTCTATTTTCATCTTTTAAAGAGTCTCCATATTGATTTTCAATGTGGGTGTACAAGTTTACACTCCCACCAGCTGTGAATGAGGGCTCCTCTTTCCCCACATCCTCGCCAATGTTTATTATTGTTTGATTTCTTTTAAATTATTTATTTATTTATTTGAGAGCGACAGACACAGAGAGAAAGACAGATAGAGGGAGAAAGAAAGAATGGGCGTGCCAGGGCTTCCAGCCTCTGCAAACGAACTCCAGATGCGTGCGCCCCCTTGTGCATCTGGCTAATGTGGGACCTGGGGAACCGAGTCTCGAACCGGGGTCCTTAGGCTTCACAGGCAAGCGCTTAACTGCTAAGCCATCTCTCCAGCCCTGATTTCTTTTATATAAGGGAGAGAAAGTGAGATAGAGCAAGAGAGAGAGAATTGGCAACCAGGGCCTCTAGTTCCTACAATTGAACTACAGATGCATGCGCTTCCTTGTGTGCATGTGTGGCCTTGTGTGTCTGGCTTACGTGGTTTTGGAGGAGCTGAACCTGGGTCCTTAGGCTTTGCAGGCAAGCGTTTGAACTGCTAAGTCATCTCTCTAGTCCCAAAGATTAATTAATTAATTTATCTACAAGCAGAGAGAAAGAGAATGGGTGCCAGGGCCTTTAGCCACTGCAAATAAACTACAGATACAAGTGCCACTTTGTTTGGCTAAGCATCCATCAGGTCCTGGACTTTTCATTCTTGGAGAGGTTTTTCACTACATTTTCAATCGCTATGGATGAAATAGATTTGTTTAGGAGATTTATCTTTTCTGGACTTAGTTTCGGTAGTTGGTGTGTGTCTAGAAATTCCTCCATTTCTTCCAGGTTATCCAATTTTGTGGAGTACAGTTTTTAGAAATATGCCCTGATGATTTTTTCCAATTTCTTTGAAGTCTGTTGTGACCTCTCCTTTTCATTTATAATTTTGTTAATTTGAGACTTCTTTTGTGTGCGTTTGATAAAATTAGTCACTGGTTTATTAAGCTTGTTTATTTTTTCAAAGAACTAGCTCTTCATTTTGTCCAGTTTCTTAATAATTTGCTTAGTTTCCAATTCATTAATTTCTGCTCTGATCTTAATGATGTCTTTTGTCTGGAACTCTTAGGGTTGGATTGTTCTTGTTTTTCCAACGTCTTTAGGTGGATAGTTCGGTTATTTATTTGAGATCTCTCTGTCTTTGTTATGAAGGCATGTAGTGCTATAAATTTTCCCCTTAGGACTGCCTTCATTGTGTCTTGTAAGTTTTGGTATGTTGTGTTTCCATTATCATTCATTTCAAGAAATTTTACAATTCCCTTTTTTATTTCTTCTATGCCCCTTTCATTGTTTAATAGTGTGGTGTTTGTTCTCCAGGACTTGGTGCAATTTCTGTTGTTTCTCTTGATAATTTCTACCTGTTAAGTTTTGTGATCTGATATGATGCAGGAAGTTGTGTCGATTTTTCTGAGTTTATGGAGGCATGCCTTGTGCCCTAATATATCATCTGTTTTGGAGAAGGTTCCATGGGATGCTGAGAAAATGTGCATTCTGTAGAACTGGAGTAGAATGTTCTGTAGATATCTGTTAGGTCTAATTGATTTATGGTGTTGTTGAGATCTATTATCTCCCTGTTGATTGAAGTCCTCTACTATGATGGTATTGGGATTTATTTCAGAGTTGTTTTCAAGTAGGTTTTGCTTTATAATATGTACTTCACCTGTGTTAGGTGCATATAGATTTATGATTGTGATGCTCTCTTGTTAGATTGTTCCCTTGATAAGTAAAAAGTGGCTTCTTCATCCTTTTTAATTATTTATGGTTTTAAGTCTACTTTATCAAATATGAATCCAGCCATACCCACTTGCTTCTTATTTCCATTTGCTTGGAAAGTCATTTTCCACCCTTTCGCCCTGAGGAGGTGTCCATCTTTAATGGTGTGGTGGGTTTCTTGAAGGCAGCATATGGAAGGGTCCACTTTTCTGATCCATCCTGTTAACTTGTGTCTTGTTATGGCTGAATTAAACCCATTAATATTTTTTATAACTTTGCATTTTGATTTCATCCCTGACACTCTGGAGGGTATATGGGGTTTGGTGCTTTGTACATTTTTATGCCTGCTCTAATTTTGGTTGTTGTATTGGTCCTCTTGCAGGGTCTCGGCCACCCCATAACAGCAGCAGTGAATGTGGGAGCCTGGGAATGGGAGGTGGGCAGCCAGGAGCCCAGAGCTACTCATTCTGCTCATGTGCAGCCACCAGCACAGGGGAACTGGGAGCCCAGGTCGACTCACATCCTAGGTGATCGGCCCCAGCTACCCCAATCCAGTAGCGGGGAAACGGGGCTACGCTGCCTTCTTAAACATGCCCTCTTCTTAAACACACTCCTCTCTCCCCGTCCTGCATTTCATCAGCATGAAAGCTTCTGTGATCACTTTTATGAACACACCCATTTTGCACAGACATAGCTCAATCTCAATAGTAACAAATTACTTGCCTGCGGTCACACGAGCAGTATTTGAAAAACCTGAGACTAAATCCCAGCACCAAATTCAGCCAAAATGCATGCTCCGGTGAATTTTAGATGCCGGCATTTTAGGCAGAGTGGGGCTCTGAGGCATAAGCCTGGAGGCATGCAGCATCAAAGTTAGGGGGCGCTCACCCCCTATGGGTGCTGTGTTTGTCACTCAGGCTAAGGGCTCACAGCTTCCTCATTTCTGATCATTCAGGGCAATGAGATGGAAGAGTGTATTTTTTTTTTTTTTTAAATCTTGCACCCCCATGCATGCTCCCTGAGAGGCTGTGGACCACATCGATGAGGGACGCCTGACCTAACAGCACTGAAGACCCTTCTTGGCTCTGCTGGAAGTAGAGACAATTGTCCCTTTGGAATGCTTTGCTGGGCAGGTGGAGCTTTGTAGACATGGGGCCCAGGACTGGGGGCTGCTCAAGCTGAGAGAAGCTGACCATTCAGAAGTCCTGGGGAGAATTGAAAGTAGCAAATCCAGAAATGCCTGGCATATGGTGGGCACTCATGTGCATATTTTTTTTGATTACTGCCTACCACATCATATGTGGGGGATTTGAGGGCACCAGTCAAGGGCAAACATACCCTCTTTGCCAAGCAACACTGCCACCCCCCCTGACATCCCTGAATTTAGATAACCTGAATCCTTCATGCCTTTTTTTTTTTTTCCAGGTTTACTTTCCTGGCTCCTTTCCTAATAAAATGGGGCACACCTGTTCTCCTTAGCACACTTGTCCTTCTCCCCAGAGTGAGGAATCACATGCAGTGGTCAAGCATCTGTCATATTTTAGGGCCATGATCTGTCTCAGTCTTTTGAACAGAATTTAGGACTAACCTCTCCCTCCAAAACTGCCTGCGTCTTTCCAGATTGGCACCTGCATAGGAGCAGGCCTGGGTATGTTTCTCGTCATTTGTTGTCTCTCAGGTGCTCTGCTGGTGGGAAGCTCAGGCTCAGCAGGCTGCCGGTTGCTTCGGTGGAGCAGAAAGCATGATGGGCTCCTAATCCATTGCATGCAGCTGCTGGACAGGCAAGTGCCCCTGGGGTGTTGACTGGTTCCTAACAAGCCAACACAAGTCCTCTTGAAAGACTTGCTTGAATGCAGAGGGCTTTCTTGGGCAAGCTGCCGCGTCCTTCCTGACACGGTCACTGTTTGGCTTGAACTGTTAAACATGACGAGCCCAAGATGCCAGTTTTTGTGGGGTTTTTCTCTGTAGCCGTCCTGGTTTGAAAGACTCCCTTGTGCTCTCTGTTGGACCTCACCAGGGTTTCTTAGGAAACCCTTAGTGCTGGCTCTGTGGGCTGTGTGATTTCCTACCTGGAACTCCAAACCTTCAGATCATTTGCCTCGCAAGTAGGTCTCTGGACTTCCTGTCTTCTCAGGCATTTTCCTTCTTTGCAAGGACTCTTCTCTCCTGCTTCTAAAATCAAGACAGAATCTGAGTAAAACCTTTAGATTTAACTTGTTTCACCTGCTGGGAGTTAACCAGTAGTCACCTTCCCACAAGCCTCAGCCCAGGATCCCTAGCTCCATCCCCAAGGAGATAGACTTGAAGCTTAGGTCTCCTGTCTATCCCCCCACGCTTTGTTGCTTCATGAATAGACTCTCTTTTGCAAAACTTGTCATTTCATTGATTGGCACACTGCATGGTAGGAAAGATGTGCCTGGATCACCAACACTTTCACCCATCTGGTCCCCGTGGTTTGTGCTCAGTGGGTTTATGTTCATTTGTGTAATTAGTGCTGCTGTAACATGAGAAGATGAAAACACTCACCAATCAGAATTCACATACACGTCCCCTAGACACCAAAGTGGGATGCCATTAGCTCCCTTTC
The DNA here is from genome assembly GCF_020740685.1 of Jaculus jaculus. Taxonomy (NCBI): domain Eukaryota; kingdom Metazoa; phylum Chordata; class Mammalia; order Rodentia; family Dipodidae; genus Jaculus; species Jaculus jaculus. The sequence goes on from NC_059112.1 coordinate 97,101,480, forward strand.
CTAGGAGCACAGTAGGTTGAGGTGACCTCCAAGGGACACAGGGCTGTTCTTGTGGGTGGGAAGTTAGCACCAAATACTACCCCACTGCCTGCTGCTTTCCTCTGTAGTTTCTATTGACTGGCTCTTGCTGTTGACTGGAACCCACTTGGTACTGTCACTATAGCAGTCAGGTTCGCATTGCTGGCAGAAATCACCTGACCAAGAGCAGCTTTTGGGAAAAAGGGTTTGTTTTGGCTTACAGACTTGAGGGGAAGTTCTATAATGGCAGGAGCAGAGGGTGGATATCACCCCCTGGCCAATATCAGGTGGACAATAGCAACAGGAGAGTGTGCCAAACACTGGCATGGGGACACTGGCTATAACACCCAAAAGCCCTACCCCAACAATACACCACCTCCAGGAGGTGTTAGTTCCCAAATCTCCATCAGCTGGGAACCTGGCATTCAGAACACATAAGTTTATGGGGGAATACCTGTATCAAACCACCATAGTCACAATTACTCTTTCTTCTCCATTCCCTTTTTCAGGGAGCCAAGCATGCTCCAACACTCATGTGAAGCCTCTGCATTCTTCCTCTCCGCATATCCCTGCTCTTCCAATGCCTTCATCATGTGAAGCCCCTGCAAAGCCAGGGTCTATGAAGGCATTGGAAGAGCAGGGATATGCGGAGAGGAAGAATTACTGGGTCCTGGGATTTAAGATCATGTGTTTAGGTTCATGCTACAGATCTTTGAGCCCATAAACATTTATTTTCTTGTTCTGCACCTCACCCTGAAATAAAGATGGATTTGAGAGTTGTTCTCCAAGGCCTGAACAATGGATGTTACTGGTACATCATTCACGTGTCTAAAATATTAACACCCCCTTCCTTAGATTCCGCAGAGCTGACTGAAGGTGACACATGGGGAATGCCCCAAACTGATCACCATTGTCTGCCCTTTTCCTAGGGCTCATCACACATGGTACATCAGTGTTGAGTTAACTAGCTGTGTCACGTACCTTTTGGGTAGGTATTAAACATTATTAAAAGCATTGGCAAAGTCTTTTAAAATTAGTATTAATGATAATTTTCCTAAGCTTATACTGTAAGAAACTCATTCTGATATTCATTTTCCTTTCCCTGTAAATCAGCAAAGATTCTGGGGATGAAGCAATTTGATTCCCCAGTTAACAGCTAGTGGTAAACTCTCTCTTTCTGCTTTGTCTGACTTAAGCAAAAGGACTATCAGTTTGATAGACAGCAGGAATACCCTTCTAGCAGCACTAGCCATTTCCAATATTCCTCAGGCCCCTCGAGACAACTATGCAAAAGACTGTAGATTTCTCCCTCCCTCTCTCTCTCTCTGTGTGTGTGTGTGTGTGTGTGAGCTTTACCAAACTAAACATTTCACAGTATATGAACATGTCAAATAATCACATTGAACACTTTAAATAAATTGTACAGTTCTGTCAATTGCATCTCAGTAATGGAGGACAAGACATTAAGTAACTAGAAGTCAACAGAGAAAACACACAGAGCAATACGGGTGCCAGATGTTTATTAATGAATACAAAGCCAATACAGCAGTTCTCTGTACAGCTAGTTTGGGTCCATGCATTCAACATATGTCTAGATATATTATTGTTTCAGAAAATAATGGTAGGTGCTACTGCCCCTTTCACCAGCATCCTAGTTAGCTTCTCATTGCTGTGCCCAAACACCTTTGTTTTGGAGAAATGGGCATGGACATGCTTGCAACTGAAGATGCCTTCTGGAGTGGTAAGCCAAGTTTTATGGACTATTCTGATGTGAGTTTGAGAATGCTAAGTGCAGATAGCATTGAACTTTGAGGCTTGGCTTATGAGCTTTCTAAGGGGAAGGAAAGACTACAGAGGACTTTGTTGGAACTGGGCTACTGGCATAAGAGCTGGCTACATTCTGCTGCCCATGCCCAGAGCGTTTGATCAAGGTTAAATTTGTAATGGACTGATGTGCTTGGCTAAAGATATTGGACAGGGAGATTTAAGAATTTAACCTGGAAAACCTCAAGCAAGTTAAAATTACAGGCACTGAGACTGGTTTTAGAGGTTACTGAATCTGCTATTGTCAAACACATTAGCAATCTTAAGGAAGATGGTCCAACTGCTTTACCATGGAAAGGATACCTGAGGAAAGACTATCATAGAAATGCAGACATTTTTGGAAAGAGTTGACTGGAGATGGAACCTGCTTTTCAAGGCTATGATTTGTGTTGTCCCTGAATTAAGAATATGGCTGTGTCCTGCACACCTGGTATTGGTTTCAGAAGCATGAAAAGTGTGTGGAGCAGTCGTGAATTGCACACAGTTCCAGGAGCTGGTGCTGAGATGCAGCATGAAGTAGGACAAAGAAAAGGGACTGAAAGCTGAAGTGCGGGGAACATCTAGTCACATAAAGGCATTCCCACCAGAATTACAGTTGATTTTTTTTAAAAAAAATTTTGTTTATTTTAATTTATTTATTTGAGAGTGACAGACAGAGAAAGAGGCATATATATATATATATATATATATATATATATATATATATATATATATATATATATATATATAGAGAGAGAGAGAGAGAGAGAGAGAGAGAGAGAGAGAGAGAGAGAATGGGCGCACCAGGGCTTCCAGCCTCTACAAACGAACTCCAGATGTGTGCACCCCCTTGTGCATCTGGCTAACGTGGGTTCTGGGAAATGCAGTCTTGAACTGGGGTCCTTAGGCTTCACAGGCAAGCGCTTAACTGCTAAGCCATCTCCCCAGCGCGGCAGTTGAGTTTCTAACAGACTGAAAGCCTGAAGGGTTAGTAATGATGTATTTTAAGTACCAAAAGACTGAAGCTGCCAACCCAAACTACTATACCCAGAAAAATGATCTCTTGTAATACAAAATGATAGAAAAACTTTCCATGATAAAAATAGGCTAAAGGAATTTATGAGTCCCCAAGCCATCCCTGCAGAAGATACTGGATGGAAGATATGCATTGAAGAGATGAATAAACATCCAAGAGGCTACAGGAAGAAATAATAATGATAATAATAATAATAACCAATGCTAGAACATCAGTAAGGAAATGAACACCAAGAAGACATCTAACTCCAGGAAATCATCAACATGGCAGGGATTAACACACTTTTCAGTAATACCTCTGTATATTAACTGCTTCAAGTCAAAAGACACAGACTAGGGCTGGAGAGATTGCTTAATGGTTAAGGTGCTTGCCTGCAAAGTTTAAGGATCCAGGTTCAATTCCCCAGTACCCATGCTAGCCAGATGTAGAAGGAGTTTGTTTGGAATGGCTAAAGGCCCTGGTGTGCCCATTCTCTCTATCTCCATCTTCCTCTTTCTTTCCCTCTCAAATAAACATAAATAAAATATTTTTAAAAACACAGACTAACAGGCTGTATAAGAAAACAGGATCCATATTTTTGCACTCTCCAAGAAATCCACCTCACAACCAAAGAGAGCCATTACCTTAGGATAAAAGGATGAAAAAAGATATTTGTCAAGTAAATTGTACCATGAAATAAGCAGGTGTTGCAATTCTAATATTTGACAAAATAGCCTTCAAGCTAAAATTAATCCAAAGATATAAGAAGCCAAATTCACACTGATTTAGGGGAAAATTCACCTTGAGGACTTTACAATTCTAAACACGTGTGCACTAAATGCAGGTGCACCCAATTTCATAAGAAAAAGCAGTACTAGATGTAAAGTCATGGATTATCCCCAACACGATAATAGTGGGTGACTTCAATACCTCACTCTCACCTATAGAAAGGTCATCTCAACTAGAAATAATCAGGGTAACATTGGAATTAAGTAGATCAAGTGGACCTAACAGACAATTACAGAACATTCTATCAAAACCCTAAAGAAACCACACACATTCTTTTTTGAAATGTTTATTAATATACTTCAAAATAATAATGTCTGCTAGCTACAAAAATCATTTATTCACAATGATGAGAGTTAGTGATAACGACATTATTTTGCCTTGTGTTTTTCTTGTTGCCCTACATATAGCTTATCAGAAGACAACTATATGTAAACTATGGAATCTATTAACATTTTTCTGTTTTTTCAAGGTAGGGTCTATTGACTTTTTTATCTTAAATTTTATTTAGAACTTTAATATATGAACATATTGCAAATTGATCATACTCCCACGGGGCTATCCTCTTATGTCCGTTCTCCATCACCTCCATTCCCCTGAGGTCCTCTTCACTGGGGTATCAGCAGCATCACTGTGGGGTCATGGTTGCAATAGTCAATTCCTATGGGATGGAAGTGCCTCACAGTACATGTTCCCATCCTGTGGTTCTTACTTTTTTTTTTTTTCCTGTCTCATCTTTTGCAATGTTTTCTGAGCCTTGGAAGGCATATTAGAAATCTCCTTTAGTGTTCAGCTCTCAGCAGCCTCTTACTTTCAATTTTTGAGTCTCCTTAGTGTCTACTACCATCTCCCTGGAAGAGGTTCTCAAGTGCTAACCAAGAGAGCAGAACTCATATTACATCTTCATCTTCCTCTTCCTCTGGAGAGCCTCCTGAGCCCTGGTGGAGCGTGATGGAGATGACTTATGTTAGGCTCTTGGCTTCCTCTTCTTGTCATTCTGACAGGTCTTGGTCTCCCAGGTATTTGCCACCATCCGTAAAAGGCAGGTTTTCTAACCAAGACCTAAGAGCAGCATTGACCAAAAGGGGATAAACATATAATTAGAAGGCTTTTTGATGCACACAGTCTCATTTATCCAGTAAACAGCTTCCTTGCAAGTTCTAGGACCTCCCAGGTCATAGGCTTTTGACTTGGTTCTCAGTTTCAGGCATGAATTCCCTCCCACAGAGCAGACCTCATATCCAATCAGAGAGCAGTTAATTACTCCCACAACTTATATGACACGATTGCCCTTATGTGTAGATCTTGCCTGGCTGGCTGATTTTGTAGCTTGCAGGATCCACTGCTTGTTCACACTGTTGCTGATCTTGAATCTCCCAGCAGCTGACACAGCACTTTCCAGCACTGTGAAAGCTAGCTGGCAGGGAGCGGACACCCATCTCAGTTGCATCATGAGTTCTCAACGTCTTGTGCCCGCAGCCTGTGGTGTCTTCAGCAATAGGGCCTTACCAACTAATGCTGGTAGGTGACCAAGTGCTTTGGCAATGGCCTGAATTGTTTTGGGGGCTTGATGGACCTCCTTGACTAATAGCTCACTGGGCAATGGTCTAGTTCTGGCACTGGGATTCACCTGCAACAGGCTGTGGTTTCAGGGTAAAGTTTTCTCCACCTTAGCAGGGTATGTCCTCCTAAACTATCCCCAACTCTCTTCTGAGAGTGATAGCTAGTGTCACCGAATGAAAAAGTAGGTTTCTATGGTACTAATTTGTGGTGTCTTTCGTCTTGTGAATGCTCTTTCCCTCCCTCCATTACTTAGGTTCCCACCCGCAGGCTCTCCCAATCCCTGCATCCTGTCCTTCTCCCTGTACATCTATGATCCTCCAGCCTCCTTACTTCTCCTCTACAGGAAGTCACAAAGTTCACAGGGAAAAAATTACAGTCAGGGAGGTTGCCCAGGCTCAGAAAGACAAATGCCACACGCTCTCTCATAGGCACATCCTGACATGGAAAACTTTGATTTCTTTATAAGTTGTAAGTACTGCAGGAAGCTAGAATGAAGTCTCGAGAGAATGAATACACACTATTCTCAGCAGCCCATGGAACTTTCCATACAATTTTCGCACAAAAGAGGCATTTAATAACCCAAGTATACGAGAACAGAGAAAAATCTCTTTGTGACATACTACATTCAAGATGTCAAAAATACAAAAGCAGCAATATTAAAAGTTGTGAGGGAAAAGCACCAACTCATCTATAAAGGCAGAAATAGCAGAATAACATCAAAGCAGGAAAGCACAGGAAAAGGTATTTCAAGCACTTCAAGCAAATAACTGTCAACCAAGATTGCTATATCCAGGAAAGCTTTCTTTAAAGACCAGTGGAGAGATTAGTGGTTAAGGCCCTTGCCTGCAAAGCCTAAGGACCCATGTTCGATCTCTCTCCAGATCCCATGTAAGCCAGATGCACAAAGGTGAGGCAAGTATAAGGTTGCACATGCTCACTAGGTGGCACAAGCATCTGGAGTTTAATTACAGTGGCTGAGGCCCTGGTGCACCAATTCTCCCTCTCTCTCTCTCTCTCTCTCTCTCTCTCTCTCTCTTTCTCTCTCTAAAAAAACAAAAAAAGTAAAAGGACATTCAAAACAGTAACAAATAAGGTAATTCGTGGCTACCAAGTCAGCATTGCAAAAGGCATGTAAAGAAATAGTATTGTGGGCTGGAGAGATGGATTAGCGGTTAAGCGCTTGTCTGTGAAGCCTAAGGACCCCGGTTCGAGGCTCGGTTCCCCAGGTCCCACGTTAGCCAGATGCACAAGGGGGCGCACGCGTCTGGAGTTCGTTTGCAGAGGCTGGAAGCCCTGGCGTGCCCATTCTCTCTCTCTCCCTCTATCTGTCTTTCTCTCTGTGTCTGTCGCTCTCAAATAAAAATAAAAATAAATAAAAATTAAAAAAAAAAAAAAAAGAAATAGTATTGAGCCAGGCGTGGTGGTGCATGCCTTTAATCCCAGCACTCGGGAGACAGAGGTAGGAGGATTGCCATGAGTTCAAGGCCACCCTGAGATGACAGAGTTAATTCCAGGTCAGCCTGGACCAGAGTGAGACCCTACCTCAAAAAAACCAAAAAATAAATAAATAAATAAAAAATAAAAAATAGTATACACACTGAAACCCAGCTCTGTGGGGTAGGTTGTATCTGAACAGCTCCCTGATGCCAGAGGAGAATCCCATGATGTACTCAAGCACCCAGCCAAATACCATGGAGAAACAGAAAATGTCCAAAAGACTTGGGCAAGCACTCACTGAGGGGTACAAGAATTTGAACCTGAAAAAATTTGAATGCCCCTTGTCTAGAAATGATCTGAGCAGGGGAATGTTGAAACTGGTGTAACTTTAGGAAGAGACCAGTGCATGACCGGAGCTGACCTACCCCCTACAGGGACTTCACATGCAAAGGAGAACGGCTCCATGAACCCGCAGTCCCAGCTCCAGAGAAGGGAGTAAGGGACCCTAGAGTTGGGAAACTCACCGCCACACATCACACAGCATCATCTCCATTAGTTTTGTATGGAAAAAGGGACCCTTCACAGCCACGAGAATACATAGGCAGAGTGGGGAAATGTGTTGAGGCATGGTTCCAAACAACAGCTTGTAAGCCACACACACTTCAGGGACTGCAGCATTAAGTGTGGTACAGGAGACTGAAGCTGAGAGATGCTCAACACCCCTCATCCTAGCCAGCAAGGAGCAGCCACGGAGGCAAGAGAAGTGAAAAGAAAACCTGGTGCAGTGTCCTGATGGACAGATCTAAAGTAGACACAGGGGACAGGCCCTGCTGCAACCAGGAAGAGGCACTGCCTGAGAACACCATGCTGAGATTTCAGCTGAGTGCTCATCTGGGTATATATATATATATATATATATATATATATATATATATATATATATACATATATATATATGTATATATATATATATATATATACCCAGAAATATATATATATATATATATATATATATATATTTTTTCATTCTTTAATGTATCATTATTTCCCATTTTATACACATATATAGCATATATATTAGTTATTTTTTAAGGTTCTCTAGTTTTATTTTTCCTTAGTATTTTTGTATTTTAAGTGTTCAATTGGTATGTTATATCTTGTGCCTTGTTGGTAAAAGCCCTTGTCTTTTCTCTCTAAACCTAATATATAATATCTTCCCTATTTCTCATACCTCTAAACCCACGTACCCCTCACCCTGCATTATTACTCTGTCTCCTTTTCTCTTTCCCCTTCACTTCACTACTTAAATATACTACATTTTCCTCAGCGAGAACCCCAGGACTCCTGTCTCCAAACCTCAGATGGCACACAAGCTCAGAGCACAGTAACTAGCAGTGAGACCTCTGTCAAACCATCACAGCTGTTACTGAAGTTGACTTTTCTCCTGGACACAGGTCTAAGTGAAGACAAGCCACCATAGAGATATGCATAATATAAACAAGCAAAAGCAGTCAGGCAGATCGACCTACTCTCAGCCCCAGTCAGAAATGTTCTCCCCAAGTTGAGTAAAAGAAGGGTGGGAGGGGAGGGTTAATCAAAATTCAAGATATTGTGAATAAGACATATGAAAGCCCACTTTTTTTGGATAATGGCACACTCAGAAGCCATAGATTGTTACTAGGAAATTTTCAGTGCCAGGGATGGGATACCTTCTGGTGATTTGTTGGCTAGGGAGGTCCCTATTGCCCCCCAAAACATTACAGGTTATTGCCAAGGCTCTTGGTTTCCCACCAGAAATAGATGGTAAGACCCTATTACTGGAGACTCCACATGCCTGTGTGGCAAGGTTACTGAGAAATCAATCTGGGGCTGAGATGAAAACCTCCTCCCTGTAGACCAGCTGACCAAAAGCTGGAAAAAGTTGCATTGCATGCAGCCCTATGGGAGACAGCAGTCATCAGCAGTGAAAATAGTGGACACTGGAAGCCTCAAGTTTGGCCAGCCAGGCCAAATGACTGAACGGTTGCAATAGTGACATGTCTGCTCTGGCGGAAACCACGTGATCTCTATGTGGACTGAAGGCCTGCTCTATGGAAGGGAATACATGCCTGGTACTGAAAACCTAATCAAAAGCCTATGGTGGGGGAGGTCATACACCTTAGGATTGTAATGCCTGCTCTTGTCTGGCTAAATGCATATATTATGCTCACCAAACTTCCCTGTAAGCATTTCACTTAGCATTCATATCCATATATTAACATGACTCTCACTTTTTAAATTTTTTTTTGTTTATTTTTACTTATTTATTTGAGATCGGCAGACAGAGAGGGAGAGGTAGAGAGAGAGTGGGAGAATGGGCATGCCAGGACTTCCAGCCATTGCAAACGAACTCCAGATGCATGTGCCCCCTTGTGCATCTGGCTAACGTGGGTCCTGGGGAATTGAGCCTTGAACCGGGGTCCTTAGGCTTCACAGGCAAGCACTTAACCGCTAAGCCATCTCTCCAGCCCAACTCTCACTTTTTGTTAGAGAAGCTCTTTTCAGATGGCAGTGACCACTGGGATGACCCAAATGACACCATAGTGCTGAGAAGAAGTGACAGAGGAGTGTTTGGCACTGAAATATCTCTATCATGCCCTCCAAGGCTCAGATTCCGTTGTGGAAGAGGTGGTGGAAAAAATGTAAGAACCAAAGGAAATGTAGGACTGTTTACAATGCAACTGTCCAGACAGAATTGACCTCAATATTCATGGCCTTGCAGTGCCTAGCAATACCTTCACAAGGCCTTCATAATAGGAGGAAAAGACAATGACTTCAAAATAAAAGACAGACTGATTGAGAGGGGGAGATAATATGATGGAGTGTGGAGTTGGAAAGGGGAAAGTGGGGGAGGAAAGGGAATTATCATGGTTTATTGTCTGTAAGAATAGTTCTCAATAAAAAAGAAAGAAATGCTCTCCCTTTCCTTCCTTCTTTCCTTCATTAATTTCTTTCTTCCATTCTCTCTTTTCTTTTTTCTTTTTCTTTTATTTTCTTTCTTGGCAGTGAAGCATAACACACAACATCACCTTCAGGAACATCCTTTATCTTTCACTTGAATATCTGATATTATGGTTGGCCATGAAACTAGTGTTTGTGTGTGTGTGTGTGTATGCATGCGTGCATGCGTGTGTGCATGTGCACATGTGTGTTTATATGAAAAGAGAGAGAGAGAGAGGTCTTGTTGGCCTGAGCTTGAATTATTGGCCTTGTATTATTAAGTATTTCACCTTGTCAAATTGTTTGGTCATTTTAAATATCCTTTTCCTTAACTATAAGGGTTCAATTACAGTTGTGAAGAACACAAGAAACCAAGTAAATAAGATGAGATATATACAAGATATGAGTTAGGAAGCCAGGCGTGGTGGTGCATGTCATTAATCCCAGCACTCAGGAGGCAGAGGTAGGAGGATCACTGTGGGTTCGAGGCCACCCTGAAACTACATAGTTAATTCCAGGTCAGCCTGGACTAGAGTGAGACCCTACCTCGAAAAGCCACACACACACACACACACACACACACACACACACACACACACACAGATGTGAGGTAAGAAATAGCAATACTAAAGAAATGCCAGTCAGCAATACTAGAAATGAAAAATCAGTAAGTTACATAAAAAAAAAAATCTGTAGACAATCTCACCAGCAGAATGGATCACTGCGGTGACATAATATCTGAAGCAGTGGTAGATATAGGACATTCCAATAAAGAAAAAGACAAACTAATAGGAAGGTTATGAGTGGAATCTAAAGTTATTCAGGACACTACAAAGGGATCACATTTAAGAATCCAGGATATAGAAGGCAAAGAATTTCATTCTGAAGGCATAGTAAGTATTTTTAATGAACTCAGTACGATACAGGAGGCATTTAGAACACCAAGCAGACAAGATCAGAAAAGAATCTCTCCTCACCACATCATCATGAAATCGTTAAACACACAGACCAAACCAAATATATTGAAAGCAGTAGGAGAAAAGCATCTAGTCACCTATCAAGGCAAGCCCATCAGGATCACAGCTGATTCATAAACACAAACTTTAAAAGCCAGAAGAATTTGGAATGAATGATGTCTTTCAACTTTTGAAAGACAACAACTGCAAAAGTGGACAACTATACCCAGAAAAGCAATCAATCATAAGTGAAGGAGAAACATGAACTTTCTGTTCAAGAAAAGGCTAAAGGAATAATGATTACTAAAATTATTTGAAGGGAGACTTTGGACTGAATATCTATCTATCTATCTATACATATAGATACACACACACATATATATACATATATGAGAAAACAAGAAAAATAACTACATTCAAGTAACAGCTAATGCAAAAGAGTAAGAGAAAAACAGCAAAAACTACAGAATCAAGAAGAATGGCAAGAATACAAACACATCTTCCAGTAATAACTCAACATCAAAGACCTCTGGGACACAATGAAAAGACACAGACATGCAGACTGGAATAAAAAGCAGGAATCTTTCTTTTGTTGCCTCCAAGAAACCACACCATAAAAGACAGATACTACATTAGGGTAAAAGGATGGAAAATGATATTGCAAGTAAATGGGACTAGGAACAAGCAGATGTTGCTATTTTAATATCTGACTAGACAAACTTTAAACCAACATTAGTTCGAAAAGATAAAGAAGATCACTTTATATTGATTAAAGGAAAAACCAACAAAAGAACATTATGATGCTAAGCACATATGCATCAAAGTCTAGTGCACCCAATTTCATTAAACAAACACGACTGGACATCAGGTCACAGAAAACCCCAAGCACAACTGTAATGGGTGACTTTAATATCCTATTCTTACCAACTGAAAGGTCAATCCAGGAAAAAAAAAGAGAGAGAGAGAGAGAGAGAGAGCCACCTGGATTTAATGACATAATAAAACAAACGGCCCTAACAAATTTCTACAGACCATTCCATCCAAATGCAACATATTACACATTTCTTTTCAGCAGCACATGGAATATTCTCTAAAATAGACCATATTCGGACATAAAGCAAACCTTAACAGATGTAGGAAAATTGAAATAACTTTTTGTATTCTTTCTGATCACAATGGGATCAAACAACAAATCAAAAGCAAGAAAGACTATAGAACATGCACAAACTCACGGAAACAAAATAGTACACTTTTGAATGAATCATTGAGGAAATCAAAAAGGATATCAAAACCCTGATATGAAAACAAACTATAACAAAGCCTATGTGATATAATAAAGGAAGTCCTAAGAGGGAAATTATATGAAGAATTAGAAAGGTCAAAGGTAAACAACTTAATGCTACACCTTAGGGACTTGGGAAAACAAGAAAAAGACAAAAAAGGTAGATGGAAAGAAAATCTGAAAGAAATGGACAATTGTCAAGATATATGTGATCTAACAAAATCAAAGCAAAATGAGATAGACAATTTAAACAGACCTATAACAAACACTTTATATCAAAGAGTTATAAAAAAATCTCCCAAGTGGGCTGGAGAGATGGCTTAGCGGTTAAGCACTTGCCTGTGAAGCCTAAGGACCCTGGTTCGAGGCTCGGTTCCCCAGGTCCCACATTAGCCAGATGCACAAGGGGGCGCACGCGTCTGGAGTTCGTTTGCAGTGGCTGGAAGCCCTGGCTCACCCATTCTCTCTCTCTCCCTCTATCTGTCTTTCTCTCCGTCTGTCACTCTCAAATAAATAAATAAATAATGAACAAAAATATTAAAAAAAAAAAATCTCCCAAGTAAAACAAGTCCATGTTCACATGGATTCACTTGTGAATTCTACCAGGCCTTCATATAAAAACTAACATCAGTGCCTCTCAAACTTTTCCATAAAATAGAAAACGAAGGAATACTATTAAACTCTTTTATACAAGCTGACATTACCCTGATACCAAACCAAAGGCACAACAAAAAAATAGAATTACAGTCCAATATCCCACATGAATATAGAAATAAAAATTATCAGCAAAATATTGGCAAACATATAGGAATCCATCAAAAAGATCATTTGCCCTAGGCAGGTAAATTTTAACCCAGAAGTGCAGGAATGGTTAAACATACACAAATTGATATATGTAATAGACCATATAAATTGACAGAAGGACAAACATCTCATGATCATCTCAATAAAGGCAGGAAAGGCATTTCATGAAATATAACATCTCTTCATGATGAAATTCCAAAAGGAAATGAACAAACCTCAACATAATAAAGGATATTTATGATAGTCATGCAGCCAACATTATACTAAATGGGAAAAAAATCTGAAGCATTTCCACTAAAATCAGGAAAAGACAAGAGTTTCCACTTTCTCCACTTCTATTTAACATAATACTGGAAGTCTTAGTTATAGGAAGAAGACAAGAGACACAAATAAAAGGGATAAAATCTAGAAAGGAACAGATCAAATTATCAGTATTTGCAGATAATATGATTCTATATATAAGGGACCCTAAAGACTCTACCAACAAACTATTCAAACTGATAAGCATTTTCAGCAAAGTATCAGGATGCAAATTAACACACAGAAATCAGTAGTGTTCTTATATAGCAACTACAAATGTAACTACTAAAGTTTGTAGGAATAAATGAGTAAGTGAAGGATCTTTACTCTGAAAAATTTAAAACACTCAAAAGAGAAATTTCAGAAGACACTAGGAAGTGGAAAGACATCACATGCTCATAGATTGAAAGAATCAATATTGTGAAAAATGTCAATCTTACCAAAAGCAATATGCACATTTAATGCAATCTCCATCAAAATTCCAATGGCATTCTTCATGCAGAAAGAAAAAACATTCATAAAATTCATTTGGAAGCACCAAAACCCTCAAATAGCCAAAGCAATCTGAAGACCCAAAATAATGCTGGTGGTTTCACCATACCTGACTTTAAGGTATGTTACATAGCCATAGTAGCAAAAACACCATGGTATTGGCACAAAAACAGACCTTTAGATCAATGGATGAGAATAGAGGACCCAAATGTAAACCCAGACAGTTATAGCCATCTGATTTTTGACACAATATGCCAAAAATGCTCACTGGATAAAAGGCAGCTTCCTTAACAAATGGTTCTGGGGAAATTGGTATCTATATGTAGAAGGATGAAAAAAGATCCTTGTCTTTCTCCATGCACAAGAATCAACTGCAAATGGATCAAAGACCTGAAATTCTGAAACTGCTTGAGGAAAATGTAGGGGAAATACTTCAACATATTGGGATAGGCAATGACTTTCTAAAAGTAAACCCAGTTGTTCAAGAAGTAAAACTACTAATCAAAGCAAAGGACACCTTGAAAAGAGCAAAGAGGAAACCAACAGAATGGGAGAAAACCTTTGCCAGCTATACATCTGACAGAGGATTAATATCCAGGATAAACAAAGAACTCAAGAACTAGATAATCAGAGATCAAACAAGCTAATAAATAAAAGGACTATAGAACTGAACAGAGAGTTCTCTAATGAAGAAATACAGATGGCCAATGAACACCTACAACCTTAGCCATCTCCTCAAGCAGAAAACAACCAGATGCATGTCTGATAATATTCCAAGTATGATTGAGCGGTACAAACAGCTTGCATCAAAGGAGAGTAGAGTGTATGAATGTGGATGTGATGTGAGGTTTCACTGTTCCTACTGAACTATCTGCAGTCTCTTTCCCTATTGTATGCACTGCCATGTTCACTTTCCTATTTTCTCGGACCTTACTATTAACCTTCAATGGCTAAATTCTGGAGGGCTAGATAATTCAACTTTGATTTTTTCTTTTATTTTTTTATTATTTCACTAGAAACTTTGTATGGGCACATCATATATTGGTACTATCATTTCCCTCTTCCATGCCCCCATTCCACTGAGGGCCTTCTTTTAGTGGGATTGCTGGTATTCACCATAGAGTCATGAGGCATGAGTTGGAGGAGGAAGGGCAATATCTCTGGATATTCCCTCCCACCCTGTGGATCTTACATTCTTTCTGCCCACTCTTCTGCAAACTCCCCGAGCCTTTACTGTGTGTGCTTTAAGTCTACTTTAGTGCTGACCTTTCAGCAGCTTCTGGATTTCTGCCTCGGTGCATTTTGGGTACCCTCAGAGTCTGTCTCCATCACCCTTGGCCCAGGTTGTCAGGCTGGCCATGGAAGCAGCTCTTGCTCATCTTGCCAATTCCTCTGTGGCTTCAGCTGGGTCCTGGCTGAGTGTGCGGGGTGGTTCATCTGCCAGGGAGTCGACGATCCTTCCTTGTCTCATGGATAGATTCTGGTTGTCCTCATTTCTTGCTGCTTTCTGAAAAAGAAAAATTGATTCTCTACAACAGAGTGAGATCAGAATAGGTGAAAGAGGACAAGCAATATCAATTTAGAGATGTTTTCATGGGTATAACCTCATTTTGGGGAAAAGATTAGTTAGTGGGAACTTCTCACTGGAGAACATTCTCCATAGAATTTTGCCCTGGTTCCCAGTTCCAGTTATGGGTGCCATTCCACTGAGTGGATCTCATAGCCAATCAGAGAGTCATTAGTTCCCCAGAGAGAACTTTTATACTTCCAGACGTGCATTTCTTATTATTCCTGTGAAGAATAGCATTAGAACTTTGATGGGTATTGAATATGTAGATTGCTTTTGGTAATACAGCTATTTTTTTTTTTACTAATTATTCAAATCCATGAGTATGGGGTCTTTCAATCTTCTCCTGCCTACAGTTTCAATCTTGACTGTTTTGAAGTTTTCTTTATGCAAATTATTCACATACTTGGTTAGGCATCTTACAAGGAGTGACAGTTGAGTTCCTGGCTGTCAATTAGACACAATTTTAAATTATCATGGGAAGAATTTTTGGCCATGAATATGAAGAGGTTTTGTACATAAGACCAATTCACATGAGGTGAGCCACCCAAACTGCACGCAGTATCATTGTGTTAGCCAGGGGTATGGGCGGAGGAAAGAGGGGTAAGCTGCTTGAGCCTCACACTCAATCTCTCCTTTCTGTTGTCAATTTGATCAGATTATGGGTCAAATAAAATACATGCTGCTTGAGAGGGTGTTTCCACGGGAGATATATGGAGTTATGAAGGCCTTTCCCTAGAGTGGGAAGCCTTTCCAGTAGTTGACTGTAAAGAATCTTCAGAGCTATGGCTCAGTGATTATATGTTACTTGCTTTGAAAGCCTGTCAGACTCAGTTCAAGTCTCCAGTACCCATAAAAATCACAAAGTGGTACATGTGTCTAGAGTTCAATTTCTCAATTTCAGTAGCAAGAAGTCCTGGAATACCACATTTTTTCCCTCTCTCTCCTCTTTGTCATAATTCTTTTTGACTTTTCAGTAAACAATGTCTAGCTTCCCTTTTGACTCATTGGTTCATGCCTTTTGCCTTTTTTTGGGGGGGGGGCTACTTTAGGATTTGTACATATGCTAATCTGTAGCTGCTCTCCTTCATGGACACGGAAGCCCCATCTTCATCCATCTTCCAACGTGAACTGAAGAAGACCAGTGTCTCTCCAGGATCCCTCCAGTTCTTCAGTGTTGGATCTGGACTGCTGGGAAGTTCAATCTCATGGCCTAAGCATGTACCAGGTTCTCTCGCTAGCTAGTTGGACTGCCCAGGCCACAGCCTGTAAGTGAATCGCATAAATCCCATTCATAATACATATGTGTTTGTACCAGTTCTGTTGCCCTAGAGGACCTGACACATTCATGTAGTTTTTAAAGTCTCTCATGTTTCAAATGATATCATCTGCAAATCACAGCACTCTGACTTCCTTCTTGTATCTTGTTTATATGCTTCTTTTGTCTTAGATCTCTAGCTAAGACTTCCAACACTGTAATATATGAGGTAGGGAGAATAGCACTTGCATTGTTCCTGACTTTATTGGAAATTTTTTTTCCCATTTATTATAATGTTAGCTACAGGTTTGTCATATTTGGGTAAGTTGAAATATGTTCCTTATCACCAGTGTTCCTCAGCACTTTTATGAAGGTATGTTGTTTTGTCAAAAACATTTTTTCTGCTTAAATTGAGATGATTATGTCGTCTCTGACTTTCAGTATATTTGTGAAGTATTATATCCATTACTTTGTGACAGTTGAATCATCCAGTAACTCTGGAATAAAGACACTCTGACTATGATGATATCATGATGTATTCTTGCATCTGTCTGAAAACATGTTATGAATTTTGCATGTATGTTTGTGAAGGAGATTGGCTTCAGAATGTAACTGCTTGTTATAGATCTGTTTAAATTATTAATCACATCTTTGACTTTGTCAAATATATGTATGTATGTATGTATGTATGTATGTATGTATGTATGTATGTATGTATATACATGTATGTATGTATTCTTTCACCAAACCAAAGCTCAAAAATTCTGCTACACAAGCTAGCCAGTGACACCTGAGGTTCTCTGGGTCCTTTTTCTTTGTGCTGGAAATAGACATGAACAACCCAAACCAGCATTTTGACATGGGAACTGGAGCTACAAATTCAGGTCCCCAGGCTTGCATGGCATGTATTTTACCCACTGAACAATCTCCCCAGCCCCTCCTAAGCATTTCTTTTCTTTCTATAGATGTTATTCTCATGTATATCACATCTATGAGTATTAAAACTGATTAATAGTGCTGGAGAGATAGCTTAGCTGTTAAGGCACTTGGCTATAGAGACTAACGGACCTGGGTCTTTAGGCACAAAGTGGTGCTTACATCTGGAATTTATTTGCAGAAACTAGAGGCCCTAGTGCACTCTTTCCCTCTCTGTTGCAAAAAATACCTAAAAACACTTTTTAAAACTGAAAAATAATTATACATGTGTCAGCCTGTTTGAAGAAGTGGAAGAAAGTGGAAAACATTGCTGTATGTCTAGTATTTGCATCTCAACATGACTGATCATGTATCACTTATAGTATGACATTTCATTTTATTTGAACTTCTACCTGACCACCTTTCAAACCCTACTGCAGACTTCCATATACTTACATTCCCTGTATTTATAGTAACGAATTATTACAATATTTTGTTACAGAAGATAATATCATAGATTTATTTCTGTATTTCTTTATTGTGAAAATGTTGTGCAAAATATCACAGGGTTTCCTGGAACTCATTATGTGGTCTGGGTTGGCTTCTATATTCTTGCTTTCTCGATCAGTAAAATAGAAAACTTCAATTATATCAGGTTCTCAACTTTCATATCTACATTTAATGCTGGCCCCCTTTTTTTGATATATATGCCAGGGGGATTTTCAGTGACCATAAATATTGCTCATTGTGGGTTTTTTTTTTTTTTTGCTTTTAATATGGTATTCACATGTAGTTTTTTTTTTTTTCCCCCTTCAGTATTGATTTTCAAGGACACAGTGAGAGAGGGAGAGAGGAGAAGAATATGGATGCATCAGG
Source organism: Jaculus jaculus (assembly GCF_020740685.1). Lineage (NCBI taxonomy): Eukaryota > Metazoa > Chordata > Mammalia > Rodentia > Dipodidae > Jaculus > Jaculus jaculus. Next base: position 97,119,531 of record NC_059112.1, read on the forward strand.
GCCTCTAGCCACTGCAATGAACTCCCAAAGCATGCACCATTTTGCACATCTGGCTTTATGTGAGTACTGGGAAATTGAGCCCAGGTTGTTAGGCATTGCAGGCAAGTGCCTTACCTGCTGATCCATTTCTCCAGCCTCCAATGTAGTTTTTCATACTTGCACTTAAGTATCCCTTGCACAATTACATTTTAATGATTTAAGACAGCCAGGTATAATAGCTCATACTTGTAATTTCAATGCTCAAGAAGCAGAGACAGGTGATTCACTATATATTTGTGTCAGCCTTGTTAACACAGTGAGTTTCAGAGTAAGCTGTTTGTTCAGGTGTATTTTTATGGGGTTGTTAGAGTCATCGCCAGGTTATAGACCTTTAGACAACCATTAACAATATTTGTGGTTTCATCATATCTCCTTATACCAATATTGAAACCTAGCATAGAATAATTTGATAAAGGAATGAATCCTTGTCACTCACAAGGTGGTAGTGAATACACAATTTGTGAACAAAAGAAATGCTGAAAGTCTTTTCAAGATTAGGAAAATGAAAATTATTAAAATAATAAGAATTTGTATCTAACTTGAGCATTAGGAAGGATCCCAATCACAAAGTACACCAGGGAAGGACTTGAAATAACTTAAGAAAAGGCTGATAAATAAATTTAGGTAATAAAGGGTCAACAAAATATGTTTGATTTATCACCAAAGGAGACATTTTAATACATATTTAATGCACTTCATTGGTATGTCAATTATTTCCATCACGTTCAAGCAATTTATAAGTTCCAACCCAGTCAAAATCAAACTACTACAGTTGAAATCTGTCACTGTGAAAGCAAGTGTCCTGAAGTTAAATGAAGTATCCTGAGAATACATTTTCTCTTGCTGCAATTCATCCAGACAACTGAATTTGTCTACAATTAAATATGTGATTGTAGGTAGTCAAATCTATTTTTTCTGACACAGAGATAGTGCAATGGGGAAAGTAACAAGGCACACAGGGGAATTATACACCTGAATACAGCAATAATCACAGTTCTTGATTCCAATCCTTGGGTTTATATTCACTATTCTCAAAGAATTTTTAAATTTTTCCAAAATGAATTTGTGACATGATAACGTACCCCAAACCTTCGCAATGCTACTCTGGAATTTATGTTCTTTAAACATCATCAAGAGAATACAATGAAAATCTAAAGGCCAAAATTACTGCCATCACCCATCATCTCTGTTTTTTCTTACTATTATAAATGGCTTGATACATTAATATTAAAGTGTTTGCAGCTGAGTTGCAGTCTTCAAGTCTTTTTCTTTTTTAACCTAGTAACAATAATTTGCTCAACTAAGACACTACTCATTGGTGTATTCTTGATTGAATACAATTTCATATGTTCCCTACTATATGCAGACTAGTGTTCCAGGTCCTAGCCTTGGACAGCATTCTTGTAGGGAGAGCACTTTGGTGGAAAAAAAATTCATCACGAAAATTAAGTCTATAACTGAGGTGGAGGCCATGCTAGACTACAAAGTGAATTTCAGATCAAAACTGAATAAAGTTGACACAAAGTAAATCCAAGCAAAGATTGATTGATTGTCCTAAGGGATCAACAAAGGATGAACATGACACGAATAGACAGTTTAAAGTACTAAAATCTACTGGATGAGGATAAAAGTGAACATGACATACTGAAGCTGAAATCATCATAATAACAATTCTTTTTTGTTCTTAATAATATGCAAATAGCTTTACATTTTTATATACATACCATCTGCAAACACAGACAAAATAAAGCATGTATGTAAATGTGAGTTTTACAAAATAAATATAATTTCCTGTGGAACAAAGAAGAGCCAACCTTGCTCATATTCTTGATACTCACTCTATGATTCCTTCTTTTCAAAGTCTCACCAAGATTTTAAAACCTAATATCTGTCAATGTAAAATTTTTATTTTATTCATTAGGTTTATTTATATTATAATGAAATGCATTGGGGTTAGGACATTTTCTTATTTTTCTTGGTCCCTCTTCCCACTCACTTTTCCTGTACTCTGGGCTTCCTTCTTTTGGCATCATTCCTCCCCCCACTCTTTTCTTATCTAAAGTATTTTATAACACTTTTTGCGTTCTCTTTTCTTCTTATTTATTTCTCTGGCTCTGTGTGATAGCCTATCTTATCATCTCTAGCTTCATAATTCATAACTATTCCATAAGGTCTACTTTCTTCAATTAAATCTTAAAGCACCTTGGAGCTGGAGAGATGGTTTAGCAATTAAGATGCTTGCCAAAAGACCCAGGTTTGATTCCTCGGGACTCTCTCAAATAAATTTAAAAAATTAAAATAAAAATAAATTTTGTAAAAATAATCTCTTTTTTGGAGAGATGTTTTAGAAAAAAATATAAAGTTATATTGATGACCACACCTATATACTGACATTCAAGATCAGTCCCATATAGTCATTTTTTTATGTTTTCAACTACAGCTGTGAACTAGAATGTAAACATCTACAAGGTTTTTATACAATGAATAACTTTTCCAGAATTAGTAACTTATATCTTTTTTAGTAAATTACCAATTTGAATGTAGTTTGTGTACAATTCTTGAAGAGTCTCACAATACAGTGAAAAGTATAGTTCATCATCATATTTTGAACATGGTTACTTCCTATACATGAATTTCTTAATTTCTAATTCTCTGCAGAACAAATAAATTCTCTAAACATCCTTGATTTTTATAAGAAAAGAAATAAAATATACAGTAATACTGTCTTATAATTTCAATTGGTTTTTATAACTATATTGTCATGTATCCAATTATATTTGACATACAGAACTATTTCTTCTCAAATGGTGTTTTGTTATACATATCACATAATAAGCATTGGTATTTAACAACATACACATTTTTGATTCTTTTGTAATATGACATAAATCAAGTTATTCACAACTAAAATTTTCTATCTTCTGGCACCTATGAAAAGGGCAGCTACAAATATTACAATTGTATTTAAGCCATGTTTATTTACTTCAGTATAAATCGAGAGTTTTGTTCCCTACATCATATAACTGTATCTTAATATTATAAGGAATTGCTAAGCAGTTTTTGCAATCTGCTGTGTCTGTGCATCATCGGTTCTACCGTGTTTGCATATATCTCCTTTGTTTATATAATAATTTTAATTCATTGTCATCTACCTCATGTTTGAAAGAATGCTGTGCTGAGTACAGAATTTTGTACTCAATTTTTGGGTTTCTTTCTCATATGAAAGGCCAAACTCAGTTAATAATGTACTTTATTTTGTCTATTTTTATTTATTTATTTGAGAGTGACAGTCAGAGAAAGAATCAGAGAGAGAGAGAGAGAGAATGGGTGCACCTGGCTTATGTGGGTCCTGGGGAATTGAGCCTCGAACCGGGGTTCTTAGGCTTCACAGGCAAGCGCTTAACCGCTAAGCCATCTCTCCAGCCCAATGTACTTTTGATATTTTATAACATGGTATCCATGATATATGTGTGTGTGTGTGTGTGTGTGTATATATGTATACACACACACACACACAGTTACATACATTATATCCCAGCATTAAGTGAAGTTCACTTATTTTTAAAAAAATATTTTATTTATTTTATTTATTTACTAAAACACAGCCCAAGGCCTCCAGCTACTGCAAAGGAACTCCAGACACAAGTGCCAACTTGTGCATGGCTTCATGAGGATTTGAACCTGGGTCCTTAGGCTTCACAGACAAGTGCCTTACCTGATAAGCCATCTCTTCAGCCCTTCTTTTTTTCTTCATTGCATATTCACATTTGCTATTCTCAAATTTACCTGCATTATGAGAGCCTGTCTAATGAACTGTCCTTCCAAAGTGAGGAGTGCTGCTTATAGACATAGACACATTTCCCATTGGCTATTAAGGGTTATAAAGCCATACATTCTCACCAGATTGCATAACTACAGATCAAATGTAATCAAATTTATCTGAAGTGTTTGAAACATATTTAGCTGTCATGGCTGAAGTCTTCCAGCTGTCAACTTATCAACACTGGCTAAAAGAGATGTACAGGTATGACTTGGAGAAGAAAGCTTCACCATATCCATCACATTCATATCTATAAGAGTTCTTTATTCATGTCGATGAGTTCTATATTCATATCTATATGAGTTCTTTAATGCCAGCAGAAAGCTTTCCCACATTCAAATGGCTTTTATCTATATGACTTCTTTGATGCACAGTGAGTTGTGACTTCCAGCAGAAAGATTTCTTGCATTCAGTACATTTGTATGGATTCTCACCTGTATGCATTCTCTGATGCACAGTAACATAAGATTTCTGGACAAAAGCTTTTCCACATTGATTACATTTATATGGTTTCTCACCTGTATGAGTTCTCTGATGTCTAATGAGTTCTGACTTCCAGAAGAAATCCTTCCCGCATTCATGACATTCGTAAGGATTCTCGCCTGCATGAGTCCTCTTATGTACTGTGAGTTGAGACTTCCTGAAGAAAGCTTTCCCACATTCATCACATTCATATGGCTTCTTGCCTGTATGAGTTCTCTGGTGCACAGTGAGTTCAGACTTCTGGATGAAAGCTTTACCACATTCATTACATTCATATGGCTTTTCACCTGTATGACTTCTCTGATGCCTCATGAGTTCTGACTTCCAGCAGAAAGCTTTCCCACATTCATTACATTTGTATGGCTTCTCACCTGTGTGAGTTATTTGATGCACAGGGCGTTGTGTCTTCCAATGGACAGTTTTCTCACATTCATTACTTTCAGACAGATTCTTACCAGTACAGACTCTTTGAGGCAAACTGAGCTGAGACTTCCGGGAGAAAACTTGTCTACCTTTGTTACCTTTATATAGCTTTTCATCTCTGTGAATTCTCTGACAAAGACTGTGTTTTGACTTCTGGTAGATAGTTTTTCCACATGCATATGTCTCACCATCTGTACAATTTCTCTGAGGCTCAGAGAGGTGTGATTTGTGACAGACAGCTTTCAGGCATTGTTTACATTCATAAGGTTTCATACAGTGGCTCTTCTGTCGAAATTTTAATTCTGTGTAAAATAAAAAAAATTATAACATTTCTTATGCTAACATGGCATCATCTCACAAGTGCTGCCTAATATTCTTAAGGCATTATTTTTTAACAAAAGATATCTCATAATAATTATATTAATAATAATTTCCTCATGTAAATCCTTTTTTTTTTGCACTGAATTTAATCTTGGTACAGATCAATAACCCACACAGATTACTCAGCTACTTGACAGGAGCTATATTTTATACAAATGAATGTAAACTGAACAGTAGATTTCCTACAATCAATCAATTTACTGGAGGTCTGCTCATTATGAAATGTTTCTGTGAAGATAACATTGACTTTCTCTAGGTGTCTTCTACTTTTACATCCTCAAAAATAATTTCTTTCTAATTTTTCTGGAGACAGCCATTCTGCCACAGATGAGACAATCTAATTCATTTTTAATTTTGTTAATTTGTAGTATCATAATCTAGTGAGCATGAAGAAAAGTTTTTATTTGTTGGGCCATTTTCATTTCCTCTGCTCAGCATTTAAACTTCATTTCTCTATTTTTTGACTAGATATTTTGTTCTATTGTTCAATTCATTTGCTAAGATTAGTATAATATTCTACTATAATGACATAAGAAATATTTTTATTTCAAATATTTCTGTTATAACCTTGTTCCTCAGAACAGATTCATGTTGTTTCTTTTTTATATATGTGTGCATATGCAAATGTACACACAATGCATGTGTGGAGCTGACAGATAAGTTTCTGGGTAAGTCCTCACTTCCACTCTGACAAAGTATTCTGTATTTCACTACTGTGATGCCATGCTATCTGTGAAATATTGAGAATTCTCTTTTTTATGCCTCACATTGTGTACTATGCTCACAGGGACTAAAGAGATTTTGTTATGTACTAGGTATCTGATAAGATTCTGGGGATTTGAAATCAAGTTATCAAACATAATCAACAAGCACATTTCACCACTGGGTGATCTCCTCCAGATATCACTGGGTTTCTCAATGATTGTGCAGATAGTTCTTCGGTATATTTCCAGTATTGTTATAACAGCTGTTCACCCTTGACTTCACTCACTGTTATTCTGGGGGAAGGAGAAGAGAGGGAGGAACACCCAAAATATACAAAAGAATATATAAGAGAGAAATTTTTTTAAAAAGCAATGCACAGTAGAATATGAAAGCAAAATGAGAAAAAATAGTAAGAAGACTAAAATTCAAACAGAAAAAAGACACAATATGGAATAAAGTGACAAACAAACTAACAATGAAGGAAAAACAGTTGAAAAATACAAGAAAAAAATCAACATGAAGAAACCCTATGCCCATGCTCACTATTAAATATCCTAGTGGTTGGCAAGAAAAATGGTATTTTAGCTGGAGTTTAATATTCTTCCTCTGTTTTCACTATTACAGTTGGTGGTATATATTGTCTGATGGCTGGGCCCAACAATTATATCAATGAGAGGGCTATAATCTAGTAAGAAACGTGTTTGCATACAAGGAACCACTGGTGAACTCAATGACCTTTTAAGTTGATGGACTAGGCAGAATTCGACTCACTATAAATACCACACGTTTCTCACACTTACAGGCAAAAGCACAAGGCATCTCCTATGGGTATCAGACAGTGAGAAATCAGAGGAAAATACTAGCTCATTTTAGGGTTTTAGGTACCCAAAGAAGAATCATCCATCTGTGTTAAGGAGAAGGATTAGCTTGTAGTTTATTATTGCCTTTTTGCCTATGAGAAAAGAATGGACTATGTCATACTTTTGCCTGTACTGTCAGTTTTTCTTCTCTTTATATGTCCCAACACCTCTCTTTCAGTCCCTAGTACACATCTCTTTCAGATACATAATGTCCTTTCTCACTTTGATTCTTCTCCTGGACATGGAGAACACTTCTAATTTCATATCTTAGCCTGAAATCTCTGATGCTCTCTTTTTTCATTTTCTTATAAATTCTACAGATGACTGAAACTATAACTATTACATACTCTTTTTAGGGTGCTGATTTCCAAGTCTGTATCAGTACTGTTAAGCATGATCAACATCATAGAATTGTACAAAATGCTTTTCTTTTTTAATTGTTTCTTGTTAGGTATTTTAGCACAGTGATGTGAAAGTAACAATTAGCATTAGAATAATAAAAAATATAAATGATGGACAAGGGAGAATTTAGCTACAATAATCTAATATAGTTTCCAAAAATACCTATAGGGGGAATAAAATTTTGGGAAGTCTAAGAGAATATACTTCGATGGCAGACACAAAACCATACAGAGAGATGGAGAAAGCTCTGTGGAAACTACGTAAGTGTCTGATTCACAGGAATAAGAATCAGCAGGACTTGATTAAAGGTTGTCGAATAGAGCTTAACATGACTATTTCTGATGAATTCTCCTCTTAGTGACCTTCTTTCCCCAGTATGTATTCACTTGCCTGGACGTCTCTGAACGGCGCCTCCTGCTACACTCCACGGTGCAAATCCATGCTCCAAGTTGAGGATCAGCTCTGGTTTGGTCATACAGTGCCCTGTGAATGGGAAAGAATGTACAGATTTACCAACATGGTAAGTCATGTGTGCCAATGATGGATGATAGCTTCACTTCAGGAACTGTGCTCTACAGGGGGAAATAAAAACTTTTCTTGGAAAGGGTTTACACTCATATTCACTGACTGGCATATTACCCTTAAGTAATCTGCACGATATATAAAACAGTGATTTTAAAAATACATCAAAAAATACATCAAATGAATAGACGATAATGAGAGAGAGATTAAAGAAATTAAAAAGACAAGTAGTGACATTTCTCACAGGTGGTACAAAGACAGAGTGGCCATATAAACGAACAAGCCAGAAAGATTGTCAGGTAAGAGCTCATCTAAAGAGGCGATGCAGATAAATTGATCGGGCAGAGAAAGATATTGTACAACTATTTAAAAATTAGAAAATTAAGAAATTAAAAAGAATATAATGAAGGATGGGAACTACTGATCACAAAAGCTGCCATTAAGAAAGCAAACACTGGGCTAGAGGGATTGCTTAGTGGTTAAGTTGTTTGCCTGCAAAACCAGAGGACCCAGGTTTGATTCCCCAGGACTCAAGTTAGCCAGATGCAAAAGGGGGCGCAAGCATCTGAAGTTCATTTGCACTGACTGGAGGACCTGGAGCACCCATTCTCTCTCTCTCTCCCCCTCCATCTCTATTTCTCTACAAAATAAATAAATAAACATAAAATAAAAGAAAGAAAGCAAACACTTATAATAACCATGCACCAAGGTAAAACAAACGAAATAAAAACAAAACATAGCTTTCTCAAAGAATTTTCTATTGTTGAAAAGTAATTCATATAGGTGATCAATCAGCTCACAAGAACCCTAACAGGTTTGACAAAATATTTCTTCTGTTAAAATATATTCAAACTAGCAAAATGGGGATAAAGCATAGAGAATTCTAATAATTTCAAGAGGAAAGCTCAAAGTCAGTTGCAACAGAACACCATTGTAGGAACTGTCAAATTCTCAGGTATAAACTCACACAGTAGCATTACAGTTATTTGAAAACTACACAGACACACACCAAAACAACAATAACAAAACCCCCAAAACTACAGACCCGGTAACTTTGAGGAATACAGGTCCAAAACTTCTCAATGAAACAAAAAAGAGAAACACCATTTAAAAATAGTACAAACTAGGGTCAGCAGATAAGTGTGGTTCCTGGGTAAGCATGAGCAGGCCTGAGACTGCCCAAGTTCCAGTCTTCAGATCCAAGTAAAACAACTGTTCATGACCACACATACCTGTAACTTTAGTCCTTCAGGTGGCAGACACCCACGAATTCTTGGAGCCTCATAAGCTCTGGAGTTAGTAAAAGGAGACTGACTTAAAAGATCAAGATCAGGCAGAAGACTGTTCCATGCATGGGGCATATGCATGTGCACACACCACACACAAATACATGTTCATAAGCAAACATATAAAGATAAATGGTATAAACTGTACTGCATAGAAGGGATGCAGCATTTGCTACATGGAACTTCACACGTGTAAATCACTGAGTCTACAAGACAAACAACAAAGATCCATTCAGTACCGCAATAGGTACATGAACGCACTTTACAGAAAATTTCTCAACAAATGGCTCAGCAGTTAGACACTTGATTGCAAAGCCTATAGACCTGAGACTGATTCTTCCCAGCACCCATGTATAGCTGAACACAAATGTTATAGGTATCTCTGATCTTAAGGGATTTTACTGCAATGTAAGATGGAGTGAAGATAATCTAGAATAATGGCCACCAAGTCTGGTGCACACACCTCTCTCTCTCTCTCTCACACACACACACACACACACACAGACATTAATTTAAAGACAAAGAAAATTTCTCAAGATATTGGCAAAGGACTATACCACCACATAAAAATGTTATATACAACAGACAGCCTCCAGCTTAATGAATGGGAAACACTGATATAGTTTTCTGTAAGATCTAGAACATAACAAAGATTACTCTCTAATAACATAAAATATAATATAGTAATATATTATAATATAATATAGTAATATATTACTTCTATAATACATTATTGAAACCCTAGGGATGAAAAATAGATTAGTGGTAGAGCATTTGTCCAGTACGCATGAAGCCCTAGGCTCCATTCAAAGCCCTAAGAAAAGTAAAAGGATGGAGTCTTAATCTAAGACATAAGATAAAGGCAAAGTACATCCAAGACACAAAGGGTACTAGAAGAGTGTCCATGTTCATGAGCTGGAGGGATAGCTTAGTGGTTAAGGCATTTGCCTGCAAAGCCAAAGGACTCAGTTTGATTTCCAGGACCCACATTACCCAGATGCACAAGCGGGCGCATGCATCTGGAGTTCATTTGCAGTGGCTGGAGGCCCTGGCGTGCCCATTCTCTCTCTCTCTCCCTCCCTCTTTCTCTGTCAAATAAATAAAAATTTTAAAAAAAGTATCCTTGTTCATAAGCCAAAGATAAAGAAAAGAAGATTCTAAAAAAATAGAAATAGAGACAGGTGTGGTGGCACATTCCTTTACCCCCAGCAGCTGGGAGCATGACATGGGAAAATCACTGTAAGTTTGAGGGCAACCTGGGCTATGAAATGAGTTCTCGGATAAACTAGCCTAGAATGAGACCTTACCTTAAAAAACAACTACCTGAAAGGATAACATGAACAGAACTTGAGAGTATTATATGAAGTAGGAGAACTATTTATTCAGGTTTTAAAATGGCTATCACCATCTTAAAGCAAAGCAACTCTACTGACCTCCAAGAGGCCTTCACTACAGTCCCATCAATGAAGTCAAGAACCATATTAACAGTTACCTAGTACTGTGATACAGGCAATGCATTATCAACAGCCTCTAAACAGACTGCCATAAACCCAATTAAAATTCCAACCAGGAATTTGTAGATAACAGATAAAAACTGACTGAGGTTTTGATATTTTGGCAGCACAACTCATTATATTAGCTTTAGTTTTCTAAGTAACCCCAATAAATTCATTTATTCACCAAGCTGATACTAATGGATTTTTTTTTTCCCCTCTGGGCTATTAAATCCTTTCATACTTATAGTGAACAGATGTTTCTTCATTTGTCCCCAGGAAAGTCATAGAACATAAGTGAAACATGACAGCACAAAAAGAAAAAAATTCTGCCAGTTCTAATACTTACAACTTGAAGCTGGCAAGAGAAGTAGAGAATAAAACAATAAAACAGGTAATTAGAATATGGAAAAGGAGCCAGGTATGGTGACACACGCCCTTAATCCCAGCACTCAGGAGGCAGAGGTAGGCAGATCACCATGAGTTTTGAGGGTAGTTAGAACCAGGTACCCAACTAAATATATATCTCTTCTACAAATGGCCTGCATTAATGGGGAGGGGTGATGACATCAAAATACAAGAGACTAGTTGGAAAGAAGGAATTCAGCAGTGGGGTACTTGGGAGGGAGAGAAGGAAGGGTGGTAAAAGAAGTCTGATCATATTATATTGCTTCTATGTACAGAGGTTGTCAATAAAAGTTTTAAAATGAATTAGCTGGTGCGTTGGGAAGGAATAATTTCTTTTTTTTTTCTTTTTTTTGATTTGAGAGCGACAGACACAGAGAGAAAGACATAGAGGGAGAGAGAGAGAATGGGCGCGCCAGGGCTTCCAGCCTCTGCAAACGAACTCCAGACGCGTGCGCCCCCTTGTGCATCTGGCTAACGTGGGACCTGGGGAACTGAGCCTCGAACCGGGGTCCTTAGGCTTCACAGGCAAGCACTTAACCGCTAAGCCATCTCTCCAGCCCAGGAATAATTTCTTATGTTTTATAGTACAGTAGGACGTAGCCATCTGAAAACAATTAAATTAGTATTTCTAAATAACTATAAAAGTTTTCAAGCAATCCCCATAAATGTAATCCCTGAGCTCACAGGCTTACCAACTACCTTCATGTGGTCACTACACATATGTGTACAGCAAAGCCACAGTGGTCTATATACTATGTCCCATCACGGTGTGCCAATTTAAAAGTACAATATCAAAATAATAATAAAAGTTAGGAATTATATTTACACTTTCCAACTGAAAGGAGAGTAAACGCTAATCAGAGTCCCGGGGGAAGTAGACTCACCCAAGAACAGCAGGCTGCTGTAATTCTCCAGCATCACATCCCTGTAGAGGGTTCGCTGGGCAGCGTCCAGCCTCTGCCACTCTTGCCGGGTGAAATCCACAGCTACGTCTTCAAACGACACCAACACCTATAATGAGATATTTCTCATCAACCCAAGACCACAAGAGCAGGGCTAGAAAACAGCAGTTCACTATTCTATGTATATCTAAAAAAAAAAAAAAAAATAGTACAGTTGATTCATACGCTGTATCTTGGGAGAAAAGTCAAGACAAATAGCTTATCTGTGTCTTACTGTAGAAATTCAAAAAATATACGATTAGAGAATTTTTATGGGATTAAAATGGAAGGGAAAGGCGTATGTTTGGGCTGGTCACATAACATGTACTAGGACACTGAGGCTCTGAGTTCAATTTCCAACAATGATAGCGGAAGAGGAGCTGTTCTTCAGATGTGTACCATTATCCCATGTGGAGTCTGACAAATCAATGCAGAGGTCATAAAAAATGTGGCAAACTAAAAGGATTCTGACACAGTCATCCAATATTAATTCAGAATCAAATATGCAATAAATAATGAAACTAATAAATGTCTGGCCCCACTCTCCCTTGTTTCATCAGGTAACGTCACTGCAGCCTATGTTGGGAACACATGTGGACATTTCACTGTGCATGTCATCAGGCCTGTAACTTCTGCCTCCAAGGAAGTGGGTGGGGGTGGGGACCAACACAAAAGCTGCCCTCTGACCTCCACGCCTCATAGGAGGTGGACAGATGAGGACCACCACAAAAGTCTGCGTGTCTGTACAATAGCTTTTTAGTTTCATGAGGTCCTAGAGGTTGAGTACTGACCTAATTTCCTGTGTTACTGAGGTTGTATTCAGGAAGTCTTTCCCTATGCCTATATAGTAGAGTGTTCTCTCTGCTTTTTCTTCTCGTTGTTTTAGAGTTTCAGGTCTTACATGGAGGTCCTTAATCCATTTATTTTTTGTTGTTGTTGTTCATTTTTATTTATTTATTTATTTGACAGTGACACAGAGAGAGAAAGAGGTAGATAGAGAGAAAGAATGGGTGCACCAGGGTCTCCGGCCACTGCAAACTCCAGATGCGTGCGCCCCCCTTGTGCATCTGGCTAACATGGGTCCTGGGGAATCGAGCCTCAAACCGGGGTCCTTAGGCTTCACAGGCAAGTGCTTAACCACTAAGGGTCTCTCCAGCCCCCTTAATCCATGTAAAGTTGACTGTTGTGCAGGGTGAGAGAAGCAGCAGCTTGGCCTGATAGCACTTGCCTTTAATCCTAGCACTAAGGAAGTTGGTCCAGAGAATGAGTTGCAGGTCAGTTTTGCCTTTGCTCTCCACGACCGTCAGTGCACAACTGTGGACTTGCCAGTCGAACACTTCCATATGGCTCTTACCACTCTGAGACCCTACTGTATCCATGGCATTGAAGTTTCCACACTAACAGACTGCAGGTCCCATTTTTAAAGCTCTGTACGGAGACAAGACCGATGACACAGTTCTTTGAGGATGCTGGCACCTGCCACCCTTTACCTTTAGTAGGCAAGAATGATATCAGTGCCATGAGTGGAGTTAATCATTTTGCACTTGGAGTTTCTATGTTTCAGTATTATCTCCTGATCCTCTTCCCCATGTCTTTGGCCTCTGAAACCATAGTGCTAGACACACAGGAAAGAGTCCTGAAACTTACTTTTCCACACCTCCATACAGCTTCTGAGACAGTTCCTGTCCTGGACCCATGTAACCTAATGGCTGGGGAGATCATAAATCCTAGGGGGCTGGGTGGGGGAAACCTACTATTGTTGTTTGTCTAGGTATCTATCTATCTATCTATCTATCTATCTATCTATCCATCCATCCATCCATCATCTATTTATTCTGCCTACCAATGTGCCCTCTAAATACTTTTTGCTTATGCAAATATATTAATGCTACTCTCGTTTTTGATTCAAGAAGCTTCTCTTTTCAAATGGTGGTGACTATTAGGGACATTCAAATCTCATTAAGATGCTAAGGAGTGACAGTGGGGTGTTCAGTGCTGAGAGACCTCTTTGTCACATCTTCCAGTGCTTAGGGACTATAGCAAAAGAGGTGGCTGGAAGAGTATAAAAGTCAAAGAAAGGGGAAAAGTGCTTTGGAATACTGTTGCCCAGACACAAAATGGCCATTGTGTTCATAACCTCACAGTAGCTAATGTTACCTTCAAAATAACCTGCAGAATATGAGCAGGAAGACCATGGTGACATCAAAACTAGAAGAACCCATTGGAAAGAAGGAAGGGTTCAATGAAGAGGAGATGGGGCAAGAGGGACAAAGGGCTGGGAGATTATAATCAGGATACGTTTTGAATAAGTATGTCAATGTAAAGTTAAAAAAACAAAAGAAAGCCAGAAACATAAATTATCAGAGACTGCCATGAAAAAATTACACTATTAGAGAACAGGAATTTTGGAACTTAATCAATACAAATTATTGAACTTGAAAATCCAACAATCAGATCCAAAGTTCCACAGCGAGGCAGGACTCGCTGGTATCAGGCCTGGTGGTACTTGAAAGGTTCGCTCTCTAGAGGAGAGAAAGTTTAGGAGCATCAGTAGCTTCCCACTGTCCCAGCAGGCACTGGGCTGGTCCTCCTCGGTGGTGTGAAGCCACCTCCACTTCCCACACTTCCCGAGGAGGCAGCTCCTCTTTTTTTCCAGAGTTCTTGACCTTGACCCTCACTACCAGGTATACAGGCACACAGTGCCTGGCTATGAGGGGAGATTTGAGCCAAGGGACAGGCTCCCTTCTGTGAAGTGAAGTTCCCTGGACATGCTGCATCTGCCTCAGACAAGGCTGCATGGACTGACAGATCTCCTATAGAGATGTAATGCTGCAGGACCACAGACAAATTACCTTGAGCTACCCTATCATTAGCCCCTCATTAGCCCTTTATTGCCTTCCTCCGTGTCTGACCGAACATCCACATGACTATCAGTTGATCAGATATGACCTTTTCAGAATGTACTAACAGACCACCAGCTTCTGCCAACCCAAGGGCTAAGAATTTTATCAGACAGCATCTGAAGTCTATGGTGGAGACTTCCCTGCTTTACTGGAACCTCCCTCCCTGATGGTCAGCCAGTGCAGTGGAAGTGTCTACATTTGACTTTCTTTGGTTCTGTAAGTAAAAACCTTCATAAAATTGTCAGCACATTGGACCATGGAATTGGAGTGACCTAAATCTATGTTCCTGGGCCATGATCACTCCTACTTGGCTCCAGCATAACCTTTTATCCTCTTTGAGGTGAGAGCTGCATATTTTGTGTGGACAGATCTTAACAGGGCACCGAGGACAGGCAGAAGTAGGTGGAAGGAGATGGCGAGGGGAGAACCCTATGCACACAGCTGCTCCTGGAATCCTGCATCTTTAGTCCCAGCTGGAAAAAGTCCCCTCTCATACACATGCACAAATGGCTCAGAGAGGGAAAACGCCTAATCAGAGTCACCCAGCCCCGAAAGAAAAGGCTTCATGAGCAACGGTAGTGAGAAACACAGAGATTCCAGACCCAGAAAGGGAGACAAAACGCGGCCACACTCACATGTCTGAACGAGTACAGTCAAAGAGAGTCATAGAGATTCAGAGACAGGTTATAGAACCCCAGGTAAACAGCCTAAGTCACAAAACTCTACAGGCGGCCTGTGACCTTGAGTCCTGGCTGTTCCTGCCCGGGTAATAGCAGGGAGGGACTGTAAGAGCGTTCAGGAAACATAGAGAGTGGACTGGCTGCCCTGGGGAAGTGGGTGCCCGTGATCACTCAGGCTGACAAAAGTCCCTTCCATTCAGAGGCTGACAGGGTACCCGGCAAAGTCAACTTCTCCAACCACCACACACTACCGTTGCAGTCACCATCTCCTTCCACCCCAAGACCAGACACAAAGTCCCTACCCCAAAGTCAAAGATATGAGGTACAATGACCTGTGCATCTGGATCAACAATACCACAGCCTCCAACACCATGACGCCAACCTTTCTAGACCTCTATCTGATGGCTAAAACATGACCCTGGACCCATGACAACCTGGCCAGGGCACTGGAAGAGTAGCTTCCTGATAATCAGTGGAAGGCAGGGCCACAAGAGACAAAGTTCAGGACACAAAGAGATGGAGTTCTGGGTGGATGGGAGATAGACTGGAACCTCATGACTCGTGAACAGATATAAGATCATGTAGGCGTCCAAGTACACAGGCACCAGGTTGCAATATCCTGGAAATCAGATGTGATGCTTCCAGGAGGTAGCAGAGGGGTCAGGGGATCTTGGCGGACGGAACCCAGGAGTCCAGCAGAACAGACAATGCGGAGCCAGTGGACAGTGTTACACGGCTATGTGGGGCTACCACTTTCATCTATGGTTTAGGAAGCCAAGCATGAGCTCATCATACCTAGATCCTGTGGCATACTGTCCTCCCTTGATTACCCTACAGCAATTTTTCACAAGGAATTCCAATTTCAAGGTTACATCTGGAAAATTAACAAGGGCACACCTATAAGTTTCCCCTCCCATGACCTCTTAATTTTTCCCTGTGGTAGTTTTACATGTAAAAGCCCCACAGCCTCTGTTTGTTTATTTATTTATTTAAGTTTTCTACTTAAGACTCCAGCAAGCAAAGCTCTGCTGCAAGAGGTGGTTACTGGAGGCAGATCCTGAGTCCCATCCTAAGGTATGTTGTGAGCCAAACTGAACTCTCTGTGCTGTGACTGTATGAGGAAGTAAGCCAGCTTCCTTTGCCATAATGAACCTTCCCGTGGAATCTGTAAGCCTTAAATAAATAAGCTGCTTTTGGCTGGGTGCTTTATCTCAGCAATAAGACAGTAACTGCAACATTCCCATTTCTATCTTCCTCACACTTTCAGATTTCCTCAAACCTTTCTCTTTCCTGAGAACTGATCTTCAGCAAACAGATCCTCTCCAAATCATCTCTTCCTTCAGAACCCTTGCCCTGAAATCTCTTCCCTCAGACCCTCACTCCGTCTCTCACTTCCTCCCTCACACCATGGCTTTTTCCTTCACATCTATAAGGCCTGTCTTCCTCACACAGATCCTCCTTCCACAAACCCATTGGTCCTTCATCCAATCCATCCTCAGAGACTGAGAAGTGAAGACCTATGCATCTGGATCAATACCACGGCCCCCAACACCATGCTGTGAGACCACCGGGGACTTACCCCTCTCCCAGCCTTTTTAGAACCCTGTGTGTTTAGTGAAGACACAGCTTTCTGGAACTGTGATAATCAAGCCACTGTCCTGTTTGGCCCATGGTGGCAAGCAATGTGGACGGTGGAGGCTGTGCTCACCCACCAAATCCCTAGCCCTTTGCATCAGCTTCCCTCACTGTACTAAGCTCCATATCCCACTGTTCTCCTAGGTTTCAGAGTCCCAGAGGGAGGCCTGCTGGGCTTTAAGGCAGCCCTGGCCTTCCCAAAACTATTTCTTACTCTTGGCATGCTGTCGTTTCCACCACATTGGTCAGCAGGGAGCAAGACTACTCCAGTCTCTTAAAACAAAACAAACACACAAAACAACAACAACAACTGAGTCAAAGGCAGGAACCGGCTTTTCTGATGGCAACAGAGAAGTGACTGGGAATGAAGTTAAGGCACACGCCATGCCAGGAGGTGCTCCACCGCTGAGATTTTGCAACTGGTGGTTGTTTATTTGAGAGCAAGTTTCACTCGTTACCCAGTCTGGCCTTGAACTTTTTCCAGATCAGGATGGTCTGGAACTTGTGGACCTCCTTCCTCCTCAGGCTCCTGACAAATGTGCACACAGGTGCCTCTTTGGAAGGGAACGAAACTCAGGTCTTGTTTCACCTTAACCAGGAACATCCAGAGAGAGAAGGAAGGAGGCAGGAAAGGGTTCCACCTCTGGGCACAGCCCTGATATCCTGCATCTAGTGTTAAAGGTCCACCTGGGTGAGGCCTCATGCAGCAAAACAACCTTCCCAAACTAGGGCTCCCAACTGATTTTCATTTGTCTTATAGATAGGCCACAGAGAGACACAGACAGGTGGGAGGAACAAAAAGGGGCAGGTAACTTGAAGTTGGTGGCTCGTGTGAATAAATCTCAGTGCTTGGACCGGGTGTGGTGGTGCACGCCTTCAATCCCAGCACTTGGGAGGCAGAGGTAGGAGGATCATTGTGCGTTCGAGGCCACCCTGAGATTACATAGTGAATTCCAGGTCAGCCTGGGCTAGAGTGAGACCCTACCCCCAAAACAACAACAACAAAAACATCTCAGTGCTCAGAAAGCAGAGGTCTGAAGACTTCTCCCAGCCTGAGGCAGACCTGGGCTACACAGTGAGTTCCAGGTCCATTTTGACTATAGAGTGAGACACTGCCTGAAAAAAATAAAAAGAAAGAAAAGGATGGAGGGACAGATATACAGACACACAGGACACCCAGGGTACTGGGGGAGTTCATATGTCCCCTGGAGGCAGGATTAGGACCTGTGCCCCACTCCTCTGCCCTGAATATCCAAAGTCTCCCTGCCTCCTTTGACCTCTGCCATTCAGAGAAAAGGACTGAACCCCCACAGCAGTTCTGTCTCCATGCAAAGACATGAAAGCCCCAAGTTTTAGGCCTGTACATCGGGAAGAAGACTGGAAGAGAATGCCCCTGAATGGTGTCCCAAACCAGCTGGGTGTTTCCCACCAGCCAGGCCCTCCCAGGTTTGGGATAGGACTAAAGAGAGCCGGGAATCAATCTAACCTTAAACCCCAGTGCCTAGCCTTGAGGTCTAACTGTGGCCTACTGATCTACTTCTCTAGGTCTTGGATGATCTCCACACATGTCTCCAGTACTTTTCCCTGCCTGATTATCTGATTCC
Source organism: Jaculus jaculus (assembly GCF_020740685.1). Classification (NCBI taxonomy): domain Eukaryota; kingdom Metazoa; phylum Chordata; class Mammalia; order Rodentia; family Dipodidae; genus Jaculus; species Jaculus jaculus. The sequence goes on from NC_059112.1 coordinate 97,138,116, forward strand.
ATAGGATCTACCTTGTGCTCTGAGGGCTCTTCTGGGACAGACATTCAACACCCAACCACTGCCTGGCCAGATCAAAGTGAATCCCAATGTAATACACACACACACACACACACACACACACAAACACACACAAACACACACACACTTTGCTGAGAGGGACTGTGCCTATATAAAGTCACCCAATAAAGAAATGCATGGTATCTGGATTCCAATCTATGTGTTAGCGACACTAGGCCCTCCAGGAAATGCATCTTGGGGAACAGGTAGTAATGAGAGACCCAGATACACTATGGAAACATGAACCAATGACTACAGAGAAGAAGGAAAAGGGGATGGGGTTCATGCATATGCATAGTGTCCCACAGTCAGATTGTCACAGAGATCCAAAGAAAGAGAAATCAGTGATTACTAGACAAGTGGACCTGCAGATCCTAAGACTCAAGCAGAACTGGGAGGTGTGATGGAACCAAGAAAGCGTGGGCGCTGAATCCCTGGGGTCGGACAGAATGGTTCTAGAAAACCCCAGGGTGTTTTAGGGATGACCCACCCAGGAGCAGTCCGGACTGCAAGGGGCCCCTCATCCACGCGGCTCACACACGTCCCTTCAACTCAGGCAGAAGCAGGGCCCCTGGCCAAACCATCCTTCCCAGCTGTTCCATGACTCCGCGAACCCAGGATATGTGGACCAGGTCCCGCAGCCCTGCGCACCCTGTCGGGAAGCACACCACAGAAGGCTCCTGGGAAAGCGTCCGTCGGTGTGTGTCCCCTCGGAGGCCAGCTGCCCCCTCCCCGCGCACTGGGGCCCGGGGCTCCCCGCTGGCAGAGGCTGCAGGCACGCCGGCGGCCCGCGGGCCTGGGCGCACGCGTGGTGCAGAGGCGGGGGGCGGCAGCTCCCATCCCGCGGCTCAAAGCCAGCCCAGGGCCGCCCCGCGAGCGGGGCCGAAGTCGGGGGACAGGACGCCCGCGGTCTCGCAGCGGCCCAAATCCCGGGCTCCGGCCTGGGGGTGGGGGTGGGGGTGGGGGTTCTCTGGAGCAGGAAATGGGGACCTGCGGCCGCCACGGCCATCTTCCGCCCGCAGATTTCCTGCCCGAGCTCGGAACGTCACACTCACCATTTCCGGAGTGCAAAAAGATCCAGCGTCTTCCTTTGGCTTCATCCTACAGCCGCACAGTACGGGACCCAAAAACTCCGGAGAAGGGAGCGATCCCGGCGGCAGATCCAAGGCGCAGGGACGCAGTCTGCAGGGAGGGACGGGATCCCACCGGGAAAGCCCGCCCCCTGCCCTGTCTGTGTGCTGATTGGACAATGCTCTCCAAGCCCCGCCTCCTCAGGCCCTGACTGGCAGCAGATGGCAGGAAACTCTGGGCCAATGAAGGCAAACACCACAAATTCTCACGGCTATAATCCTCAGTTCAAAGCCAACCTGGGCTATATGAGACCCTGGCTCAAAAAACTAAAACAGTATAAAAATAGATACTGTTAGCCAGGTGTGGCACTTGGGAGGCAGAGGATCGCCACGAGTTCAAGGCCACCCTGAGACTACATAGTGAATTCCAGGTCAGCCTGGACTAGAGTGAGACCCTACCTCGAAACACCCTCCCCCCGAAAATAAATAAATAAATAAATAAATAAATAAATAAATAAATAAATAAATAAATACTTTTTTTTTAAATAAAAAAATTCTTCATTGCTGTTATTTTAAGGCAAATCTTCCAGTGGGAGATCCTGGCCTCAGTGCAAAATTTACACTTGACCAGGTTTATTTGCTATTTTACACCATACCCTTGTCCCTTGTGAGAAGTCATCTCCAGCCCCATCAAGACTTACTATCTCAAAAACTTGAGATGCAGATCAATGAACCATTTTCACAAGTCTTCCAGACGATTGCATCTCACTCATGTGTCTTTGAACGCAAACACGGTCAAACCCCAAGTTATAGTGATGCACATGACCCCCTCTGGGTAATGGTTTGTTCTGCTTCCTTGGATGGTCCAGGAGAACCTAGCTCAGTTCAGAACTGCTCAGATTAGGACTGGGAATGTCACGAATACCTGCTGGTACATCAAGGTTCCTAAGAACTTTTTCTAGGGCGAGGGTTAGGTTTTGGGGGAGGGTTAGGCCTTGGGTTAGGGTTAGTATTAGGGTAAGAGTTTGGTTTAGATTTAGGGTTAGGGTTAGGCCTATGGCTATGGTTAGGGTTAAACCTAGCCCCAGGGTTAGAGTTTCAGTTAAAAGTATTGGTTTTCTTTTCTTTTCTTTTCTTTTTTTTTTTTTTTTTTTGAGTTAGAAGTATTAGAAGCTTTAGGGTTAGGTTTAGGTTTATGATCAGGTTTACAATCAGGGTTATTCTAGGCTTGGTGCTAGGGCTAGAGAAAGGATTATGGTTAGCGTTAGGACAGGTGCTAGGGACAGCATAACAGCCAGGGTTACCATTATTTAATGTATTGTTAGTTATTGTTATTTAATTTACTATTCCAAATCAAGATGACTTTAGCAGTATGAGCTAATATATTATGTGTTTTAGTTCCATTTTACAATGGCAGTATGTTACAATATATGAAGTATATTACCACAATATGTGTTGCTTTACTACTATGAAAATGAAACTTTCAGCTCATTGTATTCCAACGCTAGGGTTAAGGTTACTGATATGATGGGCTACGACTCAGTTTAGGGCTAGCTTTTGGGTTTGAGCTAGGGTTAGGGTCAGATTAAGAGTTAAGGTTAATTTTAGGGTTAGAGTCAGTGCTAGGGTTAGGTGTAGGGTACTCAGTTTAGGGCTAGCTTTAGTGTAGGTTTAGCCCTATAATTAGAGTTATTGTTAGAGTTAGGAAAGGTTGCTTTGGGGTAGTGGTAGGTTTATGGTTAGGGTTAGGTTACACTTGGGGTAAGAGTTCGATATTTGGGTAAGGGTTAGTGTTAGGGCTAGGGTAAGAGTTAGGTTTAGTGGTAGGGTTAGGGTTGGAGTTAATGCTAGATATAAGGTTAGGGTTAGTACTAGAGTTTGGACCAGGGTTGGGATTAGTAATATATGCATACAAGCTCAAAGAGCTACACTCATAAGGATCTTTCCAAAATGCTTACATCCATTCTAGCTCCTAAAGCTATGGAAACTAGGTATATTACCTAAAGTATAGTCATGAGGCTCTTAGAATGTTACATTTAAACTAGATTATAGAACCACAGTGAGTTAAAAGTTTTAGTCTACTCTTCATCCCAATGTACAGTGTCAAGGCAATTTCATACATTGTACCTCATAGTGGAATTATGGAAAGGAACTGAAACACATGACATACTTATCAGCTCATATTGCTAAAGTATCTTTATTTGGCATAACACAGCGATGTTTTTCTACTCAGGGCAGTCATCTGGAACTACCATTTGAACAAAACTCCATATGCATGCTGCTTGAAAGATCTCTACTCATGAAGGTGTTTCTTTCCAAACTGCTCAGACCCATTCCAGTTCATCAAGCTTTTGTAAACAGTAATTTACATGTTACCTAATGTACAGATGTAAATCTTTTAAAACATTGCATTCTAGATCATAGTCCTATGGTGAATAACACGCATTATTCTATAAATCATACCAATTTTGCCATACTGTCCAAGCAAAACTTACTTATTAAAAATACATTTCACACATTGTAGCTCATACTCCCATAGAGTAATGTAACATGACTACATTACACTCTTACTAATTTATACTATCAAAATGAACTCAGTTTGGGATAACACATTAAATACATTTTAGTGGGACCTTCCATTGTGAACTAGAACTTTAATGAGTCACGTTCATACTAGCACGACGTGCTTCACTAGTCAAGGTGTTCTTCAAATACTGCTTACATCCATTCCAGATTCTAACACTATAGTGAGAACTACAATTCATATGTTACCTGACATACCTAATGTACCTTTCAGAACATTTTATACATGATATCTCATAGTGCTATACCGAACTAGATGTTTTATTCTACTGTACAAACCTAGGAGGTAAAAATGTGAAAGGGAAAATAATTTTGAGTAATACATTTCATATATTATACCTTGTAGTGCCTTGTTAAATGAAACATGAATCCATTACAATTTGGGGGTTGGAAAGATGGCTCAGTGGCTAAAGGGCCTTGCTAGAGGAGTCTGATGGCCTGGGTTTGTTGCCCAATTCCGAATTAAATACAAATACAGAAAATGTATGTGTCTAGCAGTAGAAAGTCCTGTCATGTCCATTTGTTCTCTCTTTCCCTCTCTCTAGTAAATGAATATTTTTTCATGTATTCTAGGTGGATCTGCCATTGTGATAGAAATTGAAAACCCATCAGGTTCACACTAGTTCAAAGTGCTATTGCCATCCACTCTAGTTCATAGCTATGGCTAATTACAAAGCTTCTAAATCACCTAACATACTGACCCACCTGTTAGAACTTCACAAGAGGACTAGCTCACGGTGCTATGATGTACTAGGTGTGGCATTCTACTATTCATAGGTAGAATAGTGTGTATTCACATTCATTCCTTATCCTACTAGGTCATATAGTTGAAGTGAGACACATTTAGTGTAATACATTTCACACATTGTAGCTCATAGTACCATTGTGAAATTGAAATCAATTTAGCTCATACTGCTAAAGTGATCTTCCTTAGGGGTAACACATTAAATATATCCTAGCTGGTATTGTTTTCCAGGACCACAATTTGAAGAGATCCCCATGTTCATACTAACTAAAAGTTCTGTACTTAGCAAGGATTTATTCCAAATTGCTTCCATCCATTCTATCCCATAAAGCTATGGCCAAGTACAATACATGCATTATCTATCATCTAAATGTAAACCATTTTAGATTCTTCCATGTATGTAGCTTACAGCGCAAGAGTGACTTAAAAGTTTTATTCTGTTGTTCCTTGCACTTAATTCATAGCATAAGGTGTCACAGTGAATTAGAACTTGAATTCAACATTATACTCTGATTGGCCATATAAATCTTTGAGAACATTATGCACTTACTAGCTCATAGAGCCAAAGTGAGATAGAAGTTATATTCTGCTCTTCAATTCAATTAGGAAATAGTGGTAAAGTCAAACTTATTTTATGCAATGCATCTCATAAATTACACCTCAAAGTGTCATAGTGAAATAAAACTTGTGTACGTTATACTTTTATGAGTGAGTAGTGATAAAGTGAATTCATTCTAGGATAACACATGTATCTTTTAGCTTGCACTGCCATGAGGAACTACAATTTAACAACCGCACCAAGTGCACACTAGCTCAAACTGCTGCACTCATAGGGCTGTCATTTCAAACTGCTTACATGCATTCTAGCTCATAAAGGTATGGTGAACGCCAATTTGTATATCACCTAATGTACAGATGTAAACCTTTCAGACAGTTAAGTTTGTACTAGCTCGTAGAACTATAGGGAACTAAAACTTGTAGTATTCTATTCATTCAAATTAGTTCATAATGTTAAAAGAAACACATTCTATACATTGTAGCTCACATGATCATTATGAAGTGGATCTCGAATACAGTATTACATACTTTATATACAATTATACCAATTGAAAGATTGTTCTCATCAAGTTTGTCTATTCAAGTAGCTTACATCTATGCCAACAGCTAAAGGTATTGTGAATTATAATTTATATATCACCAAATGAGTAGATGTAAGTCATTTAGAATGTCACAAACATCCTATGTCAGAGTGCCATAGTGAACAAGTTGTATACTAGCCACTCTTACCATGCCATGGCGTCAAACAGAGCTCATTTTGTGGAATGCATTTTATACATTTGTACTTTATAGTGGAATAGTGGATTGGAGCTTGAATAAATAATGCTCTTATCAGAAATGAACTTGATTTGGGATAATGCATTAAATTTCTTAGAGCACTGCTATGATGAACTAGAACTTGAAAAAATAACCAAGTCCATACTATCTCAAAGTTCTACACGCATCAAAGTTTTGGGGATAATACACTTACATATGTTCTAGCTCATAAAACTATGGTAAATTAGAATTCATACATTATTTAATGTACCAATGTAATTCTTTTAGAATGACACATACAAACTAGCTCGTGGTGCTACAACGAATGAAACATTGTGTTCAACTTTGCATTGCAATTAAGTTAAAGTGTTAAGCCAAAACTTATTTTGCATAAAATATTTCCTATATCGCACCTCATATTGCCATTGTGAAATGGGGTTTCAGTACATTCCCTCAGTAGCACATACTGTATAAGTAAACCTGATTATTATTCAATAACTTCACACAATGTGTTCTACTTTTACACTATGACATAATTGGGTTGAATAGTAGAAAATGACCTTTTAGTTCACCATATCAAAAGCTAAGACTAAGATTAGGTTTGTTTAGGGCTAGGGTTAGGATTATTTTTAGGACTAGGGCTACAGCTAGAGTTAGGTTTTTGGGCAGGGTTAGGGATAGGGGCAGGGTGAGTGTTAGGGTTAGCTTTAGGGTTCCAGTTAGTACTAGGCTTATAGTTCAGGTTAGGATTAGGATTAGGGTGAGTAATAGGGTTAAGAGTAGGGTTAGCATAGTGCTAGGATTAGCTTTAGGGGTTGGGTTAGTTTTCAGTTAGGGTTAGGGTCATGGTTTGTGCTAATGAAAATGACCATATACCGCAATATACAGAGTCAACACAATTTCAATAAAAATTCCAGCAACATTCTTCACATAGTTCGAAAACTTAATCTCAAAATTCATATGAAACCACAGAAGATCTTGGATAGGAAAAAAAGTACTCTCAGCATAAAGAATACTTCTAGTGGTATCACCATACCTGTTTTCAAGATATAAGATATACTACAAAGCCATGGTAATAGAAACAGCATGTTACTGACACAAAAATAAATATATAGATCAATGAACTAGAATAGAACATCCAGATATAAGTTCTAGTAACTACATCTACCTGAACCTTGACAGAGGGGCCAAAATGCACACAGGAGAAACATCAGCAAATGGTACTGGAGAAATTAGTCACATGTTGAAGAATGAATCTAGACCTTTTTCTCACACCCTGCACAAAAATCAGCTCCAACGTGATCAAGGACCTCAATATGAGACCTAAAACTCTAAAATGACTAAGAGAAAAATAAGGAGCACATTCCAAGGTACAGGTGTAGGGAAAGACTTTCTGAGTATGATCTCAGCAGCCCTTGAAATTATACAAACCACTCAACCATTAGGATCTCATGAAACTAAAAAGATACTATACTGAGAAACAAACCATTGACAGAGCCAATAGACAACCTACTGGCAAAAATCCTTGCCAGTTATATATCTGACAGATCTTTAATATCTAGTATTTACAAAGAACTTAAAAAATAAGCAATAAAAAAATCAAGAAACCCACTCAAAACACGAAGATGGAAGTGAACAGAAAAATCTCAAAGGAAGATAGGCAAATGGCCAATAGACAAATAGTTGTTCAACATTTTTAGTCATCAGGGAAATACAAGTTAACATGATTGAGATTCCATCTTAATCTAGTCAGTCTTCAAAAATACAAATGACAACAAATGCTGGTCAAGTTGTGGGGCAAGATGAGCCCTTACCCATTGCTGGTGGGAGTGCAAATTTGTACAACTACTATGGAAATCAGCATGGAGACTCCAGAAAAAGATAAAAATATATCTACCATTTGATCCAGCTATACCATTCTTGGGTACATGCTCCAAACATTTCACTCTTTACTACAGAGATACTTGCTCAGCCACGTTTGTCGCTGGTGTATTCACAATATCCAGGAATTGGAATCAGCCCAGATACATAGCGACTGATAATGGATAATAAGATGTGGAACGTATACACAATGGAATTCTACTCAGCAGTAAGGAAAAGTGAGACAATGAATTTCACAGGAAAATGGATGGAGTTGGAAAAAATTATTCTAAGGGAGGTCACACAGGCTCAGAAAGAAAAATGCTACTCGATTTCTCTCTCATATAAGATTCCTTACTTGGATGTATTTGGGTTGACTGTGAACAGTAGTAAGCATTAAGAGTATTGGTATAGATCTAGGATGATACTAGAGCCAAGCATAAAATAGGGAGGTTGAGAGGAGGGGGTACTTGGCAGCCTAGGTGAGGGACAGAATACAGCGGTTGGAAGGGTCTCAAGGGGAGGTTAGGGGGAAGAAAGAGTGGGTGGGGGAGAAAGTAATTACACAAAACTTATGACAGTATAAATCAATATCATAGAAACTTTTCTCCCAAATAGCACTCTATAAAATATAACCCTTAATAAGGGGGAAAGAGATCACTGGGGCAGAAATGCCCTTTAGAAAGTGAAGAACACTTAATTCTCATACCAGGCTTTCTGGCTGGTAAATCCCAATGCCAGAATTGAATTACCAAGAACAGTGAGCTGCTGTTCAGGGAGACCCATAACAATGCAGGCCATGGCCAAAGCTCTTGCTAACCCACCAGAGCTACGTGGTAAGCCCCTATTGCTGAAGACACCACAGGCTGTGGGCCACAGGGCATGGAGAAACCACCCTGGAACTAAGAGGGAAACTGACTCCCTCCTGCCTAGCCCTCAGAGTGTAGTGAGAACTGCTGGGGCATAAAGGTCACCAGCAGCATGAACAAGCAGGAGATCGTGCAGACTATGAAACTAACCGGCCAGGGCAAAGATACACACCTATGTACACAGCCTGCGCAGGATGTTCTTGGGTTGGGTATGAGCCTGCTCAATAAGAGAAAACTCTTATCTGGTATTGGGAACCAAGTCAGAATCCTAAGGATAGGAACTCAGACTCCAGAGAGAAGCTCCCACTCTTTGGCTTAGAAGAGTGGGCATAGACATAAAAAAATCTCTCGGGCTGGGGAGATGGCTTAGCAGTTAAGCGCGTGCCTGTGAAGCCTAAGGACCACAGTTCAAGGCTCAATTCCCCAGGACCCACGTTAGCCAGATGCACATGAGGGCGCATGCGTCTGGAGTTAGTTTGCAGTGGCTGGAAGCCCTGGCACACCCATTCTCCCTCTCCCTCTCTGTCTGTTGCTCTCAAATAAATAAGTAAAAATAAACAAAAAAAAAATCTCTCAAATAAACCGGGAGTGGTGGCCCATGCCTTTAATCCCAGCACTTTGGAGGCAGAGGTAGGAGGATCACTGTGAGTTCGAGGCTACCTTGAGACTACATAGTGAATTCTGGGTCAGCCTGGGCTAGCGTAAGACCCTACCTTAAAAAAAAATCTCTCAAATAAATATGTTTATGACCTTAAGCCAAGCTGTTCTCATTCTTGCTTAGAGAATCCATTTTATTTTTTTGTTCAATTTTATTTATTTATTTGAGAGCAATAGAGAGAGAGAGAGAGAGAGAGAGAATGGGCATGCCCAGGCCTTCAACCACTGCAAATGAACTCCATAAGTGTGTGCCCCTTGTGCATCTGGCTAATGTGGGTCCTGGGGAATCGGGCCTTGAACCGGGGTCCTTAGGCTTCACAGGCAAGCTCTTAACCTCTAAACCATCTCTCCAGCCTCCCCCCCCTTTAAATACAGATGGTGGAGAATACCAGGGAGAACTAAGATCCATCAATATGACAAGAAAAGATAACTGACTGCCTACCATGAGATGAGTGAATACTACCACATCTTCTGAGATGCTGGAGACAGTGCTCAGGAAGTGGAATTTTTAACATGAATTCTATTCTACTAGCCTGACCACAAACTCCAGGGAAATGATTAAAGACACTATGGCCACTCAAAACTCATCAAAGCAGAAATTGAGAGGCTACAGAAAACTCAACGCTAAGTCAGATTTCTATCATGCCCAACAAGGCCCAAGTAACATTGCAGAAGAGGGGCTGCAAAGATTATCAGGAATATCCTAAAGCATAGCACCCCCCCCACCAACAGAGACTGACTGAGGCCTTTGTGACCCCACAGTGAATACCAATAACCACCCTGAGAAGGGACCTCAGTGGAATGGGGGTGGGCAAAGAAAATGTAAAAATATAACCTAATGAGAACATGACCACCATGTGATATGTTCATACAGTAAAGTACATAATTAATTTTAAAAAGATTTAACAAAATAAGTCATCACATTCTTTCTAAAACATCAATAATGAATGGTTCAGTTGTATTGTATGTTCTCACCAGTGCTAGGGATTCTCCAGTGTCATTTGACACATATATATAGCATCACTCATTGTGGTTTTGACTTCATTTCTCAATGACTGGGTTGGGCATGTTTGAAATGTGTAGTTGTCATTATGTATCGCTTTTGTTGAAACATTGGTCAAATTACAGCTCATTTTACTCTTATTGTTTTAGACATTCTTAAGATATTATTTACTTTCAAAATAAAACTTTTTTCTTATTAAAAACAAAACCCTAAAGCAAAACAAAATAAACAAAACTCCTGCCTCTCAATACTGTGATGAATAGGGTATGTGCCCTTTGCTTTTGTGTGTGTGCCTGCTTGTTTTGAAACTGGATATCCCCATGGAGCTGAGGTTGGTAGGGAATTTACAATATAGCCCAGGCTGACCTTGAACTTATGATACTCCTGCCCCTATTTCTCAAATGCTAGGATTACAAGCTGGGGTACATATGCTTGGGAACATTAAGATATTTCCTATGCATCTGTTCACATCTTAGGTCTTATTCTAGATACCACCAATTATAGCATACTAGATGTAATTTGCATCTTGATATTTTTTCACTCAACATTGTTTCTGAAATCACATCCTATAGTTACAGGATTCATATCAAGAGACTTTTTCTGGGCTTTGTTATGGCACATCCCTACACCAGCAATTGCTTTGTGCTTCCACAGCTCTTCCATCTTGATGGGCACGAATCCTGTCCCTGTTTTTTGGGGTGCTATCCATGGCCTTCCTCATGTTGCTTGGAGTGTCTCCTAGGGCTACCTGTTCGCAAATAGAATTGCCTGGCTGCTTTTGAAGTCACATCAGTGTCTGTTCCTACAATGGGCAATAGTTTTAGAAGCTCCACGGGTGGTCTTTGAGTGTGCTTCTAGAGTTGAGTCCCACTATCCTGGGATTTGTACTATTCATATTGATGGTGGAATAACTGGACCAAAGAAGCCCCCAGTATTTTTTAGGCTCTGCCTGATTGCTGGTGCAGATGGCTGACCTGGTTTGTAGTCCCATTGGCAGTGTACAAATGAATAATGACTGTTCTGTGTGAATGAGTTTGATGAATCAGAGCCGTTGTTCACTGCATAAGCTGTCTCCAAGCAGCCCACTTTGCGACAGCCCACAACCTGCAATACGAAATGCCTTGTGTCCTTAGGTGGCAGGATGTCACAGCTGGAAAGCTGACTGGCTGCCAGCAGGACAAACCCATACCACTTTGTTGTACGTTTCTGAGGTCACACTCCCTTTCTGACTTCCTCACAATTGTAACAAGGCAACTGCGAGTCTTGCCAGGGATTCATAGTGTTCACCTTGAACCTGAGTCAGCCAACGGGGCACAACCAGAGCCCACATCTGCTTCTTCTCTCAAGTGTGAGTCCCTTTGCTACATGGGAAGTTGTTTTGGGTATGAAATCCATAGACTTCTAATGACAACCAGTTATATGGAATAATTATCCAAATATGGCCAAGCCAGTGTTGAAAGAGTGCCCGTGCTTCCGAGAGAACAGTTGGTGGAATGAGATCTGCGGGGTGCTGGGAGATCCTGGGATGCTTGGAGGAGGACCATCAAATTCAGTGTACATGATGATGCAGCCATTATTGTGACTGCAATTTTAAGGCAGTGATGAGTGTTGAGTGATGAGTGTTGAAGGTCTCTGCAGCAAATGGAATAGGCTAGGAAAGCTTCCGTGATTCCTTGTTGGTGAGAAAGTTGTAGGTTCTGCTGAAACTCCTGTAGCTTGTTGCCTTCTCTCAGAGTGGAAGGAAATGCATCATTCTAGTTGGATATTAAGAACATTAAGACACAGTTTTTCAGAGCTGGGCATCGTGGCACACGCCTTTAATCCCAGCACTCGGGAGGCAGTGGTAGGAGGATCGCCATGAGTTCAAGGCCACCCTGAGACTATATAGTGAATTCCAGGAGATGGAATAACCAGCAAATAGGAACACAGAAATAAAGTAATTATGTTCACATGCATGATGACAAAATGTATTTGGAGTGCTTGGTGCATTGTCATGAGGCTTATGCTGTGTGTGTGTGTGTGTGTGTGTGTATGCATGTTTGCATGTGTGTATGGGTACACAGTATGTGTGTGGAGGCCAGATGAAGTTAGCACTTTACCTCAATCTCTCTACACCTTATTTATTGGTGCAGGGTCTTTCATTTGAAGCCAGAGCTCAGCACTTCAGGGTTTTTAGCTAGCTACATTGTCTGGTGTTTCATCTCACTACCCTCCACAAGCACTGGGATTACAGCAAGCTGCTTTGCCACCTGGGTACTGGTGACCTGAGCTCTGGTTCACATACTTTCATGGCAAGTGCTCTGAGACCTGATGAACCATCTTCATAGCTCATAGGCTGGTTTTGATGATAAGTATTGTGCTAATGGGCCAGCTAGGCTGACATGCTCAAGGAACCACAATCCCCTGTGTTGCAGTCAGCTTTGCATTGCTGACAGAAAATCCCCCACATGACCAAGAGCAGATTGTGGGAGGAAAGGGTTTTTTTTGGCTTGTAGACTCAAGAGGATGTGCCATGATGGCATGGGAAAACAATGGCATGATCAGAGGGTGGACATCACCTCCTGGCCAACATCAGGTGAACAGCAGTAGCAGAAGAGTGTGCCAAACACTGAAAAGTGGAAGATGGCTATAACACACAAAATCCCACCCCCAACAATACACCACCCCCAGGAAGCTCCAATTCTCAAATTTCCACCAGCTGGGGACCTAGCATTCTGAACATATAACTTTATGGGGGACACCTTAATCACAGCACCACATTCTGCCCCTGCACCCCATAAGCCGATAACCATCCATGATGTGAAATGCAATGTATTCAGTCCAACTTTAAAAGTTCCCATAGTTTTTATAAATCCCAGTGACAGCCAAACATCCCCATAGTTGTAGGCCTTTTAATTGAGCCATAATAATAAATAAAACCATAATGGCATTCAATAATAGACACATTAGTATTGCAAAACATGAAATTGGGCATAACAAGTAAAACTGAGCTGATACAAGATTTAAAACAAACAGAGCAAACATCAAACTCAGTAGCTCAAGTTCGATAACTAGAACCACTGACAAGTCTCAAAGTCTGATAATTCTAACCAGTGATGAACATCTGGAGTTTCAATTCTGCCCTTCCAGCTAGGCTACCCACAGTGCTAGAAAACTTTGTCCTGTGCAGGAAGCTATCTTCGGTAGCCATTTCAAAATCCCGGCATCTTCGCTGGGTCTCCATTGCACCCCATCATCCATCCTCATGGCTCCATTGGGTCTCCATGCAAGTAATCAACAACTCTGCTTCACACTGCCCATGGCCATTTCATAAAAACAAACCATGTTCAAATCCAGTGATTCTCTCTTTCCCACATTTGTTATACTACATAGTAAGAGGTGGGCTACCAATTTATTAATGCAGGGGGGAATAAAGCCAATTTTGAAGAGCAGGAAAACTCCAACATGTTGGCCCTTTCATTTCAAGAACCTGTGTTCTTCCTGCTGTTCAAATGCAGATTAGGTAGCCTTATCTCAATGGTTGTAATTTCTCAAAGAGTTGCCACTGAATAAGCAGTACTTTTGGCCTGAAGATTTTTTTCTTCTGTGCCATTTCCATCTGTTTACACTAACCCATTTCTATGCAGTGAAATCCTGTGAAAGTCCTCAGGACACAGGCATAACAGCAAGACTTTCACACAAACTGCCTTTGTCGCAGTCCAGACAAGCTCTTTCTTCCCCTCATAAGCCAAACCTCATAGTCCATAGTTTTTATAGGAGCCTCTCACAGGGCCTAGTGGTACTGCCAATTCTAATCTTTGTTTGTTTGTTTGCCTTTCGAGGTAGGGTCTCACTCTGGTCCAGGCTGACCTGGAATTAACTATGTAGTCTCAGGGTGGCCTTGAACTCATGGCGATCCTCCTACCTCTGCCTCCCGAGTGCTGGGATTGAAGGCATGCGCTACCACGCCTGGTGTCAATTCTAAGCTTGAAGTTGTGAGATTCCTGTGAGATGGAATATCTGAAGTCTAGAACCAGCACACAACAGGTACTCACAAAATATTAGTTGACTTCTTTCCAACTAACAGTTTCACCTTGTGTAACAGTGGCCACAATTATAAAGCTGGTACCAGTTTTGGTAGTCGAGTGCCAGCTGTACGTGTGTGAGACTTCATCTATGATTTCTCTGCCTGTGTTTTGGAGGATGGAGAGGCTGGGTGTTCTAGTACGGTGTCCCTTGGTGCCACAGAACATGCTGTGAGCCAGGATAGCAAGTAGCCACAGTGGTGTCACAGCATCTCAAAATGTGCACAGAATGGGAGGGAGTAAGTTAAGATATATGCATGTGTGTACATCTATCTATCTATCTACCCACCCACCCACCCAGGTTGAATCCTGGACTGGCAGGGCTTTTGCAATTAAGCACCTTTAACAAGCTGAACCATCTCCCAAGCTCATTTTAAATTTTATTGAACCTTAGCTCACTTACATTTAATTAGAAATGGAACCCATGTATTCTTATATGAAAACAGCATGATTGGATGAGTAGGGCTGCATTTCACTTGAACCGTTGAAAACTTAATGCCAAGTAAAAACTTGTAAAATATATGTGGGAGTCTGAGGACTCAGTACATTCAAAGAACAGAATGTAAATATCCCATCAATAATGTTTTATCATGATTACACGTGAAAATGGCTATGTCTTAGATTTGCTATGGTATGTAAAATACACTATTAAAGGTAATTTCATAGTCTAGTTGGATTCAGGGAAGGGGATGGAGGAAAGGAGGGGGTTAGAAGAGGATTAATCAAAGTTTAAGATGTTAAGAATAGGGCTGGAGAGATGGCTTAGTGGTTAAGCGCTTGCCTGTGAAGCCTAAGGACCCCGGTTCGAGGCTCGGTTCCCCAGGTCCCATGTTAGCCAGATGCACAAGGGGCAAACACGTCTGGAGTTCGTTTGCAGTGGCTGGAAGCCCTGGCGCGCCCGTTCTCTCTCTCTCCCTCTATCTGTCTTTCTCTCTATGTCTGTCGCTCTCAAATAAATAAAATAAAAAATGAACAAAAAAAAATTTTAAAAAAAAGATGTTAAGAATAAGCCAAATGAAAACTTACTTTTTAGCCAGCTAATAATATATATTTAAAAAGATAGTGTCTGTTTGGGCAGAAGCATCCTGTGGAGGTGGATTATATTTTACCCAGAGCCATAAATTATTAGAAAAATTTCAGTACCAGGGGTGGAATACCTTGTAGCAAATTGTTACCAGGGAAGCCACTGATGTCGCCAAAACACTTAGGTTTTGCCAAGGCTCTTGGTTGCTCACCACACCTAGCTGTTAAGATGTTAGTGCTGAAGACACCATAGACTTGGGCTGCAGGTCACTAAAAAGTCAAGTTGGAGCTGAGCCAGAAGCCTCCTCCTTAATGACTAGATGTCAGGATGCTGAAAGACCTATGCAGCCTGTTAGGGGAGAAAAGTCAATGGTCTTAACCATCCATGGACCCTGAAAGCTTTATGGCTGGACAGCCAAACCAAATACCCACTGGAGCAGTGGTACCATCTCTGTGTGGGAGAAAACAACTGCCCTGTGATTGGGCTTGAGGCCTGCTCCATGAGAGGGAATACATGTCTAGCGCTGAAAACCTAATCAAAAGCCTAAGGCTGGTCAAAAGCCTAAGGGAGGTCATAAGCCCCAGAGGGAAACTACTACTGTTGTCTGGCTAAGTGCATAAATTATTCTCACCAAGCTATCTTCGAAATATTTATATTTATGCACATATACTAATGATATTCTCACATTTGGTTAGAGAAGCTTCTCTTTTCAGGTGGTGGTGACCCCTGGCTGATGCAGAACTCACCAAAGTGCTGAGAAGTGACAGTGAGTGTTCAGCAGTAAATAAGACATCTCCATCATACCCTGCAAGGCACAGGGATGATTGCAGAACAGATGGTGGAAAGAACCTGAAGAGGGGAGGACTGCTTATAATATTGTCTTCCCGACACAGTGTGGCCTGGTATTCATGACCTCACAGTATCTGACACGATCTACACAAGACCTAAATAATAGGAGGACAGAATGATGGCATAAGAAT
This sequence comes from Jaculus jaculus, assembly GCF_020740685.1. NCBI lineage: Eukaryota > Metazoa > Chordata > Mammalia > Rodentia > Dipodidae > Jaculus > Jaculus jaculus. Next base: position 97,154,342 of record NC_059112.1, read on the forward strand.
AGAAGAGAGGGTAGTTGGGACAAAGGGATTCTCGGGCTAAGGAGGTTTCTCAGTGGTTAAAGTCACTTGGTTGTGAAGACTGACTGCTTGAGTTTCATTCCTCAGCACCCATGTAAAGGCAGACGCACATAGCAATGCACATGTCTGGAGTTCCCTTATAGCAGCAAGGAGCCCTGGTTCATGCATTTTCTTCCTTCTTCCTTTCTTTCTTCCGTCACTCCTCTCTCCCTCCTCCCCCTCCCTCCCTCTCTCCTTCCCTCCCCTCCTTCCTTCTTTTTCTTTCTTTCTTTCTTTCTTTCTTTCTTTCTTTCTTTCTTTCTTTCTTTCTTTCTTTCTTCCTTCCTTCCTTCCTTCCTTCCTTCCTTCCTTCCTTCCTTCCTTTCTTTCTTTCTTTCTTTCTTTCCTTCCTTCCTCTCTCTCTCTCTCTTTCTTTCTTTCTTTCTTTCCTTCCTTCCTCTCTTTCTTTCTTTCTTTCTTTTGTTCGTTCGTTCGTTCTTTCTTTCTTTGTTTCCCTCTCTCTCTCTCCTAAATAAATAAATAGTATTTTACAAAAAGAAGAGATTAAATAGAGGGGGATTTCAGAGGGGAAAAGGCAAACTAGGGAGATTGTTCAGTGTTTAAAGAGAGGGAAAATGGGAGGTGGGGGAGGGGATTATGAAAATGGTATATTGTCTACATGTGTGGAAGTAGTCAGTAATTTTTTTAAAGACGCATTAGACACTCTGAGTGGTATGCGTCCACTGAAACAGAAGTCCTGACTCACTGGTGATGAGCCTAGCCCTCAGCCACCATGTGTCCACTCATGAGAGTGGCCGTAATTTGTGCCATGGATGAATAAACAAAGCAAATTCTTATGTTAAAAAGTAATTTCAAGCTGGAGAGATGGCTTCGTGGTTAAGGTGCTTGCCTGTGAAGCCCAAGGACCCAGTTTTATTCCTCAGTACCTACATACATCTAGATGCACAACGTGGCTCGTGTGTCTGGAGTTCGTTTGCAGCGGCTCCAGACCCTGGTGTGTCCATACCTCCCCCCCCCCCAACTCCTCCTTTCTCTCTCCTTCTCTCAAATAAATAAAATATTAAAAAAAATTTAAAAACTAATCTTTAGCTAGATTTTTATAAACAAAGCTAACTAGAAATTTAAAAAATATTTTTATTTATTTGAGAAAGAGAGAGAGAATGAGGGAGAGAGAGAGAGAGAGATAATGGGTGTGCCAGGGCCTCTAGCCACTGGAAACCGACTCCAGTTGCATACACTGCCATGTGTATCTACCATATATATCTATCTTACGTGGGATCTGGAGAATCAAACTTGGGTCCTTAGGCTTCACAGGCAAGCACCTTCACCTTAACTGCTAACTTATCTCTCCAGCCCCCTAACTAGAAATTTTAAAACAATGTAACTTCACAGCATCATTGGGTTGGACAGCCCACAGCTAAATCATGAACCCAAGAAGTCTGAGCATGGAATTACCATTCTTTTAAAAAGTTAAAAATTATTTTTGACACATTTATACATGTGTATAATTTATTTTGATTCCACTTCCCCCAATAACCCTCTCTCCTCCAACTCTCATTCTCACTAAAATTGTTCTGCATTTAAGCCCTTTCCTACTTTTATGCCTTTTTTTTTTAAGGCCACTTGCATGATCATGGGCAGGAGGTTATTTACTGGAGAGTGGAAACTTACCCAGGATCTATACCACTATGGGACATGACTCATGACTCCCCCTCACCTAGCAATGATCAGTTGCAACTAGCTAATACTCTGGGAGGTATAGTATCTCATGGACCCCTCTATCAACCATGATGAAATATTGACTGACTCAGTCTTGTGCAGGAAATCACATTTGCTGTGAGTTCAGGCGTATAAAAGACTTGTATCCAGAAAATGATTCTCAGCCCATGTAGCTGCTCTTCATTTCTTTTGACCTTCCCTTTGCAAGTTTCCCTGAGCCTTGGAGGGTACCGTTTGATGCCGTGTTTAGGGCTGAGCACACACTTATTGCTAAATTGATAACTTTGCAAGCTCTGCATCTCTGGGTTAATCTCTTCTCCATAAGAGCGTCTATATTCTGCAAGCAGTACCAATGTCAAGTGGTGTGGCACAGCTGGATGAGAGAGAGGGGCAAGAAGGAGGGTCATACAAGGCCAGGAGATGCAAGGAAGTTACTATTCCTGACGGCTATTTTCTCTCATCTGCCCCTGGAACATGGTGGTAGTCACTGTGTGACTCTGTGAGTTACCTAGAATTACATTCTTTCTCTCTCCCACTTCCTCTATACTGGCTATAAAGCCCAGAGTCTCTAGCCAAGAAGAACTCATGCCTTAAAAAAAAAAAAGGCATGAAAGTAGGAAAAGGCTTAAATGCAGAACATTTTTAGTGAGAATGAGAGTTGGAGGAGAGAGGGTTATTGGGGGAAGTGGAATCAAAAGAACTTTCTACCATAGAAAATCTCTCTCTCTCCCTCTTGTTCTCTATCTCATCTCTATCTATGGTCTTACTAGATAACTCAAGCTGAGCTTAAACTCCTGATCCTTCTATCATTACAAGCCTGCGGCTCCTTCCCTGGCTCTGAGACTTTGAGCTTGGCAGAGGGGGAAAAACAAACAGACAAACAAACAAACACTTCCCCTCTTTTACTTCTTTACCTGTTCATTCAACCCAGAAGTCCTGGTGCTCTTCCAGGAACTGGGATAGTGGAGGACAAAGGAGAGCAAAGCCCTCTCCTCATTTTGCTTTTGTTCGACTGGAAAGGAAAGAAGAGAAATACATGGAACTGTAGGAACTTGGGGAGTCCTGCATGCCAAGGGGAGACAAAGCCAAACAAGGGCGTGGAGATGGTATTGATGAGCTAGAGCTGCTGTAACAAATGCCAGCACAAATTCAGTGGTTGCAAAGGACGTACTGCTTACCATCTTGAAGCTCAGAAACTAGAAGTGCATCAGCAGAGCTGTATTCCTGTGAGGGCCTAGGGGACAGAACGTTCCTTTGCCTTTTCCAGCTTCCAAAGGCCTCCAGTTCCCCTCAGCCTGTGGCCTTGTACCATGCTAAGCTGTTTCTACCTCACATCTCTGACTCGGACTGTGCCTCTTCCTGAGTCTTAGTGATTAAACATGGCCATGTGGATCATTGAAGACGATCTTCTTTTCTTAAAATCCTTAATTTAAGCACACTGGCAGCAGATTCAATTTCCTTTTGCAATCTCCCTTTTATTTTCTTGTGGTGTTGGCATTCAAACCTAGGGCCTTGTAAGGGTAGACAAGTAGTCTACCCACCCCCCCACCTTTACCTTCTGAACTCCTTTTTGCCATGTAAAGTAGCACACAGATTCTATGGGTTAGGACATGGACATCTTGGGTGGGGGGGTACTTTATTCTATTTTTGTTATTTTTTGGCAGCATTCTAGTCAAAACCAGGGCTTTGTGTATTATAGGCAAGTAGTATATCATCGAGGCACATCTTCTGCGTAATATTAAGATTTGAAACCAGATGGCTGGCAAATGACTTATTAGATAGCATTGAATAAAGACCAGAAAGAAACAAGGGCAGATAGTGTATCTCTACCTAGGGGAAAAAATTTTCCAATGAAGTAAGCAGCAGATGAAAGTGCCCTGTGCTGAGAATGTGGCCAGCATGTTTACAGGTCAACAGAGAGGCCAGAGTGGCTGAACAAGAGATCTTGGGACAGAGTAAGGGTAAATACTGAAGTTACAGAGGTACTGTGGGGGTGATGCTTTAAAATTCATTTGAGTGAGAGACAGAGAGAGAGAGAGGGAGTGGTGCCAGGGCCTCCTGTTGCTGCAAATAAGCTCCAGATGTTTGCGTCACTATGGGCTTCTGGCTTTTCATGGTTCCTTGGGAATTGAACCCTGGCTGTCAGGCTTTGCAAACCAGTACTTTTAATCTCTGAGCTATTTCTCCAGCCCAATAATTTTCATCATATATATATTTAGATAGGGTCTCACTCTAGCCCAGGCTGACTTGGAATCACTACCTGCAGTCTCAGGCTGGCCTCACACTCATAGTAATATTTTCCCACCTCTGCCTCCCAGTGTGCTGGGATCAAAGGTGTGTGCCACCACACCCAGCTCAATAATTTTTATATCCTACTATCCTACTGTCACAACACCAAAATACTCTCAACTATCTGAATGGAAAAAAGAAAAACTAAATGGTGAAATCTAAAATGTTTTCAAAACAAACTGGGCACCTTTAATAAAACACCTTAAAAGTAAACCAAAAAGATAAAACAGGCCAAATAAGGAGGATCCCAGACCCAGTTCAGAGTAAACAAATGGTCCATCTACTACATCAAGGGAGATCTAAGCCCCCAAATAAACACACCAATGTAAGGGGATTCAACATTTAAGGGGACATTGAATAGCTGGGCATAAGGGGCATGTTGCAGTCAGGTTTGCATTGCTGGCAAAAATCACCTTGGCTTACAGACTCGAGGGGAAGCTCCATGATGGCAGGGGAAAATGATGACATGAGCTAAGGGTGGACATCACTGGCCAACATAAGATGGACAATAGCAACAGGAGAGTGTGCCAAACACTGGCAAGGGTAGACTGGCTATAATACCCATAAGCCCACCCCCAACAATACACTGCCTCCAGGAGGCCTTAGTTCCCAAATCTCCATCAGCTTGGAACTTAGCATTCAGAACACTTACGTTTATTGGGAAATATCTGAGTCAAACCACCACATTCCACTCTTGGCCCCCATAAACTGATAACCATAAATGATGTAAAATACAATGCATTCATCCAACCTTAAAAGTCATGGTTTTTTATCAGTCCTAATGATGTTCAAACATACCCATAGTCCAAGGTCTTTTAACTGGGCCATAATACCAAAAAACCCATAATGGAATAGAAAAAACATTCACACTACAAAAGATGGCATTGAGCATAGCAAAGAAACATTCAACCAATACAATATTTAAAACAACCAGGGCAAACATCAAACTCTGTAGCTCCATGTCCAACAACTGTAGTTAGTGAAAAGTCTCCAAATCTGATAATTCTAACCAGCAACAAGTCTCTGGAGTTCCAATTCCGCCCAGCTAGGCTACTCACAGTCCTGGAAAACTTCATCTGGGGCTGGCAGCTTTCCTTAGCAGCCATCCTGTGGTGCCGGCATCTCCACTGGGTCTGCACTAAAATCCATGGTTCATCCTCATGGCTCCCTTGGGTCTCCATGCAGGCATCCAGCAAACCTGCTTCACCCTTCTCATGGCCATTTCCAAAACACAAAACCATACTGCAAATTCAATGCATTTCTCTCTTTCCTGAATTTCTTATACTCCACAATACCAGGTAGGGTGCCAATTTGTTATTCGAGTGGGGAATAAAGCATATTTTGAAGAACAGGACCCTCCTTGAGCTTTCAGGCTCCGTCAGAGGACTGCATTCTTTCTGTTGGCCCAATACAGGTCAGCTGGCCCACTCTCAATGGTTATAATCTCTCAATTGCAACTGAGTGAGCAATAGTTTCATCCAAAGATTTCATTTTTTCTGTGCCATGTCCCTTTGCTCACTCTAGTGCATTTTTATGCAATGCAACCCTGCACAACTTCTTAGGACATGGGCATAATATCAAGCCTCTCACACAAACTGCTTCTAGCCCAGTCCAGGTAAAGCTCTTTCTCACTTTCATAAGCAAAACCTCACAGTCCATATTTATTACTGCATTCAAGTCTTTCAACTCTGACCAGAATAGTCCATCAAGCTGTACTTATAGCATGCTAGCCTAGGCCAAGGTTTCAAATCCTTCCACATTCCTCCTGCAAATCAGCTCCAAAAGGCCAAAGCCACACAGTCAGGTGTCTAGCAGCAAATGACACCACTCCTCGGTACAAATTGTGCTGTTGTAGCCAGGTTCGCATTGCTGGCAGAAATCACCAGACCAAGAGAAGCTTTTGGGAAAAATGGTTTATTTTGGCTCACAGACTTGAGAGGAAGCTCCATGATGGCAGGGGGAAATGATGGCATGAGCAGAAGGTGGACACCACTTCCTAGCGCAGATAAGATGGACAATAGCCACAGAAGAGTGTGCCAAACACTGGCAAGGGGAAACTGGCTATAATACCCATAAGCCTACTCCCAACAATACACTGCCTCCAGGAGTCCTTAATTCCCAAATCTCCATCAGCATACCTAAGTTTATGGGGGACACTTGACTCAAACCATCACAGGGCCCATTCTGGTATCTGGCTCAGACAGAGTGAATTCTAAGTGGAAGTGGCTTGTCCTTGGGGGCACACATTTTGTGCACCATAACTGCCAATGATAAAGATAGAGCTCTGCTTCACAGGGGAAAAGAAAGTTTATTTTGGAGCCAAGTCTGAGTGACTATGGCCCAGGAACACAGATTCAGGTTATCCCAAATTCATATTCCAATGTGTTGACAATTTTATGCAGTTCTTATAGTTACGGAACAAAAGTGCCAGATGTTTTGGAGGAGATTCGGAGAAAGAGGGTCTGAGACCAGATATGATATGAATCAAAGTACTATATTAATCTGCCCCCAAATTTGGAGCATTACAGTAGCTTTGGGGGCAGGGAAAAAAGTAGCTACTCAGAATAGCACTGTAGCTTTAAGGGAAAAAAGGAGAGGGAGGGGAGATGTTAACTGCAGGACACTGAAAGGAGAATGCCATCAGTGCTGAGCAGATGGTAGGTGTCTATGTATGGGTTGGGTTGATGCATTGAGCTTCTGTAGCAGCCCTATAACTTTGAGGGGAGCAAGAGGGCCAGGGAGCCTGTGGGAACCCTACCTGACGGGCCGATGTATCACACACCATGAGGGGAGGCTGAGGCAAAGAGAGGAGAGATCTGGGAGCATCTGTGGGTGTGCAGGCTGAGAGAGAGCCGGAGAATGTGAGGTCAATGGGGGAAGACAGGGTACCCATTTGGGCAGAGAGTACATGTGTGAAATTAAGAGAGAGACAGGAAAAAGAGGGCACATCTTGGGGGCAGAAGAGTTTATATGCCAGTTGGGGCAGTAGGCTGGTCAGTGGGAAGTGGCAAGTGGAAGGTATGGGCGGCATGAGCCAGGTTGCCTAGGTCAGCATGGGGATTGGAGGCGCAGCAAGGTTGACAAAAATGAAAGTCATAAATCAAGGCATTTTTTTCCAAATATATTGGTTGACCGTCAAGTAGGCATATTATAAAGCAAAGTGAGAAAATCTTCACCATAGGCTTCAGATGCTACCTGATGATATTCTTAGTACTTGGGTTTGTGGAAGCTGGAGAGGTCTGTTAGTACCTTACAGACAGTCGCCAGGATGTAAGGTGAGACACAGAGGTGGGCAACAAATGGCTATTTCGGGATTAAAGGTAGTCCAAGGTAATTTGGCTCTGACTTGCAGCAGTCTATCCCTCTGGGAAGACAGGAGCTTGGCCAGTCCGTCCAGCCTTGCTGGAAGTCACTGCAGCACATGCAGTGCTTCTCTGAGAACTTTAGTTCACTTGCTTCCTGAACCAATGTGAGTACCTGAGTTTGGACCCATACACATTGTGGTGGTTTGATCCAGGTGTCCCCATAAACATAAGTATTCTGAGTGCTTGTGTCTCCAGTTGATGGTAATTTGGGAATTGAATCCTCCTGGAGGCAATGCATTGTTGGGGGCGGGCTTATGGGTGTTATAGCCAGATTCCTCTTGCCAGTGTTTGGCACACTCTCCTGTTACTGTTGTCCCTCTGATGTTGTTCAGGGGGTGATGCCCATGCTCTGCTCATGCCATCATTTGTCCCTGCCATCATGGAGCATCTCCTCCAGTCTATAAGCCAAAATGACCCTTTTTGTTTCCCCACAAGCTTCTCTTGTTCAGGTGTTTCCTGCCAGTAATGCAAACCTGACTGCAAATCACATACATACGTACACAAACAAACAGCTGCTGTGTTAGTTTGTTTCTTGTTACTACAGTGACATATTAGGCTAGTGCCAGAATATGATGAAACATGACCTTAGGCTGAGGAGGGGAGAGAGTGAAAAAGTCCGTGCCATGCAGCCTATAGAGGGTCGAGGTGTGCAAGGTTGGTCGTCTGAGTAGGCCTTGCTTTTCCTGGAAGTGGCCTGCTTTAGTTTCTCTGCTGCACTCTGTTATGGGATGGTGTGAGGGATTAGAAACTGAGCTGGGGCCCATGTGCAATTATTCTGCTGTGGAAAGTGCATGTTTGAAACCACCATTCCACGTGCCACACGCCGGATTGTATTATGATCAAGTGGGACAAGGCCTGTGAAACACATGGCGTGACATCTGGCATTCAGTCGGCACCCAACACGTGACAACATTCACTGACATTCCCTCTGAATGAGTCCCAAGGGCCCATTTGGAAGACCTTGGGGAGTGGTCTAGGCTATGGTAAATGAGAGAGCACATGACCCAGCTGAAATGGGTTGCAAAATGAAAAATCAGACCTGGCCACAACAAACTCATCTGCGTCTGGATGTAGTCTGTGGTCACCCACTTTGAGACCCCTGTCTTTTATGCACTACTATGGATTAAATATGAAATGTCCCCCACAGGCTTGTGGTTTTGAAATTTGGTTTTCGCCATGTACACACACACACACACACACACACACACACACTGCATTTTGATTGCATGTACCCTGCATTACCGTTTCTTATTTCCCTCAATTCAGATCCACTTTACTGCTGCTTCTCATCACCAGTGGCCACAGGGGACTGAGGAGGGAATGACTCCTCCTTCCCCCAGCAAGCAGTCGCTGTCATTAGCTCCTTAGGAAGGGGAATAGCCTTCCAAGTCCCTCCCTGATCCCTAACAGAATGCCAACCAGCTCCATCATGCATGGAGCTGCTAGGTGGAGAAACCTAGCTAAAGGAAGCGCATCACAAGGGGCGGGTTTTGGAGGATCTGTCTGCTTCTGCTTGTGGCCCACTTTATCTGTTTCCAACTCTGCCACCACAAGCCCCAATGTCAAGGACCGGGACCTTCTCATCACCACACCTTCCGCAGAACCATGAGTCAAAATAAATCCCTCAACTTGTTCTGTGAGATAGTTTCTCTTAGTAACAGTTTCTCTTACTCTTCCATGCACAGTGTTGGAAGGTGTAGTGATTCCTGGTATTTAGAGTCTCATCCATTTGGAGAGTCAATTTAGTTAAAAACACAACAAAACAGTGGGGTCCACCTCTCCCCCCTCAATGACTAGTTTGTGGTGTATTTGATCGAACAGGGATTTGTCTGGTTGAGATGGGTTTTGCATAGCTGTGGAGTTGGCTTGGCTTAGGGGTTTAAAAGGTGGAGGGAGACAGTTGGATAGCAGATCTTGAATTCTTGACTTTTCTACTGCAAGCTATAGGTAAGGCCTGAAATCCCTCTGTTACTCACTTTCCCCATCTGCAAGATGGGGATAACAATAGAGCACGTTGTATGCAGTTGCTATGACCACTTGATGCATACATTTAACAGTTGTTAGATCAGAACCAAGACTGGGACCAACAGAGGCAATGTGGAAATGAAAGAGAAGACCTCTATAGGTTAGATTGTCCTCTATTCATTTAGAGTAACGGACAAAGAAAGACAACAGTCTCTTTTCCAGGAATAAGGTACTGCTGTGTCCAGACTTAGATGAATTGTTTTTTGGGGGGTGGGGGGTGGGAAGGGAGGCTGAGGTGGGATTTCACTCTACAGGCTGACCTGGAATTCACTATGTCGTCTCAGGGTGGCCTCAGCTCATAGTGACCCTCCTGCCTCTGCCTCTCAAATGCTGGGATTACAGGTGTGCATCAGCACAGTTTTTAAAGGAACAGAGGTGGGAAGAAGCAAACAGGGAGAAGCATGGGGAAGTTAAAAATGGAAGTAGGGTCATCTCCTTTGCTGACTTGTTTTGCAGGCAAGACTGGTGACTGCAGCCTGTCTGTTTAGTTAAGCATGTCCTTTTACTTTTGGTGAGTTATTAACCCTTCATTACAGACCTTGGAGAATAAAGGAAAGGAGGAGGGTCACAGAATCCACTTCCAACTGCTTCCTGCACAGGTGGGATGGTGACAGGGCATCTGGTTCTCAGGGTCCCGAGAGGATAGGGCATGAGCTGGACTGAGGTCCTTGACCCTGTCTGGAACGACTTCCGTGCGGGTCAGTCCTTGTGTGGTGAGGGGAAGCCGGGAAGGGCCGGGAGTCTGGAGCCGTTGGAGCAGCAGCATTGTCTTTATCTAGCTCCTCCCGGCCTGCCAAGTGAGCGACAGCATCGAGGCGTTCCAGAAGAAATCTCTAGAAAAAAGTTAGAAGACAAGCAGGGTGTGGTGGCGCACGCCTTTAATCCCAGCACTCGGGAGGCAGAGGTAGGAGGATCGCTGTGAGTTCGAGGCCACCCTGAGGCTACATAGTGAATTCCAGGTCAGCCTGGGCTAGAGTGAGACCCTACCTTGAAAAAAAGAAACTAGAAAACAAAGCAAAAATGTAAGTAGGATTATTATTAGGAAGAAGGGCATCAATAAGTATGGGGAGTAACCAGGTTGGAAGTGACCCAAAATCCCATCCTGAGACATTGGTATGTCCCTGTTGACGTTTGTTTGCCTGGTCCTGGAGTTGCTGGACCCTGTTCCAGGCCAGCTTATATTTGCTGGTGTAAAGCAGCGCTGTTCTTAGAGCAGGGCACCCAATCCCCTCTTGGCTGCAGTCAAGTATTCTGTGACTTAGAAGCTCTATAGGGGCCAGGGAATCAAGTTGATCTGATTTGAGATTTTATTTTAAGGCTTTCTGACAGCTGGCATGATAGGAAAGGTACCTTGTGTATATACACTCTGACTCCAGCTGCTCCTGTGGCCACATCTGTAAAGATACCTAAGGCGGCAATCAAGCAGAAAACAATTACATCTCTTTTAGGCTTTAGATTAGCAATTATGGGACTTGGGATGGGGAGTCAGAAAGTACAAGAGATAGTACAGGATACAGATGGCCAAAAGTGTATATGCTGGTCCAATTACTGGGAGTGCATATGTATGTTGAGGTTTTACATATTCAGGAGATACCTGTGACTACTGATCATAGGCAGATTTTGTTTTTAAGAAGGCAGGTATATTAAAATCTTGAAAACAGAACTCAAGAGGTGTAAACAAGGAAACCATGCCGGGCGTGGTGGCGCACGCCTTTAATCCCAGCACTTGGGAGGCGGAGGTGGAAGAATTATGCGTTCGAGGCCACCCTGAGACTCCATAGTGAATTCCAGGTCAGCCTGGGCTAGAGTGAGACCCTACCTCAAAAAACCAAAAAAAAGGAAAAGAAAAAAGAAGCCAGTGGAATCTGGAGAATGGGCTGGAGGCCATTTTTCAAGGCCAGTTTTGCAGCTGTATTTTGAATAAAGTTTTACAGGAGCAGGTTTCAGTCACATGGCTGAGGTGAATGTGCTGCTCGGTGGGGCTGTCACAGGAGCATGGACTTGATACTGTCTTCAGTGGTGGCTCTGGAAGCAAAACCATAGCAGGATACAATCCCCAAGTTCCAAGTAACAACAGACATTTCTGAAAGCATTTGGAATTGGTTCTGTTGAAACAAACTGCTTAAGTAGGTAAATGAAAGATTGATGCATGGAAACAAAAAAAAAAAGATAATTTTGAGGGAACCCTGACATGCAAGAGAATGGGTTTTACGTCAGAGGAAATAAGCAAGGTTACAGGTACAGGTCTAGCTTAATAGGAATGTTTATAAGAACAGTAACCCCAAACAACAGGCGTTTTAGCTGGTCACAAAGATGTCAGAGCACACACAGAAAAAGATATTAACTGGCTATTTTTATTTTATTTTATTTATTTTTAATTTTATTTATTTATTTATTTATTTGAGAGTGACAGACACAGAGAGAAAGACAGGTGGAGGGAGAGAGAGAGAATGGGTGCGCCAGGGCTTCCAGCTTCTGCAAACGAACTCCAGACGTGTGCGCCCCCTTGTGCATCTGGCTAACGTGGGATCTGGGGAACTGAGCCTTGAAACAGGGTCCTTAGGCTTCACAGGCAAGTGCCTAACCGCTAAGCCATCTCTCCAGCCCTTAACTGGCTATTTTAAAAGGCTAGTATAGCCCAAAATAATTTTGGCTCTGAACTGGTAGCATTCACTTCTCTACAGTTGTTGCAGTCCTTTGTTGAAGTCCTCGTAACACGGGGGCGGCTTCTGGGAGCCTCAGTTGCTGGTTTCCAATTTGATAAACATCACTTTGTACTTTGCGCATGTGGCGGGTTGTCGTCCCACATGGCTAAGAGGCTTCTCTTGGAGCCTTTTACAGACGATGCTGAGCAGGCATGAGGCAACTCTGCAGGAGACTCATACTTATCAGAGCCACTATGAGTGAAATGCCTAGATCATAGTAAATCTATTAGCCACTATGATCTGGTCATTGTATATATTTATGTATAAATATTTTCTGCATGTGACACAACATCCACAGGTGACATGTGAGTATTCTATCTAATATTGGAACTAGTAACATAAATAGTAGGCAAGGAAACAAGGAATGTTGTCTGTAGAGGTAAGGAAGAAGGGAGTTTTGGATTGGAAGAGTTAATTATGATTTTTAATAACATGAAAACTTGGCTTGGGTAAAGTAAGAAGTTTAAGAAACTAATTTTGAAGCAATATTTGAAATATCTTGAACAATTTTAAAGCTAAACAAGATAGAAAATAGGAATAACTAATTTTGCTGTTTAGATATTGTTTAAAAGTTATTTAAAAGTCTTTATGTAGATGCCTTATAATTTTTACTTACTTGGTACAGAGAGCAAAAGAGGTTATAACTTTAGAACTAATGAAAAAATGTCAAGCTGAAAAGCGAGAAGTTTTTATTAATCATGGTAATGTATTATTATTATCAGTTGTTTATTTTATAAACACAATGAAATTTTACATAATTAGGCCCAACTGTTATCTATTAGAATAAAATTTTACCAAACAAATTTTTGCCCAATGGGAAAACATATGAGGGCAGAATATGTAAGCAGTCTCAGTGGGAAACAGAGAAGCAGATGTTCTATTAAACAAAATGAAGGCTTCATCCACTGGAAAACATGTAAACTTAGCATTTGGATATAACTCAATTATAAGCTTTAAGTATCTCATTTAACACAAAATTTTTATTTGTAAACTATTTTGAGAACATTAGTATAAAAATAGAGCAATATGTAGGAGATCTATTGCTATTAACAGACAATCAGGCATGTTGTAAACATTAAGAGCAGAATCGTATTTGGGAAAACTTGAATTTTAACCTGCGAAATTTAAGAAAACATTTCACAATATACTTATGTAATCCTTTTTGTTTGATGTCTAAATGCATCTTAAATAAAACTTAACAACTTTCTGCCCCTGTGGTTAATTATAAATAGACTGGATTCTGAATGTCTGCCTTCCCATTTCCCTGGGTCAGCAGGTCTCTTGACCCATTTTCCTTCTGAATATCCGGAAGGTCAGTTATACTAATTTTAAGTTTTTGACTTTTATGTTACACTTAAAGTTTGAATGAACAAACAAAAAATAATCAAAATGAATCCTGATTTTGTTAATGACTCAGTTTTTCCAGTAGTCAGAGTTTAACATAGTAGGAAACCTATGCATAGCTGAATTTTAACCTTGATTGGAGACATCACAAGATAAATTAACTTACCGACTTATTACAAAAAAGCTAACCCATTTTGCCACAGGCTACTCAACCTTTTTTTTTTTTTTTCAGTTTAACTCTCACCACCTTTTTTTTTTTTTAAAAAATCAACTTTCATACCTTTTTTAATAACACACCTTAGAGCACTCTTTTACCTTGTAAAGTCTTTTCTGGTCTAAAAACATGCCCCTTTCTGTAAAAGCAGGATTGAATCTTGGTGTACAAACATGCCTATTGTAGGAAGCATGAACAACCATGTTGCAGAAAACATACGGTCAATTACTTTACATATATTGTAAGCCTGTTTCCAGTAACTTAGTATCATCTCAAAATACATTACGTATTTCAGAACCCTTAATGACCACGAATTTCATTGTACATAATGACAGACGACATGAAACATATGAACACATGGCAGCAAGATGAGTGTCTGAGTAGCAGTCAACATATGTCAGACGTGTAGAGCATGTAATGTTATTAAATGGAGAGAGTTGTCTGTTCTTTAAAATTGTAGTTACAGTTTAAATTGATGAGGACCTAGCTTAATTTGATATTAAAAAATTACAAGTATTTATTTTTGAGTCAATGTCATCATATTAATAATGCAAATACCATATTTATACCCTTAGCCATAAGCACTGCCAAAGACACAGCCACTGGCGGTCTGAATTTAAAGTTGACACAATTTTTCCTTTGCCCCTGGGAAGGTGCGGAGTTAATGAGCAGGTGTTATTAACTTAATCTAGTACCACAAAAAGCAATTTACGTGGCCACTGTTTATGACTGGCAAATGTCTGGAGATCCAGGGATGAGAAAGAGTTTTGGGTAAAGAGGCTGAGGCTGGGACAGGATCGAGAGTGTGAGGGCTGAGGGGGTGTAACAGAACCAGCTTGTGAGCTTGCGTCAGGCAGGGGGAAGGACGGAGAGCAGGGGAAGTGATGTGGGCTGGGCTGAGAAAGAAAAGGAGTAGAGAGAGGATGGGCCAAAAGTGGAAGACGGTGCTGAGGGAGTAAACGGAGAAGGGGAATTTGATTGGGAGGAGGTTCGTCCATTAGGTTTCTGTCTGAGAGAGGTATGGGCATGGAAAAAATGTAAAGTGTTGGGACAGGAGGATAGAGAATAGGCTGCTTTGAAGGGGGGCAGCCAAAGAAGGAGGAAGAACAAGGGAAAAGTGGGGGTTGGTGGAGAGCCAGCCGAGGAAGCCATCAAAGAGGGGGACATGGGTTCAGGAGAGATTGGGGTTTGAGGACGAGGTTGATAAGGAGAGGGCTCATCTGCTGGGCAAAGGAGAGGGGGCACAAGGGGCAGCTGTCAGCAGTGAGGGAAGGGAAGGGTGAAGTAGGAAGAACTGATCAGGGGGGCAGTGTAGGCAGTGGGATGGGTACTTGCACAAATAAAAGAAAACTTGGATAAATTGAACCTCACACCAATCACCATTTTGTTTTACGAAATTGCCCCGGTCAGTAAGGACTTGAAAATCAACAGTTCTGAATTTGAACCAGATGTTGTTATTATATATTTATTTTATTTTATATTTATTAATTTATTTAATATTTATTTATATTTGCAGCCAAATCTGAGTGGAAAGGCAGATTCCAAATTTGGCCTTAAGTTCTGTCAAACCTAATGATTTTAGATTTGATTTGAGGCATCCTGAAGGAGTGTCCTTAGGGATGGAGAGGTTTGAGCCCATTTTGCAGATTGGTAAAGCACAGGCTAGATTTTGGTAGCAAGTTTCTCCTTGGTACCAAAATGGAGCCAGAATGGAACCCACGAATGAGGAAAAGATATCCCCAACCCCTACTGCACTAAAAGCTGGAGGCCAAGGTGTCAGGGGACCCCTAAGGGCTGGGAGGACAGCAGCCCAGGGTGTCTCTAGGCTAAGTTCGGTGCCTAACCGTGTTGGAATCTGGTGGGGTGTCAGATGCACAGCAGAGTGAAATGGTGAAAAATCTCTGTGATGGAGGTTGGGGGATAAGAAAACGAGGGAGAGTACGGCTGAAAGACTGGGGCCTGACTTCATCGGAAATGTCAGTAAGACCCCAGCGCGCGGTCTGCACTGCTTCTGAAGACAGAGGTTGCAAGAGTCAAAGGCTTTGGGTTGCGGACTGGCAACTGTTTACTCATGCAGAGAGGATGCTGGAGCTCTGCAGGGGGCCCTGTGTGAAAGAGGGGGAAAGGAGGGAGGAGGGAGAGCCAGAGGAGCTCAGCCCTGCGGGGTAGCCTGAAGAGAGCCAAGGGGAAAGACGGCATGGAAGAAATCAAGTTCGGCACCGCTTACTAGACCAGAACCAGGACTGGGACCAATGGAGGCAACGTGGAGGTGAAAGGAGGAGAGAGAAGAAGACCTCTACAGCGCAGGTCGTCCTTTGTCCCTTTAGAGCCCTGGACAAGGAAGGAGCACAGCCTTTCTCTCTGGGAATGGGAGGCTGCTGTGCCCAGGCTTAGATGGACATTTTTAAAAATTCTCTTATTATTTATTTATTTGATTGAGAGAGAGAGAGAGAGAGAGAGAGAGAGAGAGAGAGAGAGAGAGAGAGAGAGAGGGAGAGAATGGGTGTGCCAGGGCCTCCGTCCACTGCACACAAACTCCAGACACGTGGGCCACCTTGTGCATCTGGCTTAGGTGGGTCCTGGGGAATTGAACCTGGGTCCTTTGGCTTTGCAGGCAAATGCCTTAACCGCTAAGCCATCCCTCCAGCCCCAGGACTGGGTTTTTAAAGGAACAGAGGCCACAAGAAGCAAACAAGGAGAAGAATGGGGAAGTTGGGGAAGAAGTTAAAAATGGAAACAGGGTCGTCTCCAATACTGACTTATTTGCAGGTGGGCCTGGTGAAGGCAGCCCCTGAGCTCAGGCCTGTCTGTTTAGTTCAGCATCTCCTGTTACTTTCGGTGAGTTATTAACCCTTCAACAGCGACCAGAGTATAAGGGAGGGTTGAATAAGTGTAGATAGTATTCTAGGTAAGGAACAGAACAATTTTGGCCTGGATAAAGCCTTTCTTCATCATTTTGTTTCATGAAAGCTTGAAGTTTAATGATGGGTATGACACCCAGATAGGAATAAGTTTCTCTCATCCTGGTGATATAATCATATATAATAATGCCCCTTACATAAGCTTTCCTACATCGTTGTTAAATCCACCCACACTCTGCTTCACACCAGTAAAGAATTTTTTTCTCCCAGAGGGAAAAAGACAGCCAACTTCATATTAATTATCACTTTACAGCAGAGACTCATGGAGATTGGTGGTGGTGGGGTGCTGTGCTGGAAAATGTGAGGCTGGCAGTGCCCTTGGTTGGCAGGGGTGAAACCTTTAGTCTGGAAGCAGAAAGTTAGGCCCTGAGCCTCGGAGGTATGGGAGGACTCAGAGCCGGAGGCGACCCGAGACATCAGTCAGAGCAAGCAGCCTCTACCTGCTCCTTAGAGCAGAGCCAATCCCCTCCACCCCCCAAACCAGGTGTAGATCTGCTCGCTCCTTTTCTGTCCCCTCCCCCTCGGTGGCATGTTTTATACATGCTGTGTGCTTGTGGTGGAAAATGCAGAAGAGAGATGGAAAGGAAATAGAAGCATGAAAGTCAGGGGCTTATTTAGCTGAGTGTCAGAAATCAATTGTAGATGGGTTGGGGTGACTCACAGGGTGTGTAGATCCATTTAATAAGGATGTTCCAAGGGTGAGTCAAGCGTGGCTCTATCCCGGGCTCAGAGTATTGGTAGAACTCAATCTTTGTTACTCTCTTAATCAATTGTTCTAATAGGCCTTCCTTCTTTCTTGTAAACATATATATATATATATATATATATATATATATATATATATATGTATGTATGTATGTATGTATGTATGTATGTATTATGAGAGAGAGAGAGAGAGGGAAGGAGGGAGGGAAGGGGAGAAAACGAGCATGCTAGGGCCTCTTGCCATGGTAAACAAACTCCAAATACATGCGCCACTTTGTGCATCTGGCTTTATGTAGGTACAAACCTCCGCGGACTGACTTTGTAAGCAAGTGCCTTTAACCACTGAGCCATCTACCAAGCCCATCTATTGTTAACATTTTATTGTGCGTGTTGGGTCTCTGTGTGGGTGCTCATATGTGTGTATATGAAAGGTTGACATCAAGCATCGTCATCTATCCTCCTTCATTTTGTTTTCATGTTGTTTTTCACTCTAGCCTAGGCTGAACTGGAGCTCACCTGTAGCCCCAGCCTTGAACTCACAGTGAACATCCTCGTACCACTCCATGTTGATTTTTTTTTTTTTTGAGGTAAGCCCAACAGACTGCCTTTTTTATGCAAGATAGAGAGAGAGAGAAAGACAGAGAGGGAGAGGGATAGAGGGAGAGAGAGGGAGAGAGAGAAAGAGAGAGAGAGAGAGAGAGAGAGAAAACTGGTGCATTGGGACCTCCAGTCACTGCAATCAGACTCCAGACGCTTGCACCCCTGTGCGCATGTGCAACCTTACATGCATGCCTCACTGTGCATCTGGCTTAAGTGACCCAGAAAGTAGAACATGAGTCCTTAGGCTTTACAGGCAAGCGCCTTAACCGCTCAGCTATCTCTCCAGCCCTTATCTTGAATTTTGAGATAGGATTTTAGGCTGAGACCAGAGCTCCCCTGTTTGGTTAGACTAGGTAGCCAGCTTGTACCGGGAATCCTCTTGTTTCCTCCTCCCCATCACTGAGATTGAAGGTGCATGCTACCATGTGCAGTTCTTAAGTGGGTGCTGGGGGTCTGATTTCAGGTTGTCGGGTGTGTGCAAGCACTTTACTGAGTTATCTCCCCAGCCCTCCTGTTAACTTTCGACTAATAGCTATCAGTCAGACAAGCCAACTCGAAAGAAGATGTCTTAGCTGGGGATGGTGGCACGGGCCTGTCGTCTTAACTGCTTAGGAGGCTAAGGCAGGAGGATTACAAGGTGAAGGCAAGCTTGAACAAGTTAGGGAGAACCCATTTCAAAATCGAAAGCAACAAGAGGGCTGGGGATAAGGCTCAATGATAGATTACTTATCCAGCATGCATGAGTTCCTAAAGCCCATCCCCAGTATTGAAGGAAATCTCAGGAAAGGACCTCATGTACTCCATGTGTGGCCTTGAGCCAATTCCTGTGACTAGATGTGAGGTGCTCTGACTGCCATTGACTGGAGGAGGTAGTTTCGAGAAATAGCGCACTTAGGCTTCCACAGGGAAAAAAAAGGTATTATGTTACAGAAGAAAGATGGAATAAATAGATGAAAAAAAAAAAGGATATCATCATACAAGAAGCAAATACAAATTTGCAATGGTCTTACCATCCAGAAATAATGACTGCAACCTTTTCATATTTCTCTTTTATTGAACCTAGGCCCTTATGCCTGCTAGCTAGTCAATTGCTCTACAACTATGCTGTGTTTTCCTTTGGCAGGTCCCGCATGAAGGTTTTTGATCCACTTTGAGTTGACTTTTGTGCAGAGTGGGCACAGTAAGCACTTCTCTTAGTGTTCGTTCCCGTATACTAATGCTGCTGTCACTTTTGGTTGGAGAAGCTTCTCTTTTCAGATGGCAGTGACCTTATGATGACTCCTAAGGCACCACGGTCCTGAGAAGAAGTGACAGAGGACTGCTCAGCACTGCAATATCTCTATCACACCTTCCAAGGCTCAGGGTCCATTGCGGAAGAGGTGGCAGAAAGAATGTAAGAGCCAAAGGAAGGGTAGGACTCCTTACGACGTGCTCCTCCAGACACAAAATGGCCTGGATATCCATGACCTCACAGTGCCTGACACTACCTACACAAGACCATCATAACAGGAGGAAAAGATCATGACATCAAAATAAAAGAGACTGACTGAGAGGGGGAAGGGATCTGATGGAGAGTGAAGTTTCAGAGGGGAAGGTAGGGGGTGAGAGGGAGTCCCCATGGGATATTGTTTCCAACTATGGAAGTTGTCACTAAAAAAAAAAAAAATAAATAAAACTGTCTTTATCCAATGTATAGTTTTGGTTCCTTAGTCAAAAACTAGGTGAGGACTGTGTAGATGGCTCAGTGATGAAGGACACTTGCTTGTAAAGCCTGTTGGCCTGGATTCAATTCCCAGGACCCATGTAAAGCCCAGGGCGAAGCAGTGCATGCATCCGGGATCCCGACACGCCTACAACGATGGGAGGCGGACACTCAGGCCAGCTGGTCTGGTGTTCATTGGCGGTGTCAAGAGACTGCGTTCTAACGAAGAGTCCACATGTGTGCTCTGGCACACACACACACACACACACACACACACACACACACACACACACGCACGCATAATACTAGATGACTGTAGCTGTTTGGGTTTATTCCTGAATTCTCTGCCACGTTCCATTGGCCTACAGGTCTGTTTTGTGCCAGGACATGCTGTTTTTGGTACTGTAGGTCTGTAGTATAGTTTGGGAGCAGGTTTTGTAATTTCTCCACTAATGCTTTGTCTCCATAGGATGGCTTTGGCTACTTTTTTGGATATTTGTGATTCCATATGAATTTTGGGATTTCTCTTCTAGTTCTGTGAATGAAATGTAACACGGGGTTTGATGGAGATTGTGTTGAATCTATAGAGTACTTTCAGTAATGCAGCCAGTTTTGCACTATCAACTCTGGCCATCCATGAGCTTAGGAGGTCTTTCCATCTTCTAGTAGCTTCACTTTATTTCTTCTGCATTTTCATTATAGAATCCTTCTCTTTGGTTTGGTTTATGACACTGCATTCATTTTATGTTTTCTCGACATGATTGTGAATGGATTTTCCCTTAGGGTCTTTCTTGGCGCATTTTTCTATTGGTGTGTAGAAAGGCTGCTGATTCCGTGTGCTGACTTGGGATCCAGTTACTTGGCTGGAAGTGTGATCAGCCCTAAGGCTGTACTGGAGGGGTCTGTAGTGTATTTAAGGTGAAGGATCATGCCATCTGTGAAAAGGAGTACTTTGAGTTCTTCCTTTCCTATTTGCAGTTTTCACTTCCTTCTCTTGCCGTATTGCTCTAGCTAAGACTTCATACACTATACTGCATGAGAGTGGTCAGAGTAGGCGATCTTGTCTCATCCCTGATTTTAGAGAAAAGCTTCTCCCTGGTTAGCATTATGTTGGCTATAGGTTTGCTGCTGCCTCCCATTGTCTAGGCATTGTAGGGTTTCAAGTACATGTGCCATTTTGCTTTTGGCTTTATATGGGTGTTGATGAAGCAGACTTGGGTTGTCAGGCTTTGCCAGCAAGTGCCTTTTATCATGGATCCATATCCCCAGCTCGGTTTGCAGCTTGGGATATTGTTTTTTAATCTTTATTTTACTTTGAGAGAGAATGAGGGAGGGTGGGAGGGAGAGAGAGGGGAAGGGAGAGGGAATGATCATGCCAGGACCGCTAGCCACTGTAAATGAACTCCAGACACACGTGTTACCTTGTGCATCTGGCTTTCATGAGTACTGGGAATAGAACCTGGTTCCTTAGGCTTCACAGACAAGCACCTTAACTGCTAAGCCATCTCTCCAGCCCTAGATAGTGTTTCTTTTCTTTCTTCATCTGACATTTTACCTATTTTAGTGTCTTTGAATTTTGTATGTGAAGAGTGATGCCCTTTAGAAAAGTCATTGTCTTGCCTTCTTACTATTTCTTTTTCCCTTTGGTGAGATGTTCAAGTCTGTTAATGTGGCTATCTCTTCTGGTTTGATTAAGGAAGCTTCTTACTGAGCAATAAAAAGCATCCTCAGTTCCCACTCAACAAGAAGAAAACAAACTGTTGTAACAGCAACACAAAACTATGCAATACAAAAACACACTAATGTTACCTATGGCATCAGCTAGAAAATGGGGAAAACTAATATAGAATGTTTTATTGTTTAGGAAAACTGTGGAAATAGCAAATGAGTATGATGAGGAAAGGTGCCAGAGCCAGAGGACAGCAGAAGAGAGACAATGTGAAGTGAAGAAGGAGGAGGAGGAGGAGAGGAGGAAGAGTGTAGATTAGGGCTATGGAAGGGAAGAGAAAAAAATGAGAAGTTAGGAAAGGTAAAATAAGTAAAGAGCCAGGCATGGTGGTGCATGCAAGGCCAGCACAGGAGTCCATAGTGACTTCTAGGTCAGCCTTGGCTAGACAAGTGACCCCTACCTCCAAAAACTAAACAAGGGCTGGAGAGATGGCTTAGCAGTAAAGGCGCTCACCTACGAAGCCTCAGGACCATTGTTCGACTCTTCCCATCCTGTGTATGACCGATGAACGAGGTGTCACGAGTGCGTGAAGTCACACAAACGCACGAGGTGGCACATGTGCCTGGAGTTCGATTACAGGGGCTAGAGGCCCCAGTGTGTTGATTCTCTGACGATTTCTCTCTCACACATTAAAAAAAAGGCCTGTTGGATTTGCCTCAAAGAAAGACAAAGAAAAGAAAAGAAAAAAAAAAAAAAAGAAAAAAAAACCTAACCAACTAAATAAAAATTTCCCAATAATGAGGAAATATGCAAATATAATTAGGTAAATATAAGAACAGGAATAAAAAAAATAAAAAACATGTTTTTTAATGTATATATTTTGTTTTTTCAAGGTAGGGTCTCACTCTAGCTTAGGCTGATCTGGAATTCACTACATAGCCTCAGGGTGGCCTTGAACTGATGACAAATCCTCCCTCTGCCTCTCAAGTGCTGGGATTAAAGGTGTGTGCCACCATGCCCGGCTAATTTATATATATATATATATATATATATATATATATATATATATACACACACACAATTTTATTTTTATTTATTTATTTATTTGACAGAGAAAGAGGGAGAGAGAGAGAGAGAGAGAGAGAGAGAGAGAGAGAGAGAGAGAGAGAGAATGGGTGTGCCAGGGCTTCCAGCCACTGTAGATGAACTCCAGATGCGTGCACCCCTTGTGCATCTGGCTAATGTGGGTCCTGGGGAATCAAACCAGGGTCCTTAGGCTTCACAGGCAAATGCCTTTACAGCTACGCCATCCCTCCAGCATACACACAGACATGTGTGTGTGTGTGTGTGTGTGTGTGTGTGTATTTTTTTAATTCTTAAAAATGTCCTAGAGAGACAGAGAGAGAATGGGCGCACCTGGGCCTTCAGATGCTGTAAACAAAGTCCAGACACATGTGCCCCCTTGTGCATCTGGCTTACGTGGGTCTTGGGGAATTGAACCTGCGTCCTTTGGTTTTGCAGGCAGCATCTTAACCACTAAGATACTTCTCCAACTCCAACATGTTGTTTTACTTTTTACAATTTTTATTAACATTTTCCATGATTATAAAAAATATCCCATGGTAATACCCTCCCCCCCACTTTCCCCTTTGAAATTCCATTCTTCATCATATTACCTCCCCATCTCAATCATTGTATTTACATATATACAATACCAACCCCAACATGTTGTTTTAAACAGCAACAAACAACATAATACTACTATAAGTATAGTACAGAAAGAGAGAAAAAGGAAATGTGTGGTGCAAGAAAAGCAAAGAAAGGGTGCCCAATAATGAAAAAAACTCTGTAAGCAAAACTGGGTGAGTGTACCAAGTGGAATAAAGTGTAAGAGCATGTTTTTAAATATGCAGCTAAAAGTGCAATGAAAAGGATAACCCAGGAGGGCTGGAGAGATGGCTTAGTGGTTAAGGCATTTGCCTGCAAGGCCAAAGGATCCTGGTTTAATTCTCCAGGACCCACATAAGCCAGATGCACAAGGGGGCGCATGCATCTGGAGTTTGTTTGCAGTGGCTGGAGGCCCTGGCGAGCCCATTCTCTCTCTCTTTCTCTCTGCCTCTTTCTCTCTCTTAAATAACTAAATAAAAAAAATATTTTTAAAAAGAAAAGGATAACCCAGGAGAGCACAGGGGAAAAACCATGAAGTGTTGTGGCAGTTTTTTTTGGTTGTTGTTCATTTTTATTTATTTATTTCAGAGTGACAGAGAGAGGGAGAGAAAGAGATAGATAGAGAGGGAATGGGCACGCCAGGGCTTCCAGCCTCTGCAAACGAACTCCAGACGCGTGCACTCCCTTGTGCATCTGGCTAACGTGGGACCTGGGGAACCGAGCCTCGAACTGGGGTCCTTAGGCTTCACAGGCAAGCGCTTAACCGCTAAGCCATCTCTCCAGCCTCCAACCACAAACTTTTAACTAGGCTTACAGTGCCATACATAAACTCCTGTGGAGTGGGCAAATGGTTGGCTGTGCCCACAGTTATGCCACTGTTGCACAGGTAGGCACGTCTTGCCCAGAATGTTGGTATTTGTATTGTAGCCCACAGGGTCCAAGGCTGAGTAAGGCTATTGATCATTCTTCCCCAGCAGCCTCTGTAGCACCTTCTCTCATTATGAAATCTAGACAGCAAAGAGAGTGCTTTCAGCTCAGTTTAAGCCTGGTTTCTGCATGTCTTATAAATAAAGCATGGCATGTCTTCATCAGTAGGGCCTTATTTATTTAATTCTGGAATGCAGCTATCAACAGTCGCAATAACCTTTTTCTTTTGGGGGGTGCATCATGCACCTCCCTAGCCAGCAACTCAGGGGGTTATCCCATCCCTGACACTGTGGTTTTGATTAAACAACCCCATGATCTGTAGGAATGTACTTCCTATCCATGCAGAATACCTTTCTTTAAACTCTTGAGCTATTGTATTTTCTAAACTTATAAGACACCCAGAGGTTAGCACTATATCATTTATAAAATCTTCATAAAAACCTATATAACTCTATTAAAAAAACAAAAACAACCTTTCTGCAGAGAGTAGGCAGGATCTCTGAAGACCCACAGTCATCCATTTCAAGTAAGCATCAGTTGGTCTCACGAGTCACGAGCTAAGGGAATACAACAGAAGAATGTTAGCAAGGCCCAATGCACCCATTCTCCCTTTGTTTCTCTTCTTTCTGTCTCTCTCTCTGCTTGCAAATTGATAAATAAATAAATAAACTTCATAAAACATATTCCATTGCTTGTATCAATCAGTTCCTCACAAGGGCAGCATTGAGGTCATGACCCTCTTCTCCAGCCTTTCCATAATGCACATGTCCCATGAACCATCCTCCTTCTTCAGGGCTTCTCGCATCATCCCATGCCTGGGCTCAGTGGCTCTCACTCAAGCTGTTTGGACCAACCCAGAGCCCAATGGGGAGTAAGGCTGCTTTCTGGTCTGCTGCGGTGTCTGCCTTTTGCATTAGCTTCCTCTATCTTGGTTTGACAGTCACCAGGGAGCTGAGTCTTGATCTTTGTCTCTCCTTCATGTCTCTCCCTCGGCCACACCTGGCTGCTGTGTTAGCCTTGGGCTGGATGAGCAGTTTCCACCCCTTTCATAAGTTTCTGCAGGATGGAAAAGTACATGGCTCACTCTGGTGGCATAATTGCCCACTCCTGGGACAAGCCTATTTCCTTTCACTCGATGCACCCTATTATTCCTGGTCTCTGAGAACTGTTCTTTGGGCTTTAAGGACCTCCCAGAGTCTCACTAGCACTGCATTTGGCTTTTAATCAATTTTATCCTTGGGAACTCCAGCTTGACATAGATCTTACCACGTTTCCCGTGAGTGACCAGAATAGACACCTTCTCCTGCTTGGCCCTTCTGTCATTCACAAACCTGATCTTCCACCTTATTGTTGTTGGGTGATTTTTCTGGGGGGAGAGGGAGTTTTGATGTAGGGTCTCACTCTGGCCCAGACTAACCTGGAATTCACTATGTCATCTCAGGCTGGCCTCAAACTCACAGTGATCCTCCTACCTCTGCCTCCTGAGGGCTGGGATTAAAGGTGTGCACCACCACGCCCAGCTTCATACTATATTATATATGGCATATTAGTCTCTGATATATACACAATATAGTGCATGGACTTTCATGATACATTAGACATAATATACTTAGTATACTCAGTACTATATATAGTAAAAAACATATACTGTATAGTAATATTTTAAATGCTTTATTTGATGAATGATGCATATATAACATATACTACCTAGTGATAATTTTAAAGCATATATGACATATTCTCTATATAATCATATATACATATATCTCATCACAATGCTATGAATACCATATAATTTACTATATAGTAACTATATAGTATAAATGGCAGGTGAGGTTTAAAACATGGCCTTTGTTTTTAGTATTTTACCTCCTTTCAAATATTTGCCTTTTCTGCTAAGCTGGTGAGGTGTCCTCTCAGGGTGCCCACTGGGGTCTAAGGCCCTCACTGCATCTCTTGCCTGCCCTCCCAACCCCCCCTTTTTTTTCTGGCCACACTCAGCTTTCAGCTATGGATTCTGCTTCGAAACATGGCCCAGATCTGTCCCCTCTTCTGTGACTCCTATGACCACCGAGAACCACGGCCATCTGCCTTCCATGGCTGCTGACTGTCCCTGTTTCCTGCTTCCCCTCTGTCTTGTTTTCTTTCCTCTTGTGTGTATGTATGTAGGTGTGTGTGTGTGTGTGTGTGTGTGTGTGTGCTCGCCAGTGAAGACACACATGCATGGCATGCATAGGAGGTCAGAGGACAGTGTTGAGAGTTGGTCCGTGCTTTCTATCGTTGGTTTGAGGCAGGATCTCTTCTGTTGTTTGTAGCCAGCTGACCTGTGAACACCGAGTTTTTCTGTTTCTGCCTCCTTTTTTCTTCTTTTTTCCTTTTCTGTAGGAGCCCTGGGATTATGGACTCTCATGCGATGTGTCTGGCTTTACATGGGTTCTGGGGATCTGCACTTGGATTGTCAGGCTTGCCCACGACGTACTTTTCCCATCAAGCCATCTCTCCCCAGACTCTCTTTTCTGTTTTATTTTAATTAATTCATTTTTTTTTTTTTTTGAGTCTGGGGCTCATGTAGCTCAGACTGGCTTCAAACTTGCTATGGAGCCCAGGTTGGCTTTGAATTCTTGACTTTCCACCTCCCCAGGACTGGAATCACAGATAGACGACACCACGTCCAGATTCTCCCTCATCTTGTAAAATTCAGTCTTCATGTAGAAGTCACAGTGGTCTTTTAGAGGGAGAAAAACCAGGTCATGTAGCTTAGCTGAAAACCTCGTTGGCCTTTCTAACACATTCAGGTAAAGTCTACTGGCTTCACTGCGGCCCATTACATTCCTGACCTGCTTTGTTCGCTTGATTTCCATCCAGTTGTGACTGTTCACGTCTCAGTTCCCCTGTGCGCCACCCACCCAGGGCCTTTGCACTTGCTCTTCCCTTTGCCTCGATGTCTTTTTCCAAGACACACAGGCTGCCTCCTCAGGTCTTTTTTGATTGCCCAAAGATCCTGTTTATCAGGGGCCTGCTTTCCAGATGACCCATCGAAATTAGCACCTGCTATCACTTCTATCCATTGCCATAACCCACCTGGCTCTATACCAAAATAAATACACACACTTTTAATTGTAGTCTAAGGGGCCAGAGAGATGGCTCAGTGGTTAGGGGTGCTTGAATACAAAGTCTGATGGCTTGAGTTTGATCTCCCAATACTTATGTAAAGCCTGATGCACAAAATGGTTCCTGTGTCTGGAGTTCATTTGCAGCAGCCTGAGGCGCTTGCATGCCCATTGTCTCTCCTTGGAAAAAAATAAAAAGAAAGGAAGGAAGAAAGAACAAATATCTTTGGTAGATTGAATGTGAAATGTCCCCTATAGTCTCATGTGTTTATAATTAAGCGTCACACTTCATCCCCAGCTGGTGGCAATTTGGAAGGCGGAGCTTTGCTGGAGGAGATATGTGGCTTGGGATGTTAGAGCCTAGCTCCCATTTGCCAGAGCTAGCTCACTCTTGCTGCTGTGACGGCAAGATAAGGTATCCAGCCACTTTCCAGCCATGATGTCTACACCAGAATGGAGCATTCCTTGGTAACTGCAAGCCTGAGATAAAGCCTTTCCTCCCACCAGCTGCTACTGGTCAGGTGACTGTGACAACATGTTTTCAAGGGAAAGAGAGGCCCCGGAGCACTTGAAACAGAGCATGACACCAGTTAGCAGCTGCAGTTAACAACAGTCATTACCAGGCTTTGTGACACCTGCCTGCTGACCCAGCACTCAAGAGGGAGGTTTGCAAGTTCAAGGCCACCTTGGGCCTTGAGTGAGGCTTGGTCTCAAGAGAAAATAGTTATTATGATTATTTTAAATATATATTTTCTTTAATATTTCACTTATTTGCAAGCTGATTAAGAGAGAGAGAATGGACACACCTGGGTGTCTTGCCACTGCAAATGAACTCCAGATGCATGTGCTACTTTGTGTATCAGGCTTGACATGGGTACTGGGGAATTGAACCCAGGTTGTTAGGCTTGGTAGGCAAGTGCATTAACTGCTGAGCTATCTCTCTAGCCCAGTTTTTTTTTTTTTATTTTAGATACTGCTATGTGAATGCTAAACCTTTTCCTAAGGAAAGGCTCTTCATTGAGCAATTACATAGTTCAAGTTGATAGAGAATAACTGTGTGCCCAGCATGTGCCGAGCCTTGTTTCCAATTTTCTTTTTGACAGCCGCTTCATGTGGCCCAGGTTGGCCTAGAACTCCTGATATCCCTTCCACCTCCCAAGTGCTAGGATTCCAGATGGGCACCACCATACCTGGAAGTTTTTTTTTCTCTTTTTCTTTCCCAATCCTGTTATTTAGTCTTCATGCACAGAATGCTTTGAGGTTTGTATTGTTCCAGGAGAGGAAGTGACTTTAGAATCAATTTCCTTAATGTTGGCAACAATAGCAGTAATAGTTATTAGATGAGCGCATGCAAGTGTGCAATGTAGCCATTCTAAATCACGTTTATACTGAATCAGAAGACAAGGCATTGAGACCTTGCATTCACTGAGGTGGCGGAGAGGCAGACAGCAGGGAAGGAGAAGCTTTTTTGTCCTGGAAGAGACTCCTCCCACGCTTGGCCTTGGTAGCATGAAGATTGATGTCATGAGGGAAGGCAGTGTTTACTCATGCCACGCTGCCCACAGACCCCATACCTGAGGAGCTTGAGAAATGACTTCTGGGTCCTTAGGCGCCATCTTTTTCATAGGGTGACAATCATCCTGGCATGTGAGCCCTGTACTTTTCACTGCACAAATGATCAAGCCTGAACCCAATCAGTTCTTGGCCTTTTATCTTGTCGCCTGGTACCTGATGCAGTGTCATGCCCTCACACCCACATGTCCTTTTATTTGTGGCTTTTATTGAATCTTCTGTGAAGTTATAAATTGGACAAGCCTCCAGCTGCTTGGATCCCTCATCGGGAAGCTAACATCAGAGTGAATCACTATCGCATCAGCCACTCGTTCCCTGAAGGTTCATTGCAAAGCTGTGATATTTCCTGAGATTTCCTTAAAACCTCCGTCAGCTCCAGGCTGCCCTGGCCTGATAAGCTAAGTGGTTTTGTTGTTTTTTCATTTAAAAATAATAATCAAAGGGGGCTGGAGAGATGGCTTAGTGGGTAAAGTTCTTTGTTTGCAAGCAGGAAGACCTGAGTTCAATTCCTCAGCACCCGTGTTCTACGGCAGATATAGCCATACATGTCTGTAACCCTAGTGGTGGGGAAAGGGCAGAGACAGTATTGCTGGGCCAGCCTAACTGAAAAACAGGGGGTTGTGGATCAGTAAGAGACTCTGTTGCAAGGAAATAAGCCAGGAGAGTGATAGAAAAGAATATCTGATATCTTTCTCTGGCCACCACACACATGTGCACAGGGAAAACACATCTGCACACACATGTGCATACATCAGTACACATATACACACTACATATAACACACACATATATATCAAATAAATAAATCATAATATATTTTTAAAAATATGTTATTGATGGAACTTGCCATGTGTTGCATGCTTGCCGTGTAATAGGTCCTGTGTGGGCACTGATCTATGATAGCTTATGTCGCCTTCATGACAGTCCTTGTGAACTTCAACCTCCTGGTCAGAGAATAATCAAGTAACTTATCTTCTGCAGTTACCCTTGTGCTGCTGGGATGTAAAGTTGATGTGAGCAAAGTTTATTTTGTCTTGTCGTCTCTAGGGGACGCTTCATGGTGACAGAGAAGAGGCTGGACGTCACCCGTGTCACAGCACATGGCAGGAAGGAGAGAGGGAGTGAGCCGATCTCTGCAAAGGGGGAAGCCGGGCTTAAGCACCACAGAGCTAACCTCCATAAAGCACCTCCTCCAAGACTCTACCTCCTAAATTAGCTGGGATCAACACACGAGTTTAAGGAGGACATCTGATTTAAACAGCCATATCACCTTAGCTCAGAAAATTGGTAAATGGCAAATACCATGCTGAAAATATTTACAAGCACTATAGGGGTCATAGAAAGAATGGCTGTTTCTCCCGTAAAACGGAAGAAAAGAATCTCGTGGCAGGGCATGTTGTTTCCAGTGCCTGCCACGAGGTGGCACTGTTAACCAAGGACAGCTTGGTTGGTTGCTCTGCTGGCTGTAAACACCTGCTCTGTGCTGCTGAGGCTGAAAGTCTACAGACACATTTCCTGCGTTGCTCTGTCTGTTGGCTTCTTTTTAGGGTGGACATCAAAGGGTTGGGAAGGAGGGAAGCTTCTGTGTTGCAGGAGGAGAGATGGGGTGATTCTAGATTCCTTGCCTTGCGTGTGGACTGTCTTTGATAAGCCCAGACGCATTGAGTGCACTGTTAGGTGGAGGATTGTGGGGTCCAGTCTGGGGCCTTTAGCAGCTTCTGCTAACATTTGTACTTTGTGCTCCTCAGATTTGCATTCCCAGTTGCTTTCCCACCCACTTACAAACCCGAGTAACCCATCCCTTTTTGTTTGATGCCCCTGGGAAGGTTTGTGCTCTGCTTATCATATTGCTTATGACGGGCCAACTTAGGAAACTGTTGCAGTTAGGATAAAGCACGTGACCAGAAATAGCTCATGGGAGGAAAGGGTTTATTTCAGTTTACAGTTTCAGAAGGATGTTTCCCTATGGCTTGGAAAGCATGACAGGCTGGAACAGGAAGCCTGCATATCATCTCCACATCAGCAGGAAGCAAGCAGACTGAGTGGGCTAACTAGCTCTGGCAAGGGGGCTGGACTATAATGTTCCAAGGCCTGCCTCTAGTGACATACTTCCTCCCAAGGCTCTGTTGGCTGGGGACAAAGTAGTGGTGGTAAAAGGTCAACCAATAAAATGGTAACCTGTCCATGTCTATGTAAGAAAAAGGGTTAACCCCACTTCTATAGGCTCAAGAAGATTGTCATATTCTATTGATTATTATTTGTATTATGATTTGTTGAACATAGTTATCCAATGATTGGACATGTGGAAATTAACGCTAATATTTCCTTTGAGACTTTTGCTTTCTAATTTATCTTGAATATAAGCTGAAATAAAGCAATGAAATACTGAGTTAATTTCACTAGGAAATAGCCCATGAATTCTGTCTCATTCATCCCTCCTCTGGCCTTCCATATGAAGTTAGTTGCCCTGAAAGGCAGTCAAAGAAAAGGCTGATGGACGCAGGCAAGCTTCCTGCACGGTGCTCTTCATCCTCTGGCCTTGCCACAGATTACAGAACCCACTGGACCCATCAGGTACCAGAGTTTTATAAGTGATGCCAGGAGGGTGATTAAGATAGGAGAAAAAAAATGGGAACTTAGTCACAGTTGCTAAAACATCTTTTGAGATCTGCAAGAACCCCAGGTCTCTGATGATTACTTTAAGCAAAGCCCTTCACACACTCTGTGGGGAGTTTCTCTCTAAGTGATTCAATCAGGTTAGCCTGCAAGCTGAGGAGACCATACTGAACAAGTTAGTTCATATCAGCAAGAAGCCCTACATCGGTTTTGTTCTTCTGCCTAGCTTGGGGATGACAGAAAGAGTTGAGTCACCCTGCTGAGGAGAAAAACAGGCCATTATCATCCAAAGGAGGTTACCTGGCCTAGATTTGAGAATTACACATTGTCCAAGGTGGTTTCTAGGTCTCATAGGAATGGCTTCATCCCACCCCAGGTACTTGAGAAAGTGGTGGATGGAATGGTGGGTTCTGCATAGAGCTGGACACTCTGGTTTCTGAAACTTCTGACGCTGTGTACAGTTCCTACTTTCCCAGCTCCCCTCCAGAGAAAGCTTTCTGCTCTTCCAGTCCCTGCCACTTCCGCTGCATTTCTGTCAAACAAGGCTGATCTTTATCACATGGGTCCAGGATCAGCTGTTTGGATGTGCTTTGTCCTATGAAAGGGCTCGTGTACTAGGAGCTCCATTCCTGTGTGGAGGTGATGGGACCTTGGAAATGTGGGGCCCAGTGACAGGTAACTAGGTCACGAACGGACTCATGGTACCTCATGTCTCCTGGCTAGATTAATTCTTTCCGTATATGTGTGTGGCATGTGCATGTGCATGTGCGTGCGTGTGTGTGTGTGTGTGTGTGTGTGTGTGTGTGTAGGGTAGGGTACAACCTCAGGTATCATTCCTTAAGAAACACAATACATGTTTTTAAAATTGTGGGGTTTTTTGAGACAGGATCTCTCATTGTCCTGTATCTCGCCAATTAGGCTAAGCTGGCTGGCCAGTGAACCTCAGGGATGTATCTGTCTCTACCTCGCACTGGGACTGCAAATCCACGCCACCACACCCAGCTTTGTGGGTGCATGGTGTGCATGAATGGGTGTGCATTGCCACAGCACCTGTGTGAAGGTCAGGAGACCATCTCGGGGCATTTGTCTTCTCCTTCCATCTTGCTTGAGACACAGTTTCTCTTCCTGTTTGCTGCTAGGATTGTCATACTTGCTAGCCTAGTTCCACCAATGCCCTTAGGTCATATTTGGGGCACTGGTTATAGTTTGAATGTGAAATGTCACATACCAGCACATGTACTGCTGGTACTGGTTTTTTTATTGTTGTTGTTTTTTCCAAGGTAGGGTCTCACTCTAGCTCAGGCTGGCCTGGAATTCACTACATAGTCTCAGGGTAGCCTTGAACTCACAGTGATCCTCCTACCTCTGCTGCCTCCCAAGGGTTGGGATTAAAGGCATGTACCACCATGCCTGGCTTGGTGGTACTGTTTTGCAAAGGTGTGGGACCTTTGTGCCATAGGCTACTGGAGGCAGGCTTTGAAAGTGATAGCCTGGCCCTGCTTCCAGTCCCGTCTGTGCCTCCTGGTAAATGCCCTGAGGGAAGATGCTTCTGCAAGCTCCCTCTATCACATCCTGCATCACTTTAGCCATGCCCACTATGACGGTTGGTAGCCCCCTAAACAGTGAGCCTTCTGAAACCTCTCCTCCATTTGGTTCCTTTGGCCAGGTACTTGTGCACAGCAATGAGAAAAGTTGACTCATACTCGGTTTAAGGTTCTCAGTTTGAGTAGCAAATCATGGACCTATGATACCTTTCCTAAATGCTCTCTCAGTGCCAGGACCCATTTCTATTTCTCTCAAGCTGCTCTCCATTTTATTCAATCTTATGTCATCCACTTGGTTACACTGAGCTCACTGCAGGAGCAAGGACCACAAAGCCTTGGGAAAGAAAAAATACTGGCATTTGTACACAGGAAAATGCTTGGTGGTGCACTCCATGACATGGGCACACAATTGTGTGTAAACATTGCATGATAATGACATAAGCATTGGTGAGGGCATTGGCGGCCATCTTCCTTACTCATCTGTGACCAAAAACTTGAGATCTGGCTCATTTCTGCCTTGCTAAATAGTACTGACTCTCGGTACATGTCTGAAGGGTGAAAAAATGATGTCAGTGAATAGGAAACTAAGCACCCAGCCCTGGCTGGATGCCCATCATTCCAAACTTCAGAAAGACAGAGCCCGGCTTGGTAAAAGTCCCCATGCGCTTGACCTCTCTGCACACAGTGCTGAATGTGCCATCTGGAATGGAGTTCCCTTGCATCCCGGACCACGTGTTCGGACTTCAAAAGCAGGGCAGAGACAGTCTGCCATCTCCTGTGAACAGGAAGCACCACACTTATCACTCATGTTCCCATTAAATACATCTTGGTACTGACTCCAAATATCCTGTTGTTTATGCAGAAGGGAGGTTGACCCATCAGCTGGGTCTCCTTGCATTATTGCTCTCTTACCTTCTGGAACCATGGCCCCACAGGCTGGCCAAATCCTTAGACTTGTACAAGTACAATGTCAGAGCATTGACTGCATTAAAAACAAACAAACACAACACTGTGGACTAAAAGGTGAAATGTATTTATTTGCTCTTACTTTACAAATCATTTCAGAGTGTAAACCTTCCTGCCTGTAAATTTCCTCCTTCCTCTCTCCTCCCTTTCTCCCTTTCTCTCAATTTCCTTTCTTCCTCCCTCTATCCTCCTTACCTTCTTCTTTTCTCTTCCTCTCCTCTTTCCTTCATTTTACTTCTCCCTCCCTCCTTCCTTCTCGCATTTCCATTCTCTCTGCTTCCCTCCCTCCCTCCCTCCCTTTATCCCATCTTTTCACCTGTACCTGTCATTTCCCATAACACCCATACACAGAAGACACATGGAAAATAAGGACTTTGTGGGTACAAAGGAGACCCAGAAAAGAAAATAAAAGGTACATTGGTTTTCATAAGCTTTGAAGGTGTGAGGGCAAGTTTCAGG
Organism: Jaculus jaculus; assembly: GCF_020740685.1. NCBI lineage: Eukaryota > Metazoa > Chordata > Mammalia > Rodentia > Dipodidae > Jaculus > Jaculus jaculus. The sequence goes on from NC_059112.1 coordinate 97,188,480, forward strand.
CTTTTCTTTCTTTCCCTGCAACACAGGCAGGCAGACAGATAAAGAACTCCTGTGGGGATTGATATGAGATGAACAAAGCTTGGGCAGATTTTCCACAAGAAACAGAACCAGCCTGAGCCCACGCTGCTTTACACACAAGGTATCTGGTATGAATGTGGAAGGCAATGAAAATGTATCGCTAGCCATCTAGACATTTGTCAAAACAACTGAATTCTATGAAGTGGAGAGGATGAATGAAGGCACCCATCCTAGGGAAAGAAGTTCAGAATGGGCTCTATTGTGTCAGAGTTTTCACCCAAGATGAGGAAGCTTTTAGCCGTATGAGATAAAGCTCCTTGCTAAATGAGAAACCGGTCGACCTCGGAGACGGTGTTCAGTTTCACCTTGAAGAGCATGAGGCAGCTTCGCAGTGGTTCAGGCCTGTGTGCCTGCCTGTCTTCCTGCTCACCCTCAGCACAGCCTGCTGGGTCCCGGGGGCGCTTGCCTGACTTAGGAGTTAGTGCTCATCCCATGGCTATGGGGCTCAGGATACCTTGACCTGTGGTCCTTCCATGACTCCTCACATGCTAGGGAGAAGTAATCACTCAAAAAGACCAGGAGAGGGCTGGAGAGATGGCTTAGCGGTTAAGTGCTTGCCTGTGAAGCCTAAGGACCCAGGTTCGAGGCTCAGTTCCCCAGGTCCCACATTAGCCAGATGCACAAGGGGGCGCACGCGTCTGGAGTTCGTTTGCAGTGGCTGGAAGCCCTGGTGCACCCATTCTCTCCCTCTCCCTCTATCTGTCTTTCTCTCTGTGTCTGTCGCTCTTGAATAAATAAATAAATAATGGACAAAAAAAATTAAAAAAAAAAAAGACCAGGAGAAAGAACAATGGATATTAAGCAGGGTGGTGGTTTGATTCAGGTGTTCCCCATAAGCTTAGGTGCTCTGAATGCTAGGTTCCCAGCTGGTGGAGATTTGGAAATTCAGGCCATCTGGAGGCACTGTATTGTTGGGGGTGGGCTTATGGGTGTTATAGCCAGTTTCCCCTTCCAGTGTTTGGCACACTTTCTTGCTGTGGTCCACTTGGTGTTGGCCAGGAGGTGATGTCCACCCTCTGCTTGTGCCACATTTCCCCTACCATCGTGGAGCTTCCCCTCAAGTCTGTAAGCCAAAATAAACTTTTTTTTTCCCACAAGCTGCTCTTGGTTGGGTGATTTCTGCCAGCCATGTGAACCTGACTGCAACACAAAGGAAACCACCTGATGCCTCCACCTTTGCAAAATGGAGTTTGATTCCAACACTGAATACCACAGCTTCCCAGGTGACTATGGGCCGAGCTTCCCTGCCTTGAGTTACATAACAGAAAGCGATGTCTGGTCACTCCCTACAGATGGACACTGACAGATCAGAGAGATTCCATGGACATCCAGCTGGGTGAACCGATGAGTTTATTGGACTTCTTTTGGAGGACAAATTAACAGACATATAGTTATTCCAGATAGGGCATTACGGCAGACAAGAGGAATGATTCCACCCAAGTCTAGGTTGGTGAACCTGCAGGTTTGTTGGGGTGACTTACAGCCTATAAGCAGTTGACACCACTGAGGAGTCCTATCCCTATCAGACATTTACCTCATATAATCTTGGGGTAGGGAGGGGTATCTGAGGCTCTTGCCTCCTCCACGAGAGATGTTATGAGGGTCTCATGAGGGTCACCACAGCTCTTCTGCATCAAGATGGCAATCAACAGTCATGACCAACTCAGAGGAAAAGCTCTGCTGCATCTTGTTTGCTAGAGGGCAATTGTTCCACTGTTATGGGTGTGTGTGGGGGGGAACAGGCTAGGACAATGGGGCCTCTCCACCCAGATGGCTAAAGCACCTGAGTTCATATCACATGCCAAGTACTTCAAGAACGTGGACAAGGAGGTGAGGATGGTAACAGACTTTATTAAAGGAAAGTATAGAAAATAACTCATGATAGAGTGGAAGGGTTCCCCAAGATAAAGGGGGAGGGTTCTGGATCAGGGACTATGAGCTGAGAATATTAAGGTAGAGACGCTCCCCCTTGGGACAAAAAAAGAGCAGGACAAGCATGCTTAGCATGTCCACTGGCACCCAAAGGGTAGGATAAAAGAGAGGAAAAGACAAGGTTCTTCTGGAAGATTTTTGTGTGTTAGTACTCAGAAAAGCCACTAGAGTCAGCTGTTAGGGGGTCTGGGAGCAACTGCAGCAAGGGAGAGTTTCTGGAGGTTTTAATACTTTATCTCATTAAGGGGATAGCTGTTCTTCCCACCTCTTTAGCATGTCTCTAGGTGAGCCATGGTCTTTATTCCTGTTTCTTTTGACAATTTTTTTTATTAGTTTTCTATTCAGCAAATACAGGCAGTTTGGCATCATTATTAGGCTCATCTGTGACCTATCCCCTCCCCATTGCCCCCTCCTTGTTGAGGTATATGGGTTATGCATTGTGGAGTTAGCCCACAGTTATTGGTACGATAAATGTCTCTGCATATCTTGACCCAACATGTGGCTATGACATTCTTTCCGCCCCCTCTTCCGCAAAATTTCCCTGAGCCATGTTGGGTTCATTTTTGGTCTGCTTCAGTGATGAGGTGTTGGGGCCTCTGAGGCTCTGGCTCTCTGATTTGGTAGGAGTTGATTTTTCTCTGTGTTGGTCTCCATCCCCCTTGTGCTGGTATCCGGTTCATCAGGAAAACAGCACCCTTGCTTGTTTCGCCAATTTTCCTTAGTTTCAGCCGGGGCCCTTTTGAGCTATGATGGGGTGGCTCTCTCCTTAGGATCCGCATCTTTCTTTCCCTGGGATTTGCAGCGCAGCTAGGCGGTTGCCATCTTGGCTGGAAGTCTCCTGTTTCTATTTTTAATTAGTTATGTTCATAGTTCACAGCCATGTTGATAGCATCGTTAGCCTCCTCCCAGTCCTCCCCCCTCCAAAGGGACCCTCCTCATTTTTGTTGGGGAATTTGGGTCATGAATTGTGGGGATAGCCATCAGTTATGGGGAAAGAGGCAATGTCTCTGTGCATAATGTACCAACTTGCAGCTCTAACAATCTATTGCCCCCTCTTCTATGAATTTCCCTGAGCCATGTTGGGTATACATTTTAGGTCTCCTTTAGTGATAAGGCTTTGGGAACCTCTGTGTCTCTGGATCTCTGGTTTGGTAGGAGTTGAGTGTTCTCTGTATCTATCACCTTCACCCTTTTGCTGTTACCAGGTTCACCAAGAAAGCAGCACTTTTCCTCATTTCCCCAATTACTCTATGATTTCAGTGGGGCCCTGGTGAGGTGCAATGGACTGATTCTCTCCTCAGGTTCTTCATCCATCTGAAAAAGAGAAGCAAATTCTCCAATGGAGAGTGAAGTCAACACCAGATAAATGGGATAACCATTATTATTTTAGAGAGAATTTAATAGGTGTAGGCCCTCTTGCAGCCCATAATTTGTGGGAGCTTGGTATTGGGTAGCAGGCTCATTTTTTGGATGTGGTTCTGACTTGTTTCCCAGTTCTAGCTATGGGTTCTGTTCCACCAAGTGGATCTGTTAGCCAAATCAAGAGCAGTTGGTTACCCACCATGGCAGTGTGCCACTATTGCACTTGTGTGAGCTATGGTCTTTTACCAGGAAAGTGATTGGCAGGCTCTCAGGGCCAGGGAATCAGGAGGTTGGGTTCTTCTTTCAACACTTGTAAACCTAATGTCTGTCTTCTGACAACATGACCAAATCATGACATTCTAGTGGCCACGAGTGCTCAGTCACAATAGTGTAAGAACCAACGTGGTTTGCAAAGCTGTTCCCATTAATTTTAAATACTCTGATCATCAACATTCACAAAAGCAGAAATAGATTCCAATGGAATCCCTAAATCACAAAAGGTGAAAAGATAAGGAAGGAAGGGAAAACATTCAAAAGCTGAAAAGTTCCAACTAACCAGCAAGGAAGGAACTCAAGAGACTTAGAAGCCCACATTGGCAACACTATGAAGATAGTGCCTGCAAAAATCACCAAGGCAGGTTGTAGTCTTTCCCTGTGGAATGCTCATTAATCCACAGTCAGGGCCTCAAGACAGCATAAATGTGTAACTGGATGATCATATGAACCTTCATGTGCCTCCTCACAAGAGCCATTCCAGTAGGGAGAAACCCCAGGAATCAAATGGAGGGGCAGTGTGAAAAACAACCAGTTTGCCCTTCTTAAGGACATCAATGCTATGAAAGCAAGCAATCAGTTTTGAAACTGTTCCACACAACAAGCAAACAAGAGAACAGGAATATTGCTGTGGTTTGAATGTGCAGTGCCTGCCCCGCCCCCATCCCCATGCGTTCATGTGTTTGAACACTCGGTCCCAGCTGGGGGTGCTCTTCCAGAAGGCTATGGACTTGTTAGCATGTGTAGCCTGTTGAGGAAAATGGCTCACAGAGGGTGTGCTTTGCGGTTTGCAGCCTGACCCCAGTTCCTGCCCACTCTCTGCTTCCAGAATCTAGATGCATGCGATGTGCCCAGTCACTTGGTAACTCCAGTTGCTATGCTGTTCTGACCGTAGCAGACTGTACCCCTTCTTAAATGATAAGCCAAAATAAGCCCTTCCCTCCCATGGCTGCTTCTTGTCAGGCGTTTGGTAGCACCAACAAGAAAATTAACTAATACAAATCAAATATTAAGTGTTATGTGTGATTTTTGATTGGGTGCTGTCCCCCCTCCCCCCCAAAAAAAGCCAAACAAAAGAAGAGAAAGCTCTAAAGGACATGAATAAAGACAAGTGGGAAATTTTCATTATGGACTAAGGATTGGATAATAGTGTTCTACTGCTACTGAGATCCCAGAGTGTGGGCAGGAGGGGAGTTGGCTCCGCAGGTCAAGTGCTTGATACACAAACTTGAAGACTGGAGTTCAAACGCCCAGTGCCACGTAAATGCTGCACGAGTGTGGTGGCCCGTCTGTAATCTTGGCCATTAGGAAGGCAGGGCCAGGGGCTTCCAATGACAAACTGGCTAGCTAGACCAGCTGAGTCAGCAAGCTCTGGGCTCAAGGGAGGGGACTCTGCTTCAGTAAATACACTGGAGAGCGGTGGAGGAAGACGCCCTGACATCAGCCCTCAACCACCACACGCTATACATGTGCAAAACCAAAACCTCTAATGTGAAAATTGTGCTATAGCTTTATAGGACTATGTTTTGGTTGTTACCATGCTGAGGTCTCTAGGAAGTATCTGTGAATTACTCTTAAATGTTTTAGTGAAATACAGGTACAGAAACTGATATTTATATGTGTGTTTGTAGAGCAATTAGAAATCATGGGGCTGGGGGCTGGAGAGATGGCATAGCGTTTAAGGCATTTGTCTGCAAAGTCAAAGGACCTCAGTTTGATTCTCCAGGACCCACGTAAGCCAGATGCACAAGGTAGTGAATGCATTGGGAGTTTGTTTGAAGTAGCTGGAGGCTCTGGTGTGCCCGTTCTATCTCTCTCTCTCTGCATCTGCCTCTTTTCCTCTCTCACTCTCTCAAATAAATAAATAATATTAAAAAAGAAGAAATCACGGGGCTGAAGATACAACTCAGTGTGTGAATTGCTTGCTTTATAAACACAAGGGCCTTGATCCTCAGTACCTATATAAATATGCTGGGCATGGTGTGCCTGTCTGTAACCCCATATTTGGGGAGGTGGAGACAGGTGGCTCTGTAGTTCACTGACTAGCTTGTGTAGTCTAACTCGTGAGCTTTAGGCCAAAGAGAGATCCTGTCTTAAAGAGAGTGGATTGTGTTTCTCAGGATGACATTTGAGGTTATCCTCCTGCCTCCACTTGCACACGTACATGCACACGTGAACATAGACACATGCATGTTTGCCACACAGACATACACATATATTTAACAAAACACATGTCTTATTGACAATTAGTCAAATCTAAACAAGGAAGCCAAGTGTGGTGGTGCACACCTGTAATACCAGCCCTTGAGAGGTGGAGGAAGGAGGAGCAGGAGTTTCAAGGCCAGCCTGGGCTACATAAGACCTTGTTCTCTTCTTGCACTGCTCATATTATTTTTTTCTATCCCTGTGAGGCTTCAAAAGATTAATACTGGGAAACATGCATATGTGTGACTCCAGCCTTAGAGACCGTTGGTTGATAATCAACAGCTGCTGTTTTTAGTGCCAACTGCATCCTACAAACAGTGGCTCTGTCAATAGTCAGCTTTGCAGATTTTCATGGTCAGAGTTGTTGGAATCCATGGCCATTGGCCAGCCTGTGCCTGAAGAATGTGTCTGCCGGTCCATCCAGAAACAGGGATCAGTAGACAATGGGAAGAAGGATTTTTCAATGCTTGACAGTGAGTCTCTGGGCTTCTGTGCTGAGAACTTGCCTGCTGGTCTGTGATTAGCAAATCCACCATGGTATGAAATGGGAACTTCAGAAATCACAAAGGAAAAACACTGACCTGTATGACCATGCACCATATGTGTAGTGTGCATGTTTGTATGTGTGTGGTGCATGTGTGTATGGAGGGGTGTTCATGTACATGTATGTGCATGCATGTGGAGGCAGAAGTTTGACAAAAGATGTCCTCAGTCACTCCTCACTTTTATTTCTTTTTTTGGATTTGAGACAGTTGCTCACTGAACATGAAGCTCACTAATTCAGCTAGAATAGCTGGCCAATAAGCCCAGGGGTCCTCCTGCCTCCACCTCCCAAGCACTTACTGGGATTATAGGCCAACACCATTATGTCTGGCGTTTTACACAGGTGCTGGGGATCTACACTCAATTTCTCACGCTTGCAGTGCTTTATCTACTGAGCCATCTCATCAGTCCCCAACCATATACTAATAAGAATTCTAAGGTGTAAGAGAGAAGGAACATAGACAATGGCAACCAATTAGGGTGCTGGACAAATGAAGATAAATAGGCAATTAATAAACAAGGTATATAAACAGTCAGTAAAAGCCTGAAACTTTATGCAACTTTACCAGGTTTTACAGCTTTAATGTTTTCTTTTTTTTTAAAAAAATATTATTTCTTTATTTACAAACAAGAGAGGGAGAGAGAGCAAGGTGAATATGAGCATGCCAGTGTCTCCTAACACTGCAAACAAATTCCAGACATGTAAGTCACTTTGTGTACCTGGCTTTACATGGGTACCAGAGAATCAAACTAGGGCCATCGTAATTTGTGAGCAAGTGCCTTGAAGTGCAGAGCTATATGTAACTCCTTTGGTTTCTTTTAAAATATATTTTATGGAATTATTTGTGTGTGTGTATGTGTGTGTGTGTGTGTGTGTGTGTGTGTGTGTGTGTGAGAGAGAGAGAGAGAGAGAGAGAGAGAGAGAGAGAGAGAGAGAGAAAGGGATAGCGAAAGGGCACACCAAGACCTCTTGCTGCTGCAAATGAACTCCAGACACACATGCCACTTTGTGTATCTCTCTGTACATGAGTATCAGGAAATTGAATCCAGGCCAGCATGCTGGGCAAGCAAGTGCCTTTAACTGCTGACTCATCTCCACAGCTCCCCCTTTAAGAATACGTTTATTTACTTGTGCACATGTGACAGAGGGTAAAGTTTCAATTGAACTGAAATGTAATTATCCATGTATCAGATTGGAAAATATGAAAACAACTGATATTATATAGATTAGGAAAGGAAATTACAATTTTCATCCACTGCTGGTGTGACAAAAAAAATTATCACAAGCTTTTGGGAAAGGCATTTTCTGTTACAATAAAAATGCTTACTAATGTTGAAGTTCCATTTTGGGGAATACATGCTACGAGCCTCAGTAGCTGAGGACATAGTGCGCTTTGGATGTTCTTAATAGCAGAGAAAGTAGCAGAAACAAAAACAGCCTGGGGAGAGTCCGAAGGCCAGCCAACAGGGCAGTCACTGGTTGGATTTTGCTATTTCCAGTTCCACAGGATGCCCATCCATCCACCCACTGGTTCCTCTCCCCATCCATCCACCTGTATGTGTCAAGAACTGTTATAGATACTGAGGACAGGGAGGTACGTAATAAAGACTTGATTTCTGTGATGGTTAAGTTTGCTCATCAACTTGACTCGGTTGAGAAGAACCTAAGAGACTGATAAAAACACACTTATGAGTGTATCTGTGAGGATCTTTCCAGGAAGGATTAACTAAGAGGGAAATACCCTCAATATGGGTGGCACCATCATCCTATAGCCAGGGGCCTAGACAGAGTAAAATGGGGAAAAGGAGAAAGTTCTACAGCATTTTTACTCTGATTTTCCTGGACACAATGAAGTGAGCTTCTATGCTCCACCATGCCCTTCCAGCCAGGACAGAGTCAAGCAAGTCTCGGAAGCCCTAAGCAGAACAAGTCTTTACTCCAAAAGCTATTTCTGTCAGGTATTTTGTCCCAGTGACAGAAGTCTGACTGACACAGTCCCCTTATCGTTAAGCTTATATATCCTAGTGTGCATACATATATATGCATGCACGTATGCAGAACGAGAGAGAGAGAGAGAGAGAGAGAGAGAGAGAGAGAGAGAGAGAGAGAGAGAGAGAGAGGGAGAGTGAGAGAGAAAGTAAGCAAAAAAGAAAGCAAAACAAGCACTTGCAAATGGTGGTGCATGCTACAAAGGAAATATAAGGAAGCTAGCAGGTAGGGAGTTAGAGAGTAGTTGCATGTGAATCATACTAGACAAAGTGGCCTGGCTGGTGTCTGAGCAGAGACTGCCAAGATCGCAAGGAGGCAGGAGAAGGTCGTGGTGAAAACTATTCTGGGCAGAGGGGGTCAGCAAGTGCAAAGGTTCTGAAGTGGGTGCAAAGAGGAGAAGGCAGTGATATGACATTAGAGAAGGAGATGGAGGCATGTGGTACCATGTAAGGTGTTCAGTTTCATTCTCAGTGAATGCAGTAGGAATAAAATTTTAACATACTATGTTATCTGAACAAGTATACCTTATATCTACTTTTCTGTCTAGTGCTATACAATTCAACTAATGTAAAGCTGCGAGGTGTTTTCAATCAACTGGGATGTCAGAATGTGTGTGTGTGTTGTACTTGCATGTCTATATATTTATATTTATATGCATGTGGGCACATGTATGTATGTGGGTATGCATGTGTGTGGAAACTAGAGGGCAATCTCAGATGTTATACCCAGGAATTCTGTCCACCTCTTTTTAAATTTTTTTTTGTTTATTTTTATACATTTATTTGAGAGCAACAGAGAGAAAGAGGGAGGGAGAGAATGTGCACGCTAGGGCCTCCAGCCACAGCAAACAAATTCCAGATACATGCGCCCCTTGTGCATCTGGCTAACGTGGGTCCTGGGGAATCAAGCCTCAAACCGGGGTCCTTAGGCTTCACAGGCAAGTGCTTAACCACTAAGCCATCTCTCCAGCCCTGTCGACCTCTTGTTGAGGCAGGGTCTCTTACTGGGTTGGAGCTCACCAATTAGCTTAGACTAACTGGCCGTTGAGCTCCAGGGATCCTTCTGACTCTGCCACACCAGCTCTGGGAATACAGGTGTGTACCGCCATGCCTGGCATTTTACATGGAATCTGGGGACAAAACTCAGGTCGTCACTCTGGCAAGACAAGCTATCTCCCCAGTCCCAGGGCTTATATTTTATATTATAAATTTTATTAATATAAATATACATCAAGCATTTGTGGTGAATTGAGATTTGTGTAAAACAGTCTTGGAACTTTGAGAACTTTAGGTGTTTAATAATCTTAAAAAATATTTATAAGTTGGAACAAAAATTTTGGATATAGGGCCTGAAGAGATTGCTTAGCGGTTAAGTCACTTGCCTGCAAGGCCTAAGGACCCGTGTTCAACTCTCCAGATCAAACGGCAGCCAGATGCACAAAGGCAGAGCAAGCGTAAGGTCACACATGTTGACTAGGTGGCACAAGTGTCTGGAGTTAGATTTGCAGTGGCTGAGGGCCTAGCATGCCAATTCTCTCTTGCTCTCTCACAAAAAATAAAATAAAATAAAAATTGAAAAAATGGATAAATTTGCTTAAATAAAAAGGCCATTTAAATTAATTCTGTGGGCTGGAGAGATGGCTTAGCAGTTAAGCACTTGCCTGTGAAGCCTAAGGACCCTGGTTCGAGGCTCGATTCCCTAGGACCACGTTAGCCAGATGCACAAGGGGGCGCACGCGTCTGGAGTTCGTTTGCAGAGGCTGGAGGCCCTGGTGCGCCCATTCTCTCTCTCTCTCTGTCTCTCTCTCTCTCTCTCTTTCTCCCCCTCTTTCTCTGTCTGTTGCTCTCAAATAAATAAACAAAAAATTAATTAATTAATTCTGTGAGTATCTCTCTTTGCTTTCTAAAATTACAGCTTAACTGACATATAACTCACATGACGATTTAAGTGTAGAATGTGATTGCAGTATATTCCAAGAGATGTAGTCATTTCCATCATTGGTTTCAAACATTTTTATCACTCCAAAGAAAACCGAATCTACTAGCAGCCGTTCCTTATATTTTCCTCTCCCATCCTGAAGCAAGCCTCATCCACCCACGCCTGTTTGGATCTGCCTCTTTGGAACACAGTATGTGAGCAGAGTCATACAATATGCGGCATTAGGATCTGGTTTCTTTCACTTGGAGTAAGGTCTTCATCGTTTATCCCTGCGTGCATCAGGGCTACATTCCATTTCCTCCTCATCCAATATGGTTCCCATCCAGCTACTTTCTAGCCCTGTACCTGCTAGCCTCCCATCAGCCTCCCCTGTTGCCCCGTTTCCCTTCCTCCATAGTCCCCACTCTGCTCTCATGTCATATATAAAAATAAATATATATTTATATTTAAATCTAGACACCACACATGTAAAAAAAATTCATCAGTTTTTGACTCTGGCTTATTTCACTTAACACAATACCAGTTCCATCCTCTTTCCTTTATGAATAACACAAATACTTTAATTCATAGGCAAGTCTTTGTGTACGTGGATCTCAAGTGTGCTGATTTTCATTTTTTTCCTAAAAATCAATGCAAAAACCAAATTGCTGGATCCTACATTTTGTGATTACTAGAATATTCAAAATCGCATACATGGGGTAGGTGGGGAAAATGGCTCAGCAATTAAAAGCATTTTCTTCTTCAACCTGCCCGCCCAGAGTTTGGGGAATATATGCTGTCAGCACAAAGGTCTCAGAAGCTGAGGATCTGTGTCACTATACAAATAAAGCCAGATATGCAAAATGGCTCATGTGTCTGGAGTTCTTTTGCACTGGAAAGAGGCCCTGGTTTACCCAAATTTGTTCATTCTCATTCATTATTTCTTATTTCAAATGAATTTAAAATACATCACACACATGCTTTCCATTAGAATTATCCTGCAGAATGCTACTCTTACCAAACCCTATTTCCTCATAAGTCCTCATTTTACTAAGTAAGAGGGGGCATTTCAATTCACCAGTTATGTAAGGGTTAAGTCTCTTTCCATTTCAAGTATTCATTTTTCGTCTCTTAACATACAGCAATATTTTCCAGGTCAGTATTTAGTTTCAAAATTCAAATTTCTTTGTACTTATTCTCCACTTTCCCTAGGTTTCCCTTACAAAGGTTTGGAGGGAAAGCCTGGGAGAGGTCAATGTTCTCACCCTTTCCTTGTGGGTCTTTCCTGGTTCTGAGTAGCATGGCCCTGGCTACTTGGCAGTGATTGGTCTTGGGGGTGGGTTGGCAGGCTTACCCACTGAGGAGTGGAGAGGGATCCTCCTGAAGATGGTTGATGGGCTCTGGTTAGAGGTGAGAATTCCCTGCTGATATTTCTATTTAACTTCCATGCTTCCATGTTCACTTGGGAATCTCAAAGAGTCTTCCCATCTGAGTGGCTGCCTACATGTTACCCTTAGACCTTTTGAAACTCCCATGGCTCCATCATCCCAAATGTGGAGAATCATTGCAGGAGAGAATTATTTTCTTGATATATTTTTGCATTAAAAAAGCAAGTTGCAGAGCCATAGGTGAAGATAATATTGTTTTTTGACTATTTGAGGTTCAAGCAAGAAAACAAGAAGAAAAAAAATCCCTACATGTATTTTCTACATTTCTCATACAAACACAGAGAGGTCTTGGAAAGCAGCTCTAATTGCTTCCCAGAGGAAGGAGTATGGTGGAGAGTGAGAAAGTAGGCTTTCTTTTGTATTTCTTACATTGTTTGACCAGCTTTAACAAGCATTTGGAAAAAAGATCATTTTTTAATTAAAACATACGATGAAGAGAAGATAATTATAAAATCATGACAAAAAAGAAGTCTGTTAACCTTAATAATGCAGTTTGGTTCTAGATTCAGATCCCTTGGAGCTTTTAATTTAAAAACTTACTTTGACTATTATTCTTCCTTGAAACATTTGTATTTAAATTAGTTGCTCTCATTGTATTTTGCACTTTATACCATAGCACTTGTCCAACTTTTTTTCTAACTTTTTTCCCCCTTTGAGCAGGATTGCACTCTAGCCCAGGCTGGAATTGAACTCATGATAATCCTCCTACCTCAGCCTCCTGAGTGCTAGAATTAAAGTATGCACCACTCTGCCTGGCTAGAGTTCATATTTAAAGAAAATCCTATTAATGTTTTAAAAATGTTTTGTGCAGGTGTGTGTGATAAGTGTATGCTGATATGTGCACACCATGGCACACATGTGGGGGTCAGAGGAAAAGTACAGGTGTCTGTCCTCATCTTCCAACTTGGTTGAGGGTCTCTTGTGCACTGCTGTGTGCATCAGGATGGCTAGCCCACAACCTCCCATGATTCTCCTATTTCCACCTTTCCTTTTGCCATGGGTGGCTGGGGTTACAGAACCTCACTACAAAGTGTGGCTTTGCATGGGTCCTGTGGATCAGAGCTCTACTGAGTGTGCCTTTATGTGGGCTCTAGAACTTGGAACTTGGTAATTCCACTTGTACCACAAGTGCATTTACTCTCTCAGTCAGCTCCTCCGACTTATTTTAACTTTTTCATTAAAAATATTTTGGGGTTGGTGAGATAGCTTTAGTGGCTAATGACACTTGTTTCCCGCAAGGCTTCTGACCCGAGTTTGGAACCTCAACACCCATGTAAATCCAGCTGCATATGTTCCTGTCATCCCAATGCACCTATGGCAATGAGAAGCAGTGTCAGGAGAATCATGAAGCTTGAGGCCAGTGAGTCTGGACTTCCCAGTGGCAAAACAAGAACAACCCTGTCTCCAAATAAGGTCAAAGAAGACCAACACCCAAGGGTTGTCCTCTGCTCTCTACACGTTTGCAGTGGCATGCACATACCTACAGTCACATACATGAACCACAAACACACACACACAATTATTAAGAGAATAAAAAATAGGGGGTTGGGGCAGGGAAGATGATTCAGTAGGCAAGAGTGCTTTCTGCAAGCATGAGGGTCTGAGACTGCCTGAGTTCCGTTGTCCAGTGCCCACATAAGTAGCTGGGGATGGTGATGCATGTCTGCAACTCCAGTTCTGTGGTGAGCAGACACAAGAGGATTGCTGAGGCTTGGGAACACCACAGTTTCATGTTAAAAGAAAGATTCTGTTTTATAGATTTATGTGCATTGAGTGATAGAGGGGACACCTGACATTGTGTACCTGTGAATGCATATGCACATACATGTGCACACACACACACAGCACATACTACAAATGCAAAACAATTGTTTCCAAGGTACTGAATAGAACCTAGGGCCTTGTTCATACTAGCCAAGTGCTCCTGCTCCACTGAGATACACTTCCAGCCCCTCTATTTTTTTTAATTTATTTTTACTTTATTGGTTTGTGAAACATGGTTACACAGGTGAAAGCTGCCTGAAACTTGTGATCCTCCTGTCTCAGCCTTCTGAATGATTGAATTATAGCTATATGCCATTATGCTCAGCTCCCTCTATGTGTTTTAAATGAAACTTCAGACTTTAACTGGGTTTCTCTAGTTTTTCATGAATGTCTTTGTCTATGTCTCTGCATGCCATCCAGGAAACCTCACTGTGTCTCATCTTCCTGTCTTTGCCTATTATAGTTTGTGACAGTATCCCCATCTTCCCTTGTTTTTCATGGACATGAATGGAAGTATTTTTTAAGAACATTTTTATTTATTTATTTATTTAACTTATTTGAGAGAGAGAAATAGGGAGAGAGAAAGGGCATGCCAAGGCCTTTAGTCACTGTTAATGAAATCCAGATGCATGTGCCACCTTGTGCATCTGGCTTATGTGGGTCCTGGGGAATCGATCCTGAGTCCTTCAACTTTGCAGGCAAACTCCTAAACCACTAAGCCATCTCTTCAGTCAAAAATGACAGTTCTGAGGAAGACTGCTCAGGTGTAACAAAACATGTTATGTTTTTATGAATGTCTTTCCAATTTCAGTGGTAGAAATTTTCCTTTTATTACTCAGACCAAGAGAATGCATATTTAACCCATTTAACACATATGACATTGACCTTGATTGGAGTTAAAGCAATGTGGACTACAGAGGGCTGTGCCCCTTCCCATTCTGGGCTGTGCCCCATATCTGTCAAAAACCACTCAGTGCAGTCCATTCAGAGGGAGTGGAGTGTGTGGCTGGGGTATCTACAGTTAATAGTTTATATTTCACCTATAAGGAAGTACTGTGGTTTGAACATGAAAGACCCCCAAGAGGTTCATCTGTTGGACACTTGATTGTTAGCTAGTGGCAGTACAATTTTGGGAGATTCTGGAGATATTAGGACATTGGGTTTACTTAGATGAAGTAAGCCCCTGAGGTGTGCCTCCAGTCCTTCCCTTGCTTTCTATTTCCTGTCTATCATGAGATGAGCACCCTCCTGCTCCACACATTTCCACCACCATGAAACTCTGCCTTACTAAAATCCCAGGATCACTAGTCAAGGATTATGCACCAAAAATGCTGAAACCATTGGCCAAAATAAATCTTTCCCTATGGTGTTTGTGCTAAATGTTTCATCATTGCATCAAGAAAAGTAACTGATACAGATTTGTCTTTCTTCTTCATATTTTTATTTATTCAATCACTTATTTTACACTTTGAGTAACAATCCAATATTGTGTTGTTTATTTTGTTGCTCAAACATTCCAGTTTTGGACACTGGAAGCTTCCCAGCGTAGTTCCTATGCCATCTTGTTATACTCCCACCACATTTTTGAGAACCTGTGATCCAAGTTCTGGGGATGCAGAGAAAGGAGAATTCCTAGGGCTTTCTGGGTAACTGAGTAAGTGAGCTCTACATTCAATGAAACACTCTGCCTCATTAAAAAAAAAATAAAGGTGGAGAATGACTCAGGGAGACATTTGACATGGACCTCTAGCTTCCATTAACCAGCACACATGTACACCCACACACATATGCCCACATACATGCCAACATTCATACCTACTCTACACAGAAATTAATACACATGCAAGAAAAAACCCAACCACCAAACTAGGTCTGCATCTATTTCTAGAGATATGTTCAAAAAGAAAGCAGGAGACAGTGCAATGAGTGAAGCTTGATTCTAGTTTTTTGAAAACATTAATTCCCTGCAAGTCAATAAGGAAAGACACCAGAAAGGACAGTTGAGACGGTGGTTTCACCCTGTTCCATGGTTTTCCATAGGGCAGCCAGACAGTCTCTCATTCAGGAAAAGACATGTGTACCATGGCAGGGCCCACAGTTACTTTCTTATCAATTCCCATAGGAAGGAAGCCTTTTCTTTTTCCCAGTAGTTTGAGGATTTTGTTTCTTACTTGGGGATTTCTCTGAGGGTTCCTCATGTTATCATGGCATCTTGAGCTTCAGAAACAGAAATTGCTCATGTTTACTATTATTGTTCATTTATTTGTGCGTTGAGCTCTGAGAGCTTGTCTTTCAGAGGGCGATGTTCAAAAGGCAGAGTGTCAGCCTCCCCATCTGGTACTTAAGGAAGACTTTGTAGAGCATCTAAAATTCTGCTTATGCCCATTCAAATGGAGAATGATGTATAAAAGATGCAAAATCTCTCTGGTGTCACAGAAGTGTAAGATAGCAATGAGAGATATGTCAGGCAGGGAAAAGGGAAAGACCAATTATACCTATTACTTCAGAGAACAGAGCTCTCCTGTGCTATGGAAGATGCAGAGGATTTCTACAGCTTGGGCCACATTTATGAATATTAAAATATGCAGGTTGTTTACACATCATTATTTAACATTGGAGATCTACTGTGTGTATCAGTTACTTTTCTCATCACTGTGATTAATTATCTGACAGAATCAAGCTGAGGGTGGGAGGATTTATTTTGTCTCATGGTTATTTAAAAATCAAATTTTAAAATATTATATTTTATTTATTTATTTGATAGAGAAAGAGGGAGGGAAGGAGAGCGAGTGTGAGAGAGAGACAGAGAGAATGGGTGTGCCAGGGCGTCCAGCCACTGCAAACGAACTTTAGATGTGTGTGCCACCTTGTGTATCTGGCTAACGTGGGTCCTGGGGAATCGAACCAGGATCTTTTGGCTTTGCAGGCAAGCACCTTAACTGCTAAGCCACCAACACCAGGGAGTCTCCAGCCATAAAAATCAAATTTTAAGCTAAGGTCAGAAAGTCAAGTACCACATGTTCTCTCTTGCATGCTCTTTTTATGTTTTCTCATGGTTCCTACCTGCAAATGTTAGATTTGTATGTGATTTGGAGTAAAAGTTAGTGGAAGAGGTCAGGAAATTAGAAAGGGGCCACAAAGGAGGGAGGAGAGGGGAATGCATAAGGGGGAGGGCATAATGCTGTGTATGTAGAAGGGGCAGAACACTGGGGGTGGAATGGTCTAAATGGGGCCAGGGGAGGGGATAGATTAGAAAAGATAATGGGAGGAGAGTTAATCAAAATTTAAGATGTTATGAATAAGGCACATGGAAACCTACTTCTTCACTAGCTCATAATACATAAGTTAGAAAAAGGAAATAATGTGTTGGTGGAGCATGTCTTTAATCCCAGCACTTAGGAGGTAGAGGTGGGAGGATCGCTGTGAGTTCCAGGTCATCCTGGGCTACAGTGAGACCCTACCTCAAACAAAACAAAGCAAAATAGAAAGCGACTTTGGGCAGAAGTAAGCTGTGGAAGTGGATGATGTTGTGGCTCAAAACCAAGATTGTTGCTAGAAAAATTTTAGTGCCATGAGTGAGATACCTTCAAGAGAGCTGTTAAACAGGGAGTCTCCTGATACTCCCAAAACATTACAGGCTACTGCCACGTGTTGCGGTTACTTTCTCATTACTGGGGCAAACACTTAACCAGAAGCAGCTTATGAAAAGAAAGGGTTTATTTCAAGCTTATAGAATGCAGGGGAAGCTTCCTTCGTCATGATGGAAGAAGCTAGCCCACTTTCATAGATCCATAGCAAAGAGACAACACCAGCAGTCAGCCAGCAAGCACAGAAATTCAGATATCAAACTTCTCTGAACACACCCAAGAGGGCTGGACTAATGATCTGTCCCCCAGTGATACTTCCTCCAACAATTGCTGGAAACTTAAATAGGAAGCTTAACCTTAAACAAAAATCCCTCACTCTGAACTGGAGATATTGCATAATGGTTAAGGTACTAGCCTGTAAAGCCTAATGAACAAAGTTTGATTGCCCAGTACCGTGTAAAGTAGTGCAAATTAGTGCGTGCATCTGGAGTTTATTTGCAGTGGCTGGAGGTACTGGTGTGCCCATTCTCTCTATTTGTGTCTATTCTATCTCTTTGCTTGCAAATAACTAAATAAATAAATGTTTGTTTGTTTAGAAAATTTAAAAAATTCTCTGAGTTTATGGGAACATATATTCACATCCCAACTACCACATTCCTCCCCTGGCCCCCATAGACTCATGACCATCTCACAATGTAAAATGCATTCAACACAAATTCAAAGATCCCCAGAATCTTTGCCAACTTTAACACTGCACAAAAGTCCCAAGTATCATCTGAGATTTAAGTCTGTCTCTTAACGATGAACCCTGTATGATCAAAACACAAGTTATGACTTCTTACACATAATGGCACAGAGCAAGCATCCCAACTGTACAAAGGCATAACAAGGAAAGACTGGACCAATGAAAAATCAATAACCAGTAGGAAAACATCAAACATCTGCAGTTCAAGTTCAATATTCATAACCAGGGACAAAAGTCTCTGCAGTACAATTCCACCTCTCCAGCTGGGCTGAGCAGCCTGGGGAAAAAATCCATCTTGAGACATCAGTATATCTCCATGGCAGCCATTCCATAGTTCTGGCACATCTATAACATCTTTGGGTTCATACTGCAAACCATGGTCCATTTTCACAGTACCATACAGTGACCTTGGTCTTCACACAGGAAGTTTTAAACTACTACACATGCCACAAGTTACCAGCTGCTTCTAGAACCATGTGTACTTCGTGACCCACATGTTTCATGCCTCCAAAACCAGTACCAGGTATGAGGCACAATCAAATTTGTAAATCCGTGTGTGTGAATGTGGGGGGGAAGGGAATAAACCTTGGCCTTGATACGAAGCCTTCTCCTTCACCAGTCTCCCATCAAGCCACTTCCTTTTTTTTTAATTTTTTTAAAAATTATTTACTTATTTATTTGAGAGCGACAGACACAGAGAGAAAGACAGATAGAGGGAGAGAGAGAGAGAGAGAATGGGCGCGCCAGGGCTTCCAGCCTCTGCAAACAAACTCCAGACGCGTGCGCCCCCTTGTGCATCTGACTAACGTGGGACCTGGGGAAGCGAGCCTTGAGCCGGGGTCCTTAGGCTTCACAGGCAAGCGCTTAACCGCTAAGCCATCTCTCCAGCCCAAGCCACTTCCTTTTAATAGAATTTGTATTCTTATTCATTTGAGCCTTCTGTGGTTCACCCTCAGGGCATCATTTCTGTTGTTTCAATGAAAAATAGGTACTTCACTCTTAATGGTGTCCTTCTGGTTAACAATTATAGCTTAAGTAGCCTAAAACCAGTTTCTATGCCTCTGACTTTAAACTTGCTTAATTTTTTTTCTGTGATAATTTGTGCATCTTTCCTACCTTTCTGATCTGTATTTCTGCCAAGCACACCAGTCTATTACTTTTAAATTCAACCTCGATAATACTCTTAGGGAGTGGGTGAAAGAACACAATCAGCTTTTACACCAATAGCCCAGTTCCAACAAAGTTCTCTCCTTTCCCTTTAAAAGATCATAAACCAGGGGCTAGAGGGATGGCTTAGCAGTTAAGGCATTTGCCTACAAAGCCAAAGGATCCAGGTTCAATTCTCCAGAGCCCACATAAGCCAGATGCACAAGATGGTGCATGCATCTGGAGTTCATTTGCAGTGGCTGGAGGCCCTGGTGTGCCGATTCTCACTGTCTGTCTGTCTGTCTGTCTGTCTCTCTCTATCTCTCTGCCTCTCTCAAATAAATAAGTAAAACTTAAAAACACCTTTAAAGATTTTTTAGACAGATCATAAGCCAAGCCCTTGCAGTCCACGATTCTCACATATAGCATTTTTGAACTCTCACCGGAATAGCTCATAAAGCTCTGCTTATAGCTCTACAAGTCTTCTCCAGTCCAAAGTACCAAAGCCTTCCATATTTTTTCCGCAAACAACTTCCACAAGATCAAAATCTACATGGTCCGATTCATCACAGCAACAACCCCACTTCTTTGTACCAAGTTTACTGCTTCAGGTACTGTCTCACTGCTCAGACACACACCTGGCCAGAAGCAGCATAAGGAAGGAAAAGTTTTGCCTCAGGCTTACAGAATCCAGGGGAAGCTGCTTCGTGGAGGAAGAAGCTGGCCCACTGCCATAGATCCTTATAAGAGAGACACAGTCACCAGCCATCAAACACAGTCAGAGCACAAGCTGCTCTGAACACACCTTGTAGAGCTGGACTAAAGATCTGTTCCTAGCCATACCTCTTACAGCAGGCTGTTGGTGACTTAAGTAAAAAGCTTAATCAAAACTCCCTGAGGGGGCTGGAGAGATGGCTTAGTGGTTAAGCGCTTGCCTGTGAAGCCTAAGGACCCCGGTTCGAGGCTCGCTTCCCCAGGTCCCACGTTAGCCAGATGCACAAGGGGGTGCACGCATCTGGAGTTCGTTTGCAGAGGCTGGAAGCCCTGGCGCGCCCATTCTCCCTCTCTCCCTCTGTCTTTCTCTCTGTGTCTGTCGCTCTCAAATAAAAAAAAAAAAAAAAAAAAAAACTCCCTGAGGCTATTCAGGGGGCACTTACAAACCACCATTCCAAGCTTCATGGTAATGTGCCTGTTTTGGGGGAAATGTGACTGGACTTGAGGCCTGTCCCAAGTAGGGAATTCCCACCTGGTACTCAATACCTAATCAGAAGTCTATAGCTAGGGAGGTCATAAGCACTGGGGTGGGAGGAAGAAACTACTACCGTTGTCTGACTAAATGGATATATTATGCCCATCGAACTGCCTTCAACATACTTATGTTTATGTCCATATATTGGTGCCACACTCAGTTTGGTTATAGAAGCTTTTCTTTTCAGATGGTGGTGACCAGCAGGTAGACTCAAAACTCAGTTGAGAAGAAGTAACAGTGGAGTGTTCAGTACTACATGAGACATTTCTGTCACAACTTCCAAGGCTTCAGAGTCTATTGCAGAAGAGGTAGCAGAAAGAATGTAAGAGCCAAAAGGAAAGGGAAGAGTGCTTACAGTACTATCTTCCACACGTAAAGTAGCCTTGATATTCGTGACTTCACAGTGACTGAAACTACCTACACAAGACCTGCCTAACAGAATGGTGAAGATGGTTACATGAATGTAGAAGAAACAGGCGGGCATGGTGATGCACGCCTTTAATTCCAGCACTCAGGAGGATAAGGTAGAAGGATAACTGAGTTCGAAGCCAGCTGAATTTCAAGTCAGTCTAGGATAGAATGAGATATAACCTCAAAAAGATAAAAAAAAAAAAAAAAAAAAACACTTATTGGGAAGAAGTGGTTTCAGTGAAGGGAGGGTAGGGAAAGGGAGAGTGGGGGAGGGGCATATGATCATAGTGTATTGATTTGTCATATTGAGTTGTCAATAAAATGTTTAAAAATCTTAGGGCTGGAGAGATGGCTTAGCAGTTAAGTGCTTGCCTGTGAAGCCTAAGGACCCTGGTTCGAGGCTCGACTCCCCAGGACCCATGGTAGCCAGATGCACAAGGAGACGCACGGGTCTGGAGTTCGTTTGCAGTGGCTGGAGGCCCTGGCGCGTACATTCTCTCTCTCTCTCTCAAATAAATAAATAAAAATAAACAAACAGCTTTCTGTTAAAAAATTAATGTTGGGCTGGAGAGATGGCTTAGTGGTTAAGCACTTGCCTGTGAAGCCTAAGGACCCCGGTTCAAGGCTCGATTCCCCAGGACCCACGTTAGCCAGATGCACAAGGGGGCGCAAGCATCTGGAGTTCATTTGCAGTGGCTGGAAGCCCTGGCATGCCCATTCTCTGTCTCTCTCTGTCTCTTTCTCTGTCTGTCACTCTCAAATAAATAAATAAAAATAAACTAAAAAAAGAAGTAGAATTAAAAAAAAATTAATGTTAAGCATACAAAGTTTCAATGACATGTCCATACATGTATAATTACAGTTTGTTCTCATTGAGCTCCCCACCAAATACCCTCTCCCATGTTCTGTAACCCCTCAATAACTCCCTCTTCTACTTTTGTGTCGTGTGCATTTCATTACCCTCTCTTTTATTCTCCCTTAAGAGTTATTCCTCACTTTTTAAATCCATTTTTGATTTCATGACCTAGACACACGCACACAATTTTAACTCTTAACTTCTTCATATGAGAGTAAATCTTGGTATTTATTTGTCTTTCCACATCTGGCTATTTTGCTTAATATAATGATTTTAATTTCCATCCATTTTACTGCAAGTGTCATAATTTCATCTTTCTTTATAGGTGAATAAAAATCTAGTGTGTATGTGAACTGCAATTTTTACAACTGAGTATTATAATATAGGAATATGCTGTAACTTGATAGCATTCCTGTCCCGTTATCCTCTTCTGTCCACTCTCCTCCACCCCCACTCCACAGAGGACCCTCCTCTTTGTAGGCAGTCCTGTTGTTTCTTGTCTCATTCCTTTTGTCCTCATATCTTCTGCATCTACTCTTCGTTTGATGAACATCAAGGTTGGCTCCATTTCCTAGTTATTGGGAATAGTTCTGCCTATACCTGGATGTGCAGGTATCTCTGTAGTACTAGATGGACTTAGAGTCCTTTGAGGTACCCCGAAGTACATCTGGGACTTTCGGTAGTTCTGGGGTAAAGCCTCACACATTCATAGGCTAACATGGCAATCAGTCTGTAAATGCTGGGTGTTTGGGTACTGGAGATAGAACTCAGGTCTCATGCTTATAAGGCAAGCACTTTATTGATTGGGCTATCAAAATTATATTCTTGGGGGAAAAAAGATGTGAATCTAGTCCTGTTTAAAGGGGTATTTAGCTTTCTTTGTTTTGTCTTTTTTGTTGTTGTTGTTGTTGTTTTTTTAAGGTAGGGTCTCGCTTTAGCCCAGGCTGACCTGGAATTCACTATGGAGTCTCAGGGTAGACTTGAACTCATGGCAATCCTCCAACCTCTGCCTCCTGAGTGCTGGTTGTTTTGTCTTTTTTAAGTGATTGGAGGCGCTTTGCAGCCTACTCACTCCTCAAGGGCTTCACAGAATATTAGGTCCCCATCTTGCAGACAAAATAGCTGGATCCCTATGAGTGGTCAAGGGCAGATTCCAAGCCAGAAACCAATGCTATGCTCTGTCCAGCACCTCAAATAACCTATTCTCAAACTGGCTTGTTCAAGGCATGTTCAGTGCTATCCTCAGTTCCCCTTCAGACAAATTTTAATATCACCTAATTAGGTAGATAGAGACTCGGCAGCCATTACTTATAACAGACACACAGTTGTAAATTATTCTATTTAATTAAGAACTGCACATTCCCTATTAAAGAAAAGCTTATCGTAGGTTAGGAAATTTATTGGGAACACTTAACTTTAGCTAATTAAGCTGTTTGAACTCAAGGCAAGGACATTCATTAATAATCAAGCCCAAGCAGTTAAGAGCAATTAGTGAAACAGCTGGTCTTTATCTCTCTGATAATTGATGGTTAATAGAGATCTTTATAGCTGTTATAAACTTCTCCAGAGCAGCATCATCTTCAAAAGTTTGTATGAGTAAAGAACATGGACAAAGAAGAAAGCTACATTTAAAAGAACTGAACATTGAAAGTGAGCTGACCTTCTGAGCTCGGAGACAAGGACTAGAAAAACAGACAAAATAGGCCTGTGGGCTAGAGGGATGGTTTAGTGGTTAAGGTGCTTGCCTGCAAAGCCAAAGGACCCACGTTCAATTCTCCAGGACCCACAAAAGACAGATGCACAGGGTGGTGCATGCATTTGGAGTTGTTTACAGTGACTAGAAGCATTGGCGTGTGCTCTCTCTCTCTCTTTCTCTGTACCTCTTTTTATATATATATATATGAAAGAAATAGGCCATGATGACTTTTTTTTCCTAGCATTTTCTATTTACCAGACAAGAGTCCAACCTCAAAATTAACAGCAGCATATAATGCAACTTGCCTGGTCATCTTTCTATGCAGGGATGACATTTCCCAAAAGGAATGTTATATTATCGTTTTTTTTTTTTAAAATCAATGCTACCAAATTATCTAACATAAAACATCTTATGGGAAGAATGGTGTATTTTAAACATTTACTGTTTTAGAGGAGTTTAGTGCGTCATGCAGGGAAGCTCAGTTCATGGCGGTGGGAGTGGGCTGTGGAGACCATTCATATCAGAGAGGATTAGGAAGCAGAGGCTGCTGCTGAAATCAGGGGCCAGGCTATGACTTTGAAAGCACCCAGTGGCCCTGCAAGGCTCTGCCTCCACATCTTGCCAAAGGCCATCATCTGCATAAAAGGCACTCATGACATGAGCCTGTTATATTCAAACCATACCGCAAACAAGCCAGGGCTATGGTCTGATAAAGTATTTTGCTCCCTTTCTTTCTCTTCTCTTTCATGTTTCTTTTTGATGAACGTCTCACTATCTATCCTAGTCTGGCCTGGAACTCTTTTTTTAAAAAAAATTTGTTTATTTTTATTTATTTGAGAGTGACAGACAGATAGGCAAAGAGGAAGAGAGAGAGAATGGGTGCACCAGGGCCTCCAGCCACTGCAAATGAACTCCAGACGCATGTACCCCCTTGTGCATCTGGTTTACGTGGGCCCTGGGGAATGGAGTCTCAAACTGGGGCCCTTGGACTTCACAGGCAGGTGTTTAACCACTAAGCCATCTCTCCAGCCCTGGCCTGGAACTCCTAGTCCTTCTGCTTCAGCATCCAGAGAATTGGGGTCACAAGTATGTGCCATTATGTTCATTCAAAGCACTTTTCCCCCTGACTTGAGGATGTCTTTCTCATTGGTCACATTTTGCAACTGTTGTGAAGATTAATTTCTGTATGTTAACTTGATGGGATTGAGAATCACAATGGAAACAAATCTCTGAGAAGGCTTCTTCGGGATTTTCTGGATCAGCTTAATTGAGGTGGGAAGACCTGCCCTCACTGTGGGTAGAACCTTTCCATGGGCTGGGAGTCCTGCACTACATAAAACAGAGGAAGCTAGCTGAACAGCAATATTCATCTCTCTCTGTTGTACATTGTTGACACAGTGTGACCAGCTCTGCCTCATGCTCCTGTCACCATGCCTACCACCACGATGAGCTGAAAACATGAATCATAAGCTAAAATAGACCCTTCCCTTCATAAGTGGCTTCTGGTCAGACACTTTGTACAGCAGTGAGGAAGTAACCAGTGCTCTCATCTATGTGGCCATTTATTTAGACATTTTAAAATGAGGTCACTTACTGGCATGTCATTTCAGAGATTAAGCTGCGGGACAGATGCTGTGACTTGAGGGTAATCAACTATGTTTTCACTGCCAACAAGGAGATTTTCCTTGCCTAGGTAGTAGAGATTCTGTGATTTTCATCCTCAGGCTAGCAGTTTAGGCATCTTAAGCCAGCACCTCCATCAAAGCCAAGCACGTGACCTCCAAGTTGGCAGAAATGATCCCTAGTCAGACCCAAGCACAGGGATTTTTAGAGAATTAGACATGATCATCCTGAGGCAGAAAGGTGAAAGGAGACAGGGAGCCAACCTTGAAGGGAAACTAATGGCAGGAATTCCAGCCAAGCCCGTGGAGAGGTGGGCACAACCACCAGGCATGGTTGTACAGTCTGTCTAGACAGTGCCCACGAAAATTACCAGCTAGCTGTCAGGTATTACTTCAGTGCAGCTGGCTCTTTCCAATCTGCAAGGGGGGATATGGTGGCTGAACACTTGTAATCCAGGTAAATTTTCTGTCAAAAGGTGGTGGAATGAGGGCTGCATTTTCCTAGTCTTTCTAGTGGAGCTAACTTGGAAGCTGGGGCACCAGCTGAAGGGACAGGCCAAGGTCAATGCTGAGAGGCATCAGTCTATAATCTAGAAAACCATCTGACTGCATCCGTTTCTTCTGCAGGTGTTTCTCGTTGGGAATTTGTTTGCTTGTTTGTTTGGTTGTTGTTGTTTTTTCCAGGTAGGGTCTCACTCTAGCTCAGGCTGACCTGGAATTCACTATGTAGTCCCAGGGTGGCCTTGAACTCATGGCGATCCTCCTACCTCTGCCTCCCAAGTGCCGGAATTAAAGGCGTGCGCCACCATGCCCGGCTCTCTTTGGGAATGTTTTTTTATTAGTGTAGAGATGGGATTCACATGCCATGCGATTTGTCCATTGGAAGTGTGCCATCGGACAGTGTGGAGTGTGCTTACAGCTGTGTGACCATTACCGCGATCAATTCTCGAGCGTTTTCACCACCCTTCCAAAAGAGCACTGTAGATGTCGCCACTCACTCCCCACCTCCTGACAGAGGGCAGGTCCTCCAGGCAGCGCCCCGGGGCCCTGGCCCCCACGCCCACGAATCCAGTCATCTGAGAGGCAGGAACAGCGCATTTCTACTGAACACATGCTGACTTGTTTCCTATTTTTCTTAAATTTTATTTATTTGTATTTACAGAGAGAGAGAGTTTATGTGTGCACCGCAGCATGCCTGTGGAGGTCAGAGAACCACCTTGAAGGTTAGTCCTCAACTTCCACTTCACTGGAGGCCAGGTTCAGCACTGGCTTGTGCTGCTAACTGATCTG
This sequence comes from Jaculus jaculus, assembly GCF_020740685.1. NCBI lineage: Eukaryota > Metazoa > Chordata > Mammalia > Rodentia > Dipodidae > Jaculus > Jaculus jaculus. The sequence continues at coordinate 97,214,594 of NC_059112.1, forward strand.
CAAGCTGCTGGGAGATTCTTCTATCTCTGCCTCCCTGGGATTTTAGATTTTTTTTTAACATGGGTTCGGAGGATCCAAACTCAAGTATTTATGCTTATGCAGTAAGTGCTGTATCCAGAGTTATCTCCCCAGACCTCCACATATTGTTATGGAGAAATGTCTATTCAGATTTTTAGCCCATTGTGCTGCTGGGTCACTTGTGTTTTTATCATACTCTGCAGACCGTTTCCCTGGAAGGTAGATGATTTACAAATACACGTCCCATCCTGTGGTTGCCTTTTTCTCTTTCTTGATGATGTAATAGCAGTACGCAGGCCTTCACTTTTGGTCAGGTTAAATATAGTTTTTTTTTTTTTTTTCCCTTTGTCACTTTGAAAAAACAACTTTGCTTAGCTCTGAAGACTATGTTTTCCTCAAAGAGTTTTTGCTTATGCATGGGGCTGGGCTCTGTGGATTAAATGCTCACCACAGAGGCCCCAAGTACCACCAGGGTTTGACCTTGGACCCCATGTAAGAAGATGGATGCTGTGTGCTGTGGTGGGCTTCTCAGCACTCTGACAGAGAGGTGGGAGGTGGAGGCAGGGGAACTTCCCGTGAAGCTCTCCTCGCAGAGATCACAGCAAAGAACAGCAAGACTGAGAGAAAGCCTGTCTCAAATGAGGCGGGACAGGGAGGACAGACTTGAAAGGGGTTCACTGACTCCACATGCTGGCTGTGGCACATGTATACCTGCACACGCATACACACACGTGTACACATGCAAAAATCGTGCACACATACCCCAAATTATTGTTATTAATGATGAAGATAAAAGAGCTTTAGCTTATTTAAATCTATGATCCTTTCCTGAGTTTTTAAAAAATCAATATTTTATTTTTTTAATTTATTGACAGAGAGAGAGAAAGAGAGAGAGAGAAAGAGAGAGAGAGAGAGGAGATAGACAGAGAGAGAGAATGGGTGCACCAGGGCCTCCAGCCACTGCAAACGAACTCCAGACACATGCACCACCTTGTGCATCTGGCTAACATGGGTCCTGGGGAATCGAACCTGGGTCCTTTGGCTTTGTAGGCAAATGCTTTAGCCACTAAGCCATCCCTCCAGCCCAGTTTTTTTTTTTTTTTTTTTTTTTGTGTGTGTGTGTGTGTTGTGTGTCCAGCTCCAGTGTTTTGCATATGGGAAATGACTTGTTCCGGCATCATCTATTGAGTGATTCTAGTTTTTGATGCTCATATCTGTCTACAACGACATCCTTGGCCAGTTTCTCTCCTATCCCATGGATACTATGTGAGCAGCTTTTGTTGGAGCTGCCTTCCAGTTCAGTGGAGACTGATGGCTTCCTCCCATGTGTGCTTTTCCCTCGGCGCTGGTGAGTCTGCGCCGTCATCACGATTGCATCAGGAGTGAAGTGAGAGTCACGCCTCTTGATGGCTCAACTAAGAAGGGGGCAGCCTTTCCCTACCAGGGCAGCCTTTCTCTTGGCAAATAAAGAGGCCCCAAGAAAAAGCACAACCCCACGGCGAGTACCTGCAACCCCACTGAGCAGCGTCCCCAATGGAACGGGGGCAGGGCCGAGGGAAGGGAGAGCACCAACGCATGATGGATCCATATGACATATGTTGATAATAATGTTAATAATAAATATATTTTTTAAAGCAGTGCTTTTCCTCCCACCTTCACCCTCTGCTGGTGAGTTCATGGTCCCTGTAGAGCCAGTCTTCCCTGATTCTGGAACACACCTTCTTCAGCTTTCTAACATAGACTGATGCCCGCAGCCCTCCAGGAATTCCCCAGACCTTTAGTGCCAGATTGGGACTTCCGAGGCGCCAGGTTTATGGACTGAACACCGTCAGGTTCTCAGACTCTCCAGCCTACACACAGCCATCGTTGGACTGCCCATCCCACATTGTGCAAGCCAGTCTATCATCAATGCCCTCTGTAACGCACATACTCTATCCATCCTGATCCCCCTGAGAGCTCCCACTCACACGCCTGGAAACCATTGGCTGCTGCCTGGAGGCTGCAGGACCTTCTATCTGCACTGCCTACCTCTCCCTCCATGCCCCACCCTCTGTTTTCTCTATGCATCAGCCAGGGAGAGACCCGTGTTTACAATGGAGAAGCAGTGCATGCCCTTGTTTGTAACTCTGCTTCCTCCCTTCTCATGATCTTCAGGCCCTTTGTTCTTCATGGGTGTTTTTGTTTGCCTTGATCTTTTTTTTTTCTCAATTTTTATTAACATTTTCCATGATTATAAAAAATATCCCATGGTAATACCCTCCCTCCCTCCCCTCTTTCCCCTTTGAAATTCCATTCTCCATCATATCCCCTCCCCATCTCAATCAGTCTCTTTTATTTTGATGTCATGATCTTTTCCTCCTCTTATGATGGTCTTGTGTAGGTAGTGTCAGGCACTATGAGGTCATGGATATCCAGGCCATTTTATGTCTGGAGGGAGCGCCTTCTAAGGAGTCCTACCCTTCCTTTGGCTCTTATATTCTTTCCACCATCTCTTCCACATTAGACCCTGAGCCTTGGAAGGTGTGATCGAGATATTACTCAGTACTCCAGTCACTTCTTTCCAGCACTATGATACCTTCTGAGTTGTCCCACGATCACTGCCATCTGTAAAGAGAAGATTCTCTACCCAAAGTGAGAGTAGCATTAATATAAGTGCATGAATGTTAAGAGAAGTGCTTACTGGGCAGTTTGATAAGCATAGCATATACATTTATCCAGACATCAGCAGATGTTACATCCCTAGGGCTCATGACTACCCCCGTTTTAAGTTTTCAGTATCAGGGATGTATTCCCTCCCATGGAATGGGCCTCTAGTCCAACTGGAGAGCAGTTGGTTTCCACCGTGATAGATGTGCCACTATTGCATCCATTATCTCCTTATGGCCTGGCTGGCCAAATATAAGGCTTGCAGTGTCCACTGTTGACTGTCTTCACTGGTGATTTCTCTCTCCCATTGTACTGCATGCAGAATGGCTTCTTCCGGCTTTCTGTCAGCTGGTCTCTTGCCTTGGTCTTTTATTGTTCTCCTCCCAGGAAGCACCTCAGGCATGCTGTATCACCCCTCCCATGCTTCTACCTCAGGGCCTTTGCGCCGGCTGTGCCCTCGCCTTCGGAACCTCACCATCCCTCAGATGACCTCAAGGATCCCTTCTTTACTCCCTTCTGGCCTTTAGTGCAAAGTCATCTTATTCATGTGGTGTTCTTGCACATAGCATATAAAATTTCATCTTACCAATTTTCCTTCACCCATTTCCTTTTCTTTTTTTTTCCCTAAACACTTAACTCTCCAAAATGGTGTGTGTTTTATTTATGTAGCTTAGTTTTCATCTTCCAAATTGAAATACTTCCCTTAAGCACATTTATGTCGTATGGTCAGATTGTAAAACAGTAAAATGCTCAACAAATAGGTATTGGATAAAATAGACAGCAGATTGATCGGTGTCTTCCTGCTGTTTCCCATTGAAACTTTTTTTTTTTTTTTGAGACAATGTCTCATTTTGTAGTCTCGGAGGGCCTGAAACTTATTGCATAGCCCAGAGTGGCCTCAAGTTCACCGCAACCTTCCTACCTCAGCCTCTCCAGGAGCTGGTATTATAGGCATGAGCCACCAAGACTGGGTCCCATTACACTATTTTCTCTTGGTCTCAGGGAACATTCCATTAAGCTATTAACCAAACAGCTGCTGAAATGGGAGCAGTTCTGACTGTTTGCTCAGGACTGTGGCTCCTTCCCAGACTCCCCCAGCCAGCTACGCCACAAGTCCCACTGGGAAAATTCTCGCATGCCCTTTTTAGGGTTTGGGTCAGAGGTTCCAATGGAGGCTTACCTACTGCCGGCTTAGCTGTTTAATGGAATACCTGGGCAGTGCCTCCGAATGCAAAATCCATTACTCTTGGTTCACAGGAGGATGTCCCTCTTTGTTTCTTATCTGATTTATTATGTGTGTGGATAATCCTAAGTGCTGACCTCTCATAAGCCATACAGTGGGAAGCTTTGCAGTGTTATTTAAAGATGCCACTATTATTTTCCTGAGATAGTTTTCATCAGCAGGACAAGAGCGTCACCCCAGATTCCTATTTTGACATTTTTTAAAACATTTTATTGACAGCTTCCATAATTATGGACAATAAATCATGGTAATTCCTTCCCTCCACTTCCTCTTTCAAACCCACCCTCCATTGAATCCTCACCCCGTTGCTAGTGGTTTCTCTTTCATTTTGATGTCATCATCTTTCTCTCCTGTTATGAAGATCTTGTGTTGGCATTGGGGAGTCATGAATATCAAGACCATCTTGTATCTGGAAGATTGCACTCTAAGCAGCCATACCCTTCCTTTGGCTCTTACATTCATTCTGCCACCTCTTTCACAATGGACCCTGAGTTTTGGAAGATGTCATACAGATGTCTCAGTGCTGAACACTCCACTGTCATTTCTTCTCAGCACCGTGGTGACTTTTGAGTCATCTCAGTGGTCACCACCATTTGAAAAAGAGAAACTTCTCTAACCAAAAGTGAGAGTACTATTCATATGTGGGTATAAACACTTAAAAAGTGCTTACAAGGCAGTTTGATGGGCACAATAGATGCTTTTAGGCAGACAATAGCAGGCATTACTCTCCCAGGGCTCATACCTCCCCAGCCATAGGCTTTTGACTATGTTTTCAGTACTAGGCAAGTATTACCTCCCATGGAGCAGACCTCCCAATCCAATTAGAGAGAAGTTGGTTTCCTCCATAAAAGACATGCCACCAGTTGGCACAATCTTAACCTTAAAGCTTACAGTGTCTAGTACTTTTTAACACCATTGATGACTTCTCTCTCCCATGTCGCTGCATGCAGTGCAGCTTTTCCCAGCTTTCTATTAGCTGGTCCATAGGGAGAAGGTTTTCAGCTCGGCTCCAGCTTGATTTCTCAGTGATCTGAAGCCTAAGAATATGGAGTCTTATGACATATTCTTATCTACAGATAAAGAGCCAGCAGGTGCTGTGGGGTTTGGAGTAAAAATAGGCAATAAAAAAACACCCAGCATCACTTGATCAAGTTTATTTGGGCTATTAGCAGAGACAACTTTGTACCAGAGACTTCTTACAGTAGGCAATAACTGAATGTTAAACAAACAGATCATCAATTATTAAACTGTAGCTGCTCTTAATGTAATTTTTTACATTTCAGTAAATGAGCATTAAGAAGGTGGCTGTGAGAATATCTTGTGGGTAAAGTTGTAATATAACCACATTTTCTCTCCTAAGACTGTGGAGGATGGATCTACCTCTAAACTTCCCATTTGGGAGTGCACACTGTGACCGAGAGAGGTCTATAAAATATGGGGTAGAAATAGCCAGCTAAGATGTCTAACAAAAGCAGTGTTTTGAGACCCGAAGGCTCTTGAAAAACCATCAATGCTTTAAAGGACCATCTGGACATCTTTCTTTATTGGTAATACACAGCATAACTTATTTTAAATATTCTTATTTTATTTATTTACAGAGAGAGGAGAGAGAGAGAGAGAGAGAGAGAGAGAATGAGCATATCAAGACCTATTCTGCTGAAAATGAACTCCAGATGTATGCACAACTTTGCTTTATGGGGATACTGGGCAATTTAATCCAGGCCAGCAGGCTTTGTAAGCAAGTGCCTTTAACCACTGAGCAATCTCCCTAGCTTCAACTTCTTTTTTTTCTGATTACATTTTCTTTTTCTTTTCTTCTTTTTTATAAAAAAAACATTGATTTATTTAGTGATGAGGGGAGAGACAAAGAGAAAGAATCAGAAAGAGAATGGGAATGGATGCACCATGGCCTCCTGCCACTGCAAATGACTTCCAAATGCATAAGCCACTTTGTGCACCTGGCTTTACATAGGTACTGGGGAATGGAACCAGGATCATCAGGCTTTGTAAGCAAGCATTTTTAACCACTGAACCATCTATCTAGCACCTGAATATAGTTCTATATAGTTTCCTGTGTGTATGTGTCTGCATGTGTGTGTTTGGGTGTGTATGCACAGACGTGCATACGTTTGTGGAAGTCATAGGTTAACCTCAGATGTTCCTCTGGTTCGCTCCACCTTTCCCTTTTCTTTTTCCTTTTGTCATTATTTCTTCCTCCCTCTTTCTTTCTTCTTCTTTCTAGATAGAGTTTTATGATGCTCAAGTTGGCCTCAAACTCATTATGTAGCTAAGGATTATCTTAGAAATTTGATCTTCCTATCTCCACCTCCAAAGTGCTAGGATTGCAGGTGTGACACCACCCTTGGTTTTTGCAGTATTGGCAGCTGGACCTTGTGCTTTGAGCAGGCTAAACAAGCTTTCTACCAATGGAACTACCTCTCTGGAACCACCCTTTTTTATGTAACAGGTCCCTCATTGGCCTGGAACTTGCCAAGTATGCTTGACTGAGTGACCAGTGATTCCAGGAATCTGCCTAGCTCCAGCTTCCCAGCACTGGAATTACAAATGAGCAGCTCCACACTATGCCTTTTCACGTGGATTCTGAAGACCAAACTCAGGTCCTCCTGCAGTCCACTGAGTGAGCTATCTCCTCAGCTGCTGTGAACACATTTTCTTTGAGTATTTTTTGAATAGTTATTAGTACATTAATGCATTTACGTGATGCAGAAGTTTAAAAAATACATATATGGCATGAAAATCTTTTGTTGTCATTATCTTCTTGTTGCTGGGATACAGCATCTGACCAAAAGCAGCTTTTTGGAGGAAAGTATATATTTTAGCTAATATTCTCAAGGGGAAGCTTCATGATGGCAGGGAAAAGATGGCAGAGCAGAGGCTGGGCATCACCTCCTTGCAAACATCAGATGGACAACAGTAGTAGGGGAAGGAGCCGAACTCTAGCCAGGGAGAGCTGGCTATCACACCCCTAAGCCAGCCCCCGGCAACATACCTCCTCCAGCAATGATCCACCTTCCACACGGCCTTCAGCTTGGAACCAAGTGTTCTAAGCACACGAGTTTATGGGGGACACCTGATTCAAACCGCCACAAACTTCCACCTATTTTTCTCTCTACTTAAGAGTTCCCTCACCAAAGTACAAAGTCACCTCATTCCTGACTGTATTTTATATGTATATGTCCTGGTTTATCTTTGCATTTTATCAGCAAGTCCTAATTTCAATTATTATTTTGGCATTTTTTTTACATGTGGATTTTTGTTTCTTATTCGCTAATATACTGTCCAGATCATTCCATATATGTGTGTGTGTGTGTGTGTGTGTGTGTGTGTGTGTGTGTGTGTGTAGAGATTCTTCAGTCTTTATTCCCAGCCACATAGTATCTATTAAAGGTTATATTGTACCTTATTTAACTAGCCAACTATAGTGTGCATTGATTTGTTTTTATTTTAAATATTTATTTATTATTTATTTACTTGAGAGACAGAGAGAGGAAGGGGAGAGAGAGAGAGAGAGAGAAGGAAAGGTCATGCCAGGGACTCTTGCTGCTGCAAACAAAACCAGCTCCAGATGCACGCACCGCGTTGTGCATCTGGCTTTACGTGGGTACTGGGAAATAAAACATAGTCCAACAGTCTCTGTAAGCAAGCGCCTTTAACCACTGAGCCTTCTCTCCAGCCCTGTGGTGGATATTTGATTGCATTGTTTCCAAGTGTTTATTTCTTTATTTATTTATTTTCTGTAGTACTAGGGATTTGACCTAGGGACTTAGGCATGCAAGGCAGTTATTCTGCCACTGAGATACACCCCTAAACCCCTGTTTCCAACTATTTGTCAGGTCAAACAGACTGCACTGCATCCCCTTGCATGCACATGCATTTTATATCCAGGCACACACGTATACTGTGACAGGTAGTTAGGGTATGTTTTGGGAGTTAAAGATTATTAGGATACGTTTCAGGAGAACAATTGCTGGTCAGACTCTGCCAACACGTGTAACTGACAGAAATCACCAAATTGTCCTTCCAAGTAGTGGTGCGTGCTTGTGATCGTAATCTTCCCCCAGAGTGCTTCGTGCTTTGAAGAATCACTTAGGTCAAGGCTATTCTGCTGAACATCAACTTTTAGGGGAGACTAGCATTGCTTGATTTACATGTGAGTGTGAGTGTGTGTGAGCATGTGTGAGCGTGTGTGTGTGTGTGTGAGTGTGGGCATGCACATCCCATTGTATGTGTGTGGAGCTCAGAGGACAACCTCAGGGTTCAGTCATCATCTTGTGCCTTGTTCCATCTCCTTGTTTGCTGCCGGATTCGCCAGGCTGGCCTGGAAGTTGCATGGATTTCTTCTTTCTTCCACTCCCGCGTTGCCATGGAAGCACTGATGTTGCTGGTGCAGCTTTGTGCGGGTTCTGGGGATGCAGACTCAGGGGCTCACTCTTACACAGCCGTCACCTCCTCAGCCACATGCTTTTTTTTTTTTTTTTTTTTGGTTTTTTGAAGTAGGGTCTCACTCTAGCCCAGGCTGACCTGGAATTCACTATAGAGTCTCAGGGTGGCCTCGAACTCACGGCAATCCTCCTACCTCTGCCTCCTGAGTGCTGGGATTAAAGGCGTGCGCCACCACGCCCGGCTTACGTGCTCTGTTTTTATTGCTTCGTCAGTCTGCTTCCTTCCACTCGTTTTCTTTTGCTTGATGCAAGATGGTAGTTGCCATAATCAGACACTTTGTCTTCTTACCTTCCTCACACGTGAGATGGCACTGTAAGGGCACCTGTGATTTACAGTACTCTGGAGAATGCTGTGAGTACACAGTTGGTCAAGCCACAGTTCAGACATGGTGCTTAAAGTGCTATCTGGTGCTGGAAGCGTGGCTCTCTGGTAGAGCTCCTGCCTAGCATGAAGAAGACCCTGGGTTCTGTTTCTATCATCACACACACACACATAAAGGGGGGTGGAGAGGGAGAGAGAGAGAATATCTGCTGCTAAGTGGGTCCAATATACAGTGCCACCTTCTCTTTGCCTCTGCTTCTTTTAGGCTACTGATTCAGCATTCGGGGGTTCAGGAGAGGTCTTCCAAATTTAAGGACCCCAATTTGGGGTCCTTATCATAATTTAGGAAAGAGTCAACAAAAACAAGCTTCAAAAGAATAAACTATGAATTATTGAGTTTATTTGGGGAGAAATCATCAATTGCGGAATTTTGGGATTCAATGAAGGGAACTTGGGATCAAAGTAAAGGCTAGAGTAGAGTCACAAGCATGTGGAAGATAGGACACACACACACACACACACACACACACACACTCATGTGGAAGGCACAGCATAGTTCATGAAGTCCATTTAAGAGAAAATTAGACAAGTTGGGCATTTTTATGGTTGATAAAATGAAAGCAACATTTTATCAGAAGTTCCTTTTAATCTGTCTATATTGTGCTGCCTCTTTGTAAACAAGGGTGTGGTCTGTACTGCTTTTTTGTAATACAACTAGATGTCCAACTGATTGCTCTAGAAGATATAAATTCAAGTTAACTTTTGAAGGTAACTTAGTTTTATGGCTGCAAATGAAATAAAGTTACACATTTTCCTTCAGACAATACACTGGGTATAAATAGGAAATTCATCTGATTGCAGGTTTCAAGAATATGAGATCCTTTAAGACCTAGTTTGCTTTTTACATCATTAGTAAGTTTCTAAGTAACACTCTTTAAGGAATTCAGAATATTTTTTTAATTGGAAAAAAAATCCCTGCTTATGTGATAAATTTAAATAAATGCTATATAAGGAACCTAACCTGTTTGAAAACATGTCATATTAGAAAGGAATGGGTGATTCATTTCTGCATGATACATGTAACAGGACCACAGCCAAGACAGTCCCTCAGCGTGAACCAATGTTGATGAAAAATAATTGAGTGTTAGGTCACTTAGTGATTTTAATAGGTAGAAGGATACATTCTTGTTTTGAAATTTTGTGGGAAAGTGACTTAAGACAGTATTTGTGTGTGACATGCATTATGTATGTTCTGACTCCCAATTTACACATAGAAACTGAGTCACTTCAGTAACTGCTTTGAGGGAACTCTGTAATGGTATAATAAGTCTTCACTTTTAACTTGGACAGAATTTATTCTAGCTAAGCCATAAGCATTGATGTGTAAACTTGGTTTGATTAAAGAATTTTTTTAACCAAAAAAAAAAAACAAAAAAGAGAGAGAGAGAAAGAGAGAGAAAATAAGGTTGCTGGGCGTGGTGGCGCACACCTTTACTCCCAGCATTTGGAAGGCAGAGGTAGGAGGATCAGCATGAGTTGGAGGCCAGCCTGAGACTACATAGTGAATTCCAGGTCAGCCTTGGCTAGAGTAAGACCCTACTTAAACCTCCCTCAACCCCCTCCCCAAAATGAGAAAATGAGGTCTAGAAAGGCTTGAGTAAAGTGACAGTCCCCTGGAATACAGGCGCTAGGAGCTTATGTAGAGAGACTTAGAAGAAACACGCACTCATGTGGAAGGCGCAGCATCTGCCCTTAGCCTATCCGTGGAAGAAAGTTAAGAGAGCAGGTGGTGATGGCTTTGGGAAGAATTTCAGAGGGAGTACCAAGGCAGAGACCAGGACATCCAGATGAAAAATGAGAGTCACACCCATGGTTACCCGGAGTTTAGAGAAATTACACATGTAGCAGGCTTATATGGTAGTTCTAGTGTTTAAAGGCAATACACACAGGTAGACTCAGAGATCAGAGAAAAGTCATATACGTCACTCAAGTAAGAGATTACCTCAAAACATAAATCAGATAGAAGGCAAGCAGAAAACTACCCAGGCCAAGAAACAATGAGAAAGCCAGACTTACACGGACCAGGTGGAGATGACATGGCAGAGAGAGGATAGTGATTAGCATGGACAGGCCTGTATAGCTGACTGAAAAATGGCATTGTACATATGTAAGCAGAAGAACAGGTTACAGGGAGGAGAAAGGCCTACGCGAGGTCAGGGGAAGAGATTGTATAAAAGAAGGGTGCAGGGCTGGAGAGATGGCTTAGCGGTTAAGCGCTTGCCTGTGAAGCCTAAGGACCCCGGTTCGAGGCTCGGTTCCCCAGGTCCCACGTTAGCCAGATGCACAAGGGGGCACACGCGTCTGGAGTTCGTTTGCAGAGGCTGGAAGCCCTGGCACGCCCATTCTCTCTCTCTCTCCCTCTACCTGTCTTTCTCTCTGTGTCTGTTGCTCTCAAATAAAAATAAAAAAAAAGAAGGGTGCAGTGGGGAGGTCAATCAAAATTCAAGATATTCTCAGTAAGCCATATGAAAATCTACTTTCTTAAATAATGGCACATCCAGAAGCCATTGATCGTTACTAGAAAATTTTCAGTGCCAGAGATGGGATACCTTCCAGTGAGTTGTTGACCAGGGAGGTCCCTGTTGCCTCCAAAACATTTGCCAAGGCCCTTGGCTTCCCGTGAGAAAGAGATGGTAAGACCCTATTGCTGAAGAGTTCGTGTGCCTGAGCGGCAAAGTCACTGAGAAATCAAGCTGGTGCTAAGCAGAAAACCTTCTCTCTGTAGCCCAGCCGGCTGAAAGCTGGAAAAAGGTGCACTGTAGGCAGCCTTATGTGAGACAGAAGTCATCAGCGGTGAAAACAGTGGACACTGGAAGCCTCACGTTTGGCCAGACAAGCCGAATGACTGAATGAGCACAGTAGTGGCATGTCTGGAAGAAACCAGCTGCTCTCTAATAGGACTGGAGGCCCGCTCTATGGGAGGGAATACATGCTTGGTACTCAAAACCTAATCAATAGCCTATGGCAGGGGAGGTCATGAGCATTAGGGGTATAAAGCCTGCTCTTGTCTGGATAAATGCATATACTATTCTCACCAAATTGCCCTGAAAGCACTACACTTAACTGAGGTCAGCTGCAGCCCACATAAATTTTGGGGTACTTGGGCTGGCGAGATGGCTTAGCAGTTAAGCGCTTGCCTGTGAAGCCTAAGGACCCTGGCTCGAGGCTTGATTCCCCAGGACCCACGTAAGCCAGATGCACAAGGAGGAACACGCATCTGGAGTTCATTTGCAGTGGCTGGAGTCCCTGGTGCTCCCATTCTCTCTCTCTTTCTCTCTCTCTTTCTGCCACTTTCTCTCTCTGTCTGTCTGTTGCTTTCAAATAAATACATGAAAGTAAACAAATATTTGGGATACTCAATAAGTACCTCTTTAAAGATGGGAGGCCAAACTCAGGAGCCACAAAGCTTAGGACAACTGTTATGGTCTGATCCATTTTTTTAAACTCTTTCTTTATTTATTTGGTGTGGGGGGGCAGAGGGTAGTGGTGGTGATGTGTGTGACGTATGCATATGTACATGCCCATGGGGTGCTCCATACACTCACCTGCGGTGGCTGAGGCTGAACGTCACGTGTCCCACTCCATTGCTCTTCTGCCTCTTCTTACTTGAGCCAGAATTTCTTACTGATCCTGAAGTTAGACAGTTTATTTATTTGTTTGTTTTTTGTGAGCATCAGTGTTTTTAGGGTCTCTGCTCCCCTGTAGGACGGGGGTTACAGACATGAGTGGCCACACCTAGCGGTTTATGGATTGATCTTGAACTGTCCTCTCAGGTTCCTCCGGTCCTCATGCTTGCACGGGAAGTGTTCTTAAGTGCTGAGCCATCTCTCCCACCTCAGATCCCTAACTCTCCTGTCTTCTCTCCTCCTTGGGGCCCTGGGGACCTTTGTGGTTTGATTGTGGTGAAACAAATGTAGAGCCTCTTCTCTTCTTGCGTTTGTTCAAGATGTTTTGGCAAGACCAGGCGTGCTCGCTGTTTTGTGGTCTGTCACTTAACAGAAAGGGTTCCAGAGCTGGCCTGCCCTGGTCTCAAGTCCTGGCTCTGCTCTTGCCATCTGTGACACTGGATGAGGTCCTGAGCACCTCTGTCCTTCAATTTCCCCACAGGCAAAGTGGGGTTACTTATGGTACATATTTCAGGTTATTACAAAGACGTGTACTATTTAGAATATGTAAATCACTTGACACGGCACTGGCATATTGTGGGCACGTGTATGAGATGATGGTGGTGGTAATGGTATCCACGATAGTGGCTAGAAGTGAAAGAATTGCATGCCACCCCTTTGTCTTTTCTGGTTCTTTTGTATTAAACGTTAAAGCCCCAGATAGTCTGAAAGCCACAACCAAATGGAAACTTGTTCTTTTTTTTTTTTTTTTTCCTTCAGCACAGGGTGAGCTTATGCCTTAAATTTATTGCTTCAAGATTAAGCTAAATGCAGTAGGCAAAGCGGGGTGTGTGTGTGGGGGGGACCCAAAAGCCATTGCATTTCATAGGAAAACAGTAGGGTTATTCACATGAATGCTAATGCCCAACGTTGTCAGAGCTTATTGTTAGACAACACCAGAAGGAATCTGAAACAGTCCACTAGCTGAACTAATGGATCAGCAGAGCTGCAAAGAAAAGAGGCAGCCGCAGAGAGGCCGTGCTGGGCTCCCGCATTTCCCGATGGCTGTCATGCCTCCCACAGCCATGGGAAGAAACTGAGCAACTTTCCGAAACTTCTCAGAGTTCTTCGGGGACAAGGGTCAGCCAAGGGCCTGATGGTAAATGTTTGAAGCTTTGCTGGCCATGACACTCTATAAAACTCTCAGCCAAGCTGTTTGTGGTGCTTAATCTCAACTAGTAACTTGACAGCGTATAGAGGGGCCTAGGAGGCAAATATGGCATAAGGAAGTTTCTAGATTTCGTTTAACTGAGTTTGGAATGTTTGTGGCCAGCTGCCTCACCATGCTGCTTCTGCCATGAAGGTCTGCATCTTCCATCTGTGAGCCAAATAAACCTTTCCTTCCTGAAGTTGCTTCTGCCAGGCATTTTGTCACAGCAATGAGAAACGTAATGAATAACACTGTTTTAGCATGAAAGCCACCATCGACATTTGTGAATGAATGGATGTGGCCATGTTTGAATAAAACTTTATTTAAAAAAAAGGGTAGTAGGTAACATTTTGTCTGTGGGACACATTTTCAGATCCATGCTTCATGGCATACCCAGCTGGGGTGTTAAGAGGGATATCACAACAAACATCCCCACCTAGAACAGAAGCCACTGGTCAAATGCTGCCTGTGGGTACACAGGAAGGGTGGGGTGCTCTTGCATGTAAACTAATGAAGATAATCAGGAACAAAACTTAACTTGATCTTTCTATTCCAGCTAACATGGCTGCTTTTCACTTCTAATTTGTTTAGAGAGGGAAAAACAGAGAGAGAAATCTTCTACACTAATAATGAGATTAAGTGAAAGATTCTGTAAAGTGGCATTGGTTACCATGGCATTCCTGGAACAACTTTCCAGAAACTCTATATAAAAGAGCAAATTTGGGGCTGGAGATGTATCTCAGTGGTTGCAAGTATTTGCTTACAAAACCTACTGTCCTGGGTTCAATTCCCAGTACCCACATAAAGCCAGATGCACAGAGTGGTACATGGATCTGAAATTCACTGGCAGTAGCAAGAAGCCCTGGTGGACCTATTTTCTTTCTCTCTCTCCCTCTCTTTCCGCATTTGCTTTCAAATAAATTTAAAAAAATTAAAAGGGGCAAGCTTTTATCTCTCCATGTACCTAAATTAATCTTAATCAATTATATGAAAATTGCCCACTTATCTCCCAACTATTAGCATGCGGTTTTTTAGGGTACCAAAAAGAAGCAGAAAAGAGAAATAAACACATTTGGAGTTGCTTTGCTTTAGTTGGAAGAAACTAGGTCACAGTTAGTTAGGACGAAAGTTACAGGTTGCAGAAGGGTAGATAGAAAGTTTACTTCCTGTCAAGCAAGTGGACAGTTAAGAAAAGGCCATGGTGTTGTCCCTCTGTGAGGCACATAGTTACCTAGATCATTTGAAATGCTTTGCTATGGGCTAGTGTGTCAATTGGCCAATTACTGTATAACACGCGCACCCAGGTTGAGCTGCATAAAACAAAGTGTATTTGTTAACTTTCAGTTTCTAAAGACTCTTGGCCCATCTTAGATGTGGGTTATGTCTCAGAGTTGCAAGTGGAGTGGATTCATCTGAAAGTTCTAATGGAGAGAGACTCCACCCACGGTTCCCATGGATGTTCACAGAACTCACAATCATGGGGTTGTAGTCTCAGTGGTTATCAGGCTGCTGGCCGGAGTCACTGTAGCTCCTTGCTATGTCTTCCTCTCCAATGTGGCGGCTTGCATCACCAAGTCATTTCAACCCTGAGCTCAAGAGTCGTTATTCATTTTGCATTTGATTTTGAATTCATTCTTTTGTCATTGCGTGCTCAAAATCTTTTACTGTTTCCAAATTGTCATCACCCCCAACATTTAGTTACATGCTCAGATGGGGTACTTTCCCCCATTTTACACAAAGTTACCCAGTAGTCAGTGTGGCATAGACCTGCAGGCTGGTATCTTACTGCCTCTACGAATTGCTGCTCTCTGCACAGATGCTAGCAGATGCTTCTGGAGACTCCAGGCCGTCTCCTGTCCCTTTGGTTTGCCTTTTATTCATTTTCTGTCTGGCTTCGCTAAGCCCTCACTAGGAACCCTCATTATCAGAACATTCCCAGTTGTCCACACCTTTCATTGCCTTTGAATGACATTAATTGCCTGACAGCTAAAAATCGAGCTGATATTTTCAGATTTCAGCCACTGGTTGGCAAGAAATATTTACCAGCTCCTGCAGATTGATAAAGATGCCACAGAGATGCCTGGAGACTAACCATCAGTGAATACAGCCAGACCAACCGCACTAGTTTTCAAGGTTAAATGCTCAGAATGCTAAAACCAAATTGTCTGCAAAGCGAAATAAGAATTCAGAAGCAGGCAGCCCAAATGAACCCTGGACAAAAGAAAGGAGCCAGAGGTTTAGAATAAGAATTCACGGCTTCACAGTAATTATGAATTTAATAAGGGGATATACATTTAATAAGGGGAGCTTTATTTTTAATTTTTGTCTCAGTCTGGAGGCCAATCTTCTCTCTGTCCTGCCCCCTCTCCATGGAGTGGTTAGGCTCTCTTGTATGTAGTCCTTAGACTGGGTCACAGGGAGAAGCTTATGGAAGGGCTCAGGCCATAAAGGACTCTCTGACAAAGAAGTATTTAGAAAGATAATGTCCACAACCTCTCTGTAGGCAGATGATACTAACTTCCACCAGCTTTATTTTCTCCAGGCATTTGAAAATGTCTCATGTTATTTAACAGTAAGTTCTGAAAATTCCAAGACAGAGTGATTTATTTTTCCTGATAGCAACTTGGGCTTTGCATGCACAAACTAATGAAACTCCTACAGGGCCACCAAGAGTTGTCATGGACCCACAGGTTGGTGCCATGCTTACTCAGCTTCCAGATGGGCTTGGGAAAGTGACATTGGCGCATGCCTTTAATCCCAGCACTCAGGAGGCAGGGGTAGGAGGATCGCTGTGAGTTCAAGACCAGCCAGGGATTACAGAGTGAGTTCCATGTCAGCCTGGGTTAGAGTGAGACCATACCTCAAAAAAAGAAAAAAAGCCACAAAAAAGTAAGGAAAAAAAAAAAAAAGACAAAGAAAAGGAACATAGCATGGTTCCAGGATAACCCCTCATGAATTGCTTTCCCAGCCTGCACAAATTCCTCTGTCCATTCATTCCCCAAATCTTGGCTCAAGTCTTTGTGGAGGCTTGAAAGTAAAATGTCCCTTCAACTCTTTGTAAATAAGCAGTCAGCTTTGTGTTGCTGGCAGAAAACACCCAACCAGGAGCAGCTTGTGGGAGGAAAGGGTTCACTTTGATTTAGACACTCATAACACAGCGTGCCTTTGAGGAGAGCAGTTTTAGATGTACTGCGTTTGGAAGGCGATGTCAATGTGGGATGTCTGAAATCTTAGCTGTTGGGATTTGTATTGGAGGACAGAACAGAGAAAGGGGCTGAGGTGGCTGAAACTGAGCACGTAAGCACCCCAGGATAGAGGTAGAAGCTTGCTCTGAGAGGGAGTTGGGTAGCTTTGTTAGGGAGTTTAGAGTGATTGGGCCCCAAAAGTAAAGGCAGAATGTCTGCCCTCATAACCCCCACTTTGCTAGAGATCCAAGGATGATCTGACTTCTTACCTCTTGCTTAGAGGAGTTCCCGAGATCTGTTTTTCCACAAACAACCTGAACATCCTCCTGGGAGGGAGGACCCCTTTCTTAGAGTTTAAATATACTCCTGACATTGTGATTGGTCAAGTTCAGCCGCCAGATCTTGGGGTCATGGCTGGGCTCTTTGTGAGGCAGCCTCTAGCCTGGACCAATGAGCCCCCACTCTGGCTCACCTGAGCTGGAAGGTGAAACCCACCACAATAAGGTTATAAATAGATTTAATCCAGGGAACAAGCCTCTGTCTTGGCCGGCTCCTGAACTTCCAGGTTCTCCTAAGCTTCCCTCACCTTGGCCCAGCTGGGCTGAGATGAGGGGAGGTACCCCTTCGTCCCACATGGGCTCTGCGCCACCCTCTGCCTTCTGCATGGCCAGAGCTCTCAGTATTTTCGTCTCTTTCCTTCTCTGAATCTAATAAAGTCTCGCTGAACCTTACCCTCTGTCCTATGGATTTTAATTCTTTAATTTAAAATTTTAATTTATTCTAGGATACTCTAAAGTTTATTGGTGTATTGGCATATTTTGGGTATAACCCCCAAATTACTGTTTTAGCTCCTCCATGTGATTTCATAAACATTCTTTTGTCAGTAGTCACTGAGGGAGAACCAGTATAAACCATGAGCAGTGGAGATGGAAACGAAATGAAGAATACAGATGCTGTGAAGAAGGGATAGCTTTTTTTTTTTTTTCCATGCTAGAAGTTAGATCTTCACATTTACAGCAAAAAATGGAAAGTAGGTTGTGGTGGTTGGATTCAAGTGTCCCCCATAGACTTAGGTGTTCTAAATGCTAGGCTCCCAGCTGGTAGAGATTTTGGAATTAATGCCTCCTGGAGGCAGTGTATTATTGGGGGTGGGTTTATATGGGTGTTATAGCCAGTGACCTCTTGCCAGTGTGTGGCACACTCTTCTGTTCCTGTTGTCCATCTGATGTTGGCCAGGGGGTGATGTCCATCCTCTGCTCATGCCGTTTCCCCTGCCAGAGAGCTTATCCTCAAGTCTGTAAGCCAAGATAAAGTTTTTCCTTTTCTTTTTTTTCCCCACAAGCTGCTCTTTGTCGGGTATTTTCCGGCAGCAACATGAACCTGACTGCAATATAGGTTCTTATGTGAAGTCTTCCTTCTATGTTTCCTCCCTCCTCCTCTTCCTCTTTCCTCTTCTTTCTCCTCTTGTTTTCTTTTTCCTCCTGTATTCCTTCTTTTTCTCCTGCCCCTTTCCCCCTCCTTCCCTTTTTTCTCTCTTCCTCCTTTTTCTTCTCTTCCTTTTTATTTTCCTCCTCTTTTTTTTTTTGTTTGTTTTTTGTTTTTTGGAGGTAGGGTCTCACTCTAGCCCAGGCTGACCTGAAATTCACTACGTGGTCTCAGGGTGGTCTCAAACTCACAGTGATCCTCCTACCTCTGCCTCCGGAGTGCTGGGATTAAAGACATGTGCCACCACACCCAGCTCTTCCTCCTTTTTATTTTTATGAGAGAGAGAGAGGCAGATTGGCACACCAGTACCTCTAAGCACTGCATTCAAACTCCAGATGGGTGCAGCACTTTGTGTGCATGCGTGCCTTTGCACATGCGTCACCTTGTGAGTCTGGCTTACATGGGATCTGGGGAGTCGAAAATGGGTCCTTAGGCTTCATAGGCAAGCTCTTTAACTGCTAAGCCCCCTTTCTCCTCTTTTTTTGAGACAGTGTCTTATGTAGACCAGGATGGCCTTAATGCCAGATCCTTCTGCCTCAGCTTCCTCAGTGGTGGAGTTCTAGGCACCCATCATTGCTATTGGCTTTCCTTTGCCAAACTTCAACTTTCCTAAATGACTAATGGAATTTCCTTGCAGCTGGGTTACTTAATTCCTCAGAGCTTTGCATTCCACTGATCTTTAAACTCTCTCCCTCCTAACATTCATTTGATGCACCAGGGGCCAGAGCTCGACATATGGCCTTCACTTAAGAAATAATTGTTGAAAGAATGAACTACAACTAGGTAAATACCTCTGTCTTTTAAATCACATCTTTTATTTATCAGAGAGGGGCCTGTGTGAATTACCTATGTTTGGACAATCCAGAAAGATTTTATTTTTGGTGTTTAATCTTAGACTCCTATTCCCCTAAGGGTTGCAAGATAGCTCCATCTGAAGGAATATAAAAAAACAACAACAACCAAAAAAAGCACTGTTCAGATTTCACTTTGCTCATAAATCTGTCTCTTGCATTACCATTTTTATCTGCCTCCTTTTGTTTCCCCTGGGTTTGAAGGAAGAACTTTACCTTAGAAATGATTCAGTGCTCCTGGGCCACTGTGGGCTTCGGAAGGAGATGTAGGCGCTCTGTTTTACCCTCCCCACCCCTGCCGATCCGTAACTGTAGGGGAGGCTGTATGCTGTCATGAGCATTATCAATGAGTTCAAAAAACTCAACCTTTGTTCTTCACGCATCCATTTTTCAAAAACTTTGCTCCTTCAAGCCGCTAGGAGTTGCTGCCTCTGAGGAAATATTTATCTTCAGTTTGACATCTTGGGCACTATATCCCTTTTCAATTCTCCTTTATCATGGAGGAGAAATGATTCTTTGGGGGTTGAAATAAGGAACTGTATCTGCAAGATTTATCTTGTGGATGTGTGGAGACCCTTCCTGCTTTCACCTTGTCCCTCTGGGCTGGAATATGGAGTCATCACCAGCTCATATAAATGGGTTTGGGTAATATTATGGGTTAAATTGTGTATTCCCCAAATTCATACATTGACCCCCTAGTATCTCTGGATGGGAATCTGTTTGGAAATAGATGAACCCCATTAAGATAAGATTGCACGAGAATAAGAGAGACACCCAATAAAGATACCACAGTGATATTGGTGTCTCATTAAATGGGAAAAATTTGGACCCACATCAAAGAGTATATCCTGTGAGCATGATATCAGCTGGGGCTCAGTGTTTAAGGTGCTTTCCCGCAAAGCCTAAGCACCCAGGTTGGATTCTTCAGTAGCCATGTAAAGCCAGATGCACAAGGTGGCACATGTATCTGGTGTTTTTTTGCAGTGGCTAGAGGCTGTGGTATGCCCATCCTTGCTCCTTCTTTCTCTAACTGCCTCTTTCTCTCTCTTTCTCTTATAAATAAATAATTAATTAATTATAAATAAATAAAATGTGACCTTTAAAGCTTAAAAAAAGTCTAATAGCCAAGGAATTCCAAAGATATAGAGAAAACCATCAGAAACTGTGAGGAGGTTAGAAACAGAAGGAAGAAACCCTGCTAATACCTTGATTTTATGTTTCTACCCTCTAGAACAATATACATGCAAAATAATTCTGTTCTTTAACCCAGCCAATCTATGGTCTTTTGTAACAGGCTTCCTGGCCAGCTAATACAGCTCATTGGGTTCTGAGGTTTGCCCGAGTGTTTGTATCCACTCGAGAGATGATATTGAACCTGTTGGTTAAGTACTTAGGTGTCTGGAACCAGCTACCCTGAATTTGAATTTTCAGTCGGGTCATCTGGGAAAGTCATTTATCTCTAGAGTTCCACTTTACTCCAGATGAAATGGACAGGGCCTGGGGAGATGGCTCAGTTGGTTAAAGTGCTTTCTGTGCCTTGGGAAGCCCTGAATTTGAATCCCCAGCACCCGTGCACCTGCTGAGTAAGCATGGTGGCCGCCTGCAATCCTAGTGCTTGGGAGACAAGGACGGGGCCCTTGGCAAGCTGGCAAGCTCAACTAGCTGAACCTGTGAATGGGAGACCCTAGAGCAGTAAATAAGATAGAGAGCCACTGAGTGAGACACCTACTGTCAACCTCTGGCCTACACACACACACACACACACACACACACACATATGCACATGCATGTACAAACATATGAACATGTATGCACATATAAGTCACATGCACATGAAAAAATCAAAATAAAATGGAGAAAAACATATATTTAGGCCTGATACTATTGGTATTAGGGTAAATGAGGGCACTGTGAAGGCTCAAAAGCAAACATACCATAGTTAAGAGGCAGCCAGTGCTAGGTTATTATTAGTTCCAATAACTGTGATGGCACTAGAAATATGCCGAGAAGCTTGAACAGTGGAAAGCCCCCAAGATGAGATGAGAAAAGAATGAGGAAGAGTAAACAGCAAGTCTGCTCTCACTCCCCTCGCCGTTTATTGCTGGGTTACCTTTTAACTACCATGTATGCCCTGTTGTAACCTTTATTTTCCAGACTCTTCTCTCTTACAACACATTTGTTCAACTTCCACGAATATGCTTTTGTCTAAATTCCCTTACAGACCTATGTTTGCGGCCGGCACTGTTACGGAATGAGCCGGGTGTTGGCCCATTAGTGTGAATAAATCTTCCTCTCTGTTCGAATGGCTTTGAGTCGCAACCTGTCCAGAAATTCCCAAAACATAATCAGAAATGTCTTCTGAGGCCGAGAGAGACCACCACAAGCCAGAGTTTTAAAGCTTCTCCCCAGACCACCTGGAGCCAGTGCTTGAAATGCCCCCTGTCTCTGAGCCCTGTTCCCCAGGCTGGTGGTCTGCAGTTTGGTTCCATTTCCATTCCTTTTAAGGGACTCAATCTCTCCACACAAATTGATTTGTTATATAATGGACATACAAGAAGAGCCACTTACCTTTTTAACCTGTGAAAGACTATGGCTATCAAAGTTAGGAAATAAATTGGAATAGAACAGTTACTAAGACCTAGGGGTTCTCACATTATTAAAATAACAGGGCTTTTGCTCAAAGCCAAGGTGGCTGGGAGGGATGGGGGGGATCTGGCTCAGCTGGTGTTCTCAGTAACTCCGGACCAAAGGAAGGGATGTGGTATAGTAGCAGCTCCATATGGGGCTGGGGCGCTGGCTCGGAGGGTAAGAGCTCTTGCAGTACAAGCATGAGGGCCTGAAAAGGCCTGATGCTTTCTGAG
Source organism: Jaculus jaculus (assembly GCF_020740685.1). Taxonomy (NCBI): domain Eukaryota; kingdom Metazoa; phylum Chordata; class Mammalia; order Rodentia; family Dipodidae; genus Jaculus; species Jaculus jaculus. Next base: position 97,236,543 of record NC_059112.1, read on the forward strand.
TTCAATCCTCTAGCTTCCATACAAGCAACGGGGGATGGTCATGCACACCTGTTAACTCCAGTCCTATAGGGAGCAGAGACCAGCGAAACCACTGGAGCTAGTTCTAGTCGGAGCAAAAAACACCTGTAGCTCCAAGTTTAGTGAGAAACTCTGTCTTAAGAAAATGCATAGATGAGTGATGGAGGACACTTGATAGTCTCCCCTGGCTTTTTTTTAAAATTTATTTATTTATTTATTTGAGAGCGACAGACACAGAGAGAAAGACAGATAGAGGGAGAGAGAGAGAAGGGGCGCGCCAGGGCTTCCAGCCTCTGCAAACGAACTCCAGACGCGTGCGCCCCCTTGTGCATCTGGCTATCGTGGGACCTGGGGAACCGAGCCTCGAACCGGGGTCCTTAGGCTTCACAGGCAAGCGCTTAACTGCTAAGCCATCTCTCCAGCCCTCCCCTGGCTTTTGAGTGTGTGCATACAGGCTTATGTGTAACCATTACCATCCCCTTGCTGGGACCAAACACCTGACTAGAAGCAGCTTGTAGTTTCAAGAGGAAGTTTCAGCGTAGTGGGGAAAACATAACAGGAGCACACAATCAGTGGATATCACTTCTCCATGGAAGCAGGAAGAAAGTAAGCTTGCAACCAGGCTATATTACCCCAAAGCCCATCTCCAATGGCACACCTCCTCTGGCAAGGCTCCATCTCCCAAGAACTCTGCCATCTGGGGATTAAGCATAGGGCTTAATCAGAAACACACGAGGTTATGGGGGATAGTTTACATTTGAACCACCACAGCATGCATCTGCACACATATGTGAACATGCTGTCCATACACCACATCACATATACTACACACACACACACACACACACACACACACACACACACACTCACCCCTGAACAACAGCCAATGCAATTCCATCATAGCTACTGCTTCTTCAAATGTATGCTAAGAGATGGGCTGAACTGGGCTAGAAAGATTCCCTTTGCAAGTCTGTAAATTAAGCTAGGACTGTCATCTAAGGAAACTAAGACGCGGAGCAATTATTAAGTAACTTGGCCAAGGTCATCCCTGGTTAATGGCACCGTTAGGTTTTGAACACGTGCTTCTCAGACTAGACTAAGTACATGATTTTTAATTCTTGCAAGTTGTGATCTCAGGCGCAACAGAACACCAGTGCCAGGGAGCACATGTTTGAAATAGATTGTGAACTAGAAATGGAGAAAACCAGGTTATAAATCAAAGGCTACTGCATGAAACAAACAGATACCAACAAACCCCACGTAAAGCTGAATACAAAAGCCCGGCTATGAGTTGATGACAGACACCAAGGGAGCATTTTCCTAAGGTTTCAATCAAGCAACCAAACCTCACATTTGTTTTAATTTTGTAATTGTTTCAAGGCTGCTAATCTTCCAGGCACATGGTGAAGGTGAATTGTGCCAAGTGCTTCCTCAGAAGCATTCTATGATGATAATAGTAAAAAGTATGACCTGCCCCTTTTATCTTGTTTATTCTCCACTATTTCCTGTGATAAATGCTATTTCTGCAGTCTGCCAGCCTCCTCAATACTTATTTGTTTGTGGAGAGAATATTAATTAGTGCTGCTGAGCAGACTATGGGGTGCAAATGAAATGTTGATAATGGAATTCCTTAGACTGTCTTTGCGCCCCCCCGCAAGGCGCCCTCTATCTAAACAGTCCAGTATGACACAGTTATTAACACAAGTAAGAGTAATAATTAGCATAGCTTCTCACCTCAGTTATTATTCAGGGAAAAGCTGCAGGCTCTTTTCTATCTATTGGTCTCAGTTGATAGTTAAAGGTAGATTCTTAGTCGATGTTTTATTTCTGTACTTTTTTGCTTTGTTCAGGTCTTTTTTGCTTTGTTCTAAAGCCTGGCAGCAAAACCCTTATGAGGAAACTTTCCTATACTTTTCTTTTATCTACTTAGTTTTGTTATTATTTTTCTTTTTGGAGACAGGGTCTCATAGCCCAGGCTGGCCTTGAACATTCTATGTAGCCTAGGATGACCTTGAATCCCAGAACAACCTATCCTTATTTTTTGTCATAGACCCAACTAATATCAGGGCTACTGTCTAATCCCTTTCCCTGGGGCGTATAATTACTGGGGACTATCTTAACTACACACACACACACACACACACACACACACACACACACATACATATGTGTGTGTGTGTGTGTATGTATGTATGTATATATATGTAAAAACTTGTACACACACACACACACACACACACACACATATATATATATACATATATATGTATATACACGTATGTATATATACAAGTTTTTACAGTGCTGAGGATGTTACAAAAGGCCCTGCACATTCTAGGCACGTGCCATTCACTGAGCTATGTCCTGCCAAGTGTACCATCATCTTTGAGCATATGTGCAGCACCCAACCACACCATAACCTGGGCCTATTTCATGTAATAAAACTATTCATAGCACTTAGCTCAATGTCTAGTACATGGTAGCACTTAGTATTTTCTTCTGAGGTCTAGGGAGATGACCCAGTGGATCAAGCATTTGCTAAACAACTGTGAGGGTCAGAGTTCAAATCCCCAACACCCATGTAAATGCCAGGCAAGGGCAGTGGTCCCCCTGTGATACCAGCATGAGAGACAGAGACAGAGGATCCTGGGAACAAGCTGGCCAGCTAGATGAGCCGAATCATCAATGTTCTGGGTTCAAGTGAGTGACCATACTTCAGTAAATAAGGCAGGAGCCAGCAAAGAATGCATCCAACGTCAACTCTGCCCTCCACACTCACAGGCACAATGCTCACATAGACGTGTGCCTACACTCATATAAACACACAAAAACACATGCTGACACACTAAGTACCCATGCACATGCAAAGAAAATGAAAATTTTGTTTCTTGAATTGTGTCGTTTTCTAGATAGAATATTGAAGGTACAGTTGTTTATTTAGTGTCTAGGCCATGCAGCAAACACATAGTAGATTCTAGACAAGGAATCATATTGAGTACCTGTATGCCTAGTTTACTTGTATTTAAGCTTTAGCTTAGGAAACTTGTCTGCAAGCTATGACCTGTTGATGAAACTTGGCCTACAGCCCAATTTTATAAATGAGATCTTATGTTAATAACAATCTGCTTATTCATTGACCTGTGGCCTCTAGCTGACATTGTACTACAACGTCAGAGTCAGGCTGTTGTAACCAACACTGTAGTCTCCACATCTTCAAGCATTTACTCTCTGCAACCTCACCAGATTGTTGACTCCTGGTCTAGAATGTCCCTCCCAACATGCACATTCCCGTACAGAGTTCCATTAAGGGCGTGCTGTGCGCCTGGTCCCTCCTGGGAATGCATAGCAGTGAGTGGACTTCTACCCATGCCTTATGGTCAGGAGGAAATGGAAGAGGGAAGGGAATGAGCTTATAAAGAAGACAGTGGGGGCTGGGGAGATGGCTCAGTGGTTAAAGGTTCTCGCATCCAAAGCCTGTTGGCTAGGGTCTCATTCCCTAGTACTCACGCAAAGCCAGTGCACGTGTCTGGAGTTCTTTGTAGTGGCAGGAGGCTTTGGTGCACCCATATACCCTCTGATTTCTCTCTCTCTCTCTCTCACTCGCTCACTCACTCTCAAATAAATAAAATATTAAAAACAAAACCCAGAAACCAGTGGACCTGCAAGCTGCATGGTTGGCCAGACAGGCAATACGTGCCAACAAGTGCCGTGGTGGCATGTCTGTGATGGGGGAAAACCCACCTCTGTCCAGTTGGATTTGAGGCCTGCTCCATGAGAGGGAATTCATGCCTAACAGAAAACCCAATCAAGAGCCTGCAGCTGAAAGGTCATAAACCCTGGAGGGGAACAACTATGGTTGTTTGGACATAGTATGCTCACCAAATTGCTCTCTAAATATAAAGTTTACATATGTATGTACACATACATACATGCTGTGGTGGTTTGATTCAGGTGTCCCCCATAAACTCAGGTGTTCTGAATGCTAGGTTCCCAGCTGATGGAGATTTGGGAATTAATGCCTCCTAGAGGGAGTGTATTGTTGGGGGCGGGCTTATAGGCTTTATAGCCAGTTTCCCCATGCCAGTATTTGGCACACCCTCCTGTTGCTGTGGTCCACCTTCTGTTGGCCAGGGGGTGATGTCCACCCTCTGCTCATGCCATCATTTCCCCCTGCCATCGTGGAGCTTCCCCTTGAGCCTGTAAGCCAAAATAAATCTTTTTCCCAGAAGCTGCTCTTTGTTGGGTGATTTCTACCAGCAATGCAAACCGGACTGCAACACATGCATACACATAATTTAATATAAATATATTAATGCAAATATATTAATGCTACTGTCATTTTTGGTTAGAGAAACTTCTCTTTTCAGATTTTCAGGTGGCAATGACTACTGGGGGAGATACAAAACCGATCTAAGTGCTGAGAAGAGGTGACAGTGGAGTGTTCAGCACTAAGACACCTCTATCACAGCTTTCAAGGAACAGGGGCCATTGTGGAAGAAGTGGCGGAAAGATCCTAAGAGTGGAAGGAAGTGAAGGAATACTTTGGAATGCTTTCTTCCAGACACAAAGTGGCTGTGGTATCTGTGACCTCATAGTGGCTATCTACACAAGACTTGCAGAATATGAGGAGGGGAAAGACATCAAAACTAGGACTAGCTCTAAAGAAGAAGAGGGTCAGTGGAGGGGGTATAGGGAAGGAGGGACAAGGAGGGTATTGGGAGGGATTATGATAGGATATGCTGTGTATATGAATAGAAGTTATCAATAACTTTTTTAATTAAAAAAAGAATTACAGGGATGAAGGGCTGCCTTATCAGTTAATGTGCTTGCCTGGAAGGCCAACGGACCAAGGTTTGATTCCCCAGGACCCATGTAAGCCAGATGCACAAGGTGGCTCATGCGTCTAGAGTTTATTTACAGTGGCTATAGGCACTGGTGTGCCCATTCTCTCTCTCTCTCTCTCTCTCTCTCTGTATGCATCTCTGTCTTTCTCTCTCAAATAAAAATAAAATTATAAAAAGAATTATAAAGCCTTCCATTTTTTTTTTAAGAAGACAGTGATTGCCCAGGTGCTAGGGGCTGCAGTGACACAGGATGGACTGAAGGATGAAGCTTCTTTGGAAGGGGCCACTAAGCACTTGGGGATGAGTGAGGAAGCTCTGTGAAGTAGCCTGCCTGCCCTGTTCTGGAAGCTCCTGGCAGACCAGTGTGGTGGCAGAGAGGGGAACAGGAGAATGCTGTGAGCTTCACTGGGCCATGCTGGGTCTGTTCTGAAGCCGGGGGACGGTGTTCCATTGGGAAGTGATTCAGTCACAGTCATGAGTTCCGATTGATGGAAAAGAAAGTTCCACCTGAGCAGAAGGACAACTGGCTTCAAAGGCGTTTTCTTTAGGCAAGTGCTCTACCACAGGCCACAGCCCCAGCATTCCTTCTTACCTTTTATTTTGAGACAGGCTCTCACTAAGCTGCCTCAGCTTATCTTCAACTCTTTCTGTAGACCAGGCTGACCTTGAACTTGTGATCCTCTTGTGTGAGGCTCCTTACTTGCTGGGATTACAGGCATGAGATAGCAGGCTTGGCTTGGAAGTGGTTTTCTAGACTCAGAGATGCTTGTATTGTGAGATGAAGGGAGGCTTGACAGCAGCCAGCCTGGTAATAGATGTTCTCTTTCAGGTATCATAAATCAAACCCATTGACTTTCTACTTCTGAGACCCCCAAAGCAGCATAACCATAGCCCTCAGTGGCCCCACATAGGGCTGGCTAGACACTGTTTATTGGGGTTGTGGGCCAAGATGCAGCTGTCTAAATCCTATCTGGGTTCTGTTCAAGGGGTGAGCCTCAGGAACCACCTGTCCCTGCTAAGACTTTAGAACCAAGGACTTGCTGGGGAAGAGGGGCATAAGGGGCTTCTTGGCTTGGCTCCAGCAGCCAGGTTCCTGCTTTGCTTACTTGGAGGGTGTTGGGAGGAGAAGGGGCAAAAGAGGTGGTGGACTTTCTCTCCCACTCCTCACTCAGCCTTCTAGTGCAGGAAGGAAGAGCCTGGGAAGGAGTGAGGGAGAGAAGGAGGGAAAGGAAGACTAATGCATATTGAACAGCAATTTAGGGCTCAGTAGTTATGGTCATGTTACCTAATTTTTTAAAGGATTTATTTTTTTAATATATTTTATTTATTTATGAGGGAGAGAGAGAGAGAGAGATCAGGGCCTCTGCCAATGAACTCCAGACACATGTGCCACCTTGTGTATCTGGCTTTATGTGGGTACTGGGGAATCGAACCCAGGTCCTTTGGCTTTGCAGGCAAGTGCCTTAACCACTGAGAATCTCTTCAGCCCCATGTTACCTCATTTTATGCATTCATTCAGTCATGCACTCACTCATTTCCTCATTCTTCAAGAAATGGCCAAAGAGGACATTCATTTGCCAGATCTGGGGGACAGGGATGAACATTGTGGACCAAAACCCCTTTTACCTTTTGGTGAAGAAGAGAGTCTGTATACAAATGAGAACAAGTCAGGTGAGTGGCTCCTAGGGGGAAGCACCAAGCTGAAAAATGGGATGGAAGAGTTTTCTTGCACTTTACTTTTAGTGTGTGCACATGTGTGCATGTGTGCATGTACACGTGCTCATGTGGAGGCTGAAGGACAACCTCAGTGATATTTCTCTGGTGTCATCCACCTTTCTTTTGAGACAAGATCTCTTACTGGTCTGGAGCTCACCAACTAGGTACAATGGATAGTGAGTGAGGCTCAGGGGATCCTCCTGCCCCAACCTCCTCCTTGTCACCTGGATAGCGATATAGGCAATGCTCTTGTCACTGCTTCCTCTGCAAAGTCTCTTGTGCCCCACCATGTGTGGTTGAGGTGGCATGTCTCATGGCAGGCAGTTGGCTATCTTTTGTTATCATATTGATGGCTTAGATCTCCCTAGTATTTTCTGCTATCTGTGAAATGAAGCAGATTTTCCAACCAAGAGTAAAAGTAGCTTTGATTAAGGGGGCCATGCATAGTTGTGATGATCAAGTTCTGTTGTCAACTTGATCTGTTTAGGAATCCACAGACATTCCTCTTGGTTGAGTCTCTGAGGTTGCTTGCAAGAAGGAGGGAGTCCTTTCCCCACCCTTCCAGCATGGACTGAAGACCAGCAGCTCGAAAGGAAACTATAGACCTTCAGTGCTGGATTGGGACTGCAGAGGTATGCAGCTCATGGTCTGAGCAGCTACTGGGCTTTGTGACTCTCAAGCCTATAGACAACTATTGTTGGACTGCCATAAGCTAATCCAACACATTCCCTTCTTTTTCTTTTCTTTTCTTTCTTTTTTTTTTTTTTTTTTTTTGGTTTTGCAAGGTAGAGTCTCACCCTAGTCCAGGCTGACCTGGAATGCACTCTATAGTCTCAGGGTGGCCTTGAACTCATGGCGATCCTCCTACCTCTGCCTCCCAAATGCTGGGATTAAAAGCACCGCCATGTCCAGCTACAGTTCCTTCTTAATACAATCATTCTATCAGTTTTGTTCCTCTAGAAAATCCCGACTAATAAAATAGCTATTTGAGAGGCTTGCTGATGCATATGCCCACTCTTCTTACACGGGAGCAACAGGGGATTCTCTCTGGAATCTATGAGTATTCTGGACGTGGGATTCTAACCTGGTCTCCACTACCAGGTATGAGTTCTCTCCCACTGAGCTGGCCTCATGTCCAAGCAGAGGGTGGTTGGTTACCCACCAGGGCAGTGTGCCACTATTGCATAGGTGTGTACTTATTGATTATATAGCTTGAAGGAGTCCCTGCTTATTAATGCTGTTGGTGACCATTATCCCCTGGCATCACCCATAGAAATTTCCAGAATCATGAAGGCTTGCCAGGAGAATAACTAGTGTGGTGGTTTGATTCAGGTGTCCCCCATCAACTTAGGTGTTCTGAATGCTAGGTTCCCAGCTGATGGATATTTGGGAATTAATGCCTCCTGGAGGGAGTGTATTGTTGGGGGCCAGCTTATGTGTATTAAAGCCAGTTTTCCTTGCCAGTGTTTGGCATACCCTCCTGTTGCTGTGGTCCACCTTCTGTTGGCCAGGGGGTGACATCCACCCTCTGCTCATGCCATCGTTTTCCCCTGCCATCATGGAGCTCCCCTCGAGCCTGTAAGTCAAAATAAATCTCTTTTTCCCAGAAGCTGCTCTTGGTTGGGTGATTTCTACCAGCAATGTGAACTGGACTGCAACAGTAAAGTGGTACCGAGGAGTGGGATTGCTGCTAGACACCTGACTATGTGGCTTCGGCCTTTCGGCGCTGATTTTCAAGAGGAATGTGGGAGGACTTGAAACCTTGGCCTAAGAGATGCCTTGCAGTGCTGTAAGTTCAGCTTGATGGTCTATCCTGGTCTGAGCTGAAAGACCTGAAGGAAGTAACAACTATGGACTGTGAGGTTTGGCTTATGAGGGTGAGAAAGAGCTTTGCCTGGACTGGGCTAGCAGTTTGTGTGAGAAGCTTGCTCTTGTGCCCATCTCCTGAGAAGTTGTGCAGGGTTGCTTTGCGTAGAAATGAACTGGTGTGAGCAGAGGGATATGGCACAGAAAGAAAAATCTTTGGGTGAACTGTTGCCCGTTCAGCTGCAGCTGATAGATTATGACCTTTGAGACTGGGCTAGCTGACCTGCGCTGGGGCAACAAGAAGAATGTAGACTCTTTGAAGGGGCCTGAGTGCTCAAGGAGACCTGTTCTTCAAAGTCTGCTTTATTCCCCCCTGGATTAACAAATTGGCACCCTACCTGGTATTGTGGAGTATAAGAAATGCTAGAAAAGAGGGTCATTGAGTTTGCAACACAGTCTTGTGTTTTGGAAATGGCCATGGGCAGTGTGAAGTGGGTTTGCTGGTTGCCTGCATAGAGACCCCATGGGGCCATGAGGATGAACCGTGGCTTGCAGTGGAGACCCAGTGGAGATGCCGGGACCATGAGATGGCTGCCAAGGAGCTGCCAGCCCCGATGAAGTTCCCAGGACTGTGAGTAGCCTAGCTGGCGGGGCGGAATTGGAATGCCAGAGACTTGTTGCTGGTTAGAATTATCGGACTTGAAGATTTCTCACTGGCTAGAGTTGTTGGACTTGAAGCTACAAATGTTTGCCCTGGTTGTTTTAAATCTTGCATTGGTTGAATGTTTCTTTGCTATGCCCAATGCCATCTACTGCAGTGTGAATATTTATTCTGTGCCATTATGGGTTTTTGAGTTTATTTTTTTGGTATTATGGCTCAGTTAAAAGATCTTGGACTATGGGGGTGTATGAACATCATTTGAATTGATAAAAACTATGGGGATTTTTAAAGTCAGACTGAAAGCATTCTATTTTACATCATGTATGGATATCAGTTTATGGGGGCCAGGGGCGGAATGTGGTGGTTTGATTCAGGTGTCCCCCATAAACTTAGGTGTTCTGAATGCTAGGTTCCCAGCTGATGGATATTTGGGAATTAATGCCTCCTGGAGGTCGTGTATCGTTGGGGGCGGGCTTATGGGTGTTTTAGTCAGTTTCCCCTTGCCAGTGTTGGGCACACCCTCCTGTTGCTGTGGTCCACCTTCTGTTGGCCAGGGGGTGATGTCCACCCTCTGCTCATGCCATCGCTTTCCCCTGCCATCGTGGAGCTCCCCTCCAGCCTGTAAGCCAAAATAAATCTCTTTTTCCCAGAAGCTGCTCTTGGTTGGGTGATTTCTACCAGCAATATGAACTGGACTGCAACAACTAGTTTCCCTCTTAGTTCTATAGTGGTCTCTCAGTGTCTTGTGAGAGCAGCCTATGGTGTCTTCAGCAATAGAGTATTACTTTTTAGCTCTGGTGGGTAACCATATGCTTTGACAATGGCCTGTATTGTTTTAGGGACCTCATGGGTCTCCCTGATCAACAGCTCACTGTGGAGAGATATTCCAACTATGGGCCTGGGATTTGCCAACCAGAGCCCAAGGTTTAGGATTCTATTGGGCACTTCTGTCCAGACCATTCTCTCCCCCCACCCAGCCCCTGCTGCTTTATTGGTGATTGTATCTTGTATAATGGTATCCTGGGGACATAGTTCTATGGTACTGATTCATGATGTCTTTAGTTTTATGTAATTGTTCCCGCCCTTCCTTTCTGCTACCCTTCCCAGACTCTCCACCCCACACATATTCCCCCTCTTCTAGTCTGTAAGGTTCCCCTCCTTTCTTCCCTCCCTATCTCCACTTTCTCATTCTAGTTCTATGTCTATATTTCTGATGCTTTCTACTATATACATTCAACTATAGCTGATGCAAGTTAGGAACTGCGTACTAGAGAGAATATGCAGCTTTTGTTTTGTCTGAGCCTATGTCGCCTTGCTTAGAATAATTTTTTCCAACTCCATCCATTTTTCTGTGAATTTCATCACTTCAGTTTTCGTTATGGCTATGTAGAATTCTATTGTGTATATGTATCATATCTTTATTATCCATTCATCAGCAAATGGGCATCTGGGCTTATTCCAATTCTTAGCTATTGTGAATAGAGCAGCAACAAACATGGCTGAGCAAGTATCTGAAGTAAAGAGTGGAGTCTTTCGGGTAAATGTCCTGGACTGGTACAGCTAGATCAGAAGGCAGGTCTATTTTCATCTTTTTCTAGAGTCTCCATACTGATTCTCAGAGAAGCTATGCAAGTTTGCACTCCCACCCACCTCAAATAAGTGTTCCTCTTTCCCCACAGCCTCACAAACATTTGTTGACATTCAATTTTTTAATGATTACCACCCTGAATGGATTGAGATGGAATTCCAAGGTCATTTTCATTTGCATTTTTCTGATGACTAAAGATATCTAATATCTTTTAAAGTGTGCATTGGCCATTTATATTTCTTCCTTTTGTGAATTCTTTGTTCAGGCTTCTGCCCCACTTTTTTGATTGCATTGGTTGATTTTTTTTTTTTTTTTTTTGCTTAGTTTTTTGAGCTGTTTGTGAAGTATAGCTATTAGAGCTCAGTCACAAATGTAGCTGTGAAGATTTTCTCCCATTCTGTACGTTGTCTACTGGCTTTGTTTATGGTTTGCTTCTGTGTATAGTAGCTTTTCAGTTTCATGCGTTCCCGCTGATTGAATGCTTCTCCAATTTCCTAGGCTACTAGTGTCTCATTCAGAAAGATTTTACCAATGCCTATATCTTGAAGTATTCTCCCTATTTTTTTTTTTCTTTTAACCTAAAACTTGAAACTTTAAGTTTTGGGTCTTATGTTGAGAACCTTAATTCACTTAGAGTTGATTTTCATGCAGAGTGAGAAGTTGGTCTCAGTTCATTCTGCATTTGGTTATACAATTTTTCCAACACCATTTATTGAAAATGCCATCTTTTCTCCAGTATGTGTTTTTAGCTACTTTGTCAAAGATTAGGTATCTGTCATTTCTTGAACTTAGGCTTGGATCTTCTCATCTTGTCCATTGATTGATAAGCCGATTTCTGTGCTAGTACCATGCCATTTTTCTTATTATGGCTTTGTAGTATAACTTGAAATCTGGAATGGTGATACCTCTAAAAGTATTCCTTATGCTGAGGATATTTTTTGACTATCCTGGGCCTTCTGTGGTTCTATATGAATTTTGTGTCTATGTTTTCTAACTCTGTGAAGAATGTTGCTAGAATTTTTATTATAATTATGTATTACTTATGATAAGATGGCCATTTTCACAATATTAATTCTATTCCATGAGCATGGGAGGTGTTTCCATCTTCTCGTGTCCTCAATTTCTTCAGTGTTTTTATGTTTTTTTTTCTTTCTTTCTACTAAATTAAAACTTTATTGAATAAAGAACACTCTCTGGAACACATGATCCGATGGACGTTTTTATAGATCTTTCACTTCCTTGGTTAGTGATATTCAATATTTTGTGGCTATTGCAATCAGGACAGCTTTCTTGATTCCTTTTTCCACATGTTTGTCATACATACAAAGAACACTGGTTTTTGTGTGTTGGTTTTGTATCCTGCCATTTTGCTGAAGTAATTTATCACACCTAAATGTTTCTGGAGGAGTCTTGTGGGTCACTTATGTACAGAATCACGCCATGTGCAAGTAGGGCTAGTTTGACTTCTTCCTTCCTGGTTTGTATCACTTTTATTTCTTTCTCTTGTCTTATTGCTTGAGCCAAGACTTCTTACAGCCTTCCTGCCACCTTTTCGGCAGTCGTTCCTGAGATTTGGAGGGCATGGTAGAGGCATCTCATTTAGTGCTCAGCACTAAACAGTCATTTCATAGAATTTTGCCAAATTTTGAATCTCCCCAGTAGGCACTGCCAAGTGCAAAAAGAAGTTTCTCTGACGCCAGATGAGAGCAGGGTAAGCATAAATATCTAGAGGGCAATTTGACGGGCATAGCCTATCCATGCAGACAAACAACAGGAGTAGCATCCCTCTTAGGACCTAGGACCCTCCAAACCACGTTGTTTTCTTTCCTGTAGGCTATCATTCTGATCGGAGCAAAATGGAGACTTAATTTTTTTTTTTTTTTTGAATTTGTATTTTCCTGATGGGCTGAGCTTACTCTTGACTTTCAGATAAGAACCCAGCATTTGTATTAGCCCTGGGCATAAAACCCGGATTTCAGGTAAATATTGAAGGTTTCTTGGATTTGTGACCACAGTTACCATGAGTTCCACCATCGGTAACTTGTACAGAGGCTGTCCCTGGACTAAGCACTGTGAGCTGCGACCTTGAGTGGCCAAGGAAAGTTGATAGGAACCTAAGGTTTTTTGAGAGGCATGAGCTAAGCAGCAACATTTATCTGAGAAAGTGACAGCTTCAAGGCCAGTCTTCTGATTTGGTGGGGAAAATGACACATGTGATACAGTTTATATTAATGTCCTGTATATCTTTTAGGAGGTGATCTACCAGAGTACCAGCAAGTTTGACAGCATAAGATAAAGTGATACAAACGTGTGAATGAAGAAGAGATGGCAGTCTCAGTGAGAAGCCTTACGGCAGTACTGTGCAGAGATCCTAGGCTGTCTACATACATTAAGTACTTAGATACACTCCATCCCATTCCTGCCAGAGGGGAGTGCTGGGGAGGACGGGCCATGGACAGTGGCGGGGAATAGCATCTCAGGTGGGAGATCATTTGATGAGACTTGAAACTATTTGCTAAGGGAGAATACAAGCAAAGGGAACATGAGACTGTGTCTGCTAAAATTGGTCTACTCTTTATACCTTATAAACTCTGAGAAAGTTTGCTGTAGTTGTCCTTTCTAGACTATCTGAAGAGGGTAGTCTAGCTGACGGAGGACATTTTTATATCCCAGTATAATTTTATGATGGGAACTTCCACACAAGAGAGTGGGAAAGGTATAGCAAATTCGTAGGTGATTTCTCCCTTGATTACTGTCCCTGCTTTAATTCTCTTAGGCATGCACACAGAAAAAAATTGCTAGATCATATGGCAATTGTATTTTTAATTTACTATTTTTCTTTCAAGGTAAGGTCTTGCTCTAGTCCAGGCTTCTTGGAATTCACTATATAGTCTCAGGGTGGCCTCAAACTCATGGTGATCCTCCTACCTCTGCCTCCTGGGTGCTGGGATTAAAGGTGTGCACCACCATGCCTGGATGCTTTACTAATTTTATTTTAAAAAACATTTTTTTAAATTTATTCATTTGAGAGAGACAGAGAGAGATTGAAGAGAGAAAGAGAGAGAGAGAGGGAACGTGTATGAGAATGAGTGCACCAGGGCCTCTAGACAGTGCAAAGAAACTCCAGACACATTCACCACCTTGTGCATCTGGTTTATCTGGGTACTGGAGAATCAAACCTGGGTCCTTAGGGTTTGCAGGCAAATACCTTAACCACTAAGCAATCTCTCCAGCTCACTACTTTCAAAGTTTTGAGGTACTTCCAAAATGTTTTCTAAAATGTCTGCACCCTTTCACACTCATCAACAGTGTGTAAAAATTCCAATTTCTCCACATCCTCATAGCAGTTACGTTTTTCCTCTGTTATTAGCATATGTTAGTTATGTATCACAATGGGTTACATTATGGCCTATTTTCAAACATGTACACAGTATATGTTTTATCACATTTGCCCCATTACTCTTTTCTGTTCTTTTTCCATTCCTGCGGCTCATCTCTCTCTCTCTTTTCCCAAATGACCTGTCTTCTATTTCCATGTCGTCTTTCATTTTATTTTCTGTTTTTTTTTTTTAATTGGCCAGTGAGTTTCATTAGGGTTTCCCACAGGTTTCTAAAAGAGCGAGTATGTAGAAGCACATGGGCTCTTTACTAGTGACTGAACCACTGAAAAAAATCTCTCTTCCTTCCACAGTGACCAGTCACTGCCTATAGAATCTAGGGCAGGGTGGGGCCCTGTGAGCTGCTCCCATCTAACTACTGTTATTTTCTTATAAGACTTCAGGATAGGGAGGGAACTTATGAGCTCTCCCCATCAGTGTTTTATCAGACACAATCTTGTGCAGGTCCTGGGCTCATAATCACAACTGCTGCAAGCTCAAGTGGTTGTTCATTTGATAGTGGTCCTTCTAATAGGTACAAGATGATACAGGATACAGATAGTTGAAGATGGTATCAAGGAAATACAAGCAGAGGTGCTCCAGTGACTGTGGACAAAACGAAGAAGCTGAACATGTGAAGGTCAGGAAACTCCATGAGACAGCCTACGGAGCTGCTCAGGTGGTGGGTGGTCTATGGTCGGCACTGGCCTGAGAGCTGGTGTGTCCTTGTCACCAGATAATACATAGAGACTACATGTTTACACACTTTGATGGCAATTTGCCATTGTTTCAACACAGTTTGAATGAAAAATACCACCTGTTGCAGACAGATTCAGGTTTGCTAAGATAAAATTCCAGACCAGGCACAGTTATGGAGGAAGGGATATTTATTGAAGCTTACAGATCCAGGGGAAGTTCCACAGTGGCATAAGAAGCTGGCAGTCTTTTGAACTGCAGATGTTTGATGGTGGTTGAGCTTGCATTGTTTCAGTCTCTCCTTACTATGCATTATACCAGTTGAAAATGTTTACTCTATGCCTTTATATGTTGGGAGTATTTAATGTGTTTGATTTTATAAGACTTACTATCTTAAATTGGTCAAGATTGTGGGGATCTTTGAAATTGAACTGAGTACAATTTACAATGTGTGATGGTTATGAATCTATTGGGGGCCAGGAGCAGAATGTGGTAGTTTGAATAGATGACCCCCCAATATAAGTGTTTACTATGGAGGCTCTGGCTGAAGGTCTCTCAGGAATTTTCAGTCAAGATATTGGCTGGCTCTTTCATCATATGAAGGCTCAAGTAGGGGTGGGGGGCCTGTTTCCAGTCTTTCCAATGTGACTGCCTGAGTGTCATCACATGCCTGAATGTACTGACAACATGGAAACCAACTTCTCCTTTTGTGTGTGTTTTATGTGCATCATGTGTGTACGCATGTTTGTATGTATGTCCATGGTGCATGTGTGTGTGCATACCTATGAGCGCATTAGAGGTCAGAGGCCAGTGTTGGGTTCTTCCTCGGTTGCTTGCACCACTTTATTTTTGAGACAAAGTCTCACTGAGCCTTAAGCTCACTGCTTCTGCTAGACAAGATAGCCCGCAAGCCACTGGAGAACTCTTGTCCCTGACTTCCCAGTGTTAGGATTACAGGCACATGTCACCATGGCCAGCTTTTAAATGAGTGTTATAGATCTGAAGTTGGCAAGCACTTTATTAACTAAGCCAGCTCCCAAAGAGCAGAGAGGGATGGAGAGAAAGACAGAGAGAGAGGGAGGGAGGGAGACACACAGAGAGAATATTCTGTTGCTTATGCAAGCCAACCCTGGTACCATGCAAACAAAAAGCAAAAAAACAAAAACAACATGCCAAAGATGTGGACAACAGATGTGGACATGAGGTTCTCTCAGGAAAGAGTGTCTCCTGCAAATATGGACGTGTGGTCCTCCTAGAACATGGTCTCCCACAGATGTGGACTTGTGGTCCACCTGAAAGACTGGCTCCCACACATGTGGACTTGTGGTCCCCCTGGAAGACTGGCCCCCACAGATGTGGACACTTGGTCCTCCTCAGATTCTGTTTCCCAAAGATGTGTCAATGAGGGTCCCCAGAAGACTGGCTCCCACAGATTCCCTTGTTTTCCCCCCAAGTGTTTCCCTGGAGATTAGAACTTGAGTTCTTAGGCTTTGCACGCAAGCACCTTAACTGCTCAGCCATCTCTCCCGCCTGTAACTTCAACGTTAACTCAGTCCAAGAAAGCATCTCTATTCATCAAGGGACAAATAGACTGGTGTGAGTGCAGCTGTGACAGGGTGAGGCCTACTGGTGTTTGAGGAGCAGCAATTTCATTCTGTCTGTTGACATTTGTCAGGGCCTCTGTTCCTGGGAGATTTAACAGTGAGCTGCATTTCCAGAGAGTGAGAGAGGCTTTTTCTCTCTCTCTTCCTTCCTTCTTCTCTATTTCTCTCTCCAGCCCCTGCTGCAGGAGCCCCACATCTCTTGTCTTATGAAAACACAGGCCCAGGATGCACTGTGATTGGTTGGTTGTGTAGGACCATTTTGGGACCAGAGAATTCTGAGAGATATGATTATAAGGCATTTTAAGAATAGCAAGCTGTCTGCTGCTCACAGCTGGCGGTTCTTGTTTATGACCAGAAGTAAGCACCTCAGTGCAGAGGAATGGAATGGTGGGGAAATGGTGGGGAGTTTCTTCTGAGAGGAAGGTAGCACGCAGGGCTCAGGCTCTGGACAAGGTCAAACCAGTGGGGGCAACTTGGCTCAAGCACTTCAGACGGACTGAATCTGGTGCCAAGGGTGCATCACAGGTGCCATCAGGGAACAGCATGTTTTCTTCTGTGTCACTGAGGACCTTCAGGCATCAAGTGACTTGTGACTACAGAAAGAGCCATCTGTTCTAAGAAATGAATTCAAAGCAGCTTCTGTCCTGCACTTGTGTGAAGCCTGTCTAGGCAACAGGCAAAGGGCTCCATTCAAGAGCTTCTGGAGCTAGCTGCCCTGGAGCTACAGTATGCCTCCCAGACACTTGCTACCTTCCAAGTTGAGCCCCTGGGCCAGCAGCATCAGCACCACTCAGGAGCCTGTGGGAAATGCAGAGCTGCAGGCCCTGCCCATACCTGCTGAATCAGAGTCTGCATTCGGACCATTCTGACATGCACGGAAACATTCAAGAGACCCGTGCTAACAACAGGAAGAGTCCTGAGAGATGGCCTCTTGGTCCTTTCTGCTTACATGGAGACTCGTCACCTTGAATCACTTGGGGAGCTTTTCTTTACATTTTATTTTATTTCTTAAAATATTTTATTTTTATTTATTTATTTGATGGAGAGAAAGAGGGAGGGAGAGAGAGAATGGGCATGCCAGGGCATCCAGCTACTGCAAATGAATGAACTCCAGATGCATGCGCCATCCTGTGCATCTGGCTAATAATGAGGGTCCTGGGTAATTGAACCAGTGTCGTTTGGCTTTGCAGGCAAATGCCTTAATTGCTAAGCCATCCCTCCAAGCCCTAGGTTTTATTTTTTACTGACAAAAATAATGGTACGTATTCATGGAGTACAATGTGATATTTCAATCTACACGTGGGTACATAGGTAGCTGGGCGAGAGATCAAAGCAGGCTACTTAGCATGTCCATCATTTCAAATGGGTGGCATGAAACATGAATGCTTCTGCATTGCCTGGAAAATGATTAATAGTAGGAAGTGGCAACCCATAGATAGGGTAAAAATATTTACAAAACATATATTCATCAGCTTTTCGA
Organism: Jaculus jaculus; assembly: GCF_020740685.1. Lineage (NCBI taxonomy): Eukaryota > Metazoa > Chordata > Mammalia > Rodentia > Dipodidae > Jaculus > Jaculus jaculus. The sequence goes on from NC_059112.1 coordinate 97,254,333, forward strand.
TGCCACAATGAGTTGCCCAAGACAATTAACTTATAGGGAATAAAGCTATTAATTGACTCATAGTTCTACAGGTTCCAGTACAAAATTGGGCAATTGCCCTGAGTTGTGCCTCTGACAAGGGCTACATATCACTGTGGAGCACATGGTTGAACCAACTGTTTACCTCATGAGCCAGGAAACGGAGAGACAGAGAGACTAGTGTCCTACAGTCTTTTTCAGGAGAATACCTTCAGTGTCCTAAATAAAGACTGCTCATGAGGTCCCACCTCCTAAAGATCCTACCATCTCCTAGTAGCACCATTGTGGAAATAAGCCTTGAACAGAGGGACCTTTTTGGTGGGTACTTTCCAAACCATGACAATTGAATAAAGGATTCACATCCGAAATACATAAGAAGTTCAAAGTACTTAAGAAGAAAATAGACAAAAAGATGAATAGAGGGACTGAGAAAAATGGCCACTGAGTGAAGAAGAGCAGGTGTTGATTGTCAATTTGTCAATTTGTTTGCATTAATAAAGAGCACACTTCTGTTTGTTTATCTGAGGGTATTGCCACAGGTGACTGGATCAGGAGGACTCTGAGTTAACCAACAGATTAATTCCTCGATGGCTTCACAACATGATGGCGTTATCAGAAGACAGCAAAAGGCAGTTGGTAGAAACAGGGTCTCTGGGGCGTGTTCTTGGGAACTGTAACTTCTCCTGAGCTTGCCTTATCTCTCTGTCTCTGCTTCCTGGTTTTCCTGATGTGATCAGCTCTCCTATGCCACATGCTCCTACTGCCATGATGTCCACGTGTGTGCTGTGTGTGAAGCTCGAGCTCCCCAGCGGCAGGGAAGGAGAGGCGATATTCCAAACTGAAAGCAGGCTCTGGAGTAGCAATGGAAGTAGCCATCCCTTCATTCTGACTCCACAGCTCCATGCTTCTGTTGTCATCCTGCAACACATCCTGAGAGAGGTAGCTAGCGGTCAAGGACAGTTACCCAACACAGTCACTCCAGGATCATGTGGGAGGTTACATAACACACTGGTTTCCAACTCACTGGAAATATACTGCTGGAAGTCTACTACTGGGCAGCCAACTGGTTAGCCCACTTATACACTTTTGGGTCTGCTCATGCCTGCCTTGACCCATAGGCCCAAATGACCATGAACTGAACCCTCTGAAACCATGTGCCAAAATAAAAGCCTTTGTCTTTAATTTGTGTTTCTCAGCTATTTGGTTAAGGCAACACGAATGTCTGACTAACGTAACCTCCTTTCATTTTCTTCTGAGCAGGATTAAAGGAGGAATGATTTGTCCAAAGATATAATGAGGGGAGTGGCACCCACAATTTTGCAGAATCTCCCTCTGTTATCTCCTTTTTGTAAAGGACACATCTTAATTCTCTTCCTACCAGGTCATTTTCGGTATGGGAATGGAAAAGAGGGGAGAGCTGTGTTGAGAGAGAGGGATAGCATCTCTGACCAGGCTAGAGGGGCATTTGAGAGCACCATGGAGAATGGTTGTAATTAAAAGAAAGCAGGTGAAAATCCCTGGCTCGGCTCTTCCTCTTGGTGATGATTATACTGCACACTTCAGTTTTCATGTTAGCTTGGTGTGATGTGCATGTTAGTCCCCAGTTTTTCCTCAGTGCAAGATGACATGAGAAAGCAGGACTCAAATACCTTCTCCAGGAGATAAAAGTCAAGTGGACTTTCTTTTATGCCTCAGGTCCTGCACGTGAACTGGGTTTGTCCAGCTGCTGGACAATGCAACCGTTCATTTTCAGTGGCTGTGGATGATGGGTGAAGGTATTAGCCTAAGGCTTAAAAATCTCAGCAGTTATGTCAGTCTTCCTGTGAGTGGTAATTAAACAGGGTTAGAAGTAATGCTCATGTGGCTGATTAATTCTTCTTGGGAAGGACTCTGCACTGAGGGTCATGACTGGGGAATGCTTGTCAGATGAAAGTTCTGTCTTGGGCATAGAGAAAGGCTACAAGAGCTGGAGAACGGTGTTCTAGTTAGGGGGGCACTCATCCAACAAGCAGTTATCCAGCATTGCACCATATTTCTTGTTTCTTGTTTTTTAACACTGAAACAAAATACCATGGGTTGGGTAACTTATACACAATAGAAATTTGTTTGGCTCATGGTTCTATTTCTGGAGGCTAGGAAATCTCATATCAAGACTGGCCTGTGGCAAGGGCCTTCTTGGCAGAAGGGGAGGGAGAGAGAGAAGAGAAAAAAGGCAAAGAAGAATAAGAAGAAGGAGAAGGAGTAAAAAGAGGAGGAGGAGAAGAGGTAATGAAGGAAAGAAGGAGGTGGGGATGGAAGTATTTCAGACTCACAGCCCCTTTATGACCAACATTTATCTACACATGAAGATGAACATGAGCACCCAAACCTTTCCCATTAGTTCCCACCTCCTCTCATGGTTGCACTGGAGATTGCTTTTCCAATAGGTGCCTCTGGGTGACACATTCAAGCTAAACCACAGCAGGTGTCTAAATCAGTTATTCCTAGCTACTGTTGGTTATGGCCATCCACCCCCCTTCTCCAAGGAATTTTGCTCAGTTGCTGGTGCTTGGAAATGACTGGAATGCTATGTCTCATCTTCCCTCTACGGAAAGACTCCTGCCAGTGGAGCAAGGGTATGTGAGGCCTGAGCTTCAAGGAAACCAATGGTGCTCTCTGAGCAGGTGGATGGAGGCTGGGCCCACTGCTACATGCACTCTGCTTTTCCACTCCCTTCCTCCTTTGCTGAAGCAGGGCCTATGATCCCCATTTCACTCATGGCTTCTAGGGAATCTGAGTCCATCTGTGTGCCAGGCAGGGTCTGTGCGAATATGAAGGTCAAAGTCCCTCTCTAGTGTAGCTTATTGCCTTCCACGAAGCCTGGTTGCTTATCTTGTAACCTTGAGAAGTCTCAGAAACAACCTCAGCCTTTAATTTTTCATCTTCCTAATGGTGAGCACCAGACTCATTTGTTTTATCTGAGGTCAGGTTTCGCTCCAGTCCAGGCTGACCTGGAATTCACTATGTATTCTCAGGCTGGCTCTTGCTTCCTCACAGGGCAACAGCTGTCCCTCCTCAACAAGTGCTTGCAGACAGGCATCTATGCCCCAACTAGGTTGTAGAATTTATGGATCCTCCACTGGGGCTTGCAAGCCACAGGGTGATACAAAATTGGATTTCATCTTGCTCTGTTCTACCTAGGTGTGTGTTGAATGCATAAATGATAATATGGCTAACAATAACATCAACATTAGAGAAGCCATATTTCCTAGCTCTTACTATATGCATAGGACATTGGGATGAGCATTTCATTACTTTATTTTTATGGAGAAGGAAATGGAAGCATTGGAATATCAAGACATGCTGAAGATGAGAGCAAACAGAAAGCTATGTAAGACACATGTAACAGATTAAAAATGTTCAAAGGAGGGCTTTGGGTGGACAGATTAAGTCACAGCACTGACTTGTCCCAACAAAATTGCTAAAAGGATTTTTTTTTTGTTCAAATGTGTCTTCTCTAATATGTTCCTTTGTTCAGTTCACATGCGGGCAAGTCTTTTAACTCATTGTTCAAAGCCTCAGATGTTGGTTTTGAACTTTTAAACCAAACACTCACAGCTGATTCCCTCAAGGGTGATAAACACAAAACAAGAGAGAAAAAAGAAAACCCTGACTAGCTGCTATTATAAAAGGAGACCTGATGAGAGCTGCCCCCTTGTACACCTGAACTACTGCTCGGCTTTTAGTGAGGGGAAACAATGCTAAGAAGCGAGTGATTGCCGGGCTCCGCTGGTGGGCAGGTAGCGCTGAGGAAGGACCAGGCCTGCTCGTTCCTCCCAAGGGGTTGAGGAAGAGGGTGGACATTGGATGACTCAAAAACCTCTCCTAGTCACCAGAGAAAAACCACACTGAGTTGGGAGTCCTGGGAAAGCAGGAACTCACAGGAACTCGCTTTATTGTTGTAAGCAGTTGCCTACATAATGTTGGGGATGAAGGCAGGGATGTTAGGATGGTAGGGAGAGAGGTAAGGGCCAGTAGTAAAGTGTGACTATTGAAATGATAATTCCAATTCCTATGTAGAGGTGGCAGGCCAGAAGCCATTAGGCGTCTTGCTGAGTCCTAGATGGCTAGAGACAGGTCGGCAAACTTTAGCTAGGCTCAGGAAGTTCCACTAGGCCTCATGCCTGGGCCTTTCAGGGCCCAACAAGTGATCACTGAATTTGGGTAGGACTTTCAGGACAAGGGCCATGTAATATGTGAATGTGTATATATTTGGCTCAGTGATTTTATGATCTGCGGCCTATTTTATGATCTTGTGGTAGTTTGAATGTAAAGTGTCCCCCATAGCCTGAAGTGTTTGTGATGAAGTCTCATAATAATAATAAAAAGAAACTCCCCAGTTGGTGGAGACTTTGGGAGACAGAGCCTTGCTGGAGGAAGTGTGTCTTGGGGATTTGGGACTTTCTATCCCAGCCCATTTGCTGGTGTGACTCACACAGACTACTTCCACCCTGAGGCTGATATGTGATGATGTGAGCCAACTTCTTGCTCCTGCCATGCTCCCCCTGTAAGGATAAAACTTCTCAAAACTGTAAGTCAAAATAAACATTTTTCTTCCAGCACCTACTTCTGGTTGAGTATTTTTTTTCCCCCAGCAACAAGAGGTTACTATTGTAGATCTTTTGGCTAATTATTTTTTTTAATTTAAACTTCTTTATTCATAAGTTACATAAATATAAACAATATAACATGATCATAATCCCTTCCCACAACCCTCTCTTTTCCTCTTTCAAAGTTACTCCTCCATAGAATCACTTCTCCTTTCTAAGCAATCTCTCTATTTTGATGTCATCACTTTTTCCTTCTATTACAGAGGTCTTATGTAGGTAGTGTCAGCTACTGTGAGGTCACAATATCAAGGTCACTTTGTGTCTGGAAAACAATATTGTAAGCACTTCTTTTAGCTCTTACATTCTTTCCACCACATCTTCTGTGATGGTCCCTGGGCCTTGGAGGGTGTGATAGAGATGTGTCACTTAGTGCTGAACACTAGACTGTCCCTTATTCTCAGCACTTTGGTGAGTTCTGACTCACACCACTGGTCACCACTGTCTGAAGAGAGAAGCTTCTCTAACCAAAAGTGAGAGCAGCATGACTAACATAAATATTTAGAGGGCAGTTGGGTAGGCATAATACGTCCATTTAGCCAGACAGCAGTAGCAGTCTTCCCGCTAGGGCTTATGACCTCCTCAGCCATAGGATTTTAGTAAAGTTTTCCGCATCCGGGAATTCCCTCTTATGGAGAGGGCTTTTAAAGTCCAATCAGAGGGCTGGAGAGATGGCTTAGTGGTTAAGCACTTGCCTGTGAAGTCTAAGGACCCTGGTTCAAGGCTCGGTTCCCCAGGTCCCACGTTAGCCAGATGCACAAGGGGGCACACGCGTCTGGAGTTCGTTTGCAGAGGCTGGAAGCCCTGGCGCGCCCATTCTCTCTCTCTCTCCCTATATCTGTCTTTCTCTCTGTGTCTGTCGCTCTCAAATAAATAAATAAAAATTAAAATTAAAAAAAAAAGTTTAAAGTCCAATCAGAAAGCAGTTATTTTCCCCATAACAGACATACTACTCTTGCAGCAGTTGGTACATTTGGCTTGGCTGGCCATTCATAAAGCTTACAGGGACCAGCCACTGGTTAAGACCATTCATGACTTTTCTCCCCCAACAGGGTACACAACTCTTTCCAGCATCCTGACAGTCAACAGGGAGGAAGTTACCAGAACACACTGCCACTCCTGGCTTTTTATAAAATATCAGTTCTGGAGATCAAACTCAACTTCTCATGTATCACCCTAGCCCTTTATATGTTGGGGATAGGGTTTCATGTATGTCTAAGCTGGCCTTGAACTCATTATGTAGCCAAGGATGAGTTTTGCCTTCTGATCTTCCTGCCTCAGACACACAGGTGCAGCTCAGCTGTCCTGTGTTTAAGGTCTCTCATGGGTGACAATCAAGGGGCACCTGAGGGCTGCAGTCAGCTCAGGGCTCAGATTGGGGTGATTTGATGGCTGTGGCTCAAGGATAAAGTGCTTCTTGTGCAAGTGTGAGGACTAAAATTTGCATCCCAGCATCCATATAGATGCTGGGAAGACAGGGTGGCCTTCATGTAATCCCAGTGCTACCTGGGGAGACAGAGACAGGAAACTCCCAGGCCAAGCTGGTTAGTCAGTCCAGCCAAATCAGTGAGCCCTGGGTTCAAGTGAGAGATTCTATCTCAATAAAGAAAGTGGAGAACCATCAGGAAGATACCTGGCATCAACCTCTTCCCTCCATGTGCATACTCATCCCACATACACGCTTGCCCACATGTAAGTGAGCACACATACACTCACATCATATATGCACGCAAACAACAACAACAATAATAATAATAGAACTACAACCTCAGAGATGGTCCATCCTCTTAAAGTCAAAACTTCAAGCCTTTCCTCTTGACTGAATTATCCTCAGTGGCAAATCCAGCTTCCCAGTTGCTGTTGCCTGTCTCTGTCATTACCCTGCCGTCATTAATTTGAGGCCTATTAACCCACATCAAAGAGTATATTTATCTACAGTGCATCTACCTGCTCTGGCAGACCTGATGCTGCCCTATTGTGGTCCCGTATTAACAGTTTACAAGTGTGTACTTGCCTGGGTGCCCTGTGCACACACATGTGGAGGCCAGGATGTCCTTGTCTGTCACGCTTCCACAGTGAGATGAACCTCCCTCTGAACCTGGAGCTGCCACCTTCAGTCAGCTTGGCTGACCAGCGAGCTCCGGTAGTCCTCCTGTGCCCTTTCCCTGTAGGGTTGGAGTTGCAGGAGGTTTATATGGGTGCTGGGGATTGAACTCAGGTCCTCTCAAGTTCTCATGCTTGTGGGGCAAACTCTTTTGATCCCCTCCCCCACTTCCATCTCCCAGACCCATATCATGGAATCGCCATTGATGTGTTCTTGTACTTTCTCAAAGCCCACAGGCTTGCTGTTCTTGTGAGATTTTGCTCTGCAGTGACTAGTAACGTCCTGTCCTGACATCCTGGGAACATGTCTTTCTTTTGCGCTCTTCTTCCTCCTTTTCCTTCCACCTTCCCTCTGGGTGTTGAGAGCATGAGCTCTAAGCAAGACATCCCGGTTTAAACCCGGGCTCTACTGGTGACTTGGGGTCAAGCTGCCTAGTCTCTTTGAATTTCTACTTTCTTTATTGTAAAACACACTCCTGGGGAGAAATAAATGTGTTAATAGATAGAGAGCCCTGAGAGGCTGTTGAGTTCACAAAGTCCAATCACTTTTGCTTAGATCATTATTTATTGTTACTAGTATTATTACACTTGATGGCATGTGTGTACGGAATGTGCTGGGTATGTGGTGTGGTGTGGTGGGCTATGCGTGTGTATGTGCTCACTGTGGGAGGAGGGTATCTACCTGGGGTGGCTATCAGGTGTCCCCTTCATTGCTCCTTTGCTTGTTCTTGTTTGAGTTGGAGTGCCTTATTGATCACGAGCTTTCTGCTTCTCATGAGCCCAGGGGATTTCCTGATCTGCTCTCCTCTGCAGGACCGGGGTTATAGTGAGTAGGGCCGCCACTGTTTGTGTGGGATCTGGAGATTGGAACACAGGTGGTTTCCTTCCCCTTCGGCCTTCATGCTTGTACAGGAAGTAGACTTAAATGCTGAGCCATCGCTCCAGCCTTTTTGTTATTATTATTTTTGTTTTCTTCTTTTCTCTTTCAAAATAAGAAAGCATTGCAGGGACATCTTGTATGTGGCAGACGTTGGGCTTGGTGCTGGGAATTCATTGTGAGAACATCCCTGTGGGAGCATCCAGGGAAGGAGTCAGATATTAAAGCAATACAGTTTGATACCTATGGTTGTACGTCACACAGGGTGCCAATGGGTAGAACAGAGATGGCTCACTTTCCTTGGGAGATGTGGAGGTGATTAGGGAAGAAGTGGCATTCGAACGGGGATCTGAAAGATAAACTTCCAGAAGTAGTGTGTGTTTGTGTGTGTGTGTGTGTGTGTGTGTGTGTGTGTGTGTGTGTGTGTATGTATGCATTTATGGGAAGTAATGGGAATCACATATGAAATGCTCTGCAATTAACTTTTTGAAAAGAAAATACTTTCATATGGTCCAAATTAAAAATACACAAAAGGACAGCAAAAGGTCTTTCTTTGTCTGTTTACCTCCCCATTCATACAGCAACAACTGAGCTCATTTTTTGAGTATTTTATATGCACATAAGCAAAATATATGTGCGCATATGTGTATATTCACAAATGTGCAATATGTGTAGACATATATTATTTTTAAAATATGAAAAGATAAAAAAGAAAGAGGCCCACTTTCCTGTTATTTTTCTATTATTACTATTATCATTATTATTAATTTCACATGTGTCTATGTGTATTGGGGTGTTTGTCATGTCCTCCTGCCTTGTTTGAGCCAGGGTCTCTCTCGTTGTTTTGCTGTTAGGAAGGTCAGCTGAGCTAGCCTGTGGACTTCCTCTTCTCCTGGGTCCATTGACAAAGGCATGTTGGGATTATCAAGGCCATGTGGACCGTGTCCAGCTTTTTACCTGGGCACTAGGGGTCTGAGCTCAGTTCAGCAGGCTGTGGAGCAAAAGGCACTAAGCAGTCTCCTCTAAACGTGTATCTTGGAGATCATTCCACCTCAGTAGCCAGAGAACATTCTTCTTCCTTCTGCAACGGCAGGGCATGGCCATAGTGCAGTATCATTTAGTTACGTTCTCTCCTGCTTATGGCTGATTGGTTTATTTCTATTCTCGCTCTCACAAACAAGCTCCAATCAATAACTGGATACTTGTTCAATTTGCTCACTTGCAAACGTATCTTGAGATAAATTCCTAAAAGTTGAACAGTTGGACCATGTGACCTGCTTTTCTCCGTAAGAATCATAGTTCATTCCTCCCCCAGTGATGTCTGAGTGTCTTGTCCTCTAGTTGCACAAACCACCATGTATCCTCGCGCCTGTGTGAGCGGTGACAATTGACATCTCAGTGTAATTTCACTTTGCCTTCCTCTTACTAGACACGACATGCAGCATGTTTTCATTTGCCTGGGAATAATTTGGATTTCCTTTCCTGCAAACTGTCCTTATCTTTTGCCCATTGGTTTATTGGTCTTCTCTTCATCCTATTGATTTTATACATTAGGGAAATCAGCCTGTTCCAATGCTGTGCCTCTCAAACATTATTTCTTGTTCTGTCATTGCGTGTTTTTCTTTTTTTTTTTTTTTACTTTGCCACATAATGGTTTTCTTTCTAACGCCTTAAAAAACCCTTCTACTAATAAAGCATGTGTTTTTATGTCTCCTGGATTTGAGGCACACTTAGAAAAACCTTACAAGATGCTAAGATGTTTCTGCCTCTTTAAGAATTATCTTCAAGGTTTAGGAGATGGCTCAGCAGGTATGAGCGCCTGCTGCCTGAGACCACCTGAATTTGGTTCTTTAGGAACCAGGTAAACAGCTGAGTGTGGTCACATGTGTCTGTAAGCCCAGTCTTGCAGAGAATAGAGACTGAAGAATTGCTGGGTCTGTGAAAACTGCCACTCTGAGTACAGAGAGAGGCTATCTCAAAGAAATACATGGATGATGGGTAGACAAAAGAACACTAATATTGTAGTCTGGCTGTACAATTGCAAGCACATGTACACACACAGACACCCCCACCACACCACGCCACACAAGCCACACATGCAACAAAACCTTTAGGTCACTAGCCTTGTGGCCTGTTGCCCAACCCTGCACTTGGGAGCACGCGTTCCTCCCTGCAGCAAACTTATCTTCTCTTCTAGGCTCCGCATCTCATCTGAAAGTCTCAGCAGAGATCAGAAGGTTTGCGGAGCCAAGAGGAGTCCAGCGTAAGATTTGGTTGACTTTTATTTTGTTGGGGATTTTGCCTAGTTACAATTGGGTTTTCGTCTTCATTGTGTCATCGAGGTCCCTGGAATCGTCAGCTGGATTCATCACTCCAAAGTTAAAACTTGAACACAAGGCCCTCATAAGGATGCACCTCCCATGGACCCTTGAGAAAGTCAACACATAAGTGACCTTCCTACCAGTTCAGAGGAACAGATGAATACCCGTCTTACTGTTCCCTCCTCCCTTGTCAAAACCACATCTTGCTGCCTATTTTCAGTTCTGGCCAGCCTTTTTTCCCCATTCTTCTACCCAGAATGAAAACTCATTCCTTTTATGATACTGGGGATTTGAAGCTAGGCCATCAGGATTTGAGGAAGATAAGTAATACAGGGAGAGGCCTGACCAGGGTCATTCATCGCTCATTACAGAGCTCGGTCTCTTCTCCTGACTTCTGGCCTCCACATGCAAATGCATATACACGCACCTGCAATTGCACCCACGTGTGCTAACATGTGAGCACACATAAATACACCCTGCACACACATACACATGCAGGAAAATATAAAAATCATGGTCAAGCTGGATTTCACATAGTTTTAAATATATATATATATATATATATATATATGTGTGTGTGTGTGTGTGTGTGTGTGTGTGTGTGTGTGTGTGTGTGTGTATATATATATATATATATATATATATATATATATATATATATATATATATACATATTTATTTATTTATTTGTAAGCAGAGAGAGATAGATGAGAGACAGAGAGAATGGGTGTACCAGGCCCGGCAGCTGCTGCTGCAAATGTACTCCCAATGCATGCATCACCTTGTGCATCTGGCTTTACATGGATACTGGGGAAATGAACCAGAGTCATTAGGCTTTGCAGGCAAGCACCTTACAGCCCAGGTTTTACTTAGTTTTAATTCAACAGTTAGCACATATTTGTTAATATAAAAAATATATATATATATGCTAGGGATTGGACTTAGGGCCATTCACCTGTTGGGCATATAGTCTGTTACTGAGCTATAGCTCCAGCTCCTCCCATAATTTTTTATATTTATATTTATTCATTTATTTATTAGAGGGAGAGAGAGAGAGAGAGAGAATGGGTGAGACAGGGCCTTTAGCCACTGCAGACTAACTCCAGATGCATGCGCCATCATGTGCATCTGGCTTACATGGGACCTGGAGAATCAAACCTGGGTCCCTAAGCTTCACAGACAAGTGCCTTAACTGCTAAGCTATCTCTCCAGCCTTCCAAACATAATTATATCATCCTTAAAAACTGGGGCTAGAGAGATGGCTCTCTCTTCTCTCTCTCTCTCTCCCTGTCTCTTTCTTTTAAATAAACAAACAAATGTTTAAAAACTGTATGCCATTTTCTGTTCTAAATCCTTCCATACTTTTTCTTGCAGGATTATACTTTATGAAAAATAGAATTATACAACACATTCCTTTATTTTTATTATTGAGAACTTCCGTAATTACAGAAAATACACCATGATACTTCCCTCCCTGCTCACTTTCCCTTTCACAACTCCACTCTCCATCATATCCCCTCACACTCTTTTATACTGGTCTTGTGTAGGTAGTGTCATGGACTGCAAAGTCATGGATATCCAGGCCATTTTGTGTCTGAAAAAGTGCATTATAAGGTGTCCTATCCTTCCTTTGGCTCTTACATTCTTCCCACCACCTCTTCTGCAATGGACCCTGAGTCACCCAGAGGTCACCACATCTGAAAAAGAAAGACTTCTCTAACCCAAATTGAGTGTAGCATTAATATATGCACATAAACATAAGTATTTAGAGGGTAGTTTGGTGGATAAACTATATCCATTTAGCCACACAACAGTAGCAGATTTTGGCAGGCATAACGCTTGCTGAGTCTACTGCTGGTTAAGACCATTGATGACTTTTCTCCCCCCACAGGTTGTCCAGGTCTTTCCAGCATCCTAAAAGCCAGTAAACTGGAAGGAGGCTTCCAGCTAGCTCAGCTCCAGCTTGATTTCTCAGTGACCTGCAGTCCAAGCATGTGGAGTTTTCAGCAATAGGGCCTTACCATCTAGTTCTGGTGGGAAATCAAGAGCCTTGGCAATAGCCTGCAATACTTTGGGGGCATCAGGGGTCTCCCTGGCCAACAGCTCACTGGAAAGTATCCCACACTTAACACTGAAACTTTTCTAAGAACAAACTATGGCTTCTGCAAACAACATCATCCATCTCTACAGGATACTTCTGCCCAAATTCTCTCCCTTCCCCCGCCCCTAACATATATAGTATTATCTGGTAAAGAAGTAGGTTTCCATATGGCTTATTCATAACATCTCCCTCTCTATTCCCTCCCCTCCCCTTAGAACATTTTCCCTCCAGGATTTTGTCCCTCTACTTACATATCTAGTATACCTTCCCCCCAAGCCCTCCATTCCCTCCTCCTTCATTCACTGCCTCTTTCTAGATTTCTGGTCCTCATGGCTCTTTTTTTTTTTTTTTTTTGGTTTATTTTTATTTATTTATTTGAGAGCGACAGACAGAGAAAGAGGCAGAGAGAGAGAGAGAATGGGCTCGCCAGTGCCTCCAGCCACTGCAGACGAGTTCCAGACGCGTACGCCCCCTTGTGCATCTGGCTAACATGGGTCCTGGGGAATCAAGCCTCGAACCGGGGTCCTTAGGCTTCACAGGCAAGCGCTTAACCGCTAAACCATCTCTCCAGCCCATCATGGCTCATTTTTACTCCAACTCACATACAAAACTAACCATTTGAACCCAGGTCCACATATAAAACAGAACATGCAGTGCCTGACTTTCTGAGCACCACTTAGCATAATCTTTTCCACATCCATCCATTTCCCTGTAAATTTTATAATTCCATTGTTCTTTATTGCTGAACAAAACTCCATTGTGTAAATATCCCAATCTCATTATCCATTAATCAGTTACATGGCATCTAGGCTGGTTCCATTTCCTAGCCATGGTGAATAGAGCAGCAGTAAATATGGACGAACAAGTATCTCTGTAGTAATTAGTTGAGCCCTTAGGGTGTATGGCAAGGAGTATTATAGCTGAATCATATGGTAAATCTATTTTCAGCAGTCTCAGGAACCTCCACACTGATTTTCACAATGGCTCTACCAGTTTACAATCCCATCAACTATGGAGAAGGGTTTCTCTTTCCCCATACCCTCACCAGCATTTATTGTCATTTACTTTTCAGACAGGAGTGAGCTAGAATTTCAAAGTAGTTTTAATTTGCATTTCCCTGATGGCTAAAGATGTAGAAATGTTTTTCAATGTTTATTGACCATGTGTATTTCTTAATTTTAGAATTCTCTATTGAGTTCTATAGCCCATATTTTGATTGGGTTGTTTGATTTCTTATTATTTAGGTTTTTTTTTGTATTCTTTGTAAATCTATAGATACTAATCTTCTGTCAGATATGTAACGGGCAAAGATTTTAATCCATTCTGTAGGCTGCCTCTTTGCTCTATTCACCATGTCCTTTGCTGAATAAAACCTTCTTAATTTTATGGGGTCCCAGTGTTTGATGAACTGTCTTACTCTCTGAGCAACTGGGGCTCTGTTCAGAGAGTCCTGGCCTAAGCCTATATGTTGAAGTGTTGCCCCTACTTGTTTCTCTAGAAGTTTCAGAGTTCATGTCTGATACTAAGGTCTTTAAATTTTTGGACTTGATTCTTGTGCATGGAGAGAGAGACAAATACCTATTTTTACTCTTTTACATATAGATATCTAATGTTTCCAGAATCGTTGTTAAAGAGGCTGTCTTTTCTTCTGTGAAATTTTTTTTTTGAATTTTTGCAAAAATTAGATGGAAGTAGCTGTCTGGGTTTATATCTGGGTCCTCTATTCTATTCCATTGATCTACATGTCTACAGTACCATGCTTTTTTGTTACTATGACTCTGTAATATACTTAAAATCAGGTATGGTGATACCTTATTAGCCTTATTTTTGTTGCTCAGAATTGCTGTGGTTATCCTAGGATTTTGTGCTTCCAGATGAATTTGAGGATTTTTAAAAAATTTTTATTTTAGTGAAGCATGCCACTGGAATTTTTATGGAGAATGTATTAAACCTGTAGATTGATTTTGGTAAGGCAGACATTTTGACAATGTTGATTATATTAATCCATAAACATGTGCTAGGATTAAAGGCACGAGCCACCATGTCCATCCCTTTCTATTTTTTTTTTTTAATAGTCTGAGAAGCACTAACTGTTAGTTATTCTGTGCAGGTCTGGTAAAGTTCATCAGTGACTCCATTTAGGCCTGTACTGTTTTTAGTTGGGAGAATTTTTTAAATAACTGCTTTGATCTCATTGGTTGTTATAGGTCTTTTTAGATGGTTTATCTCATCTTGCTTCAATTATAGTAGGACATATATATCTAGAAATTCATCCATTTCTCTTAGATTTTTCAATTTAGTGGAGTATATGTTCTCAAGGATTTCCTTGTAATTTTATGAATTTTATTGGTATCTGTCCTAATGGTACCATGGCACCATTTAATCTCTAATTTTATTGATTTTGGTCTCTTCTCCCTTTTTTTTTTTTTTTTTTTTTTTTTTTTTGGTTTTTCGAGGTAGGGTCTCACTCTAGCACAGGCTGACCTGGAATTCACTATGGAGTCTCAGGGTAGCCTTAAACTCACAGCGATCCTCCTATCTCTGCCTCCTGAGTGCTGGGATTAAAGATGTGTGCCACCACACTCTGCACAACTTTCTTTTTTTAACCAATTTTCCTAGACTGCTTTGTGAATCTCTTGTGGGTACATAGAGATGAATAAAAGCAACCATCAGATGTGAGTGCAGGTGAGAATGTAAAGTTCTCATGTGGAGAAGTCAGCCATAGATTCTTACATCTATAGTGCAATCAATGCAGATAATGTATTTCAATGTTATTGAGGTATATATTATATTCACTAAATGTACCCATTTTTACATATATATATATTTTTTTTTTCAAGGACATTAAACTATCACCTCAAAAATTACTTTACTCTTTTTCTCTGCTAATTCTTAATTCTGACTCTAGGTAACTATTGAAGTCATTTTGTTGTTTTTATTTTTGATACCAGATCTTGCCATGTGGCTCAGGCTGGACTCAAGCTTAGGATCCTTTTGCCTTGGCCTCCCAAGTGCTGGTATTACAGGCGTGCACCACCACACCTGGCTCATGAGCTATCTTCTATAGCAATATATTAGATTTTTCTTTCCTTGAGTTGTGTATAAATGAAGTCTTACGGCATCTTTGCCTAGCACAGGGTTTTGGCTATTCTTCTATATTCATAGAAGCTCCTGCTAGCTTTATACTTTGGTTGAGTACTGTGCTCCTTTATGAATGTAAAACAATATACATGTTCATTCACCTACTGAGAGGGATTTTATTGAAGGAAATGTTTATGTTACAGAGAAGTTTGAACACCGCAGCTCTACATTGATTTTGTATGCCTGAAAATGATGGAGCATGAAATCTACACCCTGAATTTCAGCGAGAAAGCAGGTCGTACATTCAGAGATTGGGTGATAGGCTGAGTAAAGAGTCTGTGACCTTATTGAATATGCAGTATGACAGGCGGCCTCTGTGAAGGGCCCCGTGGTCTTCGTTTCCTATCTTTAGGCACTTGTGTCATAGTTCCCTCTATTACTGATTCTTCTCTAATGAATTGAAAATAGCAGATATAATGGCCTGTCACTCCTGAGATAAGGCAATAAAAATGTATTACTTGTGTTTTGTTCTTTCTAGCTCTCTCTCTCTCTCTCTCTCTCTCTCTCTCTCTCTCTCTCTTCCTTTCTCTCTTTCTCTCTCTCCCTCTCTCTTTTCCTCCCCCCCTTTCTCCAGCACCAGTACCAGCCCCCTCATCGTTCATGAGTCATTTCCATGGAGAAGTCATTGTGACAATAGATAAAGACTCCCCAGCAATCATCCCAGTGATCTTAGATTCCCCCAGATGGGTCCACAGGTGAGGACACAGCATCCCATAATTTAATTGTAATCGCATGAGAGTCCTTGAACCAGGTACATCCAGATAAACTGACCCAGAATTCCTCATTCACAGAAACTGAGATAATGAATGTGCATTTTAAGCCCCTGTGTCTGGGGGGTGGGGATCATTTGTTCTGTAGTAATAGATAACTAATACATGCATAAGTAAGTTAAGTTATCACTGCTGTTTTTGCCTTAACAGTGGATGTCATCCTTTCCTTTTCAACCCCAAGCTTTTCAGAGCCCCAGGGATGCATTCCAACAATAGGCATCGTGTGTCCAGCAAGGAGTCAGGCACCTTGCCAAGCACTGGAATTCATTTACTCCTTTAATCCACACCCAACAGCTCTAGGAAGGAGAATAACAATTGTCCCTCTTTTACTGCCCAAGAGTTTCATTTAATTAGAGCTGGCAGGGAAACAAACTGGGCTTTGGATATACATATATTTACCTTCTTGCTGTTGGGACAGAACACCTGACCAAAAGCAGCTAATGGGGGGAGAGGTTTTATTTTGACTTATACACTAGAAAGAAGCTCCATGCTGGCAGGGGAAATTATGGCATGAGCAGAGGCTGGCCATCACCTCTGCCATAGCATGTGAAAAGCAGCAGGAGAGTGAGCTGAACTGACACTGGGCTAGGGGCTAATGAACCTCAAGGTCCACCCCCAGTGACACACTTACCTCCTCCAGCAAGACACTATCTCCCCAAGTTGCCACTAGGTAGGAAATCAAGTTTTCAGTTTACAGGGGACATCTGCTTCAAACCACCACATGTGCATACTATATTGTGCTCATAATACCCTCTCATTACTTTTTTTGTCCACCTCCCCCATATCTTTCAACTGAGACCCCTTCTCCTATTTTGATGTTATTTTTTTTTTTTTTTGCTCCCTCCATTATCCATGACATGTTGATGGATTCAATATTGTGTGGGTCTTGTGTAGGTACTGAATGTGAGGTCATGAACATATGGTCACTTTGTGTCTGGAAAGCAGCATTCTAAGCATTTCTTGCCATCATTTTTGGCTCTTGCATTCTTTCTGCTGCCTCTTCCACAATGGCTCCCCGAGCCTTGGTGAGTGTGATAGAGATGTCTTATTTAGTGCTGAACACTCCATTATCACTTCTCAGCACATTGATGCATTTTGAGTCTTCCCAGCAATCATCGAGGAAGGTGGGCACTGAATCCAGGTGATCAGACTCCAGTGCTCTGTGACTTGACTGCTACACCACCCTGATGCCTTGGAGATCTGCTTTCCCAGCCATCTGCACATGGCTGTGGCTCCACGTTTCTCCACAACTCCCTTCTGTCTATCTCTCCAGCTAGCCCTGCTCCATCTCCTATTTGAACACCTCAGTGCAGCCACTCATGAACTGAAATTCTCATCAGAAATGCTATACCAGACTCAGTTCATATCATATGCATTTCACATATTTTTCATCCTTTCCTTCCTTCCCCATTACCTCAGCATTACTTGCCTTTGGTGAAGCAGAAATATAAAGATTTCCTTTGTAGTCCTCACCTCCCATCTCAGAAATTAAAAATGTTTCCAAGCCCAGTGAGTATGAGTGTATACTTGAAGGATTAGTGAAGTCATGGATAACTAAGGAGACTACTTAGGGTCAAGAAAGAGGGGAGGACCCTATTCTTTGGCATCAGACTACGAGTTTGAATACTACCTATTGCAGGTCTTGAGTGTTAGGTCCTGGCCAGATGACAGAATTCTGTGAGTGTCTGTTTTCTCGTCTCTGGTATGAGGACAAGTCTTAACTCACATCAGAGTGTTAGTGAGCAGTAAGCAGCACACCATCATTATTCTATGAATATCATTCCTGATTTCCTCTTCTCTATCTGCTCCTTTTCTTCCCCCTCCCCTTTCTCTCCTTCTTTCAGTGCTGGGGCATTTGCCAATGACCTCCTTGTTGCTGGGACAAAAGACTTTAGCAAAAGCAGTTGGCTTATGGGGAGCAACTGTTTATCTCGGCAGTCCTGAGGGGGAACTTCAGCATGGTGGAGAAAGCAGAGCCTGGGCTTCACTTCTTCCCACAGCAGCTAGAAGACAGCAGGAGCGAGATGGCACCAGCAAGGGAAGTCTGAGCTATGTCACCTCCTGGTCAGCCCTGAGTGACATACTCATCCACTTCCCAGATTGCCACTGGGTGGAGAATGAATATGCATGTAATCCCAAACACAAGAGGCTATGGGGAACATTCTGCATTCAAACCACCACATGGAGATTGGACCAAAGGCCTCACACATGCTCAGCAAGTGCTCTACAGCTGAGCTATATTCCCAAGTCATATTTTTTACCTTTTATTTTGAGACAGGATTTCATCAAGTTGCCCAATTTGGCCTTCAACTTGCAATCCTCCTGTCCCATGGGTGACAGGCCTGTGCCATCACATCCAGTGGCTTCGTCCTTATTTGTAAACTCTAAGCTGTGTTTCCCAGTGTGGGAGCTTCTCAGTGAAGGAGCCTGTGATCATCCGCTGATGCATCCTCCCACTGATCTCAGAGGTGGATAATTCTGTGGTGGGATCCGGCACCCTCCTCTGCTGCTCTGCCATAGCACAGAGGTGACACTTATGCAGGAGTCCAAGGGCACGGACTGGTTTTGAACTCTAGCTCTTCCATGAGTCATTAACAGAGTCACATTGGGAAAATGATGAGCATTGCCAGGCTCATTATTAAAACAGGATCAAAAGTCTCCAGCCTGGTGGTATTGTGGTGAAAGTTAATTGAGATAATGAGTGCGTGAGCAATGTTTCACAAGGTGCTGGCACCCAGTGATCACCCAATACATGCAAGCCCTCATGACTATTCTTGCAGGAGTTGTTGGAGGATGATGAAGCCATCTCTTCTCCAATCTTTAAAGCAAAGATGTGTTGGCTTAACATTTTGTGAACACCTATGTGTTGCTACGTCATCCTGCCTCCCATTGTTCAGCAGTGGCCTGTTTGGATGAACAGGAGGCTCACCTCCTCCTCATTTCCTTCCTCCTTGGGGGATTTCATTGCCATATTGGAATTCTGTTTATGGATCCTCCATAGAACCAATGAGCTATCAATTCTTAATCTTCAAAGGTTTTCTTCCCTTTATGGTCCTGCTCTGCACTCAAGCCCTGTGCCCTGCTCCTCTCTGACTCTCAGTAGCTGGCATGAAATGTTGACAGAAGAAGCTTTTCTCTCTCTTAACAACCCCGTAGGCTGCCACCTCCCAAATGAGAACCGTCTCAACCAGAAAGACCCCAGGCTTCTCATGCATAGTCCAGTCATACCAAGAGAAGGGGAGACACAGAGGGAGAAAGAAAATGCCAACACATCTGTCACTAGTTCCAACACCTCTCTCGTGAGGGGTTGTGTACATTCATTCTCGCAACGGATGCTGAGGGATTCCTTCCAGATTTTAGGATTTGGCCTGTTAGCTTTGAGTCACCTCTTTCTACCTCTCAAGGGTTTGCTGGAAGCAGAAGTAACAGTTCCACTGTCCTGCTATATGAACAAGAGATGTCCTGCTTTCACTTAAGAAAGCCTCCCAGCCATGTTTCTTTCTGCTCAAAAGTTTTCATGTGGACATATGATAAAATCAACACCATATTGAGAGATAGCTGGATTGCTTCCATTCTTTTGCCTCTGTAAGCAAGGCTGGAACATCTGTCATTACACACATGCCCACCTGCACCAGTGGATTGAGTCCCTGCATCGTAAGGTGTTCCATCGGAGGCTGGGGAGGTGGCTCAGCAAGTGACAGCACTTACTACTCCAGTGTGAGGACCTGAGTGGGATCCTCAGCACCCACATTAAAGAAAAGCAGCACACACACACGCCAGACCTGGCACTGAATGCCTGTAACTCCATGCCTGAGTGAGACAGAGAAAGGAGGATCACTGGGGCACCCTGGTCAGCTGGTTTAGCCAAAAACCTGGAAACTCAGATTCAGTGAGTTTCTTCTTCAGGGAAATAAGGCAGAGTGATTGAGGAGGACACACTATGGCCTTTCCACACAAGTGAATGGGATACATGCATTTGCATGCACACATGCATATACCTTATGTTTACACACACACACACACACACACACACACACTCCACATGCTACACACCCCCCAAAACATTGCTAGGTCAAGGGTATGTATGTCCACATATAGATACTGTACTTTTGCTTCTAAAGGAAAGAATTCCTTTCAGGGAGGCTGTGGGCATTCGTTTGTCCTTTCTGTTTTTGTGATAAGCTAGCATAGCTCAAAACTTATTCCTCCAGGGTCCCTGAAGAACATGAAGGAGCATTCTTTGACTCTTGGTACATGACCCCCAAGGTGAACATGGCAATGACTTGGTGATGTCTTTGCAACCCAAATTCTGCCTTTAATGAGAGCCCTGGAAGACTCTTGGATGGGGCATTCCCAGACATGTTTACTGACAACAACAGGCCATAGGGCAGATGATTTATCTCTCTCGGAGATCCCAGTAAAAAAAAGAATGTGCACATACCCTTTAATTTGCTCTGCTCTCCCCACAGCACCTAAATATTTAGAGCAAGTAGAAAATACTTCTGATTTATTATCCCTATAAAAATTTTAAACAACCTAATAGGACATTTGATCATGGAATTGTTGAAATAAATGCTGGCACCAGTCAGCCATATTTCTTCTAAATGGCCTGTAACTTCTGTGCAAACCCCCAAACATGGATTTTTTCCCTGCTAATCACATTCTTATTAATAAAAGAATGATTTTCTTTACTGATCCTCAGCAGCTGTGTTCCGGGTGCCTTTGTTCAATAAAGGTAGAGATAATAACTGTCAGTAGAAAGAGAATGGGCTGAGGTTCCCGGGAGAAGTGGTGGAAACACATCTTTTATTAAATCACATCAGATTGTATTTCTTGTTTACTTTTTATTATTTTTTTTTTCATTTTGTAAGACACAATTGTATCTACTAGTTTCAGAAAACTTGTATCCCTTTTTTTTTTTTTTTCAAAAAATAAATAAAAAGCAAGGAGGAGACTTGGTGTTCTTGAGGTTAAATGCTATGTGATCAATCAAGGTGATAAATTTCATATAATTAACTCCCATAATGGCATTTCTGAGTCTGTTTCTTTTCCAACCCTGCAACAGTCACTGGAGATTGGTTGAGATCTGGATGTGCTCTCAGATGCACAGAACAGGAGAGAAGTGTGTGTGTGTGTGTGTGTGTGTGTGTGTGTGGTGTGTATATGTGTGTGTGCACATGCATGCCACAGCACATGTGTGGAGGTCAGAGAACAACCTCAGGGTATAAGACCTCACCTTCCCCCTTGAGACCAGACAGGATCTCTCTTGTTTTGCCATTTATGAACCTAGCGGGCCCCTGAGCATTGGGATTCTCCTGACTGCACATCCCATTGCTGTAGGCACATTGGTATTACACATGTGTGTGCCACTTGTTTCCAGCTTTACATGGATTCTAGGGATCTGAACTCCAGTCATTGGGATTAGACAGAAAATGCTTTTAACCACTGAGCCATCTCCCTAGCCCTCATGACTTATTCTTCAAATGTACATACATTTTGAGCAAGTCCCTCTTTGTTGCCTTTGAACTCCCAGCCACCAAACTAGCAGGTACTCTGGACACATAGCACTGCATCCAACTCCTTCTTTAGGTGATAATCCTCCTAATTTCCTTTTAGGACCTGTACTTTACCCTGTTCCTAAGGAAGTAGCCTCAACTGTCTGATGTGATGGAGGGGGCAAGAACATGACCCAGATTCTGATATTCACCACCAAGATGAGTCAGTCAGAGCCAACAGGAAACCTGGGGCTTTTGCCATAACTATTGGGAAAGGTGATTTGGGTTATTGGCATCCCTGAAAGAATGAGAGATAAGCCTCCTTTTGGCTACCTTTTCTGTAAGACCACCTTTGGGGGGAAAATAAAGACAAAATTGAGGAAAACAGACCTAACATGGAAAAAGATAGATTCTTGCAAATGCCCTGGAAAACCTCTTTGGCTAGCCAAAATTTAGGTGTGATATGTCAATTAGACAAGTCAGAAAATTTAAATTTTTTTTTGAGGTAGGGTCTCACTCTGACCTGGAATTCACTATGTAGTCTCAGGGTGGCCTCGAACACACAGCGTTCCTCCTACCTCTGCCTCTGGAGAGCTGGGATTAAAGGTGTGTGCCACCATGCCCAGCAGGAAATTTGAATTTTTAAATTAATAACTTTAATATATGAACATATTATAATTTGATAATATTCCCATTCCTTGGTCCCCATTTGCCCCTCTCTCCCACCTCAATTTCACTGAGGCCCCTCCTCTTTTTAGGTAGTCCTTCCTCTGTCTTGTTTCTTCATTCTTTTTGTTTTCTTGTCTTCCGCGTCAAAATGCTGATGGGCTCAGTGCAGGTCTTTCGAGGTAACAACAAGCCCTGTGGGGTCATGAATGTACCAGTCACTTCCTGTTGGGAAGAAAGTGCCACACAGCATGCCTTCCCGCCTTGTGGCTCTTACATTCTTTTTCAGCCCCTTCTTCCAAAATGCTCCCCGAGCCTCGGAGGTTGTGATAGGTACCTCCCTTAGTGCTGAGCTCTCAAGAGCCTCGTGGTCTCTGTTTTGATGAGTTTTGAATCTCCTCAGTGTCCACAAGCGTCTCCATAGAGAAGCTTCTTCAGCCGTGACAGTGGTTCTCAGGGTCATTGCACCACTCTCCCTGCCGTGTTCCCTGAGCCCTGACAGGTATGATAGAGATGACTCATCAAGCGCTAAGCACTGGCCTTTCTCTTCTTTTTGTTCTCTTGATGAGTTTTGAGACTCTTTGGTATTCACCACCGTCTATACAAAGAAGCTTCTCTGACCAGATTCTTAAATTGTTGCACGACCCAGGTGTATTTGGGTTTCTGCTATGTGCTCAAAAATAATCTTGAATGCTAATGTTTTCTAACCTTCAGTAAGGCCTCGAGGATAAGACCGTGTGGTCAGAACCTATGATGCCTTGCCATGATACCAGTGTGTCATTGACTCCTTATCCTTGTATTGCTGGTCACCTCCGAATAACAAGGTTTCGTCAGACTGCATGGTATCAATGGTTGCTTCTGCATAAAGAAGTGTCATCAGGCTGGGTGGCATCATTAGTTGCATCTGTATAATATGGTGTGGTCAGGCTGGGTGTTATCATTGGCTGCCTTTGTGTAACAAGGTGTGGTTAGGTGGGGTGGTGTCAGTGGTTGCCTCTCTGTAATGTGGTGTGGTCAGGCTGGGTGGTATTGTTGGTTTCCTGTGTGTAATGAGGTGTAGTCAGGCTGAGTGTTACCAGTGTTCATCTTTCCCAGAGTTCTCAGTGCTGAAATTTCTCAAAGTTGCCTCTTATCTCCACTCTGAAGCTATGTTTTTACCTGTCTGATGGCCCGCCCCGTGCCTCACTCCCAGTTGCATCTGAAGAATGAGTTCTATGTCTCTCTCCATGGATGGTGTCTGATATGAGCTCTTCATGCAGCCAGCTACTCGGATCTTCTCCCAGCCTTGCATCTCCAAGAGCACAGGTCCGTTTATGGCTTTACTATAATCTACAGGTTCATGTGTTTGAATACCTGGCTCCAAGCTTCTCTGCTTCTTGGACTGTGCCTCAGACTTAGCAGCTCCTATCACCATGTATTCCCTACCTGATGTGCCAAATTCCTCAGAACTGTGAGCCAAAATACACCCTTCTGTCCTCCAATAGCTTTTTTGTCAGGTCTTCTGTCACAGTGATGGGTAAAGTAGTTACTGTATCTACTTCTTTCTCTGCTTTGCTCAAATTTGGTCTTATGTGGGGAGAAAAGAATGTGAAATAGTATTTATAGTGTGCCTACTGAATATCAACAACATCTGCATCATGCTACGCTTCTCATAATACCAGTCTTTTCTGTAGGCTAAGTATTGTATTTTATCAGTACCTTCTACATACCGTACAGTGCAGCATGAAATTCAATTCTTATAAGAATAGGAAAAGGACTGCAGAGATGGCTCAGTGGTTAAGTGTGTTTCCTCCAAAAGAATGAGTGCCTGAGGTGGCCTGAGTTCTCCCGAGTTTGTATCTCCCAAGCCCACGTTAACAGCTAGGTATGGCCATGCATGCCCATAACTCTAGTCCTACGAGGAATGGAACAACAAGAGAATTTCTGGGGCCTATGAATGGAAAGCCCTGGGGTTAGTAAGATCCTGAATCTGCCTCTCTAACCTGTGAGTTATCTGGTTTCATGAATACTGTTATCACTGGATCCCAAACCCTCATGCTAGAGTCTTGTATAAAAAGGGTTCTCAACACTGTTCACTGTATAAAGCAATCTTTGTAACAACCTTGAGTATCTTTTTCCCATTTTACACGTGAAAAAATTTAGGCTTAGGAAGGTTAAGTAAATTTACATAGGTTAGAAATTAAAATTTGTTAACTATCATCCTATAATAATAAAATTTCCTCCTTAGAGAATTAAGAAAGGTTCTATAAACTAAAGAGACAGAAAGAGAGAGAGAGAGAGAGAGAGAGAGAGAGGTCTGGTATTTTCATAAATTTAAATATTATAGGTACATTCATGTTACTACTAAAGTGTCTGAGGCAATTAACTCTATAAGGAGAAGTTTATTTATGCATCATTTATTTATGTAT
Source organism: Jaculus jaculus (assembly GCF_020740685.1). Lineage (NCBI taxonomy): Eukaryota > Metazoa > Chordata > Mammalia > Rodentia > Dipodidae > Jaculus > Jaculus jaculus. The sequence goes on from NC_059112.1 coordinate 97,278,879, forward strand.
CTCAACAGGGTCTCCTTATGTAGCTCAGGCTGGTCTAGAATGTGGCTATTCTGCCTTCACCTTCTGAATGCTGAGATTATAGGTGTGTGCACACACAACAAGCTAAGAAAAGGCTTATTTAGCCAACAATTTTTGAAGTTTTTAATGTCCAAATGGTGTACTGTATCTACCCATTCATATTATCTATCTATCTATCTATCTATCTATCTATCTATCTATCTATCTATCTACTTCATCCATCTCATCTATCCTCCCATCTGTCCATGTGTCATCTAGCATACATCCATTTATCCATGAATCCTATCATCTATCCACCTGTCTATCATCTACCTCACCTTGTGCTTCAGATGACAATGAAGTAGAGCAGAGCAGAGAAACAGTAGGTGGGCCAGTGTCCCACAGGACATCTTCCCAGTAATCTCAGGACCTTCTACAAAATTCCACCGCATAAAAGTTCCTCCCAAAAGTGACTCCTTGGGACCAATCTTATGATATTTGGGCTTTATGGGGGTGGATTTATCATCTAGACCAGAGTACCAAACCTGTGGTATCTGGGCTTTGGGAAAAAATTATCATCTAGACCTGAAGTGGTGAAATTCAGCGTCCAGACCAAATCTGTGATACTTGGGCTTGTTGGGGTAGGGAGAATTTAGTATCCAGACCCAGGACCAATCCTATGAAACCTGGACTTTGTGTTCATGTTGGGGGTGGGGGGGCTGGATTTATCATCCAGACCTCAACATTTGGTTATGTGAAAATATGGAAGTTATTTGCTACATTTTGTAGTGAATGCCATGTTAGCCTGTGTTACCAGGCAGAGAACAACACAGATATTTTTATGTAAGAAAGTTCCAGCTATTTTACCTCATCTGTATTTGAGCTCCTTCTAACTTGTAAGCATGCAGAACAGTGTTTAATGGGGCTGGACAAAGCTCAAATGAAAATGACTCCGGTGGGGGAATCTTTGAGTTGATTATTTTAGAAATCTGACTTGTAAATTTTTATGTATTAATATCTGGTGTCTTGAGTCCTTGTCTAGATCATGAACACATTAGATTAGGCATCGTAGTGACTGCTCAGCATGAGGAGGCCTGTAAGGAACACAAACAGTTCCATATGTGGAAACAGGCAGCCAGTTAGGGACATCTCAGCAGCAGCCACAATGCTGTACTTGGGACTGGCACCTCTAAAGGACACATCATTGAGAAACATTTCTCAGGGCATTAAGAACATCAAAGTTGAGCTCAAGCTCTGGTGGGAATCTCTGTATTTGAAAGTGCTGAAATTCTCTTGAGGTAATGATGGGTTTTCTCATCATCATTCCCTTTAACATGAAAACTAGACAAAAATGTAAGGAAAGAAAGATCAAGAAGCAGTTTCCAGTATCTCAGGGGTCCCTAGGATGTCTTTTGAACTAAGTCTTACTGGATGCCTGCACCTTAGGAGGAATCAGTGTCAGATTTATAAGTTCCCTGAAAGACAAAATGCCAACTTAAAACACACTAAGTTTTTCGAGACTACATTTTAAAGGATGAACATTTAGTACATTCATTCCAGTGTTCTCATAGAAGCATCTAGGTTATGTTATTACAATTACCTGCCACGTAATCAAGAATACATAGAATTTACCTACTCACTCAGACTCTTATCTGTCCATCCATATATCATCTATCTGTGGTGGTTTGAATGTAAAATGTCCCCCATAGACTCATGTCTTTGAATACTTAATCTCCAGTCAGTGGCACTGCTTGGGAAGATGTGGAGCCTTGGGAAGGTTTGGGAGGTAGAGTTTTGCTGGAAGAAATGTGTTATTAGTGGCAGGTTTTGAGATTTTATAGTCCAGCCCCACTTACCAAGTCACTCTCACCATTTCCTCCCTGCTGCTGTGATCACGTGATGCTGGCTTCCTGCTCCTGCCATGCTTTCAACACCATGAGGAACTGTGCTCTCAGGAGCTATTAACTGAAATAAGCTTGTCCTCACTTAAGCTGATTTTTGCCTGGTATTTTGTCTTAGCAAAGCAAAGGTGACATAAGCTCTATCATCTATCATCTACCTATTTATTTATCCACCTACCTTGCATCTCCCTATCCATTCCCTTCTGCCAATCTATTTACCCATGCAGGCACTCATACACACATATGTCCATCTGGCCATTTTTTAATGTGTGTGCCTGTTCATGTGTGTGCAAGTGCACGTGTGTGTGTATGTGCATGTGGAGGCCAGAATGCAACCTTGGGTCTTGTTCCTCAGGAAAGCTGTCCACCTTGTTTTTTAGAGCTACAACGTCTAATTTGTCTGAAACTTAACAATTAAGCTAGACTGGCTGGTCTTTTAGACCCAGGGTCTGCCTATCTATACCTCCCCAGTGTTGGAATTGAAAGCATGTGTCACCACACCTGGCACTTTTACATGGATACTCTGTATCAAACTCGGGTCCCCATGGTTATAAGGCAAGTGCTTTAGTGAATGAACTTCTCCATCTATTTTTTAATCTAGCCATCTACACACTACCTGCCCATGCCATATATCCTTCTAACCATCCACCCATACATACACACCCACCCACCCCATCTGCTCAACACTTAACAGGTGTAGATCATGCAGCAGGCATTATTCACTTGGTTCTCAGGAATTTCCAACATTGCACTTTTTTTTTGCTATAATTTTATTTACTCTTGAAAGTTTTGTTAAGGTAAAGCAAAATATAGTATTGAGTTTATATAGATTTTTTCCTCTTATTTAACACTGGACATTGAAAATTGTGTGAGACTTATTTGGAGAAAAGACAGTTTAAGGTACAAGGTGCTGTATCATGCAAAATGATGGGCTAGGAGAAACAGTTTTTGTTTAGGTTTTGTTTTTCACTAGAAGCTGTGAAATTGCCAGGCTGGATGGCTGTTTTGCTTAGTCAGGTGTTGCTAGCCAACTAAAAATAAGTTTGTATCAGTGAGCATCTTAGATTCTAATAAAGCTGAGATGTGAGTGAAAGAATTTAATGTTCCTGAGCTTGGTTTTGTTACACCACATTGAACATTACCCAAGCTTTTTTTTTTTTTTTTTTTTTTTTTTTTTTTTTTTTTTTAATTCGGAACAGCGGTGAGAAAACACGCCTGTAAAAGTGCAGGCTCCACTGTCACGTCGCCCACGTCACATCCTCCCCTCACACTAACTTGCTCTGTGGCCATGGGAAAGCTCCTTCCCCTTCTGAGACTCAGTTTTCAAGAATTACAAAATGAGGCTAATGGTATCTTATAATGCCACTGTGAGAATGAAATGAGATCTGCATGCGGCAATTTCTCTGTCTTTGGGGGTTGCAACCTTAATAGACACGGAAGAGACACAGGATCGATTTACTCATTCACTGATCAGAGTAAGTTCTTCAAGGTTTTATTTCCTTTAAGTATGGTTTCTCCTCCACCCCCATTTCTCCCTTTCATTCTTCTGCACTGTCAGTACATTCTAACATATGTAATATAGATTTTTCCTAGTTTTCCTTTCACGTTTATTTAGATGTATACAAATAACTTAGATATATTTAAATACTGATTAAAATGTGCAGGGTTGTTTTGATTAATTTACATAAATGGCTTGAGGCAAAACCCCTTCTGGTTTTTTTTTTTTTTTTCCCTCCACTCAGTATAACATTTTGGAACCCCTTTCATGTTGCTTTATGTAAATCAAAGTCATTAAATTTTGACAGTGGCTCGTAAGTCAAAGTATGCACAGACAATAATTTTCTTATCTGTTTCCCTAGTGATGACCGTACAGGGACATGGTTTCTGCTGTCACAAAGCAAACAGTGCTGGACGTCACCAGGCACACAGGTGCCATTATGGTCTTGCAGGCCCTTCTCTGGGACCCATGTTCCAGTGTGCAATGGTTGTGTAGAGGAGCAGCGGGATGCACTAAGTATAGAGCAATTTCTACGTAGAATTGGGTCTCTTCATTTCTGATGTAGGGGCTCCCTCTATCCAGGCCAACCCGGAATTTAATCTCAGGCTGGCCTGGCACTCACAGTGATCCTCCCACCTTGGCCTCCCGAGTGCTGGGATTAAAGTTGTGCACCACCACGTCCAGCCACAATTTCTACTTGGGATGGCAGATGGATTCGTGACTCCTCTCCCCCCTTGATGCTTCCTGACTTGGTGTCTTTTGCCAGTCTGATGGCTGCAGAGTGGGCTGTCGTTGTTTCAATTTGTTTGGCTCTTTGCTAGCGAGGTTGGCAATCTCTTCATCTACTTACTAGCCACTGGTGTTTCCGCTTCTGTTAGTTTTCTTCTCATAGGCTTTTTAAACTTTTGTTTCTGTTGGTGTTTCCTGTATTTTTTTTTCTTGCTATTTTTCTGGAATTTCTTCAGGTATGAATGATGCTGATAACTTCTAACAGTCTGCCCACATGTTAAATGTGCATAGAGTTCTTTTATGAGCAGACACTCAATATTAATATAACTCCTTGTGGTTTGTTCTTTTTAGAATTTGCTTAAGAATCTACCCAACTCTATTTTACTTCCTTCTTTTTCTCATTTGTGTATGTTGCAATGTGCGCATGGGGTATGCACGTGTGTGCACGCTCTACACACGTACCCTGTGCATACACAGGCAGAAGACAGAAGAGACCTTCAGGTGTTCTCCTACCTGTATTCACTGCCTTCCTTGAGAGAGAATATCTTATTCATCCCGCAGCTGCCATTCTATTGTTTTCTGTGGCTCAAGTAGCCCCAGTTATTCTCCTGCCTGTGCACCCTGTAGAACTGGGATGATAGACATATATGTCTACCCCCAAGATATTCATGTGGGTCCTGGGGAATCAAACTGAGACAGTTTTAGGACCATATCTGTGTGTTGCAAGGGCCCTTAACCACTGAGCAATCTCCTCAGCACTCTCCTTCTCCTTGCCTTCTTATTCACACAGAGTCTTATTCTGAAGCCAGGCCAGCCAAAAGCTTGCAGGGTCCTTTTGCTTCAGCCTCCCCAGCACTGGAATTACAGGCATGAGCTGCCATGCCCACAAATGACATCATGAGGACATTTCCTGTATTTTATTTGATTTATTTTGTAACTTTACTTTCACATCTGTGAGGAAAGAAGGGAATGTGATTTATTTTTTCCTCAATTTGCTCTCCTTCCCTCTCCTATAGAATAATTTATTCCTCATTAAATTATGACAACCAATCTATGCATGTGGGGGTGTTTCTGGAATTCTTATCTGCTTCACTGATCATTGTTTTATTTGAAAAACTTGGGAAACATCGATACTTAATGGTGGTATTAAAATAAATCCTTCCTCTAGTTCCATTTTCAAAAATCTCCCTAGGAAAAAAATAAAGATGGAAAATTTCCCTAGATATTTATGCCTCATGACTTTTATATTTCCATATGTATGTTAATATCAGTTTCTCGAACTCCTTGAGAACCCTTCATTAAATTCAAGGTTAATGTTGAGGGAGATCCAGTGTTAAACTATGCACATGGTACTCAATTGCTTTAGGCCCTTCAAAATTATCTTGGTAAAGGCTTTACTTTCCCCTAAGAATCTCTAGTATATTCATTTTCAGGTTAATTCTTTGGTATGTTGTGCATTTTTGTTGCTGTTTTTAGTACATGTATGGAGGTGTTCATGTATGTGTGGGCACACAGAGGACAACCTCCGATGACAATCCTCAGGCACTGTGATGAGATCAAGTTCTATTGTTAACTTGATCAGATTAGGAACCAAGTAAGAGACACACATATTGGGTGAATCTGTGAGGGCATTTCCAGGAAAGATTAGCTGAGGGAGGAAGTCCTCTCTCCACAGTGAGTGGCCCTTCCAGTGGTGGACTATATATCTAAATAAGAGAACACAGAGCCTGTCGTCTGACTGCCTTTGCTAGTGCATGCATCTACCTGCCTTCAGCTATCCTTCATGGACATTGGAACCAAGTTTTATCAGTCTTCTGATGTGGACTGCACATCACTTTCTCTCCAGAAATCCTCCAGACCTTCAGTACCAGATTGGGACTGCTGAGCCATCCAGTCTTGTGGACTGAGCAGCCAGTAGATTCACTAACTCTCCAGCCTACAGACAGCCGTTGTTGGACTGTCCAGCCGATATCCTGTAAGTTAAGCTCATAAATCCCCTATATAATACATATTCATTCTATTGGTACTATTCCCTAGACAACTCTGACCAATACAAATGCCATCCCTTTTTCTTTCTTTTTTCTTTCTTTCTTTCTTTCTTTCTTTCTTTCTTTCTTTCTTTCTTTCTTTCTTTCTTTCTTTCTTTTTTTCTTTCTTTTTCTGTTCTTAAAGCTTTTACTCAACAATATGGAATGCTTCACGAATTTTCAGGTCATCTCTGTGCAGGGGCCATGCTAATCTTCTCTGTATCATCCCAATTTTAGTATACGTGCTGCCGAAGCGAGCGCCATCTTTCTTGAAGTAAGGTTTCTCATTGACTTGGAGTTTACCAATTAGACTAGACTGACTGGTCTCTGCCTCCCCAACACTGCGATTACAAACATGCATCATTACACTTAACACTTTTATGTGAGTTTTGGGATAAAACTGGTCTTCCTGCCTACGAGACAGGTGCTTTATCAACTGAGCTCTGTCCCCAGCCCTGGTTGCTTTGTGTGTGTGCACGCACACACATGGGCACACCATTTGCTGAGCTTCGCTTCTAGCTCAAGTTGAACTCATGTCTTAAGCTTTCTGTATAGTCCCTAGCACAGGGAGTGCTCAATAAGCAGTGCTTATTGTTACGACTGTAGCTTGTATAAGAAGATAGAAGCGTGGAGGAATTTCTTGTGAGCTGCTGAAAATCATACAGGGTGTCATTAGACACATGGGACACTAGTCCCAACTCTACTATTAGCTCTGTGACCTTGAACATTTTACTTAAAGGTTTTAGCTTCTATGGAGAGAATACTGCCTAGCAATGTGGGGTTAGTGAGAAGATACAGTGATGGCACAACTCACAATGACGGTAGTAGTCACCCGGATCATTCAGCATGCCGCCCTTCTCCCTCCCTGGTGAGGTTTGCCAAACAGCCACATCTTTCCCCCACAAGGCAATCTACTTCTCTTCGTCTGAAGTCTGCTTCCAAAATTTGCCTTTTCTGGACAGAAGCACAGAAAACAGGTAAATACATAAAAAGTTAAAAGAAGAATCTACCTTTCTAAGCATCCTCCTCTCAGACACCTTTGACTTTTCATCTTTTAAAAATAATTCTCAGGGCTGGCAACATGAGTCAGTGGATAAAGCACTTGTTGTTCAAGCATGAATGCTTACGGTTCAACCCTTGGAACCTTCACAGAAGTGGGTCGCTGCGGCAGGGTGTCTGTAGTCCCTGTGTGCCCTACAGCAGGAAGGGAGGTGGAGACAGGAGACTCTCCCAGAAGCTCATTGGTCAGATGGGCTGGTGAGTACACCAGTGAGCATCCAGAGACCCTGCTTCAAACAAGGTGGAAGGTGAGGATTGACACCTGAAGTTGTCTTCTGCACTCCACACGTCTACCTGGTGTGTATGTGCTCTCTCTCTCTCTCTCTCTCTCTCTCTCTCTCTCTCTCTCTCTCTCACCACACACATACAACATAAAAATTATATTTTATTTGTTCGTTTGAGATATGGTCTCCCTATGTAGCCCAGGCTGGCCTTGAACTCACTATTCTCCTCATGCCTCCACTTCCCAAGTAGAGGGATTACTAGTGTGAGACGCAAAGCCTAATTGCCTGTCATCTTCAGTATGGAATGTCCCGGGTGAATGGACTCCACAGTTGACTCCACTTCTGGGCATCAATCTAGGTGACTTGTCTAGACCGCCAGTGTGAGTCCATGCCTTTGGGATCAGCAATTGGTTTAGGAACAGGCAGGTTCCTGCCAGTGTCTACCAATGAGATGCCAGAAGGGACTTCCTTCTGGCTTTGGTCCAGGAAAGACAGTGCTCTGCCACTGATCTATTTGATGAAAGAACCCATTGTCTAGGTTCTGCTGGTTCATCTTATTAAGGGAGCTAAAATTGGCTAAACCCCACATTGTGAATGAGAGGTGCAGGGACATAAAAGCAGGCAAATTTAGGTCCATTATATAAATCCTGAGTAGTTATACTAGATACTATAATGCTGCATTCTCACTGGTTCAGTCAGTTTGACTAGCAGTGACCCCCTTTTTTAATGCCAGTCCGGAATCTAATAATTCAAACCTTGATTTGGGTGTGAACTTGAAAATAAATGATTGTCCTTTGAGAAACACTAGTGTGTTTCTCGCACTCTGTGGAGTGCCCTGGACAATCTACACACTCTAGATTGAACTATCTAGTGGACTTTAGTATAGATACAATGTGCTTGAATCCCACTACTTTCTGACGAGGGAAGTGGGGAATCTACTGAAGTATGAGCAGACTGAGGAATTGGTTGCAGTAAGAAATTAGGTCTTCTCGCAGTGCCTGGCACTATCTTCACAAGACCCTCATAATAGGAGGGAAAGATGATGACATCAGAATAAAAGAGAAACTAATGGAGAGAGGAAGGGAATATGATGGAGCGTCTATTTGTGAAAGGGGAAGTAGGGGAGGGGAGGGAATTATCATGGTTTATTGTCTATAAGCATGGAAGCTGTCAACAAAAAGGAAAATAAATAAAATAATAAATTAGGTCTTCAACTCCCATTTTAGTGTATTAGTGTGCTAAATTGCTGTAACACAATAGCTGACATGAAGCAACTGAAGGAAGGAAGGCTTATTTTGGACATGGAGGCAGGGGCATGAGGCAGCCGGTCACATTGCATCTGCAGCCTGGGAAAAGAGGGAAAGGAATGCGGTCAGCATTCAGCTCACTTTCTCATTTTGATTCAGTTCAGGGCCCCAGCCCATGGAATGGTGCTGCCCACAGTTAGGGTGGCTTTTCCCACCTCAATTAACCCAACCTGGAAACTTCCTCACAGACATATCCAGAGATTTGTTTCCATGGTGACCGAAATCCCATCAAGCTGATAATCAAGTTTAAATATCACGGCACAATGACAAACACTGTCAGTCAGTCTTCCTTGGGTTGTGAAATCTTAGTGGCGGGAGGCAAGTCTTTAATATGGTCAGAACCATACTGTCTGGCCAGTCTCTTTAAAGTCACCAGTAATGATTAGGAGAATAAACATACATTTTGCTCTATTTTAATCGACATTACATATATATAATGTATTCTGATATTTACTCCCCATTGCCCTCTTATTTCCCCTTCCTTTCCCACCATTCCCAACTAGTCCCCATTTTTTCTTGTTTTAATTCTTTTATTTGTGACATAATGCATGTAATTAGGGTTGCTTTCATGTGTATGATTGAGAAAGTGGCTATATAAGGGACATGCTATCTCATTCAAAGTATTTTCAAAATGTTCACCTAGGGAGTGTCCCAGGATGAAAGCAGACAGAGGAGGAAGGAATGGAGCAGGACAGTCTGAAGATTAGTTTAAAGCTCATCCTGGTGCTTCTGGGAGTGAGTTACACTTGATGCGTAAATCAGGCTCATTCTCTATCAAGGTTATAGCTTCCATGCTACCTGCTTCTTTGTCAGCAATACTGAGTTCTGACACGGGGGTCACTGGGTTTCTCCAATGTTGTGCCCCATAAATTATCTTAGCATTTTCAATGAGTGGTGTTCCTTTGGAAGCTGCTGAAGCAATTTGGAAGTCTTTGTCCAGCTCTGGCTTTGAAGCTCAAGAAGGCTTGGAATTCCTATATACATGCAACATTATAACATTAAAGCCATCTCTGCCAGGGTGGCCACTCTTCCAGTGATAGCTCAGAAAGCTTAAAGATCCCTTCCCGTTTTAACATTCATAGGGGCCCTGGTATTACAAGGAGTGGGCCTGTTTGTCTTTTGTTGTTTCTATTTGCTTAGTGGCACCTTTTTATTTGGCACAACAGCTCTCCTCTGTGCTGCATGGTTCACCCCTGCCACGGGAGGGTGGCAGCCCTCTTCCCTGGGACCCTGAATCTTGATCTGATACAGATGGTAGGCGATCACTAAAGCAGTCTTTCACTTTTTTTGACTGTTGGTGAGTTTTATCCCCAGATCCTCTTCACATCTGTGTCTTTCAAATACCCTCTTAATTAGCATTAGTTCTTGTTTGAGTGGGTTGGCATAGTAGTATATAGTAGTATAGGTTTCTTTTGCTTGCTTTTTTAAAAAAAACATTTCATTGACTGCCTCCATACATATAGACAATATACCATGATCATACCACTCCCCATCACCTCACTTTCCCCCTTCCTAAATCCCTCTTCCACCGAACCCCTTTTCTTTCCAACTAGTCTCTGTTCTAATTTGATGCGGTGGCAGTTTGAATGTGAACATATATCCCTCATAGTCTGAGGCATTTTTTTCTATCAGTTATAACAGATTATACTCTTATTCACTCTTCTCTATTCCCAGTTCCCTGGGGCCCTTCTCAGTGGGGTTATGGGATTCACTGTGGCGTCATGAAGACATCAGTGAGTCCCAACTGGATAGTGGGGGGACTATGCATCAGGGTATTCCCACCCACTCTGTGGCTCTTACAGTCTTTCTGACCCTTCTTCCACAATGGTCCCTGAGCCATGGCAGGCCTGTTGGCAGTCTGATTTTGTGTTGAGTTCTTTGTAGCCTCTGCATTTCTGCTTTGCTAAGCTCTGCTTGATCACCATGTTCACCACTATCACCCTGGAGCTGGTTGTCAGCTTAGTAGTAAGAGCAGTGTTCATGGCACCACTTCTGCATGTTCTCCTGGGCACTGGTAGCTGTGGAAGAATCTTGTGGTGGGCAGTTGGTTGTCTTCTTGCCTTATCTATGGATCTCGACTCTCCTCCCTTTTCTCAGTCATAATGGTCTAGGGTGTGGCCCTAGGGGTCTCTAGTCTGAGGTAGTTTTGAGTAAGTGAGTAATTTGAGTCTCCAGCAGCCTGGCTGGAAGCGTCAATGGGGGAAAACCTTGGAGTCCAGACCTAAGGTGTATGCTTGGGGGTGGATTTTGAGTCGCGACTTATGATGTGAAAAGAGCAACTTGAGCTCTGTCTGTTTTGTGTCCCTCCGGTGATTATTTCCATCTGAAAAGAGTTACTTCTAAACCTAAACATTTGGAGTTAGGGTCCACATATGAGAAAGAACATGAGCCATTTTGTTCTTGGCCTGGGATTACATCATTTAGTATAATCTTTTTCAGATCCAAATATTTCCCTGAAAATGTCATGATTCCATTTTTTCTTAACTGCTTAATAAAACTCCACTGTGTAAATGTACCATATCTTCATTTCACATTCATCAGTTGATGGACATTGTGGTGGTTTGATTCAGGTGTCCCCCATAAACTTAGGAGTTCTGGATGTTAGGTTCCCCAGCTGATGGCAATTGGAAATTAAAGCCTCCTGGAGGTGGTGTACTGGGGGCAGGCTTCTGGGTGTTATATCCAGTTTCCCCATGCCAGTGTTTGGCACACTCTCCTGTTGCTGTTGTCCACCTTGGGTGGGCAAGGGAGTGATGTCCACCTTCTGCTCATGTCGTTGTTTTCCCCTGCCATCATGGAGCTTCCCCCTCAAGCCTGGAAGCCAAAATAAACTTCTTTTTCCCACAAGATGCTCTTTGTTGGGTGATTTCTACCAGCAATACGAAGCTGACTGTAACAGGCATCTAGGCTAGTCCTGTCTATTAGACATTGTGACTAGAGCAGCAATAAATATGGATGACCAAGTGTCTCTGTAGTAATGAGCTGAGTCCTTAGGGTGCATGTCAAGGAATAGTTGTTGCAGTCCAGTTCAATTGCTGGTAGAAATCACCCAACCAAGGGCAGATTGTTGGGAAAAAAGAGGTTTATTTTGGCTTACAGGCTCGAAAGAGAAGCTCCATCATGGCAGGGAAAATGATGGCATGAACAGAGAGTGGCCATCACCCTCTGGCCCACATAAGGTAGATCATAGCAACAGGAGAATGTGCCAAACACCAGCATAGGGAAAATGGCTATAACACCCATAAGCCCGCCACTAACAATGCGCCACTTCCAGGAGACTTCAATTTCCAATTGCCATCAGCTAGGGAATCTAGCATTCAGAAAACCTAAGTTTATGGGGGACACCTGAATCAAACTACCACAGTGGTATAGCTGGGTCATATAAGAAATCTATCCACACGGACTTACACAATGGCTATTCCAGTTTACATGCCCAACAGCTATGTAGAAGGGCTCCTATTCTCCCCCCCACCACCAGGATTTATTGTCATTCACTTTCGTGATTTTTCTGACAGGAGTGATATGGAATCTCAAAGTAGTTTTAATTTGCATTTCCCTAATGACTAAGGATTTGAAACGTTTTTAGATGCTTATTGTCCATTTAGTTCTGCACCCAGTTTTGAGTGGGCTGTTTGATTTCTTATCTAGGTTTTTTTGAGTTCTTTTTATATCCTAGATATTAATCCTCTATCAGATGTATAACTGGCAAAGATTTTTCCTCATTCTGTAGTTTGCTTCTTTTCTCTGTTTTCCATGTCCTTTGTTGTACCAGAGCCTTTTTAATTTCATGAGCTCACTGTTTGTTTATTGTGAATACATTAACATTGTATAGTATTATCATAGTCCCCTATCATTAATATCCTCGGTTTTCATTCCCCCACTCTCATTTTGCTTAAACCCCTCCTCTTTCTGAGTAGTTTATTATTATTTTTTTCAGTTCTGATGTCTCATTCTTTTTGCCCTCCTCCATAAAAATGTTGATGGGTACAGTATCATGCAGATCTTGTGGAGGTAACTATATCGACTGTGAGGTCACGAATGTACTAGTTGGTTCACATCTAGAGGACTGGGCTTCCATGTCCTCCTCCCCGTCCCATGCTCTGACATACCTAGTTGTTTAGGGATTTCTGTTTTAGGAGACAATGTAGAAACCACAAGCTTTGGGCTTTGTGTGGGTTCAAAACTTGGCTTTAAGAGTACCTGGCTATGTGACCAAAGGCAAGTAACTTAACTTCAGCATTTTCACTTGCAGAATAGAAGTAATGATGGTAATTCATAAGGCTACTATGAAACTTGGCTGAGTTGTTACATGTAAAAACATATGTAGCATATGGTCAGCACTCAATATATGTCAACCCTTTATTATTGCATATATATATATGCGTGCATGCATATGGAAAGAAAGAAAGAAAGAAAGAAAGAAAGAAAGAAAGAAAGAAAGAAAGAAAGAAAGAAAGAAGGAAAGAAATGGGCTCTCTAAGCTGATAAAATTTGCCCAAGGCTACAGAATGAAGGCACAATGGAAGCATCTCACAGAAGAAGCCTGGCACATGCCAAAAACTTTTAATTGCAGCTGCAATTATTCTTTTAAGAGGTTCATTAGCCCAGATTTGGGGAGGAAGTGGGTGGAAATGGTACCCAAGGAAAAGTTAGAGGCAGAACTTGGGCACTGTTTCCTTCCTCTGCAATCCATTTATAAGCCTTCCTTTTTCCCTTTTCACTGCCAGAGTCCCCAGGGTGTCACAGGCCTCAGATAATCCCCCAGGTTCTGCAAAGTGTTAGCTGAGCTGTTAGCTGGCATTTGAGATAGAGCTCTTCCCCAGGTCATTTACATCTCAATAAAGGCCAAAGCAGAGACCCTTTCCTTTCCTTTCCTTTCTGTCTTTTCTTTTTTCCCTTTCCTTTTCTTACTTTCTTTTCTTTCTCCTTCCTTACCCCCTTTTTTTTATTAATTAATTTTGTACTCAGCGAATACAGTCAATTTGGTACCATTGTTAGGCTCATCCATGTCTTACCCCCTCCCTCTGGCCCCTCCTTGTTGAGGTATATGGGTCATGCATTCTGGAGTTAGCCCACAGTTATGGGTAGGATAAATGTCTCTGCATATTTTGAGACAGGGTATCATGTAGCTTAGGCAAGCCTTGAACTTGCTGTGTAGCTGAGTATAAACTTGCGCTCCTGATCTTTCTGCCGTTTACCTCTCAAGTGCTGGGATCATGGGAGTGCTACACCATGTTTATGAGGTGTTGGAGGCATGGCTGGATTTATTTACTTGAGATCATAAGACAAAGATCTGGAGATAGCTAAAATTTACTGGCATTGACAGGGAGCCTGAAAACTCCCATAAACAACAGGTCAGGGAGATGTGTGGTTGCCATAGTAGGATGGAATGAGAAGGTCAAAGGGAGACATTTATGCAATCAAAATGTTAGACAGAGCTACAGAGCTATGTGTATATGAGAAGTGATTTATCACATACCAGCTAGTACCAGCTAGTGCCATTTAGTATTGCATTGATGCCTCTCCCCCGTCAAAGTCCCATTATATAGCCCAGGCTGACATTGAACAGGGAATCTTCAGCCTGGGTATACTGAATGCTGAGATTTACAAGCATGGGCCACCATACCTAGTTATTGTTTGTTCCTGAAAGATCTGTAACCATTTCCTTACTTCAGGTCAAAATTGGGACTTCAGAGTATGTAATGAAATTCTGCTGCTTGCCCTTCCCTTACATCATCCATTTCCCTTTCTTCTGCCTGAGGACCAGCCAACGTGAATGCCCCACACCTCAGCTCATTGTGATTGGCTCCGAGATTGACTTACAGGAATAATGGAAGATGGACTTGGGGCTTCAGCTACCTTTTCTTGACTTGAGTGGCTGTGACTTGGCTGGGAAGCCTAGGGAGACAGGGCCCACCTTTTCATCTTGGAAGTAAAACCCACACCAAGAAAGGAGAGGTGGAAAGAGAGAAGAAGACAGCTGTGATCATTTGAGCTCCAAAACTGTATACAGACCCCAAAAGCCAGAGTATCTATGGACTTCTCAGGTCATGGATCAATAAGTGCCCTTCTGACTTTTGATCTGGGGCTTCTGATTTTTATAACCAAGAGACTCCTGATCAACACAGGTCCAAGGGAGTGTGATAGGGTATACATCTTCCTAAATTTGAGTTAGTAACCTAATCCCCAATGTGGTGGTACTTGAAGGGAATCTCTAGCATATAGCTAGGCTTATATTAGATGAGGTCATGAAGGTAGGGCCCCAAAGATGAAATCAGTATTTTCTTTTTTCTTTCCTTCTTCTTCTTCTTCTGATTTTTTTTTTCTTTCTGGGTTTTCAAGATAGGGTCTCTCTGTAGCTCAGGCAGACCTGGAATTCACTATGTAGTCTCAGGGTGGGCTTGAACTCACAGTGATCCTTCTACCTCTGCCTCCTGAGTGCTGGGATGAACAGCAAAAGCATGCGCCACCACACCTGACTTGAGATCCGTATTTTCATAGGAAAAGAATAAGACCAGACCTTTCAATCTTTTGACACGTGAGAATAAACCAGAAAATAAGCTTCCACCAGGAATATAATAATCGATCTCAGGTTTCCAGGTACCAGAACTGTGAGAAATCAATGTTTGACCTTGAAGCCACCCAGCCTATGACATTTTGTGATAGTAGATCCAGGATTTGGACTCACATTTTACTGGTTCCAATGTTGAGTATGGTTCTGGCTCTGTGAACAAAAATGGATGAAACAAATACAATCTAATTCATTTCACTTTTTTCCTGAACCAGCATTACTTAACCTGTGGTAGCAACATTAAATGAAAATTGCCATTTTCAGTGCTTATTCTATACACGAAAATACGCTAATAGCTTGATAAACATCTTATTCCCGTGTCCAATGATCCTACAATTTCAATGCTATTATCTTCACTTGACAGCTTGAGGCATGTGCGGTCCAGAGAGGTTGAATCACTTTTCCAGAGCTACACAGTCCGTGAGGTAGGTGGGATGGAATTTTACCAACTGAATTGTATTCCCCCCAAATTTATGTTGAAGCCCTAATCTCCAAGTCAACTCTGCAGAGGTCCAATCATCAGGAAGGTAAATTAGATTCAGTGAGGCCGTCAGAGTGAAGTCATGATCCAGAAGGACTGGGGACTAGAGAGGAAGGGCAACAGGATTCATTCTGTCCTCTCTTCTCCCCTCTCCTCTCCTTCTTTCACTCACAAACAGTTAAAAACCAGGATCTTGGTACTTCTTGCCTCTGGAATTGTGAGACAATGCAATTTAATTTTTAATTTTATTTTAGAGAGAGAAAGACAGAGAAAGAGAGAGAGAGAGAATTGGCATGCTAGGGACTCAGCCACTGAAATCACATTCCAGATGATTGTACCACCTGGTGGGCATGTGTGACCTTGCACCTGCCTCACTTTTGTGTCTCTGGCTAATGTGGGATCTGGAGAGTTGAACATGGGTCCTTAGGCTTCGCAGACAAGTGCCTTAACCACTAAGCCATCTCTCCAGCCCTTATTTATTTATTTATTTTTTTATGAGAGCAAGAGTGAGAAAGAGAAACGGAATTGGCCAGCCAGGGCTTCGAGCCACTGCAATCAGACTCCAGGTGCATGTACCACCTTGTGCACATGCATGACTTTGTGCATCTGGCTTATGTGGATTCTGGGGAGTTGAACCTTAGTGGTTAAGGCATTAGCCTATGAAACCTAATGACCATGCCATCTCTCCATTCATTTACAGGTCTCCTAATATCCACCTAAGGGTGCACACCAATGTAACCTTTACAGAAAGGATGAGACTGATTCTTCAGTGGGACAAGAACTGGATCTAGGGTCATAAAGCTAGAACGTCTTATTGACTTGGCAGGCTGTATGCAAACCCTCTGGCAAACTAATATTACAGCCAGCTTTTCTGTCCTACGGGTTAGATTCCAAATCAGCTCTCTCTCCTCAAGAGAAAACAATATATCTCTGTCTTTAGAAGGATCAAGCTTTATTTCTGTCTAAAAGGCCACACAGAATGTCAGTAGAAACTGTCCACAGGAAAAGGGAGGAATAATGGGGTGATAAATTAGTTTCTTACGACCCAGTGACAGACTGATGGATACATGCAATGACAGAGTCCACTTTTATCTCTCTGAAAGTCTGCCCCCAAAGAAAAAGTCTTTATCCTTGTAGACAGTCCCTGAAAATGGAAATACAACATGGCATGAAGCCCCACTGTCTGGGTGACATTCATTATTGCTCTATTAGGTGAGAACTAAGGAATTAGGTGTTAAAGCCCTAAAGAGGAGTGATGATGGTACCAGCGTAATGGTCTCCCTGCCTCTCTCTTGTTTGGATGGCTGGATGTATTGGAAAAAGGCACACACTGGAGCTTAACAAGATGGTTTAGGACTTCACTGCTTTGATGAATTCCTTTTGTGGCTCAAATATTAAAAAATTGACATGATAAGCCTCTATCTTGTTCTTCCTAAGAAACTCTTGCACAGAAGCTGCTGTTTCCCTCTTTGCATGTGTTTTCAGTGTGCCCTTAATTGAATTCTGAAAAGGATATGCTGAGGACCAAGCACCGTCTGTATTCTCTACAGTGGGAGGAGAAAGTATTGGGCGTTCCCTGTGAAACTGAGCTGCCAACAATTCTAAAGTTTACTCAGGGGTTCTTAACCTTGGTCACACATTAGAATCATGTGGGAAGCTTTAGAAAGTGCTGGCACTTGGGCCTGAATCTACAGATTTTAATTTTATTGGCTTTCAGGGCATGGGGTGCTCCATGGAAATTTCTTATGTGCCTTTGGTAGAGCAAATCTCCATCTCCAGTTGAGAACCTCCATATGAAACCAACTGTAGAGTCCAGAGTTTTTCCCTTTTCCACCCAGAGTTCAGTTCACATGTAGGAAGCTTGTTTTCCAAGGTGGGAGATTAAGAGGAGATAAAGACTAGTTAGGTCATTAGGGGTACCCTTCTTGGGAGAAATTAATGCAGTTTTTATGGGCTCTTGGTTGGTCTGTGTAAGATAGAAGCTGTAAAAGCTCAAGGCTACTGTGGTTGCTCACCACCACTAGGTAGTAAGACCCTATTGCTGAAGACTCCTCATGCTTGGGCTACAGGTCACTGAGAAATCAAGCTGGAGCCCAGCTGGAAACCTCCTCCCTGTTGACTGGTTTTGGAAAGACCTATGCAGCCTATTTTGGGAGAAAATTTATTAATAGTCTTAACCAACAGTGAACCTTGCAAGCTTCAAAACTAGACACCCAGGCTACACCAGTGCAATGGTAGCATGTTTGCTATGGCAGAAGCCAACTGTTCTCTGATTGTCCTTGATGGCCACTCCACAGGAGGAATTTCCTGATTGGCACTAAAAACATTATCAAAAACCTATGGCTGGGGAAGTCATAAACCCTAAGAGGTAGGAAACTACTACTGCTGTCTGGCTAAATGGACATATTTTGTCCACCACACTGTACTCTAAGTATTTATGTTTATGTGCACATATTAATGCTACTCTCACTTTTGGTCAAAGAAACTTCTCTATTCAGATGGTGGTGATCAATGGGGAGACTCAAAACTAAGCAAAGCACTGAGAAGAAGTGACAGTTGGAGGATTCAGCACTAAGTGAGACATCTCTATCATACCCTCCAAGGCTCAGGGACCATTGCAAATGAGGTGGCAGAAAGATTGTCAAGAGCCAAAAGAAAGGGAATCATGTTTGTGATGCTGTCTTTCAGACATTAGTGCCCTTGACATTCATGACCTCACAGAAGCTGATGCTGCCTATACAAACCTGCCTAATAGAAGGGGAAACTGATGACATCAAGCTAGAAGAGACTAGTTAGAAACAAGAAGAGACTCAGTGGATGGGGGGATTTGGGAGAGGAAAAAGAGAGGGTGGTAGGAGGGGATTATGGTCATGATATATTGTTTATAGGTATGGAGGCTGTCAATAAAAAGTAAAAAATAAAAGAAAATAAAAAGCTCAAGACTGACCCTTCCTCGCTCCTGCTTCCTCTCTGTTATGGAATCTCTCTTTATTTTGTGCACCTGTCAAAATGTAACCCAGCCCTCACTACAGCCAAACCAATGGGGCTACCCGACCTTGGGCTTTAAGACTTATGAGCTAAATAGATTTCTTTTCTCCATAAGTTACCCAGCATCCACTATTTTGTTGTAACAACAGAAAAATTGAGTAACACACTTTTTTATATTTTCATTTATTTATGTATTTGAGAAAGAGAAAGAAAGAGGCAAACAAAAAGTGAATATGGGTGTACCAGGGTTTCCTGCCACTGCAAATGAGATCCAGATGCATGCATCACTTAGTGCATCTGGCTTTATGTGGGTAATAGAGGATTGAGCTTGGGTCCTTAGGCTTTGCAAGCAAGTGCCTCTAATCACTGAGCAGTCAATCTCTGCAGCATGAGTAAAACTCTCTTAATTATTAATTATTTAATTATTATTAATTAATTATTAATTATTGTGTATAAAATAGTCTTAATGTGCTGTGTAGGTAAATATTTTAATAGTGTTATATTGAAAAATTGCCTGATCTCTTTACATTTCCTCAATTTTTGTCCACATGATTTGGATGAGGGGAGCACAAAATTCAGGGTTGCAGTGAGGAAAAATAAAGTATCCTCTGGAGAGTAAGCCTCTAACAAATATGGACCATTACTATTCCTGTCATTGCTATAATTGATTTTCAAAGCTCACTGGCAGCAGACAGTAGGAACTCTGTTTAATAGGGGAGGAGACATTTGCTGATCCCGATAGCTACATCTACGAGAGTAGATCCTGCTTCAGGCTAATGAGGCCCAGGCACTCAGTGTTATCTCTTCTCACTTGATCTCCCTGCTTGCCAGGTCACACCTCAAGCTCTGGTGCACTTTCTACACAGGAAGGGGTTTTGCTTCCATTGGACCTGGTTCCCATCTGTTGGTGGGAAAGGAGAAAGCAGCCTTCCTCATCGACCTTGGGTGGAACATCTCCTGATGGACTCCAAGACGCAGGTCTGAGCATTGTGGCCAGGGAGGTGGACCACTGGCATGAACAGTGGAGGAAGGTGCTAAAAAGTCAAACGCAATAGCTAACAGTGATGAAAAGCCAGTTCCCACAATAATGGCAGCATTCCTTCAGCAAATGCATCAGCATGTTTTGTAGGGCCAGACCTGGCTCTGGACACTGCTGTACACGATTAAAAAAAAAAAAAAAGGACTTTATGGGCTGGAGAAATGGCTTAGTGGTTGAGAAGTGGCCTGTGAAGCCTAAGGACCCCGGTTCGAGGCTTGATTCCCCAGGACCCACGTAAGCCAGATGTACAAGGGGGCGCATGCGTCTGGTGTTCATTTGCAGTGGCTGGAGGCCCTGGAGCACCCATTCTCTCTCTCTCTCGTCTCTTTCTCTTGCTGTCGCTCTCAAGTAAAAGTAAACAAAAAAATTTTTTTAAATGGACTTAATTCTAAAAAAATTAATTTTCTATACTCATATGTGATTTTTTTTTTGGATTTGTTTTTGACATTTTCATGCTTCGATGTTACTTTATTAATCACCCTCCATTAGCTCCTTCAGTCCACTTAATTCTTTATTCTTTTCTTTTACTGTTGACTGTGCCTGGGTAGGGAATGATTGCCCGTCCTTGGCAATCTTTAATTATCACAAGCTCACTGGGGAGGGGAGTGGCCTTCCAAGACCCACCCCTGTCTACAAAGCATGATGGCTGGCTCTGTCATGTCTGTGAGTGCATGAGTGCAATGGCCTCATAATGCCCAGAAGCCACAGTGGCTCCTCATCTACCAGATTTTACTTTCTTTCCATTCTGAGGGAAAAAAAAATGTTCCCTGGACCCTAAAGGGGATGAGGGGTTTGTCCCATGTAGGGCCAGACACTCAGCAGTCCCTGTTTTCAGCACTTTGACCAGTCATGATTCTCTGCATTGATCCACTGCGGAAGAAAAAAGAAAGGGAGATTTTCTGACCAGGGCAGAAAGCCAACCTGACCTGTGGATATAAAGACAAACATTTGGGTGGCGGCTTGATGGCATATCCGTTAGCAATAAAGGAACAGTAGAGTCTTCATTCGGACTTACGTTCCTTAACCTCCATGGCCTCCACGCCACTATTGAGCCAGAGGGCCCATCTTGCCTGGATGTTCAGTGCTGTTGAGTGCAGCGTTCATCCCGGGGCGGTAGTGTGGACGACTTCTACCTTCCCTACGTAGCCTGCACAGCACTCTCCAGCCTTACGGAACACAGCCAGCAGGAAGGAAGCGTCCATCTCAGCCCCACCTTGGTTGCTTTAGGATATCATGTTCATTTAAAAATACTGAGGCATATTTTCCTACAGTAAATTCACCCTTTTATGGGTAGGTAATTCACATACAGTAAAGTTCACCCTTTTAAAGATCTGTAATATTTCATGTCTTTTGTGTGCTATTGTAAAGGGTAATAAATCTTGAAACTGGGAAATGTTAGCTGCCAACTCCATTCTTTGTGGACATTTAGGTAAGTGATGTAGCCACCACCAGGGTCAATGCAAAATATTTCATTAATCACCTGAAATGGTCTTGTGTCTTCATAATCAGCCCCTTCCTCTGCTCTGCGGCTGGCAACCGCTGGTCTGCTTTCCATCTGTACAGTGTGTCTCTTTCAGAACGCCACTTCAGTCACAGCATGGAGGACATGGGCCTCTTGCAAGCTTCGTATTTGAGAGACACACGAGTTATTACATGCATCAACAGTCTCCTATTATTAATAGCCTGTTGTGTGTGTGTGTGTGTGTGTGTGTGTGTGTGTGTGTGTGTGTGTATGTTATATGTTTTGTCACTTTGTCAAATGCCTGAGAGAAATTTCAAGAGTGAAAGATTTATTTTTGATCACGGGGTTGCCCTTTTGTGTCTGGATCTGTGGAGAGGTAGAACACTGTGGAGAATGGAATTATGGAAAGGAGAGAGGTGGCTCACCTCACAGGGGCCAGAAAGCAGATAGAGATAGGAAGAAACCAGGACTCACATACCCTTCAGAGGTATGTCTTCAGGTGACATCTCTCTCCTGCCACCTCCCAATAATTGTGACAAATTACAAATCCATTAATGGGTAGATTTATTCATTCATTATTTATTCATTCATGCATTGATGCATTCATCTGTCCATTGAAGCAGAGCCCTTATGATGCAATCACCCCTCACTGCTTGGATCTACCAGTTGGGGACGGTTGCAGTCAGGTTCACATTGCTGGCAGAAAACACCCAACCAAGAGCAAATTGTGTGGAAAAATAAAAAAGACTACTTTGGCTTACAGACGCAAAGGGAAACTCCATGATGGCAGGGGGAAACAATGGCAGAGGATGAACATCACCTCCTGGCCAACATCAGGTGGACAATAGGAACAGGAGAGTGTGCCAAACACTGGCAGGAGGAAACTGGTTATAACACCCATAATACCCATGGCCCCCAACAATACACTACCTTCAGAAGGCTTTAATTCCCAAATCTCCATCAGCTGAGAACCTAGCATTCAGAACATAAGTTTATGGGGGACACCTGAGTCAAACCAGTACAGGGACCAAACCTTTACATTTAAATTCCAGTATTTACCCATTGAGAGATATTTAGGTTGTTTTTCTGTTTGGAGGGATTTTGTATGAAAATGCAGTTTCATATCATTTGATAAATGTCTAAGAATGGGTGTGTTTTAAACTTTGTAAGGTACTTCCAAAACTTTCTAAAATGAGTTACAACCACATCATTCTGCTTGTTTCACACCTTTGCCAACATACGGTATCCTCAGGTTTTATTTAAAGGCATTTTAATATTTTTATTTTTAGGTATTTTATTTATTTATTAAAGCAGATGGTACAGAGAGAAACAGGCAGACAGAGAGAATGGATGTGCCAGGGGCGCCTGCCACTGTAAATGAACTCCAGGTGCACGTACCACTTCATGCATCTGGCTTTACATGGGTACTGAGGAATCAAACCCAGGCTGTCAGGCTTTGAAAGCAAGTGCCTTCAGCCACTGAACCATCTCTTCAGCTCTAAATAGGACATTCTAGTAGATGAATCATATTTCTCTTCCTCTTCAGCTCCTATTTCTCCCTTGCATCTCTTCTTCCCCCTCCTATTTTTTTCTTGTGATGCTAGAATCTAATTCAAAGCTGGGGAGACAGCGGGATGGGCTCTATTATTTTTGTCAACATTTTGTCCATTGAGGAAATGTCAAAATGTCAGATACGCACATTGAACATGTCTCCTTCCAGTCTTCAGAGTGCTTTTTCTTCTCCTAACAAAGTCTTTGGGTCCAAATTCATCAACATTTTTTATATTATCTAAAATCCTTTTTCTTAAAAAGGTTATTTATTTGAGAGAGAAAAATATATATAGAGAGAATGGGGGTGCCAGGGCCTCTAGCCACTGCAAATGAACTCCAGATGCATGTGCCACTTTGTCTATCTGGCTTTATGTGGGTACTGGGGAATTGATCCTGGGTCCATAGGCTTTGCAGGCAAGCACTTTAACCACTGAGCCACCTCCCTAGCCCTAAAATATTTCTTTCTTAATCAAAGATTACAGCTTTTTTAAAAATATTTTTTATTATTTTATTTATTTTTTTTGTGTGTGTGGTTTTCAGTGTCTTACTCTAGCCCAGGCTGACCTGGAGTTCACTCTATAGTCTCAGGGTGGCCTTGAACTCTCAGTGATCTTCCTACCTCTGTCTCCCAAGTGCTGGGATTAAAGTAGTGAGTCATAATGGCTGGCTTTTTTTTTTTTTTTCTATTTTAAAGTTGTAACGTTAGGTTTATTATCAAGTCAATGGTCCATTTCAAGGTAATTATTGACAATTTCGTGGAGTATTGGTTGGGCATTGCTATTTTATTGTTGGATATCCAATAATTATGACATGCTTTTGCAAGTTAGTGAAAGGTCAGGTGATCATATTCCTTGGGGCTGTTTTTCAACTCTGTTATGTCCCCTTGATATATTTATCTCTTCCCCAACACCTCACAATCTTGATTATTATAGTCTGCATTCTCCAAATTTCTTCATTCCCCCCAAAATTGTTTGTACTTTGATATATAATTGTGGAATCCAGTTGTTGGTTTCTATAAAAGAACCCTACTTTTGTTTGATTGGGTTGCATTGAATTTATACCTGAAGAGAATTGACTTCTTAACAGTATTGCATCCTTCAATCAATGGACATAGTTTATATATTTCCCCTTATTTAGGTCTTTGAATTCTTTCACCTGTATTTTTAATTTTTAGTATATGAACTTTTTTATATACAGTTTTGTGTATATTTGTGCACGTGTGTGTGTATGTGTATGTGTATGCAGTGGTCATGCATGTGCATGCATGTGCTTGTGGAGGCCAGTGTGTGTGTGTGTGACCTACAGTTTTGCATATATTTGTGCACATGTGTATGTAATGTTCATGCAAGTGCATGTGTGTGCTTATGGAGGCCAGAATTCAATGTTGGGTGTTGTACTCAGGAATGCCATCACTTAAAATGTTTTTTTATTTTGGTTTGTGTGTGTGATGAACGCATGTGTATGGTCCCTTGCGGTGCCCCATAGCTCAGCTATGGTGCAGGGGGGGTTCACTTGCCTGTGGAGGCTGTGGTGGAACATGAGGTGAACCATTGCCCTTCTGCCTGGTCTGGTTTTGAACTGGATCCTCCTTTTACTGATTTCAGAGCTTGTAGGACTGTGAAGACTCTTGAGTCTCTGCTCCCCTGCAGGACTGGGGGCCACTGTCAAATGTGACCATGCCCCTCTGTTTATGTGTGGGATCTGGAGATTTGAACTTTGGTGGTCTCAGGCCGTCACACTTGCATAGGAAGTACAGTTATTACTGAGCAATCTCTCCAGACTATCATCCACATTTTTGTTACTGTTTATACATATATGTGTGTGCGCACATGTGTATAGGTGTTTGTGTGTGTGAGTGCAAGCGTGCACATGCCTCAGTGTGTACGGGGGCCAGAGAACAATTTTTGGGTCTGCTCTTGCCTTTCACCTCATTTGAGGCAGAGTTTCTCTCAGTCTCACTCCACAGTTGTTCTTCGTGTGTTCTTGTGCTGCTCACCAAGAGCTTCTGGGAAATTCTCTTGTCTCTGCCTCTTGTCTTTTCATCAGAGTTCTGAGACCATAGAATCTTGCTACAGCTACTGGTTTTTATGTGGATTGTGAGGATCAAACTTGGGTACTTGGGCTTGAATGGCAAGTGCGATCATTGCGTACACACACACGCACACACACACACACACACACACACACACACACACACACACACACACTATTTATTTCTCTATTTGCAGGGAAAGAAGGAGAGAATATAGGAGTATTAGGACTTCTAGCTGCTGCAAAAGAACTCCAGACGCATGTGCCACCGTGCCTCTGGCCTTACGTGTGTACTGGGGAGCCAAACCTGGGTTGTTACATTTTGCATACAAGCATCTTAACTGCTGAGCCATTTCTCCAGTCCCTATTTATTCATTTTTGAGAGGTCTTCTTGTATCCCAGACTGACCTGGAACTCACTCTGTGGCCCAAGATGGCCTCAAACTCATGTTGGTTCTTGTACTTCAGCCTTCTGAGTGCTGACATTAAAGGCATAAACCACCATACCCAGCTAGGGGAGATTTCTTTTTTAAATGCAAGAGTCAATTATTGTGTATCTGCCAGAAACCTGCTTTTCTTTTTGTAATTCTATTTATTTTGGAGATAGCTGTGAATCCCGGGGAGTCTCGAAACTGATCAAAGTGATCAAACGAGAGGATCCTGAAAGTTCAGTGCTACATGTGGCAGCTTTATCCAACCTTCTGGGGTCCAGTGGTCAGTGGACACTGCAGAAGAAGGGGCAGAAAGAATATTAGAGGAGGAAACACGGGGAGGAGTGCGCTGGGACACTATCATCCAGGCATGAAGAAATGGGGGCTGGAGAGATGGCTTAGTGGTTAAGCACTTGCCTGTGAAGCCTAAGGACCCAGGTTCGAGGCTTGGTTCCCCAGGACCCACGTTAGCCAGATGCACAAGGGGGCGCACGCATCTGGAGTTCGTCTGCAGTGGCTGGAAGCCCTGGCGCACCCATTTTCTCTCTCTCTCTCTCTGCCTCTTTCTCTGTCTATTGCTGTCAAATAAATAAATAAAAATAAACCAAAAAAAAAAAAAAAAGAAATGGGCCCACTCCTTACTTTTCAGTGGAGTGACACTTCTGAAACGCTTCCTGCACAATACTGAGCAAAGCAACATTTTGGTGTAGACGACAGAGGTGGGAAAAAGAATGCGCTATCAAGTAGAAGAAGGGCTACATGGAAAGAGGAGGTGCTTCACCGGAACTGGGGTCGGGAGAGGAGACTAGTGAGAGGGGATTATGATCTAATTACAGTATGTTTATGTATCTAAATTCTTAATAAAGATTGAAAATAGAACTGGCATATGACCCAGCTCTAACACCCTTGGCATATATCCTAAAGATTCTACGGAGACGCTTGTACATCACATTTATTGCACTCCGTTCACAAGAGATAGGAAATGGAAGTAGCCCATGTGCACCACCAAAAGATGAATGCGTAAGGAAGATGTGGTCCACACACACAATACAATTTAATTCAGCACTAAAAACACAGAAAGTTTGAAATTTGCAGGAAAATGGAAGGATCTGGAAAAATTATATGAAGTAAAGGTGACCCATTCTCAGAAAGTCCCATATTAAATGTTCTTACTGGCATGCAATATCTATAAACATGTATATAAAGTAGGGAGGAAATGTGAGTAAAATCTAAAAAGCTAGCATAGTCACCGTGGTAGTTTGGATGGATGTCCCCCAGTATATTCAGGAGTTTATTAAAGCTTGTAACTTTGATCTCCAGCTGCCTGGCTGAAGGAGGTGTCACTGTTGGTGGATCCTAAGGTCCAGCCCCAAGTTTGGAGAATTTCAGTCTATACATATGCAAGGTGCCTGAGTTCCTGGAGTGTGCTTGCTTCTGGTGGTGGTGGTGGCTTTTCTCTGTCTGTACCTGGTGCTGGGCCTCGTTTGTGAGTTCCTAGCAGCCAAGTGAAGTTGACTACTACAGAGCAGGGAATAAGAGATGACAAGAAAGGAGTTGGGAGAAGGGCCAAAGGACACATGTGATGTGTAAACAGGAGGGGATACGAGAAGGGATGGTGGGGATCAAGGAAGTGGGGGGAGGAGAATTCACTCAAGAGAAAGTATAATTTAAAATGCCATAATGATACCTAAGACTCTGCATGCTCACCAAAATAATAAACATAAAAGTCTTTCACAGGGGGAAAAAAATTCAGGAGACCTGTTTATTTAACATAACGGTCCTATTTAACAGCAATGCTTTCCTGGGAATTATTGGTAGAGGAGGGGTTGTGTTTTCACCACAAATAAGATAATTATGCAAGAGAATCTATACGCTAATTACTCTGGTTTAGCCACCCCAACATGTATGGTGCCTCTGTGTGTGTACATTGACATGTATGAGAGTATGTAGTTTATTTGTCAACCAGAACTCAGCTAAATCATGGGATGGAGAGATAGCTCAGTCAGTAAAGTGCTCACTATGCAAACATGAGGATCTGAGTTCAGACCTCCAGCACCCATGAAAAAGCTGGGCTTGGCAACACAGGCCTATAATTCCACTGCTGGGGGCAGAAATGGGAGGATCCTGCAGGTTTGCTGGCTAGCTAGGCTAGCCCAATTGGTGATCTCCAAGTTCAGTGAGAAATCCTATTTCAAAAACTAGGGTGCAGGGCTGGAGAGATGGCTTAGCGGTTAAGCGATTGCCTGTGAAGCCGAAGGACCCTGGTTCGAGGCTCAATTCTCCAGGACCCACGTTAGCCAGATGCACAAGGGGGCCCACACGTCTGGAGTTCGTTTGCAGTGGCTGGAAGCCCTGGCGCGCCCATTCTCTGTCTCTCTCTCTCTTTACCTATCTGCCTCTTTCTCTCTGTGTCAGTCTCAAATAAATAAATAAAAATGAACAACAACAACAAAAAAAACTAGGGTGCAGAATGATTGGAGAAGGCATTGGTTTGATCTCTGGCCCCCAAAGAATACATGTACACATGCACCCATATGCATACAAACATGCAGGCACATGTATGCATGCTACACATGTACACACAGAATAGAAAATTTTAAAAATGGCTCTAATTAAGACCGCATTTAGCTGTTTGCCTTTGCTTGTGACAATATCCTTAAGAAAACCAGTGGAAGACCCTCTCCTCCTGTGCTGATGAATTGGCCCAGGGGCTGTGGGCTAATTGACCCATTTTTGGGGTTTGTGCAGAGGCAGAGTGCAGATGAGCTCTTACGTGGAGAGAGGCACCATCTCAATGAAGACAGCAAGTGGCAAAGCAGAGCAATTCTGACGCTTGCTAAGTGGCTAGGGGCACGTGGATTCCACTTCCCCCCCACGGACTCCGCTTCTTGCCCATCTGTGATCCAATAACAAGCCCACTGCAGACATAAATTATGCAGAAGCACGTCCATCGCCACTTTCCTAACTCAGGGAAAAAAAAAAATGAAGCCTTTTTTTTCCTGTTCTACGCTGTTTCCTGTCATGCATAATATAGCAAATTAATTAGTGGACCTGGAGGCATTTTGCTAATACAATTTCTCTCTTGCTCGAGGTGA
Organism: Jaculus jaculus; assembly: GCF_020740685.1. Lineage (NCBI taxonomy): Eukaryota > Metazoa > Chordata > Mammalia > Rodentia > Dipodidae > Jaculus > Jaculus jaculus. The sequence continues at coordinate 97,307,269 of NC_059112.1, forward strand.
GACACTCTCACGCTTCGCTCACTTGAATATTATTCCTCTATGTTTGAGGGAACAGTGTTCTCAGGTGATGATTTTCCTGCAGACTGTCTGATCCTAATTAAAACAGACAAGAGCACACTGTAAGAGTGACGCCTCAGGTCTATGCTCACCACCCATCGCTGCTCCATCCCAGTTCTTAAAGCGTTCTCAGCTGCTCCTGGGCTCTTTTCTGATACTCACACCCTCTTAACTCTTCTCCACATTCAGTGTCTTCTGTAAGATGTAATTTGTGTAAATTGAGTCTTGGAAAGACATAATATTTACCCTTGCCTTTTTTAATATATAAAGCATGATGTCTAGTGGTGTCAGATGAGCTGCAATGGAAAAATCTTTACCCCCCCCCCCAAGTTGTCCACATAACTTTAAGAAAGTTCCATTGTCTGAGAGAAGAGAAACTAAAATACTAGTGAAGGCAGAGAAAGACGGGCTGTGGAGATGAGAGAAGTGCAGCAGTATAGGAGCGAAGACCTGAGGCTATAATAGACTCAAGATCTGGGTTTAGGGGCTAGGGAGATGGCTCAGGAGGTAAAGTGTTTGCTGTGTGAGCTTGGGTGCTTGAACCTGGATCCCTAGCACCCATGTCAAGATCAGGATTTCATGGTGCAATGAAGACTTGGCTTCCACCGTCCTATTAGATGTTATCCCTTCCCACATGAAAAGCCACTTGGAAGTGTCCTGATTGTTTTGTTTATTTGCTCATTTTTTGTCCTAGAGAGTGGCATCTCTCATAGAGACTGGCAAAACCAAAGATGATCTGATTTCATCCTCAAGGTTTAAAATAAAATAGTACCAAGCCACACACTGTAACACATGCCCTTAATGTCAGCACCAAGGGGATTAAGGCAGGAGAATCACCATGCCTTTGAGAGCAGGTTAGGCTACAGAGTGAACTCTAGGTCACCCTGGGCTAAAGTGAGGATCTGCTTCAAAACCAATATAAACAAATAAACACACACACACACACACACACACACACACACAATAATACCCAGTACCAATGGATCATTGTAAGTGTTTGCGATTAAATGAGCCTCCTTCCTTGGAAGGTGAGAAAAACACCCCAGGAAGGTGGCATAAGTTCTGTTTAAAGGATGGCAACCAAAACTGAAGAGTCCTGAGAATGGTTGTCCTGGATATGTGGTGGAGGCTGTGATGAGGATGTTAAAGGTAGGTTTCCTTGAGGCTGCTGATGTCCTTTTCCTTGACTTGGCTCTGTTAGTTACCTGAGTTAGTTATTCTCTAGTTCATTGGGCTACGGACTTACGACGCACACAGTTTTCTGTAAGCTTCTTATACTTCAATAACACGTCCAAAATGTAGCAGGGTGCTAGGGGTTCAGGAAAGTCCTTAAACCCCAAGCCCTAGTTATTATATTTATTTAGGGAAAGTACAGAACCAAGGAAAGACATGGCTTGAGAGCCCCTGTGGAGGGCCTGGAAAAATTACAGAAAGGACAGAAAAGAAAGTTCAAAGAGCTCCTGCTGTGTGGGGTGCAGGAGGGGTAAAGAGCCCATGTGGAAACTAAGGACTGGGGGGGGCTCTCTCCTCGGCTTCACCTAGCGAGGCTGAGCGAAGTGGAGGTTCACCAGCAGCTGCAGGCTTGGGAGAGGTCAGGCAGCACAGAGAGCGTGCCCTCCCTTCACAAGCGTATTTACAAGCTTGTGTTGGTGGGGCCTAACTCCTGGCTCAGGTGTACAGGGACAGTCAGGGTAGGGGCTGTCTCAGGAAGGGGCTAGCAATGCCACCAAGTTCTGGGGTCTGAGCTTGACCAACCACAATGTCAGGATTTTTAGAATAAAAGCCCTTTCTCCCAGGAAGGTGCTCAGGAATGGAAAACCAGGTCTAGGGAACCAGGCCAAAGAGAAGAAGTCAGATCATCTTTTGATCTCTAGCAAATCCAGACCTTCCTGCATTTTTACTTTCAAGGGGTCACCCTAACTGCCTAACCAAGCTACCTGACCTCCCTGCTCAAAAAGAAGGGGTTTAGAAGGTTGCTTAGTGGGTACATGCTTGGGTCACTAGCATAATACCCCAGTCCCCACCTAAAATGCCAGCCATTGTGGTACACACCTGTATTCCCACTGCTGGGGAGGTAGGAACTTAGAATCCTTGGGGCTTACTGGCCTAGCTGAATCTGTGAGCTATAGAGACCCTACCTCAAGAAGAAAAGTGGGGAGAGATAGAGGAAGACACACCCAACATCAACCTTTAGGCTCTGCACATATACATGTGCCCACACACATATGAACATATATGCATACATGCATGCTTACAAACACACAGTTACCAAATACATATATACATACATATTCACAGGTCCAAAAGAATATGTCAACTCATTGAGTTTAATGTGAAGTGGGACCAAACTCCTTGCCTGTGAAATAATGGTCCTCCACCATGGGAGGTTCTGATTCGCTCTCCCCTCCATCTCAGGCTGTGTTGACACACATAGCCTTGCTTGCTGGATTCTGACAATGTTTATGTTCCCCGGGGGGGGGGGGGGGGGCAGGTGTCCGAGAGCAGGAGTGAATGTTCATTTGCCACCTAAATCTCTGAAATGGAAAACAGGTCCAAGTATCACCCCCTCTGTCTCTCCCCTAGTCTTTGAAGCACTCTGAAGTGGACCATAACAGCAAGCTCACAAAACATTCCCCAGAAACATCAATGTCATTTCAGGGCTGGGACTAGGGCATGGATATTTAAGCTATAAGTTGTTTGGGTCTGGGTCATACCTAAATCTTTTATAGATTTTGCTAGATGAGGGAAATGAGTCACTACTTTTTGATTAAGTTTGCCTTCCCTACACATTATTAACAAAGGCAGCCAAGTGAACCAGACAGCATCTGCCAGAGAGGGTAGGGATGCTTGTTTGGGGAAAATGATACTAGATTCTGTTCCCAGCCTGTTGTATTTATGGTTCGAAACTGAAGACAGGTAGTTTGGTCCTAGGTCACTGTGCCCTTGTCAGCTAAAGAAGCATCCCAAACACCCCTCAGCAAGGGAAGCAGTGGAATGGAATAATCTAACTCAGGGTGGAGAGTTAGATGTGTTGATAGTTGGTTACATAGAGATATTGAACTCACTAGACCCTATCTCAAGGAATTAATCCTTCCATGTTGTTTTCTTCAGTCTGCCTCCCGGGGAATGCAGATAAATCAGAGGGAAGGAAAAGCATGCATGGGGTCTGAGGGAGGGGGAGGGAAGGAAGGAAGGAAGAGAGATACCTAACAATTATAAATTCCACAGAATCCACAAAGAATAGTTTAATCTTTTATAGGTGAAATTATGCCTCCTACATCTCATTCCCAGTCCCTACCCAGAAATTAATTTTGAATGTTAACATGGAAGCAACCTTTTTCTTCTCCCAATGTTCCTTTTGATTTTGACAGGGTATGTAAAAGGCTGCTATTAGACACCTTTTCATTAACTAATAATGTAGTTATTGGGCAAAACATGAATTTTTTGTCATCTCGTGAAAATTGAAAAAAAAAGCCACAATTATAAAGAAAAGCACTAATTGTAAGGCATAAAATGTGTTTGCTGAGAGTAGTCATTAAGAAACATGGAGGCATTAGCAACTTCAGGGTCAGGAAACAACCATTAAGATGCACGTGGAACCAAGGCACTTGTCCAGGCATAATAATGGCCTTATGTTTCCAGGTCTGTAATTGTGGTTTGATCTGAAGCATTTAATAGTTCTTAAGGGACAATGTACAGAGGGGCTAAATACTTAAAGTGCCACAGCTCCTGGGTTCCAAATTATAGATTTAATTTATAATTTCTAGAGAACGTTTCTGTGGGTAGAGCTTCTCAACTCCACTGTCGGAGCTGTTATTGCATTAGGATTTGATGAATTGGGCAAAAACAGGACAGAGAGTAATGCTGCTGTGGCCCAGACAGTTTATGACACCAGTTTTGCATGCAAAGTGCCTGGTGTTTGACATCAGTGTGATGTTTTGCACTTTGCCTCATGATCTATGTCTTTTGTAAGGAATACCTTCTTGATTGTTTTTGCTTCCTGGAGAATATGCTCCTTGAGGGAAAATTAGAAAACTGCAGGAAATTTTAATGAAGAAATTAAAAATTCTCCTTAATCCCATCAATCAGAGATATCCAGTTAATGCTTTGCTGTAGTTTCTCTTTTATCCATTTTTAAAAGTGAATTTTAAATGTTTTAATGGAAATATGACAGATCTGTGATAAAATGGACAGTTTTATGTATCCAATTTTGTATTCTATTATTTTCTTGAGACAAAATATTTCTTCGTAGCCAGTGCTGGCTTGGAACAGACTGTTTATCCCAGGCTGGCTTCAAACTTGGAGCAATCCTCCTGCCTCAGTCTCCAAAGTGGTGAGATTACAGATATGGGCCACCACCCTCAGCTCTGAGCTTCTAAATTTAAATGAAGTTTTATTTACATATCCACATAACCACTATATAGATCAAGAATAAATATAGTGTGATCCCTAGCACCACACAAAAAGCAAAGATAAAGAAACAGAGAGAGAGAGAAGAAAAGAAGAACGATGAAACATCATGGTTAGGAAGGTGGCTTTGGCCTGAACTTGCACCCCCACTCCACCTGTGTGAGGTCCTGGGCAGAAGAAACACTGTGCACCAACCACGCCCCTTCACATCTCCTGCTTCTCTCTTGTCAGGGTCCCGCATCCTCCTTCCTTTTACAACCCACCCAATGGGTTTATGAACATTAATGTGCATGGGCTCACCGAAAATTCTTTGCAAGCCTGGCTGTTTTCACTCAGTATGATATTTGTGAATCTTGCCCTTCTGAGATGCTATCTTCTTTTTCCTTTTTGTGTTCTTTTTCCATTGTGCCCTACGTCACAACTTATTTTTTTCCACCGATGAGTACTTGCAATGTTTCTAGTTTTAGCTATTGTAAAGGAGGAATAAATTCTCTTGACTTTCTTCTGGACACGGGTTCTTTAGTGTGTTTTGCATTGTCTAGGAGACTGAGCACACAACAGGTCTGTCCTAGCCCCTCGCTCTGCTCAGACATTGCCTGAGAGCAGTGTTGTGACAATACATGTTGGGTGATTTGGGGGTACAGTTTCATCCTTTTTATTTTTTGGTCAGGCCCAGCATGTCTCCAGCCAGTTACGCCTTAGCTACTGACACAGCGTCCAGGAGAGAAGGAAGAGGCCGCTCTGCAGAGTCCGGGGCACCCCGACTCTTGCTTGTGGAGAGTCACTGCAGCAGTATTACACATGGTGGAACACTCAGTAGGAATGAACAGGGTACCCCTGCAAGCCCAGGCGAGTCTGGGGGTGTTGCAGAATCTGTGCATTTGAGGTCATTCATCCAGAGGTCTCCGTCATAGTTTAGACTGCCTGCTTCTCCCCTAAAAAGTCCCTGGCCTTCACACAACAGACTAGCCATGGCTGACCTTCCTGGAAGCTCTGCAACTCTTCCAGTTCGATTGTTAGCCTGCCTCTTTGCTTGTTCTGCCCTTCCATGGTAGAACACCAGTGCCTCTTTCTTGGCTACTAATGAGGCCCATTAAAAAAAAAAAAAACAAAAACAAAAACATGTTATTGACAGCTTCCATACATGTCCTGATCATAATCTCCACTCACCTCCTTTGTTCCCCTCCCTGTCACCGAACCCCTTCTTCTTTCCGAGTAGTCTCTCTTCTATCTGGATGGTCATTTCAATTTCTTGCCGTCATATTATGCAGGTCCTGTGTAGGTAGCTTCAGCCGCTCTGAGGCCACATACATGCCATTGCCACTTTGTGTCTGGAAGACAACGTTCTAAAGCAGCCCTCCCCAAACTTTGGCTCTTACATCCTTTCCCCCACTTCTTTCACACTGCTCCTTGAGCCTTGGAGGGTGTGACCAAGATGTCTTATTTAGTTCTGTACTCTCAACTGTCATTTCTTCTCAGCATTTGCACAAGTTTTGAGTCTCCCCACTGGGGACATTTTCTCATGTCAGCATTAGAGAAATTTTAACACTTCAGGCACTACTTTGTACAGGACTATCTAGGCTCTACTTACTAACAAAGACAGTACCCTTTATCTTGTGAACGAGTTGGTGAGCCAGTCTCAAATTCCCTTCTTGTGGCCTTATTTGTGTTGGTCCCAGTTTTTTTTTTTTTTTTTAATTTTTAAAATATTTATTTATTTATTTATTTGAGAATGTCAGACACAGAGAGAAAGGGGCAGATAGAGAGAGAATGGGTGCGCCAGGGCCTCCAGCCACTGCAAACAAACTCCAGATGTGTGCACCCCCTTGTGCATCTGGCTAACGTGGGTCCTTGGTAATGGAGCCTCGAACCGGGGTCCTTAGGTGTCACAGGCAAGCGCTTAACCGCTAAGCCATCTCTCCAGCCCCTGGTCCCCGTTGTATGAGAACACGCACAAGGAGAGTATCACACAGGCAAGGCTGGACTTCACTTCTGCCACAGCGAGTGGAAACAGAGCACTACGTGAAGAAGTTGACCTCCGGCAAAAGAGGGATTGCTATAACACCCCAACATCTACCCCGAAGCAACAAATATCCTCTAAGGAGGCTCTATATCCCCAATTGCACCAGATAGCATTCAGAACAGGAGTTTATAGGGGATACCCAATTCAAACTCCCACAACCACTGCGTCATCTCCCTAGCCCCACCCCTTCCTTCTTTCTGTCCCTTCCCTCCTCCCCCTTTCCTTTCCCCTTTCATCCCATTCCCTATCTTCCCTATCTCTGTTTCTTTCTTTTAAAAAATATATTTCATTTCTATTTATTTATTTGAGAAAGGAATAGAGGCAGACAGAGAGAGAGAGAGAGAGAGAGATTGAGAATGGGCGCGGCAGGGATTCCAGCCACTGCAAATGAACTCCATATGCATGCGCCACCTTGTGCATCTGGCTTATGTGGGTCCTGAGCAATTGAACCGAGGACTTTTGGCTTTGCAGGTAAGCGCCTTAATAGCTAAACCATCTCGCCAACCTCCCCATCCCGCGTCTCTGTTTCTTTATTGCTTGTTTTCTATATCCTCTTCTTACAAAATCCTGTCTGCATTCCTGGAATTAAGTTTTCACTACCACACGGTCCTGTGGGGGTGGTCTAACCTTCCAGCTTAGAAGGTAAAAGAGTGCCTGCAAATCCCTCTGACGCTCCCCCTACATTCCGGGACACAGCAAGCAGGCCTGTGGCCTGGGTCAGCACATTATGAGCTGAGGAATGCAGGTCCAGGACTCTATGGCTGCCCACCCAGCCCATGTGGCAGAAGACACTTAGCCTCGTCTTTCAGGGCCACCTGTGTCTTTAAATTCCTCTTCCCATCAGTGAGTTCCAATACTGTTGCTGTTTGCAATCAAAGACTCTCACCTGGGATGGAGAGATGGCTTAGCGGTTAAGCACTTGCCTGTGAAGCCTAAGGACCCCGGTTTGAGACTCGATTCCCCAGGACCCACGTTAGCCAGATGCACAAGGGGGCGCACACATCTGGAGTTGGTTTGCTGTGGCTGGAAGCCCTGGGGCGTCCATTCTCTCTTTCTCTCTGCCTGTTTCTCTCTGTGTCTGTCGCTCTCAAATAAATAAGAATAAACCAAAGAAAAAAAATTTTTTTAAAGACCCTCACCTGATACTCATTCATGCCCCTGGGTTTGATTTTGTGTGTGTATGGGGTGGGGAGAGAGTTTGGCAGCTAAAGGTGCTTGCTTGATTTTGTGTGTATGTGGTGGTGGTGGTGGTGGTGGTGGTGTGCGTGTGTGTGTGTGTGTGTGTGTGTGTGTGTGTGTGTGTGTGTACGCGCGCGCATGCGCAGAGAGACTACAAAGTCTAGGGTTGGGGATGGGATGGGAACAATCCTTATTTCCACTTTTTCTTTATTTTTTTTCCTTCTTACCACACGTGCTTCCTCCTTCTTCTTTTTTTTTCTTTTTTTGCTAGCAACTGTCCTGCTCCTCCATCTGCAATTTCTTACTTACAAAATGCTTTATAAGCATAGCATAATTACTCACACTGATATACAGGGCTGTAGAATTTCTTTGTAGCTTAGACAATATGAATGCAGGGAGCTGGGAATTAACTTATCTATTTTGAAGACATGTGTGGGGTGTGGGGTGGAACCTTTTGATCATGGCTGGAAAATTGATTCTAATTGCTATTTTGATTGCTACTTCAGTAGATGCTGCTTTTCCTTATTTGCTTTTTCTCTATTCCCCCTTTTACTTACTTATTTTTTTATTTTATTACTATTATTATTATTTTGAATTTTTGAGGTAGGATTTCACACTAACTCAGGCTGACCTGGAATTCACTATGTAGTCTCAAGGTGGCCTCAAACTCACAGCGATCCTCCTACCTCTGCCTTCCAGAGTGCTGGGATTAAAGGTGTGTGCCACCATGCCTGGCTACACCTTTTTAAAGTGACTTCAGCAATGGCATATTTGATACCACCCCAAATGTATTTTCTCAAATAATTAAAATATGTCTGCCCACTCATGTAGTTGAGTGAGTCAGAAAACACCTCTTACAAACAATTCAAGAATGACTTAAAATATGGAGCATAAAGTATCCTCTAGCAAGGGGTAGGACTAGAGATTATGAACAGTTCTATTGATTACTGAACTACTTGGCTCTGAATATGGAGGCCTCTACAGAGCAGATGCTGAGGGATTTAGCTTTGGAGCTATATGGAGGGCCCTTCACACTGAAACTTTGCCATTTACAAATGACCACGCCAGGAAAATTAGTTTCTTGGACAGTGAAGGGGGACAATAATGACATTGGTTTAGGCTTATTTGCCTTGTTATTCAGACCTTGGTCTTACAGAAGCCTCCTTTTTTAATATTTTATTTTTATTTATTTATTTGAGAAAGAGAGAGAAAAAAAAGAGAAAGGCAGACAGAGAATGGGCATGTCAGGGCCTCCAGCCACTGCAACTGAACTCCAGACACATGTGCCACCTTGTGCATCTGGCTTATGTGGGTACGGGGGGGGGGTGTCTTTGGCTTATGTGGGTCTTTGGCTTTGCAAGCAAGTGTCTTAACTGCTAAGCCATCTCTCCAGCCCAATAAGCCTCCTCTAAAGTGACACATCAGTCTTAATCCCATCCCAGTTCCCTTGTTAGACTTGTTCATAGATGGCTTTGTGTTACCCGAGTTGCATCCTCTGTCTGCATGCTCTTTTATTAAATTGTTTAATTACATCTTCCTCCAAACTCTGACCCACCCTGAAGTAGAAGATCTGTGAGTTCAAGCACAGCCATAGCTAATGTCATCATCATTCTATTCTCAATGCCTGGTCCTTGGTGGTATTCAGTTAGTATTTACTAAGGCTGGGCAGGGTGGTGTATGCCTGAATTCTCAGCACTGGGGACACTGAGGTAAGCTGATCATGAATTCAAGGCCAACCTGGGCTACATAGCAAGATCCTCTATCAAAAACTTTGAAACTGGCTTCTGGGTAAGATGGCGGCATAGGAGCCATGCCAAACCAGCCTAGGGAGGGATTTAAGCAAAACCACAGCAAAATACACTCTTCTTCTGAAAAGTGAAGGCATATAGGCTCTTAGACACAGTGGAAAAGCAGAAGAGACCTAGATTCACCAGAAAGGAGGAAAATGGCCAGAATCCCACTGAGATGTTTGTGGCCTGCGATCTGCATAATCTGCACACCCACCAGGCACTGCCCACCAGAGACCAAGTCAGGGGATTTTCCAAACTTATCAACCTCCTTGCACAGTCAAGAAATATGAAATATGAAGGAAAGACAACTGAGATCAGCTAAGGAGCTACTGAAAGGGATACAGGCTGGACTGCATGAGCAACTCCAGGCTTCCTGTACTCTCCCCTCCCCCAACCATCAGAACTGCAAACCTCAGGCATTCAGCCCCCAGTGGCAGCACGTCCAGCTCAGCTGATCAGAACTCCAGCTCCAACCACAACACGGAGGGATCAAGGTGGGCACTCAGCATTGGTGAGTTTGGAAGTGAGTTTTGGTACCCCAAAAGGTACCGAGGTCAACTGACAAAAAAGAAAGAAAGAAAGAGAGGAAGGAAGGAAGGAAGGAAGGAAGGAAGGAAGGAAGGAAGGAAGGAAGGAAGGAAGGAAGGAAGGAAGGAAAGAGGGAAGGAAGGAAGGAAGGAAAGAAAAACAGGTACATAGACCTGCATTGGAAGTGCTAATCTCTCTTCCCATGCCAGGGCAGGTTATGGGTTACATATTCTTGTTTGGCTTTACCATTTTCAAATACGGTGTATTTAGGGGTCAAATATTGTTGTCTTTGATGCTCTCAGATTTATAGGACCTTTGTCTTTTGCTTTTATCATTATTGGGGGCAGAGTCTGATTCAGATCCAGGCTGACCTGGAAGCCAATTCAGAAAAGAATTCTCTACCTCCCAGCTGACAGGATTAAGGGTGCAGAGCAACATACACTCTTAGGGATTTTGGCTTTATAAGACTATCTGTTTTAGTCCCCACGCTTGCATACTCTGTTGTGATTTTTATTGAATGTATATATTGCTCAGTTGAGGTTTAGAATTTGCAAGTAAATTGTTTCACCACTCCACTAGAACACTTGCTTAGCAGGCAAATTCAACACCTAGGATTACTTCTGTGGCTGGATTGGGGTACAAGAGCTACACTTGGCACCTTAAACTCATATCCTGAAAATATGTAAAGTTGGATTGCCACATCTAAGAACACTGCACATAAGTAAAACCCCAAGCATCAAATCAATTCAGGATGCGAAAGTCTTTACATTATAATACAAGAAACACAAAGAATAAAGACAATACAATCCCACCAAAAATTATAAATCCATCATAAATGATCAACAATGAGACTGTTTTAGATGAAATGCCTGATAAAGGTTTCAAAAAAAAGGTTTTTATCTACACTAAAATAAAGTTATAAAAAGGAATTAAAGAATAAAACAAACTCCTGAAGGAGAACACAGGAAACCAGCTTAATGTAATAAAGAGGTCATTACAAGACATAAGTTAGGAAATAGAAATACCGAAGAAAAACCAGGCTGAAATCTTAGCTCTGAAGAACACAGTCAGTCAAATAAAACACTCTGTGGAAAGTCCCACCAGTAGAATGGATGAAGGAGAGAACAGAATATCTAAACTAGAATACCAGGTGGCAGACCTAAAACAGTCCAACAAAAAGAAAGACAAGCTAATAGGAAGGAATGAATGGGACTCTCAAGATATTCAGGACACTATGAAAAGATCAAACATAAGGATTCAGGGTATAGTGGAAGGAGAAGAATTTCAATCCTGAGGCTTAGTAGGTGGTTTCAACAAAATCATAGAAGAAAAAAATTCCCCAAATTTGGAAAGAAATGCCAATGAAGATACAAGAAGCTTTTAGAACACCAAACAGACAAAACCTGGAAAGAGCCTCTCTTCACCATGTTATAATTAAACTACTAAACACACAAACCAAAGAAAATATATTGAAAGCAGTTAGAGAGAAAAAGCAAGTCACTTACAAAGGCAAGCCCATCAGAATAACAATAGATTACTCAATACCAACTTTAAAAGCCAGAAGGGCTTGGAATGATGTATTACAAGTTCTGAAAGATAACAACTGTCAACCAAAATTACTTTTTCCTGCAAAGCTATCTATCAAAATTGATGGAGAAACAAGGACATTCCACAACAAAATGGGCTAAAGGAATTTATGACAACTAAACTAGCTCTACAAAAAATACTTGAAGGAATCCTTCACACTGAAGAGAAAGCAAAACACACACAGGAGGAAATAGGCAAAAATAAACTGTACTCAAATAACAGTTAAAATGAGCAGGTAAAGGGAAAACAGGAAGCACTATGAAACAAGAATGGTGAGAATAAATATACACCTTTCAATAATAACTCTTAATATCAATGGCCTCAATGCCCCAACCAAAATACATAGGCTTTCAGACTGGATTAAAAGTCAGGATCCTGCAAATTGTTACCTCCAGGAAACTCATTTCTCAATAAAAGATAGACACTATCTTAGGGTGAAAGGATGGAAAATGGTATTTCAAGCAAATGGGCCTAGGAAACAAGCAGGGGTTGCTGTCCTAATACATGACAGGATAGGCTTCAAACCAACATTAATGAGGAAAGAAAAGAAGGTCACTTTATACTGATTAAAGGAACATTCCAACAGGTGGACATTGCAATCCTAAACGTATATGCACCTAACTTGGGGGCTCCCAGTTTCATCAAACAAACACTATTAGACTTAAGGTCACAGATAACATCAAACACAATTGTAGTGGGTGATTTCAATACCCCACTCTCATCAACTTACAGGTCATCCTGGCAAAAAAATAAACAGAAAGATGTCTGAATTAAATGATGTCATGGAACAAATGGACCCAACAGATATCTACAGAACATTCCATCAAAATGCTGCAGAATATACATTTTTCTCAGCAGTACATGGAACATTCTCTAAAATAGACCATATATTAGGACACAGAGCAAATCTTAAGAAACACAGCAAAATTGAAATATATTATCCCTTGTACTCTATCTGACCACAATGGGATTAAAGTGCAAATCAGCAACAAGAAAAACTATAGAGCATACAGAAATTCATGGAGACTAAACAATACGTTATTGAATGATGAATGGGTCATTGAAGAAATCAAAAAGGAAATCAATAAATTCATAGAATCAAATGATGATGAGAATACACCATTCCAGAAACTTTGAAACTAACCCACCTGTGATGGTGGTCAGTTTGATTGGGCTTAGTATCACCCTGGAAACAAATCTCAGTCAATGTCGGTAAGAGATTTTCTAGATTAGGTTGATTGAGATGGGAAGATCCAAGCTCACTGGAGGCAATGCTCTTCTATGGGCTGGGGATCTGCACTGGATAAAATCGTCTCTGCTGGGCTGGAGAGATGGCTTAGCAGTTAAGTGCTTGCCTGTGAAGCCTAAGGACCCCAGTTCGAGGCTCGGTTCCCCAGGTCCCACGTTAGGCAAATGCACAAGGGGGCTCACGCGTCTGGAGTTCGTTTGCAGAGGCTGGAAACCCTGGCGCGCCCATTCTCTCTCTCTCCCTCTATCTGTCTTTCTCTCTGTGTCTGTCGCTCTCAAAAAAAAAAAAATTTAAAAAAAAATTGTCTCTGCTTCCTCACTATGGACTGAGTGTGGCCGGTGGCTTCGTGTTCCTGCCTGTTATTCTGAGAGCTTCCTGCCCATCCCCCTCTCTCCTCTACCAGCAGCCAAAACTCAATAAGACTGAACTTGGCTCCATCTTTGAGCACCAGGCTTCACTACCATACTTCTACAAAACTCTATATACCCACTGGGCAGTCTCCACTCCCCAAGCACATGAAGGTCTCCCCAGATGCCGTTCTTTGTTTCTGACTCTCTTTTCCCCCCTCTATCTCAGTATCTGTCTCTGTACCAGCCTCCCACCTGCTTTCCCCCATACACATGCACATGGTAGATGGCCTAAGTGTCCACCAGCATGTGGATGGAGGAAATACACTGCCCACATCAATGGAGTGCTAGTTAGCCATGAGAAAGATCTGCTATTTTCATCGAATGTATGCTGTGAAGGTCATAATGTCCAATGATCTAGGAGTATCAAACAAGGCATTGACCTCATTTGCTGAGGACAGAGCAGTCATCTCACACTGAGTATGGGGGGGGGGGGGGGTTGGGTAGAAAGTCACAGCCAGATAGGAAGAACATGTTCCTGTTCTGAGTTAGCATAGAAGGCTGATGCTAGTTAACAGCACTGTACCCTGTATTCAGAATAGCCATAAAAAGGAATGCAGAATGGTTTTTTTTTTTTTTTGCCACAAATAAATAATAAGCATTTGGGATGATGGATAACCTAACTATTCTGTTTCTGGTTGCATAGATGTACCAAGACAATACATGGTACCTCTTAAAAATTTCAATTAAAAATAAGGGAATGAAAGGATTAAGGTGATAAGTGCTCTGTGACATATCTAACCACAATGAAAAAAATAATAGGAAAAAAGATGTAGGGCTAGTGAGATAGTTGAATGGAAAGGTTCTTGCTCCACAAGCCGACCAACCCAAGTTTGATCTCTAGCACCTGCTTATGGCTCTCCCATTCATCACTGTGGGCTCATTACAGACGTTTTGTGTCTGGCTTTACGACTCCCAAAGCTCTGAGGCCAGGCCTTTCCAGAAGCAAAACTAATAAGGGAAGCTGGGCATGGTGGCTCACGTATTTGATCTCAGCACTCATTGAGTTCCAGACCAGCCTGGTTCACAGAGTGAGTTTCAGGTCAGCATGGACTGGAGTGAAACACTACCTCAATAAAGAAGAACTGTTTGTGCTAAGGAGATGTCTTAATGATTAAAGGCTCTTGCCTGCAATGCCTGAAAAGTCTGCTGTCCTGGGTTCAACTCCAAAGAACCCATGTAAAAACAATTGCAAAAAGTGGCATTTGCATCTGGAGTTTGCCTAACTTGGCCATTCTCTCTCCTCACAAATAAATAAAAGTATTTATAAAGTAAGATGGATCTTGTCTCAAATAAGGTAGAGAGAAGATTAACACCCAGACATTGTCCTTTTATCTCCACACTCATGCTGTGGTATGTTCATGCCAATACTCACACATATACAGACGTACACGTACATACGTGCACACACACACACACAGAGATAAAGAGTGAACAATGCCTCCTCGCCTGTTCATCTCTCCATCGGCAGCTCTGCACCTCACCATTGTGTGACTTCTGCACATTCACAGCTTCTACCTAACGTCTTCTGCTGTCTGCTGGCCTCTTCCCTTGCTCCTTCCTCTCTGCTTTCTCTTCTCCCTTTACCTCTTCATTTCTGTTCCTGTCTCCATATCTACCTCAAGTCAATCTTCCTAAGGAGAAAGATTGGATTGGAAGGTACCTTGGGGTGGTATTCTCTGGAAGTGAGATCTCAGGTGGAGATTTGCCTCAGGGATTTGTGGAGAGAGCCAACAGAATCAGCACCATGGAGGCAAGTACACAACAGCACTGGGCAGGGGAGAAATGCCATGCGCCCTCAATAAGGTGCCTAGCTCATGGCATGTGCTACGGTGGTCCTAGGATAGGCACTGAGTGCTGTCCCCTTCATTCAAGTGGGTCAAGTCTTCATACCATGACATTGACCCATCATTGGATGTAGGTGTCCAATGGTGGTACATGGCCTTGGGTGACCCAGTCAGCTGAGATCTTTTAGCCACTAGCATGTTCATCAGCTGTAGACATCCCAGCTTCCACCTGGGAAGAATAACTTAGGGGTCTTTGCAGCATCCCCAGCTGATGGGACAAGCACTCTAGGAGCACAGTCCATGGGTCCACCTCAGCACCTTTGTTTTCTACTATAGGAGACTCTCTTAAATTCCTGGTCACCAGATACAACTAGGGTCAGAGCATAAAACCCAGGGTATGGCAACCATGTGCAGGAAGAGTTCCAGGCTTTGAACAGAGGTGCTGGATGCACAGCAGAGCTTTCATGCATCCTGGGCGTTCCAGTCTCCTCCTGTTGCCTGCCCATTTTCGCAGAGTCCAGAACATTCTGTTCTCCATGTCAGCCTTCCTACTCCAGGCCTCTTGACCCAGGTAGGAGCTCAGGACCAAAATGAAGCCACAGCCAATCTTCACGTAATGTGATCATTTCCTTTCAGCTTCATCTTGGCATGTCCCCAGAAGAGGAAGTGTCCCCTACAGGAGCTGAGTCAACTGCAGGTCACAGTCATTCCTGAGCAGCAACAGCCCTTCACTGTGGCCTCAGCAAGGCAGAAGCAGAGATGGAGACACACAAATTCTACACAGTACGGTTCTATCCCAATTAGCCAGTCAAATCCTCCTCTCTCCCAGGTGCAACAAAGACATACCAGAGCTCCTGTTCTTCCCTTCTCCTTCATCCATTTCCAGAACCAGTCTCCTGGGATAGTGCCTTGGCTGGCTTTCCAAGTTCAGCCTCCCAACCTTAGTGTAATGCCCCCAGGGTGGTGACCTAGCAGGTGGTGACAACCCACCTACTACACTAGTTGACATCTGGCTGACAGTTTTCCTCTTCCTGAAGAATTTAGTTTTATTAATATCAAGCCTTTGCACATTGCATTTGGGTTGTCAAAATTGTTTGCATGTGCAGGCTATGGCCAGTCCTTCTATGAGAAGGACCCACCCCAGGGCAGGGTGGATTTTTCAGGGGAATACAGCTGAGGTCCATACAAAGATTATTAGCCATACATTTCTCTTAAACCCAGGATACCCAGGCCTTGGTTGGGAATTGCTAGTGGGTGCTGTAAGCAGCCTGGTGATACACCATGAGCTTCACTTTGCCTAGACAGCCTGCTGATGAGTCTTGGAGGAAAACTTTCCCACCTTTTCCTTCCAATTTTGAGCCAAAGAGACTATTCTTAGAGTACATAGCTTTTCTTCCCTGAGTGACAAATGTGTGATTGATTTCTTTGCACAATCCCTTCTGGATGTGAGGCAATTTATGCTATAACTGAAATAGATACATAAGTTATGATAACTCAGAACACCATAGTGGCATTAGTTCCTGGCAGCATAGTGACATGTTTGCTCCTTCATCTCTTCTTTTACAGATTGATTCTTTCTAACTGACATTCACGATTCACTCTGAGTAAGCCAAGTCACTTTAGGTAAGCCAAGCATCTCAGGCCTTGCCAGCTTGGTACTAATGAAGCCACTTTAATATAAACATCCAGCAGATACAGTTTTATTGCTTTGGCCTCTTCTCGGTGGTCCGCAAGTGTTGAAAGAGTCCTTCCAAGGTGTCTCATGTGTGCTAGCAATGATTCTACTCAGGCTTCTATCATTCTAGCTTGTGCTTTGAAATGGACCTTCTGAAATCCCTTTGTAGGCAGCTCCCTCTGTATGGAAGCCAGTTTTGCAGTGCCACTCTGATTTCTGGACAGCCAAGAGGGTATACTGATACCTTGAATTATTTGAGGATGTGCCACAGTCCCTGTGGGGTGCTACCTTTTTGCCTATCTGCTGTAATGAAAGAGCATTATTTTGCTAAGCCTTATATACACTTTAATTTTTTTTCATTTATTTATTTATGAGAGAGAGAGAGAGAGAGAGAGAGAGAGAGGGAGAGATTGGGCACACCCAGGCCTCTAGCTACTACAATTGAACTCCAGATGCATAGGCCACCATGTGCATCTGGCTTATATGGGTTCTGGGAGTCGAACCTGGATCTTTAGGCTTCACAGGCAAGCACCCTAACCACTAAGCAATCTCTCCAGCCCTATTTTCAATTTTGTCCTCAGGGTTTCAAAGAAGTTCTCATAGAGGTTTCTCAGCTAGGCACCAGTCTCTCCTTGTGAAATCCGAGCCACTAAGATAATCAGACAGTCTGGCACACTGTGTCACAAAGTTCACAAGATCTTGTATTTCCTTGTGGGTCTAGATGCTGGACATGGAGCTGCAGGATTTGATAGTTGCCCTGCTGGTGATCTGTCTCACATTTGTCCAGTTTCTCCTTCTTTTTGCAATGGGAAGATTTACTTTGTGCCACTATGTATGGAAAGTATGCAACTTGTTTTTGATTTTGCAGTGCTCACAGTTAAGAGACTGTCTTCACATGAGACCTTGGACATTTGAATGGCGTTGGGATTGGCAAAGATTATGGGGTCTTTTAAAGTTGGACTGAATACAAAAATCAGGAGGTGGTTGTGAGTCTATGAGGAGCCGGTGGGGGGGTGAAGAGAGAATATGGTGGTTTGGATTGCAAAGAATCCTCCCCAGCCTCATGTCTTTGTGATTAAGCTTCATACACTTGATCTCCAGCTACTGCAGCCTTTGGCAGGTGGAGCATGGCTGGAGGAGGTGTGCCACTGGAGGAGGACCTTCAGGTTTATTGCTCCAGTCCTCCTGGGTGTTAGAGCTAGCTCACTCCAGCTGCACCACCTCTGCTGCTGTGTGGAGGTGACAGCTGGTCATCTGCTTTGCCATGCCTCTTCATCATGATGAGGCTGCCCCTTAAGACAGTGAGCCTGAAATCAACCCCCCCAACACACCTCACAAAAAAGAAAAAAAAATCGCTGGAGTGTGGATTTCTCTCTTTTATGCTCAGGGATCAGAAGATCCTCCGTTACTCTAATAAAGGGCAGAGGACACAAGGCGAGGATGCGTCACACACCAGATGCTGAAAAGCCAATCTGATGACTAGGCACTCACCTTGCCTATCAGTTAAGGCCTCCAACTTATTTCCCGGGATGTTGGATAAGCCACATGTGGTGGAGGGCGTCACACTAGTTCAAGACAAATTAACAGCAACCAAAGCAATGACATTGTGGCTGAAAATAAAATAATCAAGCAGCAGCAGGTGGAAGGGAGGCATTTGGGAACTGTGAGTGTCATAAACTGCCTGGGGTCTTAGCTGGTCAAAAAAACTCAGTTCTGCTAGCCCATAAAGCAACAAGAATGCTATGCTTTAGCCAGAAACATAAGCCAAACAACTTGCTGTCCTTTGGGAAGTGGTGGGGAGGGGCAGTAACTTCCAAAGGGCCTCATTTGCCCGCGGATGCTGAGCACACCAGAAGGAAATCATATTGAAATTTTCTTTTGCTTGTTGCTTTCCTTTATTAATGGAACCATTTTGAGATGTGTTTATATATTTTTTTACTTACACAAAATCACAATACTCCACACAAAAGGAGCAGATGTTACCAAAGGCTTAAGAGATTGGGCCCAATTGCATCTCATGTAAATGGTGCTAACAGGGCCTTGTCTTGGGTGTAGAGGAACTTGAATCTAATTGTGGGGTTGGTTGTTCCAATTCTGTGTAACTATGTGTTTCATAGTCTGTGTTTTTCTGCCTCAAATTGAATGCTTCACTTTCAGTGCCTGTCAAATACCTCCTTTGGGAATCTAAGCGGAAGTAGAATAACCAAGACTGAGTTTTAAAACTACAGTTTTGTGGGAGAAGTGTCTCTAAGATGCTGTAGGGCCTCTATATCCAGATGCTCTTGAGGTACCATTGTTGACATCATATGAGCGCTCTATCTAACTCCAGGTGACTGGGCAGAGACTTTGGCATGTGAGTCAAAAGTAGCCAAAGAGGTGGCTTCCAGTGGTGATTCTGCTTCTGTAGTGGGTCATGATCAATTAGGTGAACTCTGAGTTGAGGCAGGCTCACAGTGTTGGGATGTCAGTCCATGCAGATAGGAACCTTGTTTGTTTCCTTTCCTGGTACATCAGCAGTGTCTGTCATAAGGCCCAGCATGAGCAAGTGGTGAGTAATTGAGAAATAAATCAGACTTCTCGTGGAAGACTTTCAGAAGTGATTCTTCACCTCTCTTCTTGCTATTGGGTAGTCATGCTTCCCTTCTCCCTGATTTTTCATTTTCACCATTGTTATTGTTTTATTCGAGACAAGATCACATTCTGCCTTTCCTAGGTTTCCCTTGGACTCGCAGTCCTCCTGCCTCAGCCACCGTAGTAGTAAGATAAAGGTTGACCTTGAACTTGCAAGCTTCCTGCCACAGTCTCCCTATTGTTAGGATTACAGACGTGAGCACTGTGTACGACTATTACTATTTTTTTTAATTTTTTTTTTTATTTGAGAGCGACAGACACAGAGAGAAAGACAGATAGAGGGAGAGAGAGAGAATGGGCGCGCCAGGGCTTCCAGCCACTGCAAACGAACTCCAGACGCGTGCGCCCCCTTGTGCATCTGGCTAACGTGGGACCTGGGGAAGCGAGCCTCGAACCGGGGTCCTTAGGCTTCACAGGCCAGCGCTTAACCGCTAAGCCATCTCTCCAGCCCACGACTATTACTATTTTTAATCAACCTTCTGCTTTAGAGAAAATTGAGATTCCCAACAAAACTCAGAGGAAGGGGCAGATTTCTCATATGCTCCTGACCCCCCAAACAGGCATAGATTCCCTCATTGCCACATTGCCCTCAGAGCGGCACAGCTGCTATAATGCACACACTTCTGCTGCCACATCACACCCCTGGGGTTTACATACGAGTTCTTTCTCAATGTTGGGCACTCTTGGAGTACTAGTAAATATGGACTGGTGTATAGCCACCATTGTAATGTCCTACATGGTGGTTTTCGCTGCTTAAAAGTCATCTGTGCTCTGTGGCTCCACTTTGGCTTCTCCTCAGCTACAGGCACCCACTGATCCTTTGACTGCCCGCGTGGCTTTGCCTTTTCCTCAAAGTCATGAAATTGGGATCTACTGAATATAGCCTTTCTAGGTGGGCTTCTTTTATTTATTTAGCCTTTTTTATGTGAGACTCCTCAACGTCTCCTCATTTCTTTGTTGCACTGACTAATTTTCCATTATATAGATGGATATATGACCGTTTTTTAATGCATCTATTAATATTTTTGACAATTTCATAAATGTTGTAGTCAACTTCACACTGCTGGCAGAAAACACCCAACCAAGAGCAACTTGTGGGAGGAAAGGGTTTATTTTGGCTTACAGACTCCAGGGCACGCTCCATGATGGCATGAGCACAGGGTAGACGTTACCTCCTGGCCAACATCAGGTAGACAACAGGATTTGGACCTGTTTTATAGCCAAACATCAGGTGGACAATAGCAGCAGGAGAGTGTGCCAGGGAATCTGGCTATAACAGCCATAAGCCTGCCCCCAACAATACATCGCCTCCAGGAGGCTCTAATTCCCAAATTGCCACCAACTGGGGACCTAGCATTCAGAACACATAAGTTTATGGAGGACACCTGCATCAAACCATTAAATTATATTATGTATATAATATAATTTAATCATATTCACCCCATTGCACTCTCTTAACCCCTATCCACTAAGCCCTTTCTTTTCCTAACTAGTTCCCTTCTACTTTCATGCCTTTTCTTGTGATCCAGTGAGATTAATTAGAATTAGTTGCCTGGGCATGCCTGGGGGTTATTGATTGGAGCATGGAAAACTTCATGTGGCCGCATCACTGAAAACTACAACTCCTCTTCTCTAAGCAGCCATTAACTGCCAATAGCTCCTCTGGGCCTCATTATCCTCTCTTCCCTACATGGTGAAATATTGACAGGCCCGATTTTGTGCAGGTAAGTACAGCTTGTTTGCAAAGTGTGCCAACCTGGGCTCAATTACCAAAGCACCCACTGAAGGCCAGATGCAAAGTGATGCACGTGTCTGCAATCTCAGTGTATCTGCGATCCCAGTGCATTTGCTGTCCCAAAGACAGTCTGACGCAGATGGAGCCAGGAGAACCAGACGCTCTGCCTATCCCATCAACATTGTGTTCCACCAACCTCGGGCTCTGTGTCCTTGTCCTGAAGTATTTTCTTCCAAGGGTGCTTGTGGCTTCTCCCCTCAGTCTTTAATCTTTTTTTAAATTTTAATTTTAATTAATTAATTTATTTGACAAAGAGAAAAAAGGGGGGAGAGGGGGAGAATGGGAGCACTAGGGCCTCCAGCCACTGCAAACAAACTCCAGACTCATGTGCCTTCTTGTGCATCTGACTAACATGGGTCATGAGGAATCGAACCTGGGTCCTTTGGCTTTTCAGGCAAATTCCTTAACTGCCAAGTCATCCTTCTAGCCCTGGGTCTCCAGTGTTTTATAGGAGCCTGAGCCTCACTGATGCTCCTCCTATAGGCATCAAGGGGCAGTAGGAGAACTGTGAGGTAGAGAGGACAAATTCCCTGAGCCTGGGCCAGGGGAGGAGTCTGTACATGCAGAGAGCACCCAAGGGTGCTCTTGTGAGGTGGCAAGATGTCAGGGGAGGCTAGTTGTGTTCCTAGGGAGTCCAATGCCCTGGAACTAATGAGAATCACCAGGCTCAGCACATGGTCAGTGAGATGGAAGGCTGAAGCTGGGGGAGTGGACTGATGCTTGGGTAGGCACTCTCTAAGGCCTTCTGTGATGGGAAACCCTACTTCCTCTGCATCCACCAGGGTAGGAGAGCTGAAACATCACACTAGCTCCTGGTAATGGGGCTCTCAGAGTCAAAGGGGTTTGACTATACAATGGCAACTTATAATCACGAAACACAGAAAGTAGTGATTTCTTCCACATAAGTCTTTGGACTTAAGAATTATACATAAAATAAAACTTGTTTCCAAATGCATCCTTGGCCATTGCAACGGGAAAGAATCCAGTTCCCGGTGAGATCCCCCTAGATACTTTCGGTCGCCCCTTTCCCCTGTGTTTTTGTCCCCTAACCATTGAAGTATTAGGAACAAGTCCCTCCTCATGTTGTGCTTCTGAGTTGCTCTCCCGTCCACACGGTTGGGTCTCAGGGGGACATTGTCACCTCTGTCCATAGGATGGCAGTCATTATGCGAGTAAATGATGTCCAGTTCTCTCCTTGGCGGATATGTGGCTGAAGTACTGTTTCTGGCCCCTTGTAGTTGAGTGGGGTCTGAGAAGTAGTACTAACCAAGAAATTGTGAGTGACATCTGCCACTTCCAGTGTGGCACATTTGTCCTATGGCTCTCCAGCCATGCTTCCTCTGTCTCTGGAGAGGTAGTTGCCAACATTTGAGGTGGCAGCTCTTATCAGTTTGCCCTACACTAATTAAAAAGCTTCCTCTACCAAACTATGAGAGAGAACTTGAGCAAGAACAAACTTCTGTCGTTTTAAATAAGTGGGGTTTGCACTTGCTTTATAGCCTCAATAACCCTATCCTGAGTGACATCCAGATGAAACCTCCTACAGTCACTGTGGCCAAGCTGTTGGAACCAAGAGGAAGAGGAATGGTGCAACAGACATATCTTTACAGACAATATATTTTCCCTTGGCTAACATGCCAGGAAGGAAAGTGTATGTTACCTCTTATTTATTTATTTGTTTGCGAGGAGAAAGAGAGAATGGGAGAACAGGTATACCATGGCCTCTAGCCACTGCAAATAATCTGCAGATGCGCATGCAACTTTTGCATCTGCTTTATGTGAGTGTTGGCCAACAGGCTTTGTAAACAAGTGCCTTTAACCACTGAGCAATCTTCCTGGTTTCAGATGCTGCCGTGTTTAGAGCAAGAAGCAAATGCATTTCTCTGGCATATTCAGGGAGATGAACATTCTCAAAAACATGTTGAAACTGTTCCCATCCATTGCCTGGTTAGAAACATTAACACATCACAGAAGCTGATTGTTCCCTTCTGCATTTTGTATAACTGTACAACACACACACACACACACACACACACGCACACACGCACTGGTCGGTAGTACATCTCAGAGTTGTTTGGTTACAAGGAACATGACATTTGATCACATTCAGAGATATTAGAAACCAAACAATGGTATGATAGAAGGTGAAAAAGATCCAGGTGCTAGGGAGACGACTCAGTTGTTAAAAGGGCTTGTGTACAAAGCCTGTTGTCCTGGGTTCAATTCCCTAGTGCACATGTAAAGTCAAACACAAAAAGTAGCCTATGCATCTGTCATTCATTTGCAGTGGCAAGTGACCCTGGCATGCCCATACACACACAGATCAATAAATAAAATGCTTTCCTAAGCCGGGCGTGGTGGCACACGCCTTTAATCCCAGCACTCAGGAAGGAGAAGTAGGAGGATCGCCTTGAGTTTGAGGCCACCCTGAGAATGCAGAGTGAATTCCAGGTCAGCTTGAGTTAGTGTGAGACCCTACCTTGAAAAACCAAAAAAATAAATAAATAAATAAATAAATAATGCTTTCCTTCTTTCTTTCTTGCTTGCTTGCTTTAAAGTAAAGACCCAGGCCTTTGGCTTTTATCTCACCTCTGGTTAATCTGAGTATCACATAGTTTTGTAACATCATAGAGTGTTCTTGGAGTTCTCTTTCATCATCATAGTTGCTGGAACTTTCACAGACTTTTGCTATGAATTCCTTAGAGAATTTTCATCATTTTATCATCATCTGTTTTATCCTTTCACTCTCTTTGTTATATATTTTCCTTCCTGGGAAATTCTTTTTTTGATTATGATATGCTTTGTAACTTTATGTCTCTGTTACCTACTTCAGAATTTTGTTACCTACTTCAGAGTTTATGTAAAGTATAGAATTAGGGGCTGAGGGTATAGTTCAGTGGTGGGGCACTTGCTCAGCATACATGAGGCCCTGGGTTTTGTCACTAGCTCTGTAGAAAAGAGGAGAGAGAAGTTTTATCATGGCAGGAGCAAGCAGCCAGGAATCACATTATTTTATACCAGTAAAGAGGAAAGAGCCAAAGTAGGTTTGCTAGTTTTGGCAAGGGTGGCTTGGATGGTAAAACCCCAAGGCCCTTCCTGAGTGACACCCCCTCCAGCAAGGCTCTACATCCCAAAGGCTCCACCACCTGGAATCAATTATGAGGATTACTCACATACATGTGAGGCTGTAGGGGATATTTTTCCATTCAAACCAACACAACTACATTTTTGCAGGCAAAGCAACATAAAGTCTATGGGTTTGCACTGCTGAATGAAGAAGGGGAAGTAAGGTGAATTAGTGACTGATGTGGAGACCGTGAACCAATGATGCTTTTCTTGTGGAAAATGAGAGAATCCTCATAAGTGGGGAGAAGTGAGTTCTGGGCAATTTTAGAGTATACTGCAAATATGTTTTGCCTGTTGCTTAGTTTTACCACAGCACTTGTCTTGGTTAAGGTGAATTTTGAAGAGCTCAGAGTCTTTTTGGTGCAGAAATGATCACATTTTCCCTGTGGCTTTTTGGTTCCCCTCAGTCTTACTGGAGCAAGAGTGATTCCCAGTTGTTGGCTTGATTATTCCCACTAAAGTAACCTCACAAAGAGAAGGTGGGATCTTCCTGTCCTCCCTGCAAAGTCCTTCCACTTCATGGGTCTCACTAACCTCCTTAGAGAATGCCTTCCCATTAGTGAGGCAGAAGACAGCCAGGAGGCCCCTTATGTCCATGGGCAAAGTTTCTTCTGCAATGCCAGACCTGG
Source organism: Jaculus jaculus (assembly GCF_020740685.1). Classification (NCBI taxonomy): domain Eukaryota; kingdom Metazoa; phylum Chordata; class Mammalia; order Rodentia; family Dipodidae; genus Jaculus; species Jaculus jaculus. The sequence continues at coordinate 97,332,142 of NC_059112.1, forward strand.
AGTGCGTTTATCTTTCCCTGAGTTGATGTGATTTTGTCTGTAGGCTTTTTTGCTTCATCTCTCCAGAGAGGTAACTGCCTTTAAGTAATTGCTGAAGGAGGCATAAACCAGGGGAATTTGATTTGAGCTTGCAACTGGAAGCAGGAAATGTTCGTATAAATAACCGAGCAGCTGAAATGGGCAGGTTTGTGCTGGATAGATGTTTCTCCCTTTCATCTAAGGGTCTTCAAAATAGAGGTTCTGCTGCAGCATCTCCCAGCACCATAAGCCACGGCACCCCGGGTCACAGAACTCTGGGTCTTGATCTTGTCTGTCTTCCTACTTTAACACTGCTAACTGCCAGATGGGTGCTTGCAAAGTTGTGTCTTTGGAAAGAAGGAGACTCCAGTGTAGTCTTTTAAAGAACTGTTTCAAGTGAGCGTCACCTAGTTCCACTTCACAAACAAGAGATGAGAGACCAGAAAGGGACATCCCGGGGACTATGGCAGAGTCACAGTCAGTGTCTGCTGCAGTAACAACCAACTCCAATACTAGGACATCTCTTTCTAGCACTCTCTTTGCTTCAGCACTGGAGGCAGTTCATGGTTTTTCTGTCTTTTCAAGAAGCCACTTTTCTCTGCGGTGGGAACTGCTCATGGCTGATGACAGAAGCTCACAAGTGGAAGAGCCAAATCATGTGAGCATACCGTCAGCTCCTGCGTGGATATGCTGGCTGTCCTATTTACCCGCATTGCATTTGCTATTGTGAGAGTTAGTCATTGGTTGCCAGTTTGAAAGGATTTAGAATTACTATGGAAACAATATCTTTGGATATCTCTTATGAATTTTTGTTTTGTTTATTTATTCGTAATGAGAGAGAGAGAGGAAGAGAGAGAATTCTAGGCCTTTTGCTACTGCAAAGGAGCTGCAGGTGCCACTTTGTGCTTTGTGTATGCACTGGGGAATCAAACCTGGCCTGTCAGGCTTTGCAAGAAAGCATATCTAATGGTTGAGCCATCTTTTCAGCCCATCGTATGGATTGTTTAGATTAGATTCATTGAGGCAGGAAGACTGAGGGCCGCACCATCTTGTGGGCTGGGTTCCTGGGCTGTATAAAAAGGAGGAGGCCAGATGGGCACCGGCGTTCACCTTTGTCTACTTCCTCCTTTATGATGTGTCAATGTGACACTGGATTCCTGCTCCTGCTCTGATTTCTCTTCCATGGTGGGCTCTACTGTCTGGACTGTTAACCAACATAAACTCTTCCCTTCTGTTCATTTATACTGGTTGTGTGTTTTGTCCTACAATGAGAAAGTAACTGATACAGCTGTCAAGGTCAATCACGAGAAGGATTTTGCTCCATCTGTTGAGTATGACCTGTCAAGAGTATGCAGAGACCCATCACTTTGAGCAATTAAGACAAGGCAAGATTCCACAATGGTAGAGTTATGAGGAGACATGGGGTCACTCCAGAAAGCTTTGAAGCATCTTCATTCTTCCAGTGGTGCCACCTATGATGACTAAGGCAAATTCATCCACTGACAGGAGCTTAATGTCCCGTGTCACCCTGCATTCCTCCTTATGTGCTGTATATCACATCCAATGACCAGCCAAAATTTCTTCCTTGTGCTGCAAACATCCCACTGGTCTCTCCACACTTTACTTTTTTGTTTTGTTTTTTCAAGGTATGGTCTCACTCTAGCTCAGGCTGACCTGTAATTCACTGTGTAGTGTCAGGGTGGCCTCAAACTCATGGTGATCCTCATACCTCTGCCTCCTGAGTGCTGGGATTAAAGGCGTGCGCCACCATGCCTGGCCACACTTTACTTGTTAAATCTTCTGCATCAAGTCCTCTTCTACTTAATGCCTGTTCTGCTCTGTGGCCAGATCAAAGTCACGTCATGCAGTAACCATGACACAGCCCATGGTAAAGATTAGTTTTGACTGTCAGCCTGACTGATTGAGGGATGCCTAGTGACTAGGCCAGGAGGACATTTTCCGAAATGATTAGCACCTGAGGACTCTAGCTTAATGAATAGCTAATCCACTGATGAATTAAAAATTGGAGTAGTCTGTTGTGAAGTGCTAGAACTGAGGTAGATAGGGTCTGGTTGGAGAAAATAGGTCATGAGAGGAGCTTGTATCTTCTGGAGCCAAGATATGCATCTTCTCAGATATTGACAGCACAAGTTCTTGGGCCCTCACACATAGAATGGGAGGAGTTCTATCAGCTGTCTTGGTCTTCAGGTCTTTAGGCTATCCTGGGTCTTCAGTTCACAGATGGAAGGTAGTGGGACTTTTCAGTCTCCGTAGTCAGGTGAGCCAATCACACATGCTAGATCATTCAGTCACTCAATCATCTATCATGCATCTATGTATCTGTCTATGAATCTATCATCTATTTATTTCTTATGCATGCTTCTATTAAATCTATGTATCTGTCATCTATATATTTTATTATTTATCTATTATCAATAATCTAGGAATCTGCTTAGTATGTATCCAATACCCATGAACCTATAATCTGTCTGTTTCTATCCATGTTTTATCTAACATCTGTATGACCACTATCAATCATCTATGTGTCTATCTAAGAACCAACCTTTTATGTATGTCATACAGTTATTGTCTAGGTATCTATCAGCTATATATCAGCTATGTTTCTGTATATATAGTTATCTATCACATGTTAGCTATATGAATATATATCATTTATATTTCTTTTATATAGCTACCATCTCTCTCTTCTACATCATCTAAATACATATAATCTATGTATGCATTTATCTATGTGTCTCTATTGTCTCTCCACCCATCCTGTTTGTTCTGTTTTATTTTTCTGGAGAATCCTGACTACTACAGAGGACTAACCCATCCATCTTGCACTGGACTGGCTGTATCACTAATGTTGAGCATAGTGTTCAACACATAGCAGGTGCCAGGAAGCATTTGTTGAATAGGAGAATTGAAATGATGTGTTTAAAAGCTACTGATGACTAATGGCTTCTAGAAAATCAGACAATCCGGAATCTCCTACAATGGCTAATTAAACCATTCCAATCTGATGTCCAAACCATTGTATGCTAGAGACAAGCCTTACTCTCCCATTAATTGAGCAGGTCCTGTCTTTTTATGTCTTGTAGCCCATTGTTCTTTAAGTGTAATTAGCCCTTGTGTTTTGACAGCAGACGAGGCTCTGATACTTTGATAAATGACTTGTTTCTGGGAAGGGAATATTTTTGAATACAAAACTGAGCCTACTCTCCATTTTATCCCACTTCTTCCTCTTTCTTTTATTTTGGACTGCCCTTGAGCTATGCTTTCACCTTCAGGAAGGACAGGCATGATTCTTAGAGAAGGATAAAAGCACAAAAATATGAGTTATAATTTATTGAACACCTCTTACATGGTGGGTAGATACACTGTGTGAAATATAACATTCTAGAAAGCACCCCCCACCATGTACCAGCTCAGAAAATGATAGAGACAAAAGAACTTGTCAAAACCCCACAGTTACTAGGATGCTGAATTGAGATTCAAACATACTTAGGATTGTCTGATCTGTCACAATCTGTTTTCCCATGAGTGTGTCTTCCTTAGATGGAGAGGAGGCTCTTAATGATAAGGAGTATGACACTGCACACTTATTCATGGAAAAACCTTGGGTCTTTTGTTCACAGTTGGTAGGAATTAACATCATATACCCACTGTGAAAAACAGTGTGGAATCTCTTCAAAAAGTTAAAAGTAGAATTACCACCATATGATCCAGTAATCCCACTTCAGGAACCACGTTAAAAAAAAAAATCAAAACTACATCTCAAAGAAAATATTATCACTTCAGTGTATACTACAATACTATTCATAATAGCCCAAATCTGAAAACAATTGGGATATACAATGGTACATTATTTAGTCATAAAGAAGAATGAAATCATGTCATTTGCAGGTAAATGGATGGAACTCAAGGTCCATGTTAGGAGATCTATTCCTTGATGTCAATGAGCAAATCGCAGAAAGATAACTTGTCCTCTTTCAAGTGTGGAAGGTAGAATAATTTTAAGATGATAATCTGATGCTTAAGGATAATTAAGGAAGTGTAAGAGGACAGGAGGGGCAGACAGAGAGAGGACAGGAGTGGCCATTGGGGGGAGTGTGGGTACCATCCAAAACAATATACACATCTGTTTTAATATGGCAATGAAACCACTAGCAATCACAATTAATATGCACTTATGGGCTGGAGAGATGGCTTAGCAATTAATGCGCTTGCCTGAAAAGCAAAAGGACCCAGGTTTGACTCTCCAGGATCCATGTAAGCCAGATGCATGAGGTGGCACATGGTCCGGAGTTTGTTTGCAGTGGCTGGAGGTCCTGTTCTGTCAATTCTCTCCCTCTCTTTCTCTCTCTTGCAAATAAATCAATTAATTAAAAATATGCATTGACAATTATAATGAAAAGTAAAACAGAATTTGTGGCATGTACATATAAAAGAATATTATTTATTTTAAAGAAGAAAGAAATTCCAACATGTTGTATTATGGATGGACCTCATGAACATGATAATAACACAAAGAAGCTAGTCACCAAAGGCAAACATTGCATAATTTAAAAAATACAATATTTAAAGTAGTCAAAATATTGGACACAAAGCTGGAAGGATAGTTCCACAGCCTGGGGAGAAAGAAGACGAGGACTTAGTATTTGCATCAGTTGCTTTTTAAAAATTTATTTATGAGAGAGAGAGGATGGGCATGTCAGGGCCTTAAATCACTGCAACTCCAGATGCATGCGCTCCATGTGTTACGTGGGTCCTGGGGAATTGAACTGGGGTCCTTTGGCTTTGCAGGCAAACACCTTAATTGCTAAGCCATTTTTCCAGCCCATCAGTTGTTTTCTTATTGTTGGGATAAAACACCTGACCAGAAGCAGTTTATAGAAAGAAAGGGTTTCATTCCAGCTTACTGTCTCAGGGGAAAGTTTTATCATGGTGGGAGAAACATGACAAAGGCAGACAGCCAAGTATCATTGCTCATAGCAGCAGGGGAGAAACAGTGTGCAACGTGTGGGCTATCACACTTCAAACCCAGCCCCCCGACACACCCCTTCCAGCAAGATTCCACCTCCCAAAGGCTCCACCAGCTAGGGATTAAGCATGAGGCTTAGTCACAAACAAGACTGTCAGGGACATTTTACATTCAAACTGCTAGAATATTTAATGGATATAGAGTTTTCAATTTTGTGAAACAAAATTAAAATGTTTCTGCACTGCAAAATGAACAGACAGCCTACAGAAGGGATAATAATCTTTCTTTGCCAGCTATACTTCAGGCAAAGGGGCTAATACCCTGAATTTATAATGAACTGGAAAAATTAAGCCGCAAAAATACAAAACGAAACAGCCACACAGCAATGTGAATATACTGAAAAGTACTAAATTATACACTTAACGGTGATGGAGAGAGGAAACCCCTGCCTGGTACTGTAAACCTAATCAAAAGCCTATGGCTGAAGAGGTCATAAATCTTAAGGCGAAACCATTACTGTTGTCTGGCTAAATACATATATTATTCCCACCAAACTTCCCTTGGAACACTTATTTTAATGCTACTCTTACTTTTGGTTAGAGAAGCTCATCTTTTCAGATGGTGGTAACCAACTCAAAACTTACAGAAGTTCTAAGAAATGACAGTGGAATGTTCAGCACCAAACAAGACATTTCTATCACACTCTTTAGAGCTCAGGGATCATTGCGGAAGTGGTGGAGGAAAGAGTGGAAAAGCCAAAAGGGGAGGAGTGCTTACAAGGCTACTTTCCACACACAAAGTGGCCTTAATATTCATGACCTCACCATGGCTGACATTATCCACACAAGAACTGCATAACAGGAGGAAAAGAAATGACGATATCAAAATAGAAAAGAGATTAGCTGGAAAGAAAAAGGGAAGGGAGGGTTGGTATGGGAGAATGAGAGGGTGGGAGGAGGATATTATGTTCATGATATGTATGAAGGGAATAATAAAAAAAACTGACATTGGTAGTAAATTTAATATTATGTAGTTTCTGCCACCAACACCATAATACCCAATCAAAACCCAATCATTGTAGATTTAATACTTGAACCTTGTCTCCAGGATCCAGTGATGTTGCACTGCCTGGAAGACGATGTTGTTTACAGCTGTTGATCAAAGCCATCCCTTTGTCTTAGGCTGGGTGGGTTTTCTGTGCTTGAGAAGGAAAAGAATGTTTTCTTCTGAGAGCAGAGGGAGACCTGAAGACAAGAATCGTCATGAATTATGTCATGGTCAAGGTCACCTGGGGTATCAGTGACATGTAAGACACTAGATCCCTGAAATTCCTCCGCTAAGCCACATTAAGGATGTGGGTCGTGTAGGACAGCCTGAAGGCTTGAGAGACAGTAAATAGGTGGACAACCTAGATGCCTTCCTTACTTTTATTATTCTATCTGCAGAGCTTTCTGGAACAGCAAAGTGAGTGGTTCCCTTGAGCTGTCCAGCTCTGACGATCCCAGTAGCCGTGCCTGACTTCATACTTGGGCTGTCTTAGAGCTTGCATGACAAATGTCACATGTGTGTCCGCCAGGCCATAGGACTCTCTGAACCCTCTCCTTCTCCAGTGGTTGAAATTCCTTTCCTTGCTTGAACTCCCGGGGCCACCAAGGGTTTCTGCCTAAATCAAAACTTAAAGTTACAAATCATTTCTTAAAATGTCTCATAGACCATCATATGATAAGTCGTTAGCAGGTTATCAGGGTTGCTTTAGTGGGAATGATTTCAGAGAGTACTGGGCATATCAATCAGCAAGTCCTTCTCCACAAGCCTTACCCAGAAGATGCTACTTAAACATGTCTTCTTCCTGTTGTAACAGGTGTGTCTGTGCTTCTAGCTCAGAATGTGTGGCATATCCTGTGTTGTTCCAGTTCCTTTCCCAGCCATTACTATCTCTTCCTGGTGGTCATGTCCTAGAGAGATCTTGGTATGGGGGCCAACTACTTAGCAAAGAGGTCTCTAGAACTCCAGATCAAAGACCGTTCACCAGGACAGTCTCCTATTGGTCATCTCTGGCATTTGACATTGGATGAGAACTACAGTCTGGCCATTGCTTCTGGGAACTGTCAGGGTTCCCTACAGTTGTCCTTCTTCTAGCCCAGAGCTCCTTCATATTGATGTTACTGACAGTTATGCATGGATAGATCTTGGGGATGGAGACTGCCTTGTGCATCATAGGATCTTTGGCAACTTTGCTGGCTTCTATGTACTAAATGCAAGAAGCAACTGCTATCTGGACAGTCAAGATCTTGAGAGGTGACCATATATTTCTTGAGGCAAAAATCACCTTACTAAGCATCACAATCTGATATAGTTTGCACATGAAATGTCCCCTACAAACCCTCAAGCAAACCTTAGAAGGAGCACCTGAATTAAGGGGACCTGGAGAGAATGAGACAAAACCTAAACTCAAATTTCTCCTGTTTCTCTTTCTTCTCTGACTTTTTCTTTTTTTCTTTTCCATTGGTGCTGGCCTGCAATTCCCTGTACCAGGATCTGGTCTACATCCACAATGAAAAGTTGATCAGAGAGGCCTACTAGATCTCCCAGAACAAACAAGACAGACTTCGGTCAGAGCACTTGATTACTCACCAGAGGTTAATGGTAAGACCCTACTGCTGAAGATGCCAATCACTGCCAGCATGGACAATGGTGAGACCTGATTGGAATCCAGAGGAGAGCCTCAGATAATTAGGCCATTTAGTGCTTGAAGGCGCTGCATGAGCTGCCAGGGGAAAGTGGCCAACATCAGTCCAAGCAACTCAAAGTCTAAGTGACTCAGAAGCAAACAACCTGACATGATGCTCACATAAGTGCAATAGTGGCACACAGTCATGGTGGGTAACCAACTGCTCTTGGATTGGCTAACAGATCTGCTCAGTGGAAAGGAAACCATATCTGGAACTTGGAAACAAGTCAGAATCATATCCAGATAATGATTCTGCTTTCCATTGTTAGGCTCCCACTAACCTTACACTATAAGAGTGTCTAAACCCTTTTAATTCTCTCTAAATTAATAATGGTTATCCAATTTAACTGGCACTGACTACACTCTCCACTGGAATATCTGCTTCTTTTTTTCAGATGAGAACTGGACTTGAGGAGATAAACAACCTAGACCACTACACCCTGGCCCCAGATGAAACCACAGTGGAATTGGGGAAATGGGCAAGAGTGCTGCTTTCTTATTTAAGTGATAGCAGCACATGGGTGATGGAGAAAGATACTGAGGACACTCAGCACCTACCAAACCAGACATTTAGATGCTCCTAAGGTTCCATCACTGAAGTAGACTTAAAATGCTCCCAGCATGGCTCAGGGAATATTGTGGAAGAGGGGGCAGCAAGATAGTTAGAGCCACAAGTTGGGACATTTTTCATAGAGACATTGCCTCTCCCCCATAACTGACTGCTGCCCCCATAATGCATGACCCGCAATCCCCATGGGGTTGACCTGCATACCCAATGAAGAAGGCCTCTTCAGAAAAGGGACAGGAAGGAGGGAAAGGATGGTACCAACATGTGATGTTTACATACAAAATATGTCCATATATAATAATAGAGAAAAAGATGTCCCCTATAGCTTCATGTGTTTGTGATTAAACCTCATCCTTGATCCTCAACTAGTAGAGTCTTTGCTGGAGAAGGTGTGTTGCTGGGGGAAGTCCTTGGTATTTATCAGTCCAGCTTTACTGGAATTTTCCCTTGATGCTACCTCCCAGCTGCTGCGGTAAAATGTGATGTCCAGCCCCTCAAGACCGCTGCTTTTGGTCAGCATTTTGTCCCAGCAACAAGAAGGCAACTGCATCAATGTGTTTGGGCATTTGGTCCCCAGCTGGTGGCATGGGAAGTCTAGCTGGTAGACGTAGGCTTCTTGTGCTAGGCCTTTGAAAGTGAAAGCCTGGACCTGCTTCTCATCCCGTTCTTTAGTTCCTGATCTTCCAAGATGTGAAAAAAGCTGAACTACATGTTTCAACTGCCATAGGGCTTCCCCAGCCACCAAGCCTTCCTGAAACCATGAGAAAAATACACCCATCTTCCCTTTCACTGCTTCTGCCAGGAACTTTATCATAGTGATGCGTAACCAATACACCCTGTTCTTTCTTTTTCCTTCCTTCCTTTCCTCCTTTCTTCTTCCTTCCTTCCTCCTTTCTTTTCCTCGTTCTCATTGTATTTTTTGTGATGTGTGTGCATGTGGTATAGATACATGTGTATGTGTACATGTGGAAATCAGAGAGCAATATCAGTTGTATTCCTCAGTCACTCTCCATCTTGTTTTTTGTTTTACTTATTTATTTGCAGAAGAAGGGGTGGAATGAGAATGGGCACACCAGGGCCTCCTGCCATTTGCAAATGAACTCCAGATGCGAGTGTCACTTTTTGTATCTGGTTTTATGAGTATACTGGAGAATCAAACCCAAGATAACAGGCTTTGCAAGCAAGCACCTTTAACTGCTGAGCCATCACTCTGGCCCATACTTCTTTTTTCTTGACATGATATGTTATACTAGTCAGCAGGCCCTAGGAATCCTCTTGTCTTTATCTCCTCAGTTCTTAGATTATAATCATTGTCATTCCTGACTTTTAGGTGGGTTATGCAGATCTGAACTCAGGTCCTCATGCTGGTGTAGCAGGTGCTCTGACCCACTGAGCCATCTACCCAGCCTCTATTAGGTGTCTTAATCTTCCTAGTCTTAATCCAATCAAACTCATAATCAAAATTACCCATGCAAGGGAGGTATACATGTCAACAGGAATAATAATGAGGTAAAAAATAATCTAGAAAGAAGAGTGTAGCTCAGTGAGGACATGAGCAATTATCTAAAGATGAAGTCAGATGAATTTCTCTTAAGAACTGGCAACTGTAGGGCTGGAGAGGTGGCATAGTGGTTAAGCGCTAGCCTGTGAAGCCTAAGGACCCCAGTTCGAGGCTCGATTCCCCAGGACCCACGTTAGCCAGATGCACAAGGGGGACGCACACATCTAGAGTTTGTTTGCAGTGGCTGGAAGCCCTGGCACATCCATTCTCTCTCCCTCTCTCTATCTGCCTCTTTCTCTCTGTCTGTCACTTTCAAATAAATAAGTAAAAATAAACAAAAAAATGTAGTCTTTGTCCTGTAAACTTTACAATGAGAATGAGAATTAAAAAAAAAAAAAAAGAATTGGCAACTGCAAAATTGAATGCATCACAGCATGTATTTTGCTCTGGTCATCTATGGCTGTACTTATAACAAACTAACTCAAACTTAGTGGCTTAGAAACGGTAACTACTCAATTGTATGTTTAGAGTCTGTGCATCAGCCAGAGGTACTAGGGCCACCTGCTCTGGGGCCACAGCTCGGAAGGTTGATAAAGGCTAGAACCAGGAACTATCTGTATGATTCTTTGCTCATAGGCCCACCACCACTTGAGATGCAATGAGGCAAAGTGTGGGCTTGGCTGGGACTGTCTGCTGGAGATCCCACATGTGGTTTGCCCCATAGGCTTGGGCTTCCTGTCCACATGTAGGCCTCAGGTGGTTGGGCTTCCTCATGTTGACTTTGTGATTGCAAAGGTGAGTGGTAGGTGCTGGGTAGAAGCTGCTTGGCTTTTTATGACCTAGCCTTGGGAGTCATACTGTCACACTTTCTAAGCTGTGGCATTCAGAAAGCCACCGGGAACAAAGGGGAGGGGACACAGATCCAACCTCTTCATAGCAAGAGCACATACATTTTTTTGCATTCATATTTGAAAACCATTGTTATTGTCCTGTGCAGAGGTCTGTATTTCACTAGTCTTTGAGCAGACAATCTGATCCCACCTTGAGAATTCTCTCCAGGTGTATTTACACCAAAAGCCTACTTCAATTAATCAATTCTAATGCTCCAATTACTCAGCTTATATTTCCAGACACTCTAATAAGCACCACAAATGAATGGGAATTAAACTGATGGCACGTAGCTCTCCACTATTAGGAAAAGCACACTTGGCCTCTCAAGTAACCTTTACTCCTGTGCGATGAAATTCCTTTTCCTACTTCTATTTCGTCAGGAAAATGTTTCTTTGAGGCTGAGGTAGGGTTGGAGAAGAGGAAAGCTCTCAAGGAAATGGAGCAATTGTAATGAAGTTATATTTTGAATGAAGACTTAAACTGTTTTGGTTTTGTTTCTTTTTTTCCCCCCTTTTGGAAAGACAAGTTGGGCGTCAGTTTACTCATCTGTAGAGTAAGGAGATTGGGAATGATCTATACTTTCAGCTCTAAAAAGAGTCTGTAGGGCTATGGAGATGACTCAGTTGAGTGCTTGCTTTGCAAGGAAGAAGACCTGAGTTCACTCCAACAGTACTCAGTGTAAAAGCTGGGTGTGGTGGCCTTCACTTGTAATCCCCGTTTTGGGGAGGCAGAAACAGAAGGCTCACTGGTACTTGCTGGCTGGTTAGTGTAGCCTGGTCAGGTGAGCTTCATTCTCAGGAAGAGCCCTTCTTCTCTCAGTGTTCAGTGTCAACCCTCAGTGTTGCCCTCTGGCTTATACACAGACCCACACGCAGGCAAACATGCATACACAACACACACACACACACACACACACACACACACACACACACACACACACACAGTGTTCATAATGATAGGAATATTTTCCAAAGGGGATTTTGTAACTTTACCACCCAGAAGGAGCATCCAGACCACAACCATGTTCGTCTGAAAAATGCTGGCCTTCAGGAAATAACTCTGGGCCAGGCCTGAAATCCAAGCTCCTCGCAAGGGTGGACAAGTGCAAATTTAAGGTCAGTCTGGGTTACATGGTGAGTTCAAGGCCAGGGTGGAAACCTAGTGGATCCTGTCTCAAAATAAAAAGCAAATAAAAGGGCTAGAGATGTAGCTCTGTGGTAGAGGACTTGCCTAATGTGTACAAGGTCTTGGGTTCAATCCCAGCCACGCAAAACAAATAAACACATGACTTTTGAACTTCCAATAAGCATGCATTTTACTCTGCATTTACACACACACACACAGACACAGACACACACAGACACAGACACACACACACACACACACACACATATAATCTTCATACAAAAGTAATATTTTGTTGTTTATTTTTTTCTATAATCACTTTACCTCTACTACTCTATGTTGAAGATCTTCTGTGTCAGTACAAAAATGTAAACTTAATCCATTTCTATGGATACATAATACTCCACACTGGGGATACACTGTAAACTACTTAACTAGACCCACTGATGAAAATTTAAGTTATTACCATTCTCTGTCTTTGGACAGACACTGTTGCAGTGACTAGCCATATATAATCATTATTATGATGGTTGATGGCATGTGTGAATTTTTAGAGAGCTGGCTGACCGTTATTTCTAAGCATGTCTATGAAGTTTTTTCTGGAAGCAATTACCATTAGGATCAGATCAGCGTGCTGACTAAGGGCGATTGCCCTCTCCAGTGTGGGAGGAATTATCCAGTCTGAGAAAGACACTGGTAGAAGAAAAAGATGGAGGAGGGATGAATGCTCAGTCTCCTGGTTCTTGTATGTTAAGGCTCTGGAACCCACCTTAGTTACCACCTCAGTTATGCCTCTACCTTTCCTGCTTCTTCCATTTCCAGAAGACATCATTTTGAAGCATGCCTCACTTGTCTGGGTGATGTAGTCAATTCCCATCATGAGCCTTCGTGACAAGTTTCTCTGTCTCTTACTGGCCCGCGGCCTCTGGAGACCCTGACTAGTGTCTATTTTTACTCTCATACAGGCGCATCTACAGAATAAAATTTTACAGGCAAATTTTCTAGGTCAAAAGCTATGGACTCTTTGTACTTTTGACAGATATTACAAATTACTCACCATAGAGATTTACCAACTTGAATTGTACATGGCAGAACTCCTTCCCCACATGCAAGATATGATCAAACTGTATAATTCCTGTCATTCTCATGAGGTGAAAATAGCACTTCTTTGTAGTTTTAAGTGGTGTTTCCTTTTAGTGAGGAAGCTGGTATCACCTTTTTTATATGTAAAAGTCCTTTTATTGTTTTTTTTCTTTTCTTAGAAAAGGCTCCTTACAGATTTTGAAAGGGCATAACTCAAAACATTTTACTAGGTATTTTTAAACATTGTCAGATTGATTTGCTCAATGACAGAGCTGTAGCTTCCAAGTCATATTTAAGTCCTTAGGCAGATTAGTCACCTTCACTCTAGCAGTCCACGCTTCTATAGTTGTTTTTTTTTTTTTTTTAACATTGTCCTTAGGTAGAGTGAAGGGGGACAGCTGTCGGAGTGATCTCCACTAGCTACCAAATTGTCCTGTATTTGCTAGAAAAGCACTTGGTAGATAAAATGGAGGAGCAAAGCTTGCCTTGACTCCCCCATGCAATTTTGTCCAAGAGTCTTAAGAAACAACTGCATTTTTTTTTTTTTTTTTGGCTGAAATCTTTCCATTGCAGTACATTTTACAATCATTATGAGCTTTTTTTCAAAAGAAAAATAACTCGTGGTCTTTCTAGAAAAAGCCAAGCACTGGCTGGTTTAATCATTTATCTGCGTCCATTCTTTCTGCAGACAAGACCTCTTACACTCAGCATCTCGTCCAGCCTGGCTTGACTGAGTGGAGATGGCAGGATCCTAGCTTTTACTCTAAGTCTAAACCACTGTGATGGTTTGAATCTGAAGTGGGGTACTATTCTTGGAAGGGTGTGGAACTGAATTAGGACCTCATTGGAGGAAGTAGATCATTAGGTGTGAGACTTTGAAAATTACCATCTAAGTCCCGATTCCAGGACTGTCTTCCGCCTGGTCTGCCAAGATGTGAACAGATTTCACTCCGTGCTCTTGCCTCAATGCCTTTCCTGCCATGATAGAGTCAGAACAAGCACCTGTTCTGTTAACTCACCTCTGTCAAGCATGTAAGTCTCCATGTTGCAGACATGACGAACACATCTTCTCTTGTCAATGAAGTGAACCAGAAGCCCAGACTTTTGAGGCTCCTAATCCCTGCCCAACCGGGGATGCAAATGATTCTGGGTGATCTCAGTGCCTGGTACCAACTGACTAAAACTCCAGAGGGAGGAAGTCTGGGCAATCAGCTGCTGGGTTCCAGCATTCTCTATGCCCCAGGTTCTGGGTTAGGTATGGATGTAAATTCATAAGATGCAGCTCCTGGGCTCAAGTAACTCCCACATTTATGCAGGTCGACTCATAGGTATATGTTTGCAATACAGTGTGGCTCCAACCACACTAGAAGGAAGCTTCCCAGTTAATTCCAGTGAGACGGTGTCACTGGAGGAGTGACACCTTTGTGAAAATATGCTTGATGGCTGTCGTGGTTTGATCGTAAAATGTCTCCATTAGGCTCATGTGTTTGAACACTTGGTCCCCAGCTGGTGGCACTGTTTGGGAAGGACTAGGCCTTGAGGATTTATAGCCCAGTCACATTTCCTGTTTACTCTGTCTTCTTGACTGTATGCAATACGACTTGCTAGCCTCATGCCTTTCCCATGATAGAGCCCATGTCCTGGAACTGTAAGGCAAAATAAATCTTTCCTCACTTAAGCTACTTCTTGTCAAGGTGTTTGCTCACAGCAAGGAGTAAAGTGACAGATACAATGGGTTCCTAGTGTCTAAAGAAACATTTTTCATTTGACCTGTGTGCCAAGTATGAGATAAAGTGCTCATTAAAGAGCTTATATGTGGCTCATCCGTGGGTGAGGACAATTGGCTGGATCGGCCACAGACAAATATACTATATTTAATATCCGAAGGGAAGCAAGTGTTATCCTAATTATATGCCTTCTATTTATCTTGTTAATTTTTCATTGTTGTTATTGTCTTTTGGTTTTGGAGGTAGGGTCTCACACTAGCTCAGGCTTACCTGGAATTCACTATGCATTCTCAGGGTGGCCTCGAACTCACAGTGATCCTCCTACCTCCACCTCCCAAGTGCTGGGCTAGGATTAAAGGCGTGCACCATCATCTTGTTAATTTTTAACATGATACTCACAGGAGAGATGAAACTGTTTTGCTTTTGTTCTTCAAAGCCAAATGAGTCACAAAAACCTAACAGCCCAGGCACCTCACCAGGCCCTTGTTTTATTTTTCATCCTCCTCCGCCGTTGCTTCAGTATGTCTGAGCATTGTCTCTTAGCTCAGCCCTCTGTGGGCTTGTGTCACCTAGCCCTCACTTCCCCACTCTATTTTTTTTGTTTTTTAATCAGGTAAGATGACTGGCAACTATTCCCAACAAAAAGGAATCTTCCCTATTTCTGAGGGACTGTGAGATGGGAAGGAAGAAATTACATTTTTATTTTGGTATGTGTGTGTGTGTGTTGTGCGTGCATGTGCGTATGTATGTTCACATGCACATGGGTGCCTGTGTGGATGCAGAGGTATGTGCATGTCTGTGTGGGGACAGAGGTCAATATCAGTGTTTTCCTCAATCTCTCTCTACCTTAGTTTTGAGAAAGGGGTTCTATGAACCCCAAGCTCAGAATTGACTAGACAAGGTAGTCAACATGCTCTGGGCATTCTCTATTCCTACTTCTCTCACTTTGGAATTGCAGGTCAGACCTTCACACCTAGTATTTACATAGATACCGGGGTCTGAACCCAGGTTCTTATGCTTGTGTAGCAAGCACTTTATACACTCACCATCTCCCCAACTGCAGAAAGTACATTTTTAAATTGTTTAAAAAATATTTTTACTTATGTGTGTATATGAGAAAGAGAGAGAGAGAGACAGAGAGAGAGAGAGAGGGAGAGAGAGAGAGAGGGAGAGAGAGGGAGAGAGAGGGAGAACGGGCCTTCCAGCCTTCCAGGGCCTCTTGCCGCTGCAAGTGAACTCCAGGCCCATGCACCCCTTTGTGCATCTGGCTTTATGGGGTACTAGAGAACTGAACCTGGGAAAACAGGCTTTGCTGGCAAGCATTTTTAATGACTAGGCCATCATCATAACCCAAAATTACATTTTAAATGATAATAATATACTCTGTATCATGGAATAAATTGTGCCCCCTCCCTGAATAATTCATATGTTGAAGTCCTAAGTCCTATTACTTCTATATTTGGAGACAGTGTTTTATAGAGGCAATTAAGTTAAAAGGAGGTCATAAGGATGGGCACTAATCCAATATGATGATGTCTTTATAAATAAGGGGAAGTTTGACAGACACACCCAGAAGGAGGAAAATATGAGGTGACACTGAGATGGCCACATAGGGGCCAGGGAGAGAGGTCTCAGGAAAAAAAGGTAACATACTATGTCAGACTTCTGGGTTCTGCAACTCTGAGATTAAATTCTGATGTTGAAGCCCCTCAGTCTGTGGCAGTTTATTACAAGTTTCCTAGGAAATGAACACCCTTTGGAAAGAGAGGTGAAATGAGTGCCTTTTGGAAAGAAAGGTGAAATGTACACCCTTTGGAAGGAGAGGTGAAATGAGCACCCTTTGGAAAGAGGTAGAATGAGCATCTTTTGGAAACAGGTGGAATGAATACCCTTTGGAAAGAGGTAGAATGAACACCTTTTGGAAAGAGAGGTGGAATGAATACCCTTTGGAAAGCGAGGTGGAATGAACCCCCTTTGGAAGGAGAGGTGGAATGAACCCCCTTTGGAAAGCGAGGTGGAATGAACCCCCTTTGGAAGGAGAGGTGGAGGAGGCTCTGAACACATCTCCCCAGTGCCCATCCCACCAGCTTTTTCACACTCACACGCAGAAAGGGACTCAGTCACTCACTGAGAGGTGTGCTGATGGTTGCTTTGGGTCAGAAATCTCTTCTCGTGCTTTTCACAGCAAACTGGAAGAGTGTGGGAAAACTATATTAGTCACATTTCTTGTCACTGTGACAAAATACCTGAGAAGAAGGAGCTTATGGGTGGAGAGGTTTGCATTGGCTCACAGTTCAAGGTTGGAAAGGCCTGGGGCAGGAGCCTGAAGCAGTCGGTCACATCACATCCACAGTTACAAAACAGACATTTATAGCTTAGCTCTGTTTTGCTTTTTTATTCAGTCTGCGATCCCGGCTCATGGGACAGTGCCAATACCTCTATGACCATAAGCAGGATACTCCCTCACAGACACACCCAGAGGCTTTTCTCCTAAATAATTCTAGGTCCTGTCAAGTTGATAAGCAAATGTTGACAAGCACCCAGTACTTGGGTGACACAGGGTTGCAAGAGAGCTGAGAGCAGAGGCCGCGATCGAGTTCTGGTGGATCACAGCAGCGTCAGTGTGGAACTGAAGAAAGGGCAGGTTGAAGACGGAGGACCATGAGAAAACTTCCCCATGCAGCAGTGAGAGCAACGGGGGAGAGGGGGAGGGGCCTGACAAGCCTCCACTGTGAGAAGAACAGTACTGACTGATAGGACGGGAGAGGAGATGGGTGGTCGTCGTCCTGGATTGATAACCCTTGAAGAGTAACTTTGGGAGGATGCATTTATTTACACACCACCTCCTTCTTCAGAGAGCTTGGACAAACACTCGCCATGGCATAGGGAAGGTGAGCAGATGGGGAAAGAAAGCCAGGAACCAATGCAAATGGGAAAAGGATATGGCGAGAGTGAGGGTAGAACACGAATCCTTAGTGGCTGACTCTGTGCTTGACTCTTGCCTACTTTAGGCTAATGAATATGAATAATATGGTTCACGTTTGCTGGTTCAGTCAAAGTTGTTCTCTTCTTCCAAGGATTTGGAACCTCAGTGTGTGTGTGTGTGTGTGTGTGTGTGTTTATGCATGTGTGTATGTGAGTTTGTGTATGTGTGGGTGGACATACGTGTGCAGATATCTGTGCATGAGTACGTGCGCAAGTCAGAAGACAACCGTAAGCAAATCCTCAAGTACTGTCGACCTCCCTAGAGATAGGGCCTTCCATTGGTCTGGAGATCGCCAATCAGGCAAGACTGGCTGAACAGTGAGCTCCAGGGATCTGCCTGTTTCCACCTCCCCAGCGCTGGGATTGCGCAAGCACACTGTCATGCCTGGCGTTTATGCAGTACGAAGGATTGAACTCAGGTCCTCATGCTTGTGATGAAAGCACTTTACTTACCAAGTGAGCTATCTCCCAAGCCCCTGAAACTTTTAATGTAGTAAAGACATAACTTAATCAATGTGTTAGGAGTGTATCAGTTACTTTCTTGTTGTTGGGACAAAATCCCTGGGGGAAAATAATCATTTTAGGAAGTTCCACCCCTGTGGGGCACCTGAAAACTTCAGCCAAGCCAGGGACTCTCATCATCTTCCTGGAGGCTACTTGCTGTGGAGCCACCTCTCCATTCCAACAAAAAAACAAAAAAAATCAGGGAAAGCTGGAAAGGACAAAGTATTTTCAGCATCTAAATCAGGAGACTGACAAACTAGGAAAACGCACAATTTTGAAGGTGAATTAACATGTCTCATTTGTTATAGTATTTTTAAAGATCCTCATGTACTACCATGCTCTCATACATTTTGTAGAAATTATATGGAAAATGTTCTTC
This sequence comes from Jaculus jaculus, assembly GCF_020740685.1. Taxonomy (NCBI): domain Eukaryota; kingdom Metazoa; phylum Chordata; class Mammalia; order Rodentia; family Dipodidae; genus Jaculus; species Jaculus jaculus. The sequence goes on from NC_059112.1 coordinate 97,350,641, forward strand.
AGGCACCTGGTAACTATTATATATGGAGAGCTTTGCAGCTTCCACTGAAATGTCTGAGCTGCGGAATTGCTTCAACCATTATCAAATCTTTACCTGTGAACTTTGCATTATGAGCAATCATTGAAAAGTATTAGCAAGAAGATGATCCAGATATTGTCACGTGCCTTGAATATTACAGGAAACCAACACATTTTTTATTGTCTACTAGGGTAAAACAAATAGTTTGTGGTCATTGTATGTGGTCAACAACGTGGTCATAAGGACACACCTCAAAAATTGCTTAAACAGTTAACTGACTCACACTGGGCAGATATCACTCATCTCATTGAATAGCTAGAAGAACAGAAGTCTCACTCTGAGAAAATGGTCCAAGGTGCTAAGGAAGTGGTTCCCCATTATTTTAAGGAACTTAAAACAGATAAAGAAGTTTTTCCTAGCAACTCTCAGTGATGTTGGCAACCTGATTAATCAAGAATATAGCCCACAGACTTAAAGAGTGAGGGGAGGAAGAGAGCAGTAGTTTGAGTTGATGACTCTGACCACATCTTCACAAGAAGAATCTCTACTTAAGCTTCTTGAAAAAGTTGCTGATGTCCACCAGTGAGTGCAGATGTTGAAACAAAGGCCACTTCCTGAAGTCCAGCCTGTGGAAATATATTCTTGAGTGAGAAAAGTATTGAAAGAAAACTGAAGGTTGGAGTGATGGCTTAGTGGTTAAGCGCTTGCCTGTGAAGCCTAAGGGTACCAGTTCAAGGCTGTATTCCTCGATACCCACGCAAGCCAGGTGCACAAAGTGGTGTGTGCATCTGGAGTTTGTTTCCAGTGGCTAGAGGTCCTGGTGGACCATTCTCTCTCTCTCTCTCTCTCTCTCTCTCTCTCTCTCTCTCTCTCTCTTTCTCTCTCTGTCTGTCTCTCTCAAATAAGTAAATAAATAAACAAAAAATCTTAAAAATAGAAGCCTGAAGCAGAATAAAAATTGGACAAATTAGGAAAGCTGTCATTCCTGCACCGAAACTTTCTTCTGAAAGGATGTTTTATTCCTGGCCTAGTAAGGATGAAGAAGTTAAATTCTTAAAAAAATTTAAATATTGTTATAGTCACACTAATTTCAGTGACATTAATGTTAACCCTCTTTTTCAACCAACACATAATAACTTTACTAAATAAAATCACTTCAATATATTTCTGTGATGTCTCTCTATTTACCAAAGTTTATAGAATAACCTCTATGATTTTAAGAATATACTATGCCATGCTTTTTGTTAAAGGAATTCATGTGGAAAATAATTTCTCACCCAAAACTTAAGTATAGACTGTTAAGGGCTGAGTCTATATAGCAGAAGCTAACCATTGCTAAATGAAGAAATAAGGGCAACATACGTAGCAAATTAAATCTTAGTATAAAGTTGTGATAGAAATATAAATTCCATGGTTCAGTAGAAATGGTACACCAGAGATGAGAAAATATCTGAAAGATGATTCAGATTAATATTTGAAAATTAAAATTACTTGAATATTGTTAATAGCTTATCTCATTTTTAATAGTCAGTGCTACTTTGACATTTAAATATCTTTTTACCAGGTTTTTTTTTTAACCAGCATATTACAGAGGTTGGCTTTGCAGCTCTTTTATGTACATGAAACTTTGAGATTAAAAGATGACAAGGGCTGGAGAGACAGCCTAGCAGTTAAGGTGCTTGCCTAAGGACCCCGGTTTGATTCTCCAGTACCCACATGAAACCACACAAGCAGAGTGGCCCATGCATCTAGAGTTTGTTTGCAGTGGCTAGAGGCCCTGGCATGCCTATTCTCTCTTTCTGCCTCTTCCTCTCTCTCTCATAAATAAATATTTTTTAAAGATAACAAAATCCTCAAAGCGCAGACACCTTTATTTTGAAGTGGGCAGACTTTGACTGTTTGTATAACTGTGGTAAAAGAAAAGTTTTGTTTTTCTTTTTTTAAACACATGCAGCAGTGATAAAGGTTTACTTAGATTTTATTTTTTTTGATCAAATACAACTAACTTGTACCTAATGTGTTAGCATTCATTCCAAGAGAGGCTACTTTTGGATTAACTGGGTACCAGGGAACACTGTCTAATACTTCTAATAAATTTAAGATTCATTTTAGGACCTGAGTGTGGTTATGTCCCAGCCACTTGGGAGGAGGCAAAACAATCTCTCCGGTAGTTCCAGTTCAGCTTGGGCTATTATGGTGAAATCTTAGTGACTGACCCAGCAACTCAAAGGTTGAGGGACTAGGGACATAGCTAATTGGTAGAGCCCTTACTTTGTATGCTGTGTCTAGAACTACAGGACAATAACAATTAATACTGTCGTTGATTTTGCAGTCTTGTCAAACCGATTCATGCATAAGAATCATGAAACATAACTTAGAACAGCCACGTTGGTATGATACTTCATTCTCAAGAGTCTGAATCACGGTTCTAATCTAATGCAGGCTGACGTGGGACTCACTTTGTAGCTTCAGGCTTGGCCTTGAACTCAGCAATCCCACCTCAGCTTTCTGAGTGCTGGGACTAAAAGCAAAAGCCACTACCACACCCAGCTTTATGTAAACTGTGTCTTAAAAGTTGTCTTAAAATTTCTGCCGAATGTCCTCCGTGTGGAAGCGTTACATCCTTCTGATGTCTATTTTGTTTGTGCCGCCCACGCTGGCTTTGAGCACACAGAGATCCCGACTCAGCTTCCCATGTGCTAGGATCACAGGTGTGAGCCCCTATACCTGGCTAATCTTTAATTAACTGGTTACATGCTGCTCATTGAGTCAGAAGTTCCCTTCTTATGGTATGGTTGTGGTGCGTGCAGTAGGACATCCATTGTTCACACTGATTTGCTTTCCAGAAACCCCAAGTAGGTTACATCTTCTAGGAATCTTACCTAGGTTCAAAGACTTAGGTCAGATTAGGAGATAATCGAGTTCTTATAGATTTAATAAATCTGGGCTGAGATCTAAAACCACTCCTAAGGTCTTACCTGCCAAGAACAAATCTCATGACTGAGATCATGCTATGCAGGTTGGTTCATGATCAGCAGAGCATGCAGCATAGTGATCTTGAGAGAACATCTGAAGGGTTCAGTGGAGGTAGAGCTTTGTGCAGCCAACAACAGAAAAACATATGAATCTGACTGAAGTTGTACTTGTGTCATATTATGAAAGTACTATTTTTAAATCAAGGGGCTGGAGAGATGACAGTGGTGAAGGTATTTGTCTGAAAAGCCAAAGGATCCCAGTTCGGCTCTCCAGGACCCATATAAGCCAGGTGCACAAGGAGGCGCATGCAGCTGGAGTTCATTTGCAGTGCCTGGATGTCCTGGTGTGCCCATTCTCCCCTGAATGCCCCCCCCCTCTGCCTCTTTCTCTTTCTTAAGTAAATAAATAAATAAATATAATAAATAAATAAATTCAAGAAAGTCATGCATCTTCGTGACTATGTCTAAGGCATTTTTTTGAAGGGGATCCCAACCTCTTCATAGACAAGGAAATAGTAATGCATGGCCATGTTGGCAGGTGGGAAAACACATGTATTCTTCTTGTGAACTTTAAGAATATGTGCAGGCCAAGGTTAATGCTAAATCACCCTCTGTCTACTTTTTATGGCTCAAGATTAGGGTGGATGCCTAGTAACACCTTGCAGGCTTGACATTAATATTCTTTTCTAATATTTTAGTTTTATCTACTTATTTGAAAGAGAGATACAGAAATAAGCAGGGGGAGAGACAGAGAGAAAGAATGGGCACACCAGGGCTTCTAGCCACTGCAGACAAACTCCAGATGCATGCATACCCTTGTGCATCTGGTTTACAGGGGTCCTGGAGAATCAAACCTGGGTCCTTTGGCTTTGCAGGCAAGCACTTTAACCACTAAGCCATCCCCCCACCCCTATTTTTTAAAATATTTCATTTTTATTTGACATTAATATTCTTGCTAAGTTTTAGTACACAAGAATTTGGGGGGGGGAGAAAGAGGGAGATAAGGGAACTGTATTTTTTTTGTATTTCTTGCAGGAGGATAAGACTGTATAATTCAAAGTACATAGTCTTCGAAAAATTTGAGTCCTCTGTATCAAAATAATAAACTTGGCATTTTATCTGCAAAAAATAATTTCAAGGGTGGAAGGGTTTATTTCAGCTCGTAGTTCCAGTTTCTATTCCTTTGTGGTAGGGAAGGCGGGACTGCAGGATCTTGAGCAGCTGCTCACATCCAGCCCACAGTGAGGAGGCAGAGAAGATGGACAGTGCTGCTCCGGCTGCTCTCTCCTTCTCATACAGGCCAGGACCCCAGCCCATGGCATGATAGGCCCACAGTGATGATGAGTCTTCCCACCTTCATCAAGATCATCTCTCACCAGTGATTCTGGTGCTGTCAACTTGGAAATTAATATAAACTATCGCAAGGACTCAGCTGCACTCAGGAATATGGGAAGAAATCGAGATATAATCTTTGGAGACGCTGTAGGAAGAACGGTACATGAAGGTTCCAGTATACAGAGCATCCCTGGTGTGTGGTAGAGAACAGCAGAATCTGACTGTCAGAGGCAAACATTGTTGGGGAGAAAGAGCATCTGCATTTTCACACAACAGTGAAAAATCCATTTATTTGGGAAAATAACATGGAGATGTCACGTACATTTTGGAACGCCACTGGTCAATTTGCATAATGCTGGCCTCCAGAATGTGAGCTCACTGATTGTCTAAGCAGTCTGGCAGCTTAGGTCTCGCTATTGGCCTTTCCAATGTGGCAGATGTTGCAGAGCAAAGTACCTTTCCTGCCACAGAGTCTGGGAAGTCCATGTGCCCTCCCAGGCATTTTGCTATGGTCCCTTGCCATCACACCTTGGATGTGTACAAATGGCCAGCTTGTTAGCCTTGGACTGGGCAAAGTAAAAGTGTATAGTTCCACCCCTGCTTCCTGGAGAGTCTGCCTTTTGCGAGGGTTTCGGGGAAGTGACCAGATGTTCCACAAACCTGTGCTCCCGCTGCCCATGGTGCCCGTTACTGAGAAAGGTCTTTGGGGGGACTTTTGGAAGGGGCTCTAAAAAGTGATGCCTGGCCTTCCTGTTACTGCACCTTGCTAGTGCAGAACTTATATAAGGTCTGACTTCTTATCTTTGCAGTTCAGGAGTGTGCGTGTGGATGTGTGTGTGCGCACACATCCACGCTCACATAAGGGCACAGGTTCACATCTAGGAAACGAATAAGTGAATGATCCATTGGTGTAACTTGCCCACATCTACTCCCTCTCCTGAAGTGAAAATTTCTCCTGGCTACCGACAGTGTTGTGGGGAGGGGAACTTCTCTTTGTGTGACTTTGTTTCTCCTCCTTCGACACAGTACAGGGCACAAGTTTTCCCTATAGGGCTGCACAGAGTTGGATATGAATCTCGGTCCTATGAAGCCATTTGGTTCTGCCTAAGTGGTCACCTTCCCAAAACCTCAGCCTCCTCCTCTGATGTGAGGAAAATGACAACCACCTCCCACCTCTGAGGAGGGCTGCGGTCGTTCACAGTCGCGAAAATGAGTGGCTGCGACTTTGCTCTGCAGCATTCTGATGCAAGGAATGCCAAAATCATTTACTTGTTTTAAATCAAATTAAATCTGGCTCTAGGCTGCCATTAAGTTGAGTGTTGAGAAATCAAATTATAGGGATGTTTTAGGGGCATCTCCTGCCAATTCCCCAAAGACACCCACAGTCCAGGTAGCATATGCAGTGATTTTAAAGTGGAGGGTCCTGCATGCCAGTCCTCAGGCATGCGGAGATGCCAGCGCCCTTTCCGCCCCATGCTGGGACTGATGCTCTCCTGTTGGGCTTCCAAACCTTTGCCTTCTCAGCAGACCTGGGGATGCTCCTAACTGCTGCTCCATTTCTAGCTGGGGGTCTGACCACAGATTTCTTTACCTGAGCTGCGTAAGTCCCGGTGCCTTGTCTCAGGTATCCAGTTATGTGAATATGGGTACTCCCTCTCTACGAAAGCTGCAACCCTCCTCACCCCTGTTTGTCCTGGAGAGGAAAGTTCTGCCCATCCCTTTTTCCTCCCTCCTAGCCCATTTTTCCTTCCTGTGAGTGAGCTTCCCCCACTTCAAACACATCTCAGTCGTCTTCGGTATGAATTAGAATTGAGCTTTATCTGACCCTTTGGTGGAGACTCTACATGCCTCCTGTATGTTCCTCCTTCTCCAGTGCCTATGGAATTTTTAGCTTCACAGGAAATGCCAAGAATAAAGCTGACATTTAACAGTCTGCCTTGCAGCTGGGGATAACCATGGAGCTGAATTCTCTCCAAAGGGAACTAGGTAGAGAGTGTGGGTGGCTTCTTTTTCTTCTTCTTAAAAAAAAAAAAGATACATGTATATTGCATTTTGATCGTATGTACCCCATATTAACCTTCTTTCCTTATCCCCTTAGTCCCACAGTACATTGTTTTAATGTTTTATTTATTTATTTATTTGAAGAGTAAAAGGGAGAGAGAGAGAGGGAGAAGGAGGGAGAGAAGGGGCGGACCAGGGTTTCTAGTCACTGCAAAAGAACTGCAGATGCACTAGTCACCTTGTGTATCTGGCTGTACATGGGTAGTGGAGAATTGAACTCATGTCCTTACACTTTTCAGGCAAGCACCTTAACGCCTGAGCTACCTCTCCAGTCCCAGTATCCCTCATTATTCCCACCACTTACCAGTGGGTGCACCACAAAAGAGGTTAATTCTCCCTCTTCAGCAACCGTTACCTCCTCAGAGAGGGATTTGGCCATGTGAGCCCCTCCCCTGTTCATAACACAATTTTGGTCGGCTCCATCAGGTGCAGATCTTGTGCAAAAAAATCGCAGTTGGGAGTTCATGAGTTCAATGGTGTCGTCATGTCTGGGTGCCAGAGTTCCACAGAACTCTTCCCCATCCTCACAGTCTTATCCTTCCACAGTGCTCCTTTAATTCTGGGGGGAATGATCATATGCCCCCTGGCTCAGATCACAAGAGAAACATTTCATCTGACGTCACAAGAAGCTTGGAGGTAGGAAGCTCCAAAGGGAGATGTCAGCCCAGATTTAAGCTCTCTTTTCAGCATTTTGACCTGTGATGAGTCTCTGCATTACCTGGAGGGGGCTTTCTTAATATATAGTTGACACCTCCTCTTTTCCTTTTCTTCTCTCCTACTGTGGGGAAGGCAAATGATGCCATCTTGGACCAAGAACATGATGGTCATATCCTAAAAGATGATAGAGCATGGTTTGGAAATGGGAGTCTCAATTATAAGAAAGTTCCTCTTTGGTACGTGTTATGATGGCTGACCACTAAGGGGACAAGTTTAAAATGACCCCCAGAGCATGACATCACTGAAGGGTGGAGACAGCCTGAGTCTTTTGTTGTTGTTGTTGTTATTTTGAGGTGGGGTCTTGCTCTAGCCCAGACTGACCTGGAATTCACTATGTCTCAGGCTGGCCTCAAACTCACTACCTCTACCTCCCAAGTGCTGGGATTAAAGGCATGCACCACCATGCCCAGCTGATCCATTTTACATTTTAGTTGGGCATTTTATTTCACAAAGCACATTCATAGATGGGACATGCAAGAAGACAGTCCCTCTCTCACGGAGAGGCCCCAGAGCACTAAGGCGGAGGTTGCTCCTCAGGAAGACAAGGCAGGGATGTTCCTTCTTGATCATTTGAACAGCAAGAACAAACATGCTGCTCTCCCCATAAATTATCCCCTGTATGTAAAAAAGCACAGCATGAAACCTGACACACTTTAGCAGTCAGTAAAAGGTAGCTATTTTTCTTTTTCTTATTAGCATAATGCCTCAATAAATGTTAGCATCTGATCCTACCTCCTTGAGTATCTTTCCCTCTGCTGCTGAGTTCCTGAGCACCCTAACATTTATCTCCCTTCTCTCCTATTAAACCTGGCTCTTGAAAAGACTGTCAACTTGCTCTCAGTGAGGTGTCAGTGATAGATAAAGCTTAATGTATGACCTCATTCCCCAAACACTATCATCTTGCCAGGGAGATTTACATTTAATAGAAGATTAAAGCCTTAAGCCAAAGGAATGAATCTTTAATGGTGAAATTTGAGGCTCTAGAAAGCTTATAAAAAACTAATATGAAGGGGCATGTGTGTGTGTGTGGGGGGGTTCTCCTTGGTGATCTTGATTTCCTCAGAAGTCTAAGACATCTAGAAGTTCTTTGTGTTCTTCCACACTTAAAAACTTTGTGTTGGGTGCTGGAGAGATGGGTTAGTGGTTAAGTGCTTGCCTGTGAAGCCTAAGGACCCTGGTTCGAGGCTCAGTTTCCCGGGACCCACGTAAGCCAGATGCACAAGGTGGCACATACATCTGGAATTCATTTGCAGTGGCTAGAGGCCCTGGTGCACCTATTCTCTTTCTGTCTCTCTCTCTCTCTCTCTGCCTCTTTCTATCTCTGTCTGTAGCTCTCAAATAAATAAATAAAAATACACAAAAAAGAATAGAATAAAAAACGTGCTGTGCAGTAATTCATAATGAGCAGTTGGCAAACAGATTCTTGAGGTCATATGAAGGCAAACAGGAAAGCAAGAGGGAAGATTGCAAGAAAAGGGTGTGTGGGCTCCAAAGGGACTTCCTATGGAATGGGAGAGCCAAGCTACTTGAGCAGAGAATGGAGCTTCCCTGGGCATTGCTACATCATATTTCTTTCTTTCTTTCTGTAAAAACTATTTTTATTTTTATGTATTTGTTTGAGAGAGAATGAGGCAGACACAGAGTGAGAGAGAAAAATGGGTGTTCCAGGGCCTCCAGCCACTGTAAACGAACTCCAGACGTGTGCACTATCTTGTGAATCTGGCTTAGGTGGGTCCTGGGGAATCGAACAGAGGTCCTTTCGCTTTGCAGGCAAATGCTGGCAGCCAGACTGAGACCCACCAGAGAAGCTTTGGGTATCTTGCTGGACACCTGACAGGACAGCATTCTTGCTCAGTTGGGTTTCCTCTGATTCAGACCCACAAAGGAAGCTTTGGGCATTCTTGTCCACTGGGGTATCCTCTGAGCGCTTGCTGGTGTTATGGCCTTTCCCGGCCTTCATTGCCACTTTACTGACGACATGCATGCCACATCTGCGCCATCTGTTAGCCACAATATCCTCCCAGCCATGGCCACCTTGATCTGTCCCTGAGGACTGAGCTATATGAACTCTGACTGAGGGTTACTGACAGGAGGAGAGAGGAGAAAGCTTAGGGGAGACAGTTTGTAGCATTCAGTCCTGCTTGGCCCCCTAGCTGAGAGATGACTCCAGGTTCATTGTGTACCTCCAAAAGTCTGCTCCCGTCTGTGTGGCCCTTCTCCGGCTCCTGGACACCATTCTCTGATCTCATCCCTGCAGGCTGGAGGCAGTGGCAGCTCCTTCCCTGTGACCTCAAAGATCTGCTGGGACCCTTCGGAAGGCCTCCCTTGTATACATCCCAACATTCCCAGTGGGTGATTGAAGCCACACAGGTACCCTGTGATATTTCCTCTACTTTCATACCTATGAAAAACTAACTTATCAATCAGGCCCAGTTAGAGACCAGCTCCAGCCACTTATTGCAGATCTTAGCAACTTTGGCAAACTTTTTTTTTTTTCTCCTGTCTTTATTTAGTAGAACAATTTTACCTTTTCACTTCAACACTTTACAACTTCCCCCTGGCATATGTGAATTTCGGGCACCTCTACTCTTACACCTTGAGGTTTTTATTAAGTTAAAAAGGCTGTGATGGTTGATTTGATAACAAGAAAGGACACTGTGTCAGGCAGGTGGATGGTGTACTCTGGAAGAATGAGGGGGCACACCTCAGATGAGAGCGAGCAGGATAGTTTGCTATTTCTTTGTGCTATTCTGAATGGTACGAAATTCAGAACACTATTGTGGTCTTAATTTCTAGAATTTTCTATGTAATATTTCCAACCAAAGTTTACCATTGGGGGGCAGATAACACAGAAAGTAAAAGCATAAATAATTATGGATAGGTAGTGGTAGATAATATGCCTTTCTACTGTAACATCCACCACGTAATGTAGTATATTGAAGGTGATTATAAAAGTTCCTTTGAGTAGATTTAGAATAATCTTTGGGCTGTGTACTTCCCCCTCCATGTCAGTCATCTCTGTTCACTTCCCAAGGCACCACCATATTGATACTGAGGCATAAAAAGCCATATCAATATAATGTTGATATCATGTGTCTCTTGAATGACTGGTGTTATGTCTGCTCTCTGAGAAACAGTCATATCTATTTAATGTGGACCATAAGAATAGCTAATCCTTGAACCCCAAACCCTAGGTATTTTTCTAATTTTAATCAAAGAATTGAATTTATAAAAAGACTGAGAAGGATAAGAAAAAAGAATAGCTACTCCACGGGGTCATTGTGAAGATGAAACAGGTAGCTCATTTGAAATTCTTGGCATGATGTCTCACATCGAAACAATGTCCAGCCAATTTCGGTGTTTCATTATCACAATAAATAAATGACAACGTTTGAGCATGAAGCTTGGATGCACATAGAGGTTGAAGACAGGATTCCATGCCCTGGATCTGAGTGTCTCCCACGTGAATGGAACTTTAAAGGACTTTGTCAATTGTTTGGAGTTGTATATGTACAAGATGCTTATTTGTTTCAGTGGTCATCTATTATTCTTGTCTTCCTTTAACATTTATTCCCATTTTTATTTCCCAGGAATGTTCTTGAGTCTCATTTTGATGTGCTTTTATTCTCATTAAAAACAGCACAAAGGAACAGCCTGATTTGTTGTGGGTTGAGATAACCTGCAGTATCTTCTGATTTATTTTCCCCTTTAGAATTAATATGATTTTTTTTGTATTTTATTGGTTAAAATCAATTGTTTTGCTTTAATGTTTTATTTACTTGCATGTGCGTGTGTACACACACACCAGAGTCTTGTCTGGCTTTACATGGCTGCTAGGGAGCTGAACCTGGGCCAGAAGGATTTGCAAGCCAGTGCCTTTGACAACTGAATTATCTGCCCAACCCCTGTATTCATTGTTTGTTTGTTTTTTAATCAAATGATAGATATGCAGAGAAGAAAACATATCACTTGAAATGAATCATGCAAGAATAACTTTTGAATGTTTTGGAAAATCTTTCTTATGCCATATCAGTAAATATTTCTAGTCTTTCTGTTTTACATAAATGAGCACAACCAGCACACTTTTTAGAATCCATCTACAGGCGCTGAGAAAAATAGATGCAGAGTAGCTGGCTGGTTCTGCCACATGACCACCAGGTGACGCTGTTTCTGAATTTATCAAATTTCCTGTCCTTGAGCTAGCTGCAGAAATACAGGGTCAATGTCTAGCGCCCAGGCCTTTCCTGTCACGCTGGCCAAGGTCTGAAGATGGATTTCGTCTTCAGTAGCATCTGCGGAGGGCAAAAGTCCTGCCCACGTTCACAATGGAGTAACTCGCTCTGCTCTTGGGCTAGGCAAGTTCTGACTTGCTGTCAGTGATGTCAAGGCTGTCACCTGTCTTTGCCTCTCCTCCTCCTCTCCCCTCGCGTCTCTGTCCAGGAATTTGAAGTTCAGATTCTTGCAGGAGTGGACATAATCTCCCAACCCAGAGCTTTGCATATATAAAGTTGAATGAATACTTAGGAAGTGTCAAGGAAGAATAAGGTGACTGGGAACAAAACTGAAGTGAAAAAAGTATGTTTTAAAAGAAAAGATGTGAGAAGGAGTCTTAGACTAGGGATCAGATAATAAAGGTTTTACATTTGATTTGTGAGTTGGCTCTCCTTGGATGAGGAGATGAACTCCTCTCAGAACATTTGGGTTGGATTGTAATCTTGGTGAGACTTTTTTTTCAGCCCTGACCTCTTGCAATGCAAAAAAAAAAAAACAAAAAAAAAAAAAAACTCATTTTCTTTTTCCTGAGAGTGTGGGAGGTCAAATTGTACCTAGGAAAGAGTTGCAGCCTGGGGAACACAGGTCCAGTACTGAGCCTGGACTCCATTAAACAGCCTACCCGCCTCTGAGGGCCATCCACCAGCTGTACCAGCATGGCCCATACATCATTATTAGATTCCTTTCGTCATGTTAATTGACACAGGATGAAAAATACCCAGGGAAGGAAACAGCGAATGCTTTTGTGCACAGCCAGGGCGGCCGGCAAGTGGAAGAAACCTCTGTAAATGTTAACTGAGATTGAAAACGGGCCACTTCGAGCTTGTAGGGTGAATGTTTCCTGATAGCGAGAGCCGGATCGTATTGGCAGCATGAGGGACAGAGGAAGGGGGGCTCCGTGGAATCCCATCTGAAAGTTCCAGTCCTTGGAGAAGCAAGGCAGGACAAATAAAGATTAAGAGGAGAGAGACACGAGCTGCTTTTGTCACCTTCAGGGGACAGTGACAATCAAGTCACCCAGCCTTTGCAGTCAGCAGCTATTTTTTCTTAGTCTTCAGGATGGGATGGAAGAGTGTGTGGAAATTGTCATCGCAGTTCCAGAGCTGTATGTGCCTTGAGGTGAGGCATCTCACCCTACGGGACATTGGACAATGTCTGCAGACATTTGTTTTAAATATTTTTATTTATTTATTTATTTGACAGAGAAAGAGGGGAGAGAGAGAGAATGGGCATGCCAGGGCCTCTAGCCATTGCAAACGAACTCCAGATGTGTGTGCCGCACCCTTGTGCATTTGGCTAATGTGGGTCCTGGGGAATTGAACCTGGGTCCGTTGGCTTTGCAGGCAAATGCCTTAACCGCTAAGACATTCCTCCAGCCCATCTTTTTTGTTTGTCCTCACAGGGCTGGGTGTTGGTAATATTGGCATATAGAGGGGCAAGGCCAGGGAAACTGTTATATATGTTGCAATGCACCAGACAGCCCTTCTTTCTCCAAACAGAGAATCATCCTGTCTATGATACCAATAGACTCCAGGAAGATAAGTCATTCTTAAACAACGCATGCCTTTGAGTAGCAATTGTCTCTCGGTCATTATGTGGCTTAGCTAGATTATCCTGGTATGTAGATTACTGGCATACACAGCTTTGACTTTCCCCCTCCCCAAACCTTGTGGCCATTGCACATAACTTTAGAACTCATGCTCTCAATTTATGGGTGGATTCCTAGACATATACATATATATATATACATATATATATATATACTTGTGTGTTGTGTGACTACAGTGCCTGACTGAAACAATTTCAGGGAGGAGGAGGCTTTATTTTGGCTCTTAGCTTCAGTCCACTGAGGCAGGGAAGCCATGGTGCAACAAGTCAGTTCATAGCAGCAGCAATGTGTGCTGGAGGCTGTTCACATCTCAGTGGATGAAGCAGCAGAGAGGGCAATGCAGTAACCAGATGCCTGTCCACAAGGGCCAATGGCCACCAGCTAAGCTCCACTCTTAAAATGTTCCACAGATTCCCCAAACAATGGTGCCTGCTGGGGGGTGTAGGCATTCTGGGGTAGTTTAAATGCAACGTTCCCAAGACCATGGGTATTTAAGATTAAATTCCCTACTTAGCCTCCAGCAGACAGAGTTCTGCTGGAGAAGGGTCTTGTGTGTTCAGAGTCAGCTGTGGCAGCTGGTGCTCGCTGTTCCCTCTGCTGTGGGTACGGATGAGAAGTGAGACGGCTTCTTTCACCTTCCCCTAAAAGCTGTAAGTCTGAAGTAAACCCTTTCCTCCCATAAGCTGCTTCTGGTCAGCTGTTCGTCCCAGCAATAAAGAGATGAATGCCAAACATTCAAAAACATCAGCCAGTAAGGACATTTCCTATTCAAAACACAATTGTTCTCTACCACTTGAGTCAGAGGTTCCATAGAATTTGGGCTGGCTTTGTGACTGGCTTTGTGCAGCAGAATGCCCCCCTGTTTTAAACCACTGAAATTTGGGGTGGATTGTTATGCAGCAGTAGCTATCTAATCCACATGGACTTGAAATAAAGACTCAATTAGTGATGAATTCTGCAGGGAATAGCAAGTTCCTCAAATTTTGCTTTCTTTCTTAATAGCTTGTGTTTTATTAAGCCAGAGAACTTTAAATAGCTCAAGAGGTAGGTAGTTGTATCTTTGGATACCCAGGTAATGGATCTGGGAGTGATCTAACTAGAGACACCTTTGCTTGAAGTCAATTTTTATCCATTTGGATCACAGCAAACCACAGGGAAAAAAAAAAAAAGTCTTTTTTTTTCTTAAAAAAAAGAAAGCAATTCTTACATCATAGTCATGGATCATTCATTTGTGAGAAAAACACAGGGAGACTGATAAATGAAATGTCTTCAAGGATGTTCATATCAGGAACCCTGTAGGGACACTGGCAACATATTTGGAATGTTGTCTAGGGTTACTGTCTCCTGATCCCTCTTCAACTCCATTCATGCTCCACAGAGCTGAGAATGGGAGAATCTGACTGGCTTTCTCATGTCACTTGCCCTGCCAGCCATGGAGATATGATTTGATTGGCAGCTGCATTATCCCCACCCAGAGCGGGAAAGGGGCAGGAACAAGAAAACAATAGGTACCCCCTGTTCTGCGACCATTGTCATCACCCCCTTTCTTGGGTCCACGCTGCGAGAGCATAAAGAGTGAAGGATGTATGATCATGATTTTTGGTGTATGATCTGGACACTTAAGACATCTTGCTATGGCCTGGTTGGAAAATGTAAAATATTAAATTAAAAATTCAGTAGTAGGGGCTGGGGAGATGGTTCAGCAGCTAAGAGTGCTTGCTTGTAAATCCTACAGGCCTGGGTTGGATTCCCCAGTAACCACGTAAAACCAGATGCACAAAGTGGCACATACATCTGGAGTTCGTTTGTAGCAGCAGTAGGTGCTGGTACACCCATACTCATTCTCTCTCTCTCTCTCTCTCTCTCTCTCTCTCTCTCTCTCTCTCTATTTGAAAACAAATAAAAACTATTTTTAAAAAGTTAGCATTTCTTGGGCTGGAGAGATGGCTTAGTGGTTAAACACTTGCCTGTGAAGCCTAAGGACCCCAGTTCCACGTTAGCCAGATGCACAAGGGGGCACACGCGTCTGGAATTCGTTTGCAGTGGCTGGAGGCCCTGCCGTGCCCTTTCTTTCTCTTTCTCTGCCTGTCACTGTCAAAATATATAAATGAAAATAAACAAAAAAAATTTTTTTTTAAATGTTAGCATTTCTTTCCCCCCAGAAAGTCAAATAATAGGGCTGTTGACTTACATATAATCGTTCTAACTCCTTGTCATATCACGTCAGCATTTGGGCAAGGTATTGGGAAGGAAAGAGGACCTGAGAAGGGGGTTCATCTCGGTTTTCAAGAGCTCAGTAAGGATATCACTATAGCTTGGATTTCATGTGTTCGTCAAGGCTGTGGTTCGAGGCCTGTATCCCAGAGCAGCCCTGTAGGGAGGTGGAGCTCACTGTGAAGTCTTCACCTCACCAGAGCATGCTCGGAAAAGGATCTAGCCTCTTTCACAATTCACTTCTCAGCCAGGAGGTAAGCAGCTGTGATGCATTTGCCTCACCCAAAGCAACAAGATCAACTGACCATGGACTAACACCTCCAAAACTGTGACCCCCCCCATGACCTTTTCCCTTTCTAAGTTGATTGTCTCAAGCATGTGGTATAGTGACATCAAACTGACTACATCAGATCTTTCTCTCAGCACATTTAAACCAAAATATTTTCTACCATTGATGTCCCAACACAGCCAAGACATTGGTCAGGCCTCCTAAGAGTCTCTTAGCCAGATGTTAATTTTCCGCTATCTCTAAGTTGCCCCAAGATCTTTAGAGTATCTCATCTAGGATGACAAATGAGCAATTAATTTCTCTTGGGTATTTCAAGAAAGCTAAAAGAAAATCAGTACTTTCTTTTTTTTTTTTTTTTTTCCTTTTTGCTCTTAATCTTCTTGAATCCTTCAATTAAAATCTTACACTGGGGCTCAGCCACATGCAGAGGAAATAAACATTGAGGCTTTTTTGTGAAAGTGGGTGTGTGTTTGGGGCGGGGGATGGGAGTACTGAGCTTTCTTTGATCCCTCTTTTTCTTTGTGACTCTGGGGGATAACACTGGAAACTTCCTGGCTCTGGGGGTTCCGTTGGTGAAGCCGGTGAGGACTCTGATTCTCCGTCGTCTGCGCACAGCTCTCCAGGTGTGCACGCGAAGTGCTGGCTTTCTTCAGGGCTGAGCACGGAGGAGGAAGAGAAACACCTTTATGAGGTCACTGTGGAGATGGCAGGTGACAAGCAAGTTCCCAAGCCAGTATAAATGAACATAATTAGGCTCATGCACCAGAGACGAGAGCATGCCCATGAGGGGAGGGAGCACAGCCGAGTCTAAAAGCTGAGGATCCGCTGTGGAAGAACCACGTCTGGGTCAAGTCCTCTCAGTTGGGTGGGAGAGTTTCTTCAAGGCTGTTGACCGTGATTTCCTCATCTGGAAAATGGAGAGAAAACAGCATCCACTTCTTAAAGGCGCCGAGAGGCTCTGAGTGCAGTCATGAGCACAAGCTTCTTGGCAGAGTGCCCAGGATGCACGGCGTGTTAGAGAAGTATTAGCTGATCGTCTTATTAATATTCTTGTTGTCACTTGGAAGCTGATAGCTGGGATCAGAACGGTGAAGCCCTTGCTCTTCTCCCCACCAGGAGATGAAGACGAAGCAGATACTCCCCCTTCCCCCCAACCCCCCACCCCCGCCCCAGCAGGAGGGCACATTCTCTTCTGCAAGGACGGGATGGCATTTCCAGTCCCTTCCTTCCCAAGGCCAACTTGCTTTCCCTTGTTGTCCCCTGGCAAGAACGCCAGGAGAGGAATTAAAGCAATAAGGGCTAAACTGTGTACTATAGGATAACAGAGCATGTGATAATGATATATAAAGCCAAAAGCACTAAGTGGGCAGAACTCGTGCCACAGAAGTGAGTAAAAGCAGGATAAATCCGTCCCCCGGGAGCAATAACACATAACTCAAACAGCGGGAGTCGCAGGGGCTTGTGAGGCCTGCGGGAAGGAGAAAAAGTTTGCACTCCTGCTGAGCAGGCCTCTGTGCAGCGTGTCTAATGTCCGAGTGCCTGGTCACTGGAGTGGCTGGTGGTTGGTGTATGGCATTTGCTGGACATCTTATTTAGGAGGCAGCAGAGGTCTGAAGCCAAACGCCCAGAGACACTATAGCATGGATCAAAGGCTGGACTAATGCCTGCAGGGTCCGCTTCTCCTATCACATCATTTGTAGCTGTGTGACTTTAGTTAAGTTATTTCACCTCCTAGAGCTCCACTTTTCTTTTCCTTTTTAAAATTTTTAGTTTTGGTTTTTATTTATTTATTTATCTGAGAGTGACAAAGAAAGAGGCAGACAGAGAGAGAGAGAGAATGAGCACACCAGGGCTTCCAGCCTCTGCAGACAAATTCCAGATGCGTGCGCCCCCTTGTGCATCTGGCTAACGTGGGTCCTGCGGAATCAAGCCTTGAACCGGGGTCCTTAGGCTTCACAGGCAAGCGCTTAACAGCTAAGCTATCTCTCCAGTCCGAACTCCAATTTTCTTATGTAGAAGTTGAAGTTGGATACGGAAGTGCCTGCTGCTGGCTGGTATGGTTGGGGGAGTCCTGGTGTTCTTGTTCATAGTAAGGTAGCTATGGTTAATAATTACAGCATGTGCATTTCAAAACAGCTAGGTGAAGGCGCTTCAGATGGCCTTACCACAAAGGAATCAGGGATGTTAGCTGGATCCGGTGGTGCAGGCCTATAAACCTAACTAGTCAAGAGGCCGAGGCAAGAGGACTGCCTGGCCTCCAGAGTGAATTTAAGGCCACCACTGAACCCTGTGTTAAAAAAAAAAAAAAAGGTAGTAGGGATGTAGGTCAGTGGGAGAGTCCTTTCTTAGCAAATGGGATGCTCTAGGTTCAATCTCAGGTACTGAAAAAAAAAAACCCATAGGTATTCAAGGTGATGAATATGCTAATTATCCCAATTTGATCGTTGCTTAAAATATACCCGAATCTAAGTAGCACATTTTGCTCCATAAATACACACAATTATGTGTCAAAATGAGGCGTTAATGGCCGTTAATGGTTCCTGGGGGAGTGGGTGTCATCATTCTGTGGTGGAGCCACTGGTAAGTGCTGGGAAGTAGAGGTTTGGTGGGCCCAGTTAGGAAGAGAGGAAAATGTGGAGTGCATATGATCAAAATGCAACATATATGTATGAAATTATCAAGGAACCCCAAAATTATATATGTATAACTATATATATGTATTACATATAGGCCACATGTTACATACACAATACACATGTGTAAATTCACAAAGAAAAGAACTACCTGCTGCCATGGGAAAGTGCAGAAGTGCAAGGTGGCTTCACTGACTCTGTTTCTTTAAATATTCTAGTGAAAGTCGTGGTTCTCATAGGGAGGTCCTTGGGGGAACAGCCACCAGGGACTTGTGAGAAATGCCAGCTTTGAGACTCACGCTGAGGACCGCTGTGTCAGGAGCTCCTTGTGGGGCTGGCGGTGGGGCTCCTAGAATCTGCAAGTTAGTTATTTTTCTCCTTGCGGAGACCAAATCCGTGCTGGAAGCAGTGCAAAGCAGAGGGTTCTTTCGGCTCACGGTTTCAGCAGCTCTCGGTCCCCCGTGGTGGGGAGTCCATGGCAATGAGATTACGCAATAGACGCTCCTCACATCATGGCTGACCAGAAAACCAAAGAGTAGGCTTGGACCAAAAGCAGGCATAGCCTTCAAGGCCCACCCCTAGTGACTCATGTCTGCCACCTAGGCCTCATATCCCAAAGAGCACACAACCTTCCCAAACACACCATAAGCCTGGGGCCAAGTATTCCAACACAGGAACTCATGGAGACCATTTCACATGAAACCATCACACAACCTTTCCCATGCACACCATCGTTCGACACAGCAAAGTGGCTCATATTGGATCCTTGCTCCTCAGCATCCTGGCTGTGGACTCCACTTATTAGATGGCAGGGCTCAGTGTCCGTCAGGGATAGCTGGTCCCCCAGGCAACTCCTGAGCTTGGTGCCAAGAGCTCTGAGGAGAAGCTGAGGGGAGGTGGGAGTCTTCTTACCTCTCTGCAGGTGTGTATAACCTGCCCATCCTAAGCCCAATGGGCTTTCCTGCTTCCTATAGTTCTGTGCTCCTTCCCTTTCATCTGTCCATGATATTAGACATACATCCTCTCTGGGAAAAGTTCAGGAAGGCAAAACTTTCCTCCTCCAATAACAGTTTTTGAAAATATCTTATAGAATAATAGATACTCTCACTGCCTTTAGTCATGGACTTAAAAGCCTGTTTTGAAACTCACAAATATGGGGCCTTTGAAATTTATAAACTTGTTTTCGATGCTTTCCCGAAACCCTTTCCTTATATAAATAAGTATCACAAAATCTATTTGCTGCTAGAGCTGGAGAAAAGAATTAGAGGCAATATAGGAACTTCGTGAAGCCAAGGCAGTAATTTTCAAAGGCAGCATCTTGCTACATATAGTGGTGGAGAAATAAAGAGAAGAACAGCTATTACACTGAGCCTCCTCAGCCAGCCTCAACATTCCTTTTAGACACTGTGCACATTCTGTTGGCACATTCAGGTTAACAGGGACACTTCTCTTTGGCTTCCTGGGACAGCTCCAATTCCGACACGCCATCAGAAAAAATTTCTCTAGCCCTGAGATAGGCCAGGTTGTCTCTTCTTTCTGGTCCTATCAAACTGGACACCACTGACTCCTAGCACTCAAGATGCCATCTGGTAGGACTTTAAGGAGAATGAGAAGGAGAAAGTGCTTTGTGTTGGTTTTGAAACCTCATTTAGCTGACACACACACACACATACACTGTGTGGTTCTTAGCACTGGCATCTTGGAAGTGTGGATCTTGCACTGTGTGTGTGTGTGTGTGTGTGTGTGTGTGTGTGTCTGTCTTACACATCTGACTATACATGGTTGTGCTGGCGTGAGTACACATGGTATGGAGGCCAGAGGTTGAAATCAGAAATCTTCTTCAGTCTTTCTCCACCTTATATTTTTTTTTTGTTATTTTTATTTATTTATTTGAGAGTGACAGAGAAAGAGGCAGGGAGAGAGAGAGAGAGAGAGAGAGAGAAGGGCGCGCCAGCACTTCCAGCCACTGCGAACGAACTCCAAACACATGTGCCCCCTTGTGCATCTGGATAACATGGGTCCTGGGGAATCGAGCCTCAAACTGGGGTCCTTAGGCTTCACAGGCAAGCGCTTCACTGCTAAGCCATCTCTCCAGCCTTCCAGCTTATTTTTTGAGACGGGTTCTCTCACCAAATATAGAGCTCTCTCATTCTACTAGACTAGCCATCAAACAAGCCCAGGGAGGTCAGTTTCTCTGCTTCGTCAACACTGGGGTCACAGGTATGCACAACCATTCCCTATGCTTTCCCTGGGTTCTGAGGTTCTGAACTCAGGTCCTCATGTTTGCACAGAAGTTGTTTTACCCATTAAGCATTTTCCCTGGTCCTGGTTCCACATTGTTGTTTATCTGGGCAGGAGGGATTTGAAGTCATCACAGGGAGCTCAGCTTCTCTCTGATTAGAAATGTAAAGAAGATGCAAAGAGGCCATTCCTAGAAGCATAAAAATCCCCCTTCAGTAAGACTGAGAGGGATCAGTGGATATTTAAATCTCACATTTGCATGATGCATTCAAATTTATAAAAGGAATTGTTGTACGTTAATTACTAAGATGGAATTTTAACAGGTAACTATTATGAGCTGGGCTGGAATTCAAGGGATACTATTTAAGGTCTTGTCAGAAAGTTAGCAGTTAGTAATAAGAGTATATTTCTTTGAATCATGCTTTCTGAAGATCATCTCAGTTAAAAATGCTCACCAAGGGGCTGGAGAGATGGCTTAGCAGTTAAGCGCTTGCGTGTGAAGCCTAAGGACCCTGGTTCGAGGCTGGATTCCCCAGGACCCACGTTAGCCAGATGCACAAGGGGGCACATGCTTCTGGAATTCGTTTACAGTGCTTGGAGGCCCTGGCATGCCCATTTTTCTCTCTCTCTCTCTCTGCCTCTTTCTCTGTCTGTCATTCTCAAATAAATAAATAAATAAATAAATAAATAAATAAATAAACAAAAATGCTCATCAAGGATTTTGTTTACCTACACTATGATCTGCTTTATTTCACAAAGTAAAACCTACTTGTGAGAGGAATGTAGTCAATAATGGTAACCCTAACTGATTGCATTTTCTTTCTTTGGGGGGCATGTGTATATGTGTGTGAATGTATTAATATTTGTGCGTGTTTGCATGTGTCTAGGTGCATAAATGTGTACGAGTACACACATATATGTGGATATGCATGTATATGGAGGCCAGGGGTCCGTTTCTGGTGTCTTCTTAGATCTATTTGTCTTTTTTACTGAGACAGGGTTTCTCACTGAACCCAGAGCACACTGATTCTGCTAGTTGAGGTAGCCAGCTTGCTTCAGGGATTCCCATCTGCATCTCCTGAGTGGTGGGATTGCAGTGGGCTGCCACGTACACAAAACATGTTGTATGGATGCTGGGGATCCAGATTTGGGTCTCCATGCTTGTAAGGCAAGTGCTTTTACCCTGGAGCCATCACCCCAGCCATAATACCACTTCATAATTACCCTGCAGAGAAAGCAACCCAGCAGGATTTCTTACAAGGTTGCAGCAGGGCATACAGATGCAGCCGGAGAGTGGATGCATTGAGCACCATGATGTCACTGAGCTGGGTGTTGAGGTCTCCACAGTCCCAACCTTGCCATCTCTACCTGTGCTGCCTTAACAAATGGGCAGGCCACACTGCTATGCTTTAGCCACTGTACTGACTTGCTTACATGGAAGCTGTGTTCTTAGAAGAAGACAAAGAAACGGGAGAAGACAGCCTGGGACTAATGTGGTTTTGCTGGATGTCAGAAATAACAAGTCAGTCCATGCAGGGATGTCCCATGACAGGCACACATTCCTGATTTCCATGAGCACAGCCCCTGCTTTGTGTCATATAGTTAGACGAGACTTTGGCTGTCATTTCTGAGAGTAATTAAGGGGTATACCCCGCATACTCTATGACCTCTGCTCCAGCTGAAATGACCACGTGGCAGTTTTCAGCTGAACTTGCTCATCAAATAGTTGCATGTCTTTGATCAGAAAATGAACAGCTCAGATGGCACTGGGGAAGGGTGACTGGAACTCATCAACTATTGGAACTTTACCTTAATCACTGCATAGGGTGACAGTAAGGAGGCGTAACCAGCAAGTGTGCCCATCTACCTGCCTTTTTCTGTTTTGGCAAAGGTGTGGGAGGTTTGAGGATCTGCCAGTCCATCTCCAAGGTCTCCCCAGAGAATCTGGAGTAACAGAAATGCAAGAAAAGGTAAGACTGTTGGATAGAGGTGATGTCTTAGCATTTTGTTAAGCCCTTTGAATATATGGATTTCATAACCATGGATTCAATCAGTATTAAAATGAACCAGCAGGCTAACAAGATGACTCCGTCAGTAGAGTACTTGCCATTTAAGCATGAGGATCTAAGTGCAGATCCCCAGACCCTCGTAAAATGCTGGGCATAATGGCATGTACCTATAATTCTAGTACTAGGTGGTAAAAACAGGAATATCCCTCAGGCTTCATGGCTAGCTTGTTGTCTAGCTAAATCAGTGAGAATTCAATAGAGACCTTGTCTCAAAAACAGAACAAAGCTGAAGTGATGGCTTAGTGCTTTAGGCATTTCCCTGCAAAGCCAAAGGACCAGGGTTCAATTCCCCAGGACCCATGTTAGCCAGATGCACAAGGTGTTAGTTACATGCATCTGGAGTTTGTTTGCAGTGGCTGGAAGCCCTGACATGCCCATTCTCTCTCTCTCTCTCTCTCTCTCTCTCTCTCTGTCAAATAAATAAAAATAAAATATTAGAAAAACCCTAGGAACAATTGAGAAAGGCATCCAATATCAAACTGTGGCCTCCACATACATGCGTGCACATACACACACAAGCGCACCTAAAACCACACATGTGCCCACACACATATGAATATATAGGACATACATACATACACACACATGTATATTAAACACACTCCAACTGTCTTAAATTGTACAAGTTCTGAACATGTCATCATTTTCCAAACAATGCATTTTAACAACTGTTTGCATAAGATTTATATTATATTAGGTATTATTAGTAATGTACATGGTTTAAAGCAATGGAAGGATGTACACAGGTGATATGTAAATGAGACATCATTTTCTATGAGGGATTTGAGCACCCACAGATATTGGTATTCATGTGGTATGCTAGAGCTAATTCCATGGATGATGAGTGATAACAGCAAAGTTGAAGAGAGTGCTATCCTACCTTGTGATGTTCCCCTTGAGGATGCTTTCCCACGCAGGCTTGCAAAGATGTATCTGAAATATTTTTTCTATATTTGAGAGACAAAGAGAATGAAAATGAGAATGCCAGGGCACTCTTGCTGCTACAAATGAACACACATGCAAACAGATGCATGTGCCACTTTGTACATCTGGTTTTATGTGAGTAATGGGAAACTGAACCAAGACTAGCAGGCTTTGCAAGCAAGAACCCTTTAATTCTGAACCATCTCCCCATCCCAAATGTATTTTTATAGTACACTGCGGGAGAAAAAACAATGGAATAGGAGTTAAGCTTCTCTTTTCTGCTATTTACATCCACCTAATTCTTACACTGCAAACCTGGGCCTTTAAATGACAAGGGCCTGGTAAAGCCCCAGTTATTAGTGAGGAGTCAGGAGATGTTTCACTGAATGTTTAGCCTAGACTGCCTTATCTTCATGCTTTCTTATTCCTAGTTAATATCTCCGTGGCCTCCCAGTTCATGAGGATCAGAGCGTGTTAGCAGCAAGAAACAGAAATAATGTTTGTGCCTGGCTCAGCTCAGAGGAGATGTATGTTGGCTTCTGCAGCTGAGTTTAGGCAGCATAGACATAGAGTCTCTGGAAAGCCTTGCAGAACGCAGTTTCTCATCTTCTCTCTGTTCTTTTCTCTTGTTGTTTCCAATTTCAACAGAGTCGTACTATTGGTGGTCAAATGGCTGCCAGAAATGCTTAGCCCATAGCTGTGACCAGAGTGGGTAGACAGTAGGTCTCTGCCTCACCATCTCAGAAGGGCTGTGAAACGCAGGTTTGCTCCTGCCGCTCCCACTTCTACAGGAAGTGAAAGGTCTGCTTGAATCACCTGTGCTACAAGCGGGGTCTGTACTTACCCCATGTGAAAAATGGGGCTGGCGCAAGAAGAGGAGACGTGGCGTAAGTACCAAGACCCCTGTTGAAAGCACGGCTGTCACTTCTACCTGTGTGACTTCCGCCCTTCAAACTTGGATCCCTTATCGAGAAAATGTTGATTGCAACACCGATGTCATGAAAGCATGCACAAAGCATGCAGTGACAAATAGTTATGATTAAGGAGAGGGACAATAAAGTGGATTCCAGAGGGAAATAAATAAAGTACACATGACATGTCTGGTTTTCCACCTGTCCTCATCTTTCTCCTCTGCTCCCAGATTTGTTCAAGGCCTCATCAGTACCACTTGGTGTTTCTATTTTAATCATGTTATAAGTTTACAGTGTTTCCCCCCTGCATCTTTATATGCTATAATTTGGGTACTATTTTTACACAATGAGACCATTTTTAACTGCGAACAGATTCAATTGTCTTTCGGCGTATATCATTGTTTATCTTAATTAATGCTAAAATATTCTTATGGGGAAAAACACATCCCACGGAGTATTGTGCAAGGAAACTAAGCATTCATTTTTGCTTCCCTCTTGTCTGGCATATCAATCTATAAAGGTTTCAGCATGCTGTTACTTCAATGACAATAATGCATGCTCTTAAACGCAGACACCCTTCTGTGGGAATTAAGTCACAAGGTGTCAACAGCAGTGGGGATTAGCACCAGCAAGGTGTGCACTGGGGCTGGAGGATTGACAGCTGAGAAAAAAAGAACTCTGCTGGTGAGAATAATGCCTAGCGAAGGCACAGTCTTTGTGTCTAGTTGATCCAAGAAGTGTTCTGGGAGGGCTCACATTGTTCCTATCAAGACTATTAATAAGGGCCGAGGATGCAAATCAGTGGTACAGTATTTTCCTAGCAAGTACAAGACCCTGGGGTAGATCCCTAATGCTGTAATGACAGAGAGGGTGAGAGAAGGAGGGAGAGAGGAAGGCAGGGAGAGAGGGAGGTTCAGACACACATGTACAGAGAGAGAGAGAGAGAGAGAGAGAGAGAGAGAGAGAGAGAGACAGAGAGAGAGAGAGAGAGAGAAGAATGAAAGTAACTATGGACACACCAGGACCTCTTGCTGCTACAAACTCCAGAACTACAGATGCCAATTCATGCATCTGGCTGTACATGGCTACTGGGCAGTTGAACCCGGGCCAGCCCTTTGCAAACAAGTGCCTTAACTGTTGGGCCATCTCTCCAGCCCGAGAATCTCTTTTTGGAGAAGGGTTTTGCTATGTAGCCCAGGATATTCTTAAATTCATGGTCCTCATTGCTCAGTCTCTCCAGTGCTGGGATTACAGGTGTATGTCACCATGCCCAGCTGAATTTTATCCTCAAAACACCCTTTGGTTTCTAGCCAGATATCATCATCAACATCATCACCATCATGACTGTTGTCAAAGATCACAAAGACAGCGAATAGAGTTCAAATCTGAGCATAGGTGGCCTGATGTTTTACACAGGCCTGACCCTTTAACAGGCGTGACACCTTTGCCCACAATCATGCCCCAGTTTCCTCATCTGAAAGCTACGACAAGTTATAATGCTCGCCTCATAAAGAATATGAACATCCACTGGGCTTAGAAGAGGAAGTGGCCCATACAGTTCCATCTATGGTGGCTGTCACATGGATACTCCAATTTTGGATCACCCTGACCAAAAGGTTACCTGTCCGTTTCTTGTGGCTCATCTGTCCTATTGAGGAAACAAGAGAAGGGGAGTCTTCAAGGTATGGGAACCTCTCAGGGTCATCTTAAGGCAAAAGATAAAAGAAACTTGCTTGACCTAACCGCATAAACTCATTTCAATACAAACATTGATTTTCTTTGGAATAATCCCCTCTGGTGTGCACATGCGGTCCTCTTCATGCATCTAGTATGGACATGGCCATCAATAACTTCATTGAGATGAAACAGTCATCTCTTTCTTACTTCTTTTATCTGCCCATCACTCCAGGCCTGTCTCTGTCTCATTTCTACCCTCTGCTATTCAATACCACTCACTGGGACTCCACCTTCTTCTCCCACCAGCCATTACTCAGGACAAGGCTTCCACATAATGACAAGCAGGAAAATATAAGAGATTTAAGCAAATTCAACTGGAAATGCTGTGAAAAAAATATTATTTGCCCTGGACACAGGCCTGTCTTTTGATCTTCTTTGTCTAGAATACGTTGTTAAAAATGCTCTTCTGATAGCAAGAAGTGAGGAGATGCTAAAAGGAAACCTTATGTCATTGTTGGGAAATAATTAGCGTGATCAAGTCTCTTGCTTTCTGATGTACAAAGGACCCTATAAAGAAAATCATGTGTGTTTTTGAGCCCCTTTAGGGAGTGGAGCTAAAGTTTGGGCTTTTATGTGAAGGCATGGGGAATGGAAAATTTCCCTGAATAAGAAATCAGGAAGTTTGACCTCCATGGTTACCTCTTTTTTTTTTTTTTTTTTAACATGACAACAATTGGCAATTACTTTTTGATCCGAAGTGTGAGGGTGAATATGAAAAGGTCTGGCAAATTATTCTTCTTGTTCTAAAGCTCACTCTCTCTAGCCTGCACCTGAAGCAGATTTCCTTCCTCTCCTTGGCAGCCACAAAGATTCAATATAATCTTTAGTTACAGATGCTCTGTGAGCTACAGCTAAGAGGAAACCGGTCTGGCATATTCATGAAGAAGCATTTATTTTCTTTTCTCATGGAAGATAACTGTCCTGGGGTTTAAGGATGGTTGGGGATCAAATGTGAGCTGGGTGTTAGTGTCATACATTTCCTATTCTGGCAATAAAGAAGTATGAACACCCACACCTACTTTCAGATTCAGGGGAACCAGTGGGTCTAAAGAAGACCGAATATCATGTTGTGGCCGAATTGTTTGTAGGTATAGAGTGAAGAATGGGGCTCTGGCATTCATCACTAGGCGAAGCCCCCACTGTTATCCCTGTAATGTTCCTGGAGCTCACCTGTAAAACGGGAGCAAGTAAGGCAGCTGTCAGGACTGCAGAGGTGCTCAGTCAGTAGAGTTTGCCACACAAACACAAGGACCTGAGTCTGGGTCCCCAGGATGTAACATGGTAAGTGATCTGTAAGCTTAACACTGAGAAGGCTAAAACAGGGAACCCTTGGGGTTTACTGGTTAGCCAGTCTAGCTCAAGTAGTGAGCTCTACATTCAACAAAAGGCCCAGGAAGCTTTCCAAAACCTGCTGGCTTGCTAGTATGAACAAATTGTCGAGTTCCAGGTTCAATTAGAGACCTCCATTCAAAACTAAGGTAGAAAGGGAATGAGAAAGGCATCCATCACTGATCTCCACTGACTTGTATAAGTCCAAGCAAGCTTTGCCCCTCTCTCTATAAACACACACACACATGCCCACACGTATATGAACGTACATATACACATGTGTGCACACCTAATACACATGCAACGAAACAAAAATCAAAAGAAAGCCAAAACCCCAGCTTTTTGGAAGGCAGGTTTCTCATCTTGGGCATTGCTGGCCTAGGTGAGGTTGTCACAAGTATTTTGGCATATTCTGCAACAACTCAGCTTCTACCCATTGATGTCAGTAACATGACCCCTTCCTCAGCTGTGATGACCAAAAATGGCTCCAAACATTGCCCATGCTCCTCGGGAAGTGTAATCATCCTGTCTTCCTTTACTGAGAACCACTGCCATGGAGCCGTTGTCAGGATCCAGTGAAATGATCTGTGCCAAGCTCTCAGATACTGTTTGGCAGGTATGACAAGCAGGCAGTCTTAATACCAGCTGTTATCATACTAATAAAACCTAAAGTGATGGTTTTTTTTTTCTTCTGGTGGAATCTTACAGAATCCTTGGACTTCAACAGCCCAAATTTCAAGCTATTATTTGGAATCCAAAGTTGCCCTATTTACTGATGGTAAATTTGTTCTTTATCAAAATCACCAGCTGCTAGGAACAGGGGAAATTGATTTACTGGTGGCTCTGTAAATGGGTGTTGTCACCTACCTTGATCCAGTAGAAGTAAAAATGTTGTTTAGAAAAGTGGAATGAAAAGAGAAAACAAATTCCACATCAGTAGAGTCTGTTATTTTCCTCATCACTGACAAAAACACCTGACGAAAACAACTTAAGGGAGGGTTTCTGTCTGCCCCGTTTCAGAGGTGCCAGCCTTTCATGGCAGAGAGGGGGCGCTGGGGTATAGCAGCTCACATCATGACAATCAGAATGTAGTAAACATGTGCACGGGGGGCCAGGGAAAGAAATAACCCTCTCCCAGTGACCTATATCCTCTTGCTAGGACCCATTTCCTACCTTTTACCACCTCCTCACAATATATCATAATATGAATCCTTCAAAGGGTAAATCCATTGACCAGACCAGAGTCTGATGATCTAATTATCACTGGGAAAGCACAGGCACACACACATGCCCCCCCAAAAAAATCCTCTATAAGTTTCTTAGTCCAGTGAAGTTGAAATCCAAGATTAACTGTCACAAGTAAGGACCTCCTTCCCAAAGACATGTGTTACTGTATGCTATCTGCTGGCCTCAGCGGAAGAGCATCCAGATTCAGAAGAGGTTTCCACACATACTCCTCTGGGTTTAGAGCTCTGAGGGCATCTTTGAAGAGGAGGAACGGAGCAGTGATCTCTGATGATGAAGGAGAGGCATGAGATGGGCCTTCTGTGTGGGCGCCTGTGTTCCCGTTTGTGTGGGTACACGTGCACGTGTGGAAGCTGGTGCGCCTGTGTGTGCGTGGGTGTGGGAGCCAAAAGAGGTAACCCTGAAGGAGTTACCTCCACCTCCTTTGAGACAAGGTCTCTGATTGGCTTGAAGCTCACCAATTAGGCTAGAATAGCAGGCCAGTAAGCCCCAGGGACCCCCCTGTCTTCACCCCACCCCCCCAGGGCCAGGATTATAGGACTGAACCACCACTCCTGGCATTCGTGTGGGTCCTGAAGATCGAACCCAAGTCCTCATGCTTACGAGTTATCTTCCCAACCTATTTCTACTTCTACTTGTGTTGTTTAATTTAATTTTTTTTTTTTAAGGCTGGGTCTCACTAGAACCTAGATTGTCTCTATAGCCCCAGGTTGGCCTTGAACTCATGGAGATCCTCCTACCTCATACTGCCAAGTACTGAGACTAAAGGCCTGTGCCACCACACCCTGCCTTGCCTCTACTCCTATATTCTGTTGTAGCTCCTTCCACCAATCCATCCACTGCCCACCATGTCAAAACAGTTGAAACACTTTCAGGGACAGAAGGGTATCCTACCAAACTTCAGGGCTGTTGTTTGAACCTACAACACGACTCTTTGGAGACAAAGCACTTTAGGAGGTAGCAGAGGTAAAATAAAGTCCAAGAGTGGTGCTCTAATCTCCTAGGGTGGTACCCTTTGAAGAATGCAAAGTGATACCAGAGCTTGTCCTGTCCTTGCCTAGATGAAAGGCCATGGACAACACAGTAGGTAATGGCACCCTTCAAGCTAGGAGCAATGGAAGTCCCACCAGCAAGTGCATTTCTGGCACATTGATTTGGACTGCTAGCCTTCGGAACAGGAGAGAACGGATGTGTTGTTGAAGCCTGCGGTAGTTTACTAGGAAGCTAAACAGACCAACCCAAGTCTCATCAGTCATTTTGTATGGTCACCATTTTTGTTCTCTCCACAACACGTGGGCATAGGTATCATCGTACCAAGCTCCTTGCTAATAGAAGAGCAACCGGACTCAGAGCAGTTAGAAATGTGCCCAAGGATCACACATCCTAGAAACGGAACACGAGGATTTGATCTTAGGCCTGTCTCCAGATCCCAAATCCCAGGTCCTTGCCGACTCGTCTGACTGTGGGCTGTATGAGCACCCACACCACCCCTGTTAGAATGCTTACATAGGCCTTAGACGCGTGAGCTCTTTGAAACCTCATCACAACCCTGTGAAGAACCCGCCATGATCGTCCCCCACTTCACAGATGAGCTCACTGAGAAAGCCTCAGATTACTGGGCGTGAAGTGCCGAAGCTTCGGCAGACCCCGGCTCGGAGCTGGAGCAGGAGCCGCTCGTAACTTGATCTCTTTGCTGTGGAATCTCCGGACAGGAAACCGCTCCTGAAAGAAACCAGCTGATGTTGTAGCATTCATTCATTCATTCATTCCTGCTTGCGTCCTCTCATGAGTCAATGCCTCACCATCTACTCCATCTGCCCTTGAATTCATGATCCTCCTGCCTCCCCATCTTGAGTGCTGGGATTACCAGCATGCACTGCCACCCACACCTGGCTTCACAGTTAGTCCTGGAGACCACAGAGACAGTCTTCTGATTTTACTGACACTCTGACGTTAATCCAACCAAAGATCCTGGGTGGAATTGTGGCAAGAGACACAGAGGAGAACACCATGCCCTTCTCCTCATGTATGCAGATGAAGATCATGCAGATTGTCCAGCTTTTGACCAATATCTTCAAAAAAAAACCTTCTGGGCTGGAGAGATGACTTAGCGGTTAAGCACTTGCCTTGGAAGCCTAAGGACCCCGGCTCAAGGCTCAACTCCCCAGGACCCACGTTAGCCAGATGCACAAGGGGGCACATGCATCTGGAGTTCGTTTGTAGTGGCTGGAAGTCCTGGCGCCACCCATTCTCTCTCTATCTGCCTCTTTCTCTCTCTGTCATTCTCAAGTAAATAAATACAAATGAACAAAAAATTTTATAAATAAAATCTTCTTACTGACAATTTTCATAAATATTTTATACATGTACAGCATGTATTTTGATCATGTATGCAATTGAGAGGTCTCAGTCTGCAAAAGAGGAGAGGACATACTCCCTCCATCTCAAGATAAGTCTCTCTGCAGCTGGGGGCTTAGCAACAAATCGCCTCCTCCTCCTTCATTTCTCTTCAAGGATGGTGCTTATTATGTTCACAGCAGTGTGAAGAGCCTTCACTTTCATAGTATAAATTCACAGTGTGATTTCAGGCTACCTGTTTTTATTTTTTCTTACACTGTAGCAGGGGTAGGTGCTGTCCGATGTCAAGACATACATCAGGATAGCTGGGCAGGGTAGTGCACACCATTAATCCCAACACTTGGGAGGCAGAGGTAGGAAGATCAGTGTGAGTTCGAGGTCAGCCTGAGACCATACAGTGATTCCAGGTCAGCCTGGACTAGAGCAAGACACTACCTCAAAAAAAAAAAAAAAAAAAAAAAAAAACATACATCAGGCATCAGGGTCCTTGATCTACAATCCATGGTCTTCCCCAGATGATATCACTGGACTGGTGATAATTCTGTGGTTCTTCCATTTCCCAGTTATGGCCAAGAGAAGCAATTTTGGAGACAGAGATGGGAGTCTGCTCATGACTCTACACCATTTGTTTGACTTTGGACCTAACCTCTCTGAACATGGTTTAGATAAGATGAAAGTGAGGTTAGCTATATACACCTTAAAACTTTGTATGAAAGGCACATAGTTCCTGCTCTATGCTCAGAAGCTGTTCTTAGTCAATGAAAGTGTGCTTTTGCTCTTCTTTTTTATTGGTGTGTGTATGTGTGTGAGTATGGGTGTACACATGCCATGGTGTGTGTGTAAAAATCAGGATAATTTCCTGGGATCTATCCTCACCTTCCACCTCATTTGAGACGAGGTTTTCTGCTCATGGTTGTGGCTCATTGCTGCGTTCGTCAGGCTAGCTGATCTGTAAACTTCTAGGGGAATTCTCTTGTCTCCACTCCGATGTTGCAGTCTGCATGCTGGGCTGACAGAAGCCTCCACGGCTTTCTGCTGTTACATGAGATCTGGGGATACAAACCGAGGTACTCATGCTTGCAGAGCAAGTGCCTTGACCTCAGTGATGAGAATTTGAGACTGTAGTCAATGCCTAAGGACTGTTTTCATGAACTCTGATCATCTCCAGGTGGTGGAGTCCTTGCAAAGACCTTGGAGGTCATTCTTACTGTAGTTGGGAAGATGACACAGTTCTGATCTAGGCATTTGGTCATCCAGCTTTTGACCAATAATATTTTGTTTGTTTGTTTTTGATTTTTGAGGTAGCATCTCACTCTAGTCCAGGCTAACCTGGAATTCACTATGGAGTCTCAGGGTGGCCTTGAACTCGTGGCGATCCTCCTACCTCTGCCTCCCAAGTGCTGGGATTAAACACGTGCTCTACCATGCCAGGCTAATAATTTTTTTTAAAAAAACTTTTTTTACTGACAATTTTCATACATATTTTTATACATGTACATCATGTATTTTGATCATAATCCTCTCCCCCTTTTGTCCCTTTGCTCACCTCCCTACCACTGAACCCCTTCTTCCAAGTAGTCCTTCTATTTTGCTCCTTTTTTGTCCTTTTCCTCCATCTATGACAGAATTGTGGTTTTTTTTTTTTCATCGTTGATTTCTACTGCTTTTTATTTTTAAGTAGAAGCTTCGTATGGACACATCATGTGTTGGTACCAACATTTCCTGCCTCCCTGCCACGATTCCACTGAGGTCCCTCCTCAGTGGGACTGTTGGTATTCACAAGGGGTCTGTGGGGTCTGACTTACGACAGCAGCAGTCATGGGCCCAATATTACCCAGGTCGTGGGCAGGTAACAACAGCCACTGTGAGGTCATGAAGGCGACAGCGACTTCATTGGAATAACACAGCAGAGCCCGTTATTTATAGACCCAACCTTTCAAGTGAGATTTAAGTCCCATTTAACATTATGTAGACACATTCCCATGGGGTTGTTATAAGAAGTTAATAGGACAAGGCAGACGGCAGGCTTTGCAGGCCTGGCCCACAGAAAGCTGAGAAAGCCAGCTCTTCCCCCAGTCTCTCTTCCACTACCTGTGCCCCCATGTAAGTGGAGAAAACAAAACTTCTGAAAGCCAGTTAGCGTTCCTCTCCACATCACCTTCTCTGTCTTACTACAAGGCAATGGCGACAAAAGCCCGTATCCCAGTACTGGGGAGGTGGAAGCCGAGGGTGGTGAGTTTTAGGCCAGTCTTGGCTCCATAGCAAGACTCTGTATCAAAATATCCATCTTTTCTTATTGGGAAAGAATTTTCCACCTGGAAGTAATGAGCCTTCCTCCATGGTCACAGCTTTGGTGGATAACAGCAAGTTTAAGGTTTCATGTGGGACAATGTTGGGCCACTTCATGACGATTAAGCACTCAGATGCCCTTAGATACTGCATTGCTCATAGAGCACCTTTTGGAATCTGAGGGCAAGAGACCCAGGCTGGAGCCGGGAGATGGCGCAGCAGGCAAGAGCTACTGCTGTGTTGTTGACACAAGGCTCTGAGTTCAAGCCTCAGGGTCCACGTGACCAGCAAGGTGAGGCCAGGCACACCTGTAACCCCAGGACCGAATGTGGGTGGGGCACAGACAAGAGACTTGATGAGGATTGCTGGTCGGCCAGTCTCATCAAAAAACAGCAGCTCCAGGTTCAGTGAGAGACTCCCTTTCAAGGAAACAACAGGGACAAATGGGAAGAGGAGGGCACCCACATGTGTGCATGTTTGTGCATACATAATAGATCCACATACCACATCACAACACTGCACATGCGCACACACACGCATGCACCACATCACAATACTACACACATGCACACACACAGCCCATCACAATACTACATACAGGCACACACATACATACCCATACCACATCCCAATTCTGCACATGCATGCACACACACACACAAACACACCACATCACAATACTACGTATATGCATGCACACACATATACATATGCCACATCACAATACGACACACATGCATACACACCACATCACAACACTACATACATACCCATACCACATCACAATACTGCACATGCACACGCACACACCACATCACAATACTACACACATATGTACACACACATAACAATTCAACAACACACGTGCACACACTCACACATACACCAAAAAAAGAAGTTTTAAATTCTAGGACACAGTGTCTTACTATGCATAATTTAGGAGGTATATTAAGACAGTCATGTATCAGGCAAAAGGACTCCCCTATATAAAATCCAGGAGGCCACAGATAAATTAAGAAATAGATTAAGGGGCTGGAGAGATGGCTTAGCGGTTAAGCGCTTGCCTGTGAAGCCTAAGGACTCTGGTTTGAGGCTTGATTCCCCAGGACCCACGTTAGCCAGATGCACAAGGGAGGCATGAGTCTGGGGTTTGTTTGCAGGGGCTGGAGGCCCTGGCGCACCCATTCTCTCTCTCTCTCTCTCTCTCTCTCTCTCTCTCTCTCTCTATCTATCTATCTATGTGCCTCTTTCTCTGTTTGTTACTTTCAAATAAATAAATAAAAATAAACATATGAAGTTATTCTAAAAAAAGAAACAGATTAAGAAAAGTACAAAAAGAAGAAAGAAGAATACAGAGTGTGTGGTAGAGAGGGAAAGGTAGGGATTGGGGGACAGGTCATAAAAGAAACTTGCACACCCCACTACAGAGAATAGACCATAACCCCTGAACAAGCTCCTCTAACTGCAAAAAAGGAACTCTGTCACCAAGCTTTTGTACTGGGAAAGTCCATTGCAGGGTGACTATAGAAAATAAGAATGCATTGTATGGTCGTGCACTTCAGGAAGTGAGGAAAAAGGATTATGAATGGTTTCTTTCAATAAAAATGATAAATGCTTGAGGAAAGATATTAACTTTGTTTGAACATTACACAATATGCACATATGTCAATACATCACATGATTCCCCATTAACGTGCATAAATTTTACACTTTTTAATTTTTAACCTTTTTTCTAGTATGTGTATGGGTATGTGTGGTATCTGCTGATGCGTGTGCCCTTGCCTGTGACAGCGGCCAGAGTAGAACAAGGTGTGATCCTCTCTTCCTCTCCATTGTTTTTCAGCCTGCTCTTTTTTTTTTTTTTTTAAATAGAAGTTAGTCTTTCTCTCTCTCTCTCTCTTTTACCATTTCCAGAGTTTGAGAATCTACCTTGATTCTCAGGTCTCTGCTCCCCTGGAGGTCTGTGGTTAAAGGGACCACCCCTAGCTGTTTCATGTGGTATCTGGAGATTTGAACTCTGCAGTCTTGGCCCTCATTCTTGTGCAGGAAGCACACCTAACTGCCGAGTCATCTCTCCAGACCAAATTTTACATTTTCATCTATCAGTTGAAAATGAATTTAAAAAAAAAACAAACTCAGGACACACTGGAGAATGGTCAGTGTGGAAAGGAGAAGGTAGGGGAGGTTGCAGGAAACTTGGCAAGAAGTAGCTAGAATAAAGTATCCTCAAGGGCTGGGATCTGCGTTAGCCGTGTTATCTGAAGGATCTGCAAGTTCTTGAAGTGGGTCTTTGGCATATGCCAGGCATCTACTCTGTACAGCTTAGTCATACGCAATGGCTGTGGGGTAGAGGGAATACTTTAGATTTGAGACTTCAGTTTGAAGGCCCAAAATAAAGAAATTGATTATTGGATTAAACGGGAGTTTAGAATGCTTCCTCACAGTCTGGCTGAAGGAACTGATGTGGAAAGGCTGAGTGCTCAGAGGAGAATCTGTTCATCCTTCATGAGCTCACAATGCTGGTGTGAAGACCGTGGGGCTTCAGGAGTTGGGGCCTGGCAACAGGCCACTAGGAATGGACCTTTGAAGACTATTCCTGCCGGGCTCCCCCACACCCATCCTGGTTGCAATCTCTGCTTCCTGGTCCCCCTTGGTGTGACTAGCCTCCGAGACACACTCCCGAAGAGAGTATCCCTTCCACCATCATGCCTGCCCGGCTACGGTGAGCTGCAATACTTCTGCAATCGTGAACAGAATAAACCTCTCCTCCCTTAAGTGGCTTCTGTCTGCTGTTTTGGTTATGGTGAAGGGAAAAGTAAGAAATATAGTGATGTTTTCTGAGATGAAAAATCTTTCACATCTCATCTGTAAAATGGAACCCATGTCACATCTCACAGGCAGTTTCCACTTCTACAGAGTACAAAGTCAGCTGTTGGTTATTTCCAAAGAACCTTATTCCTGTATTTCCCCAGAGCCTCCTACTGTGATGTCCCCAGAGATGGCAGCAGCAGCAGGAACAGCAGCGGCAACGCAACACACGTGAGAAATGTGCAGTCAGAGTCAAAACAAGCAACCACAACCACTAATTGGAGTTTCTTCTCTAAAGATGAGCTGTGGTTCTCGGCATAGCTCAGTCACCTGAAAACCTGGCTCCTGACGAGCGATTGTGCTCTTGGTCAACATGGGGGTTTGTTGGGTAGAGGGACAGGTGGGTGGGGAGGCTTTCTGTGGTTGAGTGTTGTTGGGGAAGGGCAGTTCTTTTAGCAGAAAGGAGGTGAGTTTGCTTTCCTTTTTCTTTTTAGCTTGCATGTGTGTGGTACAGCATGTGTGGGTGGTTTATGCACATTTATGTGCCCAAGCAGCACCCATGTGCTTGATTGCCTCGGGTGTAGGGAGCTGGTCTGTGGTAGCCAGAGCCCAGGGTCGAGGATTCCTGCTCCATTGCTCTTCTGCCTTATTAGAGCTGGAGTCTTTCACGGATCCCAGAGCTTGGCATTGTTTTTTTTTTTTTTTTTTCAGGTAGGATCTCACTCTAGCCCAGGCTGACCTAGAATTCACTATGTAGTTCCAGGGTGGCCTCAAACTCAGGGTGATCCTCCTACCCCTGCCTCCCGAGTGCTGGGATTAAAGGCGTGCACCATCATGTTGATTCATAGGTCTCTGCTTCCCTATGGGTCTGGGGCTACAGATGCATGTTGCCATGTCCACCTGTTTGGAGGTCCAGAGAATCAAACTTTGTGGTTTCTCAGGCCTCCTCAGACCCTCATGCCTGAACAGGAAGTGCTCTTAATCATTGCTCCATCTCTCCAGCCCTGAGTTTGTTTTTCAAGCATGTAACTTACACATCTACTCAGGGTTATCCTTCAGCCACGTTCTGACCCATACAAGTATTCAGGTCACTGTTTCCATCCCTTACCTTTTCCTGGTTTCTGGTCATCAGTGATCTTCTTTGGCCTGTAGATGCCTCACCAGTCAGTCTCTGCCTCTGCCATCACTTGGAATCCTCCTGTGTCTCCTTCTAGTCCCCCTCTTCCATGGAACGGTAAGAAGTTTAGAGGGAATCCCAAGCAGTGGCAGACAATTCCAACGGTGGCATATAAATGGCAGGTTTTCTCTGCCCCTGGGAGGAAGGGGCTTCTACGGAGGGAGGCTGGTCCTGGTTGTCAGGTGCTTGAAAGTGAAGTTGTCCATCAAGCGTATGTTCCCACACATGCCACCACCTAGAAGACCCTCTGAGTTACACATAAGGGTACAGTTAAGATGGTTCCAAAGTAGTAAATTCTAGAGACAGCAACTACAAACCACAGTGATAAAACGTGTCACGGATGGTGTGGGTGGAAAGGATGCACAGGATATTTTTCAGGAACATAGATATACTCTATTTTTATTGTTACAGTGTACTAATTATACAAAATATGTTTTTTTTAATTTAGTTTATTAGTTTTATTTTCAACAAATACAGGCAGTTTAGTACCATTGTTTAGGCTCATCCGTGATCTACCCCCTCTCAATGGACCCTCCTTGTTGATGTAAATGGGTCGTGCATTGTGGAGTTAGCCCACAGTTATTGGTACGATAAATGTCTCTGCATATCATGACCCAACATGTGGCTCTGACATTCTTTCCGCCCCCTCTTCCGCAAGATTTCCCTGAGCCATGTTGGGTTCATTTTTGGTCTGCTTCAGTGCTGCAGTGTTGGGGGCAAAATATGGGTTTTATTATGATACTTTCATACAAGAATATAACGTATTTTGACATTTTCATACACGCATACAGCCTATTTTGGCCTGTGCGTCACCATGGCAGATCTTGTGTGCACATCTTGCCTGGCTAGTTGACTTTGCAGCTTGCAGAATCCGCTGATTGTTCACACTGTTAGCGGCCACTATCCTCCTGCAGCTCTCACGGCACTTTCCAGGACTATGAGGACTAGCCATCAAGGAGCTGGCTTCCTTCTCAGTTCCAGCCTGGTCTCTAGATGTCACGTGACTGCAGGAGTGGGGGGATGCTTCCTGAATAAGACCCCAGTCAATGGAATTCTACCTAGTGGTAAGGAAAAATGAAGCAATGAGATTTTCAGGAGAATGGATGGACATGGAAAAATCATTCTAAGCAACGTCACACAGGCCCAGAAAGACAAGTGCCACATGCTCTTATATGCAGTTCCTAACATGGAACCGCATGACTTTTTTAAAAACCACAGTAAGCATCAGTGGTCCTGACAAGGAGCTAGAATGAGGCTTGGAGAGAGCGGAAACAGAGAGCAATAGAAGAAGGGATAGTTGACACACAGTTGGAGGGACAGGATACGGGTGGAAGGGGAAAGGGAAGGTGGGGAGGGGCCTACACAAAATGAATGATGACATGAATCAGTTCTGTAGCAATCTTCCTCCTGGTCAGCTAATTTAAAAATACAACTCTTAATAAGAGGTGGGGTGGGGGGGGGGAAGCAATGGATAGTCTGCGCAAAAGTGTCCTGCAGGGTCCTTGAGAGATTTCTCAGTGGTTAAGGAACTTGCCTGCAAAGCCGAAGGACCCAGGCTCAGTTCCCCAGGACCCACATAAACCAGATGCACAAGGTGGCACATGCATCTGGAATTCATTTGCAAGAGGCTCAGGGCCCTGGCATGCCCATTAATTCCTTCCTTCTCTCTCTCTCTTTCAATAAGTAAATAAAAAGAAAATGTTAGAAAAAAAAAAAAGAAGTGGTAAAGAAAGCTTAACCATGAAACTACAGGCTCTTGCTGGTAAAAATTTCAATGCCAGAACTGGGTTACCCCTCCTCCCCCACAGTAATAGCTATTGGTCAGTGAGGCTCATGCAGTCCCCCAAACAATGCAGGATATCTCTATTTCTTTTTTTTTAATTTATATTCTCTCTCTCTCCCTCTCTCTCTCTCTCTCTCTCTCTCTCTCTCTCTCTCTCTCTCTCTCTCTGTGTGTGCGTGTGTGTGTGTGTGTTTGTGAAAGAGAGAGAGAGACAGGGAGAGAAAAAGAAAGACATGGGAATGCCAGAGCTTCTTGTCACTGCACACAAACTCCAGATGCATGTGCAACTTTGTGCATCTGGCTTTACATGAGTACTGGGGAATTGAACCTGAGACATCAGGCGTTGTAATCAAGTGCCTTTAACTGCTGAGCCATCTTCCCAGCCCCAGCATATGGCTTATTTCACACAATAATGATGATCTCCAGTTCCTGCAAATGGCATAACTTTACTCTTCTACTCCATTGTGTAAATAAACATTTTTTTTATCCATTTTAGTGTTTACAGCAAAAGATAGCTTTTTGGAGATACTTAGGGAAAGAGGCTCAAAGAGAACAAAGAGCTGTCACCCTACCTGCCTTGGCAGAACTGAATTCAAGATCTGATCCAGTTTCATCCACCATGGCTGTAGCACCCCCTGCTTCTCTTTAGGTCAGCCGTCCCTGAATTCACAGGCCAATCAGGTCTCCTCTGACTAATGATAAAAGGCTCATCACATGCTAACTGCACCGCTTTTGCATGTTGGTGACCTGACTGACCTGGTTCTTTCATCTGAATACTACTGTGTAAATGTCTCTCCTCTCCCAGCCTGGTTTCTGGTGGGCGTGGGAGGCTCTTATTACCTGTCTGAGTACTTTGCTGTTCATTCCTCACATGCATTCTGTTTCCAGATGCCTTTTTCTCTTGGTTCTATGTATGATTTCCCCCTAAAATCGGAGTCTGCCACATGTGTAATGACTCTCCTGATGACTCATTTTTCAAGAGTCTAAATTTCCCCATCCAAACTTTTCCTATTTCCTTGCTCTGCTACATGTGTGTGACCTCTGGTCTGCTGAGTACTTTACTCATTTTAACCCTCACTGTTCTTTTTGTAAATGGGGTCTTTTTTAAAATTTTTTTTTTATTTTTATTTATTTGAGAGCGACAGACACAGAGAGAAAGACAGATAGAGGGAGAGAGAGAGAATGGGCGCGCCAGGGCTTCCAGCCTCTGCAAACGAACTCCAGACGCATGCACCCCCTTGTGCATCTGGCTAACGTGGGACCTGGGGAACCGAGCCTCGAACCGGGGTCCTTAGGCTTCACAGGCAAGCGCTTAACCGCTAAGCCATCTCTCTAGCCCGCAAATGGGGTCTTTTGACTCTAATGCTTTGCCCTCCATGTGTGGGTGCATGAGCCACTGTGATGGTGATTCTCTCTGTGCCCCCCCCCCTCCTTTTCCAATGCTGGCTTGAGTCTTTAAGCTAGTCCTGCCCTTGGATTCTAATTTTCCATAAATAAACTTAATACTTTCTCCCTGAATAAAATCAACAATTCATAACTTATTCTTCTCAATGTGTTTTTTTTTTCAATTCTTTGTTAAAATAGACAAGGGCCCGAAAGTTGGGGTTCATACGCTTTTCCTTTAACTCCAAAATCCTGCATAACAGTTAACAGACACCCAGACTGATTCTGTATCATGGCTGTTGTGAATATTACTGTAATAAACATGGATGGCCAGGTGTCTCTGACCTTGATCCTTTGGATAGCCAGGATTTGGATCTTATAGTATTTCTACTTTTAGTTTTGTAAGGAGCCTCCATACTGATTTACATAGTGGCCAGACTAATTTACATTGTTATTAGAAGTGTCTCGGGCTCCCAACTCTGCACTCTTGACATGTGTTTTCTTATTAGTAGCCTTTCTGACTGGGGCGAGAGGATTTCCTTGTAGTTTCGCTATGCATTTCTCTGATGACTAAGGATAATCAACACTTTTTTTTTCGTTTTTTTTTTTTTTTTTTCCTTTCGATGAAATGCTCTGGAGCTTAAGAATCTTGATGGTGGGTTGAGAGATAAAAGTTACATTTGAAAAAGTAAAACAAAAAAAATCGCTTTGTTCATTCTATTATTCTTTCAAGACTCCTTCCTCTAGCCACTAATTCACTTTCATAGATTTGGCAGTTTTGGAAGCCAGCCACATATGGTTTTTCTGGATGAATTCTTTTTTTTTTTTTTTGCATAGCATCATGTTTTCAAGGCTTCTCCACATTGTAGCTCATCAGTATTCCATTTTTGATATTGCCAAACAGTATTCCTGATGAAGGATTTAAGAATGTTGGCCACTTTCTTTCTTAACATTTCCGTAGTTGAACCTCTATCTTCCCTCCAGAATGAGAGGCTCTGTGATGGGTTGAAATGTTAGGGCCTCTAGGAATAGTTTGGGATCTTATTTGAATGTGACTATTCTACCTCTCCCCCATTCCCCTCTATCATCTTCTAATCACACAGGAGACCCCTGAACTCTCTCCTGCTGAACTCTGTGGGAGGTAACCTGCCTCGTTGTTGGTGTAGGCAGTGAGCCTTACACTAGGCATCTCCTTCTCTGAGTCTCCTCATTTTGTTCTTTCTCAGTGATGGTGATGGAGACTCAGAGCCTTACACCTATTAGGCAAGTGCTCTGCCATTGTGCTACACCTTAACCCATCCCTCCTCTCATTTTGACTCCCCATTTGGTGTAACAGGAGTCAAGCTTCATCTCAGAGCTCATAGGTCCTCCAAGTGAGGACACAGTTCCTGCTTACTTTGTGTTCTGAGTGTCTACCTCATTCTTGGACAACACGCTTGGTTAATACTTGTTGAAGGAATTGGTAAACAACATGAACGTGAACATGGCAGAAGCCATTTCTGTGTTCAGGCTTATACACAGCTGTTTCAGCTCCTCCGGTTTGAAATGACATGTTTGAAGGAGTGCAGATGACAATTTAAAGAATACTAAACTACATGAGCATGAAAAACCATCTGCTCACCACAATTCTCCCTGGGGGAGAAGTTGGAAGGACTCAGGGTACTTTTTACTTAGGTTTGCACTACAGACCTCAAAAGAAGAAAATGATGTGATCAGGGGAGTGATTTTTACTTTTATGGCTTTAGGGAGATTATTCACATAAAATATAAAAAGGGGAAAATGAGCAAATAAGACTTTTAGCATTGGATTTGAGCATAAGAATGGCTCTGAGTGGCTTTTGGAAATGCACTTATCTCCTCAGTTTCCATTCCATGGAAAGGGAACATGGGAAATAGCTATGTGGTACTATCAAGAGAATTAAAATGCATGGTGTCAGGCTCAGAGGCGGCATCTAATAAATGACAGGGATCACTATTTGTTAGTGGTTGTAATGATAATAGCAACACAGAGGAAAGTGACAAGTCAGGGTGCACAGAGGTCTCTTCTATCTAGGACAGTCCTTGAATCTTACTTTATTTATAGCCTGTCTGCTTATGTTGGGTGGCTTAACAAATTGATTGTCTGAGGAGCATCTGGTTTAGCTCTGGGATGGAGGCTATTTAATAAGCTTTACTTATTGAGTGACTATGGAGAAAGCAGTGACTTCTGTGAAGTGATGCAAGATGTTCATCGTGGCTATCAACTACTGAGCTCTTACTATGCCTCACTTACTCCATAACACAATTTGACAAGACCTTATAATCCCACTGAACAGATGAGAGAATGGCAGAGACTGGCTCATAAGTGGCTTATCTGAGGTTCTTTTGAACCAAGATTTGGGATCCTGTCATTAGACCGGATGCATCTCAAGCCACAAATAATATGGTGTAAGAAGTAAAGGAGGGGGAATGACACAAAGGGACAGTGACTATGAAGAAAAGTGGGCCACCTGATGGCTCATGTGATTCTCCAGTAGTGATAGAATTCTGAGACTGTCACATATGCCAGAAACATCTGTGAAATCTGACATACAGTGTAGGCTGGGTCTATGGAGGACTTGGGTGGATTCCTGAAGATAATGAGTAAAGGACTAAGGACAAGTTTTCCCTCCCTGTCCACACCTTTTGTTTTCCACAGCAAAGTCACCTTTCTTTTAGAGTGAAGAGCATGGTGTCTATGTCTTGGCCAGTGGGATAGACGTTCAGAGTGGCATGTGCAATTTTGGGAAACTTTCCTTCAGAAGAACAGGTATGGTCTTCTACCTTGTTCTTCTGCTGCCTTGATGGTTGGTGCTGGCATCCTAGCTGTTTGGTGAGCATGGAACGGTGGCCAATTACAGTTGTAAACCCAGGGACTTAGGGGAGATAGTCTATAAATATTTACTGATGGTGACTAGTAGAACCATAAGAACTTTAGGTTCTTAGAGTATGATTCATAGACCCTGAGCTACTCAACAGAGCTGCTTTCCCTTCCACTCTTCTCTCATGTCCCCCAAGTGAATCATCACGGACCATGAAAAGTCAGAGCTGTAAGGGCTGATGTCATGGAAGACTGCACCTCTGCCTAAGGGCTAAAGAAGAGAAGCAGTTTACGTGTGATCAGGAGTCCTGGTTCTTCTGCCTGATGCATGTTAAAAAAAAAAAATCAGTCTTTTATGGAAAATGATCACACATAAGAGAAGGAGGAGGGTAGCCTGTTCTCCTGCTCCAAAAGTCTGTAGGTCTGACTTCTGTCAATATTTGTTTAGCCCACAATTCAGTGGGAATCTAGTGTGGGTCAGCCACAGACTTCTTGGGGAGTCTTCTTGTTGTGGAGAACATGCTATAGACTCTATAGTCACCCAGCTCTGACATTAGTAAGGGGGTTGGTAAGGCAGATGACAATACGGCACAGGAAGCTGGGAAAGAGACCTGAAATGCCCTTAAACACACACGCAGAGATGTAAATCTAAGTCCAGTGAACTTGACACTGATCATTACGGAGTGTGAACACATACTGTGTGTTGTGAACCGCCTGTGGAAATTTGCTTCTGCTGCCCAGCAAACTACCACCCACCAGGAAGGTTAGGCAACAGAAATGTTTTTTTTTGTTGTTGTTGGTATTTGTTTGTTTGTTTGTTTGTTTGTTTTCTCTTTTCAGAGACGGGGGGGGGGGGGGCTGAGCTGGCACAATGCCGGCTACACTGGCTCCCTGTGAGGCCTTTCCCTTGAGCTTTGCGGTGTGTTTTCTCCAGCATCTGCACGTGGCCCCCCTCTGTGTGTCTGTGTTCTAAAATTTGCTCTTCTTCTAAGGAGACTAATCACATGCATCAGAACTCCATGGAACTTACCCTCTGCAAAGACAGCCGCAGAGACGGACGCATATGCTCAGGTCCTGGCTTCGTCTTTAGCACACACTTTATTTATTTATTTATTTTCAGGAGCCACAGACCAGTTAACACAGGGACTTGAAGTACTGTTTGGATGGGGCCTGTCAACAACCCCAGGACTGTGAAATCTGAAGGCGATGGTAATACTCTGAAGCTGATCTCTAGATCCAAGTGTCCCCGGCAGGGTCTGCCGCTGTCTCATGGCAGCGGCCACATCTGCCGTTCTTCATCTAAACTCTGATGTCTGCTGTAGAAGACAGCCAGGCCACATTAGGTCTCTCTCTGTTCACCACTTTGCAGACAAGCTTTGCTATGGCAACCGCTGGCTGGGAAGAGATAACTCAGGGAGTGGTAGGGTCAGCTGTGTCTCTCATTTCTCCTCACTTCTGGGATGACCTTCATTTCTGCACCGCACCTGCTGACTGAGTCCCCAGAAAGTAGTTTATTGCTGATGGTCTCAAGGGTGTGTAAGCGTGTGTATTATGTGAGTATACTGGTACTGTGTGTGTATGTGTGTGTATGTCTGTGTGCGATGTCATGTGTCCTGTGCATGTATACGTTTTTGTGTGAATGTACATATGTATGTGGTGTGTTTGAGTGTGTGACTATGTACATGTGTCTTTATGTGTGTGTGTGTGTGTGTGTGACTGTGCATGTTTAATGTATGTATCTGTGCATGTATGTGGTGCATGTATGAATACGTATGT
Organism: Jaculus jaculus; assembly: GCF_020740685.1. Taxonomy (NCBI): domain Eukaryota; kingdom Metazoa; phylum Chordata; class Mammalia; order Rodentia; family Dipodidae; genus Jaculus; species Jaculus jaculus. The sequence goes on from NC_059112.1 coordinate 97,395,632, forward strand.
GTGTATGGGTATGTATGCATGTGTTTATGTGTGCATATATGCATGCAAGCATATCTTTGCACACAGTATTTATATATGTATGCATGTATATGTGTGTGCATCTATCAAAGTGACAGCTCACAGGCTACAAACAAATTGAAAGTTGGTCCCTACTATATTTTAGGAGGAAGAAGAAAGTGCTCTTTCACAGGCCACGTCTTTGTCTCACCTTCCCTGTACTCTGCTAATCTGGAACCCTTAGCTTCATTGACACTCACTAGGAGATCTAAACTGGGATCCTCCTGCCTTTCCCACAGCTGAGAAAAAAAAATGGTCTCCATCCCTCACATCTCCCTCCTACTCCCTTTTGAACCTTTGAAAGCCAGGGGAGACTTGGCAGACCCCTTGGGGGTTGGAGTCTACACCATGCCATCTATAACCATCCCTCTGGAGACCCCTATATGTCAGGAACAGCAGTTAGCCATGGACAGAGGAACATCAGGAGGAAGGGTTTGCCAGTTGAGGAGGGCTGACTCATTAACTCATCTGCCTGAGTGTCACCTGTGGCATCTCCAGGACTCTGCAATGTGGTGAGGCAGAGTTTGAGTGGGACACCAGCCTGGAGAACATCAGACTCACGAACAACACCCAGCATGGGGAAGACCCTCCACCTTCAGAATGGCATTGGGTGGTCCCCAGTATGCTCGGCATATCCCTTAAATTATGCCTCTAGGGCCAGCATCTCCTTCAGGGTGATCCCTTTGCCCCCACAACCTGCTAGTGGGCAGCTTTGTACAGAGTGTATGCTTTCTCAGCTCAGTGGTTCTGCTGCAGTTTAGAAAGCTGATGGCTAACAGACATTGCCAAAAGCAGCCCTGTGGCCTCCCAGGGGTCTCTTGGAGGTGTACCAGGAGCACAGAGCCAAGAGAGAGCTGGATTTTTCTTCTTCTTGTCCTCAGAAACCAGCTGTGGCAGTGGATGAGTACAGGTTAAATCCCAGGCTTTCTTCTTCACTAGTGGCTCCTTTTGAAGAGTTCCTTATTTGCTCATTCATTCATTTGTTTCAGAAACATGTAGCATTCACCAGCAATGTGTGAGGCGTGGTTGAGCCTCTCCCTGGGAACAGAGAAACAAACTGGCCCTCACACTTGGTGCTCACAATTTAGTGTGGGTGAGTGGATGTGGGAGTCAGGTGTCTGCCCTTGGGTTTTCATATATCATGACAGATTTGCATAGCAGTTTTGATTCCACACTAATTTCTAACTGGAAAAAAAAACAGTCCCTTCAGGTACCCCACATAGTCCTGCATCTTTGTCCTGTGTAGAGAAGGAGGGTGATAACATTATATTGTTTCTCTTCTGCTCACAGAAAAAGTTCTAATCAATTTTGCATTCTGGACCCCTTTATAGACCTCTCTCAGAATAATGTTCTTCTTTGCATGTACATGTATGTATCATACATGCATGTGTGCATGTGTGTTCATATGTTCATGTGTGTGTGGCACATGTGTGTGTCTGGAGGCCAGAGGTCAGTGCCAGAGGGTTTCCTCAGTAGCTCTCCACCTTATTCTTTGTGGCAGGTTCTCTTGCTGAACCTGTAAATCACCGATTTGGCTAGACTGGTTGCCAGAGAGCCCCAGGGATCCCTGGTCTCTGCCTCCCCAGCACTGGGATCACCTGAGTGCACCTTCACATCTGATATTTTATGTGGGTACAAGTCTTCTGAACCCAGGTACTCATGCTTACATGGCAGACACTTTACCAACTGGGCAATCTTCCTAGCCCTCAGAATAACATGGTTGAAAGGATAACCAAGTGCATAGAGTTGTGAAGGAAATCTAGATGTTAAAATTTTATTCAGTTTTAAAATATTTAAAATGTTATGATATAATAACAAGTGCTCACTTATTAGTGTGTTAAATGGCATTATTTAACAGTGGGTTTATAACAACTGTGATTTCAAAGTACAGATGAGTATAAATAATTTGTATAACTCATGCAATGTGATATGAAAATATGCCTCATTTCTACTGGTGGCAAGGTCCCAGACAGTGTCAGCAGCTATCCTGCATTACTTAGCACATCACATTTGTCTGCAATAGTAGTCTGGCAGAGCTAGTGTAGCAAAGTTCAATTTATGCACTGAATGACTTGTCCCATGGTTCTCAGGCTTCAAGTCTGAGACCCAGGTATGGGCAGGGCCACACCCCCTTTTAGGAGACAGAAAGTGGCTGAGATGACACATTTATATATATCCTACAGGCAGGAAAATAAGTCAAAATTGCATTTCCAATAAAAAGGGCCTTCAACAAGACCACACTCCTTACTAGGTTCATATCTGAACATCACTAGCTTGATAGATACCTGGCTTACAAAGTTCTGTGACAAGCAGCTAAGGTGACCTCAAGGGACTTGGCCTTTTAGTTGTGACATAACTATCCTAGGAATGTATGATAAACGGAGAGAAGCCAGTGATTTTATCATTAATTTTTTTTAAAACTTATTTTTGGAGACAGAGTTTGGCTATATAACCCAAGTTAGCTTTAAACTCATTTTGTAGCCTAAACTGGTCTTGAACTCATAGCAATCTTCCTGTGTCAGCCTCCCAAGTAGTGGGATGATAGGAGTGAGGCACCGTATCTGGCTATTCAATCTATAAGTCAAATCCCATCATGCCCCTGTGGTGGTTCGAATGTTAAATATCTACCATGCATTCGTGGGCTTGTGTACTTAATCTTTAGTTGGTGGCTCTGTTTGGGAAGGTGGAGCCTGTCGGGGGTAGAGTCTGCAGGAAGTGAGCCTTTGTGACCGGGGATGGGCCTCGATGTGTGCCAGCCCAGTTCTCCTATCAGCACTCAGCTTACCCTCTATGTCTTCCTGCTAGGTGATGCCCACGTCTGTTCCTTCCATGACAGGCTTCTTGAAACTGTCAGCCAAAACCAAAACAAAATTTAAAAAACCCACCATTTCCCCCCCTTAAGTTCTCTCTCTCTCTTTTTATCTTAAATTACTTCTATCGGGTGTTTTGTCTCAGTAATGAGAAAGTAACTGCTATGGCCCACTTCCCCCACTGATGACCTCACTGTGGCATTTACAACCCCTTACCAATGACCCTTGTCCCTTCTGGCCTCTTCTCACTAATGCCTAAGACCGTCCAGCCACCTGTCTCCTACTGGGTCAGCAAACACCCTGACTCCTTTCTGCTCCTGGCCTTATCACGTTCAGTTTGTTCTGCTGAGATTCAGAATGGCTAAGAATGTCTGCAAGAAGAAGATGATGTGGAATGCCAGGAGCTTAGAAACTTGCGAAGGGCACCTTGTGCATGATACTTCCATTAATCTGTAGACCTGCATCTTGAAATGAAGCTAAAGAATTTCCTTCCACCCGGCCTTGAATTATAGTTCAACTTATGTTCTAGGGTATGACCAAGTGAGTGCATATGCTATTCTCACAGACTGGGCATAATGAGCTCCCCAGATGTACAAGCTGTTGGAATAATAATCAACCTGAGATGTGTAAAACTAGGGTCTGTGGGAACAAAGGGCATTCTGTGAATTAGGATCAGATTTCTTCTGTCTGTAAGTGTTGCGCCCCTCCCGCCAGCAGGAAGAACGACAACAACAGGATTCTTCTCAAGCACACTTTATTGGGAGCTCCTAGCTGATAGAGAGAAGGACCCCAACCCTACGGAGCACCAAGCTTATATACTTGTGGTCATGTGATTGTAGAGTGTCGTCTGATTGGCTTAAGTCTCATCAGATGATTTTTCATCACCCAATCGGGATGGGTGAGCAACCATATTAGAATAACATCATGTGCTCATGCGCAATTAGGATATAAAGCCGTAAACAAGCTGACATGGCAAAGCCTGACGAAGCCAGCATGGCTTCCCACATGTAAGGTGTGTATATATGTGTGTGGAACAGGGCGAGAAGAAGCAAGAGACTTTAGCTTAAATAGTATTTCTTGAGTTTTGTTTACTTGTTCGTGGCCCTCAAGGTCTCTGTTCTACTATACAATCAGCACTTCCTTTCTTACCATAATGCATTTCATAACGTATGCAGTAAACTGGAAGGAACTCATTTTCAAAATTGCATATTTATGATGATCTGGCATCTAAACAAAATATGAGAACTTTTAAAATGCAACGACAAGAAAACAAAGAACTTGGGCCTAAGTATAGCTTTATGGTAAAACATTTGTCTCGTACTGGTAAGCCCCTGATTTCATTGCCAGCATTGCAAACAAGGAAGGAAGGAAACGAAAAGCCCAATTTGAAAATCTCCAGAAGATGGTAAATAAATATGGAGAAAGATGCCCAACATGAACTGCAAATAGAAGTAGCAGAGATGAAACACTGCCCACTTGTCAGAAGGGCTAAAATATCAAAAAGTGACAACACCCAATGTTGATGGAGTCGTGGACCACTAAAAACTCTTATCCACTTTGTAAGACAGTTTGGCAGGTTCTTGCAAAACTAAGAGTCCTGTCACCAAATGACCCAGCAGTTATGTTTCTTGGTTTTTAACAACCACAGGAATTAAAAAGTTATATCCATGCAAAAACCTACACACAAATATTTGTAACAGCTTTATTAATAATTGCTGAACCTGTGGAACCAAGATTTTCCTTTGAGGGTGAGTAGAGAAAGAAGCTGTGGTATATCACTGAATGAGACATTATTCAGTGGTGAGAAAAAATGAACCAGGCAGCCACAGAGAAGCCAGGAGTGGGAAGCCAAATGCATACTAGTGAGTGAAAGAAGGAAGACAACATACTTTCCACCATATGATATTCTGGAAACGTCACACTCTGGAGAAGGAAAACAAAAAACCTAAGTGGGCCGGGTGTGGTGGCGCACGCCTTTGATCCCAGCACTTGGGAGGCAGAGGTAGGAGGATCACTGTGAGTTTGAGACCAGTCTGAGACTACATAGTGAATTCCAGGTCAGCCTGAGCTAGAGAGAGACTCTGCCTCAATAAAACAAACAAACAAAGTGACCAGAGGTGACGAGGGGGTGGAGCAAGTGGACCACAGAGGGTTCCAAGAACAGGGAAACTGCTTATACGATGCAGCCATGGCAGACTGCATCTTTGTATATTTGTCCCAACCTATGCAATGGGCAACCCCAAGAGTGAACCCAAATGTAAATGATTTTTTGGTCAATAGCCATGGATTAATACTGGATGTTCAATCAGAACAAACAGACTTCACTGGAATAAAATGTTATTATTATTATGGGAGACTTAGGGCAAGACAGAGGGAATACATGGAAAACACTCTGTACTCAATGTTCAGCTTTTTTTGTAAATCTAAAAAGCTTCAAAACTCAAATTTATTATTTTTTAAGTATCATATTGAAGGAATCATAAAAATGTTGTTCTAGTTACATGTTTGCTCACAAATAAATACCCATAGAATTGTTAGAGTGACTATAAGATATTGAAAGCATGTTTTCATATGTCCTATGATAATTTTTTTACTGTAGAATTCATACCACATATGTTTAAAACTGAAAGTTTTCAGTTCCATTCCATTTAAAAATTTTCCTTCTCTCTCTTCTCACTCTTTCTCCTTTCCTCCTCTTCTTTCTTCATCTCTTTCCTCCTTTTGCTCTTCTTCCCCTCCTTCCAACTCTTTCTGTGCTGAGGAGTGAAATGGAATCACTCAATGCCTTGGATATGTTAAGCATGTTTCTAGCACTGAGCCTTAGCCCCACAGCCATCCCATTTTTAGTAGATTTTAAAAATGATCATGAAATTCAATCTTTCAGTTTTAGTGAGGTATACTTGACAAAATGTGTATATGTAAGTTATATAATATTTTTTTCGAGGTAGGGTCTCACTCTAGCTCAGGATGACCTGGATTCACTCCATAGTCTCAGGTCTCAGGGTGGCCATGAACTCACGGTGATCCTCCTACCTCTGCCTCCCAAGTGCTGGGATTAAAGGTGTGCACCACCACTCCCTGTTTATAATTTGTTTTTAAGTGTGTGTGTGTGCGCACGTCCCTGGGTCTCTTGCTACAAAGGAATGCCAGAAGCATGAATAGGGCTGCAGCCATCTCTCTGGCCCTCAACTTTGTTTAGATACACACATGCATTGTGAATTGTTTACCACAATCAAAGTAATATACATATACATATACATATACATATACATATACATATACATATACATATACATCAACTCAGTTAGCATTTTCCTTATTTTCTTCTTTTTCTATTGACAAGCTTCATACATATGCATAATGTATTTTGATCCTAATCTCTCATTATTTTATTTGTGTTTTTCCTCCCATATCCACTTTTCTTTCCAACCAGTTAAAAACATTTTGACATAGAAGATGGAGGACAAATGGAATAACGCCACAAAACAGAGGAAGGACTACCTATAGAGTCCTCAGTGGTATGACAGAGAAGAGAGCACAAAAGAGGATAATAAGATGGGAATGCAGGGCTGGAGAGATGGCTTAGCGGTTAAGCGCTTGCCTGTGAAGCCTAAGGACCCTGGTTCGAGGCTCGGTTCCCCAGGTCCCATGTTAGCCAGATGCACAAGGGGGCGCACGCATCTGGAGTTCGTTTGCGGAGGCTAGAAGCCCTGGTGCGCCCATTCTCTCTCTCTCCGTCTATCTGTCTTTCTCTCTGTGTCTGTCGCTCTCAAATAAAAAAAAAATTTAAAAAAAAGATGGGAATGCAATCAAATTATAATCTGTTTATATATGATATTAAAGTTCTCCAAAAACTGCATTGTCTCATTTTTTTTTGAAGCAATAGCCCCATATCTATCTCTTCTTTCCTTCCCATGAAGTCTTTCCTGGCACAAAGACTACAGTGGAGTTGCTTGGGCTGAAAGAATTCTGTCTCTGACTTGTTTTGCTGTGACTCACTCCACGCAAGACAGCATCCATAGCCTTGGTGCTTTGGAGACGTGTCTGTGACTCATTTCACACTGCAGCAGCTCCCAGAGCCTTGGTGCTTTGGGAACAGAACAGCTGAGAAAGCATTCACCTAACGTTCAGCATACTGGATAGGACTAAGGACACTTTGATTCCTACCAAATTCCCATAGCAAGTGTGGGAAAGATTTCTCCATGCCAGTGGCTCTCTGGCTCCATCCTACAAAGATATGAAATTTAAAGTCAGAAATTTAAGATAGATGCATAGACCTATGGGTCCTTGAAAGAATTGTGGACCAATTATTCCAGTCTGGAAGGATCCAAGTTTAACCCTTTAATGGATATTACTGTGGGCATAGAAATTGGTTTAACACTATAGTGGGTCAGTAGTGTCAGGTCTGCTTGAAGAAGCAGCAGATCCTGCCAACCTGCTTATGACAAATGCAGGCATAAATTCAGAAACTCTTGTACACAATCACAGGGAATTGGTCATAGACAGCTACTGCAATAGTACCTGTAAATGTGAAAAACTGGGACTCACCTTCACATACATCGGTAGGGATGAATTATTATATAATTATTATCATCATGAGGAATGTAATTATTCTATATTGTATGGTTGTATGGAATGCTGTGTGTCATGGTTAATTGCCATTGTCTTCTTGATTGGATCAGGAATCAAGAAGGAGACATGCCTCTGGAGAGGTCTGAAAGTATTCTTGGAAGCATTAGTTAACGGAGAAGGGAGACCCTCCCGCAAAGTGAGTGGCCCCTTCCTTCCAGTAGTGGCCAGATACAAAGAGGTCTGAGGGAAAAGCAATGCTGGGTTGCTCCTATCTCTTCTCCTTGCTGCTGAGTAACCTGCTGCTGTCACCTCTTGCTAACTTCAGAACCCAGCTTCTTTCACATTCCAAAGTTGACTGATGTCGCGTTGCTCTCAGGAACCTTTCACACCTTCCCTGCCTGACTGAGAATACTGAGACATCTAGGCTCATAGGCTGAGTAACTATCAGGTTCTCAGACTCACCAGCTCGCACACAGTCACTGTTGGAGTGCTCAGCCTAGCAAAAGTCACATAAGACAATCTAAGAAATCCCTTTTTAAACATCAACTCATTCTGCTGTTCCTTTAGAGAACACCAAATAATGGCCTAAGCAAGTGAACTAGGTGTATGACAGTATGGATGGATCTTGAACCCATGCTTGCAACAAAGGAAAATTTCAAAGTAAGGTGTATATGATCCTATCTCTTTTTCTTAGACATGTAGTCTTGCTATGTAGTGCAGGCTGGCCTTGAACTCACAACAATCCTTCTGCCTCCATCTCATCAGTGCTGCCCCACCACAGTTAGCTCTGATCATGCCTTTATGACTACTACATGCTAACCACACTAAATTTTTACAGATGGTTAAGTAGAACATTATAAAAAACACTACAGGGGTATGTATCAAGTTTATGATATATTAGGATATTGGCTAAAGGGTTGGGAAAGGAACTCCAGAGATTAGGCTTTACACACACACACACACACACACACACACACACACACACACACCTCCAATAAAATTGAGGCTTTTCTCAACTTTGATGAATAGGTTTACACATATCATTCTTTTGAGTCTCATTTTAAGATTTATGACAAATGAAATTGTACAGATTTATGGGGTATCATGTGATATTTCTATAAACACATCCATTGTAAAATGCTCAAATCAGGGTGAGCATGTCTATTTCTCAACGTTGATCACTTGCATGTGTTGAAAACATTCAAACTGCTTCCATCTAGCTGTTTCTGAAGTACACAACATACCATTGTTACCATGGTCACCCACTGTGCAGCTGGGATTCTTTGTGCTTTCTACATTTAGACGCTTTTCTTTTCCCAGAGTGAAAACAATTTCTTTGCATCTTGTTGCAATTTATTTATCAAATAGTTCTGAAGACTTTACTGTGTATCACACCTTGCAAATCACAATAATTCCAACCTCATATCAACCTTACAAAGCATTAATTTTAGAAGTAAGAAAATGAATGTGCAGAGAGGCTCAGATGCAAATCTAGTCAGTGGAAGAGTGGGGCTTCATTTCCTTGTAGCCTGACACATAATCCACACTCCTAAGAATCTTCTATGGGGTACCCTTGGCTTGTAGGTGCTAACCGGGTTCCCTAAGTGTGCCCCATGGTCTCTCTCACACTTACTATCTATTTGCCTTCCCTTCTTTTGTTCAGAGTGCAGGAAGAGCTGGGTTCATATCTTCTTCAACTACCTCGGGCTGACCTAGTACTACTGTGACTCCTGGTTCCTAATTATGAGACAGACAATGATGGGTGGTAAGTGTTCGTGTGAGTGGCCCTGGGTTTCAGAAAGGTAGTCTGCCTGTGTCCAGGTCAGGATCGTTGCCTTTAAGTTCTCCACCATGTCTGATGCAATCCTGAATGTGAACATTAGGTATATGGGAAATCAATCTAGGTAGGAGAAAAATTGACCAAAATCACCACATTGTCAAAGTATGTTGGGGTCTTTGTATCTGAAGGGCCACTTCTCTTCCTTTACTGAGAGAAAGTGATCAGAGAAAGTTGTAAAACTTTTAGGACTTTCAGATCTCCTTGCAAATTTTTTTTTTTTTTCCTCCAGCTAATTCACCCTTGACTTCTGATTTCAATGTAATGATACTTTTTTGGGGAAGGCTTCCCTGGCTACTCCAACTTCTCGCAGCTGTCTGTGATGAGGTTTTCTACTTAGCCCTCAGCTGGTGGAGCATTTAGTAGGCAGAGCCCTGCTGGAGGAGGTGTGTCAGCAGAGGTAGACCTTGAGGTTAAGTCCAGCCCTGTGTGTTCAGATTCAGCTCATGTTTCGTTCCCACTGTCCTCTCTCTCCCTCCGTCTCTCTCTCTCTCCCCCTTTCTCTCTCTCCGCCGACAGACATAGGATGAAGTAGGACAGCTTGCACTGCCATGATGAAGCTTCTGCTAGAATCTGTAAGCCTGAAATAAACCTTTCCTCCCATATGCTGTTTCTGGTCAGGTGTTTGCTCCAGCAATGAGAATCCAGCTCATTTCCCTGGAGCAGTTGGGGTGGAGGAGGGACTGGAGAGAATCTGTGTGTTCTTCCTCCTCCTCGCTGCACCCCACAGGAGCTCAGGACACCTGGGCAAGCTTTCCGAAGCTCGCCTTCGATGTAGCAGAAGAATCTTTTCACACAGGGAGACAGTCCCTCTTTGTAGAGTGAAAGACAGATAATGCGTCCTTTCCTCCCACTTTCCTGAGTCAGCCTCATGGGGCTCTTAGCTAATAGAGCCATAAATTCCCTCTCTAAATGAGCATCCTGATTTGGTTTGCTCTTCAGATGACCTCTTCCTGGGGAAAATGCAATGCTGTCCCTGAGTTATGGCAGCGACTCCAGTGGGTAGCTATGTTGTGTCCTGCCTCTGCCATCTGATAGTCTAATTCCTTTCCAATTTACAGGCTCGTTAGCTCCCCAGCCAGTTCCCACTCGAGTGCAGCTGACCCAGTAGCAATATTTGCCTGTGTCATCTTGCTCAGACAAACACAGGCATCCCTGCTGGGGAGGCAGCCATCCAGCCCTGTCATCTCAGTGACTGACCCTGGACGACTCTGTGGAAAGCCGGGCAGGAAGGACAGTGCATCAGAACATGGACCAGGCTCAGCTCCCACAGCCATTACAGTCCTAGCTCGCTTGTTGCTAGGCAGGGGTGGGAAACACAGTGCCCTTATGCTTACTGAGTGCCTCCTGGCAGAAGAAGTCTGAGGGTAATGCCCCCATTGTGAAGGGGCCAGCCGCTGTGTGTTCGAGCCCCTTCTCTCTGTGGATGTTTTAGACTTCTGTGGATGCGTTCTCCTCTCTAGGATCCTTGCTATGCATTCTGGGAAAGGTCAGGTTCCATCTTTTGCTTTGAATCTGAGTCCAAGAGCGGCTAGCAATGAAGCTGGGGATGTCTTCTGTGTGCCCCTGAGTCTTGGCTTCTATTAATGGCTGTGATAATGTTCGTAACAGTGTCGGGTGTGGGGAAGACTGGCGAATCAAATGAGATGATGAGATGTATGCTCCGAAAGACTTAGGAGTGACATGTCACGAAGACTATAAACACTTACGATTAGTGTGGACTGTGTTTACTATGGTTTTCATCCCAGGATCCATGTGTAATTCTTACCTATACTTAAGTCAGTGCTAGCGCTCTACGGCTTCAAACAGCAGAAACTGGGGCTGGGAGGTAGCACAGTTAGTAAATCGCTTGCTTCAAAAGCATGAGGAGGGCTGGAGAGATGGTTTAGCGGTTAAGCGCTTGCCTGTGAAGCCTAAGGACCCCGGTTCGAGGCTCGGTTCCCCAGGTCCCACGTTAGCCAGATGCACAAGGGGGCGCACGCGTCTGGAGTTCGTTTGCAGAGGCTGGAAGCCCTGGTGCGCCCATTCTCTCTCTCTCCCTCTACCTGTCTTTCTCTCTGTCTGTCACTCTCAAATAAATAAATAAAAAATGAACAAAAAATATTTAAAAAAAAAAAAAAAAGCATGAGGACCTGAATTCCATCCCTAGTGTCTATGTTGATGATGGAAACAATGGTGTGTGTCTATAATCCCAACTCTGGTGAGATGGGAACAAGAGGATTCCTGGTGCTGACCAGCTACTCTAGCACAATCAGTAAGCTCTAAGCCAATGAGAAGCGCTATCTCAAAAAGAGGTGGATAAGGGGCTGGAGAGATGGTTTAGCGGCCAAGGCACTTGGACACGAAGACAAAGGGCCCAGGTTCAATTCTCCAGATCCAATGTAAGCCAGATGCACATGGTAGCATATGTGTCTGCAGTTTTGTTTGCAGTGGCTAGAGGTCCTGGTGCACCCATTCTTTCTCTCATAAATAAATAAATAAATACAAAAAATTAAAAAGAAGTGGATGACACACTTAAGGATGACACTAGAGGTTGTCCTCTGGTCTTTATATGCCAATGCACACTTGTGTACGTATACCTACATACACGCATACATCCACATACAAACACAGACAGATACGTAAAGTGTAGGAGCAAGAGGATGGGAAGAAGTGGTATGGAACGCTGTTTTTGCAGATAGGATATTGTTGCAGTCCAGTTCGCATTGCTGTTAGAAATCACCCAACCAAGAGCAGCTTCTGGGAAAAAGAGATTTATTTTGACTTACAGGCTCAAGGGTAAGCTTCATGATGGCAGGGGAAAACGATGGCATGAGCAGAGGGTGGACATCACTCCCTGGCCAACATAAGGTAGACTACAGCAACAGGAGGGTGTGCCAAACACTGGCATGGGGAAACTGGCTATAAAGCCCATAAACCCATCCCTAACAATACACTGCCTCCAGGAGGTGTTAATTCCCAAATATCCATCAGCTGGGAACCTAGCATTCAGAACACCTAAGTTTATGGGGGACACCTGAATCAAACCGCCACAGATATGGACACTGCATTCATAAAAGCATGAGGCTCTTATTAGCTGCCCATGACATGCACAATATTGGGCCCATCAACGTTCTGTCAAGGGTGGTGGAGGAGCTCCTGAGTCCACCACCTCTTCCTGAGGAGTGGTTGGCAGCTAATGGTTGCTAGGGGGCAGGGAAATGTTTTCTTCTGTGGGGAAACCACTGTTAGATGCCCATGGGCACCAACAATGCTCATGCAAGCAACTCTAATTAAATTCAGTGTCTACCCTCCCTCCACATACTCTCTCTCTCTCTCACACACACACATACGCACACACACACACGCATGCATGCATGCACACACACACATCACAGTAGAAGTAGGACTAGTTAGGAAGAAGAAAGGGCTCAGCAGAAGGGGGAGCAGAACAAGGAAACATAATGGGATGTGAATGTGGGCAAATACATACATACATACATACATATGTGTGCGTATAAAATGTCAATAAGTAAATTTTAAAATAAAATAATCATGGATCTAGGGAAATAGTTCAGCAGTTAAAGGTAGGTGCTTGCAAAGCCTGCCACATAAAAGCTGAATTCAAAGTGGCCCATGCAGCTGTGATCTCAATGTACATATAGCAATGGGAGGCAGAGCTATGAGAATCTGAAACTCCTGGGGCAGATAGACTGGCATTCATTTTCAGCAGCAAGAGGCTGTCTTAAAGAAGGTGAAAGAAGAGCACAGAACTCTTGAGGTTGGAATCTGACCTCCCCATGGCACATGCATGCCCTCACCTACAAATAAATAAATAAATGTTTTGTTTTTTTTTAAACATACATATAAAAGCCGGGCGTGGTGGCTCATGCCTTTAATCCCAGCACTTGGGAGGCAAAGGTAGGAGGGTCAAGGTGAGTTCAAGGCCACCCTGAGACTACAGAGTGAATTCCAGGTCAGCCTGAGCTAGTGTGACACCCTGCCTCAAAAAACAAACAAAAACCATACATATTATGAGGTACAGTATGATGACTCAATACTTTTATATAATATGGAAAGATTAAATCAGGGTGATTAATCCTTTTTTAATTTTCACATGCATTTATCATTCCTGGTGCTAGGAAACTTCAAACTCTTCTAAACCTTATCATGAGTTGGTATGTCACCCTACTGTGCTAGGGAACATTAACACTTACCACTCATAGCCACGAGACTTAGGCTGGAGGGTGTGAGGTTTGAGGTTGCCCTATTTTACATGGAGACTCTGTCTCAAAAAGCCTTATCCATGGCACACCTGGCTGACCTGTGGAAGCAAGTAAACATGCACCACTTGGAGGACCTGGGTTGGTGGCACCCACTTCCTCCCATACCTGCGCCTGCTTTGGAAGTTCACCCCAGCACATGAAGCTGTCTATGAGATTGTCCATCAGCTGAAAAGTGGATGAAAGAAAGTGTGGAACATATCCACTGTAGCATATGGTCCAGCCAGTAAGAAATCATGAAATCCTGTAATGTGTAAAATTGCGGATGGTGCTGGAGGTTGTTTGTTAAATGAAATAAGCCAGGCACAGAAACACAAGTGCTGCGTCATCTCATTCATATGTGCAATCTAAAAAATAAAAAATAAAAATAAAAACAGTTGATTGCACAGAAACTGAGACCAGAGCAGTGGTGACTAAGGACTGTACACAGCAGGGCAAGAAGCATGAGGAAGCATGATCAACAGGGACAAAAATAGAGCCAGACAGGTGCAGGAACCCGGTGTGTTGTTGCACCATAGGGCTGACTACAGATGACAGTAATATACTGATTGCTCCAAATGCTGCAAGAAAGGATAGTGAAATTTTTCAACATGAATGGTGAGTCTGGGAAAAGGGAGCTATCTTCAATGTGCTTTAAATGTAACACACTGCACTCCTATGTCAGACTGGACCACCTATGTGGACACTGATGTATCAGTTTAAAATGGAGTTAACTAATGAAAAGAGAAAACCAGGTCTGGAGAGATGGATTAGCGATTAAGGTGCTTGCCTACTGCCTTCCACATAATGTGACACCCCAAAGGGGACTTGTACCAGGGCCTTCTCTATGATGTCTGGATTATCAGCATGTGAATCTGTGAGTGAAATGAACCTCTTTTTTTTACAGTGTTAGCTTGTCTCAAGTATTTTGTTATAGTAACAAAAAACATAACACGACTGTAACAGTAATAAAACATTTGAAAAGTGAAGTGCATATAGCATCCTTTGCATAGTGCCTAGCACATCATAAAAACTGAAAAAAATGCATAAATATTATATTAGGGAGATTTATATCAGCGTTGTGGTTTGGATGTAAAATATCCCCAATGGGCTCATTTGAGCACGCGATCCTGAGCCGGTGGGGCTGCTTGGGATGACTGTAGAAATTTCTGGAGGTGGAGCTTTGCCAAAGGAAGGGTTTATACCCTGGCCCCACTTCCTGTTTGTTCTCTTTCTTCCTGAGTCTGGATTGAATGCAAGCAACTGACTTTTAGTGTCTACAATTGTACCTTCCCTATCACGATGGAATGTACCCTTGGAAACTGTAAGCTAGATAAATCCCTTTTTCTTTGAGTTACTGTTTGTTTGTCAGGTATTTGGTCACAAAAAAGTGTAAGGTACCTGAAATAATAATAATAATAAACATCCATGAAGGCTATTTTACAAAGAAAAGGGGTTTATTTAGCTAACAGCTGTGAAAGTATCAAGAGCTTGCACTCCCTCATCTCACAAGGCCACTGAGATTAAATTATGAGCACTCTGACCCAACAACTTGAAATCTCATAAAATTTCAAAGGCCCTACCTCTAAACCCCATAGTTAGGTTGTTTCCACCCTTTTAATTCCTATGATATATGACTTTGTAGATTGAATTCTGGAGTGAGTTCTGGGGGACAGACTATATTCAAACTAACAATCACTAACACTTCTTTCATCCTGACACACACTGACCATGTCGTGGGTCAGGCATTTTGGAGTACACAATATTTTTGTGCAGAGGATTGAAATGCTCAGGGTAAGGAGAGGCTAGAAAAGTTCTGAGCATGTGGCACAGAAAATGGATTGTGGTGGAGTCTGGTCAGCTTCACTGAGGTATTTCTGAGTGACAGCAGAAGAGAAAAATATACAGGAAATATACAGGAGAAATATGTTCTGAGCTCTGAGGAGGAAATACACATGTCAGTCAATTCAGGGAGAAGTCGAGTAGAAATTCATGACCTCCTAATCTGGACCATAGCTTTTGTAAGAACAGCTCTTTCAATTGCAAGGTTTAACCTGGAGCGTGTGCTGGCTTGGTGTTTGCTGGCGCCTGCTCACAAAGCCCGGCCAGTGGAGTTCCTCAGCAAACTGCAGTGCAAAGGCAGGGTCTCCCTAGGGGTACTTGTACAGTTACATGCAGGAAGAGATTTTGTTTTTACTGAGACGGACTTCCAACTCACTATGTACATCAAAATGACCTTGGACTCCTGATCTTCTTGCCTCCACTTCTGACTTCTGAGATTACAGGCATGAACCATCACATCCAATTTCATGAAATATTGGGGATCGAACCCATGGCTTCATGCATGCTACTCAAGCACACTGACAACTGAGCTACAGCACATGCTGCTAAAGCTCAAGCAGACCGAACCTCAGGTCATAGGACCATGCATCATTTGAGGAAGCTCTCCGAGATATTTCTAAGAGGCAGCCAAGATGGAGAGCCCCACTGTTGGGATTTGGTCCACAATGCTCAGAGGAGTTCAGCCTAGAAAATAAAATTATGCTGAGCTCTCCTGAGCGTGTGCCCTAAGGGTGAAGGGTGAGAAAGTGTTTGAAATTTTCTAGGGAGGGAAGAATAACCCAAATTAGCTAAAAACTTATAAGCCTAAGAGTTTTACAGCAAACAAAAAAGCAAGAGAGCAGTAATGAGGTCTGTAAAACACTTGCAAGGTAAGGGTCATGAACGGCCCCAAAGCATCAGCACCGCATAAGGAGTGGCAGAAGACAGTATCAGAGGAGCAGGAAGCAGATAGACTGCAAGGAATATCTTCAGGCGAATCACACACTTCCTCTATGGCAGCAGGTTGTTTCAAGTGTAGGGTTAAGATGCTGGGCACCTAGCACCTGTCAACACCTCTAGAGCATTCTCAAAGCTCTCTGTGGCTCTGGGGAAGGGTTTGTTGTCACACACTGCAGGAAGCCTGGGCAACTAGGCATCATTTCCTTTCAAATGGTTTGCTTCTTGAGGAAAGCCATATTTATTGTATAAGAGTTTAAGGAATGCAGATAAATCAAAATAGAACAAAATGTAAGCAAAATTCAAGTTTCACACAAATGCAATGCCAACTGGACTAGAGAAATAGCTGAGTGGTAGAGAGTTTACATGCCACATGAAAGGCCCTGGATTCAATCCCCAGCAATGCAATATATACATATACATATGTGAGAAGACTGGTCAGTGTGTAAAGTGTATGTCATACAAGTATAAGGACCAGAGCATGGATCCTCAGAATCTATGCAAAATGTCTGACATAGTGGTATGCACCTATAATCCTAGCAATGGGGGATTTGAATATTTAATATGGTTAAAACATCCATGCTACCAAAGCAATTTAGAGATTCAATGTGATTGCTATCAACACATTTGAATGTATATGGAACTGCAAAAGATCCCAAACAGCTAAGGCAGTGTTATGCAACAGAAAAAAATAAAACTGGAAACATTATGCTTCCTTCATCTTAAAGTATACTACAAAGCTATAGTAACCAAAGCAGCATGATACTGGCATAAAATCAGACATAAACCTATGGGAAAAGATTGAGAATCCAGAAATAATTATATATATTTACAGCTTCCTGAGTCAAAAAAGCTACTAAGAGACACAATGAAGGAAAGAATACTTCCTTTAATGGAGATTATTAAAGAGCACAAGAATGAAATTAGACCTTCTTAGGCCATATAAAAATTAACTCAAAAAAAAGACTTAAATGTAAGATAAAAATTATAGGACTACTAGAGGAAAATACAGAGGAAAAGCTCATGAAATTGACCTATACAATTTTTTTTTTTGTGAGGGGGATGATCACAAAACACAGACAGGCTGGAGAGATGGCATAGCAATTAAAGCATTTGCTTGTGAAGCCAAAGGACCCGGGTTTAATTCCCCAGGATCCACATTAGCCAGACACACAAGGTGGCTCATGTGTCTGTAATTTGTTTTCAGTAGCTGAAGGCACTGGCATGCCCATTCTTTCTCTCTCTCTCTCTCTCTCTCTCTCTCTCTCTCTCTCTCTCTTTCTCTGCCTCTTTATATCTCTCTCTCAAATAAATAAAATAAAAGAGTTGCTTTATAATAATTATACACAGAGACAACAACAGTTTTAAAACTAGATCACAAGTATTACACCCAAGTCAGTATAACGAACAGTGAGAAGTGCCTACAAGCTATGCATCTGTTAATGGGTTGATATACAAAGCCTATAAGGAACTGAAATCACCTTAATGGCAAGTAAACAACCCATTTAAAAGAGAGGCAAATGACATTTTTAAGAAAGCACTCACTTTAGTAATAGATATACGAATGCTTGCTTGGCCTCCCTGGTCATCAAGCAAAAACCACAATTCCTGTTACAACTGGCTATTGTCAAAAAGACAAGATGTAAATTTTGGCAAGCATATGGGGAAAAGAATAATCTTTGTACACTAATAGTAGGATAAAAATCAATATAATTTTATGGAAATTAAAAAAATAAGAATAGAGCTACAATTTAACCATTCCATTTCTAAGAAATTACCAAAAGAAATGAAATCAGTATGTTGAGGCCATGTTCACAGTAGCCAGTATATAGAATCATCTTGTGAATCCATTGATAGATGAATGAATAAAGAAAATGTGCCATATATAAGACTAGAATACTCCTCAGCCCTTAAAAAGAAGAAAATTTTGTCATGTGTACCAATATACTTGAACCTAGAGGACATGTAACTAGAGATTAGAATGATAATTACCACAGGCTACATGGTTAGGAGAGAATTAGAGAGCTGTTGAACTATAGATACAAAATTGAAGTTAGGAAACATAGCTATAGATATATAGTACAGTGAGTGAAATTAATGATGTTACATTGAATTCCTAGAAATGTTGGAAATGTGGGTGTTACCACACTTTTGATTTGGATTACTATGTGAGGAGATATATGTTAATTAGTTAAATTTAACCATTTCATAACATATATGTACTTCAATTTAGTATGTTGTTCACGCTAAGTATATACAATTTTATCTGCCAGTTTAAATTTTTTTAAAAAAGAACAAACATAATTTTAATGACTGCATAATATTTCATTATATAAATATTTCAGCAATATTCAGTTTCCTTTAAAAAAAGCATAGAAGCTATTTCAGATTTTTCACTTACAGTCACTTCATTGCTATAACATCTTAAAACGTGAATCTTTGCATGGTTACCTGGGCTTTACTTTGGCATAAGGTGCTCCAAGTAGAATAGCTATAAACAAAGGTAGGTACATGTTTAGATCTTTGGATACACATCCGCAGCCCTCCTGTAATCACCTATCCTGAAGCAGTGTAAGAAATTATTCTAATGTAGTCAGTGAAGCTTTACTTCATGAGGTTCATACCACTTTAGGGTTCTTTCTTTGGGGATCTACAAATATCTGCTATAAGGTGATAATTTACCAGGGAACAAGTATCCCCACTTAGACCCTTGCCCCCCACTGATGAGCCCTCAGGCTGTCATCTGGGTGGGATAAACTGTACTAGGGGGAAGTCTTTCAATTTTCTGGGACTTTAGATGTCTGGTAGTTTCTTGCACCAGGAAAGGTCAAGCCTCACCAGCTCCCAGCTTCCGGAAACCTTGAACCCCATGGGAGTGAAAGTCAAGAGTCCCTGCTACTATGCAGACACTGCTTTGGGATAATTTGGGCTCAGAAGTATTTAGAGTCCCCTGGGATGGTGCATCTCAGCCCCATCTGCACATTAGAGCCACTTGGGGGAACTTCTTAATGTCTCCTGCTGCTGGGACCTCAGCACTATCGGTTTATGTTAGGATCTCTGTGGTTAGATCAGTGACTCAGCATGCTAACCTGCCCAGGTGACTCTAATTGTCCCTAATTGACTGTGATAGCCCCAGGCCATTAAGCAGTCCTTTTTGGAGAGAGAGAAGAAAAATGTGGAGCATTAGTGAAAGTCAGAGGAGCTCTCCAACCACCAATTCAAACTTCTTGAAGCATTTTAAACTCTGCTCTTGGGTTTCTAGTCCAAGCAGCAGATGTACCCAGAGCAAGTAAGGATTTAGTAGGCTGTCCATAATTTTTGTCTAGGCCTACTATGATCAGTCGGGCAATGTCGCAAGTCTCTGTGCTTAGACTGTTATGGCTGTTTGGGATGCACTGCCCGTCTCAGGATAGATGAGGAGATGTCACACTGTAAATCCACGCCAGCATTAATATCTCCATTAGACCTTGTATGCCTTTTTCATATTCCTCTCCGCAACACACCAACACAGTTCAGAAGCTCAGCTTTCTGTAGCACAGGGCACCTTTTGCTCTGTGTTGCAGACAACCAATAACCAACCTATGTCCTAGAGATTTTTCTCCAATCTATGGCTCTGACAAGACCGTCATAGGCTCTGTTTAGTGAGCACAGATTGGTAAATTTAGCCCATAGTAGAGAGTAAAAATCCTGGTTACTGGGGTGCCGAGCAGGAAGATTGCAAGTTGAAGCTCTGCCTGGGCCTCAGTCCACATTTGGAGGCCGATGAAGCTGGGTTCCAATGTGCTGCAGGGATAGCATCAGGGCAGATTCACACACCAGCAAGCAGAACAGGCAGCCAGGCAAAAGACCCCATATCCTCTTGGAGCTTCTTTTTAAATTTTTTTTTTAATTTTTATTTATTTCAGAGTGACAGGCATAGAGAGAAAGAGGCACATAGATAGAGAGAGAGAGAATGGGCACGCCAGGGCCTCCAGCCACTGCAAACGAACTCCAGACGCGTGCGCCCCCTTGTGCATCTGGCTAACGTGGGTCCTGGAGAATTGAGCCTCAAACCGGGGTCCTTAGGCTTCACAGGCAATCGCTTAACCACTAAGCCATCTCTCCAGCCCCGGAGCTTCTTTTTATATAGTCTGCCACACCACTGGGGAAGGTCTTCCTCTCTTCATTCATTCTTTCTGGAAATGCTCTCGTTGACCTGCCCAAAAGGCATGCCTCCTACTCGCTTCCTAATCTGACCCTGCTGATAACGGGTTTTACTGTCACATGCTCCACATAGATGCACTGTTTATGAAGATTTTAGCATTCAAATATATCATTGTGAAAGAATTGTGCTATTGGGATAGTACAATACCTGGCCTGTAGTATTGGTTCAACTGATCTAGCTACTATTATTACTTTTAATCTCATAATTACTAATTTACTTGCTCAGGAAGCTTAATTTTGAAAAAAAGATATGCTCTAACTGGCAGAGGTGATCTTGGCATCACTGTGTGACTCTATTTAAATTTTACTGGGAAGGTTTTCTTCTTCTGTGAGCCATCAAGACATTCCACATCTCAAATGGGGGGAAAATCAATTTGAACTAATAATAACTTTACTGATACCTCAGTAGAATCAGACAATAAAGCAAGATGGGGAGACATAAGTAGCATGGAGAATATAAGAGGAGATAGAATCTTCTAGACCCCTGGAAAAAGTGCTTTTAATTTAAGGATGTTCGATTCTAACATTTCCCACTCACATGCAAGGGCAGACATTACTAATCAATCAAGGTACTGTTTCCCACTTAACCTAAAAGCTAAAAAAGAATCCTTCTTAAGATGATGCTCTAGGTACCCACCAGCAATCAATGAGAGGTTGCACAAGAGGTGAGCTCTGTTTATTATTCAGTCTTTTTGGTACTATTTTTGTGTCATGGGTAAGCAGTGCTACATACTTGGAAAGAAGATGGAATGTTCTGAAAAAGAAAAGCAACTGTCTTCAACATCCTCCAAATCCACCACAGAAGGCCTAATCAGTCTCATGGGATTAGAACAAGGCTGTGAGCCACAGGTAGCTCTGAAGCACAGAAGTTTAGGCTCCATCACAAATCCACTAAATGTAACTAGCAAAACCAGGTCTGTCCTGGCTTGCTGCTCCATGTTGGCACAGCCTGAGTCAAAGTGCACCACTACACTTAGTTACCCAAAACTAGCTTTGCCTCATGCTTCTAAATTGCTCAGAGTCCTAAGGTTGTATTTCCGTTTTTAAGTTGACATGGTATAAAAAGAAGAAAGCAAGCTTATAGAAGATCAGGAAGAACAATGAGGGCCACAGGACTAGTTCAACAAGGGGCAATGACAACAGTAAAAATTTACTTCCTGTCTTCGATCCTCAGAACTTGGGTTAAGATGACTTACTTCCTCCAGTGAGGCGAGTACTATTATTATTCACCTCCCTTTTTGAGAAGAAATTCCTGGAAACTCAGGGAAGTTAAGTCACTTGCTTAAAGCCACTCAGATTGAAAAGCTGAAGCTGTGTCATTGGAGCCTAGGTAAGTCTGATAATTTCCTTTTGAAGGGATGGAGAGATTGCTTAGTGGTTAAGGCAACTGCCTGTGAGTTTTAAGGACCCATGTTCACCTCTCCAGGTTCCACGGAAGCCAGATGCACAAAGTGACACAAGCGTACAAGGTCGCACATGTACACAGGGTGGCACATGCGTCTGGAGTTTGGTTGCAGTGGCCAGAGGCCCTGGCGTGCCAATTCTCTCTTTCTCACCCTCTCTGTCATTCTCTCTCTCTCTCTCTCACACACACACATGAAAAAATAAGGCCAGGCCAGTTTGTTGGGCTTGCCTCAAAATAAATAAATATACAAATTTCCTCTTGAAATTGTGCATTTGAGATGAGCAGTTTTTATTTCCTTCAGCACAAAAAGATAAGATTTTTTTTTTTTACTTTATTTTATTTGTTAGAAACTATTGTATATGGGCAAACTATGTTATATGAGTTGGTCCCATTCCACTTTTCCCTGCCTGTATTTCACTGAGGGCCACCTCAGTATGGTTACTGGTATTACCCATGGGATGTGGGTTATGAAAGCAGCAGTCAATCATTGAGGGAGCAGCACTGCCTCTGGATACTCCTTCCCAGCCTGTGGTGCTTAGAATCTTTCTGCCCCATCTTCTGCAATGTGTACTGAGAGCCTTGGCAGATGTGTTATAACTCTGCTTTAGTGTTAAGCTCTCAGCAACATCTGGATTTCTGCTCTGATAGTTTCGAGTGTCGTCGGTGTCAGGCTTGCTGTGAGAGCCACACTCATGTTTACTTGGCCAATTCCTCTGAGGTTTCACCTGGACCCTGGCTGGTGTGCAAAAGGGGGCTCATCTCATGAGAGGGAGACAGCTAACTTTTCTTGTCATGTCGATGGATTTTGGTCCTCTCCGACTTTCCTACTTTGTGAAAGGGAAAAGAGATTCTCCAGCAGAGAGTGAGAACAGCATGTAATGACACGGTTAAATAAAAGATTTTTGATGGGCATAGCCTCTCTTTTGGCCAAAGACTGGTGGGAGCTTCTCACTGGAGTCCATAACCCTCAACTCCATCGGATTCTGAATGGTTCCCAGCACCAGCTATGAGTTCCTTCCCACTGAGCAGGCCTCATAGCCAATCATAGAGTCAATGGTTACCTGCTTAGACTGAGTGCCACTATTTCACAGGTGTGTACATCTTGTTCAGCTGGTTGATTTTATATGGAAGGCTCCCTTGCTTGTTTACAACGTTGGTGGGCAGTTGATGTTATAGCTTTATTCAGGTAATCAGTCTCTTCTCGGTTGGATTTTGATAGGTGGTAAGAGTCCAGGAAATGATCCATTTCTTCCAGACTTTCTAATTTTTTGAAATACAGGTTTGGGAAATATGTCCTGATGATAGTTTCAATTTTACTGGTGCCCACTATAGCATCTCCATTTCTAATCTTGTTGATTGGATGTTCTACTTTCTTTTTTGTTTCTTTTATCAATTTGGTCATGGGTTTGTCAATCTTGTTTGTTTATTTGTTTATTTTGAAGAACCAGCTATTTGTTTTATCACTTTCAAAATTATTTCCTTGATTTCCAATTCATTGATTTCTGCTTTGATTTTGATTATTTTTTTTTTCATCTTGTACTTTGGATTTGAATTGTTCTTATTTCTCCATTGCCTTCAGGTAAATGGTAAGTCATTGACTTGGGCTCTCTCTGGCTTTGTAACATATGCATTCAGTACTAAAATCTTCACTCTTAGGCCTCCCTTCATTGTGTGCCATAAGTTTTGTGATCCTGTGCTTTCATTATCATTCAGTTCTAGAAAATTATGGATTTCCCTTTTTACTTTTGCAATTCTCTATCCATTGTTTAATAGTGAGTTAGTCTCCAGGGCTTAGTGTATTTCTTGTTGTTTCTCTTGTTTTTTTATTTAATTGCATTGTGGTCAAATAAAATGCAAGGAGTTATGACAGTTTTCTTGAATTTGTGGAGACATGCTTTATGTCCTAATATGTGATCTATTTTAGAGAAGGTTTCATGCAATGCTGAGAAGGATGTATATTCTGTGGAATTAGGGTGGAATGATCTATAGATGTCTGTTAAGTTCAATTGATCAGCACTGTTATCTGTTAATTTTCTGTTTGGATTGCCTATCTATCAATTATCATGGAGTATTAACACCTCTTACTCTTAGTGTGTTAAGACTGGATTATTGTCTAGAAGATTTTGCTTCATAAAATTTGGTGCAGCTATGTTTGGCACATATAAGTTAATGATTGTAATGTCTGCTTGTTGGATTGTTCCCTTAATGAGTAAAAGGTGGCCACGTTTATCTCTTTTTGTTGATTCTGGTTTAAAGCCTATTTTATCAGATATTGGCATAGTTATACTTGCTTATTCCTAACTTCCATTGATTTTGGAAAATCCTTTTCCAACCTTACACCCTGAGGAGGTACCTATCTTTGATGGTAAGGTAGGATTGTTGTAGACAGCAAATGGAAGGATCCATTTTTCACATACAGCCCTTTAGCCTGTCTTTTAATTGGAAAGTTGAGTCCATTAATATTTAGAGTTATGACAGTGAGGTTCCAGTTGATCCCTGTAGTGTTGGAAGTTTTGTGGGGTTTGGTGTTTTCTTGAGTTTGTTTGTCTCTGCTCTGAGATGACACAATGCCTGGCTTGTAATCAGTCCACATTTGGTTGGCATCGGATATAAGTCGAGGCTTCAAATTTAGCTGTCGACGCTCCTTGCAGAACGCTTGCAGATGTTTCCAATCCCTTTGTTGCCAGAATGCGTATTGTTCCTGTGGCTGTATCACTTGCAACATGCTAGCAGCATACATTGATCGATCACCTATGTTAAGCTAGATGGTATAGTGGCAGAACAGCAGAGTCAACAGACAGGCTCAGGATCTGCCTAGAGTAAGCTTGCAGTCCAGAGGGGAAGATGACCTGAAGAATAAGGTAGTACCAAGAGGGGAAACAATTAAGAAGAGGTGCAGTAAAAGTGGCTCCAGTGGCGTGTTAACAAAGACAATTCACAAAGAATGCTTGGGTGAACTGAGGCTGGGGAGATAGTCCAGTTGGTAAAGTGCTTGCCTTGGCAGCATGAGGACCCGAGCTTGATCCACAGTGCCCATATAAATTACAGGCATGGTGGACTGTGCCTGTAATCCAGCACTAGGAATGTGGAAACAGGAGGATCCCTGGAGCTCCCTGACCGGCTAGTCTAGCCTAGTGATCTTTGGGACAAAGAAAGACTGTCTCAAAGGAGGTGGGAAGCGTTGCTGAGGATAAAAACAAGATTTTCCATGAGATGTGTGCATGTGCACCTGCACACCCATGCATGCGTGCAAAGACAAACACACACACATACACACACACACACACACACACACACACACAGCTTTGGTGAAGGTCACATCATAGTATCCAATGCAGATCACATTTATCATGTGCCACGCACTCACTTTCAATGGCAGGAGCATTACCATTTAAGAGTTCCATACCAGTTGTTTGTCGACAAAGCCAGCTCCACACCACCATGTATATAAAGATGTCAGTGACTTCCTCAAGGTCAGTAAGTGCAAGTTCTGGATTTGGAACCAGGTCCTAACTGTAACTCAACCCTCTCCTAATCTACTATGCTGACCCGTAGCTCTCATGACATCTGAAAACTGAGTTACAGTTAGCTTGGGAATAAAAAAGAAAAGGAGGGGAGGGAGACAGTTCATGAAAGAGGGGGTGGCCACTGGAAAACATGACTGGACAGTGGATCAGATTCCACTTGTGGAGAAGTGTGGAGAGCCTTCACCCAAAGGACAGAATGAGTTGAGTGGGTGTCTGAGCTGAAGGATTTTCTGCAGCCCAGCCAGGGAGGTGGATTTTACTCTAAGGGAATTGGTGAGCCAGATCGCTAATGTGGTTTTAATGTGATCTAGTGAATGATAAAATCTCATTTAAAAAAAAAAAGTTTGGATCTGAAATGTGGGACACAGCGTTATTTTGGGACACTTATTTCCCAGTTGGAAGTGCTGTTCTGGGAGTTTGGGGGACCCTTTAACTACTGTAGCCTAGCTGGAGGAAGTAGGTTGCAAAGGTGGGACTTTAAAGGTTATACCTTCCCCCTTGGTGCTGACTGCTGTTTTGTACTTGCTGGTCCAACATGATGCCAACATGCTCCCATGGCTGTGAACTACGCTATTCCACCATGCTTTCTCTGCCACAATGGACTGGAATCTTCTGAAACCCTGTGCCAAAATCAACCCTTCCTCTCTCACATGGTTGCTGTCAGGCATCTTGCCACAACAACACAGAAGCAACTACTGTATTATCCACTAAAATGCTCTCCTTGGCTGCTGCTGTAGCCGTGATGGGGACAGAGGGAGCTGGTGCAAGGGTGGAGGGTGGGGCTGCTCATCAGAGCTGAAACGAAAGCGGCCCCAGGGGGCCTCTTCTGACACCCACACACCCACAACTAAGCATCTCCCTAAATCTTGTTCCCTGGAAGCTTAGTCTTCCCACCTTCATCTTGACCCGCTGCACGCAGACAACAGTTCCAGGCTAAAGTAACACAAGTCTGGTTCACAAAAGATGTCAGGAGCCCAACCCCTAGAAAACTGGAAAGATCCTGTTACTCTTTATTTTGTTTTATTTGAGAGAGAAGAAAGGAAGGAAGGAAGGAAGGAAGGAAGGAAGGAAGGAAGGAAGGAGGGAGGGAGGGAGGGAGGGAGGGAGGGAGGGAGGGAGGGAGGGAGGGAGGGAGGGAGGGAGGGAGGGAGGGAGGGAGGCAGAGAGGGAGGGAAGGAAGGAAGGAAGGAAGGAAGGAAGGAAGGAAGGAAGGAAGGAAGGAAGGAAGGAAGGAAGGAAGGAAGGAAGGAAGGAAGGAAAAGAGAGGAGATAGGCATGCTAGGGCCTCCAGCCATTGCAAACAAACCCCAGAAGCATGTGTCACCTTGTGTATCTGGCTTAAGTGGGTACTGAGGAATCAAATCTGGATCCTTAGGCTTCACAGGCAAATTCCAGAACTATAGAGCCACCTTTCCAGCCTGATCCCATCAATCCTAATTGCTCTTCACATTAACCATTGCTCAGTCCATATTAGCTTTGACTATTGAAAGGCTGTGATGGAACTACCTTTAGATTTATAGTCCTTTGCGTGTGTGTGCTCCTGTGTGGGCCTGTGCATGCGGAGGTCAGAGGATATCCTTTGGTGTTGCTCCTCAGGCACCTACCATTTCTTTTGAGACATGATCTTTCACTGGCCCGGAGTTCGCCAACTAGGGTAGTCTGTCAAGCCAGCAAGTCCCAGGGATCTGTCTGTCTCTGCCTCCTTCCCAGCACTAGGACAACAAGCATAGCCACCACTTCTGGCACTTATGGAAATTCTGAGGTCCCCATGCTTGCAGAGCAAGCCCTCTGCTTACTGAGCTCTCTCTCCAACATCCCCTTCCTTTTAAAAAAAACAAATTGACAGTGGAATGGGGAGACAGGGTGAGGAGGCAGGAGCAGGGAGGAAGGGTAAAACTGTGACCAGCGATTAGATAGGAACTTCTTTGCAAGTGTGAAGCTGAACGATAAGCAAAATCAATTCTGGAAAGAAGCATCATTCCACCCGCGTGGGCTGTGCCTCCTTCCCAGCTTTTCTGCCGTGTCTATGAGAACCTTTTGTGAAAGACGCGGTTCACAGACTGCTTTAATCTTTAGCCGTGGGAACCTGTGGGGTTTTCTAGGACTCATCCAATTTGGATGTGCTTTCGACAGAACGGACGTTGGACACCACTCACTGTCAGCCCTGGCAAGTTCCTAAAAACCAGGAAGGTGTAAATGTCTCTGGAGCTGATTCTCAGTGCGCGTTAACACAGGGAAGGGTAAGGCGCCAAGTACAACAGGATCTAAATTAGCTGTTCTCCTGAATGGCAGACTCCGAAGTGTAGATGCCTGTGATTGTGGGTTTCTGGACCAGGGCCACTTCCAGATGGAGTTTCTTAGAGACATAGCTTCGAATTTTACCTGTGCTCATTTACTCTGGTCCCTCTAAGGATTGGGTCCTGAAGCTGAGCACACACTGCGTGTGATTAGAGTTCCGCCTGTTTGCCTCTGCCATAGGTGCAGTGCAGTCTTACAACCCTTTGCTGGCCACAGAGTCCACGAACATGGATATTTTTGTTTGGTTGGTTTTGGGTTTTATTTTCATGTAGTGTGTGTGTGTGTGTGTGTGTGTGTGTGTGTGTGTGTGTGTGTGTGATGCACGTATTCATGTGTGTGGATCTATGCATACATTGTGGGTCCATGTGGAGGCCAGAGGTGTCTTCTTCAGTGGTTCTCTACCTTATTTTCTTGAGAAAGCATCTCTCATCGAACTCAGACTCACCAACGAGGCTAGACTAGCTAGCCAAGAACACCTCCGGCTCCCCCGTTTCTGCCTCCTCACTGCCACCACGCCAAGCTTTCACCTGGGTGCTAGGCCTCCGAACTCAGGCCTCATGCTTGCATGGAAAGCACTTTATGCATCATGCTATCTCCAATGCCCCTGTTTGTTTTATTTGCATTATTATTTTTGAGACAGGAACTCATGTAGTCCAGGCTGGTCTGAAACTCACTATGTAGCTGTTGGTGACCTCCTGACTTCTGATCCTCCTGCCTCCACCTCCTGTGGGCTGGGATGACAGCGGTATGCCACCATGCCTGGTTCCAACTTGGACTTCAATCCAGCTGAATTGCAGAGCTTTCTGGTGAACGTGAACAAATGCCTCCACCAGGTTAATTACAGTACCAGGTTTCTGGGCATCTGGAAGCATGATTCTAATCATAAGATAGCCTGTGCCAAAGGTTAGCACATGTTAAGTGTTCATTAACTATTAGCTTTTTCACAAAATTTTTACAAAAGTTCTAAAAAAAAAGTCCTGAGGTCTCACTTTTGTAAGTGATTAAATACTGAGGGTGTAAGACATTGACTTATTAATGCATCACCATGATTGAGTGTTACAAATAGGTTAATATTCATTACATTATATTAAATGATTGGATTAATTACATCATAAATATATCTCTAATTATTAAAAATTATATACTAAATGATTAAATGGGATAAAAATTAAGTTGACATACACAAAGCAGTTGTAGCAGCACTTAGCAATAAGAAACACTCAATGATTTATTAATATTGTTTTTTATATTCTATTTATTCAATTATTTATTTGAGAGGGAGATTGAGTCAGATATAGGGTGTAATGGGCATGCCAGGGCCTCCAGTCACTGCAAAGGAACTCTAGATGCACGTGCCACCTTGTGCATCTGGCTTTACCTGGGTACTGGGAAGTGAATCTAGGTCTTTAGGCTTTGCAGACAAGTGCATTAACCACTGAAACATCCCTTCAGCCCCTATTATTTGTTTTCTTCTATCTTTTATTAGTCATGTACACAGTGTGTATATAACCATGTTGGTACCATAGTTAGCCTCTTCCTTGTCCTCCCACTTCTGCGGGGACCCTCTTTGTTGGGGAATGTGGGTCATGCATTGTGGAGTTAGCCATCAGTTATGGAGAAGAGGCAATGTCTCTGTGCATAATGTCCCAACATGTGGCTCTAACAATCTTTCCAGCCCCTCTTCTGCAAATTTCCCTGAGCCATGTTGGGTTCTTTTTAGGTCTACTTCATTGATGAGGTCTTGGGAGCCTTTGTGTCTCTGGATATCTGGTTTAGTAGAAGTTGAGTGTTCTCTGGGACTATCTCCTTCACCCTTGTGCTGGTACCAGGTTCACCAAGAAAGCAGCACTCTTTCTCATTTCCCCAGTTACTCTTAGTTTCAGGTGGGGCCTGCTGAGGTGAATGGGCTGATTCTCTCCTCAGGTTCTGTGCCCATCTGAAAAAGAGAAGTAAATTCTCCAGTGGAGCATGAAAACAGCACCAGGTATTTGGGATAACCATTATTATTTTAGAGAGAATTTAATAGGTGTATGCCCTCTTATAGCCCATGATTGGTGGGATCTTGATAATGGAGAGCAGGCTCAGTTTTTTGAATATGATTCTGATTTGTTTCCCAGCTCCAGGTATGGGTTCCATTCCACAGAGCATATCTACTAGCCAGATCAAGAGCAGTTGGGTACCACCATGGCTGTGTGCCAGTACTGCACCTGTGTGAACATCACGTCAGGTTGTTTGCTGCTGAGTAGCTCAGACCACAAGTTGCTTGGACACATGTTGGTCATTTCCCTCCATTCATTCATGTAGCACTTTCTGGCACTAGATGAGCTAACTATCTGGCGACTGACTCGCTTCCAGATTCTAGCCAGGTCACTCCATATCAACAGCATCTGGTATCTTAAGCAGTAGGTTCTTTCCACTAACTTTTGGTGAGTCATCAAGTATTCTGACAGATTGTTTTTTTTTTGTTTGTTTTGTTTTGTTTTTTTGTTTTTCGAGGTAAGGTCTCACTCTAGCCCAGGCTGACCTGGAATTCACTATGGAGTCTCAGGGTGGCCTCGAACTCACAGCGATCCTCCTACCTCTGCCTCCCGAGTGCTGGGATTAAAGGCGTGCGCCACCACGCCCGGCTCAGATTGTTTGTTTTTGAGACAGAGTCTTGCTATGTGGTTGAGGCAGGTCTTCACCTTGCAGTCATCCTAACTCACCTCCCAAGTGCTGGGATTACAGACTTTCACTCCCAAGCCAGCTACCTAGCTATTGTTTGAAAAATCTTGATAGCATTTGAGCAATCTGGGGTGATTTCTTCAAAGTGGCATCATTTGGGGTTAGAGACTGTCAGGTGAAAAAAAAAAAAGGGATTGTATTTCTTCACCTTAATGATAGCAATTAATTTCTTCTCCACCCAGGTCCCCTGTAGCCTTCAATCTTCTTTCTCCATTTTTTCTTCCTTTATTGCTGGTCATCTGAGAGAGGGAATAGGACAGATGTAGCCTGAGCTTTCACCCAACAGTGTAAGTGCTATGGAGCTTTATTTGTGAATAACTTTAACTTGAGATGTAAGTTTAAGTGCACAAAACAGTTTCAAAGTTTATGTGTCTCTATTTGCTTAACTGCTTCCCCCTTCCTTTTGTGGTTTGGTCTCTCCCTGAGAGGCTCCTGGTTTGCAGCATGTTCCTTCATATGGCAGTGTTGAGGTGGGACTAGGGGAGGTAGTAAGTCATTAGGGTGCTGCTTCGGAAGACTGACTGGTTCTGCAAAGAGAGCAGTACCCTAGAGAGCAGGTGTCTCACCAAGGAGTAAGACTTGCTTCTGTACATATCAAGCTGTTACTTTAATTGACATTCTATTTCAATGGCTAGGGCACAAGGCCATAGCCATTCATTTAGAAAATTATGTTTGCTTCCTAGAAACCACTTTGTAAGTTTCCTCCACATCCCTAGCCCTCTTATTATTATTGTGTTTTTTTTTTATTTTGAAATAGCATCTTACTAAGTTGTTCAAGCTGTGCTTTAACTCACTGGGCAGCAAAAGCAGGCCTTAAATATGGGATCATCCTGACTCAGCCTCCCTAGTGCAGATATGTTATGCATAATGGCAAATATGCAGGCTTTGGGAGTGCAATGTTAGGCTCTGGCTCTCTGATCTGTGTGACTACTGACACCTTTCTAAGCCTCCATTTCCTATGTGTTGTTGTTTTAAGGTAAACAACCACAGCCAGCCATTGTTTCAACCTGGCTGTGTTTCAATAAAACTTTATGGACAAAAACAGGCAGAGGGCCACAGGGCCTAATTTACTACTCCCTGGTTTATATCATAATGAAGATATTGCAACCATCATCATGGTTGTGAGCTTTCAATTTGACAAACCACAGTTGAGTTTTAGATTTCATACTGGGTATAATTTTTAAAAAATTTAAATATATTTAGTTGTTTATTTATTAGAGAGAAAGGCATATATATTGAGAGAGAGAGAGAGAATGAATGGGTGTGCCAGGGCCTCTAGCCACTGCAAATGAACTCTAGGTGTATGTGCCACCTTGTACATCTGGCTTACATGGGTATTGGGGAATTGGACATGGGTCCTTAGGCTTCACAGGCAAGCACCTAAACTGCTAAGCCATTTCTCCTGCCCAATAACTAGTTATATTTTGAAAAGCTACTAGGAGCACTGAATAGATGGATTATTCCTAAGGTAAATATAGGTTAGCTTCTTACAGAGTCACATTTTTGCCAATTAATCAGTACATATGCAACCTCTTCTATGTGTGTTTCTGTTGTATAACCATTATATATGTAATATACATGTAAATTATATATATGTTGGTTTCTGAGGTAGGGTCTCACTCTAGCTCAGGCTGACCTGGAATTCACTATGTAGTCTCATGGTAGCCTCGAACTCATGGCAATCCTCCTACCTCTGCCTCTCAGGTGCTGGGATTAAAGGTATGAGCCACCATGCTTGGTGTGTAAATTATATTTTTGTAATATATATTACACACTAAAATGTATTTTGAATCTATTGTAATTGAACTGAAGTCCAACAGGACTCAGTTGAGGCCCAAACAAAGCTGGTCTTTTCTTTCTTTCATGATACTAAAGGTTGAACCAATAGGCAAGTTCTATAATACTCATCCATATTCCTAGCCCTCTTTTTAATTTTTATTTTCAGACAAGAAGTTACTAAACTGCTCAAGCTGTCATTGAACTCACCCCCTAATCTAGGCAGGCCTTGAATATGGGCTCCTCTTGCCTCAACTACCCCCACATATGCTGGGCTTATAAACCTGTAATACCCAGCCCAGTGAAAACCTTTCTTGTATCTAGAAATATGGAGCTTTAGCACTATGTTTGGGGCAAAAGTGGGACCAGGGTTATTTTATATAGAAAATATACCAAATAAAAAAATATGTAAAGTATAAAATGTTTCACTAAGTAGACTGAAAAATGCATTTGTGTACTGTTTCAGAGTTGAAAGGAAGGTAGGGGTGCCTTATTTAACCTCAGCTGGGAATGTGTGCATTGAGTGACAGCTCTTTTGTGCTCTGCACAGAAATATGTCTGTGAATGATGGAGGAAGAGCTTCAATATTGATTATGGGCTTACAAATAAATTTTAGTGCGTAGGCAAATTCATGAAGGCATTATCTCTAAATAATATGGATCAATGGCATATTCTTAACTAAGGTCAGCAAATCAAAGCATTTGTTGCAGAATATGAAAGTTTAAAGCTAACTTGATGGGCTTTGCATGGTATATTCATCTTTAACATTTTTTCATGTGTGTGCATGCATGTGTGTGCAAGTGCACATGTATGTGTGTCCGTGTGGAAGCCAGGTGAATGCATTGGATATTATTCCTCATGCGGTGGTTTGATTCAGGTGTCCCCCATAAACTTAGGTGTTCTGAATGCTAGGTTTCCAGCTGATGGATATTTGGGAATTAATGCCTCCTGGAGGGAGTGTATTGTTGGGGGCAGGCTTATGGGTATTAAAGCCAGTTTCCCCATGCCAGTGTTTGGCACACCCTCCTGTTGCTGTGGTCCACCTTATGTTGGCCAGGGAGTGATGTCCACTCTCTGCTCATGCCATCGTTTTCCCCTGCCATCATGGAGCTTCCCCTCAAGCCTGTAAGCCAAAATAAATATCTTTTTCCCAGAAGCTGCTCTTGATTGGGTGATTTCTACCAGCAATGTGAACCAGACTGCAACACCTCAGAAAACACATCCATTATTTTTGAGAGGGTATCTAATGAACCTGGAGCTTGCCAGTTAAAATAAACTGGGTGGCCTGAAAGTTGCAGGAATTCTCCTCTCTACCTCCCCAGCTATGGGATTACAAGTATGCATCAGGATGCCCAGTATTTTCACCTGGGTACTGGGGACTCAATTCAGCTCATCATGCTTGTAAGGCAAGCATTTTACTGGCTGAGCTATCTCTACAGCCCTCATTTTTATTTTTATCTTATTTTTTCTAGTTAACTCTTGAATCCTCCAAGTATCTTCATGCAATGTAAAAACATTATCCAGTGTAACTATCCAATGTAAAAACATTAAAATGGTGCACTGTTGCTAAGCACAAAAGTATGGTTTAAGTCTTCATATTTCTTTGCACTAGATCTTAGTTTTTCTTCAGATTTAAATGATAAATCGGTCACACAAAGACCTGCATGCAGATGTTTGCATAAGCATTATTCATAATGCTCCAGACTTGGAAACAACCAAGTTTGTATCTCCATTCAGTAGGTGAGTGGGTGAGTGACTGTGATGCTTACAGATACTAGAATGTTACAAGCTCTTCATATATATATATATATATATATATATATATATATATATATATATATATAATTTATTTATTTATTTGAGAGAAAGAAAGAGAGAGGGAGAGAATGGGCATGCCAGGGCCTCCAGCTACTGCAAACAAATTCCAGATTCACATGCCCCCTTGTCCTTGTGCATCTGGCTTACATGGGTCCTGGAAAATCAAACCTGGATCCTTCAGCTTTTCAGGCAAATGCCTCAACCACTAAGCCATCTCTCCAGCCTACAAGCTCTTTTCAAAGGAATGTGGAGGGCCTCAAAATGCATATGTGCATGAGCTGTGTGAAATGGATACACACAAAGTATTCCAATTATATGATACTTAAGGACAGACAAGGCTGTGGTCAGGAGCTAGGGAGGGAGGGTTTGATAGGATAAGCACAGAATATTTCCAGGAGAGTGATACTGTACTGTATGATACTGCAATGGTGGATATGTATGCTGCCCAAACCCATAGAATGAACAGTCACAGGAAAGAAGGTTAATGGACTTTGGGAGATGACAACATGGTCAAGTAGAGTCTTTAATAGAAGCAACTATACCCCTCTGGAAGAGCTGTTGTTAATGATGAGTCTATGAATGTGTGGTAGGGCAAATAGATACCTCTATGAATGTGTGGTGGGAAGATAGGTACCTCTATAAATGAATGGTGGGGAAGATAGATACCTCTATGAGTGAGGGGTGGGGAAGACAGATACCTCTATAATGAGTGGTGGGGAAAGATAAATACCTCTATGAATGAGTGGTGGGGAAAGATAGATACCTCTATGAATGAGTGGTGGGGAAAGATAGATACCTCTATGACTGAGTGGGGGTGAAGATAGATAACTCTCTGAATGTGTAATGGGGAAGATACATACCTCTATGAATGAGGAGTGGGGAAGACAGATACCTCTATGAATGAGGGGTGGGGCACATCAAATATCTCTATGAATGAGTGGTGGGACACATTAGATATCTCTACTTTCCTCTCAGTTTTGATGTGATCTTAAGAGGATATTGTGTAGGAAGCCAATTCTGCTCTCGGTCACCTAAAATAACTAGTCAGATTGACCCCGTGACCCTGATGCTTTCTTACAAATTTCTTCAAAGAATTTCAACTGAAATAAAAAGAAAGAACTTTGAAGTTGTGTTAATAAAAGAGTTCACCCCTAAAAATGCCTGCCTCACCTTCTACCCAACAGTTTCACCAATGTACACTCTTAAGAGTCAAATAAAAGTTCTTTAATACTTTATTTTCCTTAAAAAGTAATACCCCAGAATTTTGTTACTTTTCATACTCAAAAATGAGTAAGTTTATATGATATGGAAGAGCATAATGTCAGTATATAATGTAAAATATATGTAGTGAAATATCACAATATGTAAAAGAAACAGTCATTTCAATATGAGGCTTACTATTCTGTAACAAAATGGGAACAACTGAGACATATAAAATCGAAAGAAATTTTAAAAACAACAAAACTATGAGCCAACTGAAAATTAAATAAATGCCAATATAAATATTTAACATCCCTTGATATAGTTCTTCTGAAAGGGAAACAAATACACAATGAAATTACAAATTTTTAAAATATTTTATTTTTATTTATTTGTTTGATAGAGAGAAAGAGGGAGAGAGAGACAGAGAATGGGCACACCAGGACCTTCAGCCACTGCCAACAAACTCTGGATGCATGCACCACCTTGTGCATCTGGCTTACATGGGTCCTGGGTAATCAAACCTGGGTCATTTGGCTTTGCAGGAATTACCATAACTGCTAACCCATCCCTCCAGTCCTGAAAGTAAAATTTTAGCCCACTTAAAAATACAGATATTTCTCAATCAAGAATGCAGTTAAAGATCTGTGGGCCTAAACCCTGCATATCCTGTGGATGGGAGACTGAAAACCTTCGTGGCCTTTTCTGGATAAAAGAAGGAGGAAATACACATTTTTTTTCAGTTGTACATGTGTTTGTATAACACATAACTCTTATACACTCATATGTTTCCATATTATAAAGAAAAATCCAAATTTCAAGACACCCATAGACACCAAATGTCTACTGTAGAGGTAACGTTTAAATTTTAGTTATCAATAAAATGTAAGACTCTGTTTGTATACTTCAAGTTCCCTTTGTAAGATCATCATGTTTTATTATTTATTAACACAGCATGGCTAACATCATGCCTGTATGTCCTCTGGAGAAATGGGAAATGTCACAGGTCTTTGTTATACAGCAAGTTCCTCAGAGCAGAAATGTTCCTTCCTAGAGGAAGGAGGTCAACAAGTCTGGGTCAGCTGAAACTTCATCGTGACAGGACACTCCTCAAGGTGATAGGAGCAGTAAGCAGCTGCGGAGGTGGACTCTGTAAAGTGCTCACCATGGGACACAGAGGCCTCCACAGCTGGGTGAGCTGAGAACTGCTCCTATGTGAACAGAGAACGCGTTCTGAGAGGCTACACCCTGATGCTGTCTCACTAAGCTGCCTGGGCCCTGGCACACAGAAACTTCCTCAGACTTTTAAGAAGCAATAGTATGGTGAGCGCAGAGTACCAGGATCCTGGTGGCATGCCATCCTATTGCTGACAGGCAGGGGGTCTGCTTTGGTAGGCATCATGGTTCCACTCTGCTTTCCTCCTTTGTCTAGCATGAGGGGCCTTTTACTTTCTACCCTCAGCTGGAACCCTCTTGCAATTACCTTCTCATTGCTGGGACAAAACATCCAGTCAGAAGGAGCTGATTGGAGGAGAGGGTTTATTTCAGGCTAACAGTTTTGCAGGGGTGGGGGAAGGTTCATCATGGCAGAGCCGGACATCACATCTTGCCCATCAGCTGGAAGTCAGCAGTAAGCGTGAGCTGGCCAGCACTAGCAAGCTGGTTTAATAAACCTCGAGGTTCAGCCACAGCGCCCACCTCCCTCAGCAAGGCTCCGCCTCTCACATTGCCACAAGCTGGGGACTGAATATGAGGCTATGAACTGAAGTTCCCAGAAAGCGTTACATATGTCTCAAACAAGGCTGAATGGACTGATAGACCAGGAGAGATAGACTGCTGCAGGATCAAGTGACCTTGGGCCCCTTAATAGCCATTTAGGCTATTTAGCCTACCACTTCTGTGTCTGACCTAACATTCTGGTGATATCAGTTGATCAGATGTGAATCTTTTGTAATGTGAAAACAGACCCCCAAGAGGCCAAGAATGTCATCAGACAGCATCTGAAGTCTGCATTGCTATAACCCGCGTACCTGTTAGCCATCCAACATATTTGATAAGTGTCCAGATTCATGACTCTGTAGCTCTGTAACTACGAAAATTCATGACGTGGTTAACACATCAGAACATGGAATCTGGGGTAACTGAAATATGTGTTCCCAGGCCATGCTCACTAACATGTGGCTCCAGATAAACTCTTATTTCTTTTTGAAGTAAGAGCTGTGTCTTTTTGTCTAGATAGTTTTTGGAATTTTTACTGTGAGATCCAAGGATAAGTCACTTTTCACCAGAGGCGTCATGACATTGGCATAGCAGCAACCAAAGGATCTTTTGTGCCCTATCACTTTCATGCCTCAGGTGAATATTGGTGAGTTCATTCATTTGGTTGGTGGCATTTTAGTTTTCCTGAGTTGTTATGGCTCCCTTTAAGATAAAACCTTGGGGGTAGAGGAGAGCCAGATAAATTTTATACTCCAAAGAACAAGAAGTGAGCCGAGATCATTGGTTACCAAGACCCTCTAGGATTACAGGTGACCCTACTGACATATGAGCCAGGGTTTTCTGACTTACATCCATTATTTCAGTTACAAACTTCAGGTAGCAAAGCTGAGGAATGGTTTTGCTTGGCAGAATGGAAGAACTCCCTTGAGGACTTTAATAAAATTGATGCTGATGCCAAAAGTGCCTGCCTTTAAGTTAGGAAGCCGCCTCTGTGCAGTGATACTTAAACTATTCCCAGGAATTATTGACTGGGCCAAAATCCAAAAATATAGGATAAGACCTAGGGAATTATACATCATTTCTCTGTCAGCTTTGAAAAAAAAAATTAAGCAACACTAGGGAATTCCCCATGAGAACTTTGAAGAACATGGAAGTGATGCCTTATTAAATTCTGCATTTATGGAAAGATTAGAAAAAGAATTGGCTTGGACTGGAGAGAATGGTCAGCAGTTAATAAACTTACCTGAAAAGCCTAAGGACCTAAGTTCAATCCCTAGT
This sequence comes from Jaculus jaculus, assembly GCF_020740685.1. Lineage (NCBI taxonomy): Eukaryota > Metazoa > Chordata > Mammalia > Rodentia > Dipodidae > Jaculus > Jaculus jaculus. The sequence goes on from NC_059112.1 coordinate 97,433,875, forward strand.
ACCCATGTAAGGCCAGATGCACAACTTGGCATATATGTCTGAAGTATGTTTGCAATGGCTAGAGGCCTTGACATGCCCATTCTTCTCTCTGTGTGTGTGTGTATGTGTGTGTGTGTGTGTGTGTGTGTGTGTGTGTGTGTGTGTGTATCTTTTTCTCTTTTATTCTCTCTCAAGTAAGCAAATAAATATTAGAATTATATTTTTTATAAAGAAAATGAGTTGACTACTCTAGTCAAATGGAATAATACAACATGGTATTACTCCCAACAAATGCCCTGGTTATCCTACCAGACTAACTTTTTAAATTTTATTTATTTATTTATTTGAGAATGGGAGGAAAAAATGGCTGCACCAGGGCCTCTGTCCACTGCAAATGTACTCCAGATGCATGTGCTACCTTGTGCATCCAGCTTATGTGGGTGCTGGGGAAATGAACCTGGGTCCTTAGGCTTCACAGGCAAGAACTTTAAGAGCTAAGCCATCTCTCTAGCCCCTGGCCAACTTTTAAGAACTATTATACAAAAAAAAGGAAAGGTATATCACTGCCAAAATTATAGCTTTACAAATAACACAGTTATGCTCCCAGGCAAACTATGCAAAGAGGACTAGCCATTTCAAAGGGGAATGTAACAAACTGAAATGATTATTCTCCCTAATAGGACAAGCATCTGAGAGATCGTGAAAACAAAGTCAAGCTAGACTAGGGCTACTCTGAGGGAATAGAGAGTTTTTCCTTTTTCTTCTTACTAACACCTTAGGAGAGATAGACATGCATATTAAACAAGAACATATTAAACAAAGACCTTCGTAGACACTGGGACTACTCTGTTTTAAAGCCTGCCATCTTTAACAACTCTCTCCGTCAGAGCAAAAATAAAAGTCAAATGGTGGGAAATTCCAATCTACCTACAAGTGCCTTTAAGAAAAACCCCATACAATATCAATGAGGGGGGATTATAGGATATCACACTTTTCTACTGGTGAATTGTGCACCCTATTCATTTGTTAGGATGTGACTTTGTATAACTACAAAATGCTCATGTCTCTTTCTCCTGAAAGGGACAAATAATTCTAAATCCTAGGGGACACTGAAAATCTTCAGTCCCCAGTTTTCTCCATGCTACTAGTGACTGAATCGGATTTAAAAAATGCCACAGGAAGAAGTTGAGAACCTCCTTCCACAGGTACCAATTGAACTCTGGGAAAAATCTTGAACAGACATAGAGAGAATAAGATCAGCCACCCCAACTTAGAGAAACAGACTTTAGTAGACATTTTCACATTGCAGAGATGAACATCCAAACCAGACACAGTTCATAGGAGAAAAGGGTTTATGTCAGGCTCATAGATCCATGGGGAAGTTACATCTGTGGCATAAGAACGTGACTCCCATCTACAAATCCAAGCACAGAGAGAAACCGCCAGCAGCCAGCGAACACCAGAAGCAGAAAACACTAAACCAGTAGCAAGCAAGTGCCCCAGAGCTAGCTGGACTCCAGGATCTGCCCCCAGTGACACCTCCTCAGCCAGACACCTGGAGACCCAAGTCATAAGCTTTAATAAAACATCTGAGTCTATGAAAGATATGCATTCAAAAGTCTCATCTAAGATTCAAAACTGTCTGTTAATTGTGAGTCTTATGAAACCGAAAATACATTACATACTTCCAAAATATAATGACACAGAGTAAACAGTTCCCTGGCTATAAGGCCTAACAAGTAGAGACTGGAACCATTCAAAATCAATAACCATCAGGTAAGCATCAAACATCTTCACTTTAAGTCTGACATCTATAACCAATGATGACAGTATTGGGATTTCCAACTTCCATCCTTCCAGCTGAGCTGAATAGCCAGGGAAAACTTCTATCCTGAGCCAACAATCCTCCATGGTAGCCTCTGCATAGTCCTGATATATCCACAACATCTTAACATCATTGGTTCTCTACTGCAAACCACAGTCTATCTGATGGTGGCTTCTTCAGCCTCCAATAGAGGGATGTTCCTGCTCGTTATGCAGTTTCTCAGCAGGGGCTCCTTCCATGCATTTTTCACACTTCCAAAATCAATACCACGTATGCAGTGACAGACATAGCCATTTTTTTTTTTTTTAGTTCAGGGAAGAAATAAATCATTACCTTGAAGAGCAAGCTACCTTGCTTTCTTTCAAAAGAGTTTGCATGTCTATCATTTGGTCTTTCCTGGGTAGAATTACCCCAGGCATCTTTCCATTGTTTCATTGTAAAGGGACATCCTTAATGGTGGAATCTGATTGACAATAGTAGCTTCAGTTACCTACTTACTTACTTGAAATTTTCCAACTTTAACTCTTACATCTTTCAGTTCCATATCTTCCACCAAGCACATCAGTCCATTATTTTAAAATTCAACCTTGGTCAAACTTTCTTGGCATGGGCAGCAGAATGCAATGAACCCTCATTCCAGTAGCCTAGTTCCAACAAAATTCTCTGCTGTCTCTCCTTCCCCTTTGAAAATTCCAAAGCCAACACAATTCTCTCTAAACTTAGCATTTTCAAAATCTTACTAAAGTAGCTTATAAAATTGGCTGACCTCACTCTGAGCTTCCTACAATCACAAGTGCCAAGCCCATACATATTCTTCCTTCAGCACACAAGTTCCAAAAGACCAAAATCCACACGGTCAGATTCATCATATAGCAACACCACAACTCTCTGGTACCAAATTTCTGTTGGAGACAGTTTCATTCTACTCAAATGACCACCTAAGCCAGGCACAGCTTAAAGGAGAAAGTGCTTTATTTCAGCTTAAAGATCCAAGAGGGATGTTGCATCTATGGTGGAAGAAGCAGGCTTCCGTTCATAAATCCAGGCAAAGAGAAAATACTACCACCAACCAGCAAACACCAGGAAACAGAAAATAACAAAACCAGCAGCAAACAGGGACCCTCAGATCTCAAACCTCTCTCACATACACTTTGGCTGGAGTTTAGATCCATCCCAGAGATACCTACACCAGGTAGGCAGCTGGAAACTCAAATTACATGCTTTAACAAAATGCCTGGGTCTATGGGTGACATTCACTCAAAACACAACATAAACCTTTAGCAAGAATAAAACAATATCCTTGAGGCAAGAAGCCTAATGGGAAACAAACCCATTATACAAGAATGTAAAAAAAAAAAAAGGTGCTTATAATCTCTCACACAGCCCTTGAGAAAGCCTAATATTACCCATAAGGAAGCCAAAATGGAGGAGATAGAAATTTGTGCAAGACCTCCGAGCCATAAACAAGATAGTTATCCCTTGTCACCCAGTTGTACCTAATCCCCACACCTTGTTTTCTAATATCCCCATAAATACAGCCTATTTTTCAGTAATAGACCTCTGCAGTGTTTTTATAGCATCCCTGCTGCAACATAGAGCCAGTATCTGTTTGTCTTCATGAAGAAAGAATGACAGTGCTCCTGGACTGTAATGCCATGTGGATACCCTGCAAGTCCCACATATTTCTCTCACGTCCTTCAGTCTGACTGGCAATATCTTCAATTCCCTAATGAATGTGCTTTGATTCAGTATGTGGATGACCTGGTTTTATGTTCAGCCTCATATGATGCTTGCTCAAAGATACAATCTTCTTATTACAACAGCTAACTAAAGAGGGACATAAAGTATCAAAAGACAAAATGCAACTCTGTTAACAGGAAGTCAAATACCTGGGTCATATAGTAACTCCCTCAGGATTACTCAGAATCCCCACTTCTGCTGTCAGCAAGTTTTCTAACTCTACAACAACAACAAAGAATGATTGAGATGAATCCTAGGACTCACTGGCTATTGTCAAAATTGGATTCCAAACTATCCATTAATTGCCCAGCCATTATACAAGAAACTAAAGTCAAACCAGCCAAAAACCACACAACTAGGCCTGGAGGAGAAAGTAGCCATTGAGGCCTTAAAGAAAGAATTGAACCAAGCCCCTGTCCTAGGGCCCCTAAACTATAATGTACCCCACCCCCCTGTGTCCCCTTTTCACTCAGGAAAAGGCAGGGGATGGCTTGGGTGTGCTGACTCAAAACCATGGAGAAAGACAGAAGACCCTGGGGTACTTCAGCTAGCAATTAGATCCAGTAGCCCAAGGACAGCCTCCCTGTTTGAGGGCCATCTCTACAGCTGCACTGTTACTCCAACAGCTGAGGCAGTCACTTTTGGTCCTCCTCTCACCATTTATGAACACAATCCATAGAATTTTTGCTTAATTCACACCACACCCAGCATTACCCAGTGAGTCGTCTAACTTCTTATGTGATGTTTTTACTTTCCTCTCCAAATGCCTCCCTGGGCTGCTGACACTCACTTAACCCCGCTGCTTTCCTCCCCTCACTGGATGAATTATGAGAGGATCAACATGACCGTGCTTAACCAACCAGTATACTCTTTTCCCCGAGGAGAGACTCACTGCAAACGCCCCTTGAAAGTGCAGAGTTGATCTTACTTACTGATGGATTTTATTTGTGAGATGTGCAAGGGCATTTTCAGGTAGGATATGCAGTCGCCTCCACTCTTATTTGCCTGGAATTAAGTCTGCTTAGATGCTGGCACACACAGCTTTAGCTAGAGCATGCCAGTTAGCATAAAAAAAAAACCAGCAGGGTGTGGTGATGCATGCCTTTAATCCCAGCACTCAGGAGGCAGAGGTAGGAGGATTGCCCTGAGTTGGAGGCTACTCTGAGTTTCCATAATGAATTCCAGGTCAGACCTTACCTTAGAAAAACAAAACAAAACAAAACAAAACAAACAAACAAAAAAACCAGTCAATATTTATACAGTCATTATGCATTTGGAGTGGTTCATGACTATACCATGCTGTGGAAGCAAAGAGGATGCCTGACCTCCTCTGGTCAGCCTATTCGAAATAGGAGTGGGAGTTGGGTCTTTTTGTGAACACAGGTTTTAATCACAAACACTTTGTCTCAATAAATAAGGTGAGGCATGTTCGAGGAAGAGACCTGATGTCAAGTTCTGGCCACCACATGTGTCGCGCACATGAACCCAACACATACGTGAACATGACTACATGTGTGCACAACACACATACATATGTACATACTAACCCCCCCACATTGATAAATTTTGGGATACTAAAAGTTGCATTTAGCTTGGTGTGATGGTGCATGCATTTAATCCCAGCATTCAGGAGGCAGAAGTAGGAGGATTGCTGTGAGTTCCTGGTTACCCTAAGACTACATAGTGAATTCCAGGTCAGCCTGGGCTACAGTGAGACCCTACCTCAACCCCCCCCCAAAAAAGTTGCTTTTCGGGATGGAGAAATGGCTTAGCAGTTAATGCATTTGCATGCAAAGCCAAAGAATTCAGGTTCAAGTCCCAGTACCTATGTAAAGCCAGATGCACAAGGTGGTACATGCATCTGGAGTTCATTTGCAGTGGCTAGAGGTCTTGGTGTGCCTATTCTCTATCTGCAACCCCCCTCAATCTTTTTCTCAAATAAATAAAATATTTCCAAAAGTTGCTTTTATTGCGTATGTCTTAGGGATAGAATCTTTAGATCACTAGGCATGTGCATTTTATGTTTAGTGTGTTCACCACTAATCCCCCCTCCCTGCCCCCCCCAAATACTCCACCTAAGTCTCTATGAACTTCCATTCTCACTAGGAGCCATCGAGACTGCCAATCTCTGTATATACTTTCCATTATGGGCTGCTGCCAATCAGCCTCATTTTGCCCGTTCAATGGGCTCATCTTTTATTTACAACTGACATTCTTACACTTGGATCCTGTCAGACCCTTGAGAAGGCAGTGGGTGGTTTAAACAGAAGCCAGCTATTGCCTCATGCCTCCAATTTGCCACATACACACTTAGGCTCTTGGGAAAATAAACAAATGGTTATCAGGGTGATTCTTTAAAGAAGTAAGGGCAGCAATCCTCAAGCAGAACTTAATTGTTTCTGGGTGGGGATTTAATATGATTGGCTGTAAGTCCCCCTCTACCGGATGTCAGCAAATCAAAGATAGTCACCCAGCTGAAAGCAACTCACTCAGTCTCCCTGCATAACACATCCAGAGAGAACCCAGCACTTTTGGCTCAGGGTAGTGAAATAAAAAGGACTTAATTTATATTTTAAAGTCTTTTTTATCTCTTTTTAAAGCCCTTGTATTTCAGTGAAATGAAATTTGATGGAGGTGGAAGGAAGGGAGAATGAAACTTTAATAACGTGTGATGTTTAATCTCAGCCTTTTTTTTTTCTTTTTACATTTATTTGGATGTTTGCCATCTCCCGCCGCATCCCCTACATAATTCTCAAATGAGAGATTGTCCCTCTTCACCCATATTGCCTCTGGTAATTTCAGAGGGGGCCAGCAGGTTTGATATCTGCTTCGACCAATGAGAGACTTTTGGGGCAAGCTGGGTCGCTTCTCTCCAAGTGCACCACCTGCCAGCCAGCTGCCCCATCGATGAGCTTAGCTGGTAAGTAACAGCCCAGCCCAGTCAAGCAGAGGAGAAGACTTAATTAGCAGAATGTCACCATATCTAATTTACTTTGCTTATCAGAGTTAGTCTCCAGTGAGTACAGGAAAAAGAGCAAGACACCTTCAGTGTGGGATCTGAAGAGTTTAAAAGATTCAATGTGCCCTTACCTCACAGTCAGCTAAGGAGGCTGGTAATGCCAGTTATAGCATGGAGAAAATGATGAAAAAAATTATTTTAAAAAACTGGAAAATTAAGTGTACAATTTTCAAGTTAGAAACCTGACTCTGAATCTGTTTGCCCTTTTCTTCCCCACTGGATGCTGTGAGCTAAGGACCGTAAGAAAGCTGTTGCTACTCCTTCCTGTTCCGCTGTTGCTGCTGCTGCTGGGACCAGCTCTGAGAGTGATCAGAGGCAGGAGAAGGAGAACTATCCCATCAGTCTGCAAGTGTGTCAGTCCATACTGGAGATAACCACGACTCTTGCGCTTCCTCCTCCTGTGCAATTGTTATAGTCAGTACATTATGTAAGGGCCTCTCCCCACTGTGTGAACTTATTGTCCTTGGTTCCCTGCATGTCCTTAGGCATAGGCATGTAGTTCTGTAAAACTGACTATAAAGTGGGGGGCTCAGCCTCCGGGGGCTGGAGATGTTTGTGAAGCACAAGCCTCCCTGCAGCTTGCTGGTGTGATAATACATTCATGAGTACTCCAGTCCTCTCTGAGTGGTATTTGGCTTTCTTGCTAAAAGTTTTACATCTTGGAGGAGTTCCCCAGAATTTATGAACCCCCCAAGTTTTGGGTTCTGTGCTACCTTTAATAAAGAATTAGTAAAGATGGACTCAAAAAGGATAATTATTAAATTTATTTAGGGGTGAACCACAAATTGTAGGGTATATTAAGGGAGATTGGGGTCTAGGAAGGGGGGCCGAATATGTGGAAAGTAGCAAGCACACTCTCATGAGGAAACATTGTATAGTTTATAAGGCTTGTTTAAGAGAAATTGAGGTCTTTAGAAAATGACTGGAACAGAGTTGTAAGCACATGGGAAGCAGAACTTAGCTGTATATGTAGAGAGACTTAGAAAACACACCTGGCATCTGCCATGTACTCTCCTAGAGAAAGAAACTATCACAGCGGAAAAGAAAGGGAGGGTCTCTGGGAAACAGCTAGGGTAGAGCTGCAAATGTGTGGAGAAGAATTGAACTGAGGCTTTTAAAGAGGAATTAGGGCAAAGCTGCAAGCACATGGACTTAAGATAAACTGAGGCTCAAGGAAAAAAAAAAAAGAGAGAGAGAGAGAGAGGGAAGCAATCAAAGCAGAGACCAAGAAATTCAGAAAGGAAATGAGTGATGAAAAGGGCCGCGCTCATGTCTACACTGAGTTTAGAGTTAGTGCCCAGATAGCAGGTTTAGACTTGCTGAGAGCACCCACTTGGTAGATTCAGAGAAAAACCATACATGTAACTAAAGTGAGAAGTGATCCCATACTATAAAATAGAGGCAAACGAAAAAGTTTAGACCAAGAGAAATGTGAGGCCAGGCTCATGTGTGTTCAGACAGCACAGGATAAGAGCCAGAGAGACGCACACACACTGGAATGTGCCAGAAGAGAAGAGAGGGCCTGGAAGGCTGCAGCTTTAATAGTATCAGATGCAGGTATGCAAGGGGAAGATCTGATTGGCTAGGACATTTGGTGGGTGGATTTCAGAGCCATCCCACCTGAACCATTTTATATAGATAGAGTGATAGATGGTGGGCAGCATGGAACACTGTAGAATGATCTTGATTAGACACAAGTTTTGATTTTGCCAAGTTCCTTCTTGTGCCAGGGCAAAGTGGCATCTCTTGTTTCTCCTTGAATCTCAATCCCTAACTGAAACTCTGAAACTGCCTCAAAAAACAGGCTTTCTCCTATCCTCCTTCACATGGATCTTATGCCTAAGAAAAAAAGAGAGTGAAATATATATATATATGAATTTCTTATTTTGAGGTAGGGTCTCACTTTAGCTCAGGCTGGCCTGGAATTCACTCTGTAGTCTCCAAGTGGCCTCGAACTCACTGTGATCCTCCTACTTCTGCCTCCAGAGTGTTGGATTTGTTATGCCCAGTTCTCAGCACACCCAGTGACCACCAAGGAGAACCAAACATGTATGCAAGGGTAAGGAGCTTTAATTCGGGCTTAAGCTCGGTCTCTTGACTTCACCCACACAGTGGATCCATGCAAGAGCCCCATGTAGTGGGAGAGCAGGGTTTTTATAGGGATTTGAACATAGAATAAGGGGATGGGTACATGATTGGTTGATTTAAACAGTATACTCTTCTGGTTGGCTTAGGATTTTGGCGGGCAAAGTTAGTGGGCTGGAACTAGGGGAATTGAGCTCATCCATGACTACAGGAATGTCTCATGACTTCAGGACTGTATGGCATAATGTATGGCATAATCGGTTTAACTGTTAAGCCTACCCTTACGGCAAGCGGGCTGGAGCTAGGGGAATTGAACTTTATGACTTCAGGAATGTATGGCGTAATCAGTTTCCAGTATCTGTTAAGCCCATCCTTACTGGAAAATAAAAACTTAGACCTTGCCAGGAAACAGAAACTTAGGCCTATTGAGGACTCTGAAGCCTGTCATGGTGTCCATCTGGTTCCTGAGTCCTTCAGGATTAAAGGTGTGCACCACCTTGCTGGGCCCGAGAGTGAATGTTATTTAATGCCCCACCTGACTCAGACTTTGTTGAGCCAAATCTGTTTATTTGATGAAAAAGATCTTTTCAGGACTGGTTAGCTGTAGTGGTATAGCAGTAACAACAATACCACCAATAATAATAATAATTAATAATAAAGATATTTCTGATGCCTCAGGTCTTTACATTAGGTAACTTATATTTAATACTATAGAACACACATTTACAAAGAAAATGACTTAATGGACTTAAGATAAACTGAGGCTCAAGGAAAAAAAAAAAAAAAGAGAGAGAGAGAGAGGGAAGCAATCAAAGCAGAGACCAAGAAATTCAGAAAGGAAATGAGTGATGAAAAGGGCCGCGCTCATGTCTACACTGAGTTTAGAGTTAGTGCCCAGATAGCAGGTTTAGACTTGCTGAGAGCACCCACTTGGTAGATTCAGAGAAAAACCATATATGTAACTAAAGTGAGAAGTGATCCCATACTATAAAATAGAGGCAAACGAAAAAGTTTAGACCAAGAGAAATGTGAGGCCAGGCTCATGTGTTCGGGTTAAAGGGCCACATAGTAAACTTTTCAACATTAGGGGCAAGAATCTTTGCTGCAATTGTCCAATGCTGGTATTGAATCAGGAAACTAGTTAGATGAGGCTGGGGATATAGCTCCAGGGGTAAAGTGTTTGCCATGAAAGCGTGAAGACCTGAGTCCAAATCCTCAGCACCCATGTAAAAAGCTGGGAGTGTTGGTGGGTATAACCCTTACACTGTGCAGGTGGAGACTGGACAATCCCTGGGATGTGCTGGCTAGCTAGACGAGGCAAATTGGTGATCTCCAAGTTCACTAGGAGACCCTGACTCAAAAATACAATACACATACATGCACACCACACATAAACACTCCACAAGCACATAGACATGCAAAATCAAGTAGTCATGTAAATAACTGAGTATGATTGCATTCCAATGGAACCTTATTTTCAAAATCATGCTATTACCTATTGAGGTCACCGTCTGCTCTAACTCAGAGTATCTCAGACGTCCTGTGAGCCATTAGTCATTGAGTCAATGTAGCTAGTTGCAAAAAAAAAAATCTTTTTTTTTTGTAACTTTAACTGAGGCCCCTTGTTCTTGCTTCCATTACTCTGAGGGCCTCCCTCAGTGAGGTTATGGTATTTACTATAGGACTATGAAGGCCTCAGTCAAACACCATGCCTATCCACTCTGTGGCTCTTACAATCTTTCACCCCCTCTTCTGTAATGTTCCCTGAGCCCAGGGCAGGCCTCTTGGCAGTCTGATTTAGTGTTGAGTTGTCTTCAGACTCTGAATTTCTGCTTTGATCAGTTTTGATTGATCACCGTGTCTGTCACCATTGCCCTAGAACTGGTTGTCAAGCAAGCAGTAAGAGCAGTATTCATGTTCCTGGTTCCCCTGCAATCTCTCCTGGGACTGGGCAGATGTGGTTACAGGTGGCGAGTCTCATGGCAGGCAATCAGCTATATTCTTCTCTTATCAAGGGGTCCTGGTTCTCCTTCATGTTTTTCTTCCACCTGTAAAATAACTGAGATTCTCCAAATAAGAGTGAAGGAAGCTTAAGTTAAAGAGGACATGCAAAGTTATCTGGTAGAAGTTTTGGTGTGCAAGCCCACTCTTCTTCTCCAGAGAGCAGTGGGGGCTTCTCTCTGAAGTCTGAGTTTCTTGCCCATGGGATTCCGACTTGGTTTCTAGTAACAGATATGAGTTCTCCCCGCCAGTGAGCAGACCTCATGTTCAATCAGAGAACACTTGGTTACTTGCAGAGGCTGCATGCGACTATTCCACAAGTGGTACTTCTTGTCTGGCTGGCTGATTCTGTCGTCTGCAGGAAACCCTGCTTATTCATGCTGTTGGTGACTTTGGGGCAGAAATCATCTTTTTTATGTTTATTTAGTTATTTGAAAGTGACAGACAGAGAAAGAGTCAGAGAGGGCGGGAGAGAGGGAGAGAGAGAATGGGCATGCCAGGGCCTCCAGCCACTGCAAACAAACTCCAGACGCATCCGCCCCCTTGTGCATCTGAATAATAAGGGTCCTGGGGAGTCGAGCCTCGAACTGGGGTCCTTAGGCTTCACAGGAAGCGCTTAACCACTAAGCCATCTCTCCAGCACAGAAATCACCTTTTTAAAAGACACAAAATAAGACAAAGTACATCTAAAACTATGTCAAGATATCATGTCAAATGCCGATAACTTCTATTTTGTGAAATTTAGCTTAGGATAGGTAATGTACCTATGCACTCAAGTGCGCCTACCTATGTGTGTGCTATGTTTGAATATATAATAAGTATCTTATTGTGAATTATGATCATAAAAGTTTGAAAGATACTCCACTGAAAACCCCCCTGCAGTAAGACTCATTATTCTATGCATTTTACAGTCGAGGAAATAGACCTGGCGAGACATTAAGTAACTTGAAGAAAATCACACAGCTGGGCACCAAAATGCATCAGCACCCATAACAGGCTCCTGGAGGTGGAGGGCAGAGCTTCAGAGAAACCCAGCTTTCAGGCTGGTCCAGACAACTGACAACACAGCAAACCTTTAAAGATACAGCTTTTTCCCTTGCCCACTTTGGAAATGTTAATGACTGGCCAAATAGCTAACATTCCTTCCTAGGGGAGAAAAAAAAAAAAAAGTAAAGGAAAATAGATGACAGGTATACCCACAAATTGAATGCTTTCCTGCAGAATACATTTGTGTCTCTTTTTGTGATGGTGATTTACCACAATGTATTTTTTTCCCCCAACACATTTCCAGAAAGTCAGTTGGAATTGGTTTGAGACTCTAAACAGTCACACGAATTAAAAAAAAAAAAAAAAAAAAAAAAAGCTCAACCTATTGAAGCAGTCCCTCTTCCTTAATCTAGTAACATGTGAGATGCAATTTAAATGATAATGCTAGTCAAAAACAGGAGAATAGAACACAGGCTGTATTAGAAGTGTTTTCTTTGGGCTTTTAACCCCACAGAAGACAAACGGATGTGACAGATATATCTATCGTGTTTATTAGGGAGAAAATGCTCAACCTACTAATTCTATTGTTGTGGGGCTGCATATGAAGCAAGAATGAAAACTCTGGAAATTTCTGAAATTTCTGAACACCAGCACTTCATACCAGAGGATGGCCTGGAGAAAGGGTTTCTATGGCCCTTACATTGAAGCTTTGGACTTTCTTTGTAAATGTGTGTTTTTAAATCCAGCTCTTAATAAGTTGTTTGCTGATAAAGACAGGTCTCCATGGCAAGTGTGGTTAATGGGGGGGGGGGGTGTAGATCTTCCGTGTAGAAGATAGCGAGGAATAGGAGTTAGGAGCAGAGTAGCTATTTTCTGGCAGGTAATCAGCTAGGGACTGGCCCGCAGAAACTTGGATGCCACCTTACCTGCCCCAGCAAGACTAGAACCCACTTCTGATCCAGTCTCCTCTAAGATGGCTGCCAGCAACAACATCTCAACTACAGCGGCGTCCTGCTTCTTCCTCAGCTTAGCCTACCCACGGGCTGGTCCTTCCTGAGTTAGCCTTCTGAGTCTACCAACAAATCAGGTCTCTCCCTCAGACATCTGAGTCTGATGGTGAGGCTCGTCTGAAGTGGTTTTTTGACACAAGTAAGTGGGCATGCATGTGTAATCCTCTTGGCTTCTCTCCTTCTTCCCTCTTGCTGGCTCTTTTAACCTTTGATAAGCTCTTAGCTCTTTCCCAGTGTAGGAGGGATCTCCTCGGCTTCCCCTCTGCAGTTGTTTGAACTTGAATGTATGTCCTCAGAGCCTCAGATTATTTTATTTTATTTTTTTGATTAAGGGGAAGCTTCCTGCTTCAGTGTCCAGCAGCGTGCTGGAGGGAGTGTGTCACTGGGGGTGGGTCTGACGCCAGAGTCTGAGCTCTGGCGGGGTGCGTGCTGTCTGCTTGTGTGGGTGCTTGCTTGCTGCATTTGTTTCTCTCTGCTTGGGTACATGGAAAGGAAGCAGCTTCTTTCACTGTTGGCAGAACTTTCTCCTGGATCTCTGAGTTTGAAATAAATCCTCTTCACCCCTGAGCCTCTTCCATAGTATTTAGGGCATTGATTCCATGCCGGAAACATCTTTCATAGATTGCCATATTCTTGCTATGGTGGTAAGAGATCTAGAACTAAGAGAAACTCATCTGACTTTTTTGTAATGACCGATAACCTCAGCTATCAGATTTTCATGACCAAATAAACACCATTTCTTCTATGGTCACGGGTCAAGTGTAGCTCAGGGAAGTCCAGCATTTCTCCTAGTTGAAGCTAGTTATGTAAGTGCCTGCTGATGATATCTCTTCTATCAAAAAGCTATCAATTTTTCCTTCCTGAAGTTGAAAGGCCTTAGGAGACTTAGAACTTTCCCACTCTTCCCTTAGCCAGGTGTAGCCGACTGCTTCAGGTCACTGAGATGAACCTCCAGACTGGGCACAGTTATGGAGGAAGGGATTTATTGGAGCAGGGAAAGTTCTAATGGCAGAAGCAGCTGGCCTGCTTTCACAGGTCCATGCCAGAGAGAAAAGATTCACCAGCCAAAATTCAATACCCAGTACCATGTTTTGCACTGTGAATGTTTATTCTGTGCTTCTGTGCCATTATTATTATTATTATTATTATTATTATTATTATTATTATTATTATTTTGGTATTAAAGCTCAGTTAAAATACCTTGGACTATAAGGATATTTGAACATCACTGAAATTGATTAAAAAGAAATATGGACACTTTTTTTTTTTTTTTTTAATTTTTATTAACATTTTCCATGATTATAAAATATATCCCATGGTAATTCCCTCCCTCCCCACCCCCACACTTTCCCGTTTGAAATTCCATTCTCAATCATATTACCTCCCCATTACAATCATTGTAATTACATATATACAATATCAACCTATTAAGTATCCTCCTCCCTTCCTTTCTCCACCCTTTATGTCTCCTTTTCAACTTACTGGCCTCTGCTACTAAGTATTTTCATTCTCACACAGAAGCCCAGTCATCTGTAGCTAGGATCCCCATATGAGGGAGAACATGTGGCGCTTGGCTTTCTGGGCCTGGGTTACCTCACTTAGTATAATCCTTTCCAGGTCCATCCATTTTTCTGCAAATTTCATAACTTCATTTTTCTTTACCGCTGAGTAGAACTCCATTGTATAAATGTACCACATCTTCATTATCCACTCATCTGTTGAGGGACATCTAGGCTGGTTCCATTTCCCAGCTATTATAAATTGAGCAGCAATGAACATGGTTGAGCATGTACTTCTAAGGAAATGAGATGAATCCTTTGGATATATGCCTAGGAGTGCTATAGCTGGGTCATATGGTAGATCAATCTCTAGCTGCTTTAGGAACCTCCACACTGTTTTCCACAATGGCTGGACCAGATTGCATTCCCACCAGCAGTGCAGAAGGGTTCCTTTTTTTCCACATCCCCGCCAACATTTATGATCATTTGTTTTCATGATGGTGGCCAATCTGACAGGAGTGAGATGGAATCTCAATGTAGTTTTAATCTGCATTTCCCTGATGACTAGTGACGTAGAACATTTTTTTAGGTGCTTATATGTCATTCGTATTTCTTCCTTTGAGAACTCTCTATTTAGCTCCTTAGCCCATTTTTTGATTGGCCTGTTTGATTCTTTATTAGTTATCTTTTTGAGTTCTTTGTATATCCTAGATATTAATCCTTTATCAGATATATAGCTGGCGAAGATTTTTTCCCATTCTGTAGGTTGCCTCTTTGCTTTTTTCACTGTGTCCTTTGCGGTGCAAAATCTTTGTAATTTCATTAGGTCCCAGTGGTTAATCTGTGGTTTTATTGCCTGAGCAATTGGGGTTGTATTTAGAAAGTCTTTGCCAAGACCAATATGTTGGAGGGTTTCCCCAACTTTTTCCTCTAGCAGTTTCAAAGTTTCCGGTCTGATGTTAAGGTCTTTAATCCATTTGGACTTAATTCTTGTGCATGGCGAGAGAGAAGAATCTATTTTCATCCTTCTGCAGATATTTATCCAGTTTTCAAAACACCATTTGCTGAAGAGGCTGTCTCTTCTCCAATGAGTATTTTTGGCATTTTTATCGAATATCAGGTGGCTATAGCTACTTGGGCTTACATCTGGGTCCTCTATTCTGTTCCACTGATCTACATGTCTGTTTTTGTGCCAGTACCATGCTGTTTTTGTTACTATGGCTCTGTAGTATAGGTTAAAATCAGGTATGGTGATACCACCAGCCTCTTTTTTGTTGCTCAGTATTATTTTAGATATTCGAGGTTTTTTATGATTCCAAATGAATTTTTGGATTGTTTTTTCTATTTCCATGAAGAAAGCCTTTGGAATTTTGATAGGGATTGCATTAAATGTGTAGATTGCTTTAGGTAAGATTGCCATTTTCACTATATTGATTCTTCCAAGCCAGGAACAAGGGATGTTTCTCCACTTTCTAGTGTCTTCTGCAATTTCTCGCTTGAGTGTCTTAAAGTTCTCATTGTATAGATTCTTTACTTCCTTAGTTAGGTTTATTCCAAGGTATTTTATTTTTTTTGATGCAATTGTGAATGGGAGTGATTCTCTGATTTCATCCTCAGTGTGTTTGTTGTTAGCATATATGAAGGCTACTGATTTCTGTGTATTTATTTTGTATCCTGCTACATTGCTGTAGGTTTTGATTAGCTCTAACAGCTTGCTAGTAGAGTCTTTAGGGTCCTTTATGTATAGAATCATGTCATCTGCAAATAATGATAGCTTGATTTCTTCCTTTCCAATTTGTATCCCTTTTATGTGTGTCTCTTGCCTTATTGCTATGGCTAAGACTTCCAAAACTATATTAAATAGAAGTGGAGACAGTGGACACCCTTGTCTTGTTCCTGATTTTAGTGGAAAAGCTTCCAGTTTTTCCCCATTTAGTAATATGTTGGCTGTAGGCTTGTCATAAATAGCCTTTATTATATTGAGATATGTTCCTTCTATTCCCAGTCTCTGTAGGACTTTTATCATGAAGGGATGTTGGATTTTGTCAAATGCTTTCTCTGCATCTAATGAGATGATCATGTGATTTTTGTCCTTCAACCCATTTATGTAATGTATTACATTTATAGATTTGCGTATGTTGAACCATCCCTGCATCTCTGGGATAAAGCCTACTTGGTCAGGGTGAATGATCTTTTTGATATACTCTTGTATTCTGTTTGCCAATATTTTGTTGAGAATTTTTGCATCTATGTTCATGAGGGAGATTGGTCTGTAATTTTCTTTTTTTGTTCTATCTTTGCCTGGTTTTGGTATCAGGGTGATGCTGGCCTCATAGAAGGAGTTTGGTAGGATTCCTTCTTTTTCTATTTCCTGGAAAAGCTTAAGAAGCAATGGTGTTAGCTCTTCCTTAAAAGTCTGGTAAAATTCAGCAGTGAATCCATCCGGGCCTGGGCTTTTTTTAGTTGGGAGATTATTGATAACTGCTCGGATCTCCATGTTTGTTATAGGTCTATTTAAGTGATTAATCTCATTTTGATTTAATTTAGGTAGGTCATATAGATCAAGGAAATCATCCATTTCTTTCAGATTTTCATACTTTGTGGAGTATATGCTTTTATAGTATGTCCCTATAATTTTTTGAATTTCTCTGGAATCTGTTGTGATGTTACCTTGTTCATCTCTGATTTTATTAATTTGTGTCTCTTCTCTCTTTCTTTTGGTCAGATTTGCTAAGGGTTTATCAATCTTGTTTATCCTTTCAAAGAACCAACTCTTTGTTTCATTAATTCTTTGGATTGTTCTTTTTGTTTCTATTTCATTAATTTCTGCCCTAATCTTTATTATTTCTTCCCGTCTACTACTTTTTGGTTTGCCTTGTTCTTCTTTTTCCAAGGCTTTAAGGCGAAGCATTAGGTCGTTTACTTGCGACCTTTCTAATTTCTTAATATAGGCACTTAAGGCTATAAATTTACCTCTTAGAACTGCCTTCATTGTGTCCCAGAGATTTTGGCATGTTGTGTTCTCATTATCATTTGACTCTATAAATTTTTTGATTTCCTTTTTGATTTCTTCATTGACCCACTCATCATTTAGTAGTGTATTGTTTAGCTTCCATGATTTTGTGTATGCTCTATAGCCTTTCTTGCTACTGATTTGTAGTTTAATTCCATTGTGGTCAGATAGAATGCAAGGAATTATTTCAATTTTCCTGAATTTGTTAAGATTTGCTTTGTGTCCTAATATATGGTCTATTTTAGAGAATGTTCCATGTGCTGCTGAAAAGAATGTATATTCTGCAGCCTTTGGATGAAATGTCCTGTATATATCTGTTAGGTCCATATCTTCTATGACCTCATTTAGTCCAGATGCCTCTCTGTTTATTCTTTCCCTGGATGACCTGTCAATTGATGAGAGTGGGGTGTTAAAGTCACCCACCACCACCGTGTTTGGTGTTATCTGTGACCTTAGTTCTAATAGTGTTTGTTTGACGAATTTGGGAGCCCCCGTGTTAGGTGCATATATGTTTAGGATTGTAATGTCCTCCTGTTGGAGTGTGCCCTTAATCAATATAAAGTGACCTTCCTTATCTTTTTTGACTAACTTCGGACTAAAGTCCACCCTGTCTGATATTAGGATAGCAACCCCTGCTTGTTTTCTAGGCCCATTTGCTTGAAACACCGTCTTCCAACCTTTCACCCTAAGATAATGTCTATCCTTTGTAGAAAGGTGAGTTTCTTGAAGACAACAAATTGTAGGATCCTGCTTTTTAACCCAGTCTGCAAATCTATGTCTTTTCGTTGGGGCATTGAGACCGTTGATATTAAGAGATATTATTGAAAGGTGTGTATTTATGTTTGCCATTTTTGTGTGTGTGTGTGTGTGTTACTGGTTCTACCTGTGCTCTCTTCTGTTAACTGGTATTTGAGTATGGCTGGTTTTTTCTAGGTTCCTTATATGTGTGCTTTTCCTTTTGTTCAGCATGGAGGATTCTATCAAGTATTTTCTGTAGAGCTGGTTTTGTCTTCAGATATTCCTTTAACCTGCTTTTGTCATGGAATGTCTTTATTTCTCCATCTATTTGGATGGATAACTTTGCAGGATAAAGTAACCTTGGTTGACAGTTGTTATCTTTCAGAACTTGGAATATATCACTCCAGGCCCTTCTGGCTTTAAAAGTTTGTGTTGAATAATCTGCTGTAATCCTGATGGGCTTGCTTTTGTAGGTAACTTGATTTTTCTCTCTAACTGCTTTCAATATTTTTTCTTTGGTTTGTGTGTTTGGAAGTTTGAGTATAATGTGGCGAGGAGAGTTTCTTTCTGGGTTTTGTCTGGCTGGGGTTCTAAAGGCTTCCTGTATCTGTATTGGCACCTCTTTCCCAATTTGGGGAAAATTTTCCTCTATGATTTTGTTGAAGATGCCTACTATGCCTCTGGAGTGGAATTCTTCTCCTTCTACTATGCCCTGAATTCTTATATTGGATCTTTTCATAGTGTCCCGAATATCTTGAAATTCCCACTCATACTTTTCTATAAGTTTGTTTTTCTCTTTGTTGGACTGCATTAGGTCTGCCACCTGATCTTCTAGCTTAGATATTCTGTCCTCTCCCTCATCCATCCTACTGGTGAGATTTTCTACAGAGTTTTTTATTTCATTAACTGTGTTCTTCATTGCTAGTAATTCTGACTGGTTTTTCTTTATTATTTCTATTTCTCTATTTATGTCTTGTATTGCCTTCTTTATTTCATTAAATTGGTGTCCTGCCTCTTCTTTGATTCCTTTGATTTCCTCTTTGATTTCCTCTTTGATTTCTTCTTTGATTGTTTTCATGTGTTCTTTGACCTCTTTGAACATATTTATAATTATTCTTTTGAACTCTTTCTCAGGCATTTCCTCTAACTCTTTCTCACTGGAGGACATTTCTGATGCATTAATACTTTTAGGTGGATTTATATCGTCTTGCTTTTTAGTGTTTCTTGTGTTATAATGTATATATTTTTGCATCTTGGATTAAGTTAATGCTTGGATTTTCTAGCTAGCTGTGTATTCTTAGCTGTATCGATTGATTTGGTGTACAATATTTTCAGGGTAGGACCTTAAGGTATTAGGTGTGGCTCTTAAGACTCTCAGAGTATCTACAAAGATGTTCTTAGGGGTTGAGTTTCCCTGCTATAGGAGTATTCAAGCAGGCTGAGTGGAATAATATACTGGTAGATTCTAAAATTTAGCTAAACACTGTACCCATTCCATCAAAAACAGCCCCGAGTATGTATGCAAGAGTAGTTATTATAATGACCAGATCCTCTATCAACAAAGAGGTTTAGATTTCTGGTCTGTTGAGGTATCCAAGTCAGCTTGTGACCAGGTGAGACCCTTCCCTGGTGCAATCCCAGTTACCTTGGGTGATTGTGGTCTCAGTCAAGTTGCTGCCTGGGTCGTCGGGCTGCTGTTCTGATTTCTGGAGCTGGGCACTTGCTTTTCCTACGGGGCAAACTGAGTCGCTGCCGCCGCCTCTGCAGCTGTTGTAGGTGTCACCGCCGGAGCCCCCACCACTGCTGAAGCTGCCGTTGTCGTGTCCACCGCTGCTGCTCACCCCGAAGCCGCTGCTCTCCTGGGTCCGCTGCTGCTGGGGCCACTGGTACCGGTGCTGGAGCCGCTGAAGTTGCTGCCAAATTCTGCTCCTGCTTGGGTCCCGCCGTCAGCCCAAGTTGGCGTGGCCGGGTCCCGGGCTGCTGCTGTGTTCGCTGGAGCTGGGTTCAGGCGGCAGGGGAGGGGAGGGAGCCGCGGCTGTTCTGGTTGTATCGTGTGCTTTTACCTCGCGGTCTGCTCCTCCCTCCGTTGCTCGCTGCCGCTCTCCCCTCACGTTTCCCGAGTTGCGGAGAGCGCGGTGTGAGGGGAAAATCCCGCACCTGGCTTGTCCTGCGGCTCGAGCCGAGAGTCCGGCGGTTTTCTGCCGCTCCGCGGTTGCGGCGGGTAGCTGAGCCGCCCCAGAGCCGCTGTTCCCGCCTGTGCAAGCTCTGGATGCTCTATAACTCTTCCACTTCTCCGCTGCCGCCTCAACTTCCTATACACCTCACTTTTTAGTAAAAGTGTGTATTTTGCTGAGTTTTTTTTGGTCTTCCCCCCCCAGGCTGTTTTGGCGTGGTACCTACGCCGCCATCTTAACCGGAAGTCCAATATGGACACTTTTAAAGTTGGTTTGAATGCATTGCATTTTACATCATGGACAGTTATAAGTTTATGGGGGCCAGGGGCGGAATGTGGTGGTTTGAGTCAGGTGTCCCCCATAAACTTAGCTGTTCAGAATGCTAGGTTCCCAGCTGATGGTAATTTAGGAATTAAAGCCTCCTGGAGGCAGTGTATTGTTGGGGGCGGGATTATAGGTGTTAGCCAGCTTCCTCTTGCCAGTGTTTGACACACTCTCCTGTTACTATTGTCCACCTGATGTTGTCCAGGAGGTGATTTCCACTCTCTGCTCATATCATTGTTTTCCCCTGCCATCATGGAGCTTCTCCTTGATTTTGTAAGTAAAAATAACCCCCTTTTCTCCCACACGCTGCTCTTGTTCGGGTGTTTTCTGCCAGCAATGTGAACCTGACTGCAACACACTCTGATCACAAAAGTGATTAGATTAAACTCACCTGTTGCCTTCAACAGATCTGTGGGCCCATAGTTACTGATCTCGTTGCCTTCCCTGCTATGGTCGGCACTTTTTATACATGTATGGTTGCCCTGAGGTGAGAGTCCAACCAGGCCATTGAAGAAGAGATCAGTCTTCATCTCTAAACATTGCTTTTCAATATTGATCATCTACACTGTTCAGGCCAAAGGTACACAAAGGCAGAGGACACATAGTCACGTTGCTTTAAGATTAACTTTAGAGCAAGTTACAAATAAGACATTTAGCAGCCCACAGAAATAATCTCAGAAAAGTTATTTTTAAGGTCCATAAGAAATATTCCCACAGTTCTTTTTCATAGTCCATCCCTTTATTTCATTCTCAGTTCACTCCCAAATTTTGTTCTTATAGTTCATCCCCACACAGAGCTTGCTTTTTCTCAAGGGAAACTCAAGATTTCACTGATCATGTCTTTCAGGACTTCCAGAGGTGTGCATCAGTTACGATGCTGCTCACCAGCTAGTGAATGGATACCAACCTCTCCTCCATTCTTCTGGCTTGTTCTTTTTAAAACTCTTGTGATTGAAATATTAGTCTTCTAAAAATTTCTTCTCTTGCATTGTGCACTCCTTTTTCTTGCAAACCTTTCACTGAAATTTTCATTTATGTTGTTTCAGTTTTTATATTTATGAGAGAGAGAGAGAGAGAGAGAATGGGCATGCCAGGGCCTCTAGCCATTGCAAGTGAACTCCAGACACTTGTGTGTATCTGGCTTACACGGGTCCTAGGGAATCAAACCTGGGTCCTTTGGCTTCATAGGCCAATGGCCTTACTAAGCCATTTCTCCAGCCCTGTGTTATTTTGTTTTAAACTTCTAAAGGCCCCTTTTGATGCTCCAAGGGTTTGTGACTTTTTTCTCTTTCTTGTATGTGTGTAAATAGGTGTGCATGCATAGAGAGGCCAAAGTTTTGTTTCAGGTAGCATTCTCAGCTGCTCTCTACCTTATTTTTAAAAGAGGAACTCACTGAACTCAGAGCTCACCAATTCAGCTAAACTATCAAGCTTCAGGGATCCTCTTGCCTCTACCCCTAAGTTGTGGGGTGGCAGGTGCCTGCCATCACAAGTGGCACTTACTGGTTAAGCCATCTTCCTCGCCCATTTACATTTCAGTAGCATGAAGAACTACCAGCTTGATGCCCTAGAATATGCCACAGGGGCAAGAGGGTCTGTGTGCATGCAAGAAGGCGTATAGTAGCCACAGAAAACCCGGAAAGGCCACACCTCGTAGCACAGGCTTGGAATCCCAGTTCCTAGTGACACTGAGCCAGGAGGGTCTAAAGTTTAAGGCCTGCTTCGCTACATAGTGAGTTCAGGTCCAACCTGCGTAACTTAGTGGACCGTTTCAAAATAAAAACTGAAAGGAGGATTGGAAATATAGCTCAGTAGCAGAATATTTGGCTGGTATGTGAGAGGCCTTAGGCTCAAACCATAACACCACAAAAATAATGTATTTGGGAGGTACATATCATGCGTTACCTCATGAAACCTTAAGTCTCACGAAGTTGGTGTCCAAGACTAGCTGTGTTTTTCGTTTGGCAAACTCATTTAATCTTTCTGAACTTCACTTCCACATCTTTTAGATGAGCTGTTTTGAGAGCAGAATTTATAACTCTGACATGCTCTTTAATCTCTGACTTCACCAATATTCTTTCCCAATTGTCTTTCTTTCTTTCTTTCTTTCTTTCTTTCTTTCTTTCTTTCTTTCTTTCTTTCTTTCTTTCTTTCTTTTTGAGTTTTTTGAGTTAGAGTCTCGCTCTAGCCCAAGCTGATCCAGAATTCACTATCTAGTCTCTGGCTGGACTCAAACTCACAGCGATCCTCCTAACTCCATCTCCTGAGTGCTGGAATTAAAGGCATGCACCATCATGCCCAGCCCAATATTCTTTCTTAAATTTGCTTACCCTGTGCTTTCCAAATGCCCACATGCATCTGCCTCCCACCAACCCCAGGGGAAACAACAGATACAGAGATAAGAGACTCCTCGGTCACACGTGGAGTCCGTGGAGGGTCAGATGAAAGGGAGGGTCTTTGGTCTTGCCATGTTTCTATTGGTTTCTGACATCCTGAAAGCATCACATTAGCTCCTGTGAACATGACCAGGGAGAAGCTTACCCACCTGGAGGGAGATGCTGAGCTGGCCTTTAAAGTCCTGCCAAGGAATGCTGCAGCATGCTTAGCTGAGGAAAGCACCAGAAAGAACCATGCTGAGTGCCAGCTCCT
This sequence comes from Jaculus jaculus, assembly GCF_020740685.1. Taxonomy (NCBI): domain Eukaryota; kingdom Metazoa; phylum Chordata; class Mammalia; order Rodentia; family Dipodidae; genus Jaculus; species Jaculus jaculus. The sequence continues at coordinate 97,456,918 of NC_059112.1, forward strand.
CAGAGATACTCCATTATTCAGCCTGAGGCCTATGCTCCCTGAATGCTGCCCTTGGTGCTAGAGTGGGTCCAGAAGAGTGAGAACACTTCCGACCTGGAGTTTTGCCCAGAGCATTTCTTTTCTAAAAAACATTTTATTTTTATTTATTTATTTCACAGAGGAAGAGAGGAGAATGGGCATGCCAGGGCCTCCAGCCACTATAAACAAAGTCCAGATGTGTGCATCCCGTTATTCATCTGGCTAACGCGGGTCCTGGGGAATCCAACCTGGGTCCCTTGGCTTTGCAGGCAAGCGCCTTAACCTCTAAGCCATGCCTCCAGATGGCTTTGTCATCCTGGGGGCCAGGGAAAGGGGATGAGCAATTGCTGAGGTCCCTACTTTTAAGGATCTGTTCTCTAAATGTGTTAATCTGATCACTGAGATTAAGGAGGCCAAGTTGATGGCACCCAGATGCAGGTGACAGCCATTTAAACGTGCCTGACAGCCACAAGCACCACAATTAGAAGGTATTGTTATAAGGGACCAAAGATCAGGTTTTTCCATTTCAGAGTTGGAAAACCCTGTGACTAATTTTCTGCAGCCTATTCCTTATTGGTATGAAAAGCAATCAAGATACATAATCAAGGAACATCAAATGTCCTAAGTACTTGAAGGTAATCGTGAAAATAGCATCCAACAAAGCAACAGCACTTACGTTTTATTGATGCATTTTAGCCACATGCCAGATTCTGCCACAAGGTTTTCCCTTTAATGTCCAGAAGGTATCTTGAGGTCGGAACAAGAACTGGCCAGTTTACAATTAATATTAGGTGAGTTGTTTACATAGCTCTGTCAGGTGCCCAGATCCATGCAGCAAGTGGAGCTTAATTTGAACCCAGACCTTGTAAGGGCAGTGTTGCGCTTACTCATGTGCACATTCCTATGTGAGTGTGGGGTGCATGTGATGTTGGTGGGGGACAGAGGACAATTTTGAGTGTCATCCCTCAGGTGCTAACTATCTTTTTTTATTAAGGCAAGCTCCCTCAATGTCCTAGAGCTATTCAAGTAGCTTAGACTCACTGGCCAGCCAGCCACAGGGATCCACCAGCACTGGGATTAAAAATGCAAGCCTATTATATGATATGATTTTTTAAACACGTTCTGAATACTGAACTCAATTACTCAGGCTTGTAAAGCAAGTACTTTTCTGACTGTGCCATCTTCTCAGCCCTGTTTGCTCCTTAAAGAACATCTTTACAACTCACAGTTGTGTTGGACACAGGACACGGGATTTATCTTTTCCAGTCACGAGGAAAAGTCACTGATCTTGCAATTTTCAAAATAGGTGCTAAAATATGTACACAATTTATTAATGCAACACTTTTCAGCAAGTCTTATTATGTAGTCCAGGCTAGCCTTGAACCTAGTATCCTCATCCTTCAAAATGGTGGGTAACTGATGTATGTGTCGTCAGGCCCAGTTTGAAATTTTAACCATGCTAAGTGTGTGATTTCATGGTATGAGATATCTCCATAGTGTTGCACAATTATTACATTATCCATTTCTAGAATGTTTCCATCCTCTCAAACAGAAACTCTGTACCCATTAAGTAACAACTCTCCCTCCCTGTCTCCACCCTCTTCCATTGTACTTGTGTCTCTATGAATTTACCTATGCTTAGGATGTCATATAAGTGGAATCATGCTGTATTTGTCCTTTTGTGCCTGGTTTCTTTCACTTAGTATCATTATTTCAAGCCTTACCTGCCTTATTGCATGTACCACAACTCCATTTCTTTTTATGATGAATGAAATTCCATTTTATGTACACATCATATTTTGCTTATTCATTTGTCTGTTAATACATATTTGAATTGTTTCTGCCTTTCAGCTATTGAGGTGCAGTGGTCAAAGGTGCTTACTTGCAAGCTCACCAAAGAGAATTCAGCACTTTTCAGCACCACAAAAAGACAGACTCAAAGTGGTGCACACATCAGTGATCCTAACCTGCCCCCAGCAATGGAAAGCAGAACCAGGAGAACCCAGAAGCTTTCATGCAGCAGTTGAAAACAATAAGAGACAGACCCTGTCTTAAAAGAGAGGGGAAGAAGTATAAAATGCCATGGTTTCCCCTTACATCAACATGCACCCTCTATCACCTATGTGCTCATACAAAAAGGCAAAAAAAAAACAAAAAAACAATAAATTGTAAAGGTCAGTTAAAATTGAAGATTTATTTCTGGGGCCCCAAGTCCATTGCATTAATGTAAACATCTGTCATTACATTAGTACAACACTATTAAAATCACTGTACCTTCATGATAAAGTCTAAATTATTATATAGCAATTTAAATACATATAAGAATTAAAGTGTAGATTAGATTCAAATCAGTTAATGTAAAATAGGAGGTAGTAAGCCATTTTACATTCGGAGTTTAGGTGAAGAATCACCCAGGAGAGGAGCCCTGGGAGCATAAAGTACTACTTTAAGTGTCCCCGTGCAGTGGGGAGGGTGGGGAACAAGCACAGGCAGCTCTGCTCTTTAGTGTCCCCGTGACGTGGGGAGGGTGGGGAACAAGCACAGGCAGCTCTGCTCTTTAGTGTCCCCGTGCAGTGGCGAGGGTGGGGAACAAGCACAGGCAGCTCTGCTCTTTAGTGTCCCCGTGCAGTGGGGAGGGTGGGCAACAAGCACAGGCAGCTCTGCTCTTTAGTGTCCCCATGCAGTGGGGAGGGTGGGGAACAAGCACAGGCAGCTCTGCTCTTTAGTGTCCCCGTGCAGTGGGGAGGGTGGGGAACAAGCACAGGCAGCTCTGCTCTTTAGTGTCCCCATGCAGTGGGGAGGGTGGGGAACAAGCACAGGCAGCTCTGCTCTTTAGTGTCCCCGTGCAGTGGGGAGGGTGGGGAACAAGCACAGGCAGCTCTGCTCTTTAGTGTCCCCATGCAGTGGGGAGGGTGGGCAACAAGCACAGGCAGCTCTGCTCTTTAGTGTCCCCATGCAGTGGGGAGGGTGGAGAACAAGCACAGGCAGCTCTGCTCTTCAGTGTCCCCGTGCAGTGGGGAGGGTGGAGAACATGCACAGTGAAGCTCTGCTCTTTAGTGTCCCCGTGCAGTGGCGAGGGTGGGGAACAAGCACAGGCAGCTCTGCTCTTTAGTGTCCCCGTGCAGTGGGGAGGGTGGGCAACAAGCACAGGCAGCTCTGCTCTTTAGGGTCACTGTACAGTGTGTAGGGTGGAGAATTAGCACTGTACTTGCAGGATTTTGAATTAGTTCATTTCTTTTTGAGTGATTAGGAAATTAGAATTCGAACCTTGTGAAATGAGCAACTTTGTTTGTGACCTCGTATGAGTATTTCTAGGTAGAGTTGCACTAAAATACTTATGCAAAGTATTTTTTAAATATGTTCAATCCAGCTTTGTTGCCATAGCAATGAATACAAAAAAACCTTTGAGTGGCGTTGGTTAGATTGTAGTGCACCCATACAACAGAATAGCAGGTGGCCACTTGAATGTGTTGTTTGGGCCTGTCTCTAGACATAAGAAGGTGTTAATGATAAGAATTTAAAATTTATTTTAAACCTATGATATACTCGATGCAATTTCACCATTGTCAGAGTTGGACATTGGAAAAGACGCGCACCGGAGCGCACAGACCATAGTGTAGACACCGCTCTTCGTAGTTGCTCTACCAGGTCTGATTCTCAGTGAAGTGCCTGTAGTGGGGAGCACCACGTTGCTGGGTGAATTTTAAATCCAGGCAGTCAATGGGCGGAAGGGGATTATTTCATGTTTACAGATCCAGACGGAAGGTCTATCAATGGTGGAAGAAGCTGGCTCCCATTCATGAAGCCAAGCAGAGAGAGAGAGACACCACCAGCAGCCATCAAATACCACAGAGTAGCAAACATAAACCTGTAGCAAGCATGGACCCCTTCCGTCCCAGTGCCCCACACAGAGCTCAGACCGTTCTCTTAGGCCTTTGGACTGGCATTCAGATCTGCCTCTAAACGCACCTTTGAGCTGGATCACAATGATACCCATGTTACAAATATTACTGAAACCTCTGAAGCTATGGGTGACGTATCATCACCTTACCACAGGACCAAAGGCTCAAACTGGCATGCAGCCAATTGATTTGAAGAAAGCCGAAGCAAAGTCAGGTAGCAAGGTCAGGCCAAGACCCGTGAACGACAACCTCAGTCTGATTCACTAGAAAAACTCAGTGTAATCTAATGTGAGGAAGCACAGCCTTCAGGGCCTTTCGCTCACTGGAGCTGGTTAAAGCCGTCTTGGTTGGATGTAGAATCCAGATACTCTGGAGAAGTAACAGCTGTCATTGCATGATGATAGGCCACTGAGGCAGAGTCATGGGTAGACTCACAGAAGCAAAATCACACTGGTGTTGAGGAAGGGGTGTGCAGAAATGATCAAAGAGGTCCCGGGAGCCGTGCATGGTGATCTGGGCTTGTAACCCCAGCTGTGAGAAGGCCAGAGCCAGAGGAACATGAGCTTAAGGGCACCGTGGGTGACACGGTGATTTCCGGCCAGTCTGTGCAATCTATGTGCAGTCTATGCAATGCTGTGTCGACCAACAAGGAAAACAGCATCAGGGGGATCCCAGGGTATGTGAGCAGAGACCCCTATTTACTGCTGTGTAAAATTTTCTCAACCAGGAAATCCAGTACTGTTGTAGTAACATGGTATTCAGATTTATTTATGGAAATGAATAGCCCCTAAACCTCTATATTCTCAAGTCTGTTTCACAGAATTATGTTTAATATTGTGTGAAGAAGCTCTTTCTTATGACTGTGCTATATGGACTATCCTGGCTGTATTCTACTGTAAATGTTTAAAAACAGTAGTCTGTCACTAATAGCAGTAAATGTAGCGAAAATGACGATAGGTGTGACCATCCTGTGCAATGAGTGTGGGGTGACCTATGAAGTAACTGGGTGACACACATTGTAGCATTAGCATTACAACAAGGATTAAGTTCATTTCCCAGATGGCAAAACTAAGGCCCAAAGCAATAAATTAATTTGCTCCAGCAATACTAGCTATAGATAGAACTTGGATTCAGCTCAGGCTTGTCCAGTACCAAGACTCACGGTGGAAACCCCAGCACTCTCGTAAGGGCCCACGTGTTCTTATAGCTTCAGAAATGCCAGTCCTGAATTCTGATCATGGACAGGTTTGTTGTCATATTACACTCCTTCTGATATGTGACCATGAGAACATGTTTTTTTTCTGCCATTTTTGTAGGTCTTATGGGACAAGCCCTTTGTAGCTCCTTTCTGTTCATAATCTCCTGGGGCAAAGGCAAAGGTGTCTATATAATCATGAACACATCCCCATCACGGGCCCTGGAAAGCCCTGCCGTGGAGCATGCTGGATGCAAATATCATAATATTCAAACCTCAATCATTGTATCACACAAATGATAGCTTTCTCTGATCTAAGAGGAAACCTTACTTTTTTGTTTGCTGCAAATAAACTTGGTGAAAATGGATAGAGGCCATGAGGTGTATGATAATGTGACAGGTACCACTTTCCAGGATGGCTCAATAAGGGTGATGATTTCAGATAATTTTTTTAAATTGCCAAATGGTTTTCTTTTCCTTAACCATTTCCCTGCCATCAGGCACTTAAGTATAAATTCCTGGCACACACTACCCCTGACATAGGATGAAAGAAATGACACAAATATGTCGTTTAAAATGAATTGACAACCAGGGGTGGTGGTGCATGCCTTTAATCCCCAGCACTAGGGAGGCAGAGGCAGGAGGATAGCTGTGAGTTCGAGGCCACCCTGAGACTCATTGACTTCTAGGTCAGCTTGGGCTAGAAAGAAAAAAAAAAAGGATTGACAGGATTGACTTGACTCCCACGGGTTAAATTTCAATCCAAAGATTAATTTGCTTACCCCACACTCACGTCTTTCCAGATTTCTGTTTGCTTGTGTATGAAGAAGAGGGTGGAAAAAATGCTCACTCAGGCCAAATCTAGTGATTAGTTAAATTACTCAGACATCTATCATTGACAAACTTCCATTTCACTTGGACTTGGGGTTTGTTTAGTGCCTTCTGATAATAACTTTCTGCTTGACAGATGGTTACTAATTTTGATAGCAGTATGTGAATATCAATCATAAGTAGAAAAAGACATACAAACTCCAGGAGCCATAAAGACAGTCAGCGTGATCCTATTCCTGAATGTGTGTTGATTCAAAATATAGGCTACAAAGATTTAATTAAGTTCTGGAAGAAAAACACGTATGCACTGAGTTTTCTGGTGTTAGAGGATGCAGAAGATAAAAGAGGAGGAGAAAAAACACAGAGGGACTCCAGAGAGAGCACCTCAGGTCCTTTCCCCCCTCCCACAGGTGCAAAGGACAGACCTAACATCTGTACAGGGAGAGATGGGTACTTAGGAACAAGGGAGTGGGAAATCAAAACACTCAGAGGCTGTTAAACTGCTCAAGGAAGTAGGCTGAGAAACTGATTGTGTTTGTCTCAATCAAGAGATGGCTGCACCTAAAAAAAAAAAAAAAATACAGTTGGAGCCTTCAGACTTGCTTTTCTTTCAGCCCATTGGTGTTGATTTTGTCCCAAAGCACAGGAGCAGCCTGGTGAAGCCCAGTGACATTGTCAGGCCATGCAAATGAGCATTTAAATGTAAACAATTCTCCCAACTGCGTGTGCTCAAGGCAAAGGGACTTGGGAGAATTTGCCTACTGTTTTGTTGGAATGGCTGCTCACTAGGGCATCTGGGAGCCCAACCAGGCTAGGGCTTTCATTCTGTCTGATTGTGTGTTATTTTTATTATATTTTTTTCAGCTAAGTAAGCCAAGACTTAGTTTGAGCAGTGATTCAATGTCCTGCTTAAACAAATGGGTTCAGACTGGGGATCTGCTCCTTCCCACACCACTGGTTTGGATGTTTCATTTGCCCTGGCCTCTACGGCGTCTTCCAGAAAGCAGGATGAAGAAAAGAATATCGATGACAGAACATTAACTATTAGGCTAAATTGGAATACTGTGTTAAAAATGCACTCTATTGGCTTGATAAAGTGCTTGCTTGGTAAGCACAAGGACCTGAGTTTAATGCCTAGCGCCCATGGACAAATGATGCCTGTAGTGGTATGTGTTTGTAATCCAAGCACTGGGGACACAGAGACAGGCGGACCCTTAGACTTGATGGCCAGCCATACGAGCCTAATTGGTGAGATCCAGACCAATGAGAGACCCTACCTCAAAAGTGGTGGAAAAGAGGGCTGGGAGGTGTCTCCACGGTTAAAGGTGATTCCTTGCAAAGCCTGAAAGCCTGATAGCCTGGGTTTGATTCTTCAATACCCACAATAAAGCCATATGCACAAAGTGGCACGTGCATCTCGAGTTTGTTTGCAGTAGCAGGAAGCCCTGGCACACCCATACTCACTCTCTTTCTGTTGGCCTCTTTCTTTCTCTCTCACTCTCTCAAATACCTAGATAAAACTGTTTTTAAAAGTTGCGTAAAATTGACAGAAATGACTTCAAAGATTATCTTTGGAGCCGGGCGTGGTGGCGCACGCCTTTAATCCCAGCACTTGGGAGGCAGAGGTAGGAGGATCGCCGTGAGTTCAAGGCCACCCTGAGACTACATAGTTAATTCCAGGTCAGCCTGGGCCAGAGTGAGACCCTACCTCGAAAAAAACTAAAAAAGAAAAAAAAAAGACTATCTTTGGGCCTTCACATACATACAGTGTGTGCACATGAACTTGTATACACACTTGTACACACATACACAAGTGCGTACACACACATGCGCATACATACACACATCAAAAATGCCCTGCACTGACTGAACTGAGTACTTATTATGCTCCAAGTAATATTCAAAGTGCTAGGTACCTTGCATTTTGCCCTTGGAGACAGGCATATGTCCCATACGTCCTAGTGGCAGTGGCTGTCTTTATTAAATATCTACTATGTGGCAAATTGTTTTACACATGTCTCATTTTATTAAGAACAACTCTGAGAGACAGATGTCATTCCTGTCCCTATCAGGTAGGTAAGGAGACTGAGGCTCAAAGTGGGAAAATGAGTAACTTGTCCAAAATCAGACCAGGTGGTGAAGGTGGACTGGATGGATTCATCTGTTCCTTTCAACAAATCCTAAATATCTGGGAGACACACTTGCTAGAGGCAAAGAATGTCACAATGAGTAAAAGTGTCAGGGTCTCTCTCCTAATGGTGCTTGTATTCTATTGGGAAGGCAGGTGACAAGTCAGCATGAAACCAAACTTGACTTCTACTGGTGGCAACTGTTAGGACAGAGATATGCGAGTGTAATGTAGGATCTGACCTGGTGGAAGGGAATGACATTTAAGTGAAATCAGAGAGGTGGGATGCAAAGACTGCTTTGGGCTGGAGGCCATTTTCACAGTGGACTTCCTGCTCAAACCGGCTGGTCAGTCTGTTCAAAAGCAATGTTGGCTTTCAGTCTTGATGGTCAGCTTTGCCAACTTGTCTGGCAGCCCTGGCCCCTGACAGATGTGTTTTCTCTACGCGAGGGCATTTGACATCATTTTCTAGAACGGATCTTTTCCTTGACCAAAGGCTGGGTATTGGCCCTGAACAAACTGTAAGACTAAAGGTACTATATGTGTGCCTGTGTGGATGTCCTGGGCTATAAACATGCCATCTTTACTTATAACCTAAGTGGCCTCAGTTCTCTATCCTTGTAAGGAAGGGGAGCGTCTTGTTATGACAGACAGGAAGTCAAGCAGGGGACTTCCTGGCAGAGAAACATAGATGACAGAAGACATTTGAAACCCACTCAGTAGAAGGGCCAAGGGACAGCTAAGTTGTCAAGCGTGTCCAAGAATAAGACCCGTGTCAGTTTCTTCCTTGGAGGAAGGAGAAGGACGAGTGCCATTCTCTGGCCAAAAGACTTGGAACTAAAAATGAGAGGGTGTGAGAATTCTTGCCTCATTGTTCCCACTCAATGCTATTAAAGGTTTTGTGATCTGTGTTGGGAACTAGAGACCAAGCATTAAAAGTCACCCGCTCTCCATCTCGGCTCCCTACCAGACCTCTTACTCTAGTGCCAATAGATAAGTAAGTAAATAACCTTAAGTACAAAGTAAACAGTGTCTGTCGTATAATGGTCATTGTATTAGTCAGAGTGTAACATGGGAAGAGAACAAGTCTATGTATCATCTGTATATCTATTCATCTATCCATAATCTATCTATCCATCCATCTGTCATCTATCTATCTATCATCTATCTCTCTTTCTACCTACATACCTACTTGTCTTTATGATGAGGGATTAGCGCATGTGATCAAGGTGGCTGAAAAGCCCTACATTTGTAATCTGGAAGTTAACCAGGAAAACTAGTGGAATCATTATAATGTAACCCCAAAGGCCAAAGAACTTGGGTCAACCAATCAGATGAACCTCCAATCTGGAGGCCCAAGTACTAGGAAGGAGCACTAATATCTGAAGGCCGAAATGGAGGTACATTCCAGGGTTAAGCAGACAGATCAAATTTGCCTTGCACCATCTTTCTGTTCTCTTCAAGCCTCCCAAGTATTAGATGATGCCCACTGCATTGAGAACAATGGGTCTTCTATACCCAGTCTACTGAGTCAAGTAGCAATCTCTAGTAGAACTCTCCTGGGACATAGATATATCTAGAAAGTGCTTTATCAACTATCTGGGTCCCACTTACTGCAAACCATGTTGACATATAGAGCTAATCACCATAGGCAGTATAGAATGAAGGAATGAATGAATGATGCGTGAATGAATGAAGGCCCACAGGAAAGCACAAACTTAGGGTGTACTTTTGGTGGAGTATATTTTGGGGGCTGCATTGAGGAGGACTGAAGGTCGATGTGTGTAAGAAGTTGTGCTGGTCAGTTTTGCTGTTGCTGTGGGCAGAATGTTTGACACAAATGACTAAAAATGAGGAAAGATTTCTTTTGCTCACGGTTTCATAAGTTTCAGTCCCACATGGCAGAGAGGGCAGAGCAGAGAAGCTCGCAGGATGTCACGTGAGCAGGAAGCTGGGTGGAGCAATGATAGAAAGAGGCCTGCACAAGGAAACGCTATCTTCCCAACTGCCTGTTTCCTGCAACCAGGAGCCATCTTCCACACTTTCATCACCCCCCAATAGCCTATTCAAATTTGGATCTTTTAATAGGTCAAAAGCACTGGTTAGGTCAGAGCCTCACTTGGGGAGCAAGGCACTGGTTTTGGAAAGACTAACCTCTGGAACTTTCGTATCCAGGAGTGGACAAAACTGCTTCTAGGAGCGGAGCCTGTGAGGTGAGACAGGTAACTCCTGACACCGCTGTCTTCACAACTGCCTGAGGAAAAAGAAAACTGAAGAGTTTAGTTTAAGGCTGCAGTCAACCTGCGGCCTCCGCTGTCACTACTGCTATGATATGACCAAGGCTGTGGCTTCCTCTCCTTTTACATACAGGTCTTCCCTGACACTTTCATTGAACAGCAAAGAATAAGTAACGCGTAAACACGTAGTACTTTGTATGAGCAAACGGTAAGGAAGTTTCAAATTTGGATAATCCTTCAACACTTATTAAAGGAAGGGATTTGGGAAGGTGACCTAGTGGACTCTTTTGATTCAGAGCACGCATATGCTCTGAACACAAGAGCAATCACATTGAGCCCACCTGTTGCCTTCAACAGATCTGTGGGCTCATAGTTACTGATCTCCTTGTCTTTCACATTATGATCAGCGCTTGTTACACTCATATATTTGTTCTGAGTCCATTGTCCAACAGGACCTGAGGAAAAGAGCACAGATTAGGGTCAGTCAGCATCTCTCATCATTGTCCATAGTCATCATCTATACTACTCAGGCTAAGGTTACATTAAAGCAGAGGAAACCTGGTTCCACTACTTTAAGCAGGTAGATCACACAGTTGTAAGATTAACTTTAAAGCAGGCAAGGAATTTAGTGTTTCACAGCAATAATATCACAAAAGCTATTAGCAAGGTCTCTAAAAATTGTCCCAGTTTTTTCTCCATAGTTCAATTCCACGCTTTGGTCTTATAGTTCATCCCCATAATTTCTCTCCTTTGAAAAGATCCTTTTAGCAGCTCCTTCACATTTATTTCATAGTTGATTAATGAAAAAAGAAAATAGACTGGCTGATTGCATCAAAATGTCCTCTTCCAACATCTCATACCTTGACCCAAAGCAGGATGAAGCCATTATCTCTGTGGTGTGTCTGGTGTTGTTACAGATCTGAGGAGTTGTCCAAGGTGGCACCATAAAGGGGGGCAGGGCTGGGATCTGGCTGTAGGAAGCACATTACCCAGCCTCTCCGTATCTACTGCTGTATTAAATAAAAACATGTTGCTTAGGAGCCAGAGCAGAGCCAGCGCAAGCTCTGCAGAGACGGAGAAAGGAGGAGGGAGATGGGAGAGAGAGGAGGGAAGAAGAGATGGAGGGAGAAAGAGATAAGAGATTCCTTTTAACTTTTGAGGTTGATTGCGTCCCTTGGGATAACATTTTTCCACTCATTATTACCAATTTAACTTGATCCTGGGATGTGATTTCCTATGCACTGTGTGGCATCAAGACCCATCTAGAGAGCTGGTGTGCCAGTAAGGATGAAAATGCGCACAGGAAGGCTGGCTGAAGTGAGGAGAGCACTGAACTGAAATGTCAAGACATTTCTTTGGCCTTTGGTAAAACAAAGCCAACTAGATCAGTATTTTTCAGCCCATAGGTTGTAATCTGTAAGTAGGTCATGAAATCAATTTAAAGGATCATGACCAGTTTTTATTTTCAGAAAAGAAATAGAAAATGCACCAGAATCAAGTCTCTCAGGATGCACTGCTCTGCACTTGGCCAGGATGGCAGAGATGGGGCAAAACACTCAACCAGAAGCAGTTTATGGAAGCGTATTTCAGCTTGCAATTTGGAGAGAGAATTTCACCATGGGGTGGGGGGGGCATGGCGAAGCATGAAAAGAACAAATGGCCAGGGTGTCACATCAGTTTGGAGGAAGCAGTAACAGTGATGTAACCCCAGCAAGAGGATACTGAACTGTAAAATCCCAAGGTCCACCTTCAGTGACATATCTCCTCCAGCAAGACTCACACTCCCAAACGCTTCACCAGCTAAGGATTAAGCATAAGGCTTAATCACAAACACCACAGACAGGGTGGTTGTTTATGGAAATTTGGATGCAGGTATGTATGTATAATAAGTATGAAATATATACATATTTACATAGGTAATGGTTCATAGGTTATGATGAAGTCAGGAAACTAAGCAATGGATAAGACTTCTCCCACCTTTGCTATATTGTGTTACGAAGACATTGGCTTTTAACCAGGGAAAATTTTGCCTCCTAAGGGAGATTTGGCAATGTCTCCTACTTGATGGCCATGACTTGGGAAGAGAGACAGTGCCATTGGCATGATGTGGGGGAAGTCCAGGATTTAGAAAGAGATACAGTGAAACTTGGAGGATTATGAATGTGTACATCTTTTTATGTATTAATAAATTTTGGTTAAGTAGAAGCTTTGTATGGACACATCATGTGTTGGCACCATCATTTCCCTCCTCTGTCACCCTCCTGCTGAGTGTCCTCCTCAGTGGAAATGCTGGCATTCCCCATGGGATGGTGGGTTATGAGATGTGAGAGCAGCAGTCAGTCATCTAAGGGAAGGGGAGGGCAATGCCACTGGACATTCCCTTCCACTCGGTGGCTCTTACAATCTTTTCATCTCATCTTCCATAAAATTCCCTGAGCTGTGGTGTCATTTATTTTTTGAGGTAGGGTCTCACTCTGGCCCAGGCTGACCTGGACTTAATTATCTAGTCTCAGGGTGGCCTTGAATTCATGGCGATTCTCCTACCTCTACCATCCTAGGGCTGGGATTAAAGGTGTGTGCCACCACGCCCGGCTCAGTTTGGTGTGTGTGTGTGTGTGTGCTGGGGATCTACCCATCTCAGGGTAAAAGTCTTTTATTAAGGAGGAAGCAAGTACTTGCCCTTGTAGGATCTTCAGTGAGTGTTCTGTTTTAGGTTTGAGCCAGGTTGGAGTGGGATGGAATTATTGTTGCAAGTACACCAGCAGCTCTGGGCTGGGGGCTGATATGAGAACTGGATTGGAGGTCCTGAGTCTCTTCAGCCCACGGTCACAGCTGTGCCTAGCTGTGCCTAGGCTAGGGTCAGTAGCACTTGCTGCTGCTCCTCCACTGTGCCTCAGCTGAGCAGGTTGTGGAAGTGCACTGAGATGCTCCTGAGATTGCCAGATATTCCTGAGTTGCATGTCTGGCGTAGGATAAAGGTACCAAGGAGAGGGGGTACCTGCTTGGAGATGTGGGGGGTGGAAGAATAATGGAGCTGGGCTTTATGGAATACATCTGACAGAGGGACCACAGCGATACCAGACATGAGGGGGCATTGGTCTGTGGAGACATCTGGGGCAGGGCTGGGAATGTGGAGGCAGCTGGAGGCCAGGCATGGCACCCATCAGAGAAGGCAGCCAGGCCATATGTGGTTTCCCCTGTGTCTACCTGCCCTCAGTAGCAGGCCTTCCCTTGTGGTTCCCTGCCCCCAGTGAGCACTTCCCCTATGGCTACCTGTTCCCAGTGAGCAGGCTTTCTGCTTCTATTAATTCTTTATTAAAAGTAGAAAGCTGGATGTGGTGGTGCACGCCCTTAATCCCAGTACTCGGGAAGCAGAGGTAGGAGGATCACCATGAGTTTGAGGCCCCCCTGAGACTCCATAGCAAATTCCAGGTCAGCCTGTGCTAGAGTGAGACCCTACCTCAAAAAACAACCAAACAAACAAAAAAATAGTAGAACAAACCTCAAAACTTGGGGTTCATAAATTCAGTGGTCCCCTCCTGAACCCCCAAATCCTACATCAACAACACACGTGGGGATCCAGTGGTCCCACTGGAGAGTAGAAAGCCAGTCCCTGCCATCAGAGGCCCAACCACACCACACCAGCAGCAGGGGAACAAGGAACCAGAGAACCAGGAGCTGGGTGATGGGGAGCCCAGGCCTTCTCTCACGCGTGTACCCACAAGTGAGGCGGGAGCAGGGGAACTGGGAGCCGGGGAGTGCAGGCCTACTCATGCTGGCTGCACTCATGCACGTCTAAGCATCCCCACACCAGAGGCAAGGGACCACAGTTTGGGGAACCAGAAGATTGGGAACCTGTTTCCTCAGGGGGGCCTCGAACTCACAGTGATCCTCCCACCTCTGCCTAACTCCACGCTGGGATTGCAGCAACTGTGCACATCTTGATTGCAGCGACGGTTTCAAGGTTACATGCATATGCCAAAACTTAGAAAACAGTACAATTTAAATATGTGCAGTTTGTTGTGTGCCAAATAAGCTTTGGGAAACTTGTTCTTTCAAAAAAAAAAAAAAAAAAAGGTTTAAGAGATGTATAAACTAAATGCAAAAGTTTATTTGGCGCACAGCAAACTGCACATAATTCAATTGCACTGTAATCCCTCTTTCCGGAGCACTTCCTCACTCTAGCTCTTCCCGTCCCTCAACCCCATGCACCATTAATTGCTTTCTGTCATCATAGATTAGCTTGCATTTCCAGAGTTTTACATAAATGAAATTATACAGCAGTACTGATTTTTTTTCTGGCCTTCTTTCATCTTCATAATTAGTTAGAGATTAATTCATGTTGGGTATATAAATAGCTTATTCTTTTCCTTGTTGGGTATTGCATTCCATTGGCTAGGTATATCACAATTTATTTGTCTGCTTGTCTATTGATGAATGTTTGAATTGCTCCCAGCTTGGGGCTGTTATAACTAAGGCTGTTAGACAAACAAAGAAGCAAGCTGTGGACAGGGAGAAGACATTTGCAAGGCATGGATGGAGCCAAAGACTAATTCAGAGCATATAAAGAGGCCTTCAAAATTCAATGATAAACAGATTAACACTCCACTTAAAAATGAGCCAAAGGCTTAATTGCTACTTCACCAAAGAAGCACAGGAAAGATACCCAGTATCTTTAACTTACAAATAAGATACCAGATAAACCAGAAATGAGGTGCCAGTGCTGGGGAGATAGTTCCATAAAGAGAGTACCTTACAAGCATGAAGACCCAAGTTCATATCATCCCCAGCATCCGTGTAAATTGCCATGTGTGGCGGCACATGCCTGTGATCTCAGTACTGCAGTGGTAAACACAGCGGAGTATCTAGGATTTGCTGGCTAGATAGTGTAGTGGAATCAATGGGCAACGGAGGAAGACATCTGTCATTGACCACAGACATGCACTTACTCACCTATGAACAGGCATATACACATGCGTGTATCATACGCACACATACTAGAAGAAGGGCTGTAGTTGAAACATTTGACCATACCAGATATTGGAGAGAATGCCAAACAATAGGGCTGCTCCTGCGCTGCGGGTATGGGGTGTGAAATGATGTGGTCATTTGCAAATAGTGCAGCTCTTTCTCCAAATTAAATCCTGTGATTGCCAGAATGTCTGCCCTTCCAGAGGCTGGTGTACAGCCCCTGGCTACCCTCCATAGCGTATTGCTTTTCTCATGAATGTGTCCAAATACCTGACAAAAAGCAACTTAAGGAAAGAGAGGTGACTTTGGCTCACAGCCTGAGGGTATAGTCCACTATGGTGAGGAAAGGACAGGTGAGATCACGGGGGCAGTAGAATATGACTAGATCTCCTCATGTCTCCAAGGACCAGTCATTAGGGAGCTTCAGACAGAAGGAAGGCCAAGCTGTGATCCTCAATATTTATGCAGTGACCCATTTTCTCTAACTAGCCCCCACTTCCTAACTTTCTGTACCCTCCCAAAAGAGTGTCATGTGCTGGAGACCAAGTATTTCAACTCATGAGCCTGTTGGGTATATTGCATTTCCAAACCATAACCCTTATGTATGATACAGACATCCCATTTCCAGTTATTTACCCGTGAGAAAAGACAACATATGTACATTTGTATATAAATGTTCTTAAATCTCTTTTAATCTGTATAAAGTCTTTTCTTGGATTTCTGCCATTTATAACAAACCTCTATTGATTTTCTACATATCCTTGCTCTTGCTCCTAGAGAAGTGCAGTAAATAGCAGTATTTGTCTTTCTTTATGGCTATATGTTCATATGCCCTGGAGTTTCCTCACTGGCTTTTAGATGAAGAGCGAGGCTCTTCAATACAGCCTTCCTTCATGTGGGTTAAATTCTCCTGTAAAGGGCTATGGTGCAGAGCTCAGGGTTCAGTGTGCATCATGTTTTGGCTTCCCAGTATTCTTCAAATTCCTCGTGATCTACAAAGAAAACTGAATACTTTCCCTCCTCCCTCCCTTCTCTCCCTTCATCTTCCTCCTTCCTTCCTTCCTAGTTCGATCCCTCCTACCTTCCCCTTTCCTCGTTTATCCTTTCTCTTCCTCCCTCCTTTCATTTGTTCCTCCCTGCCTTGCTCCTTTTCATTTTTGGTGCTGATGATTGAACTCATGCTCAACAGGAACAAGCATAGTGCCACTGAGCTGCATCCGTAGGCTGAATGTGTCAATTTTCTCAACCTGGCACCTGGCACATCCCCATAAGCAACATGTACATTAATCTCACGCATGTTCTGTGTTCTTGCTTGGTGCAGGATATGTGGTATGCATTCATTTACTTCCTGCATCCTTTTCCTTGTCTTTAAGAAGAGTTATTATATTGTATTACTATATTAGTATATTGTATATTAGTATTAGTTTTTCATCAACAATATACTAATACTTTATATAATATACTAAGGGAAGAAATAAGCATATTGTCCAGAATAATATCTCATGTAAATGGAGATGTCAGGATTTGAACCCAGGCAACCTGGCTCCATTGTTCTTAGTACATATCTATGTTGAAGTAAACGAGGAGTTTGGTTGATATGTGTCTCTCAATTATTGCCTGTGGGTTGGGTCTTTCTCTGTCTCTTCCTCTCCACTGGCGTTTTTCAACATGTTTTTAACAGGTCACAGTCTATGTTTGTTGGGCCATTTGTATGTATTCTAGAAGCATCCTCTTTCCTCTTCTACTTCCTTATCCTCTTTGTTAAGCTCTTTACAGAAGGCTGTTCTCCCCTCTGTCTTTTATATTGAAAGACCTCCTCACCAGGCATGTCAACATGAGACTTTCAAGCAAAGATTCTCAGAGGCAAAGTTCACAGGATCATGTCACAATAAACTTCTCTTTAAACAAATCAAAAGTCCCACAGCAAAATCTTGAAACTTAAGATTTTATCTGGGAATCTTAAGGGGTCTCTGTGGATTGCTGCAAAGAGAAATTTCAAACACAGATACTGACATCACTTTGGTGGCTGAGGCCCAGGCATCTTTGAAATAGATCACGTGTAAATGTGCCTCGAAAGTGTTGTTAATATTTCATTTAGAAGTGTAGGCATTTTCTCCCATCAACATAATTTGGGTTGAGTATGAAAATAAAGCTAGGAACAAAATTTCCAATAAGATCACCAGAGTCCCTCTCCCATTCTGTCATGGAGGCTTGCTGTGGCCTTGATATATTCAGTACTTTAAAGGGTCTATCAACACAATAAATTTTATGCTCTCTATAAAACTTGTGAGTGAGCTCAGTGAGAAATTCCAAGGTCTGAGAAGGCAATTAACGTTTGAAATATATATTGAGCTGTTTACTGCGACATTTTATGTGGCTGTAGAGCTGTACCCAGGATGTCATGGGGGACAAATTTCCCTAGGAAATGCAAGGTTTGCTTTTCAAATCACGTTGATGTGTCAGGTTCCTCCCTGAATACAGAGGAATGGGGAAGAAATGGCCACCAGTGAAAACTCTAATAAATTTCTTTCACCATGTTGATATGATTTTTGTTTTCCATCCTGACTGGCAATCATCTCTTGAGGGCACTTGCTGTTACCATGTTTACTGCTCAGTTTCAAAGGACCAGTGATACAACATCACTAGGCTTTGCAGTTTCTACATGGGTGGGGAACACTTTATCAATTAATTTTACTTGAATTCAAATACCAGCCCTACATCTTATATTAGTCCTACTACCTATCAGGACTTTTTTTCTATTAAATGATATAAGAGGCTTCTATAGGCTGTTAATTATAAGGTCACTGAGGAAGTCATCTGCAGTTTTGTGTGAGGCATTCAGAATCTGTTTCAGAGGACGACTGTGAACAGATCCACGAATAGTGGTTACTACATGCTAGTCAGTTATTGCTGCCTTGATGCAGCCAGAATATCATTGTTTTATAACAATACTAATCAACGGTGGTGGTTTGACTCTGGTGTCCCCCATAAACCTAGGTGTTCTGAATGCTAGGTTCCCAGATGATGGAGATTTGGGAACTAATGACTCTTGGAGGCAGTGTATTGTTGGGGGCGGGCTTATGGGTGTTATAGCCAGTTTCCCCATGCCAGTGGTTGGCACAATCTTCTGTTGCTATTGTCCACCTTATGTTGGCCAAGGGGTGATGTCCACCCTCTGCTCATGCCATCGTTTTCCCTTGTCATCGTGGAGCTTCCCTTTGAGTCTGCAAGCCAAAATAAACCCCCATTTTTCCCAAAAGCTGCTCTTGGTCAGGTGATTTCTGCCAGCAATACAAACCTGACTGGAACATTAACTATGTATTTTTATAAGTGCCTCTGCATTTACATGTTTGGTTGTAAATCTGTGGGTTAGCTAGGTTATCTCTGCTTCAAGCTACGGCTGGGCTTAGATCTATGTTCATTTCCTGGGTGAATACAGTAGAGTTCAGGAACATGGAGTGCCTGTTACACCATCATCTTTCAACCCATGCATGCTCAGGAACACGGGGTGCCTCAGACATCCTAAACCTTCAACCCATGCATGCTCACATTTGTATGCATTCCATTGGTCAAAGGTAGCTGTTTCCAAGGTCAATGCAATGGGACTAGTAATTATATTCCACTAACAATGATTCATGTTCAAAGAGAAGGGGAACTTGGGGAAAAGTGATAACACAGACCACACATCTCTATCTTGACTTATTTGTATGAGTAAAAAAGAGGTAAAGAATCTGAGGCCATTATATAAACAAAGGGTGTCTAAGAACATATGATTTCCTCTTTTATATTCAAAACTAAATAATTTGACTTGACATCTTCTACCTTCCAAACAAGATATGAGCACTTTCATTTCCCTGTATTTGACAAAACTCATAGATTCTAGTTCTATCATTGACTTAATTATCCTTTGGCAAAGGCATGTGCTTATCCTTCAAGGTTCCCAGAAACTCTTAGACTGACCATGGAAGTCTACCTTATCAACTCATCTTTAAACATCAACAACCCATCATGACAGTAAAAGACTTAAGTGTTTACCCATCTGTTCACATTGACTTATATCATGGTGTTCACAGCCGTGGGCTTCAGGAAGACACCCACGGTTCTAGGGCCAGCTCCACCACTAACTGTGTTTGGTCAGGGATGTTCTTTGGGGATAACTTATGACGACAAAAACTGAGAGGCTCCAGGTGAAATCGTTCAGTGGCACGAATAAAGAAGAACAGGAGCAAGGCAGCTTTTTGTTACAGTCAGCCAGGGACAGAGGCCCAAAGAGAACATGGGTGTCACCTTGCTTCCTCTGGCAGGACTAGAACCTATGTGCCATCCATTTTCACTCATCCCAAGATGGCTGCAAGCAATTCCTCACTAACTGATGATTCCTCAGATTAGCACACCTGGCAGCTGGTCTGTCTCCAGTCAGCCTCTTGAGCCCACCAACCAGTCAGGACTCTTCCTCACACACCTAAGTCTGATGATGAGGCTCATCCTCACTGGATGTCTGACCCGTAGAAAGGAGCCTTATCAGGTGGGGAAAACCCTTTCGGTCCTCCCTCTCATTCTTCTGGCCCTGACCCTCCTGGTCCTTGTTCCCATATGCTTTCCTCAACCCAGCCGGACCAAGAAGAGGGAGGATTCCTTTTTGCCTAGGAATTTTCTTACTTGCTTTCAATGTGTGCTTGGTTCTGGGTATCTTCTTGACTAACCACGTGTGGCAATCTCTCTCTTGACTTCTCCTCCTTCATGTGGATTCACCAGGACACAAGGAAGTCTCTCGGTCGCCTCTCCCCTGTCACAACTGGGCTGGAAAGTTGGGGAGGATTTCTCTGTGGTCTCTTCATCCTCTCTGACCTGCGTGGGCCCGGGGGCCTGTGGCTTGAGCTCTCCTGCTTTGTCTTTTGCATATGTATGGGAGCCTGTCTTCACCAGAGGACTCTTCCTTGGAGATGTGAGGGAGGCTTGCCCTTTCCACTTCCCAACCAGGCTGGGCAAGGGGGTGGAGGCTGGCTTGGGGCTTCCGACTAGTCTTCCCTCTGGAGCCCTAAAATAAGCCTCATAATTCACAAGTTATCCTTCGCAGAGTCTTTGTTCTCAATTCTTCGCTGATCAGATTAAGGACCCAAAAGTTGGGGTCCGTAGGCCTGGGATCTCCTACATCATTATGGAATTTAATCCCTCCCTGGATCCCAGGTCCTGCACCAACAACGATTCCAATAATCTCTCAATGCAGAAGTCATTGTCTAAATAAGCATTCCTTTCCAACTGCAGCTGAGCTATTCTGCCTAAAAGTTGGCAGATGTGACTTGCCTCGGGGTGCAGAACAAGTTAAGAAAGATGTTTAAAATGTAGTGTTAAAAAAAATCTAAGACAATTATGCAGGGGCTTTTAAAGTTCATATAACGATTCCATTGCCTTTTTGCTCATTAAATATTTGTTTCCCTCATTGTTGTTCCAGTAATTTTGTTTCTAAGGAAATAATCAAAGATGAAGAAAAAAGTTTATGCATAAAAATGTTCATTATGGCACTTTTGAAAAAAATTGAAATAAAAATTTGACAGAACCTAAATGCCCAATAATAAGGAACTGATTGGGTAAGTTATTATAAATCTCTCTAATGGACTATAATACAGATGTTATAATAATGTTTTAAACAATTTTAATGATTTGGGAATGTCCTTGTGGTGTAATATTAGATGTAATATTTAAAATAAACAAATCAAGTCTTGAAAAATGCAATGAAAAGATTATCATGAAATTCAGAACAGTCTGAATGGTAGGTCCCCTCAGAACCCAGGTTGTAATGGCTTTGTCTTTCTTCCCATAGTTTTTTTTGTTTGTTTGTTTTCTTTCTCCTGACAACAAATATGATTATATTTTATTTATTCTTATTTTGTAAAAGCAATGCATGTATATAGCTAAAAGTGAAAACACAATCCTTAGGGGATGGTGAGATAGCTTGGTTGGTAGCGCACATAAAGGTCTGAGTTAGATCCCTAGCACCAAAGAAAAGCCGCAGGCATGGTGGCACGCCCCTGTGACCCCAGTCCTGGCAAGGAAGAGATGGGAAGATCGCTAGGCTGCACTGCCAGCCAGTCTAGCCTAGCTGGTGAGCTCCAGGTTCAGGGAAAGACTGTCAGGGAGAGGTGATGACATTCTTGAGGCTATCACCGGGATCGTCCTCTGGCATCCGCACGCACGCACGCATGCACGCACACATGCAAGTGCATGCACACATATACACTTGCACACATGTGCACACACGAGCATGCAAAAATGGTCTTTAAAAGCCTCCGGTGACATAGCTCAGCCTGTGCTCTTTTGCCACGCCTGGCTCTCCAGGCTTATCCATTGGTACTTTTCAGCTGTTTGGATATTTCCTTTCGCCCACTTGTCTAATGTGATATATTTATATTCTTATGACCTGAATCATGAGTTTTAGAAACTACCTCCTGGATTTTGATTACAAAAGACAAGAGTTCACCTCATGGAATCAACTCTAAAATGCTCTTTTAGCCTATTGTTAACAGCTTCCCCAATTTCCACCCCTATCATTTACTGTCTCAATTGTGTTCCACTTTAGTTATGTCAAAATTCTTGATTAAATCAATAATAATAATGTCTACATTATTATGACTAGATATATTGCCCATAGGTGAACTATGTTAAGCTTCCTCTATCTTTCTTCTTCCCTTCCTTCTTTCGCTTTGTTCTTTCTTTTTTTTTCTCTTCCTTCCTTCTTTCTTTCTTTTTATTTATTTTTGAAATAGCATCTCACTGTAGCCTAGGCTGACCTAGAATTCATTAGTCTCAGGCTAACCTTGAACTCTTGACAATATTCCTACCTCTGCCTCCGGAGTGCTGTGATTAAAAGTGTGTGCCACCATGCCCAGCTATTTCTTTTTTAAGCTAGTTTTACAATTGTGTTCTGTGTTGGGGGATTTTGTGCTTCTGCTTATGTCCATTTTTTAAACAAAGACCGTTTCAGTGATTTTCTAAATATATAGACGTAATTCAGATATCCTGTAGATTACATCAATTTTTAAATTTTTCATTAAATTTATTTATTTATTTATTTGCAAGGAGAGAGAGAGAGAAGAGATAGACAGAGAGAGGATGGGTGTTCCAGGACCCCTAGCCACTGCAAACAAGCTCCAGACACATGCGCCTCCTTGTGCATCTGGCTTACATTGGGTACTGGGGAATTGAACCTGGGTCCTTTGGCTTTGCAGGCAAGTGCCTCAACTGCAAAGCCATCTGTCCAGCCCCTAGATTCCATCTTTTTGTAATGGTAACTCCCTTTTGCAAAAATTAAGTAATTAATGATGTGGGGGCATGTGCACATATGGGTCCACATGTGACATGATGCAGGTGTGGAGATTAGAGGACAGCCTCAAAGTGTCTGTGCTCTTTTTCCACCTTTGAGGCAGGGGCTCTTGCTACTAGAAAAGGATGACAGTCTAGCTGACCATTAGCTTCACAATCTCATGGCTCTCATTGTTGTGGAGTGGGGGAATCACAGAATCAGGAGCCAGTGTGTGTCCAGCTTTATGTGTTTTCTGGGAAAGGTAATACTTGGGTCATTAGGCTTTGCAAGCAAATGACTTTAACTGCTGAGCCATCTCCTCAGCTTCTGCCTGACCACTGTTACTGGGTGGTTCATTCTAAGCTTGTAGCTCAATATTGTTCTGGGCTTAGCATTTCTGGTCTTCAATATTCAGATCCTGTGCATTTCTGTTTTTTAAACTCTCTCTTTTTGGTGGCATCTATCCATCCATCCATCTAGCCACCCACCCACCCATCCATTGACCTACCCATCTGTCCATACACCCATTTCCCCAGAAAGAGTGCATTTTGTGTATCATTTTGGTTTTTGCATAGCTGAAGATATCTCTGGTGAGTAGTTTGAGCATGGACTTATCCTAATAAAATGTCAGGAACGTCCCATATGCTAACATGCCTTGGTGCTGTTCAGGAATTCTGAGCTGTGGGTCCTGGCACATCCATCAGCACATGGGTAGAACAGAAATAAATGGGACAGACATGAACAGAAAGAGCCTGTAACAGTAGTCAAAATGGCAGGAAAAATAATAGATATGGAAGAAATGTAAAGGGGCCATCAACTACAGAGATTAGATTCCATTTGTTTACAGATAAAATATCAGGTAGAAAGTACTGAGATGTACACACAAATGGAGTTCCAAGAAGTCAGCTCTGGCATTCCCTACAGTTTCTGCGCGTGGGACTCCTGGTTTAGGGTGAAAGAGAAGCAGAGATGTCGGGGCACAAGTTATCTGAGACCTCCCTGATGTGAATGGGGACATGGGCCCAGGTGTCTGTTTTTTTCTGGACGTGGGTTTATATTCTACAGTCTGCTCCCAGAGGAAGTGACACATTTTTGTTAGAGCTGTGGTACTTCTTTCAAAAAAATTTTCTTTTTGATATGTGTGTTCATGTGTCTGAGCAGGGACACATACGTGCTACAGCATGCATGTAGAGGTCTGAGAACAGCTATAGGTTCTGCTCTTTACCTCTCACTTCACTTTGAAGCAGGTGACTCCATTTTTGTCCACTGCTGCGTTCCTTCCAGGCTGGTTGGTGAGATTCTGGGAAATTCTCCTGTCTCTACCTCCCATCTCACATTAGGGATGCTGTGATGACAGAAGCTCGCCATGGCTTCTGGCTTTTCTGTGGGGCTTGGAGTTGTAAATTCAGGCACTCATATGACAAGTGCTTTTTCCACTGAACCATCTTCCCCTGCCTCAAAGTACTGGACTTCTGATTGAGATAGAAAGTGCTCATGAGAGCCAAATACAGGCCCAGAATTTGGCCTGGATGAAAAAAAAAAATACCTTGACATATCTCTCAGTCTTTTTAGCAATACCTCTTGAATTCTACTTGGAGAAAGAACAAAGCACCACAGGACCACGGGCACCAGACCCAAGCTTTCCTGCCATTAGCATCCTACCACAGGCAGGGGGTGTGCCAGGTCGATGGTACAAGGCTCCCTGCAGTTACCAATGTGATCTCCATCAATGCAGTGGTGGTCTAGAACCTGGGCACTGCCCAGTTCTCCCAGTGACATGTAGGAGAGACAGACAGGCTTGGGTCTAAGGCCATGTGGGGTTTTCTTACTGAGCATAAGTTTGATTGAAAAGAAATAGCTTGAAACCTCCTGTTGTTTCTCATTGCCTTCAGACAGCCAGCAGAAGATGTGGGAAGTACAAGTTCTCCCTTTTCAAACACTGACCTTCTTTTAAATTAGTTTCCCCAGAAGTTTGAACAAGGAATCGATGGGCAAAGAAAATGATCCTGGAGCACAGTTGAAAGGCAGGTGATTCTCTGAAGTGTTTTACTTTCCTGCTGGCATGTCTACACTTTGCTGGAGTCCGCAGCTTCCCCCCTTGAGGACTTTGAGTTCAGGAAGTCAGCACTCCTGTCTTTATCTGGCTTAATCTGTCACTCATTGCTGCCAGGGTCACTCCAGCTATACCACGTGGAGAATGGCGAGGCCACACAGAACTACAGGCACATGTGTAGTAAGTTACCCGTCTACAGAGGATTTGTTTCATGGTTTTATTCTACTGGGGTAGATGGTAGATGGTTTTGTTTTATTATGGTATACGGATGCGCGTGCATACCTGTGGAGGTCAGAAGAGGGCGTCAGATGTCCTCTGTCTCTCTGAGCCAGTCTCTGAGTGAACCTGGAGCTCGCCATGTTTCACTTAGACTGGCTGACCCGTGAGCCTCCTCTCTTTGGTTCTCTCAGTGCTGGGGCTACAGATGTGCACAGTAATGCTGGAAGTTTATGTGGGTAACGAACTCAGGCCCTCATGCTTGCTCAGCAAGCACTGTTACCCCCAGTGGGCTCTATCTCTATAACCCAAGGAATTGTTTTTGGCATGTAACCTCCATCTGTTTTTCTTTTTGTTTTTGTTTTCAGATAAACCTAGGTACCGGTGTGTGCAATGAAGGACCTGGGCATCCCTCTGTTTCCTTACACAAGGCACCATTGGGACATGGGACTCTAAGGCCACACTGTTGAATTCTAGTCCCTGTGATTGCTACCTGACTTAGATGGTCAGGTGTGCCTATGTGGGTCTTCATACATAGCAAGGGTTCACTGCCCACTGAATACAGAAGCCAGTACCACGTTCTTGCAAAAGGAGAAAGTTGTATTGTGTAGTTAAGTGGACAGAAGTCACAGGATCAGATTCTGTGCCAGGATGGATTGTAGTAGGGGATTTTTAAAATGGAGATAAGAGGGCTGGAGAGATGGCTTAGCGGTTAAGCGCTTGCCTGTGAAGCCTAAGGACCCCGGTTTGAGGCTCGGTTCCCCAGGTCCCACGTTAGCCAGATGCACAAGGGGGCGCACGTGTCTGGAGTTCGTTTGCAGTGGCTGGAAGCCCTGGCGTGCCCATTCTCTCTCTCTCCCTCTATCTGTCTTTCTCTCTGTGTCTGTCACTCTCAAATAAATAAATTTAAAAAAAAATGGAGATAAGAGAAGCTACCTTCTGATTGGATAGCGAGAACATGGTGCATCAGAGTTCTTTTGCACAAGGGTAAGACGGTCACTGCTCCCCTTCTCATGTTTCAGGTTTCTTTTGGGGAGGGGTTCTCCTGTTCTCTATGGGGCTTGTCACATGTCATGGTTATCCCCCAAAGGAGATGGCTACTTCTGTGCAGAATTATCTGTTTTTAAAAAGAGAGAGAGAGAATGTCACAGGCTGGAGAGATGGGTTGGCAGTTAAGAGCACTTGCTGTGCAAAAATGAAGTCCTTAGAAGGCCTGAGACTGCATGAGTTAATTCCCAAGCCTCCAAGTGAACAGCTGAGCATGGCCACACACATCTGTAACCCTAGTACCGGCAGGGACAGAGATAGAAGCACTGAGGGGATAGCTGAGTGAAAAACAGTGGTGGAAACCGCAGCTCTGGGTTGTGTGAGGGACTCAGAAGACTCAGTATCAAGGCAACAGACAGCCGAGTGAAAAAAAGATGTGGTAGTCTGAATGTAAAATATCCCCCATACCCTCCAGCATTTGTGATTAATCCCTACCTGATAGAGCCTTTGGGAGGTGAAGGTTATGTCACTGAGGTGGACCTTGAAGTTTATTGGTTCAGGTCTACTGGCTGTGAACCAGGAGCTAGCTCACGCTTGCTGCCTCTTCCAAGCTGAAGGGACAAGACGTGATGCCCTGCTATCTGCCCTTGCCATGATGAAACTTCCCTTGAGACTGTAAGCCAAAACCAAGCCCTTTCCTTCCATAAACTGCTTCTGGTTCAGTGTTTTGTGCCAACAATGAGAAGCTAACTGTGATAGAGTAGAACACCTGAACTTTTCCTCTGGTCTTCCCATGTATGGATATAGGACATGCACATTTGCACACACATGTGCATATACTACACACACACACCACACCACACATTTTAAACTGTACTTGTCTGCATTCTGGAGGCATTTCCCATGAAACCACTTATGCACTTTGCTTCTGAAGGAAGTTATGCCCAGGGGTGTCCAGATCTTAAGTGACTGTAGCCACAGATGCTAGAAACTTACCTGTGAGAGATCCAAATGGGAAGAAGAGAGTAGGAAAGATTGTGGTGAGCATGATTCTCGCTATGGCTATTCCTGCAGACCTCTCTCCTCCTGGGGTACTGGGGCCCTGGCTGTAAGAAGCAGGCAGTAAGGCGCAGGGAAACAGTTCAATGGTAGAGCACTTGCCAAGCATGGAAAGGCCCTGTTAACACATTCATTTTTCAAGTGCAAAACAGCAAGAGGCAAAGGAAGCATGACACCTCCGAATTGCTCCTCTTTAACATTTAAGGTTCCACATGAAAAGAGAGTTGAAAAATAGACGCATGGGAGGAAGGTAGAGGTGGCCGAGGTCATTAAATAAAGGTTACTTCCTCTTGGCAAAGTGCAGCTATCCTTACCAATTCATTTTCCCTTGCTTTTTCTTTAATTCTTTTTTCAACCACTCCACTTATATGAATTACTAGTCAAAAGAACAGGATGTGAGTTGAATCTCTGGCCCTGGGTGGAGACATGGCATTCTGAACAGGAGGTTTTGTGGTAAAGGACAAAGAAATACCATTGTCTCCTTTCATAGAAGTCACTCCAAATGGGCCTGTCAATCACCTTGACAGAAAACTGCTCCTTAGAAAAGCTGTGTTCTAGAGACCTTAACAATAATATAAAGCCAACCTAAATATATAGGGCAGAACAATGGTCTCTTTGGCCACTGTCCACTCTCACCACTCAAGAGTGCTTTCCTCTGTAATGGTCCTTTTAGCCATACCCATGTTCACCCTTCAACACACTTTGTGATAATTTCTGCCTGTCTTCTATGGTGTGGTGTCCCCTTTAAATTCTTCAATGGAGATTGTTATAGTTAACATACGTGTTAGGATATTAGGGTTAATACAGTAAGAACAGGAATACAGAGGAAGATAAACAGGGCACTTGAAGCTGGGTATGAGGGAGCCAAGTTGTCCAGACAAGAGAGGAAGGACAGGACTCTGAGTCAAATGGCAAAGCTCGTCTAGACAGGTACTGGGCTGTCCTCCAAGAAGCCCCTTCTTGCAGAGCTTGCTAAGACACCCTTGTTTTGTTTTGTTTCGATTCTGATTTTCCCTAGTGATCATCTCAGCTTTGTTATGACTTACACCTCTATGCTTACTGTCACATCTAATGAACCTAATTATAACAGATCCAAGTACGAGAAATGACCACTTCTGGACTCCAGTCTATCCCAGAAGTGACCAAGGGGAGGAGACATGATAGGTTCCGATTGCAAACCAAGACACTAGAGGCAGCCTTTTGCTGTTGCAATCCACCCTCTTCTCTGGAGGGTATACTTTTTGCTATTGATTTCTCACCTGATGAAATTAACCTTGGCAACTTGCTTGTCTACAGGTGCCCTGTTGTAAATTCTTCTCCTTTGGGAGTACAAGAACCAAGACTGTAGTCATGGCTTGGGCAGGAAGGAATACAAGTGGGAGACATCACCCCATCACAAGGACAAGCACCCAGTGGGCAGTCAGAGTGATATCTTGATGACATCTTTTACCTAACATTGATGCTACCACCAGCAGTTGTCTTTTTTTAATTTTTTTTTTTTTTTGAGCACCTACGTGCTTTCCAATGTGTGTGTATTAGGCCACTCAACACAAAAATCCATCATGTGGAGAAGACCCATTCCATTCTTCAGAGGAAGATATTGAAGCCAGAAGAGAACTTGTTCAAAATCACTGAGAGTGAGTGACGGAAAGGTGGCTTGAAGCCTGATTTCTTCAGTTGTATTTATTTCTACATTAGAAGATTATACTGGACACAAACACACACACACACACACACACACACACACACACACACACACCATAGTAGTTTTATAGGGTCTGTGAGAGTCCAAAAAAGTCCTTGAACCCCAAATCCTAGGTTCACATTTGTATTTAACCAAAGAATTGGGCAAACCCAACTAAGAAGGATAATTATCAAATTATTATATTTATTTTAAAAAGTGTAAAACTAAGAAATTAATACACATGTGGGCCCAGAAGAAATATGAAAAGAGATTTAGAGAGAAAGGAAGAGAAAGTAGAGAGAGCTCATGTCATTTGAGGAGTGGGGGTCGTAGAGAAGGGTCAGTGGGGTTCTCCCCTCCTTTTGGCCCAGCTGGGCCATGTAGAAGGGGGACTTATAAGAACCTGGAGGTTCAGGAGTGATGAACTGGCAGCTAAAGGAGCTTATCCTTCCCTCACAAACGTATTTCTCACCTTACTGTAGTGGGTTTTACCTTCTAGTTCAGGTGAGCCAGCGTGAGAGTTGATTGCTCTGGGCTAAGGGCTGGCTCATGAAGAGGCCAGCCATGATACCAAGTTCTGGGGGCATTGCAGTTGGCCAACCACAATGTCATGGTTAGATTTAAATTCTAGGAAAGTGGACCTCCCTCCCAGGAGGGGCTCAAATTGTTTGTGAAAAAATAGATCTAGGCAACTCCTTTGAGCAAGAGATAAGGAGAAGCCTGCTTCCTCACTGATCTCTAGCAAAGCCCAAGGATATTCCTGCTCTTTATTTTCAGGAATCCAGTCACCCTAACTGCCTAACAACGCTACCCAACTTCCTCTCAGTAGAAGACTGATCTTCTTCATGACTGTAATTTCACAGGAGAAGATAAAGGAATATAAACTAGTTCTCTCTCTCTCTCTCTCTCTCTCTCTCTCTCTCTCTCTCTCTCTCCTTCCTTCTTCTCCCATACCTAATTGTTTTGAACAACTTCCTGACAGGAAGCAACTTAAGGAAGGAAAGGTTTATCAAAGCTTAGGGTTCTGAGATTTCACCATGGGGAAGGTATGGTGGCAGGATCAAGAACCACAGTTTATCACATTGCCATCAGAAGGCAGAGCAAATAGGAAGTGGAACTGGGATAGAAAACCTCAAAGCCCACTCCAGTGACCAGCTTCCTAAAGGTTATACCGCTTCCCTACACAGCACCACCCACTGGGGACCAAGTGTTCAAACACCTGAGCCTTTGGGGGACATTCCACATTCAAACTACAGCACTCATTCCCTACCCTCCTCCTCCACTACCCCCCCCATCTCTCAGATATACACATAAGGCACCTTTGAATGAGCACAGAGTTTCACTGTGTGACCTATTTTATTTTAAAAGGGGTACAAGCTAATGTCCCAGATTTGGGGGAAGACTGACAAGTCCCCATTTATCTTTGTTGTTCACTGTCCTTATTCTAAACCCCAAATTCAGGTTGACAATTCCCCTTAATGTGTTTTCGTAGAGGGAATCTGTGGGTTTCCATCTGCCTTTCCCCCCTTGCCCTCCCCACTGTCCTCTCAACACTTATAGATAATCCACTTACTGCCAAGTGGAGCCTATAAAAGGGATGCCTGTTCCCTATTCTATTTGATAAACACACTGAGTGAGTGCCCAAATAATAACAGCTAATACTTCTGTGCTGTTACCATAAACTAGGCTCTTTTCCCACAGGCCCCTCCATTCTCATAGCAGCCCTATCTGAAGGTGCCACTATTACGACTCTAGAGGGGCCAGACTGGGAAACCTCAGGTTAAGTAACATGTCTGACATCACAGCCCCACGAAGCAGAACTAGGACCTTACTGTCTTGAACAAAATAACAATGTGATCGCAAAGGAAATAGTCTCGTGTATGCGTGGCAGAGAAGAAGCAAGTAAGACGCCACGCTTAGCCTGATTTTGTGCAAATTGGAAGCAAAGGGTGGGAAAGAAATAAATTAAAGCTGGAACCAGTACTGAGAGAGGGATCTGGGTGCAGGCTGAGGAGGAGGAACCACGGTGTCTGGAAGACATGCCTGCTGTGAACCCTAGTTTGCACAGGGCAATAGCATGGGGCAGATGGCTCACCTCTTGCCTGGGTAGAGCTTAGGTGAACCTGCTACTGAGGTCAGTTTTAAACAGGCCAGCTTCAAGCCTTGCCCTAGAAGCCAATTGCCTCCACATGAAAGGAGTGTTCTCTGTGCCTGTAAATAATGACATTCTGGGGGAAATAACTCCCTGTCCTTGTCAAAAGACCTCAGCAATCTTTGGGAAGGGGATGGTGTTAATCATCTTTCTATCAGTACAACAAAGCACCTTAGAGTGAAAAAAAAAAGTAAATGGCTTTGGCTTCTAGTGCTATAGGTTCTGGTGCAGGAGGGAGAGGTCCCATAGCTTTGGGCTTCTGCCAAGTGTGGTACAGCATGGCAAATGTGTGTGCCAGAGCAAACTGGTTATACCAGGAGCCAGGAAGCAGAACGTAAGAGGAAGAGACGAGGCTCGCACAATCCCCTTTAAGTTCAAGCCCCCATTGGCGTAACTTCCTCCCATTAGGCGGTACCTCCTAGGCGGTCTACTGTCTCTCCCCCTATGGGGCTCCACCCTCAGGACACCGCCTCGAATACATGGGCCTTTCAGGGACATTCAACACCCAAACCATAGAAGAAACATACACACAGAGAACTACTGAGCCATTTAGAGTTGCGTATTCTGTGCTGATTGAGGTTTTGTACCTGCTAACTAAGTGTGGTGGGGATGTTGCATCTGCTAGAAGCGCGAAGAATAGGCATCCTTACTTTCCCCGTGTGCGCCATGTGAAGAATTGCCCCTCCCCTCTCCGTTCTCCCTATACCTGCCTCTTCTGTGACCCTCCATGCTTGTCCCTTTCTTCACTGTTCCTTGAGAGAACAGAAGCTAACCAATGCTCATTGGTTCATCAGAGCAGGGGACACTGTTTACCAACGGGGCTGTTGTGCAGGCTACTGCCGTGAGCTCATGAGGGCAGTGACCATGTCATGTCCAGAAGAAGACAGCGTTCTCTTGCTCCTCCCCATATCCCAGCTCTTGCATTCATTCTTCCCCCTCTTCCATCATGTCCCTGAGCCTTGACGGAGTGATATGAATGTTTCATTTAGGAATGAGGACTTAGCTGTCACTTATTTTCAGCACTTTGACCAGCTATGCATCTGTGCAGTAGTCACTGCTCGCTGGGTAAACAAGCTTTCTTGGACAAAAGCTGAGGGCAGTCCTACTCCGCAGGCATGAATATAAATGGTTACATGGCAGATTGATTCGGCATAACAGGTTGACTTAGCAAACCAACAGTAGTAGCTACCCTCATAGGACTTAGGACAGCCCCAGGCAAGGACTTTTAACCAGGTTTGCAATACAAGACATTAATTTCCTCCTGAGCAGCAGATGGTTGGGGGCTGGATAGATGGCTTAGTGGTTAAGGCGCTTGCCTGCAAAGCCTAGGGACCCAGGTTCACCTTCCAGAACCCACACAAACCAGACAAATGAGGTGACACATGACCACAAGGTCATGCATGTGCACAAGGTGGCACACGTGTCTGGAGTTTGATTGCTGTGGCTAGAGACCCTGGTGTACCAATTCTCTCCCCTGTCTCTCTCCTAAAAATATTTTCTTTAAAAAAGTGACTGGTGGGTTGGAGGGATGGTTTAGCGGTTAAGTGCTTGCCTGTGAAGCCTAAGGGCCCCGGTTCGAGGCTCGGTTCCCCAGGCCCCACGTTAGCCAGATGCACAAGGGGGCACTCGTGTCTGGAGTTCGTTTGCAGTGGCTAGAAGCCCTGGCGTGCCCACTCTCCTCTCTCTCTCTCTCTGCCTCTTTCTCTCTGTCTGTCGCTCTCAAATAAATAAATAAAAATAAGCAAATTTTTTTTTAAAGTAATTGGTTATTCTCATAACAGTCAACTCACTATTTTGCCAGTGGGCTCATCCTGCCTGGCTGGGCAGCTGTATTTCTTGCAGAGTCTGCTGCTGGATAAGACTGTTGATGCCTTTTCTCCCTCAGCTGCCTGCATAGCACCTTCTAGCACTCAGAATGCAAGCCAGCAAGGAGGAAGCTTCCGGGTCAGTTTCAGAAAAGCCCCTCTTGTCATCTTTAAGTTGTGGCATCCCATATTACGGTCACATCACTTATTAGCCTGGTAGGTGTTATAATCGCTTGGATCAGCACGTGTTATACAGTCCAGCCT
The DNA here is from genome assembly GCF_020740685.1 of Jaculus jaculus. Taxonomy (NCBI): domain Eukaryota; kingdom Metazoa; phylum Chordata; class Mammalia; order Rodentia; family Dipodidae; genus Jaculus; species Jaculus jaculus. Next base: position 97,489,720 of record NC_059112.1, read on the forward strand.
GGCCTTGAACTTATAACCCTCCTGCAGCTGCCTCGTCTGTGCTGGTGTCGTAGATATGCACTACCAAGCCTGGATCATGCTTTCTGAGAATAGATTCTGTACTTTTTGGGTGTGTGTCAGGGGAGGCCAGCCCAACAGACTGGCCATCTGTTTTTTTATTTTTATTTTTATTTTTTATTCAGGAGAGTAACAGCAAGTGTGAGAAAGAGAGAGAATTTGCACACCAGGGGCTCTAGCCACTGTAACCGAACTCCAAATGCATGTGCCACCTTGTGCATATGTACAACTTTGTATCACCTCGTGTTTTGGGATTATGTGGGATATGAAAAGTTGAACCTGAGTCCTTAGGCTTTACAGGCAAGCACCTTAACTGTGCTAAGCCATCTCTCCAGCCCAATTCTGTGCTTTTGATTCAGCATACATGCCCAAAGCTAATGAAATGCCTATTATTGATTAATCTGTTCAACAGAAAACTTAGGGAGTATCTATGTGCCAGATGTTATGTTGTATTCTAGGGACACACTGACATTATCCTATAAGCCTTTATGGCTGGTGATAGAGGCATTGTCATTGGTGCATATACCTATAATCTCAGGGCTTGGGCAGTGGAGGCAGGAGAATCATGAATTTGAAGTCAGCTTGGGCTACAGGGTAAAATCTTATCTCAAAAAGTCAAAGACTGAAAATGTAGCCCCGCAGCAGAGCATCTGCCTTGCATGTGCAAGGCCCTGGCTTCATTCTACAGCACCTAAAAATTAAACTGAGAGGCACTTACTGTCTAGGGGGAGAACTGGACAGAAGCAGCATGTCACATAAATAACTCTGCCTGACACTTGAGGTCCATGGCCTTGGAGAGCATGCGCCGGAGAATCTGACTGTCCTGGAAATACCAGGGAAGCTGTAGAAGGAAGTGATGTGACTGGTGAGGTGTGCAGAGAAAGTGACACTAGCCAGAGGTAGAAGAACGAAGCCAGGGGTGGTTCAAAGCCCAGGATAGTGGGACAGCTGGTGCGGCATGAGGGGAAGTGAAAGCAGACAAGGATAGGCTGGCCAGAGCAGAGGGTTAGAGCCAAAAAGTAAGTAAGAACTTGAACTTAGGGGTCACACTGAGGCCCCACAAGTAACAAATGGCAGAGCTGGGACTTCAAGTCCAGGCCAGATATCATCCACCTCAGCTATCATCCGCCTTCTCCACCATGTCCCTTTCAGAGTCTATCTTGAGGTCATATTTGGACATGTTCATTTGGAGATTTTGTGGTGACCTCTAAGAAACAATTTGATAAACACTTTCCTAATCATTTTAACCAGTTTGAGTTGTGATTTGAAGTTGATAGATAGACAGATAGATAGATAGATAGATAGATAGATAGATAGATAGATGCATACATACATACACACATACATACATATATGTACATATATACATATAGAACACATATAAACATATGTGTATATATGTATATGTATATGTATATGCCCAGGCTTTCCTCAAGTTTGCAGTTCTCTTGCCTCAGTCACCTTAGTGCTGGGATTCCAGGCATTCCTGTGCTTAGCTCTGTGCTGGAATTTCTGTCTTTTACTAGCAGCAGATAGTAAATGTAAATGGATGTCTGGAATTATAGAATCCAGGAGAGAAGAATAGACTGGACATTTGATCTATGTGGTCCTTTCATGTCTGCTTCTAACAGAGAATTCTGGAGTATCTGTCTACTTGGAGAATCTCTAACCCTTTAAGGATTTCAATGAACTAATGCCTCTTGCGAAAAACCAAGGATAAATTTTTCCTTCAAAAATTAAATCCGAAAGGAGGACCAGCTCACCCTGGGGTGGGGGGGCAATGCTACCCACTGGCAGGACTCTGCTTTCGGCCCCCACCCCATCTATACGTATACGAGCACATGGTGAGACCCCCGAAGTCACCTTATATGTGTAAGTGAAGTGTTCTATGGTGATGGACATTCTAGAAAATTCCCATGGAGTGGAAAAAGATGGAGGACGCTCAGGCTGTTGGTCTCAGGCCTCTGTTGTCACGTTGCACACACGTTGTAACTTGACCTTGTTCAAGACGGACTGAGACTGATTAAACCATTAAAGGGCCTTTGTTCTCAAGATGTGCTAGAGAGCACTGCAATAACTAAACTAGATTATGGCACTATTTCACTTGATTTAAGGCTAAACCAAACCCTGAGCTATTTTCCAGTGTGTATGTGTTCAGATAATGACTTAAAAACATCTTAAAGAATCCAGAGCCTGGATCCTGCTGAGGAGAAACATGGCATGGGTGTGGGGCATTGTTGATGGTGTTATCTTTCCCTTGCTGTGACAAAGTACTTGAGATAAACAACTTAAAAAAGAAGAAAGTTGTGCTAGGCATGGTGGCACACACCTATAATCCTAGCACTCAGGAAGATCATGAGTTTGAAGCCAGCTTAGGCTAGCTGCATAAGTGAGGCAGGGAGACACTGGCTCAGAAAAAATAAATAGAAGTAAAAGAAAGAACAAGGTAAAAGAGACATATGGCTTGATCTGGCTCACAGATTCAGATGATCCAGGCCATGGCCTCTTGCTGTGGTAGTTTGAAGGAGATGCCCCTCCATGGCTTCATGGGATTTGAATGCTTGGCCCCAGGCTGTGGCAGTTTAGGAGGTAGAGACTTGCTGAAGGAAGTGTGTTGCTGTGTGGGGGCCTTCGAGTGTTACAGTCCAGCTTCCCCCACACTGGTGCTCAACGCATGCTCGCTGCTTTCTGCTAGCTGCTGTGGCGAGATGTCATGTCCAGCCCCTGCTCTGCCATCCAGTTCCTGCCATGCTGAAATTTCCCCTCACAGCAGAACAGCATGGCAGAGGCTGGGCTTCATGTCTTGCCATGGCACTTACAGGTATCAGCAAGACTGAGCTCAGCGAGCATTGGAAAGCTGGGATAACAAACCTCAGTGTCCACCCCCAGCCACATACTTTCTCCAGCAAGGCTCCCACCTCCCAACCATTATCACCTGGGGGTCGAGTATTCAAAACACACGAGGCTATGGGGGACATTTCATACGCGAGCCACTACAGATGTTAAAAATATATAGAATGTAAACTGTTAACAGTTTCAATTGCAGAGTGGGTAGGGCTTTTGCATGTTCTGGTAGTGGACATCATATAATTTACCTAGACAGGTGAGTCCTGGGGAGAATCATTTTAATGAAACTAGGAATAATACAAGGTGATAATCATATATACATTAAGGTAAAATTCATGTTGTCAGTGTCCAGGCTGAGGGCCTCAGTAGATGGTTTCTCTTCTCTCTTGGGGTTGTTGACACATTTAAAAATGGCTTACCTTTCTATCTCTACCATGCCTCTATCCTGGCTTGCATTTTGTAGCCCAGTCTAGTTCTGTTGACCTGCTTTTTCATCCACTGCTCCTTCCTACTTTCAGGGCCTTTGCACAGATCTTACTAATGTGCCTGGATCTCCTCTCTTCTTTTTATTACTTGTGCAGTGGACATAGTTTTATAAGGCTCAAATGTCACCTCTTCAAGGAAGCCCCAGTAATTTCTAGTCCAATTTTGCCCCTTTCCAGAGACCAATTCTTTATCACCTCTTCAGAGCACTTGTCTCAGTAGAGCAGTAGTTTTTGGAATTAGTTATTTCTCTGATTTCTCTGACTAGGAGCTTAGAAGAGTGACTCACAGATCATGGATACTCAGTATATATTTGAGTAACAAACAACTTAGTAAATATGTAATGAGTTTCCTTCAATGGGATGGGGAAATTGGGGAGCTAGGGTATAGTTCATTGAAAGAGTGCTCACTTAGAAGGGACAAAGCTCTGTGTTATCTGGTTTTACAGTTAGGGGCTGGATGACTGTGCCATTGAGAGAGATTACCACCACCACCCCAATTTCTATGTTAAGTTTCAACCCCACCATCTCACAAGGTGTTTTTACTTAGAACCTTTAAAGAGGACGTTCAGTTAAAATGAAGTGATTAGGGTTGGTAACAATCCAATGTGACTGCTGTCCTTATGGGAAGACAGAGACCACAGAGGCTTATGTGCAGATGAAAGACACACCCAGAAAGCTGTACACCTCCAAGTCCAGGAAAGAGGCCTGAAGAGGAAGCAACACTGACAGCACTTTGATCTTGGACTTCTCTTCTCCCAGCCTGAGAAAGTAACTTCACATTGTTTAAGTCTGTGCTGTGGTGTATGAGTACTCCAGCGGACTAGTACACCCAGATTAGGCCTTTTTCTTTCATGGTTTCTCAAGATAGGAGTCTCTCTGTAGCCCTAGGATGACCTGGAGTTCACTATCTCATCTCAGGCTGGCCTCAAACTCATGGCGACCCTCTTACCTCAGCATCCGGAGTGCTGGGATTAAAAGTGTGTGCCAACCACACACAACTCAGCGTGGGCTTTTTTTTTTTAAAGGGTGCCCTTCTGCTGCACTCCGAGTCTTCGTATCTCTGTACCATCACTGCTGCCATGTAAGTTTCAAGAGAGATGGCACTTACCTCTGCCTTCCATGGACTATGCCCAGTGCTTGGCATGTAGGAAGTATCCTGCGTGTACTTCTAAGATGACTGCAAAAAGGATTCAGGGACCAAAGTGGGAGGGTGAGGCTTGCCAACATTGCTATTCAGGAATGTGCTGCCCATTCACCTATTCTTTATTCTGTGCATGCTACATAGCAGACACAAATTTAGATGCTGTGTGCAGAGTAGCTTGAGAAATTCTTTTTCTTCTTGGGGCTAATAATTGTTCCTGAGTTGGAGTAATACGATAATAGCCGTGACGGGTACATTTACATAACAGGGCCTGCACTAGTGCGACACACGAGACACTAGCTTTGGGTGAGATACTTAAGGGTGGGCTAAAAGTGTGCAATAATTGAGAAATTACCTTTTCTGTTTGTTGAGGTGGGGATCAGACCTGGTGCTCACACATGCTGAGCAAGTGCTCTACCCCTAAGGTATACCCGTGGCCCCAGAAAAATAACTTAATTCCATCTTTTTTAAAAGGCATAATTAATACAAAATATACAAAATGTATGGAATATAAAAATAGTAAGAAAAGGTACTTTGTGGACGTAGCCTGTTAACTGAATGATATTGAGAAATAAGTGAAATTGAGAATAGAGACAGGAAATTTTAGGTAGCATGGCTGGAGGTGATCTTATAAATAGCTGATACTTGGGCCAAGATCTGGAAGAAGGGAAGAGAAATCCATGCAAGTGTGTGGTGAAGAATATTCTGGGCAGCGGGATCCCGAGTGTGAAAGACCTGAGGCAGGGGACACCGGGAGGGAATCCAGTGTGATCGGGAGGAGGCGTGGTGGAGGAAGGAGAGAGGCTCAGCAGATCACAGAGGAAGCCTCAGAGGAAGGAGTTGCCTGCTCATCAGAATGTCTTTTAGTGTCTTGAAAGCAAATCATCTTGATTTTGCTTGTGCTATGCAAGGAAGCAAGTGTTTACACGGGTGCTTGTACGCTTGCATGTGTGTGAAGGTGGGAGCCAGAAGGTGCCGTTCAAGTGTCCTCCTTAGTCTCATTACCTTAGTTTTCAGTCAGGGTTCCTCAATAAGCCCACAGCTCACTTGCCAATTCGGCTAGACTAGCTAGCCAGAAAACCCCACGGATATACCTGTCTCCATCACCCCGGAATTGGGGTCGTAAGTGTGTGCTGCCACGCCTAGAATTTTATATGTATATTGGAGAATGAACTCAGGCCACTATTTTCCCAGCTCCTGGAAACCAAACCTTAAAGTGCTATTCCTTACATTTTAAAGGTGATCTGCTAGTTTGAAAAGTATTTAAAAAATGTAAACACTGCATAGGAGTTCACTACCAGAGAAGATGCTGCCTCTTAGTGGATATTTATCAATGGGTGGAGTTGTTGGAGAGGGTGCTATTGACGTCTAGTAGACAGGGCAAGGATGCTGCTAAAATCCTTCAATGGACAGTTCTACTCTTTGCCACACGGTAAACATGATGGGTTTCAACATGTTCCCAGTATGGATTTGGGAAACCTAGAACTACACAGGACATACCTGGGAATGGAATCTATTGACAAGGCTGGAAATCACAGGAAAGTAGCACATAGACAGGAACCTACAGGACACTGTCTTCCCCCCATTAAAATGATTTGAAAGGCAAATAAATTTGGATTGACTTTTGCTGTAGTGCAAGTATGCATCTAGAACAACCCTTTTTGGTCCAGCAAAGTAGAACAAAGGCATCAACTCAAAATAGTACCTATGGAACTGGAGAGGCGACTTAGCAGTTAAGTCTCTTGCCTGGGAAGCCTAAGGACCCATGTTTAACTCTGTTGATCCCAGGTAAGCCACATAGGTGCACAAAAGTGAGGCAAGCGCAAGGTTGAATATGCCCACTAGGTGGCACAAGCTTCTGAAGTTCGATTACAGTGGCTAAGGGTCTGGTGCTCCAATTTTATTTTTTTCCTCTGTCTCTCTCTATAAAAGAAAACAACCCTACAAAGCCAAGCAGATAGAGTGGGAGATGGCTCAGTGGGTAAAGTGCTTGCTGCACAAGCATGAGGATCTGAGTTTAGGTCTCCAGCACCCAGGTAAGAGTCAAGCATGTACCCGTAATCCCAGCACTATGGAGGTGGACAGAAGGGGCTCATTAGCTAGCTAGCATAGCCAAATCAGATAGCTCTGGGTTCAGCTGTGGTGTCTGTCTCAAAGAATAACGATGAGTGCAACTGAGTAATACACACACACACACACACACACACACACACACACGCATGCATGCATGCACGCACGCACACCTCAGGCCCAGCAGGTAATAGGAAAGTGTGAAGCAGGGCAGTAAAACACTGTTGGTTACTGGGGGCACATTGTAGGGACTTACTAGCTTCTAAAGCCATCGCTCTTCAGGTCCAGCTAAATGTACTGAAGAAGGGCAGGTGGTTCAGTGCGTCAAGCAGGTGTCTCTGGTGACCTACTTCCACCAGGCAGGCCCCACAGCCTCCTCAAATAGCACTGCCATCGGAGAGCAAGCATTCATAGGATGAGCCTTTGGGGGGAGTTTTACTGTCTACATCAGCTTAACTTGGATGCAAATCTACTGGGAGGTGGCAAGAAGACAGGCCAAATGAAAAGTGTCCTCAAACCACACCTTTTCACTTACTAGAAATATGAATGTTTAACTAAAGTGTCCGTTTTAGTAGACCATGCAGGAGTTCTCTAAAGCCATCTTACATTCCCTCCATGTTTGGGGGTTATTAGATAGTGATGTCTACGACGATTCTTGACCTCTGTCTGCTTTGGGCATGAGTCATTCTGTCTACAAAGTTAAAAGTTAAAGTGTATTGCACCGTTTTCCATTACCGTAATGGAACATCTGAGACAGATAACTTGATAAGGGAAGTTGGCTTAGCTATTAGATCTAGAAGTGTAAAGGCACGGCATCTGCAATAGTTACTCTGGTGATGCGGTGAAATACCTGGAGGAAGTGATGTGAGGATAGCTTTATTTTGGCTCATGTCTTCAGCGCATCATAACGGGGGTGCCACGGGAAGTTTCTGGCAATGGGAGTGTTGTGGAGACTGTTTGCCTTGTGGCAAATCAAGGAGAGGTAGAGAAGTGCTAGACTAGGGGTGGGCTGTGACCTTCACGAGCTCGCCTTGCCTATAGTGATCGGCTTCCACCATCCAGGCCCGACAACATCCCCGAGGAGCCCTGCTGTCTGAGAACGAGGGTCCGGAAGATGAGCATGGGAGGGGATTTTACTGCCTGCGTCAGCTCAGGTCGGATGCAAACGTCATGGGAGATGGCAAGAAGACCTGCAAAATGAGAGAAAGCATCCTCAAAGAAGAAGCCAGACAGCACAAGTGGGGACCCAAGATCCCTTCCAAGGACTTGCCCTCCACTCAGCCTAATGACTTCTCACTAGACACCACTTCATAAAGTTTCTACTATCCTCAGAGCAAATCTCTAACACATGATGCTTCAAAGAATAAATGACAATAAGCAACCACATTAAGAAGGAATGGCTGGTGGATTCAAGGTCTTCCCAATTCCTCTACCTCATCAAGATCATAAAGGCCATTTGTGTGTAAGGCACCCTGTGTAAGGCACCCTCACAAGATAAGAAGAGGCCCATTATGGTTGCTCCCTGGTTCTCACAACATCGGGGCAGGTATGGCCTCAGACACTCAGTTCTTGGTCTCATCATTTCATGGCTAGTAATGGCCTCATCAGATTTGGATCCTGAATCAATGCAACTCCACATTCTGAGTTTTTGTTTCTTTGTCTTCTGTACCTCTTGGATATGGTTTGAAGAAATGCTTTCTCCATAAGGTGATGATTCAAGAATGCTTAGGATGGGGGTTCCAGAATATCACAAAGGCATTTGAGAGTTGAGATCATATCCACGTAGATGTAGTGGAACAAAGTTGATTGGACGGTCTAGACTTGTGAAGGGCGAGGGGACAATAGGAACAAAGTTGATCATTTTGACCTTTTCCTTTTGTCGTTTGTCAACCATGACCAGAAGAAACTTACCTTCCCTTAGGCTCCGTACTAGTCATTCCCAGCAGGACTGAGTCTCAGTGGAGGAGGTGGATATTGTATAGTCAGCTAAATCACTGTGAACTACATGAGGAACACATGTTAAAGGGAGGAATACTGTTTTTCCCCTATTGTTTCAGAGGTTACGCTCTGTAATGGCTTGATCCCTGCTGTAAGCCTGTGGTGGAGCATAGCCTAATAGCTGGGGGCACTGGTGGAGAAAGGCTGCTCAGGGGTCACTTGAAATCAGATAGAGACAAAGAGAGGGGGTAAGGAGGAGGAGAAGGAAGAAGGGAAGGAGAAATAAGAGGAAGAAGAAGAGAAACAGGACAGAAGGGGAGGATAGAAAGAGAAGGAGCCAGGTGTGGTGGCGCACGCCTTTAATCCCAGCACTCGGGAGGCAGAGGTAGGAGGATCGCTGTGAGTTTAAGGCCACCCTGAGACTATAGAGTTAATTCCAGGTCAGCCTGGACCAGAGTGAGACCCTACCTCGAAAAACCAAAAAAAAAAAAAAAAAAAAAAGAAAAAAAAGAAAGAGAAGGAAAGAGAGAGAGATATCTGGGTTTCAATAGCCTTCAAGGGCCTACCTCCAATGTCCTAACTTTCTCCAGCTCACCTCTAAATCCTGATGCTGTCATCATTTCTCACCTCCGTCCAAAAGGGATCAAGCCCTCAACACATTAGCTTTTGGGGGATAGTTGAGACCTAAACAAGGATCAAGAAGTAACTTGCTTGAGAACGTTTTGCACTGATCTCTTTCTCTTCCGCATCTTATGACACCCATCTCCCAGATCAACTAAAAACATGAATGTTCCTTTCATGCTCTGTTTCTGGAAGAACCAAACAAACCCTCAGTTCTTTGAGTTTTGCCCAACACTGATCTTCTTTGCTCCCATTTGAACTACAGTGGTCATGTCCTCAAGCTGTAGTTTAAGTCTTATTTTCACTTTTTGTGGTGCTGGTGATTGAGCCTAGGGTCCAATGCTCTGCCATTGAGTCCTTGTTTGATTTTATTTAGTTAGTTTTCTTTTAGACAGAGTCTGAAAATGTAGCTGGCCTTGAACTTGTGATCGTCTCGCCTGTGCTTTCCAACTACTGGGATTATAGGTGTGTACCACCCCACCCACAGCTCATAGACACTGGTTATACAAAGTTTTGTTCTATAGATTGCACAGATTGCAATGGAACTTAGCACTAGTTAGAACTCATACTTACTAAAACAGCACAAAAATACTGGGGAAAGGAAGATAGAGGCCAAAGGATTTGACAACAGAAATGAGGCTTAGCTCCATGATTCTGATACTTGCCCATTGGTCAATATGTGACTGTGTGCAGCACAGCATCCTTGGTGATTAATGGGCTTTTTTTTTCCCATCTTCCTGTTTAATTTTCTTTATAATGATTTTAAGGAAGAACTTGTTGGCACTGGAAATTACTCTGTTACAAAAGAAAAGAAATCCAGGACCATTTTTTTTTCCATTTCTTTTAATAGTCATTGAGGGGCATAGTATAATTGAATTAAGACACTTTCAGGGGGCTGAGTTATAGGATAATAATTCAGACCTTTCCATTTAATAGGAACTGGCCTGTGGCCTTGGGTCTGCTAGATCTTACTGCTCCATAACTCACAGCTCCATTTAAAGAGACCCTGGTTAAAGGGGCTTGACATTAACATGCAAGGCAGGAAGAGGAAACCTGTACCTCAGAATAAGGGACAATGGGGAGCATAGAAACAGATCTGGGAGCTTGGCTCATCACTTCAAAGAAGTCATTCACTAGAGAGAAATGTCTCACCCTCAGTAAAAATGCATGGCCTCTTACCCAACAGTACTCTGAGGACTTTTCACCAAGACTCTAACACACACACACACACACACACACACACACACACACACACACACACTTGCACATTCCATCCTTTTGGATCTGATGAAAAAAACAATTGAGCTTCAAGTATAGCAAAGTTGTAAGTGATATATGAAGCAAGGCCCTCCATCCTTGAGCCTGAATGTACTGTGGTATACAAGGGTACCCATATGCTCTCATTTCTCTCCAATGCCTTAAATGGCACCATTAGAAACTTACTTGGATTAAATGCTGACATTCATTTATTTCGTCTTTTCTAAAAAGAAGAAGAAAAAGAGTTGACAATGCATATAAGCCAAATATTGCGACCTTGAACTCATAGGTTGGTATGGATTCAGATCTTAGATCCTCAGCTATGATGTGTTTGGAGCAGTTGCTTAACCTCTCTGGGACTTAAGTTTCTGATCTACAACAGGGGATCATATTAATATCAACTGCCCTATGGATTAAAAAGCAGTGTTGTGGTTTGAACATGAACTGTCTGCCACAGAGTCACTATGGAATGTTTGGTCCCTGGCACGATAATATTGGGAGGTTCTGGAGACTGAGAGGAGGGTCCTTGCCGAAGGAAGTAGGTCACTGAGGGAATGGCTCTGAAGGTTGTATTACAAATCCATTCTGCTCTCCCCTTTCTACTTCCTGTCTGCCATGATGTGAACACCTCCCCTCTGTTACACGCTTCGGCCACCATGATGTTTTGACCACATGTACGGGTCTAAGAAATGATGGGCTGAACTCCATGAAACTGTGAGCCAAAAATCAATTTTCTTCCCTTAAGTTGGTCCAGCAGACTTTTTTTTTGTTGTTTCATAATGAAAAGGAAATTAGCAACTATTAATGGATGTGAAACTTTGCAAAATGCTTACATCAAAGAATGGGTCAATAAATCATCAACGTTATTACTAAAATATATTTTTCATAGAGTAAGGTCCATCACAAGAATAGTATAATTGTCTGTGTTCTTTTGGTTTCCCAGATGGGATTGTTGTTCTAAGAAGGAAAGAAAAGATGAATAACTCAGTGTCAATCACACACACACACACACACACACACACACACACACACACACTTTTCTCATATGGAGAGTTCACGGCCTCTGAGGTAAAGATAAGTTTTGTGAACATGTATAACCCCAAAGGCATCTCCTTAACTCTGATGAGGAGTCTTGGCAGCTCACGAGGTCATTATAGTTGATGGGAAGGTTCCCATTTTCATTCCTCTCAGACTTCTTGCCTGTCAGCTGCCAACCTTCTGCTATGTCCCACACTTTCACCTAAAGATGAAATAAAAATACTTTTAATTCATGGCCCTTCATTAAAATGAAAATAAAATTTATTTTGCATCAAAATAAAAAAAACACAATTCATTTATCATTAGCATATAAATGGCATTTTGAATATCACTTTGCCTCAAAAATCACTTACATTTTCAGTGATCACAGCACACAAAATTAATTTTTGATAGCCTTTTGTGATTTGGCTGAAAATTCTCATTTCTTTTTGTGCTTTAAACAGCAAACTGTATCCAGTGCTATTCATAGTAAATTTTAGATAATGAAGCAATTAAAAATACATGGATTTAAGATTTTATCTCATTTTTTCCTTTGGCCCATTTCTGCTTCATTATTCATGAAGGGATATGTTTAATTCAGAGTTAGTAATTGCAGATATATCTAATATAAATTGTGCCTCATAGTCTTTACCCATTTCAATTTATTTTAGCAAATAGATCTCTATTTGGAAAAAAAGTCACAAAGAGAGGAGAAAGTATGACAAAAATATAGAAATCTCTTGTGTATGTGTGCATGTGTTAGCATATCCAAAGAAGATCTCAAAAATGTTAATAACTACATTTCCAAAGGACTTGCTAATAGCAAGACACTGTGGTTTGTGTTATAAACAGTGCTTTATTCACTCCTCAGAGTAAACTTAAGAAAGGAGGTCATAACTGGTCCCATTCATAGTAATGCCACCAAGGCTCAGAGAGGTTATAAAACTGCCTAGTTGCCACGCTGTTGACATGGTAGAGATTGAGACTTGGCAGTCTGAGATTACAGTCTGTGCTAAATCAAGCGGTTCCTCTTGTGTGCCCTGGGACTAAGTTTGCCAGGAGCTCAAGGAGACTTATCAAAGGCTGGTTAAATAATGCCCCTGTATCATCCTACCTACCAGTACCCCTACTTCATAAAGATGTTGCTCTGGAGAGATCATGACTGAGTCAGTCCATGAATGTGGCATAGATGTTAGGAATGTACAACCTTCCCAGAGAATGGCACAAGAACTCTGAGTTTCCTATAGTACAACTTGTCACGTGGTTTTATGTGCCAGTAAAGAAAGAGAAAAGGAAATAGACGAAATCAAGAGGGGAAAAAAAAGAAGCAAAGAGAAGGAAATAAAATAGCTTAAAAGAGTTCAGCTGGTAACTGTAGGCTAGCTGAATTCTTACGCATTTGTTTAGTATTATGCTAGAGTTGCCAAAATGATGGATAAGAATTTTAGTTTTCCGATATGCAAAAAGTATTTGTGGTGATCTATTATCCAAAATGACATGTTTATAAAACAACCAACTCCTATTTTATTAATAACAATATAAATGTACATATGTGTGTGTTTGGGGAAAGAGGGAAGGCAATAGAGCCCAGCCCAATAGAAATTTAGTACAAACCACGTATCATTTGAAGTTTTCTATCAACTTTAAAGGTGAAATTTATTTCAGTACTCTAGTTTACTTCTAACTAACTCTCTAGAAATTATCACTTTACTCTATGGTCAGTCTAAAAATTTTTATAGTGGGGTGTGTGGGGGTATGTGTGTGTGTAAATACAGGCACACATTTCACGGTTCATGAGTAAAGGGCAGAGGACAATCTTGGGTGTCAGAAATTGCTTTCCATGGTAGTTTGGATGTATGTACCTCATAGACTGAGGCGTTGTCATAAAGTTTGTAACTTAGGACTCCAGCCGCCTGGCTGGAGGAGGTGTCACCAGAGTTGGATTCTAGGGTCCAGCCCAAAGATATGAGGGGGGTGAGCTCTGGGGGTTCGGCATGTGGCCTTTCTGGTGCTGCTGGCTGGAGGTGATTTTTCTGTCTGCTTGGATTTACAAATGGGAGCCAGCTTCTTGAGCCACTGACGGAACTTTCCCGGATGTGTGAACCTGAAGTAAATCCCTTCCTGTTATAATCCCATAGTCCGATTTGGGTGTTCATGCAAACAATGTGGAACTGCGTACAACACCTCCCGTCGTATCTGGCACAGGGTTTCTTTGCTGTTTGCTGCTGCGAAGGCCAGGCAAATTGGCCTGTAAGCTTGCAGGGATGCTCTTCTCTACCTTCCATCTCACTGTGTGGGCACTGGGATTACAGGTGTGTGCTACTGTGTCTGCTTTTACATGGCTTCTTGGGATCTGAACTTGGGTCCACCAGGGCTTTCTTTATTGAGCTGTTTCCCCTTGCAAAAGAAATGAATAAATAAATATTTTTTTTAAATTATTAATAAGCTAATTTACTTTTTTGTGCTTAGTCATTAGACTCCGGCTTGTCTTGTGCCCTTAAAGCAAATCTCAGGACTTGCCACACCGCCAGCTCAGTGCGCAGTGACCGCTGGGTAGCACAGAGATGTCTGGCTACACACCTCCTGTTTGCACAGGGCTGCTCTTGGGCAGCTGAGATCATGAGGCCCTTATCCTTTGTTCAACACAACTCTGATTTTTCGTTATTAAATAAAACAAATTGTCAATATAGCAAATAGCAGTATTTCAAAATGAGGGAGAAGTCTTTATGGGTCTAATAACGCCCAGGCCCATGGTCACTCAGCCAGGTGTTGTGGCAAGGGGATTTGACTTCAGAAATGCAGCCACCTATGCCCTTTGCACAATGCTGGGACACTGCCCCTCTCCCATCATTCCTCCTAATTTCCTGGTGCCCAGTTTTAAAAGTGTCAATGCTAGGGCTGGAAAGATGACTCAGCAGTTAAGGAGCTTGCCTGCAAAGCCTAAGATCCTGGGTTTGATGCCCCAGTACCCACATAAAGCCAGATACACAAGGTGATGCATGGCATGTGGAGTTTGATTATAGGGGCTAGAGGGCCTGGCGTACTATTCTCCCTCGCTCTCTCTCTTTCTCTCTGGCTCTTACTCTTCCTCCTCTCTCAAATAAGTAGAATGTCTTTTTTTCTTTTTCTTTTTTTTGAGGTAGGTCTCACTCTGGTCCAGGCTGACCCGGAATTAACTATGTGTTCTCAGAGTGGCCTCGAACTCATGGCAATCTTCTTTTTTTTTTTTTTATTTTTATTTTATTTGAGAGCGACAGACACAGGGAGAAAGACAGATAGAGGGGGAGAGAGAGAATGGGCGCGCCAGGGCTTCCAGCCTCTGCAAACGAACTCCAGACGCGTCGCCCCCTTGTGCATCTGGCTAACGTGGGACCTGGGGAACCGAGCCTCGAACCGGGGTCCTTAGGCTTCACAGGCAAGCGCTTAACCGCTAAGCCATCTCTCCAACCCATGGCAATCTTCTTACCTCTGCCTCCCCAAAGAAAAGTATCATTGCTGCCGTGCATGGAGAGGCACACCTTTAATCCCAGCACTTTTGGGAGGCAGATGTAGGAGGATCACCGTGAATTCAAAGATAGCCTGGGAACTACAGTGTTTTCCAGGTCAGCCTGGCTAGAGTGAGACCCTGCCTTGAAAAACACAAACCAATCAAATAAAAAGAAAGTGAACAAACAAACAACAACAACAAAGCCAGCACATTAGGGGCTGGAGAAATGGCTCAGCAGTTAAAGGCACTTGCTTACAATGCCTGATGGGCAGGATTTGATTCCCCAGTACCTACATAAAGCCAGATCTACAAAGTGGTATATGCATGTCTCTGCCTTGTTCTGTCTGTGTGTCTTAAATAAATAAAAATATTTTAAAAATGTAACACTGCCCAATTGTTTGACTCCATCAATAAACCTCACTGACTCTCCACTGGGGAGTCCCGCATCTTAGATGAGGGCATCCAGGAGACAACAAAGCAGACAGAATCATTTGCACAGGAAGCATGATTTCTGGGCAGTGACACAGGAAAATTTGGGCACATAAACATGCAACATGTTAGGTGGTAATAAAAACCATGGAAAGGAGACTCATACATTCTTACACAGAACAAGACATGCATGCCCCATAAAGTGACACTGCCCAGATAGGATGGAAGTGACCAAGGGTGTCTTGGGACTATTTGAGAGATTATCATGTAGCAGGTGCAAAGGTCCTGAAGCAGGAACGAGCTTGGACTGCCAGAGGAACCACGAGGGGCCACAGTTGTCAGAGGAGTGCTGTGTACCCATTACTGCAGGCATGTACTAAGAGTCAGCTGTTGGGAGTTAAATAAACTAACTTGTGATGCCTCCATTATGAAGTTCAAAGGTAATGAAATTATTGGGATAGAGCCCTTCTCAGTCACCCCAAAGCACTGACAATGAGTCATAGATGAACACTTTGGAAATCATCAGAAAAAGAGGAAGACTGGCTCACTGGGTTTGTGCAGCGCAGAGGACATCCAGGAGAGATGAAACGGGAAGGACAGGGAGGACCGGAGAGAAGCAGGGCAGAATTAACAAGAGGAGCATGACGTCAGGAGGTGAAAGAGTCTGAGGATACAGGATGGAGGCTCAGGCCATATTTACTCAAAACTCAAGGATAAACTCAACTTACCTTTGAGTCAGACTGATTTAAGAGTACCAGATATTTGGAGAATTAGGTCTTAATCAAGTTTGCCTTCAGTGGTAGTTTCCAGTTGCTTAACTATGATGCCCAAACTGCTGTTTTAATGGGCACTAGGTCAATTGTTGAGTACAAATTAAGTGAGTGCTCTCAGGGTGGCCTTTCTCAAGTAGTGAGTTTCCTTGGGATGCATCCCATAGATTGTGGGATGTTTGGCTTAGACAACATTCCTGGCTTAGTAAGACACTTGCCTGCGAAGCTTAAGGACCCAGGTTCGATTCTTCAGGTCCCACGTAAGCTAGATGCACAAGGTAGCACATGTGTCTAGAGTTCGTTTGCAGTGGCTGTAGGCCCTGGCATTTCCTCTCTCTCCCTATCTCTCTCCCTATCTCTCTCTCCCTCTGTCTCTACTAAATAAATAAATACAAATTTAAAAAAAAAAGGAAACATTCCTTTCTCCATCTAAACACAGAAATGAGCATTGGTGGCCCTGCAGCCTGCTACACAGATGACCATTTCCACAAGCTCTTTCAGTGCAGAAAGGATGGTGGCTAAAATCCAGGTGGGGTTTTCTTGGCACGCCAGTTGTCTATAATGCCAGAAAATGATGCCATCTGGTTTGCATCTGATGGCCTTCCACCTTCTCTCTGAATAAATTGGTGTTGCCCTGCGTAAGCATTATAACATAATTGTGAAGTTCCAGTGCTGGCTGGTTACACACTCACTAGGGAAGTATATTATAAATTCTCAGTGTCCCAGACTCCTCTCCTGTAAGAGGAAGATAATTATTGTAATGTGGATAAAGATGATTAGGCTGGGAATCACATAAGTGATTCTTAGTAGAAAAGTCTGCTGGATGGTGAACTCTTTTTAAGCGTGTGAGGAGGGGGAGTGTGTGTGCGTGTGTATGTGAATGTGTGTGGAGGTCAGAGGACAGCCCAGGACACCATTAACCTTTGAGACAGAGCCTTTCATTGGCCAGAGCTTACCAATTAAGTTAGACTGGCCAGACAGCAGTCTTCCAATCCACACCTTCCCAATGCTGCCATTATAGGCATGTGTCACCAAACCCAGCATTTGTATGTGGGTACTGGGGTTCAAACTCAGTTTCCCATGCTTGCAAGGCAAGCACTTTACCAACTGCATTATCCCCCCAGCCCCAGCCAACAGTAACTCTTTAATAAAGATTAGTATTAAATCACTGAAAACATTCAGACCATCAGCAGAAAGCTACCTGTATTTTGTTTTATTTCCTTGTATCCTGAAGAAAAATGACAGGGATTCACTGTCTAGGAAATTGTACTGTGTTCAATGGCTTTCTATCAAGGGTTGCAATGTTCCATATCCTGCCACTGGTAAGTATCAAATGGGTCCATGTCAGACAAGTCATGGCTTTTAATCTCCCTTTATTTGCCATGTCACCTGCCATTGACCTTGACTGTTGCCGGCTGCCTTGTGTTCTGCAGTTTCCTGATAAGTGTGTTTATAGCTTTTCAAGTCATGTCTGCAGAAAACCACATCTGCTTCTTTCTGCCTTAACAGACACAGTAAAATATGAAGCCTAATTCAGTGGTGTGCTCCATCCAAGCCCATTACCCTGGAGGATGTCAGCAAAAGGGTTTCTTCAATGACTTACAGTGTTAGGAGAGGAACATCACCTGTGTAGCATTCACCTTCTTGCTGCTGGGACAAAACACAGAACCAGAAGCAGCTGATGGGAGAAAAGGGTTCAGTTCATCCTAAAGTCTCAAGCGGAAGCTTCATCATAGCAGGGGAAGCATAGCAGAGCCCAGGTTAGGCATCACATCTCGCCACATCAGCTGGCGTGAAACAGTCAGAGTGAGCTAATTCATGCACACCCAGTAGGGCTGGACAAATTAAATCTCAACGTCTGTCCCCAGTGACACACCCCTCCAGCAAGGCTCCACTTCCCAAAGGCCCCACCAGCGGGGGATTAAGTGTGAGGCTTCATCACAAATGCTGTGGGGAATGCTTCGCATTCAAACTACCATAACCTGCAGTGACCGCGTGCCCTCACAGAACTAGCAGGGACACCATGAATGCAGACTCAAGGAGAGAAGAGCGAGCTGTCTCCATGGAGGGCAATGATTCTCTGCAGTGTCTACCCCTCTCTGTTGAATACCACAAAACCATTTGTGGCATCAATATTGCCATTTCTCAAATGAGGTAGCAGTGCGGTGGATGTGGCTCAGTGGGTAGAGAACTTGCCTAGCATGCACAAAGCCCGGGGTGCGGTCCATAGCACCACATAAACTGGACGTGGTGGAGCATACCTATAATTCTATCACTGTAGATGTGGGTTCAGGGTGATCAGAAGTTAGAGATCACGCTCAGCTACTTAAGAGTTTGAGGCCACTTTGGGCTACATGAGATACTGTCTCAACAAAACAAAAGAGACAAATTTCCCTCAAGATCAAATGAAACAGCACTTGCCATCTTAGATGTTCCCAGATGTATTTATTGCTGTACTCAACGCTAGACCAAATACTTGACAACAAGCACTTAAGGAGAGGTTTATTTCAGCTTCCAGTTCTATCACGGTGGTGAAGGCATGGTGACAGGAACAGGAGGTCAGTACATTGCATCCGCCACCAGGAAGCAGAGTGTGAACAGGAAATGGAGACAAACTCTACGCCCTCAAGGCCCATCCTTAGTGGCCCACTTCCCCCATCAAGGGCTCATCTCCTAAAGCCTCTATAACCTTCCCAAGCAGTGCAACCATCTGGGTGCAGGCTGTTCAAACACAAACACTTGACACAATGGGGGACAGTTAACATTCATATCACATCAGGTGTCCCTGTTGGCAGGTATTATGGGGATACAGGTCCCCAGAAGAACGTTTAGTTGACGGGAGCAGAAGAGGAATTTTGCAGTTTGTTGTAATATGCAAGACATATCGAGATTTATAAACTGAATAAAATTATCAGCCAACTATTTATTGCACTGTGCCAGGCCCCTGTGCTCCATGGTTTTCTTCCTGGTGTCAGCAATGTTACACACTAGCTAAAGCGTCAGTGCCTCCATTTACAGATGTGGAAATTAAGGCCACTTACCTAAAGATGGGCAGCTCTAGAACTTTTGATTATTACATGTATATCACTTATGTTGGGTACCTGCCTTGCCACTCAGGGTATATGTTAGTGACTGGATATGATCACTTCCATTTCCAAAGTCATTAGATTGGCATATATTGATTTATTGTTCAGGATCAAGCAGTAGAGACAAAGTTGATGCAAAATTAGCCTTGATTCCATCTACAATATTCAAGTCACTGTAGTAATCCCTGTGAAGTGCCAAGTCTAAATAATAAAGACTTCCCAGGGAATCTATACTCATGGAAAACACAAATTGTTTTGATTTACAAAAAGAGCTGAATTATGAACAGGGAGGTGGGGTAATTCAGCAGCTAAAGGCACCTGCTTTCAAGTCTGTCTGCCCACGTTTAATTCCCTAGCATCCATGTAAATTCAGACAAAGAATGGTAAATAAGTCTGTAATCCCAATGTGCCAATGGCAATGAGAGGTAGAGCTAGTAGTATCTGGAAGCTTGCAGGCCAGCTAGATTGGTGCACACACAGTAGCAAAAACGCAAACAAATAAAATCAGTGGCGACCTCCCAATGTTGTTCTCTGACCTGCACATGTGTACCATGGCATACATCCCCAGGCACACACATCATACATGTCCTCCAGATCCACACATGCAGCACATTTTTTATTAACATTCATACTTAAAAATTCTTTTTTAATATTTAAAATTTTTTTATTTAT
Source organism: Jaculus jaculus (assembly GCF_020740685.1). Taxonomy (NCBI): domain Eukaryota; kingdom Metazoa; phylum Chordata; class Mammalia; order Rodentia; family Dipodidae; genus Jaculus; species Jaculus jaculus. Next base: position 97,509,597 of record NC_059112.1, read on the forward strand.
TTGAGAGAGACAGAGAGGAGGAGAGAGAGAGATCGGATGGGTGCACCAAGGCCTCCAGCCACTGCAAACGAACTCCACATGCATGCGCTACCTTGTGCATCTGGCTTATGTGGGTCCTGGGGAATCGAGTCTTAAACTGGGTCCTTGGGCTTCACAGGCAAGCATGTAACCACTAAGCCATCTCTCCAGCCCTAAAAATTCTTAAATATCAGGCTGGAGAGATGGTTTAGCAGCTAAGGCACTTGCCTGCAAAGCCTAAAGATACAGCATCAACTCCTCAGGCCCCATGTAGCCCAGATGCACAAGGTGGCACATGCTTCTGGAGCTTGTTTGCAGCAGCTGAAGGCCCTGATGCATCCATTCTCTCTCTTTCTCTCTCTTTAATAAATAAAAATTTTTAAAAATCTTAAATATGAAGTCAGCATCCTAGTGGAGTCCTTGCTAATACGGCTTGCATGTAGCCACGGCCTGACCATGATATGCAACACTGTCAGCTCCCCAACAGCCCTGCCCATTTTTTTTCTCATTCTCTATTGTCCCTTTGTGCTTTCATTTTTTTTAAAGATCTTTTTCTTTTTATTTATTTATTTGAGAGTGACAGACACAGAGAGAAAGACAGATAGAGGGAGAGAGAGAGAATGGGCGCGCCAGGGCTTCCAGCCTCTGCAAACAAACTCCAGACGCGTGCGCCCCCTTGTGCATCTGGCTAACCTGGGACCTGGGGAACCGAGCCTCAAACCGGGGTCCTTAGGCTTCACAGGCAAGCGCCTAACCGCTAAGCCATCTCTCCAGCCCCCTTTGTGCTGTCTTGCCAACATTGGAGTTAGGTAATCATGTTCCATGACAAATATTCCTTACCAATATTTTGAGCAAGTCGGTAGATTTGTGAGGATTTTGTTAGGTTAGTTGCCATTTCCCTAAATGTTCAAAAGAATGCACTGGTAAGGTCTTTTGGGCCTTGAGTTGTTGTTTGTGGGATAGGGAATAAGGAGGAATGGACTGTAATCATAGAGTCATTGTTTTCTCCACAGTGCTGAGGATCAAATCTAGGGCCTTGCATATACTAGGCAGGTGCTTTACTGTTGATCTGTATCCCCAGCTAGGCCCAATGTGTGAGCCACAGTAGTATTTATATTTTCTGATGGTTCTTATTTCAGTTTTAGTAAGTTACTTTTAAAGAAATATTCTAATTTTATTTATATTTCCCAATTCATTGGGTTACGGCTGCTGTACAATGTATTCAGGAAATTTCTTTTTATGAAAAAATATCATATGTCTTGATTGCAGTAGTGTTTAAATGGGAGTTATTTTTTCAAGATTCATTTGAACTATGCATTGAAAGTGGGGAGATTATATATAAAATCCTCTCAAGTAAAGTTGAATCAAAACAACATAATAATGGTTCTTCACAATAACTTTGGAAAATTTTTAAAGGCCTAATAATATCCAGTGTTGGGAGTTAGGCCACATTGCAGAAGAGGGTATCCATTGTATGATTACTTGTAAGAATATCTGGGGATTATCTTTTAAAGGCAAGTTCTTTACCAACTGAGCTATCCCTCTGTCTCCACACCATGAACCTCTGATGTGGGCACCAGCAATGTTTGTGACTATCAGCACTCTGTCCAGAAATGTGTAGGTCAATCTAATAAAATCTTTTGAATTTGTAGATCAGAGAGAGAGAGAATGTATGCATACTTTCACTTGGAAACTCCAACAGATACACACATGGGGTAGGGGTCTTCTTTCATGTATGCTCAAGACAGAACCAACCTGCACTGTGTTTGAAAGAGACAAAAAGTGCAAGATGCAACCATCCTTCAGAAGGAAATGGAGAAAAATGCACATGGCAGAAGAGTTCTAAAGTATCATCAATTGGAAGTAAGTGTTGTGTTTGAACTTAAATAAAATTTTCAATTGTATGTGGAGGAAGGTTGCAAAAGAAAGAGTCATGGTTAATGGTATTTATCATATATTTTTAAAATTATATTTATGTTTTTATTTTTTTATGGAGAGATAGAGAGACACCAGGGTTTCTAGCTACTTCACATGAACTCCAGGCCCATGTGCCACCTTGTGCATCTGGCTTTATGTGGGTATTAAGGAATCCAACCCTGGTCCTTTAGCTTTGCAGACACCTTAACCACTGAACCATCTCGCAAGCCCTCATATGATTTTTAAAACCTACCATTTTTCATCTACTACCCTCCCCCCCAAACACACACTGCAATAAAATCTTTAATTGGGTCACCACGCATTACCTCATCCCTGATGAAGAAAGTGTGATGGGGAAGAATAGCCAGAGGAAACTCTAAGTGTCTCTGTCACATTTTGTTTAATTAAAGAAAGATAAAGCAAAATGTTGTAGTCATCTCTTCACTGCTAGGATGAACTTCCGAACAGACACAGTTTATGGGAGGCATGGGATTCATTTCAGGTTAAAGATCCAGGGCAAGTTCTGATGGTGAAAGAGGCTAGCCCCCTTTTTACAGACCCAAGCAGAGAGACACAGCCACAAGCAAGCATGCAGGAACCTGCAGCAGCAAGACCCCCGAGCTCACTCTGGAATTCAAATCTGCCCCCAGTAGCCCCTTAGGGCTGGGCTGCAGGATCTGATCCCAGTGATACCTCTTCCAGCCAAGCAGCTGAACACAAGCTTTATTAATAAAAACACCTGAATCCATTGGGGGAGACATCCGTTCAAACTATCACACAAATATATTGAAGGCTTAGTGGTTAAGAGTTCTAGAAAGGGGCAGCATTATCACATGTAATGATGATGTTAATCATTTAGTTCTGATTAAAGTGTGTCCCTCAGGGAAAAAAAAAATTCCCTCAAATGTTGACATTTTACTCCAAGTCATTTGATTCAAGTTGAAGTCCCCAGAAGCTACATTTCTGGACATCTTTGTACATACTGCTTCCTTCTGCCAGGGTGTCTTCTCCCCTTCCTCACTGGAACATTTCCAATGTATCCTCTGGACCTCAGCTTTGATGATAGTGCATGATGAGACACCTGTTTTGTTTCTTCACAGACTCATGCTTTGAACACCTGGTCCCCATATGGTGGCACTGTTTTGAAGGCTTGTAGCCTTTAAGAGGTGGGACCTGGCTGGTTGAAGTAAGTTATATGGAATGGGCCTCATAACCTTTCTCTGGCTCCATCCTGAGCTCTCTGCTTCCGGGTCTGTACCATGTTAACATGGTGTAGCTCTACTGCATGATCCGACCACCACTGTTGGAACTTCTCTTGTTGTTGTTCTTTCCCCACAGAGATGGACTGACATCTCCTTGAAAGCATGAGCTAAAATAAACATTTGTGTCTTAAATTGTTTGTACCAGGTATTTTGCCACACAAATAGGGAAGTAACTAATGTTGCATTTAAGTAAGCATTTAAAAATTTAGAAAATACGGCCTGGTGTGGTGGTACATGCCTATAATCCCATCCCTTAGAAGGCAGAAGTAGGATGATTTCTGTTAGTTAAAGGCCTCCCTGAGACTACATAGTAAATTCCAGGTCAGCCTGGGCTAGAGCAAGATCCTACCCCAAAAAAACAAAAACAAAAAAAAAAAAATTAAATTTGGAAAATGTGTGAAATTAGGGTTCCCCCTTTCAGAACCTAAACTAAGAGCAAACATTTTTAAAAATATTTAACTTATAAAGTAATGCTTACTTAATGTAAACAAAACACAGTGTTATAAGAACATATAAACATAGGGCTGGAGAGATGTCACAGTCAAATACTCACACACTAGAATGACAATATCTTTAATATGCAAAGAGATATTTAAAATAGACCTAAACAATAATATAGACAATTTTTTTTTTTGAGTTAGGGTTTCACTCTAGCTCAGGCTCAGGGTGGCCTTGAACTCACAGTGATCTTCCTACCTCTGCCTCCTGAGTGCTGGGATTAAAGGCATGCACCACCACGCCTGGCAATAATATAGACAAATTTTGAAAAGCAAAATCAAGCGTAACTGATACATAGAATAAAATATGTTCATGGAAAAATGTGGGCAAATTTATGGAGCAGTGGTGGAATTTGAAAATTACCAAGGCTTTTGTGGGAAAATCTGGGCCTGTGCATCAAAAGCCTTAGAAAAGATGTGTGGCATTGATTCCGCCACTCAATACCCCACACTGAGAACATTGTAAACATTTCATCACTAAGTTGAGTGTAGTAGCAAAGAAAATGATAACTTAAATATTCAAATTAGAGTCTTTACTAAGCCAATTATGGTGCATTCATTTAATAGACTAGTATGAAGATTATTAAAGTGATAAGATTTCTTAGAAAGACGTTCATTAAAAAGTAAAAAATGAGTGGATGAAAATATGGTGTCTACTATATCATCTGGCTTTTTGAAAAAAGTTATACATTCATGTACATACCCCAACAAAATACTGGAAGGGCGTACATCTGATGTGCATGTGCCTAATTTATTGATTAGATTTTATCATAACTATATAAGAAGAAAAGCAGAGCATGAATAGGGTTTGGTACTGTCCAAAGTGACAGATAACCACTGAGAAGGGGTTGCAATATATCCTCTAAAATTAGGGACAAGAGTTTAGTGGACTCGGGAATAATTTTCATTTTCTGTTCATTTATGTATATGCTTCCATGAGGAAAATGCTAGAATAGGTCTTGATTAAAGCACGTTGTCCTTAGCATCCCCTCCTGCAGCAGTCCCTGAAGACACTCTCCCTGTGTGCCCATACTGTGCGTATCTCATGAGAGCAAGCACAAGGCTGAGCTTGAAGCCGCGCTTCATTTCTTCTTTGCTGGAATAAAATCCCTAGAGGAAAAGACACGTCATGCTTCATCTTCATAACTTCAATTTACAGCTCAAAAACATGTTTGTGGCATGGTGCATTAAAAATGTTTAATAATTTGGTCTTTTAAGTAAGTACTTGCCAGCTCTTCACTGTTGAATTATTATTTTCTAATATGAAAATAAATCACACATAGTCTGAGGTGAAATGAAGAATTTCTTCCAACCCAGATCTTTCAGGTAAAGAATATGAAGAGATATATATGTGTGTGTGTGTGTGTGTGTATTGGCAAAGGAAGGTCCTATCACATACATAGCTGGTTAAGAGCAGGTCAGGACTCCACCTGGTTCCATCAGTGTACTTCTACTGGTTCTTTATCATGCTGGATTGCCTAGTGGCCCTTGATTGCTTTTTGTTACTGGAGACACCTGACACAAAGTTGTTTGGAGATTGATGCTTCCGGGTAGGGTGGAAACAAAGCAGTGAGGAAGAAAGAAATCTTCAGTCTCTAAAACTCGTGTGTGTGTGTGTGTGTGTGTGTGTGTGTGTGTGTGTGTGTGTGTGTAGAAAGATGCAAGAAATCTCATTTTAGGTAGCACAGTGAATTCAACCATTAAGATAACCTCCCTCAGAGACTGGACCCACACCGACTGCTACCCTTCCCCCCAACACACATGCACAAAGTACCTCGATGGTCTCTCTCCCTCCTCTGGAGTTTGCTGGGTCACGGCTTGTTTATTTCCACCTGGCTTCCTCTGAATAGCCACAGTGTCATTGAGTGAAGTCAGGCTCCCAGCTGGGGGCTCTGGTGACTTTACTTCTGAAAATGGACTGTCTTCATACTCAATCTACTCTCTGTGTACACAGACCCTGTGCAAATAACTGGAAAATGAGTTGAGTGGAGCAGGGCACAGTGGATCTTTGCAGGGCTCCCTCTCGCTGGTATTTTCTTGCTTAGCCTGCTCGGAAGGAAGACCCCCCCCCCTTCCCCTCTCATAGGTGAAAACACTGAGTGTCAAGGAGGAAGGGTGATGTGCCCAGGGTTACATGGCAGCATGTGGTCTGTGCTGGTTACAAAACTGTCCTGGTTTCCAGATAGTCTAAATTTGTTTTCTTATTACTGGCAGGATGAGCTATGGGGCAGCTGACTCCAAAAAAGCAAAGCCAGGAGTGGTGGCACACACCCTTAATTCCAGGCAGAAGTAGGAGAATTGTCTCGAGTCTGAGGCCAGCCTGAGACTGCATAGTGAATTCCCGGTCAGCCTGGGCTAGAACAAAACCTTACCATGAAAAAACAAAAAAAATAAAGTGAGGTTGGTGTTTCTATAACACATAGGAACAACAAACTCACACTGCATCAGATGCCTGAGGTATTTAGAACAGTGACGCAGAATCTGCCTCTGAGTTTTGTTGTTGCTGTTGATCGTGATTTGGTGGCTGCATCACTGTCATAGGGAGGTGATGATGTGGATGGCGCAAAGACGCTTCTCTAAATGTCGTCCCTCTGGATCATGTCTTTCTCATTGTGAACGTTGATTTGTTTAAAGTCTCTCATCAGCCATGCGCACGTACACTGGTACTCTTGAGACAAGCAGATACGTGGTTATTACTGACGTCTCCGTCCATTGCTTCTATCCTTTATAGTTTGGTGAGGTGAGTCATCCTTCTGATGTATTATCACTTGGATCTGGAATATGTGGTCCACAGCTGGGTATGTACCTTTGAAGGGTAGAATGGTAGCCAACCCCTTCTTGCCTCTTTCCTTTCTGGCTGCTGTGGTATGAGCAGGTTTGTTCTGTCACGTAGTCCTCACCTAAGGCTGCCTCAATCCAGACCTGAAAAGTGGAGGCAAGCAATCATGCCCTAAAACTTCTGAAACCATGAGCCACAAAAATAAATCTCCTTCCTTTCAACTGATTTTCCTCAGGTATTGTGACACAGCAATTAAAAATGACTCATGTGCCAGGCGTGGTGGCACATGTATTTAGTCCCAGCACCAGGGAGGCAGAGATAGGAGGATCTCCATGAGTTTGCAGCCACCCTGAGACTAGGTAGTTAATTCTAGGTCAGTCTGGGCTAGAGTGAGACCCTACCTCAGAAACAAAACAAAAGAAAAATAATGACTCATGTATCATGAGTCATTCTTCCCTTCAGACTCTGGAACTGCACCCCTGATACTGTGTCAAACCATACAAACTTCGAGGGTCCTTAGCCCTGCCCACCTTCTTGAGGTGACACTACAATATGTTCATTTTTAAATTTGTATTACTGTATATTTGAGACAAAGCTTAAGTAGATAATTCAATGATTCTGTATGTGTATATACATGTCATACAAATGTATTCCACTAGCTATAGAATATTTTCTTCAGTTCAGAAACATCCCTCATGACCTATTGCAGTCAATACCTCCAACCACGGATGTTATTGCTGTCTGACCCCAACCACTGGAAACAGTCTTCACTTCTCTATTATGTACATACATTGAATTTTATGGTAGATATCTTTTTCACTTATAGATTTTTTTTTTCCCCTCATCATATGCTATAGTCAGCTCCACAATGCTTGGACAAACATCCAACCAAACACAATTTATGGGACAAAAGGGATTTCAAGTTTACAGATCCAGGAATAGTTCCATCAGTGCTGGAAGAAGCTACTGACTTCCGTAAACTCAAACAGAGAGAAACAACTACAGTAGCAAACCCCAGCATCAGCAAGCATGAACTCTACCAGAACCAAGGCTCTTCTCTCCATGCCTTCGAGCTGGGATCTGGATCTGCTCCCCTTGTGGTAGGTGTCTGAATGTAGGGGCTGACGCTGCAGACCCAATTTTAATAAAACACTTGAGTGCATAGGGTCACATATTCAAACTACCATGACATGTATTTGAAAATCATCCTTGCTATTTTATTTTATTGTTTTTATCAATTCCCCTACTTATTGACTACAAAATACAATAAACATTAAGTGATGTAAAATATGTTTAAAAAAACAACGATATGGGAAAAACTAGGGACTTCCTCTATGCACATTTCAAAGTCACTTTGTGCTCTGTCGTTGTGTGGCAACAAGCAGCCCGTATATTTCGGTGGCTCAGCAGAATGCACATGTATACCTTCCCCATTTTCAATGCTGGTGGTTTAAAGTCTCTCACCAGTCACTTAAGAGCCTAGGCTAAAGGAGATACCACAAATCATAGCACTGAGTGTTAACCGAGGTAAATTTAGTTGTGAATCACTTATCCAACAAATGCCTGCTGAGTAACTCTGTTAAAAACAAAGGACAAGAACACAGGAGACATAGAAACCAAAGTCGCTGTGTCTACTTCTAGGTGCTCACAGCAGGATGGTGAGTTTAAAAACAGATATCTCAGCAATGGAGAGCACTGAGCCAGGAACTGCATGAAGAGCGTTATTTTTTTTTAAATTTTTTTGTTTATTTTTATTTATTTGAAAAAGAAGGACAGAGAGAGAGAGAAAGAGGCAGATAGAGAGAGAGAGAGAGAGAGAGAGAGAGAGAGAATGGGCACGCCAGGGCCTCTGGCCACTGCAAATGAACTCCAGACGCATGCGCCCCCTTGTGCATCTGGCTAACGTGGGTCCTGGGGAATCGAGCCTCAAACCGGAGTCCTTAGGCTTCACAGGCAAGTGCTTAACCACTAAGCCATCTCTCCAGCTCATGGAGAGCTTTCTTTATGCTGCGGGTATTCTCTCAATCTCAAAACTCAGATGGATGGAGAGAGAAGTTTGTTTTCCTATAACTGAACTTAATTCACTCCCAGGCCCTCACTTCCACTATGCACCAGAAAATCATTAGGGGATGCATAATCACTTCTGGTTCAAAATGCACTTTGGGGGCGCTGCCTCATTTCGCCCATTTTTTTTCTCTGCCCCGTGTTCTTTGCAATCTGCCTCATCAGGCTGATTGAAGTCCCTGGAGAGAAGGGGAAGCCTCAGTATCGGGGAACGTAGCAGGTTGCCTCCCGGCTCTGCAGTTACGCATCCTTCTGCTGCCATTTCTCCCACAGGTCCCAGCCATGCAATCACCAAGTCAACGCCCAAGCCCAAGGACGAGTTCGGTTGTCTGAGCCATTGCTCCTGTGCAATTGAACACCATGTTGGGTATGGCTTCTCAGTCAGTCTCATAGACATGAACAAGTATCTCGTCTGTTCTGGAATTACCCCCACACTTATCAAAGGACTTCTTGTGATCATCCTAGACCATACTTACTCTGTTTATCTACAGTCAACACATAATCGTAATGGCTTCGGGAATCCCTTCAAAACACAAATCTCCCCTCCAAGCGATTGGCCCTCCAAGGTCTAGCTGCAGACTGGAATTCAGCAATACTGTTGTTATATGGATAATAACTACAAGTTCAGAACTGAAGCATCAGCAAATGCCCAAAGCTGGAATCAATAGAAATTAGGATTCTGTGTCCATTCATCACAGAGGCTAATCAGTTGTTGGCGTTGAGTAGAAGACTCATGCCTTGATTAGAGCTGTCAGTGCTGAGGAGGAAATTAAAATGTGTTTGTGCTTCACTTGTGTGTTTGAACTCCAAGTTATAACCAGGAGTTTTCTCATATGCAAGTGAAAGGAGCTGGGACAAACAGTTGCTCTCTAGGTTCCTTTCCAGCCATGAAGAATTCTCTTTGATAAGAGGAAGGTAAACAGAATCTTAGTGCAATCCTTTACGACTTAATTTTTCTGCTTCCAAGATAAATAGCAGCCTGTGCTTGGCACTTATGAAATATATACATTATAATTCACCTATATGCATATATATTATAAATGTGAGTCCAAAAGATACAGCCCTTAATAAGCAAGTAAGAATTTATGAGCTTGTCCCCAACGAACCCAGTACCATTATTTATCTCATATTAATGGCCTCTATACCAAGTACACTGTTCTAAACACATTAGCGTTTGTTTAAATGGCATCTTTAGGATTTGGGGCAAGCAACTAGGCTCCCAGCTCATTTTTAATTTCTCCATTGTTGGCAATTATCCTGATTAATTTCGTATGGACATGAAGACCCATTTTGAGTCTTGTTTTGGTTCTTCCTTGGATCCAAAGCAGCTAAGCATGCCCTATGAAAACAGTAAGCCTGTAGTTGAGTTGATTTTTATGACCATGATAGGGATGTATGGGGTAATGGAGACAAGGCTTTAGGAAAACCTTTCCATGTGGGTGGGATCAGGCCAGCTACTTAAACATTTCGAGGGCTTTGTTCACACATCTACAGAAGAGATCATACATTTTTAAAACTATATTTATTCCCTCACTAGGTGTGGTGGCACACATTGAGGCAGAGAGCTAGGAGGATCACCATGAATTTGCAGCCAGTCTAGGACTACAGAGTGAGTGCCAGAGCAGCCTGGCCTAGACTGAGATCCTACCTTGAAAATAAACAAACAAAAAAAATTCAAAAGGAAAAATAATCAAACACACAAACACAGACACATATATACTTGTGTGGGCATGAGTCTCTGCCACTGCAAACAAACACATCTGCTTTTATGTGGGTACTGGGGTATTAACCTGGACTAGCAGGCTTTGTGAGCAAGTACCTTTAACCACTGAATGATCTCTTTAGGCCCCATGAATCTCTTAAATATAGTTCTGAGGGTTTGATATAGTCATGTATGTGAAGGGCTTAGCATTTTGCCCTGCAAGAATATGTGCTCAATGAATCTTCGCTCCTATTAATGACAGCCCAACATCTAAGCTTTCCGTCAAAGAGGGCTGTAAATAGAATAAAAATGAGATGTTAAGGTGGGACCAGGGGTCCTGCAATTTACATTTGAAGCCAAGAAACAGGGGTATATGCATGATTACTTGTTATGGCTTTATATTTTCCCAGGTAGCAGAAGTTTAAGGGAACAAAGAAACATTTATGGTTGTTTTCTCTTTTGTCTCGGTGTTTTTCATGTCATCAGAGAGCCACAAACATCTGGAAGTTGTCTCTACATACTATTTAGTATGACTCATAGCTATATTTGGGATTATGTTCAGGTGCAATCCCAGGCATCTTTTACATGACTATTTCATTTAGTCCTCACAATAATCTTTTGATTGTTACCTTATAAATGAAAAACTGGAAGCTCACGAAGTCTGTCATTGATTCAAAGTGACACAGGCAGTGTGATGGAGCTAGGATCCAAGTCATTGCCGAATCGCCCCCTTTCTCTATAGGGTCCCATGATCCGCAAAACCCTTGACATTCTGCCAGATGGCTTCAGTGCAGTGAATTGAGTGGTTGGTACTGAAATTTTCATATTCCAAATGTTGTGTTTACGTAGATTGAGGCTGCTGAGGCCATTCCCATATCAACATTCAGTTCAACGTGCTGGGGAAACCTAAGCTTTCCCTAATAGCGCTCTCCTCTCACCAGCTCTTGAGCCTCACACCAGTGAAGACTTACAACTAGCATTCACATCCATCAGCTGACACTCCTAATTTTTAATCAAGACATCCTCTTCTGCTGCCCAGTGTTGGCACTTTGCTTTTGCAGTTCTCTCCAGCATCCAGGCAATCAGTATTTTCTCTATTGGCCAATTTACTTCTGCTGAAGGTTCCAGTCTCTTCATCCCCACAGAAAAAGTTTCTGGGAGAGAATGCACTTTTTCTCAGAGTCCAGATGGTGATGGATTGCTGCTACTCTACTTTTTGATCACCTAAACTGAATGGATTTTCCTCTCCCACTAGAAGAAAAGCTCTAACTGGGGATGCACTGGCAATGGGTAATTATCATAGCTGCAAGCCTTCTGCATATCTAGGCTAACGGCTCCAGTTTCCATGATTATTCTCATATTTTACCCAATTCTATACCTGGGTGGTTCCATTCTGTTTATAGTACTGGTACCAGTTGGCTTCTAGGTAAATTAAAGTGTTCTGGCTTTTAGCATGTGAGGATACTAACATTCTCCATGTATGCTTCAGCCATATCTTTACTCACAGGAGGCAGATACTCTTGCTTAAACATTTAATTCATGAGCAATGGGACTCCAAGGTCACAGCAGAGTGGGGTGTCAGGAATTATTAAGCAGGCAATGGAAAAGCTAAAGAGCAAGCTCTCCTTTCACCAAATTGCTTTTTTCCCCCAGTACAAATTCATTTTGGAATCCAGAGAGGGTAATTTCTCCTCATTTTGCATACAAGACATAAAGATTTAGATCTGAAAGAAATGCCATTATTTGGCTTGGAATAACACTCAGTAGTACACAACTTGCTAAGAGTGCCAGTCCTAGATTCAATCCCCAGTAACACCAGAAAGACTGTCAACAATACCATTCTTTGTGTGTGTGGTGTGGCCTGTGGGTGAATGTGTGCGCACGTGCATGTGTGTATACATGTTTGCATGTATGTGGGCACACATGTCTCTGTGGATGCATGTGTGTGGGTGTGCATGTGTGCATGTAGCAGAGTCTCATAGTTAGAAATGCCATCTACCTGTTTTTGAGACAGCATCTGTCAGTGGCCTGGAAATCACCAGTTAGGCTAAATTGACTGGCCAGTCAACTTCAGGGACAATCCTATTTATACCTCTCCAGGGCTGGAATTAAAAGTGCATGCTATTATGCCCAGCATTTTATTAGTTCTGGAATTTGAACTCAGGTATTCATGCTTGCAAGGCAAGCACTTGACTGACTGAGCTATCTCTCCAGTCCCAGAATTGCGTTCTTATAGTCCTTATTTCAACTTAAATTCAACCCACTAGGGTAGTGTTTAAAAAAAAATTCCCTCAACAATGAGATTCCCTCATCTGTAGAGTATTGATTAGCCGAATGGTCAAACAGGAACTCTTGCTGTGACGCACACAGTTTGAGACTGTGAGGACCCCATTCCGCCCCAACGCTGGTGCTCAAGGCAGTTTTGTGGAACCACTGGTCTCTGAGCATGAACCAAAGCTTTGAGAGGGGCACTTTACAACCTGTCCTTTTGATATTTAATTTCCACTTTTCCTGGGACATTCATTCCCAGTCTGAAGTCCCTGGGAAATCCCAGACTCACTCCTACATCTGGGTCTGGTAAATACAGTTTGTCTCTCTTTCACATTGCAGCATGCTTCAGGCAAAAATTTGGCAAGATCTCCTTGGAGTGGAAAACCAAACATACAACTAAGAAAACAGATTAATAATTCAAAACATTGCCTGCCACACGTGAAAAAGAAATAAAAATCAAGCTGCCAATTTCCTTCTGTGCCTTCTCCTGGAACAGGGAATCTAAAAGGCTCAGACTCGGTGGTGATTGGACTAGGCTCACAGGGCTGCCTTCCCTTTTTCCGTTGGGTTTTTAGTGCTTCTTCAACCACCTTATCTCATGGGATGATGATGAACCTTTGATAGTAGGGGTGCGTTTTCTCCCCCTCTTAGATCTTAATTTTGCAAATAAGGATCGAGAAGTAGCATTGAGATCAACCTCATTATCACACTGCAGTTTGGCACAGTGCTGCTCTCTTCATCTTTATTAGCAGAACCACTGCTTTTTAAGCTAATTTGCATAATTACTAGCATCCAGGTTTATTCAGGAGGCCGTTTGATGAAGGCTCAGAGAAGACCTACATTATGCCAAAGGGCTCTTCATTAAGTGAAACAGAGCAACAGAGAATGCCGGCTCTGGAGTCCAATGCTGCTTAGCCAATTCTTGTTAAGTTGGTCAACTTCTTTGGACCTTTGTTCTCCCATCTGTATAAAGACAGAGGGTGACTGTGAAAATAAGAGCACTGGATACCACCCTGAATTGATCCATGAAAAAAAAAAAACAAAACAATAGGATCCAGGAACTGCCTCAGCATGTAAGAGTGCTTGTCACCTGAGATGGTCCTAAATAGCCTGATTTTAATCTCTAACACCTCTGTCAAAAAAAAAAAAAAAAAAAAAAAAGAACATCACCAAATGTAGGTGGTGAGTTCCTGTTGCTGAAAACACATCACATACTTTGGTGACAGAACATAGAGAAATCAAGCAGAAACTGCTATAAAAGCTGCTGCAGGTGAAAAGTCAACAATTCCACCCAGCTACGGACCCTGTGTACTTCATTATCAACCTGCCAGGCAACATATGCCTATTGGTACACTAGTGGCATGACTGTTATTGGAGTAAACAACTCTGTCCCCTGGACAGGATATGGCCATTACATTCATGAAGTCACAGCAGCTGTGGTTTCCAGCCTAAGATTGAGACTGTCAGTATTTTGACATGGGTGAGGGAGGGCTCACAAGATTCCACACTTGTCAGAGTAAGTCATTAACAGCCAGTAGTTGCTGAGAGAGGAAGAGTCATGTTCTTCAGTGGCGTAGCCACTGGTAAGTTGCTCATTCCATGGTAATTAATGTCCCACCCATGATCACACAAGCAACCCTAATTTAACTCAGTGAGTCAAATAAAACATGAAAAACAGGCATGAAAATGTGGTGGGGATTAGTTGGGAAGAAGAAAGGGATTAGTGGGAGGGGAGAGGAACAAGAGAGAGTAATTACGGAAAATATGTTTAAAGCACATGATGTACACGTATACAAGTGTCAAAAGTAAATGGTCATGCACATGTGTAACCCGGTCCTGCGATAGGTTGACAGAAACATTTCAGTCTGACCAAAACAAAGGCAGCTTCATGTTCAGTGGGAAACTCTTTCTTAAGGAAAAAATGTGAATGAGTGGCAGAGGAGGAGACATAGTATTCTCTCATGGACCCTGCATGTGTGCACACAGGGTGGGCATAACAGTAAAGACACATGCATACATCACGCATACACACAACACACATACTACGTGTCTACATACATGCAGAAAAACTACAACAGTGGTGCATACAGCTGTCATTGCCAGTATTACCTCTGTACATCTTAATGAAAAATGACAGTGACTCGGCGAGTTTGCAGAAAGAGAAGCATCCAAGAACCAGGTCAGCAAAACAAGTACTGGCAGCACCCCAAGGCCATGATCACACCCCTTTCCTGCCCCTCTCACCTATGCCAGGAACTCACCACTCTCCTGACTCATAACACCTGTAGTGTAGTTTGACCAATTTTTGAGCCTTCTATAAATGGAGTCAGGCAGGATGCACTATTTTCAAATTATTTCTTTGACTTGATATTTTTTGTAAGCCATTCTCTGTGTCAGCAGCAGAAATAACTCCTTTTCCATTGCTATATCATATATGTCCTATTTAGGGGATTGTTAACACTTACCTTCACGTTGCTGGGACAAAACACCCAACCAGGAGCAGCTTATGGGAGGAAAGGGTTTATTTTGACATACGGTTTTGAAGGGAAGCTTCATCAGGGTGGAGAAAGCATGGCATGAGCAAGACAATAGGGAAGAGATGTAGCTCAAGTCACCTATGTCTGGCAGGGGATGGGCTATAACACTCTAAGGCCCACCCCACACCTCCTCCAGCAAGGCTCCACCTCCCAAGGGCTCCACTAGCTAAGGATCAAGTATGAGGTTTAATCAGAGACACATGAGGCTGTGGGGCCATTTTACATTCAAACTACCATATTCCGCTGCAAACCCCCATAGACTCATGACCATCTCATGATGTGAAAATGCATGCAGTTCACTTTAAATGTCCCCAGAGTCTTTATCAGCATTGTGCTATAATTTTTTTATTCTTTTTTATTTTAATTTTTACTTTTGGATACTTGAGGGTTTTTTCCCAACTTTTCACTGTGAAGAAGAGCAATGGTATGATATATGTGAAGACATTTATTTAATAATTTTTGTATATTTATACTTTTTAAATTATAAATTTATTTTATGCTATTTTATTATAAAATAGTCCTATTTAATCTAATTCATTTTAAAATAATTTTAAGATGAAAGAGAAGTTGTAACAAAGGTACAAAGACTTCCTATATTATTCACTTGGATACTTAAATGATAATATTGTCATATTTTCTTTATTCTCTATGTGTATATTTCTTTCCCAGATTAGAAAGTTATTGGAACTATGATGTTTTTCTTTTCCTTTTTAGCAAGCAGTTAGACAGGGTGGTCTGTATGATTTCCAAACATACAAGCCTTTTTAAAGCACTTGGTTACCAGACAGAGCTAAAAGGTAAGACCCTATTGCCAGTACTACTACATTCACAGGGGTCTAGAAGAAATTACAGAGGAAGCAGTGACATGAATATTGCTCCCAATATTAGCCCAACATCCACATCCAGGAAAATAGAAGCAAACA
Organism: Jaculus jaculus; assembly: GCF_020740685.1. Taxonomy (NCBI): domain Eukaryota; kingdom Metazoa; phylum Chordata; class Mammalia; order Rodentia; family Dipodidae; genus Jaculus; species Jaculus jaculus. The sequence continues at coordinate 97,525,567 of NC_059112.1, forward strand.
CCGCGGTGAACCAAAACACATCATAACAGAAATACAGAGGCTGCAGAAAAGTTAACACCAACCAATAATACACCTGCCGAGGCTCAGGGACTGTTATGGAGGGGGGGGGGATGGTAAGAGCTGAAAGGTGAGTAGAAATAACCTGAGGCACAGCTCCCTCTTCCCCCCCAGAGAGAGGGGCCTTAATTACCTCACAGTGAGCACCAATGCCCCTATTGAGGAGGACCCTCAGGGAAATGGGGATGCGGAGAGTATGCCTACTTCAACCTATGTTAAAAAGTTAATCAATTTTTAAATATATTTATTTTATTTTATTTATTTGAGAGAGAGAGACAGAGAGAGAGAATGGGCACACCAGGGCCTCCAGCCACTGCAAAGGAACTCCAGATGCATGTGCTACCTTATGCATCTGGTTTAAATGGTTTTACATTGAGCCTCAAACCCAGGTCATTAGGCTTCACAAGCAAGTGCTTAACCACTGAGCCATCTCCCCATCCCCAAAAGTTAATTAATTTTTTAAAGACTATAATATTTATACAATTTGTACATATTTTGGCATGAAATTGCTGAGATATAAGACTTGGACCTATTAAGTTTGAGGAAATCCTGCCAAGGGTGTTCCCAGATGGCCATTAACAACTGTGACACTCATCAATAGTAAATATGAGTCCCAACTATTCTGCATTCTCATCAACGCTTGAGGTGTCTAGCCATATTGTATTGTGCTTTACCCCCAAATATCTATTATTTCATGTTTTTGACTTGGCCTTTTGAGATAATTCCCAACTTAAGATAAGTTTCAAGACTAGTACATGAGTATTTGCTCTTCATCCTTGTTCAACAATTGCTAGTAATTTTCCATATTTGCTTTCTATGTACATATGCATAGTTTTTTGAAAATATAAAATGTTTCAGATATTATACTCCATTTACTACCAAAATTTTCAGTGTGTTTGCTAAGGACCATTTTTTAAATAAACCCAATAGAATAATCAAAACCATAAAATTAGACATGTCTCCTATAGACCTTAATTTTTTTCAAATATTTCTATAACTTTTTTTAATAGATTCTACTTTTTCAAGGCTCAGGAGTCAATCCAACAACATGCGTTGCATTTAGTTTTCCACCTCTCCTTAGTAGCATTTAGCCTTCAATGGTTTCATGTCTTCTCATGCTTTCCAACATGTTTTGAAGAGTATAAGAACATCTTTCTTGGCATGGTGGCATATGCCTGTAATCCCATCACTCAGAGGCAAAGGCAGGAGGATTATGAATTGGAGACAAGTCTGAGCTACGTAATGAGTTCCAAATAAGCCTGGGTTACGGGGCACGATTCTCTCATACACAAAGCAAACAAACAAACCAGCAGCAGCAAAAAATAACATTGGTGATTTTGGTTTATCAGTTGTTTCCTTGTGAGATACGTGCTGCACATTTTTGCTTGATTATGTATTGGGTGAGTGATATAGTTTGCTTCATGAGGCATCATTAAGAAGTACAAGATGTTGGTGTCAATTCTGTCGCTTGCTTAAAGACTGATGTCTTTCAGTACTCTTCATTACAAGATGACTTTTAATCCTTTGTAATGAATTCTTAATTTTAGGAGATAGACTCCAAGTTTGTGTGACTATACTGTGTCTCATCAAACTCTTAACCCACCCGTTTTACTGTAGTGATGATTCTAGCCTTGTTTGTTATTACTATGTTGTAAATGGCAATCTTCTAATTCTGTGATTCCTTTGTCATTAATTATTTGGTGCTTTCCATTTCTCCACTGATTAATTAGTCATCATAATGAAGAAATAAGAGCATTAGGTTAGCAAGTGATAGCAACACTGATGGCTGCTGAGGTCATGGATATAGCAAAAGAAAACACCCCAAACATTTGAGACTGAAAAGCAGTTAAAACTTTCAGCAGTCAGGCTGGAAAGATGGCTTAGTGGCTAAGCCACTTGGGCTATGAAGCCCAAGGTCCCATGTTTAACTCTCCAAGTCCCATGTAAGCCAGACGCACAAAGTGATGCATGCGCACATGTTCACACATGCGCACAAGTGGTGCACGCATCTCAAGTTCACTTTCAGTGGCTGAATTCTCTTTCTTCCCTCTCTGTCTCCCCCCCCCCCTCCCTTTATGTGTGCATGGAAAAAGGACAGTCTGTTGGTCTTGCCTAAAAAAAAAAAAACAGGTGTGGCAGTCAAAAGAGGACAGTAAAGAGGAGATAGTGGGGGAAGCAGGGCAGAGGCTGGGATTGAAATCACAGTACAGCTGGGTGTGGCAGGGTGGAGAAGGAGAATGAGAAGCTGGATGAGAGTTAATTAGGACTAAGTCTTCATGCGTGACACTGGGTTTCTCTATCTGGAAGGTTTTCCCCACAATGTTTCCTCTGTAAGTTATACCCCCACTCACATCCCCACCTGTTTCTTTCAGCTATTGGCATTTTGAGCAATTCAATCAAAATTTAGTGAATAGTTAATAATAATAATCATGACAATCAATCCCCAAATATAATGGCTTTAAACAGCTATGACTTAGCCCTGTTCAGGCCTGTGTGGAGTAGGTATGAGGGTGGTTCCGCAGAGGGACTCTCCTCCTTGTGGCATTGGCTGGCATTTATCCCTTGGTCACTTTCTTGGTAGCCTAAACTGTTCAGAAACATATTTCCAGGACCTCAGACCTCTTCCACTGTTCTTTCTGTGTGATGTCTAATCAGTCAGTGCTCAGTCCAAACATACTTAATGATTTCTACACACAGTAAAAGCAGAAACTCTCAGAACTTGCAAGGTCAATCACCAGCAGCCCAGTCACCTGACCAGCTCCAGTGCCATCTGGGTTTCTTGGCAAGAAGGAGATTTCATCTCTGGATGAGGTGAAGAGGGGTTGCTATTTTTTGAGACTATCATGTCACCTCTTCCAGGAAGGCTTCCTAATTTCTGGAGGACCCATTCCTGCCAACTTGTGATAGTTATTGTTGGGGAGACTTATATTCATTTTAAAAATTATTTATTTATTTGCACACATGTATGTGTGTTTGGATGTTGTACATGCATGCATGTGCACATGCATGCATGTGCCAAGGGGCTGTTGCCACTGCAAACAAATACCAGACACATGTGCTACCATTTGCACTCAGCTTTACAAGGGTATTAGGAAATTGACCCTGGGCCAGCAGGCTTTGCAAGCAAGTGCCTTTTACTGCAAAGCAATCCTCTTAGCCACCTTATGTTCATTTTTATCTTTAAAATATTTTACTAGTATGCAAAAAGAATGAGCTTTATTATATTTTTACACATGTCTTTCATAGTACATTGTTAATACTGACTCATCTATCACAGTGCTTTCTACTACAGATATTTCCAGGTTTTTCCTAAGTTTCAAAATTTTAGCTTCCATTGTCCCCAAAGTAATCCTTAATTTATTTATTTAAGTGCAACAGTTAGCTAATAAATTGGGGCAATACTAAAAATATATTATCACTATTGAGATGACAATGATGTGTCAGCTCTGTGTGGGACACGTATATAAATAATACAGTTATGGAGATATAACTATCCAAGGTCCGGAAAATGAACACCCTTTGTGTTAGGCTGCAGAAATTAGCAGCACGGTCCCCCAGATTTCCTGACTCTAGAACCATGTTCTAACCCTTATAGTCATTTATTCTGGCTCTACTTCCTGGTTATTGTGAACAGTGCAATTATCAACAATGATGTCCAACTATCTCTGTGATCCATTGGCTAAAAGTCTTTCTGATATATACCCAGAAGTACTATAGGTGGGTAATATGGTAGTTCTAATTTTAGTGTTTTGAAAACCTCCACACTGATCTCCATAGTGTCTGCACCAGTTTATATTCCAACCAACAATGAATAAATGTTCCTCTTTCCCCACATCTTCACCAGCCTAGATGCCCATCAACAAAGTAATGAACAAATAAAATGTGTTACGTATGAACAATGGAATTTTATGCAACTATAAAGAAAGATGGAATTATGACATTTGTAGAAAAGTGAGTGGAACTAAAAAATAAATGAAATAAGCCAGATCAACAAAACAAATACAAATATATTTTTCTCTTATGCTGAACACAAGTGTGTGTGTGTGTCTGTGTATGTTATCTCTGTGTGAGTTATCTGGGTGTGTGTTATCTGTGTGTGTGTAGGCCAAAAATAGGAATTAGACAATGAGGTGGGAAGAAGAAATCTTAAAGGATGGAGAAAAAGAGAAGATAATAAGAGAAATACATGGGACATGGAATGCAAGCACACAGGAGGACTGTCTGAGGGAAGGAAGGAACAAGCTAGAGCAGGTAAGATTGTCAAAGAAGGGAATGAAATAAAACCAAGTATAATTAAATGACATAAATGCGTGAAAAACTTGTGGTACAACACAGTACTCTATATACTAACATTAATACATATAATTAATAATGCAAGAAAATAATATGGTCATTTATTGTGCACATATTATGTGCTAGGCCCTTTGTTTTGTGAGAGGGATATAGATATTTGGAAATATCTTATTTTTTCTTACTCTAATGTTGAAGGAATACATGTCAACAAACAATAACACAATACTGATACCTTAGACATGGTTCACCCACCCTCCTAGAGAATGTGAGGGAGACTTGATGATGGCAGGAAGATTTGATCTTCCATTAGAATGATAAATATGTGCAAGACTGTGGTGGTTAAAAATATGTATTTCCTATAAATCCATGTGTTTTTAATGCTTGGTTCTAAGAAGATAATAATTTAGGAGGTGGATCCTTGCTGGAAGCAGTCTGTTGTTGGGGTGAACTTAGGAGTATTATACCCAGCTTCCCCTTGCCAGAGAGGGCTACCATTTTCCAACTGTGGTTTTTCACCTGCTATGGCAAGGAGGTGATATCCAGCATGTTTTCCCCTTCCATCATGGAGCTTTCCCTTGAGACTGTAAGGCGAAATAAAAGCATTAGTCTAGCCAGGTGTAGTGGTGTTCACCTTTAATCCCAACAATTGGGAAGTAGTGGTAGGAAGATTACTGTGAGTTTGATGCCACCCTGAGACTACATCATGAATTCCAGGTCAGTATGGGTTACAGTGAAACCCAAACTTAAAAAAGGTAACTATAATAACGGGGGTATGTCTGGGACTGATTGCCAGGAGATGGAGTTGGAAATGTGGGTCAGATGCAATTGTGAAGGAGAGAATGCAACCAAAATTCCTATGAAGGGTTCCATGCACCTGTCCCCTAGGTACAAATGTTTTGAATTATAGGTGAGTTGGAGTAAAAAATCAGTAACAGAGATTGGTAAGCTAGAAAGGGACTATAAGGAAGGGAGGAATTAAGGATGATATTGTATACATGTAAATAGATGCACAGATTACTGGGGGTGGAATAGCCTCAAGTGAGGTCAGGGGAAGAGATTTAGTAAAAAAAAAAAAAAAAAGGCAGGGGAGAGGATTAATCAAAAATTCAGATGTTATGAATGAGCTGTATAGAAATCTGCGTTTTGGATCATGGCATGCACAGAAGCCATAGGTTGTTAGTAGAAAATTTTCAGTGCCAGGGATGGGATACCTTCCAGTAAATTGTTGGCCAGGGAGGTCCCTGATGGTCCCCAAATATAGCCATTCCCAAGGCCTTTGGTTTCTCACCAGGAATAGATGATAAGACCATATTTCTGGAGACCCCACATGCTTTGGCTGCAAGATCACTGAGAAATCAAGCTGGAGCTGAGCTGAAAACCTCCTCCATGTAAACCAGCTGACAGAAAGCTGGAAAAAATAAAACCTATATTGCATACAGCCCTATGGGAGAGCAAAGTCACCAGTGGAGATAAACAACAGAGGACACTGTAAGTCTTATGTTTGGCCATCCAGTCCAAATGAGCCAATGGGTGCAATAGTGGCATGTCAGTTATGGGAGAAATCAATCGCTCTATAATTAGGTTGGAGGCCCACTCCATGGGAGGGAATGCATGAGTCCTAGGAGTGTAACGCCTGCTCTTGTCTGGATAAATGCATATATTATACTTACCAAACTGGTCTGTAAGCCCTTTTCTTAATGTTCATACCCATATACTAATGCTGCTCTCACTTTTGGTTATAGCAGTGACCACTGGGATGACCCAAAAGGTACAATAGTGCTGAGAAGAAGTGACAGAGGTGTTCAGCACTGAAATATCTATATCTCTATCACAACTTCCAAGGCTCAGGGTCCATTGCAGTGGAAAGAATGTAAGTAAGAGCCAAAGGAAGGGTAAGACTGCTTACAATGTAATCATTCAGATACAAATTGGTCTCAATATCCATGACCTCACAGTGCCTGACACTACCATGCAAGATCCTCATAGTAGGAGGAAAAGTTGATGACATCAAATTGAGAGGGGATATGATGGAGAGTGGATTTGTGAAGGGAAAAGTGGGGGAGGGGAGGGAATTATCATGGTTTATGTCTATAATTATAGAAATTGTCAATCTAAAAAAGAGAAATAGATATTAGTTTTTTATGTAGTAAGGAGGATTAAATCTAGGACCTTCTGCATGCTAGGCAAATTATTTATCGACAAGTTTTGTCTCAAGAATTCTTTTTACTTTTTATTTTGTGAAAAGTGCCTCACCACATTAACGATATTAGCCTTGAACTCACTCAGAAACCCAAGCAGGCTGTGAACTTCCCATTCTCTTTTCTCAACCTCCCTAGTAAGATTAGAGGCCTATGTCACCAGACCTGGCCAAGACATTAGTTTTGACTTCAGGTAAGCAAGGATTAAATTTTTATTCTGTTTACTAGTCTTGGGTAGTCATTCATTCTTTCTGAGCCTTAGTTTACCCATGAAAGGGAAATAATAATAGTCCCAAACTAATGGGTTTATGTGAGAATTAAGATAATGTGTCAAAAGAATTTTGAGGAAGATGGCTCAGTTAAAGTGCTTGTTTGCAAAACCTCCTGATCAGAGTTTAATTCATCAGAACCCATGTAAAGCCAGATGCAAGGTGGTGCTTGAATCTGCAACCGTAACATGTCTACAGCAATGGAAGGCAGAGCCAAAGTGAATCTGAAGCTCACGGGCCAACTAGACTGATGTTGCTCTACAGACTGGTGGTGTGTTTGCAGTTGCAAGAGACCCTGCCTCAAGGAAGGTAGCACAGAGATAGTTCCAAGTTTTTCTTTGACTTCTACATGTCTACAAACCAAGGCATACACACAACTTTTTTGTTGTTGTTGTTTTAAAGAAAGGTATTTTGCACCAGAATTGATAAATTCTATCAGTACTTCTTATAAACATGAATGTTATGTGTTTGTGACTTCTTCCAGCTTTATTGAGGCATAATTGACAAAACTATGTATATTTATGATGTATAATTTTTTATATGTCTGTACATTACCAAGTCATTACCACAGTTAAGTTAGTTAGTAATTCTCTCCATAAACATCCTATTTTGTGATGGAGAAACTTTGAGATCTAATCTTTCAGCAGTCTGAAGTTACACATTTTTACTAATTATAATAGTCACTAGTCTGTGTGTTAGCTCAGAACTTATTTTTTCTAACCCAAACTTTATTTATACATACATACACACATATACACATACATATACTCATATGCATAGCTTTTTTGAGACATGGTCTCACCATATAAGCCAGAATGACATTAAACTCATGGAATAGCTTCTGCCTTAGCCTCCACATGTGCTGCGATTATGGGGATGAGCAACTATATTAGGCTGTTTTTTCATACTTTGTGGAGGGTGATGTAGATTTAGTGCTGAGCAGGGTATTGAGTCTCCCCAGTAGTCACCTCTAAAAGGTCGCTTCAAAAGGAAGCTTCTCTAACGCAGGGTGAGAGCACCAATTTCCCAGTTTTGGTTGGGTTATCTGACTTGCTGAGCTGTGTTCCTTGTTTGTTTTATGTGTCTACTCCTTATCAGATTATAGTCTGCTGGTATTTTCTGTAGGTGTCTCTTACTGCTGGCCTTCTTTTCTGAGCTGTGGGTTCATACAGAGTTTAATTTAAGCCCATCTGCCTACTTCTGCTTCCATTTGCCTGCCACTTTGGAGCCACAAAATAATTAACTAGACCATTGTCAAGAGGCTTTCCCCAATGTTTTCTTCACAGTTTCCATTCTTGCATTCTAGCGCGCAAGTCGTTCTCAGTTGACTGTTTTAAAAAGAAAAAAGAAAGAAAAGACCATCCTTCCTACATTGGGCATCCTGGTGCCTTTTCTGAAGACGAACTGCCACTATTTTTGGTCACTATGGATTTGTGATATATTGTGAAATCAGGAAGTGTGACACCCTTAGTTTTGTTCTTTTCCCTCCGAGATTGCATTGGCTTCTTGCTATCTACTGTGATTCCAGTGAATTATAGGATCATTTTTTTTCTATTTTGTGGCAAAATGCCATTGAGCTTTTGTTAGGGATTACATTAAACCTAGAGATTGCTGTGAGTAGCATAGCATGTTAACAATATTTTTCTCAAACATGGGCATAGGATATCTTTCCATTTATTTTTGCTTTGCTCATTTTTCCCTCAAGGTTTTAGTTTTCAGTATTTTTATTATCTTCTTGGTAAATTCTGTTCCTAAATATTTCATTTTTTGATTGCTTTGGTCAGTGGGATGGTGTTTTTTTCTTATTATTTTTCTTGATTTTATTTTCAGATAGTTTATTGTGAATGTATAGAAGCACTACAAAATTTTGCATTATGCAGCCTTACAAAATTAATTTATTAGTTTCATAAGTTTAGTAGCCTTTGCTCGCTACATCACCAAGCTAGACTTAAGTCTGAGATCCTCTTACCTCATGCTCCCAAGCACTGGAATTACAGGCGTGTATGAGCACAACCAGCTTCTATGGGGCTTTTCTGTATGTGAGGTCATGTCTTCCATAAATAAAGATAGTTTTATTTCTCCCATTACAATTGAATGACTTTTATTTATTGCTTTGCTTTCCTAATTACTTTGGCTAGGACTTCTGTTATCTCATTGAACAGAAGAGATATTCTTATTCAGTTATTATAATATGACCTGAGCTGTGAGATTGCAATACATGGCCCTTATGCTGAGATATATTACTTCTACCCTTTCTTGTTGAGAATTTTTTTTTTTTATTGTGAAGTGATGTTAATGTCATGCACATGTTTTAATTTTGCATTTATTGAGAAAATTATGAGTGTTATTCCTCACTTAGCTAATGTAGTACATTACATTTAGGATATAAAAAGAGAAAGAATAAAGCAGCAAGAGGACAGAAAGAAAGAAGTTAGACAGAACAGAAAGTCAGGAGTACAAAACCTAAGGGGCTTTGTTGGACCCTGATTTGAGTGGTGTCTGGCACTGCAGGGGCCAATCAGATAGGGAGAAACATCCTTTGTCCAGAATGCAGGAGTCCAGGTGCGTTAACTATACCTGTTTCCTCTGCACAGTGCTTTACAATGTAGAAATCACTCAGCCTGTTTCTCTTATTCTCTTTCTCCCTATCCTGCTCTTCTCTGGTCATGTATCTCTTCCCTAAGCATATCTCTGTCTCCTTTATCTTTTTTCTCCTCTTCTCTCCCATTTATTTCTCTCTCCATCTGTTTTCTCTTCATATATTCTTCCACCTCTATCCCTCACCTGTTTTTCCATCTCTATCTCTGTCATGCTTTTCCTGGTCTCTGCCTATCCTTCTACCTTCTACCCCTCCCCTCAGTCCCTCTCTGTCTCTTTGTCTCTCTCTCATCTCTCTCTCTCTAACTTCTTTGGCTTGGTATTGCATCATTTTCTACAGCAGGTGGGATCTCTGGCATTCTTAACTGTATTTCAAATACCTTATAAGCTTGATTTAGAGGAAAATCGGATTTCCATACTCTCTACATTGGTGCCTCTTGGGACTGTGATTTTGATTATTTCCTAAGAAGGCTGTATCATGGCTTAGTCTCTGGGAACTCTGAGATACACAGGATTTAAGTAGCTGGTCTCTGGGTCATGGAGAGAATTTAAGGATGCAAGGCCACCAGGCTCTACTGTGTAGAAAAGTGCCAGCCTGGTTGTTTGTCTTGAAACTTATTCATGCATATAAACCACTCAGCAATCTATTAAACTGAATACTTGCATTCTGTAGGTTATGGGGCATGGAATTCTACATTCTAACAAGCTCCAAGGTTAGGCTGGTTGGCATATCTGCCGGGGTTTGAACATGATGCCAGTGTGTCCCTCAAAGGTTCATATGCTGGAAGCTTGGGCTCCAGTTGGATGGTGCTGGGAGGTCATAGAACTAGTAACATGGATCTTCTTGGCAGCTGTCATCAGGTCATTGAGAGTGCTCTCTTGAAAAGCATTACTATGTGGGTCTCTAGGGAAATGGGTTCGTTCCTGAAAACCGTGTTGCTATAAAGTGAGTATAGCAGTTCCTTTCTCATTGCTGGGGCAAGAGACCTGAGCAGAGGGAGCATGGGAAGATGGGGTTTGTTTTGGCTTACAGTTCAGAGGAGAAGCTTCAGCATGATAGAGCATGTAGCTGGGGCATCATTTGTTGTCATATCAGCAGGGATAAAATAGCCTAATGGAGCTAGCTCTGGACACTAGACCAATACACCTCAAGGACTGCCCCATGTGACATTTCCCACAGCAAGTTTCTACCTCCCAAAAGTTCCACCAGGTGGTGACTGAGTGTAAAGCATATTCACAAACACAGGAGGCTATTGGGGACATTTCCATTCACACTGCTACACAGTGCAAGCCTGGTAGCAATCTCTCTGGCTTTCTGTCTCTTTCTATTCCTCATGTGTCCCCAGCATTGTATGCTGTCTTCTATGAAGTCCTCTCTGGGGTTTGGTGGATGGTCACATCATGCTGTTAAGCTCCTAGAACTATGAGCTTTACTTTGCATGGTACTCAACTTCGGGTCTTTTATTTTAAAGATAACAACAGAAATAGACCACAAGGGCCACGCTTTGCATAGCCAGGATGTAGTACCTGCAGTCACTTTGAATTCCTACCTTCCTTGAGGTCTTCTCTAATTTCCACTTCGTAACTGTGGTGCTGCTATCAAACCATCAAAGCCTTTGTGGGATTTCATTTTTTTTTTATTTTTTTGTTTATTTTAGTTATTTTTTTTTATTTGAGAGTGACAGACAGAGAAAGAAAAAGGGAGAGAGAGAATGGGCTCATTAGGGCTTCCAGCCACTGCAAATGAACTCCAAACACATGTGCCCCTTGTGCATCTGGCTAACATGGGTCCTGGGAAATTGAGCTGTGAATGGGGGTCCTTAGCTTCAAAGGCAAGTGTTTAACCACTAAGCCATCTCTCCAGCCTATCTGTGGGATTTTTAATGAGCTTCTTCCCACCTTACAACATTGTCATCTTGATGTTTGTGTCTCTTCCATTTCACTAATATTACTTTAAAATTTGCCATAGAAAGAAAATAAAATAGAAACAATGTATTACAGGCCAATACATATGCTAAGACCATTATGATGGTTCTTTTGGGACCTGGGATAGTTCCTTAAAAGACAAGTTGTTATACAGAGTGCAAGCTTGACCTTGGGTGGTGTTAGGCTGCATTCAGGGAAAATCAACAACCTTAAACATAACAGTTAAAACTTGGAACAAAATGATTGTCCACTGATAGACAAGTAGATAACCAAAATGTGCCATATCCACCTAATATGAAACAGTCTTCCATATTGTTGCAGTTACTTTGTGTTGCTAGGACAAACATCCAGGCAGAAGCAGCTTATGGGAGGGAGTAACTTATTTCAGGCTTACAGAATCCAGGGGAAGTTTCATCATGGCAGAAGAAGCTGGCTCTCTTCCTCATTCATCCATAGCTGAGAGAGGTCGCCAACAGACAACAAACACGAACAGCCAGAGCTTATTTAAACTGGCTCTAAACCCACCTTAGAGCTGGACTGCAAGATCTGCCCCCGGTGGCACACCCTCCAGCAGGTTGCAGGAGACATAATCAAAAATCCCTGAGGCTATGGGGGGACATACGTTCACATCCAAACCACTTGCAGAGGTAAATTCTAACATCTGCTATCACATCAATTAATCTTGAAGATTAAGTCAGTCATAAAAGGACAGACACTATATAATTCTGCTTTCCCAAGGTACTGAGAATAGTTAAATTCATACAGATGGGAAGTTAATTGTGGATTCAAGGGACAAGCAGAAGTGGGTATGAGGAGTTAGTGGTAACAAGTAGAGGTTTGGTTTATTTGGAAAGACTTATGGAGATTGGGAACAAGAATGCTTGCACATGATGAATAAATTTAAGACCATTGCACTGTAAACTGAAAAATGGTGAAAATAGACTGTTATGGAGGAAACCAATTGCTTTCTTTTTTATGTTGATTTATTTAAGAGAGAGAGAGAGAGAGAAAGAGAGCAAGAATGGGTGTGCCAGGGCCTCCAGCCAGTGCAAACAAATTTCAGATTCCTGTGCCACCTTGTGCATCTGGCTTACATGGGTACTGGAGAATGGAATCTGCGTCTTTAGGTTTTGCAGGCAAGTGCCTTAATCATTAAGCCTTCTCTCCCACCCCCTAATTGTTTTCTTGATTGGATTTGAGGCCTGTTTCATGGGAGGGAATTCATGCATGGTACTGAAAACCTAGTCAAAGACTATGGAGGCTACAGGACCCAGGAGGAAAGTTAATACTTTTATTTATGTAAATGAATATGTTTTGCCTGTCAAAATGCCTTGTAAGTACTTCTGTATGGTGTTTATTTTCCCCCTATGGGTTAATTCTACCCTCATTTTTGATCAGAGAAGCTTTTATCTGAAGATGGTGATAACAACTGGGGAGAACAAAAAAAATGCTTCAAGTTGCTGAGAATTAGTGGATGTTGAATGCTCAGTACTAAGTGAGAGATCTCTATCACACTCCCCAAGGCTCAAAGAACATTGTGGAAAAGGGAATAAGGAGACAGTAGGAGCCAGACAATGGAGAGGAGTGCTATGGACACTTTCTCCTCTGGACATGAAGTGACCATTGACCTCAACAGCTGTTCTTACTTCTGCAAGATCTGCACAGTCTTAAGACCATCATCATTTCAACATGGATTATGTAAGAGGACCAAAAAAAGATATTACAGTATAAGAGGGACTACTTGGAAAAAAGGAGTGCATTGGAATGGGGATGTGGGAGACAAGAGAAGACAACGGGAGGGGATTGTGTTCATATATACAATTTCCAGTAAAAAGGGGGGCTGGAGAGATTGCCCACTGGTTAAAGGCACTTGCTTGAGAAACCTGATGGCCTGGGTTCGATTACCCAAAGCCTCCATAAAGCTAGGCACACAAAGGGGCACATGAGTTGGCAGCTTGTTTACAGTAGTAGGAGGGCTTGGTGCAACCATTCTCTCTTTACTTGCAAATAAATAGCAAAATAATAAAATAAAAAGGTGAAAATGGTCAATTTTGTGATGTATAATTGACCACCGCAAAAAATTAATGAACAAAAAACATTGTCCTTATTTTTGTAGCTCACAGGCTGACCTCTCTGTCAGTAAAGTCTGGCAGAAGGAAGGACACTTTGCATCCCTGGACAAACCTACATATGCAGGAGCATTAGCTCCTCCTCTGCATGTGTCAGCTATGGGCCCCTGTGACAAAATACCTGGGATAAATAAGTGTGGAAGAGGAACAATTTATTTGATTCACAGTTTCAGAACTTTCAGTCCACAGGTACCTGGCCCTGTCCTGGAAGAGAGGATTGTGAAGCGAAGCTGCTCGCCCCGTGGTGACTGACAAGTAAACGACAGAAGCGGCTTGCATCTCACTGTTCTGGTGGCCTGCTTCCTCAAACCAAGCTCTACCCTCTTCCGAGCCATGCCATCAGGGGGCTCGAGCCTTGCCATGAGCCACTGGAGGCCATTCCTGGTCTAAAGTACAGCCTTAGTCTTCAGAAGAACAAAGGGCTCATGTAACGTCTGCTGTTTCCCACAATCCCTCTGGTCTTCTGAGTTCCCATCCTTGCTACTGGGAACAGGTGTGCATGCGAAGGTGTTTTTTACATAATTTTTTCCATATTAACTCAGTTTTGGCAAGGATTCCCATGACATTCAATTTCTCCAGGGGTTGTTTACTTTCTCTCTGTGGGAGTTTTTCAGGTGGTGTCTGGGCTCATGAAGAAGTCCAGGTGTTCCAAGAAGAAGCATCCGTTCTCGTTCCATGTTTTATATTCTCCGGGCTCCCCTGCAGGGTTCTAGTCTCAACATAACCTTGGGTGACTGGTGACTCTTCATTGCTGACACTTTGTCAGCATGTTGCTGAAGGACACTGTGAAAATCACAAATGTCTGTCACTAATTGGGTCCCCGAGATCCCTTCTCTGTCATCTGTGTTGAAAATCAGGCTTTTATTTTTTTAGCCCTATTTGTGTCCACAGAGTCTCTGAAGGTAATGTAGTAGTGTCTCTTGTTTGCTTTTTTAATGACTGTGTCAAGGCAGTACCTTCTACCTTAATGTAATTTACACCAGAGGCCAACAAACCCACATACCAAATCTTTGCTGTCACTTGAGTTTACAAATGATGTATTTGTTGGAGCAAGGCTCAACCCCATCGGTTGGATATTCTTTGCACTACAGAGCACAGTGGACAGTTATGACAGTTAGAATGGCCAAAATAGTTACTTCCTGGTCCTATGCAGGGAGATCTTGCTGGCCACTGGTCTCTGTGATGGACACTGGGCTGTGCCTGACCATTGCAGTTCTGTGCGTCATCTTCCATCATGGCTACCCAATCAGGCTCCTCCGTACTCACTCGGGAACACTCTGCCAAGAGTAACCTTTAGCTTTCAGCTTCCTGTCAAACCACTTGAGCATTTGGTGGAAGGCCCAGAAGTATCTTCAATTTGCTTTGTTTTTCTCAACATTTCTCTCCTATGATATCCCTTCTCAATCTTCCTTTTCTTTCCCAAGACTAGAATACCTCTTCTGAGGTAAAATCTCCTTCCATCACTTCAATATCTAGAAGTTCTGAGTTATTATGAAACCCCACTTGAACAGACTGCATGAACCATCCTTGGTACCAGGGAGTGATTCTGTCTCCACATGGTACCTCCATATCTGTATTATTTACTTTCTCTCACTGTCAAAACAACAAAAGGGAGAGAAGATTATTTAGGCTCATGGTTTCAGAGGCTCTTGGTCCATTGTGGTAGAGGGCACATGGTTGAGCTTCTCAACTCATGGTGGTAAGGGCATATAGTGGAGACTGTTAATATCATATCAGACCAGGAAGCAAGGAGTGTGATGGGTCAAGGGTGTATATAACTTTCAAAGACCCTTCCTTAGTGACCTACTCTGACCAACTTGTCTTTTCCTCTTTAAAGTTTCCACAGCCTCCCAAAATAGCACTGCCAACTAGGGACCAATGTTTAAAACATGTTACATATGGGAGATAGTCCAGACTCAAATCATAAACATCTGAGGAACTTGTAGGCATGACTTCATCCAGGTGTGACCAAGGGGATAAAGAAGTCCAGGCTGTTC
The DNA here is from genome assembly GCF_020740685.1 of Jaculus jaculus. NCBI lineage: Eukaryota > Metazoa > Chordata > Mammalia > Rodentia > Dipodidae > Jaculus > Jaculus jaculus. The sequence continues at coordinate 97,541,034 of NC_059112.1, forward strand.
AGGTGACAGTGAAACTCTCACCATTCCTTCATTGGATGTTCAGTGCCTATTTGGGAATTGCCTCTTTTGCTCAGCCTACAGCATAAGTCTCTCTTTGCAACTAGTTGCTCTTTAGACTTCTGATTTCTGCTTTTGCTTCCCAGAGGCTGAGCCAGCAGCCCTTTTCAAGTGGTTTCTTGATTTTTCCAGCTGGAACTTACAAAGGCTATTGCGAGGTCACTTCCAGTTTCATGGCTTCCTCCACCTTCTGCTGAGTTCCCGACTTCACCATGACTGGAACAAGCACTGAATTTCCCTTACCACAGGAACCACTCCCAGACCCCATTGTCACTGGCCACTTGCACCCAAGAGAGTGAAGGTCATCCCAGAAGTCGGGGTGATCAGCGGGTGGCAAGACTGATGCTGGGCTTGGCTCTGCAAGGCTCAACTTGAACGTGGAGCTGAACCATCTGGGGCTCCTCCGGAAAACAGGTTGTACAAATATCTTCTCCCTTTTCTGGGTTCATGCATAGTCATAAGTAGAGCAACCCCAGGCTGGAGATAAAGATTCACACAGTAGTACCATTCTGAGCATTGTTATCTGAGAGTGACAAATGAATTTCTAGCTTAACGTGTGTGTTACGCAAATAGATCACAAGAACTTTAACAATAGAAAGGTCCTCTGGAGTCATGAAACTTCGGCTGTAATGCGGCAGAAAGTGGCAGGTGATGGAGGACATCATCTCCCCGTTGGTGGGCTCTGCATAGCAGGACCCTTCACAGCAGAGGAGAAACGAAGTGACCAGGAGATGAAGAACAATATTGAAAACAAGGAGCCAGTTGGGAGCACAAGCAACACCATTTCACCGTGCTGTCACCTGCGGATGACTGTTCTCTTCCTGCCAACAACAGAAATGGAGTGGAGGCCAGTCGGGTTCATCGGTCCCTCAATAAAAATTATGGGGATCATTGCCAGGGAAGATTGAGGAGTGAGTAGAGGAACTGATATGAGCTGTATTTCCACTCGAGTTTCCTGTGGAGATGCGGATTTAGCGCACAGAGATGTCCCAGCCTGTATGCAGAGATCAAGGCCTGCAGTCTGGTTGAAAGTGGTTACTGCTGGGCAGCTCTTCTAGGACTGGGTATGAGAGAGCATTCCTTATGTTTCATACTCTTGCCACCGCTGTCCCCACTTTTCCCATCTATTTCCCTCCTGAATGCTGGCGTCAACTGACTTCGCTCCTCTGCCCGCGGAGCAGTGATCCAGTGCACATGGACACACGGCTGGGTGTCTCCTGCTTCCTTCTTCACATTATTTGTTTGTTCACTAATTCACTTAACACAGACACTCGTCCTGGTGATGCTTGATCTTCAACACAAATGTGGTTGGGTAAGAGATTGGTAGGTCACATCTTTGAGGGGCGGGGTATATGTGAGGGTATTTCCAGGGTGGATTAACCGAGAGGGGGAGACTCATCCTAAACATGAGCAGCACTGTCCCATGGCTGGGGTCCTTCTGGACCTTCTGTCCTAGAAGGATAAGAAGGAAAGAGCAATCCCGGCACCAGCATTCCCTCCTCTCTGCTTCCTGGTAGGCCGTACAAAGAGCAATTTGTTTCATCATGCATTCCAACCACAATAATGGTCTTCCCAAGGGCATAGAGGGCCAAGACAGCACAGTAAGGATGCACAGCAGAAAAGCATGAGCCAACGGAAGCCATATGTCACTTATGTAGTCTTGTCCAATCTTTGGGTCACAGTGAAGGAAAACTAACATTCTTCAACTTAAGGTGCCCCAAGTAAGCCCACTGTAAACTGAAGATACAGGTTGAAAATTCAATGTACCTAACCTATCAAGCATTCTAGGTTGGGAAAGCAGTGCATCGTGGGAGATTAGTTCCTGGTCCTTGACATTGCGTGGCTGACTAGGGGCTGAAAGTTACCGCCAGTGCCCAGCATCTGGAGGATTACATGTTCCTAGCCTGGAGAAAGAGCTAAGTTTAAAAAAAATAAATAAATCAGATGGAGAATTCCATTGAATGGGTTCCAATTTTGGGTACTGTAAAGGCAGAAAGTTTAAAATGGAGCCCTCATAAGTCTAGGAGTGTTTGGGATGTATTTTAGAATCATTACTTGGCACGCAGTGATGTGATAACATATTACTTCCATGATCCTAACTTAAGAGAGGAAGGATTCACTGTGCCTCATGGTTTCAGCGGGTTTAGTTCTGTGGTTGCATGGCCCAGGGCACTTGGGCAGAGCGTCATGGCAACGAGAATGTGAGACAGAGGTTTTGCATTGCACAGAAGACAGGAGGCAGAGAGAAAGGGCTGAGGATGTGGCATAGCCTTTATAGACCCATGCCCACATCCTCAGACAAGCTCTGTTTCCCCATGTTCCCCAACATCCCCATATAATGGGAACCAAGCACTTACTCATGAGTCTATGAGGAACATTTCATGTTCAAATTGTAACAAATGACAAAAGTGCCAAGCAATGTGGCCAACTTATTAATGAAGAAACTGAGACAGAGGCTGGAGAAGGTGGGAGCAGGTCTGCTTGACCTCAGAGACCTGTCTTTTCACTGTCCAAGATATCTACTAATCCTCATCTCTAAACTATGCGTGTTTAATGTTGGATAGAGATGTCATTTTAAAAGTGCTTCATATCTAAAGCAAAACAAGAGGAAAGGATAGAAAGATCCTGTGATAGTTTGTATTCATGCCCCCCCCATAGGCTCAGGTGTTTTATTAAAGCTTGTCTCCAGCCGCCTGGCTGGAGGAGGTGTCACTGAGGGTGGATCCTGGTATCCAGCCCTAAAATGTGTTTAAGGTGGATCTGGACTCCAGCCAAAAGGTATAAAGAGAGGTCTGAACTCTGCCTGGGCCTCTGCTGTTCCTGATGCTTTTGTTCCTGCTGTTTTTGTGCTTCTTCTGGCTGTTTGGTGGTTTTCTCTGTGCTTGATGGATGGAAGCACCTTCTCCCACCATTGACGGAACTTCCCCTTGGATCTGTAAGCTTGATATGAGTCCCTTCCTCTCTCAAACTGTGCCTGGTTTGGATATTCATCCCAGCAATGTAGCAATGTAGAGATGTTTGCTCAGACACAGAAATATAGAGTTGGGGTATAAATCAGAACGATTTCCTTTCAACTTCTCACCTTATGAAGAAATGTTTAAAAAAAACTCAGTTCAGTCTTTCATCCAATATAATAACACAGAGCAGTGGTATTCCACGCAAGTTCTGCAGGTATCTAGGATTCAGGGAAGATCTTACTGGAAGCTTTCCTAGGATCCTGGGATGTAGTTCAGGAGTTCAGACACCCTCCTTATTTCCACAAAGGCATTATCTCATTGCTCTATTGTGCATTTCTGCCCTCTGATAAGATTTTGTTGGGGGTGGATACTCCTTTGTGAAACACTGCTGTGTTCCAAGATTGTGTTGAGAATAAAGCCTTCTCACTCACTTCTATCTCCCAGATGCATGGAGAGTGCCTGATACAATATAGGCACTTAATAATTGTTTAATTTTCAGTTGGAGTTGAAAATGCTCAGTGATCACAAGGAAAAAGCAATAGGATTAATTGTGGTTTAAAAGAAAAGCTTAAGTAATAAACACTGGCTGTTGCGGTTTGAATGTGACATGTCTCCCATAAAATTATGTGTTTGAACACTTGGTCTCCAGTTGGTATAGCTATTTGGGAAGGTTGTGGTAAGAGGAGCCTCCATGGAGGAAGTGGGTCACTGGAGGAAGGCTTTGAGATTTTACTTCCTTGTCCCATTTTTTAAAATCTCCATCCCCCCTTCTCTCTCATTCTCTTTCTCTCTGTCAACTATGGTTGCAAATGTGAAAAGCCAACTTCTGGCTCCTACACCATACCTTCTCTTTGGTGGAGTGCATCAGCTGCAACTGCCAGCCCAAAGAAACCCTTCTTTCTCTTAAGCTACTTCCCGTCAGGATTTGATCATAGCAATGAGTAAAATAACAGGTATGTGGGTGCACGCAGAAACAATCATATCCTTTATGATGGAGTGACTGTAGACAAAGGCTTGTGTAGAAAGTTGTTTGACCATTTCTACCCCCTCCTCAGCTGCAATATAACTCTAACTAAATAGGATGTTTGTGATGGGTCACTGGATGAGACACACTTGTTCAGTGTCTTACTTAACACTTATAATGGCTCCAGGAGGTAGATGCCACTATCACTATGCACATTTCACAGCCGGAAAGAGATTAAGGTATCTGGCCAAGGTCACAGATCTCCAACAGGGCAAGAACAGGGTATAACTCCACCTGTCTGATTCCAAGGTTCTAGTACTTCAGCCCCCACCACCACCGCTGTTTGCTTAGCACATGAGAGTGCAATGATGTTGATCCTATAAAAATATCATGCAGTTGGAAGTTCAGGTCATAGCTTGAGAGAGCTGAGAAACATTGTAGACACTCACAAGGAAAGTGATAAGAGGGATGTAGGGAAAACCGTTGTAGAAAATGAATCTATTATCAAGGAGAATAAGAAAAGATACCCCAGGGAATTTTAAAAAAAAAAAATTGATCTCTGAGAGCCATGGGGAAAAACTTACTTTGACTTGTTTTGAGAGAAAATTAGAAACACTGCATGTTTGCCAAATTGCTACGTTTCCATGCAGTATGAATGATGAGCTCTCGGGAGCAGCTTTTGCAAATGCATGAGTATTATCTGCAGAGCATGTCAATTCATTGACTCATTCTTTCGGATTTGGTGCATATGGGGTAGGGATCTGCCTTTTGTAGTTTTTCACATGCCTGTGTGTATATGTATCAGAGGGTGCACCTGTGTGTGTGTGTGTGTGTGTGTGTGTGTGTGTGTGTGTGTGTGTGTGTGTTTATGAGAATATGTGTGGAGTGAGAGACCTCAGGCATCCTCTTGTTTCTACCTCCCCAGCACTGCTTTTACAAGCATGCGTTCTCATGCCTGGCATTTGTACATGGCTTGTCAGAATGAGCCTGGGTCTTCATGCTCGCAAGGCAAGTACTTTACTGATTGAGCCTCTCTTCTCCCCAGCATTGCCATTTGCATTTTAAATAAGCTCAAGGCTGCTGGCAGTGCTTCTACGCCTCTGTCCACTCTGAGTAGTAGTCATGCCCTGGACCAAGGATTAAAACACATTTTCTGTAAGAGCCTGACTGACTGACTATTCTAGGCTTCACCAACTCTTCCAGTGTAGTACAAGAGCAAAAGATGATCAAAACCATGTAAATGAATGGACAGGTGTTTCAATAAAACTTTATTTACAAATCAGGTAGCCAAGCCTTCTGCTTCAGTTGGCATTCTTTGCTGCCAGCACCAGAAATCATTGGCTAGTTTAACAAGCACAGAAATGTTTTACTATTTTCCTGTGGCAGGACATCACTGTTTCTGCTACCACAAGGGGCATGTCTTCAGCCAGTGTCCCTGGTGCTTTAAGAACACCTGAATCTTTCAGATGGATGCAGAACCTGAAGAGAGAATCAACGCATCACACCTCACCAGGGCCCCAGCTGAAACCACAGAATAATTGGGGAAAAGAGCAAGAGTGCTGCTTGCTTGCTTGCTTGCTTCCTTCCTTCCTTCCTTCCTTCCTTCCTTCCTTCCTTTCTTTTTTTCTTTCTTACTGTCTTTTTTGTTTGTTTCTTGAGGTAGGGTCTCACTTTGGTTCAGACTGACCTGGAATTCACTAGTCTCAGGGTGGCTTCAAAATCACAGCAATCCTCTTACCTCTGCCTCCCAAATGCTGGGATTAAAGGTGTGAACCACCACACCCGGCTAAGAGAGCTGCTATCTTAGAGAAACTGGTACCAGCAAAAGGGCGAAGGAGAAGGAGTGTTCTCGTGAGAACACTGAGAAAAATCACAGACACTCATGATGAAAATGCTGGAGGCATGGAGATCCTTCCTAGAAGATGGCTGCTGCTGATTTAACTGAGCAGTGATCTTGATATCATGGTGACATGGGGTGTTAGGGCTTCAGGAAAGTCCTCGAACCCCAAACCCCGGGTTTGTGTCTACTTTAAACCAAAGAATTGAATAAAACATGATGGAAAAGGATAATTATTAAATTATTATATTTACTCAGGGAAGTACAGAACCAAGGGAAGAAAAATCGATCACCCAAGTGGCCTGAGAGTCCATGTGATGCACCTGGATAAACCATGGAGAGGACAGAAAAAGTACAAAGAGTTCCTGCCATGAGGAGGGCAAGAGAGGGTGAAGACCATGTGGAAGGTAAAGCTTAGGAGTTGCCCCTTGCCTCAGCCCAGCCAGGCAGAGACAAGAAGAAAGTCTCTAGAAGCTTGAGGTTCACCAGTGGTCAGGCAGCCCAGAAAGAGAGAGAGAGAGATTTTCCTCCCTCTGGTAAAACATATTTATAACCTTATGGTGGTAGCTTTCACCTTCTGGCTCAGATAGCAGCTGACTGGTCTGGGCTAGAGGCTGCCTCAGGAATAGGCCAGCTACGATGCTAAGCTCTGGGGTCTAACATCGACCAACCACAATGTCAGGATTACATTCAAATCCTAGGAAAGAAGACCTCCCTCCCAGGGGGGGATCCAGGTTTTTTGTGGAAAAACAGATCTCCTTTAGGCAAGAGATAAGGAGTCAGACCATCCCTTGATCTCTTGCAAAGACAGGCCCAGTGACCCTAACTGCCTAACAAAGCTACCTGACTTCCTGTCAATGGTGGTTTAATGACATTCTGCTGAAGGCAGGCAAAATATGGTCACTTGAACAAGAGCCAGGACCTACTTCGTGAAGGAATTGCATCAGGTAGTTTCTTCATTGCTAAAACAACATATCTGGCTAGTTGAAGGAAGGAAAGAGTTTAGTTTTGGCTTACACTGTCAGTGAAAGTCCATCATGGAAGCAGCAGGAAGCTGGAGACACCTCTGTGGAGAGATGATTGCTGCATGCTGAGCTGGCTTTCTTGGATAGTACAGTTATGGAGGGTCCTACCACCTCATCTAACCTAATCTAGAACAGCAACCCTGACAGACAAGACTAGAGATTTGTTTCCATGGTGATTCTAAATCCTGTCAAGTTGTCAACCAGAGATTAATCATCAAAGGAACCAATGCAAATTCTTTCTTTTTTTTATGAGTATGCTTTTATTCTTTTAATTTTATTTATTTATTTATTTATTTATTTATTTGAGAGACAGCCAGAGGAAGAGGCAGAGAGAAAGAGAGAATTGGAACACCAGGGCCTCTAGCCACTGGAAATGAACTCCAGACACAAGCGCCCCCTTGTGATGGGAATCGAACCTGGGTCCTTAGGCTTTGTAGGCAAATGCCTTAATGGCTAAGCCATTTTCCCAGCCTACAAATTCTTCCTTCAATGAGCTCCCTGTGACTGTCTCAGTGTACTTACCCACTGGTAACCAATCTCTCTGTCATCTATAGATATGCACATGACTTTTTTTTTTGAAGGGTACTTATTGCAAACACTACCATAGAATGGAGACCCTGCCTTCAACACCATGTATGCAGGAGCATTGGTGAGGTTATGCTGAAGTCTTGTGTCTAAGAACCTTCCACAATGACCACCTGAACTTACTCCTGGGTTTATCTGCTGACCCTGGGCCTGGGGTACTGAAGACAGGAGCTCTGTCCCTCTGTAGACTCTGAAAGCTAGGCATTCCTGCTGTCTCTCTCATCAGGTAGATTCCTCCATGGCCACCAGCTTCTATTTCCAAGCCTCAGACTCACAGATGAATCCCAAGTCACACACCTCTGCCTCTGTGCAAAGGCTGCTGGGAGAGTATAATGTGGAGAAATATCCAAACCAACGAAGACCACAAAGGAACACAGAGGTTGAGATGCATTGGAACACCCACTAGACTTTGGAAGACAGCTTTTGGAGATCAGGTCCAACACATCTGGGATCCTTTCCAGTGTTCAGTTTATATTATTTTTTTTTCCTTCCCAATTGACTTCGAATTAGCATGTATGTCCTCTGCGCTCTGTGCTTTTTCAGTCTTGAGCACATCAACCATCAACTGCTCTTCCATCAGGCCCTCAGGAAGACCTTACACTTCCTCTGTAGAAAGGAACTCCAGTTGTTAGCAGTGTGGAAATGTGTTTTCTTCTTTGACAGAGAAGAGGATCCTTTGGATTTTTTTTTTAAATGTATGACTCAGTCCCCGGATCTTGAAGGAAGTGGCTGATCACCGCATTGGTGGGAATAATGATGACACGGTTGGGAATCAGAGTAAAGAAACAGATCATACAGTTTTTACCCTCTCCTGCCAGCTGTGTGTGAATGCCACCAGTGTGCAGCGCCTAACTTGTGGGGGAGGAAGTGCAGTGCGCAAACACTGCTTCACACACAAGTGTGTGCATGTCTGGGGTGGGGGGAGGCGCAGCCACAAAGGACTGATTCAATGTTGTCTCCTGTCCCCAGCCCAGCCCAGATAGGCTTAGTAGTTATTGTGCACACTGAAAGTTGCTGAAGAGGAGTTGGGGAGTACTCTCATATTTTCTCTGAGTCTCGCTTAAACATGGCAACTTTTGGGGGGGACTATAAATAAGATTGGGTCCCACCATTTCTCTCTCTGTCATCTATGAAAATTAACTCAGTCTACAGGGGCAGCAGTCACAGCCCCAAGTCCCAAGGGTGGTTCTTCCTCCACACTGACAAAAATAACAGTTAATTAGCCTACGGCACCCAAAGGAAAGGGAACTCACACCACCAATCATGGGGTGGCTTGCCAAATGTCACCATGGCAACTGGCATTTACAGCTCTTCCATTTTAATATATCAAAGGCTGAGGGTAATTTCCCAGAGAGAATACAAAAGGGTGGATTTGTTCCTCCTTCCTCTCATTCCTCCTGCTTGTCTTTTGCCAGTACAGCCAGTACGGGGACTCAATTCCTGTGGCAACAGGTTTAAAAGAAAGAAGCCTGTGAGCAAATCAGACACCTGCGCTGGTCTGAGATGCTGCATGCGTGGCTTGCAAGATCCAGACAGGACAGCGTGCACTCGACCTCCAGTCAGCATCGGCAGGTGATTATGAGCCGTGTGTCACTGGCTTCGATTCCTTTGAACCCTCTGCTTTCATGAAAGCCTTCCTTCCTTCTCGTTTTGTTAAGTACACAGTCTGTTCTCAGCCTTTAACAGGCCACATCTTATTTATTCTTCATGACTAAACTGGAAGCATTATTCTCTCCACAGGTGAAGACAGTGAGATTAAGGGAGGTTGAATGCTTTAGCCACACAGTTGGCTGCATGGCCTGGATGCCCCACGTCAGTTTTCACATCCTTTGTATTTTGTGTCCTCTTTGTAGTCCTGTAACTTCCTCTGGGGCTGGGGAGGCAGAAAGCTCATTCATTAAAATGAATGCCTCAGAAGCATGAGGATTTAAGTCTGATCTCCATAATCCAGGTAAAAATACCAGGTGTGATGGCACGTGGGGAGGTAGAGACAGGAGGGTCCCTGGAACTTGCTAGCTGCCTGATCATCAACTTCCAGGCCAATATTTCTGAATAACAACAGCTGATGCTATCTTCTGGCCTCCACACACACACACATAGACTATCACACATGTTCACCTGCCTGCATGAACATGCACACATGCGTTACAAATACAGCTTCCTCTGTAAGCTGAAGTAAATATAACAATAATTATTATCATCACTGTTGTCACCATCAGCCAGATACAGCTGCGTATGAGTCTACAACTGCTCATCTATCTCAAGGACATCTCATTACCCTTGAGAATAGGTCATCCCCTGGCTAGTGGAGAAGCCACTAATCAAGGGAAGCTGTTGTTATGGTCATGGGCTGAGTCATTAGCGCACGTATGCTACCACTGAAGTGCATGCCAAGTCCGTCCTCTATCACATCTGCTACTTTCCCATTGGCCAAAGCAAGTCACATGGTAGAGCCAAGAGTCAAGGTGCAGGAAAGCAGACCTCCCATTCTGTACGTGGAATTGTAGTGTCGGGCATGGCTATGGAAACAGGCAGGAGAAGAATTTGGGACCAGTGGTCATTCTCTTGGAGTGACTGTCATCCGCACCCCTGCCAGCACCAGCACTAGGACCTCTTTTGAGTGAGTAGCAAGTGATGTCTTTACAAAGTTCTTCAGGAGAGGAGAGCAGTAATAGTCAGGTGAAGCAATGTTTTTAAAGTATTTTTAATTTATTGGTTATGTACGCACTATGTATACAGTCATGTTGCCCCCATCGTTAGCCTCCAACCTGGCCTCCCCCATCCTCACTGGGGACCCTCCTCGTTGGGGAATATGGGACACATTGAGTCATTATGCACAGAGACATTGCCTCTTACCCATAACTAATGGCTAACCCCACTTGAAGCAACATTTTTGAGCACAGACTATGAGCATGGGGGGCTACATCAGCAAACTTCACTTCTATCTCATATAACTCATTGGGAACTCTAAGGCACTGTGATAGGCATTGGAAAGGCAGAGAGAATTTCTAACACATATCCAAAATTCCCACATAGCTCACAGTGAAGTAATTCTCAGATGGAGTGTTCACCAAAACTCTTTGGGAAATGTGTTAACCATGCATGTGTTCAGGCCAGAGCAGCACAGATTTCAGTTCAGGCATCTGCCTGAGGGACCAGCTTCTTAAGTTAATTGATTCCCCCTTCCCTTCCACGTTCACTCTGAGCACTTACCCATAGCTACAGTTGAGGCATAGAAAAAGATGGGCATGGTGAGCCAGGCCTAGTGGCATAGGCTTATTATCCCAGCATTCTGAAGGCTGAGACAGAAGGATCTCAGGTTTCAGACCATCCTGGGCTACAGATCATGTCTCAAATTAAAAGCAAAACAGGGGGAGGTGGAGAGATTTCTCAGTGGTAGAGTATAGCATGTGAGAGGGCTCTGAATTCACTCCTCACATCCTCAATTTATAAAACTACCAGAGGCTAAATATAACTTTATATAATATGCCCTTCCAGCTAGGTTGATTAAGGTTTCCAGAACCTCCTAAAATAGTTCCACTAGTTGGGGATCAAGCTGTCAGTAATGAGACTGTGGGAGAACTTCATAGTCGAGCCTTATTAACAACCATATCCATTTATCCATATTGTTCAGTTCACGGTGGTGAGTTCCCATATAGTCATATTTTACCTCGATTATAATGAAGCCCAGGATGGGAAGGAAGTACATGGGAGTTATGATGGAACAGGAGTGGAAGAATCTAATCAGCTATTGAATGTAGATAATAGGTGCATATATTACATTATACTCTTCTGTTTACTCTGTATGCCTAAAGTTTTTCCACTATAAAGCACCTGCTTTTTAAAAGAACCTTAGCCAGGTGTGGTGGTGCACACCTTTGATCTCAGCACTTGGGAGGCAGAGGCAGGAGGATTGCCTTGAACTCAAGGCCACCGTGAGACTACATAGTCAATTCCAGATCAGCCTGGGCTAGAGAGAGACCCTATCTCAAAAAACAACAACAGCAACAAAAGAACTTTATATATGGGCTAATTACAATTAAAAATGTTATGACGAGCTGGGAGTGGTGGTGCACATCTTTAATCCCAGCACTCAGGAGGCAGAGGTAGGAGGATCACTGTGAATTCGAGATCACCCAGAGATTCTGTAGTGAATTCCAGGTTAGCCTGGGATAGAGTGAAACCCTACCTTGAAAACAAAACAAAACAAAAATTATATATATACATATGTGTATATATATATGTGTGTGTGTGTGTGTGTGTGTGTGTGTGTGTATGTGTGTGTGTGTGTCATGACAGGACTGGGGAGATGAGTCAGTGGATAATGTACTTGAGTTTGGATCCCCAGAATCCCTGGAGAGCTAGATACTGTGGTGAATGTCTGCAGTCCCAGTTTACCCACGACAAGATGGGAGGCAGAAACAGAAGCATCTTCCCAAAACTCATGGGCCAGCTGACCTTGGTGAGTGATCAGTGGGACCCTCAAACAAAGTGGAATATGAGGACCAGCACCTGAGGCTTCCTCTGATCTCAGCATGTGTGCTAAGGCATGCATGCACTTGCATTCACATCCATGAACACACACACACACCCCAAAAATGTTACAACATTATGATAAGGTGGAAATGATGGGGTACGCCCATATTTCTAATGTTTTCATTATGTATGTATTCACATATGACAGCAACTGTGATAATTGCCTTTTTGTGCCCAATAAATATCAACTGAATGAAATGAATAGAAAGTTTGGAAGGGAATTCAAGTTTCAGAATAGCTCCAGTAACTCCAGAGTGGAGATCCACAAGCATTCCCTGTTTGCAGGCAGCTCTGCAGATAGGGAAGAGAGGGTTGGGGCTGATCTGGAATCAATGGGAAAACAACAGATGAAAAGGCCATCCTTGTTGCAGCGAGTCCCTGGCTCCATGAGATTATTTGTTTTCTCTAATACAATGTGAAAAGTGCTAATGGGATTAGCCTTTTGTGATGAATGCTAATATGATATGAAAACAAATGCTAATATGCAATGTGAAATTGCTAACAAAGGAGAAAATTACTAATAAAATTCAATGGACCTCAATGACAAATGTTTCCCACATCTCCCTGGTCGGGCTATGGTTGCCTCAGTACGGAAGGAAAGTAAACTAGGGAGAAATCAGAGAGCACTGGTTGCTCCGTGATAAGTAGATTTTACTTGCTTCACTTAAAATTAATTCTGTGTGGGCAGAGTATAAGAGAAGGCTCACACACTACACATTTGTAGACACACACACACACACACACACACACACATACACACACACAACTTTTTCTCTACCCCCAAATGCCTGGAGGATCAGCATAAGAGATCTTCATGGCAAGCTAGGAAATGACACATGATAATTTGTATTAAATAAATATTTATTTATTTCCAAGTTGGTCGGGGAGGAGAGCATGGACATGCCAGGGCCTCTAGCCACTGCAGCAGAACTCCAGATGCATGCGCCACTTTCTGCATCTGGCTTTACATGGGCAGTGGGAAATTGAACCTAGATCATTTAGCTTTGCAGGCAAGCACCTTAAACAATGGACCATTTCAGATCCTGAACCTTCCTGAATTCTTTCCTGTGTTGTTTACTAGTTGTTTTACTGCAGCCTTGTGCAATTGGTTGGGCAGAGGCTTAGATTGTCAGTCACCTGTGTGGACAAACAGACAGAGAAATGAACAGTCTGTGGTCACAGAGATGAAAGACCTGGAACTGCCACATTCATCTCCTTCCTCCTCCCCTCTGTCTTGCTATTCCTATGGTATCCCTACCATTTCCTTCCTCGTCTTTCTCTCCTCTCTCTCTGCCTTCACACTATCTTTATCTGATTACTCAACTTTTTCACTGTTTGATTTTTTTTAACTATCCATTGTTTCTTCCCCATGTCCTTTATCATCTTCTCTCTCTCTCTCCAAACTCTTGATTTGTATTATCCTTATCCAAGGGCCATTTTATCCAACAAATACTAGCAACTTATGAAAAGGACTTTGATTTAGCTATAGCTTGGTATAAAATGAAAAATCAGTGTGAAACCTGGGTTCAGTATACTTGAATTTTCTGCATAGATGCACAACTTTTCTGAGTCTTGGTGTGGGGGTTTGATTCTGGTGTCCCCTATAAATTTAGATGTTCTGAATGCTCGGCTCCCAGCTGATGGAGATTTGGGAGTTAGCACCTCCTGCAGGCAGTGTATTGTTGGGGGCGGGCTTATGGGTGTTATAGCCAGTTTCCCCTTGCCAGTGTTTGGCACACTCTCCTGTTGCTATTGTCCACCTGCTGTTGGCCAGGGGGTGATGTCCACCCTCTGCTCATGGCATTATTTTCCCCTGCCATCATGGAGCTTCCCCTTGAGTCTATAAGCCAAAACAAACCCTTTTTCCCCAAAACCTGCTCTCAGTTGGGTGATTTCTGCCAGCAAAGCAAACCTGACTGCCACACTTGGCTCCCCCATTCATAAAAGGGGAATAGATGCTATAAAGTGAACTGTAATTACAGCTATTCCACAACATGGGGAGGAAGACTGGGAAGGAATATTGTAACACTGAAAATACTTTATTAAGGCAGCCTTTTTCCTTCCTTGAAATGTTCCTTAATAATATATCATGGTGTTTGTATGACTCTCAAACTTGCAGGCTGAGTGCTCTAATTTGTTGTGACATCCACTTTACTATTCCTAAATGAAATTTACAGATTATAAATTCACAGACACACATAATTTCCTTAAAAAAATTTAACATAATGACTCAACAGTATTATAAAGGAGAATGAAATAAAAGCAGCTTATATAAAATCACATGAATTTCAATATGGAATTTCTTGGTCATGAATATAGAAAACAGGACAGAGTAGGCAGACCCTTGTACTTGTGCCTAGGATCTCCATGGATAGGATGCTCCAGGGGCTCCTGGGTAGAGATGTAGCTATTAATGACTACAGTAATATATAATGTTGTCACTGGGGATAGGCCCTTCTGAATAAGGGAATAACTGCTGGTTAAGTTCAGAATAAAGCCAAGAGAGACCATTGTACTAGAGCAGGACATAGGAGGGACACATCTGAGTGCTTTACGTCATAGTAGGGTGATTGCAACATGTAACGATTATGTAGTTTCTAAATAACTAGAAAGAAGGAGTTTCAGGTTTCTTCATGTAAAGCAATGAGAAATACCTGGACATAGAAATCTTACTTTTACCTTGATGTGATCATGACATGTTTTTATGCATATATCGAATGATCTCACTATAAACATAAGTGTATGCAATAACTCTACATCAATTAAGAAAAACAGGGCTGGGAAGATTGATGACAGGAATTCAGATGCTCAGAACCCGTGTAAAGCTGACACTGTAGCAGAAGCCCTCCCATGGTGAGGTGGGGGGCCGAGACAGGAGAGTCCTCGAGGTGCATGGGCAGTCAGCCTGGGAAAGACAAAATAGGTCCTGCCTCAAACAAGGTAGGATGGGGCTGGAGAGATGGCTTAGCGGTTAAGCGCTTGCCTGTGAAGCCTAAGGACCCCGGTTCGAGGCTCGGTTCCCCAGGTCCCACGTTAGCCAGATGCACAAGGGGGCGCACGCGTCTGGAGTTCGTTTGCAGTGGCTGGAAGCCCTGGCGCGCCCATTCTCTCTCTCCCTCTATCTGTCTTTCTCCCTGTGTCTGTTGCTCTCAAATAAATAAATAAATAATGAACAAAAAATATTAAAAAAACAAAACAAGGTAGGATGAATGCCCAAAGTTAGCCTCTGGCCTCCTCACGTGCACTGCCGCATGAACAATCTCACCTCTCCCTCGCTCTCTCTTTTCCTCTCTCTTGTACACACACACACACACACACACGATAAAAGAAGCAGCGTAAGTTTTCCAATTCTGTCTCAGACATGAACATGTCATGTAAATCAAGACTGAAAGGTATCTTGTATTTGGAGGAAAGTGAAGTTCATTAATAGGTTTTATCATCTGCTTGAGTGCCCAGAGAGACATTAGAAAGTCCTGTAAGATCTAGGACAATTCTGATGGGCTGAGGTGTGCCTTCACTGCATGGACCTGTCCCTCTCAGGGTCTATCTGTCCACTGCCATCCTTGCGGCACCCAAAAGTAACCCCACACAAAGTGGAAAACTTGGAGGCGGGATCTTTCCTGCTAAGATGTAAATGTATTTTCAAAAATAATAAACAAAATGCTAGTGAAACAGAGATAGCCACTCTCGGTTTTGGGATTTCTGTGACCATGCCTGGGCTGCCATAACTCCTCCCCTACTTGGGTAAGAGTCCTTGTCTAAAAGTAAAGGAAAGGAAGGAAGGAAGGAAGGAAGGAAGAAAGTAAAGGAAGGAAGGAAGGAAGGAAGGAAACTTTTTTTTTTAATCCTTAACTGGAACCGGTTGGGCACATCTCAACTGTCACACCACCGTGCACCACCTTGTCGGAGTCATCCAACAACATTTAATCTGATCCACATTATTGCTGACAGGATTTGTCTCAGACTGAATGTTCAACCTCATCTTGTTTATAGAGACCACAGTGGGACTTGTCCTCTCAACTCAGCTCCTTGTATCTCTGCTAATAAACAAATAACCTACCAGATGGTTGGGGAATACATAGGCCCTAGTAGAAATGATGACTCGGTCACCAAAGGCTGAGATTTGTATCAATGTCAGCCCTTCCTTTGTCAATTTTTCTTTCTTTTTTATTGTTTGTCCCCTTTCCAGTGAACCCCTCATTCTTTCCAACTTGTCCTTCTTCTATTTTGACATTTTTTTTTCTGCCCTGCTCCATATTCCATAATGGAACACTGATGGGCCCTTATTGTACGGGTCTGGTGCAGATGGTGACAGCCACTGCGAGATCATGGAGGCCACAGTCACACCATGTCTGGAAGACAGTGTTCCACAGTGCTCCTCTCCATCCACCGCATCTTCCTCAGTGTTGCCTGAGTCTTGAAGGGGGTGATGTAGTGGTCTCATCTAGTGCTGGGCACTCAACAGTCACTTATCCTCAGCACTTGGATAAGTTTTGAATCTCCCCAGTAGTCACCACCATCTGCAAAAAGAAACTTCTCTCACCAAAGGTGAGGAGAGCACTAACCTATGCACAGCCAGCCACTCCTGAGGTGAGAGGGGAGGCTGGGTTTGCTGTGAACAGCCCCAACTGGGCAAGGAAGTCATTCCAGGACACTGGATCTTTATCTTAGGTTTATCTTCTCTTCTGTCAGCTTCAGAGCCAGCAGAATTTTAACAGGGCTTGAAATTTCAAAGGGAAAAATGTTTGCTCAAGTTGAGAATTTAAGGTTCTTAACACAAAGCACCTTGGCCAATCCTGTGATTCCAGCCCCAGGGAGAAGGAAGAGGAATTTCTCATTCCAACCTGCTTTCCAGAGACAGAGTCACTGCTGGGGTTCTTCTAAATTCTTCCTTCAAGATTTGCTCTTAGGTTTCTGTTATTTATTCTAAATGGAAGGTGGCTCTGGGTATTTTTTCCTATCCAGAATATCATATTGCAAGAGTTTTCCATGCCACATTCTACGAACATAAACATTCATTACAGGTAAGCCTCCATTGGAAAGCAAACGTCAGAGACATGAAGAAAGCAGAGCTGCTAAACGTGTTCACGGGACCCGCCATTGCCTCTGCGGCTTGGGCTTGTGTTTATCTTAGTGCACATCCCCAGACACCCGCTTTTCCAGGTTTGCAGAAATCACGTGCTGTTCCACCTCTGATCTCTTGCCTGCCAGACAGAGACAATGGTGGTACCTGACCATGTTGGATGCTGTGAGGACTGAGATTCCGTTGTGCAGTGGGGACTGCAGTGACCAGCTCTTCACAAGCTCTGCAGATGCTGTTAGTCACTGTCGAAGCAGGCATCATTAGAGGCAAACTCTTACCCTTACCTGCCACCGTTTCTAAACACTCTAATACGCGCTCAAAGTTTTACTATCATTTCGCTTGAACCCAGAGCTCTTTGGAGAAGCATTAGCGGAACTAGCCAAAGTCACTGCATTGCTTCTTTTTGGTAGACAAGAGTGAACTTGGCTTATCATAATGCTGAATTGAATATCCCCCAAAGCCTGCATGCTAGCCATTTTTTCTTTAGGGACATGTTCTCTACAACCTTAAAATGAGTATGCCCAAAATGTGCCTACCATCTCTTCGTGAATGCTTCATTTATGATCATTTTAAGCTGAGCATGCTCAGATATGTGTCTGTCCCTACATGTGCTTTCCTGTCTGTGTATATAGGCCACCCAATGAAATCCCATGCTTTATTCGCTCAGGGAGAACATTGCATTACAAATAACCCCAGTGTTTCCCTTACTTGCTGCAAGTAGTAAATCTTTCGCCATCTATTTTGTTTCTGGTGGGCTAATTTGTTTTGTACTCTCCTAGAGTTCAGTTATAGCATGATTAGCTCACCTTCAGTGTGTGCGGGAATTTTGTCTTCACTCAATTCTTGGACGCTAAGTGTCTCTGATTCTGTCTTTCTCATGGCATGTGCGGTCTACCCCTTGCTAACCCAATGAGCTCACCTAGAAACCAACCTGAGTCCATCCCCATGTTTTTAATCTTGGTCCCCACCTGCTTCATCCTTCTACCTTCATAAGATTGACTGTTAACAGGAACATTCTAACTGGATTTGTTCTGATTTGTGGCTCTTTAAAATACATTCTCTTCGTAGAAGACTCATTTTAACATTTTTGACTCAGGTCACACCCTATGCTTCCTATCTCCACTGGCTCGCCATGCCTCATAGAATTAGATTTACGCTCTGCACCCGTGGTTCCATGGTTCCGCATGATCAGACCCTGCCCATGTCTACAGACTCTCCTATCTTCAGCATATTCTTGTTACACTGTAACTCTGACAACAAAACTCATTCCACCCCTCAAGCTTGGTGGTGGTCTGTCAGACCTGAATGTCTTTCCTCTGCTGATTTATTGAAATATCTCAAATGGAAGACACCTTGGAGTTCTAAGGGTCATGTGACTATGGCTTGGTTATCCTGAAAACACATCTTTTACCACTTTGAACAGCAAATCATAAAACCTTGCTTATGATCTGATCAAGAATTACGTTCTTTACCAAACCAGAAGATCTCTACCAAAGCTAGCCTGGGGATGCACATGACTTCCCACAGGTTTCTTCAGTTCCGTTCAGTCCCTCCACCCCTTTGATTTGATCAGCATAGATCAGGACATAATTCTAAGAGTAAATTACACTGAAGTGTGGATTTCATGCTCATTAACAATAGGTTTATCTTTGCACAGGCTAAACCCGGGGACATAGAAAACTACGCCGTTTGCCAAGAATTATAAACATTTTTCAGTTTGTCCTGCACTGTCATGACTTTCACTGCCTTAAACTCTCAATGAAAGCTGTGAGCAAAGTCCGCTCTGGCTTTACCAGGGTGTCTCTCCTTCCGATTCTACCCTGTACTGCCTGATCAATTGCATCTTACCAGATACTGCAGGATGGTCAACACCCAAGCTGTTCAAAAGATGTCATGTTTTCACAACACTCGGTACCATAAAAATCAATCCTCTCCTTGCTTACTGATTGGAAATGCCAGAGAAGCAACATTGGAAATAACACAACAGGATCATTGACTTAATTAGTGAGGGTAGCAATTGTGTAAAATCTGATCACTTGCGGAGTGGGGATCGCATTGCTTGTTAATGAGTATTCACATCCTTTGGAAGTGGAAGTGAATGAAGAACTTCCCCTGCCATTTGATTTCTTCACAGCCTATGAGATTCCAACCCCCCCCCACACACACACCCCGGAGACAGGATTTCCTGGGGGTCCACAAAGAAATCCCCTTATCGCACGCAGCACAGCCTGCAGGCAGGGCTTGCCCTTGGACTTCTTGAATTTACATAAAAGAAAGGCCTGGTATTATGCAACTCCATGTGGGTCTGAAGGCTTCCAGGACTTTCCTTCTGTATAGTTTCTTAGCAACCATTTGAAATTTATATGCTGAAACAAAGAGACCCCAGCCTGTAACTCCTTCAGCAGTTGCTCTGATTCTAGCCTGTCTCTATGCCTGGGGAATTTGTGCCTTTTCTGCCTTGCCGCAGCTCAACACATCTTGTCCCGTCATTGTTCCCTCTGGGAAGGAAGTGGAATTGGAACATAAGGAGATAGGTGAAAAATCAGTGTGTTCTGTCTTTGGAATGTCAAAGAGAAGCCAGGTAGAATTTTCCAAAGAATTGACTTACACCTATTTGTTCCAATCTGAGGTGATATGGCTTGATGGGTGAGGGTGTTTTAGGGTCAGTGAGAGTCCTGCCTCTGCCCCTCACTCGCTGTGTGTCCTTGGACAAACATGGATTCAGTTTCTTCATTTTGTCACTAAAAAAAAACAAAACAAAACAAAAAAAAAACTATACCTTCCTCATTAGTTTGCCAAAAGCAGGAAGGACCATCATTAGCTCGACAAATATTTATCCAGGATTTGCTATGTGTTGCTGTCCTGTCCCTGGGGCCCAGAGCTCTCAAATAAATGAAGCAAATACTCCTGCCCATGGACGTAAAAGATGGGCTGAAGAGATACGCATGGTTAAGGTACTTGCCTGCAAAAGCCTAGTGACCTGAGTTCAATTCCCCAGTATCAACGTAAAGTCAGATGCACAAAAAGTGGCACATGCAACTGGAGTTTGTTTGCAGCAGCTAGAGGCCCTGGCACACCATTCTCTCTCTGCTTCCTAATAAATAAAAGTATTTCAACAAAAAGAGAAAGAAAGAATGGTAGTTGGGTATGTTGGTGCATGCCTTTAATTCCAACATTTGGGAAGCTGAGATAGGAGAATCTCCATGAGTTAGAGACCAGCCTAGTGCAATATAGGGAGTTCCAGGTCAGCCTGTGGTAAAGTGAGAGTGTAACACACACACACACACACACACACACACACACACACACAAAGATAAAAGAAAGAAAGATGCCATGGAGGGAGCTAGAAAAGCTGACCCCTGAGCAAGGACTGAATCACATCCCAAGGAAAAACTTTACCATGGTGCACAGAGGTTGGAACTACTAAGTACTTATTGTCTTTCTTTTTGTTCACTGATTCACTGATGTGGTTAGTCACTCACCATTCATTTGCTCATTCATTTAATAACTCAGTAACTAATTCTCAGCCACTTATGCATCCTTCATCCATCAATTCATCCACCCATCCATCTATCTTTCAATTTCCATTATCTGAAGCAACAGTGTATGAATGACCTGGTCTCAAGTTTAATGTAACACATGCCATATTAAAGGAACAAATATAAAGGTGCTCAGAAACATTTATTTAATTATTTTTTTACTCTCTCTCTGTGTGTGTGTGTTGTTGTTGTTGTTGTTGTTGTTGCATTAGAGCCTCTTGCTGTTGCAAACAAACAGCAGATGCTTGCACCACTTTTTGAGTCTAGCTTACATTGTTGGCTTGGGAACCTGGGCCAACAGGCTTTAAGTAAATCAGTGCCCTTCTTTTTGTTCATGTGTATATGCACATGGTGTGCTGGTGTGTGTAAGTGGTGTGATGGTACATGTAAGTGGGGTGTGTGTGTGTGTGTGTGTGTGTGTGTGTGTTTGAGAGGGAGAGAGAGAGAGTTTCTTCTTTATGGCTGGGACAAAATACCCAACCAGAAGCAGCATAAGACAGGAAAAAGTTTATTTTTGATCTACAGTGTCGAGAGTAGAGTCTATCATGGCAGGAAATGAAGGGCAGGAGCAAAAGGCCCGTGTCACATTGTCACATCAGAACAGAGAAATGAGACTTCAAAGGTATCTGGACTATACAACCTCAAGGCCTGTCCCCAGGAATTCACTTTCTCCAGCAAGTTTCAACCTTCTAAAGGTTCCACAACCTTCCCAAACAGCACTAGCAGCTGGGGATTGACTATTCAAACACAGAAGTCTATAGGGGTCATTTTACATCCAAATACCACAGCATTCATGTGTATTCATGTATGTGTAGAGGCCAGAGGTTGATATTGGGTGTCTTACTTAATCACGCTCGACATTTCTTTTTATTTTTTTAATTTTTATTAACATTTTCCATGATTATTAAAAAATATCCCATGGTAATTCCCTCCCTCCCCACCCCCACACTTTCCCCTTTGAAATTCCATTCTCCATCATATTACCTCCCCATTACAATCATTGTAATTACATATTTTTTGAGACAGGGTTTCTCCCTGAGCCCAGAGCTCACTGAGTGGATTGGATGAGCTATCCAGCAAGGTCTGGGGAGTTTCCTGTTTCCACTTTCCCAGTTCTGGGATTATAGGCATGCATTTCCACACCTGACATTTTTGCTGGGTTTGCAGGTGCTGGGAATCCAAATTCAGTTATTGTGCTTTGCCCAGAAAGCACTTTACATGCTGAGCCATCTTCCCAACTCCTAACAGCAAAGTTTCATAACCTTAATGTTACTGTCATTTTAGGTTACATAAATCCTCTGGTGTGTGTGTGTTATGTGTGGTGTGTTAAAAAGAAAAAAGGTTGTCCTATAAATTGTGCACAGTACTTTCTAGAAGTACCCCCATCCTGTGGCAACTAAATGCGTCACTAAATATTTCCAGATATCTCCTAGAAGACAAAAATTTCTTCCTTAGGCATAGGAATGAGTGCTCCCTGTTTCTTGAGAAAGGAAATGAGTAAATGGTAGGAGCATTTTTAGGGATTTTGTTTTTCAGAAATATATCTTCTTATACTGGGAAGCAGAAGGGACTTGGGAACTTTTGAGATCAGAAATAAAACCTGACTTCCAGGAACTCTCTATCATCTTGGAGAACTGTGGCTCATGCAGCATTCATCTCCAAGGTGTGCTGAAGTTGTAATTACGAGAGAGAAATCCCACCCACCTGGAACGCTGGCCATCGCAGAGTGCAATCCAGAGCTCTTCAGTGGACTGACAATAGAGAATGCTTCTCTCTAAGGTTTTCTATTGGCATTTACCACATTACATAACACTCCTGGATACCATGCTGAGACCAAAACCAGCCATCTTGGTTTAAGGGCTCTATTCAAGGTCAACTTCTTCCAAAGTCATCTTCTGAGTACCAGCAGGGTAATTCAGGTGACCTGGCTCCTCAGTGCCTTGCATGGGTCAACAGAATCATAGGACAGTGCTCCAGGGACCCCTAAGTGTTTTAAATAGCTTTCAAATCTTACCATTTCTTTCCATTACTACTGGAAGGGTCCCTTACACTCGAGGAGGCTGGATATAAAGGAGATATTTTTTTTCTCTGGTTTCTGGTAATTGGTTCTGCTCTGTGAACTTCTAGGTCTGCTTGTCCAATTTCATGAAAATTGGATTAATGAATGTTAATTGGCACTGACTCAGCTGGTGACCAGTCTGCTGGTGTGGTGATTGGACCCCAGAACTCCTGGGATTGGTTTTCTGCGCAGAAACTGATGCCGTAGGTTAGCCATGGCAGCTTTCCCCAGGGTAATGACCTTGCGTGAAGAGGGGCACTTCTGTTAGAATGAGAAGACTTACTTCAGATGGCATGGGAGAGGTGCCACTCATCACTCATCTAATATTCTGGGAACCCCTGCTGTGCGTCCGGCTCTATCTGGGCTCCAGAGAAACAGCAGTGAACCAAGCAGGCAAAGTCCTGTCCTTAGGCAAGGCAGTTCCAGCTGTGACTGGTAATGACCAAATAGGATCAGTGTAAGGAAAAAAATGGCACTTTCATCTGATATTCTATGTATTATCCATCAAGTATGAGAAAACTTTTTTGTTGTTGTTGTTGAGACAGTTGCTTGCTATGGACCACAGGCTAACCTTGAACTTAGGAGCCCCTGCTTCTATCTCCCAAGTGCTGGAGTTACGGTTATTTTTAACTGACAATAAAAGCACAAAATTTGTATGTATTGGGCTGGAGAGATGGCTTAGCGGTTAAGTGCTTGCCTGTGAAGCCTAAGGACCCCGGTTCGAGGCTCGGTTCCCCAGGTCCCACGTTAGCCAGATGCACAAGGGGGAGCACGCGTCTGGAGTTCGTTTGCAGAGGCTGGAAGCCCTGGCGCGCCCATTCTCTCTCTCTCCCTCTATCTGCCTTTCTCTCTGTGTCTGTCGCTCTCAAATAAATAAAAAAAAAATTAAAAAAAATTTGTATGTATTAGCGGTGTATCATATCATGTTTGATACAGGAATCCATTTCTTTATTCATTTGTCAGGTGATAGACACACTTGTTTCAATTCCTTGGTCATTGTGAATAATGCTGCAATGAATATGGTAGTACAGAAGTCTTTTCAACTTACTGATTTCATTTCCTCTGGAAATCTACCCAGGCTTAGGATGGCTAGGTCACCTGAGAGTTCGCTGGTCTTCGGTGTATTCCTGGAATTCGATATTCATCACCACACGTGATTTCCATCATCCACCAAAAGAGACTTTTCCTCTTTCCATGGCACCCTCAAACTCCACTCTTAGTAGAGACAACAGCTGATGTTCTTTATGGTTCTGTCTTTATCTGTGTATCTCTCTCTCACACACACGCATATTCAAATTATGATCATCTACTCTGAGTAAAGGAAAAGACATCTTGGACAAAAAGTTACACGTGGCATGAAAGTGGAAACGTGACTATGACAGGAGAAGGGGAGAGAAGAAAACTAGGAGAGGAGGGGAGGAGGAAAAGAAGCAAAAAAGTATGAAAATGTGACAGTAATCTACTTTAAAATCGAATTTAGCAAGAAAGCGAATTAAATTAAGGAAGACAGAAAGTGAGTCAACAGAAACATCTGGAAACTCCTGAGCACAACCTCTCGGGTTCAGTTTCCACTGGAGGCACCTCACGCACAGATTTATGTTCCTTTGCAGGCTTGGTTTGGGAGGGCATTAGAGTACTGACCTGACACAAACCCAGCCTCCTATTACTTTACTCCTGCTTCTAAGTCCCAGAGGTGCCTTCAAGCTCAGAGCCCTCAGTAAAGTGAGCGCAAACACGCACATGCACACGGGCAGGAGAGAGTCTCCAGACAGCTGTGCAGCCCCACCTTCCTAATCACACACACGCACACACACACACACACACACACACACACCAATCACATCATATCACAAAACCTTCAAGTTGGCACAGTCTCCACCCCGCTCCTAGTCTGCCACATTTGCCTGGGCTCCAGCCTTCTAATTTTGGGTTGAATTTTTCAGCATCTCTCCCAAGATGAATTATTTACTATTTACTGTTTGTGATGACTTACATTGATTTTCAACTTGACAGGACCTATAATCATATATACATACATACATACATACATACATACATACATACACAGACACACCCATACATATATATGTATATACATATATATGATACATATGTATATGAACATATATATATACATATATATGATACATATGTATATGAACATATATATATATATACACATATATGTATATAATAGATAGATGATAGATAGATAGATAGATAGATAGATAGATAGATAGATAGATAGATTAGGTTAGACTCTGGACATGCATGTGAGGGATTTTTTTTTGTTAAGTTAATTGAGGCAAGAACACCCACACTAACTGTGGGCGGGGATCTTTCATGGGATGGAGTCCTGGACTGTGTAAAAGGAGAGAGTTCAGTGAGCCACAGCGTTCATCACTCTCTGCTTCCTCACTGTACTGATATCATCCAGCCGCCTTAAGCTCCTGCTTCCAAGTCTCCCTCCCCATGATGGACTGTGACCTGGAACTGCAAGCTAAAATCCCTTAAACTGATTTTTTTTTTTTTTTTTGCCAAGCATTTTGTGTCAGCAATGAGAAAGTAACTGATATTCAATTTTTCCTTGACTGTTGGAAAATCTTGTAGCTTCTGCAGAGTCCCAGGTCGTTGCCTCTCTTAGAGACTTTTTAACCTCTCATCCTTCAAACCTTACCTTGAGGCTACTTCTAGTTGGAAGCCTGTCCTCAGTTGGTGGCACTATTGTGACACGATTGGCTCATGAAGATGCTAACTTCATCACTGATGACTCATCACTGAGTGGGCTCCTAGCATATGGGAGCTGGTTGGGGGAAACAGATCTCTGAAGGTGTGACTTTGAAGGGTACATACTGCCTCCAGACTCTTCCTCTGGCTCTCTCCTGGCTGTGTGACCTAAGCAGATTACTCAGCATACCTTTCACCATGATGTTCTGCTGTACTACAGTCCTAAAAACAATGGATCCAAGAAACCATGGGCTGCAGCCACTGAAACACCAAGTCCAAATAACTCTGCTCTCCATCATATCCCCTCCCTCTCTCTATTAGTCTCTCTTTTAATTTGATGTCATCTTCTTTTTCTCCTATTATGAGGGTCTTGTGTAGTTATTGCTAGGCACTGCAAGGTCTTGGATATCAAGACCAAATTCTGTCTGAACAGTTGCATGTAAGGAGTGGTACCCTTCCTTTGGCTCTTATATTCTTTCCTCCACCTCTGCCGCAGTGGACCCTGAGCCTTAGAGGATGTGAGATGTTTCAGTGCTGGACACTCCTCCGTCCCTTCTTCTCAGCACTATGTTGCCTTTTAATTGACTTCTCTCTTAGTTATTTTGTCACAGTGATGAA
Organism: Jaculus jaculus; assembly: GCF_020740685.1. NCBI lineage: Eukaryota > Metazoa > Chordata > Mammalia > Rodentia > Dipodidae > Jaculus > Jaculus jaculus. The sequence goes on from NC_059112.1 coordinate 97,567,021, forward strand.
AACTTGATTAATTCAGTCATGAACAAGAAACGGGATATCCAAACTTATCTGCAATGCTGAGGGCTCTTTTAATTCATAACATGAATTGGGACAGCTGAAATAGTGGTGATGATGGCTGCAAAAGCTTACCATAAGGGCTGGAGAGATGGCTTACCCGTTAAGTGCTTGCCTGTGAAGCCTAAGGACCCCGGTTCGAGGCTCGGTTCCCCAGGACCCACGTTAGCCAGATGCACAAGGGGGCGCACGCGTCTGGAGTTCATTCGCGGTGGCTGGAGGCCCCGGAGCACCCATTCTCTCTCTCTCTCTTTGCCTTTCTCTCTGTGTCTGTCTCTCTCAAATAGATAAATAAAAAAAAAATAAAAAAAAATTTAACAAAAAGCTTACCATAACAAAGTAACCAGTATCATCTAAGGGGAAGTCTAAGAAGGCAGGTATCACCTGGGAGTCAGGGTCGTGTCAAACCTGAATGAACACTGTGTGTGAGGAGAAGGAGGAGGAGGAGGAGGAAGTATTTTGTAGTAATTGTTTCCATAGCTGGAAGCAGAAACTATTCAAGTTTCATGGGTAGGAGAAAACTTATCCTTTTGGCGTTGTTTTGATGAAGAATGGGAGGCTCTTAGGGACTGGTTTGCGAAGGGACGGAGGATGAAAGGAGATAACAGGGAATAGGGTTGGAGGGAAGTGGAGAAAGATGATTATGGGGTGAAAAGGTATACGCGTGTCTGGAAACTGAAGACATTGCAGGCAGGGGCTGATGAGGGATTTCCAGAATGGAGGCATCAAATCCTAAATCCCGAATCATTTGAAACACTTTTGTGTAATCCCAGATCAGAAAGCTTTGGTACAATCTGCTGTCCACGTGCTGGGGGTTGGAGTATTGAAACAGTGTGCAGAAAAAAGACAAAAAGAAAACAATTTGCATCGTGGGGGGGGGGGGAGGCGATGAATATGGATACCCCTCCCCACGGCGCGGCTCTTACCGTCCCCTCCTGCCGTGTTCTCTGAGACTTGGCCCACTGTGTTATTAGTCTTGGACTCTCAGCAGCGTCAGGATTTCTGCTTCGATATGTTCAGTGGAATGGGGAAACACATAAGGGATAGGATAATATAATAAGAGGGGCATAAGACCAACTCATGACTCCTTTCACATTTAAAAAATTATTTTTATTTGAGACAGAGCGAGAGAGGGAGAGAGAGAGAATGGGCGTACCAGGGCCTCTAGTCACTGCAGACGAACTCCAGATAAGTGCTACCGTGTGCATCTGGCCTACATAGGACCTGGAGAACTGAACCTGTGTCCTTAAGGCTTCACAGGCAAGTATCTTAGTGACTAAGCCATGTCTCCAGTCCCGCAACACATGATTTCTCCATACAAAGTTTCTAGTTAATAAAAATACGTTTTAAAAGGAACCTACACAATGGAAGGTAGTATGTGAATTGAGCCAATGCAGTTGACCCCAGGGCAGTAGGTAAACTTGACTTTCTCAAGAACTTCCAAAGAGGGTGAGAACACAATGCTGTAATGCCCTCTGTGTGGTGAGTTCCCAGGAAATCTCACTTACCTGTCAGAAATCAAGGTGTTATAAAGAGAGAATGAATATGGGTTAAGGCTAAATGGAATGTCCCTAAAGAAATAAAGCAGCCCATTTGATCATTTGTTCATTCATTCATTCATTGAGCACCAGAATACCATCTGACAAGTTGGGCTGAGGATATAAACATCATTGCTGCCTCTTGGAAACTTTCACTTTTGTAAGGGGAAGTGACATTTATTGAACTCCTTCTGTATACAGTCACTGGAGTATACCTTGTCTTAAAAATTCCTCCCCATATTGGAATAAGTAATTACTGTTTCTAAGGTGCTGATAGGGAAATTGAGGTCCAGAGAGGTTAGGGAACTTGAGCCCAATCTGACTCAGTGTATGACAAAACCAGTATGTGGGCACAGGATTATCTCAGATGACCCACAATTGGAGGGGGTATCCTTATTTTAGTAGGAAGCACTGGAGAGGTGGTCATTAAGTGGGTCAGGCTTGATAGTGTTACTTGAAAAGCTTTTCCTGTCTTCCTTTTGAGTTTCACTGGGTCTGGACTGAAGCCTAACAGCCTACCCCTTTCTAGTTCTTTCTACAGTGGGATAAAATAGGCTGTTCTCATCCACTCCACTTTGGGGAAGTGTAACACATCAAGTCAGCAAGCTTCAGAGCCCACAACAAGGTGACCTTGCTAATAGGAGCCTGTGGGGTGCTTGCCCTGGGCACAAGGCATTGGAAGGTTGGGCAGGGAGAATGCAGATGCATCATACCTGTGGAGAGTGATGCCCCTCCAGGCATATGGGCAGCCCTGCTCCTGCCGCAGGTTTGAATCATCTTTTATAATTAGCAAAGGGCATTTTCGCTGGCCTTTTAAATGAGCCCTGTGTCTAGGCTACAGGGATAAAAGGGCCAATTGATCATGTTATCTCATAAGCATAAATGCTTCACATCTAATTAAGTGAGGCTGAATTCATTGGTCCCATCCACGTGATACTGATTTCAAAGGATTTGCTGAAGATTGGCCCAGAGTCCTTCTCCTTGGGGAGATGCACAGGAGCTGGGCAAGGTATTTTGGTCATTTGAGAGCAGAAATGAATCACACTGGCAAGCTGGAGTGGCACTGGGGCCTGGAGTTGGCCATGGCAGTGAACAGACATCTGTTATTTTTGTTGTTGAACATCGTCTTCTCCCTAAGGAGGTATGCCCCTCTTCCAATCCAATCCTGTCATAAGATCATAAGATGCCAATCATAGATTCCTTCCAGTATCCTGATGACAAGAGGAGGCACATGAGCTAGCTTCAGCCAGTCGTAGCACTTTGTTTGCTAGATCCAAAGTTGGACCTATCTCTTTCGGCTATAAGGACAAAGGGCATTGATGGTTTTGTGTTATGAAGCTTGAAAGACAAGAAGCAAGGACTTCTTGGGTGTCTTTTACTCTGCTATGTGGGGTCTGCTGTCTTTAGGAGAGACCAGACTCAATGTGGTTTCAGCAGCCATGGAGCAAGAGTACCAAGAGCACTAAGGCTCCATTCCACTTCTTTTTAAAAAATATATTTATTTATTTATTTATTTGAGAGTGACAGAGAGGCAGGGAGAGAGAGAGAGAGAGAGAGGAGACAGAATGGGCGCGCCAGGGCCTCCAGCCATGCAAACATACTCCAGACGCGTGCGCCCCCTTGTGCATCTGGCTAACGTGGGTCCTGGGGAATCAAGCCTCGAACTGGGGTCCTTAGGCTTCACAGGCAAGCGCTTAACTGCTAAGCCATCTCTCTAGCCTCCATTACACTTCTTGAGCCTACCTTGTGGCTGTCTTGATCCTTGGGCTTTACAATTTAATTCTGTTACCTTCCATGAACTCAAGAGTCAATAAAGTATCTGCTGATTGAACTTGTCTGTATTGTTACTGCTGCTTGAAAGGGTAGGAATAGCTCCATACTTAGTGGAAATATAAATGGCAAAAAATATAGCCCCTTTCTGGCTCCTTGTTAGTGCTTGGGGAGAAGTGGACTGTGCAGCAACATGCCTGACCTTGAAGGGTCCCGAGAAGACAGTGAAGACCCCTTTCTCACTGATTTGTAGTTGAAGGGCATGAGGCCCATTGTAGGGAAAGAGGGGTGCTAGGATCACACAGCAAGTCAGTGCAAACGTTAGGGTTAGGGAGAGCCTAGAGTTTGGCTCTCAGGGCGAACATCTCTTTCAGTATTAGGCTGGGTGAGTTTTACAGAGAGAACAGTGGGACAGATGAGCCATTGTGAATGGATTGCATCCAGAGGTCCCTGAACGTGACCTCAGGCCAGCCACACCTCCTTCCAGCAGCTCCTGTTCTAAGTTTCTAACTTACTGACTTTACAAGATTACATGAGGCTTAACTAATTAGTCTTACTCTCATAGATCCAAACTAGAACTCACTCAGCTTTCAATGCCTGGAAGCAAGACCTCAGGGTAACTCTGTGTAATGTGGATGTGATCATTGTAACTTGAATAGTCCACAGAGAACAAGGGGAGGCACACGAATCCCCCTGATCCCCAAGGATATATAAGCTATATAAGCTTTAAGGAACTGTTGGGGAGGGGCTGCTCCTCATGGTGTAGCTTCCTGTAAGTTGTCCATGTTCCTGTAAGTCACCCCTCACCTGTGTTCCCATAAGTAAATCCAACAAACCCATTGGTTCACCAAGCTGGATGTGGGTGGAATTGTCTTTGGTTTGTTGATGCTCATTCTATCTGAGGTGGATAGAAAGATTCTCCAGTCAGTCACACAACACTCTACACAATCCATGGCCCCTTCTACTAGAAGTATGGGTTTCAGAGCATAGCCATCTACATATCTCCTGGGGATGCCAAGGTAGTTGGTTGGTGGGGTCAGAGGTCATTGCTAAGAGACCTTTTTTTTTTTCTTCTCTAATTTCAACTGGAACACCCTCCCCAAATCTCCTATTACAAAATTACTTCTTGGCCTGTGTGTATGTGTGTGTGTGTGTGTGTGTGTGTGTGTGTGTGTGTGTGTGTCACACAGGCATGGCCAGAAAGACAACCTCTAGGTGTCTTTGCTGTTCTTCCACCACCTTTGAAATGGTGTCTTTTTGCCACTGCAAACCAATATCAAAGCATCTCTCCTGTGAGCTTTAAATTCTCCTGGCTCTTCCCTTCGTAGCTCTACTCTCACTGGGATCACAGATGACCACGCAGAGGCTGGATTCACATGGGCATTGGGCGGAAGTGAGCTCAAATTGGCAAGCTCAAATTCAAGCAAGCAAACACCTTTAGCCTCTGAGCCATTTCACCAGCCCTCAAATCCCTGATTTTTTTAAAACTCTCTTATATGTTAGGGCTTTAAAACATAGCTTTGTTTTAAAGAGTACCCCTTACAATAAAGAAAGAGAAAGGAAGGAAGGCACCAAGGAAAGGAAGGGAGAAAGAAAGGAAGGGAAAGAAAACAAACCCCTGAACTGTTAGAGTGATGAACTTAAATCAATTCTGGCTATTCTTGGTGCCGGGTGTGAACTGGGCCATTCACTCCATGTAGGCATTTGAAGTATCCTCAGCTCAACTGAGTAAGTAGGAAAAAAATTCCAACTAGCCCTTTAGTGATATAGGCCACAAAACCTCATTAGTGGACGTACTTTTCAATAACTCATGCTTTGATAAGTCTTATTAATCAAACGATAAAGGTAAAGATAGCATTTTGGACATATGGTCCTATGCCCATATTATTAAGAAAAATAGCTTCATTTCCTTGTTAATTCACTAAATTACCATGTAGTGTCCATCTCCTGGATTTATAGGGCCAACTAAAAGTGAACAAGATATCTGTGTTATACCTATAGAAATTTTTAGATGTTGCTGGCCTTGGTGACTCACACCTTTAATCCACCACTCAGGAGGCAAGTTTTGGGTCAGCCTGAAACTATATAGTGAGTTCCAGGTTAGCCTGGGCTACAGTGAGTCCCTACCTTGAAAAGCAATTAATTTTAGATATTTATTCTTCTCTTACCACCAGGACTTATCTTTGGACAGAGGAATGGAAAACTGACAACAAAGGTATACTACAAGAGGTTTGGAAAAATGAGCCTTGGGTCCATTCATCTTCCGGAATGTGGATTTGTTGTCTCTCAACGTCTATCCCAAGCCGAGCTCAAGGAGGCTAAAGCTGACCAAGCTAGCCAGACATTTTCTCTTCTGCCTGGGTGATGAGATTGATGCTTTGTTTTGTTCTTGAGGTTAAAAGTCTCATTTGGGTCACAGAGCTAGTCTTCATTAGAACTCTGAAGGTGAGCAGGCATCTTCACCACTCATATAGCTACCACTCCTTGGCCATGACCTTCAGAAGCCACATGCAGACATCCTAAAGATGGAGGGGCTGTTTCTTCCAGGGACTTGGTAATGTCTCACTGGGGTTTAGGAAATCTTGGCCTTGGACATGACTACACATATCTTCAGGCGAGTCACTCTGCTCATTGGACTCTATCTATGTTCTTGCTTAGGAAATGAAGGGGCTAACATTTGGGCTTTTCTAGAAGAACATCAGAATTTCTAGTTCCAGATGGATTGTTAAGATCAGGTGAGATGCTATAGCAGATAATTATCCATGGCATTTAAAATTTTCTTCATGCTATTGTCAGAAAAGAGGATGGGTTAGGGGACACGCCATGTAGCTGCCCAGGGGCCTAGGCTCCCCCTGTGTTGTGATTCTGTCCACCTTTATGGTTTCTAAACACAGCACTGGAATAGGCCAAAGTAAATGAATGCCTAAATCAAGAGGCTTCAAAACATTTGTGCTGGAAAATAGGGAAAGGCTGTGTGAGAAAAAACTAAAGTGGAAGGTTGCATGGTCCAGGGATAGATTTGCCCTGTGCCCATTCTATCTACATTTTATTGGCCAGAAGCCAGTCCTGTGGTCACACATAAGGGCAAGGCAATCTGGGGTATGTAGACTAGCTGAGTGCTGAAAAGCCAAAGGAGAGGCCGGTTTTCTACATGTCCACTCATGTTAGACATAAAAACCATGTTGCCAGTTCCTCCCCACAACCTTCAGTAAGGGAATAAACACTTTTGCACTGACCAGAGGAATCATTCTAGAAGGGTGTTGCTTATCACCTGGGGGAGTCAGGAACTGGTTCACATGTCCAGCTATATTATGCATATGGTCAGAGAATCCTTCTAGTTGATGCCAACTTACAAAATTACTCCAGCTGAGAAATGGAGTTCCAAAGTACCAGTGGTAATGGTGCTGGTGATGGGACAGAACACAAGCTTCTGTGAAGATAACATGACTGCTGAAAGAAACCATGCAACAGTATTCCATAAAGACTTTTTTTTTAATTTTAAAATTCTGCATCTGAAAACACAGTATGACAGAAAGCATCTATATACATTTGCAGTGTTTTTGGTATGGTACAGTATTTAATACACCCACTGTTTTCTGCAAAAATTTTGCTTTGTCAGACAGAAATAAACTCCCCTAGACATAAAACAATACAGCTAAGGCACACTTTTGTTGTTGTTATTTTTTCTGTTAAATGAAAAGACAGAAAAGGTGCAAATATGGGCAGGTAATGCAATTGTTTTTGAGGATCACACTCTGTATGGAGGAAAAGTATTCGGATGGTTAGAATTTTAATTATTAGTCAATCTCAGATAGTTCAATATCTCTTAAAATACTCCTTTAAATAAATAGCAAAATATCTACATCTTTCAGTGTGTGTCACATGAATTCTCTCTTTTTTTAAAACTTTATTTACATATTCTCTTTTTAAAATCAATACATTACAAAATATTTCTGTACAGTTTTTATGCATATTATGGTCTATAACAAAATAGTTATTTTTAAAAACTATATCAGCACATGTCTTCGAAAACAATGAGGGAGACAGTAATAACTTATCATGAGGCCTCTAGAACAAATATCCAAACAAATGTGATTGACAACATAAAAATCATTATTTTCTTTAGAAAAGCAAAGACCACAAAGACAATCATCCTCGATTCCAGTGACTTTCCCATGGAAACTCTGGGGTTGTCTTTGGACTCCATCAGCACTGGCATGGTGGAGGGATGAAGGATGGAGTCTGAGGAGGGAGAGGATTATCCTTCTGAGAACACGATCCATCCACTGGGAATATTTAGTGCTATCACTCTCCAGGCAGGAAGGACAAAGCGATAAACTGAAAAACTCTCCTGCTTTACCCTTGAATGAAGTACCTATAAAGTCACCCAGTCTTGGGAAAAGGGGAGGTTGGGAAGCTGTAGAGGGTGTCCTGGAAATGATGCCAGCCCATGGCTGTGACAACATGCTCAGGAGACAGCATGCTTCAGGTCTAGACAAGCACCAAAGCCGTCATTTTGCCCATAGGAATAATTTAAGAACATTTTTCTTAAACATGACATTTGTGAGCCATTTCTTTCACATCTGCAAACCACAGATTGGCTGTCTCTTTGCTTGAGGCGGGGGGTGGGGGGGGTCACACAAGCTAAAACATGCTCATCTGTGATGATGGCGGAAAAGGAACACGGGGTGGGGGTTGTCGGCTTTCCAAAAATAATTTTAAGGCCACATTTCAAAAGGGAGAAACCTAAGGCTTTTGGAAGGGGTGGGAAAGGCAGAAAGTAGGAGAAGGAAGTTGGAAGAAAATACAGAAACGAGATGAAATCAGGAATGGGGGTAGCATGGTGCAGAACGTGCTTCCTGGGGGGTGTCTACAGGCAGAGGCAGTGGGAGTATTCCCAGCCAAGTGGAGAGAGAAGAGAGGCCACCTTCTCCCTGGAGCTTGACAACAACTGAACCCAAGACAATGTGAGGGGAAGACACGGGTGGCGCATGAAATCTTTCCTCAGTTTTATGAGGGTCCAGTACAGTATGTCTTTTCTAAGATTAAAAAAAAAAAATACTTCTAATGCAGAGAGGAGATGGGGGGGGGAGAGAGAGAGAGAGAAAGAGAGAAAGAGAGAGAGAGAGAGAGGGAAATGAAAATTTGCATAGATCATACATTCAGCTCCAGCACGCTTGATACCTTCATTTCATCGCCCCCTCCAGGTAAACTTCGCAGCAGACACACTGAGGTAGCGCCTGGGGTTAATCCACAGGCGAGGTAAGGTAACTGAGGCAGAAGCAAAAAAGGCGACTCGAGCAAGCAGAGCCCCGCACACTTTCTGAAGCTGTTCCAGAGGTGGCAGGAAGGACGGCTGCCTGAACTTGAGATCTGGAGAAAACAGGGGTGCCTCACAGCCAGCAACTTCCCCTGGACCTGTCCTTGTCATTTCTGCCTGGTTTGATGGAATCTAGGAATGTGAGGACCCAAGAAAATGAGGGCCTCTCTATGCCTAAGAGACAGCGTTCTAGATCTCTAATCATTTCGTCCTTTCCGGAAGCCTGTCCTTCCCAAGAGGATGGTCCCTGTAAGAGGATTCTCTTTGTGAGTGACTCTCTGCTCTTCCCTCATGCCTGGTCCTCCCTATTCCACCAGGGCAAGGCCTTCTCTTATTCTACCCATCTCTTCATAGAGCGGAGTGTGCATAACTATGGAATTTTTGTTTATTCCTCACATCTGTTAGAATGGAAAAAGTAGCCAACATGGAAAGCAGTAAGATTTTTTTTTTTTTAATTTAAAAAGATCTACATTTCTGACTTCCCTTACCGAATTGGAAGATTCCTCTACACTGAGCTATATTTTCACATGCAGTGAAGTCTAGGCCACGGTGACTCTTCCTGGAGGAGCCACGTGCCTACCAGAAAGACCACAGTCCTCTGTCTCCCTTGTGTCCTTTACCACTGGTTTTTCTCATCTGTATTTGTGTACTGAGGCTGCCGTCACCCTACAGCCGTGTCTGACCAACAAGCCTTCTTGGCACGCTAACCATATTGACACACGTTACCAGTCTATTTCGCTCCCTAAAATGCCGTCAGGAGCCGGTGTTCTGCACCCTCAGTGAACTCGGCTGTGAAAGGCATTTTCTTATACCTTACACCTAGTGGCCACTGGTCTTTCTTCTTCCATGTCTTCTTGACAATGAGGTCAGTTCCATCCAATGCTCTCCTATGTATCTGAAAACTAGACAACCATATGGCCCTTGCACAACCAGGCATGCTTACAGAGTAGCAATAATCCTGCCTTGTGCCATGGGAGTGGGGGGGCTGTATAATCTTGTTTATTCATTCTAAGTTCTATCTGAATTTTGAAAGTTAAACTAATAATGAGAAATAAAATCAGAAGGTCTCATGATCCCACTAGAAAGGCCCTTTTGCAAAGGGAGAAGGGAGTGTATTCTACAAACTGGGGGAGCCTTTGCAGATTTTTCACTTCCTCCTAGGGGAATTACTGCTCTGTTCGCGGCCTGGAAGTGGGAGTTGGGAAGGAATTCATTTCTGCCTGAATGTCATTGAGCAGTGGGAGATGGCAAGCAGAACTGCAACAAATAAATACTTCTTTCTCTCCAAAAGCTGGTGCCCAAGTCTCTCCTCTTCGCCTTACAAAGTCTCCAGGGACCCTGTGGGTGGTTAAGCCCCATAGCTTCTTGCCTCTGCAACCTGGCTGACCATAACTGAATTCCTAGTGATGATCATTCTATTCTTTTGAAATCCTTAGGGAGCCACCATGCACGGCTGTTTGACCAATGTAAGAGCCAACAGTTCTTATGCAGATAAATAATATCATGATGATGATGATAATCATAATAAATATTTATACTATATTCCATGGGGAAAAAAAATCACCTTTTCTCAAATCACATTGGGCTTTGTTTAAATTCTCCATTTTTTTTTTTTTTTTTGGCCCAATATAAGATCTGCAAAATTATTCTCTGGGTCTAAAACAGAGAGTCCGAGGGACGCTCCAATTAGGTGTGGAACATGTGGACAGAAAACCTCCACCTTTTCCTCACTTGTCTGAGGGTGAGAGGAGTCAGACATATGAATGGGTTAGGAGGGAATCGGTCACAAGGTCTGTGTCCCCCAGTACAAACAGGGACTTGCCAGGGCTATGTCTCCAGAGCCACTGCAGTAACAGCACAGAAGAGAAAGAAGCTTGGCCCTCACAGAGCAGGTGAAGGTGAAGACCCTCGGAACTCTTGCAGACCCAGGGAAACCTTGGCTAGAGCAGAGGCTGGGGCACAAAGAGTTTGGCGCACAAGACTCCTGGCTACCACGGGGTTTATAAAACCACTGCAGGTCCTATTCGGCTTTCTGAGAAAGCCACCTGGAGTCCCCGTTACCAGAACAGATAATTGCTATCTCATGAGGTCTCCTGGCTGGGTGTGACCTCCCTCTCCTGTTCCTAAGACAGATGGCCTTTGGAAGGAACCACACAGGGAGACAAGGCTACATGCATTGGGTGTGGAAAGTATTACGTGAAGTCAACAGGTGTGTCTAGCTTTCTGTCACCAGCACACTCTCTCCTTCAGCCTGCCACATCCCTGCACCTGTGCTGGGAAGCAGGCAGGCTCAGGGATCCCAACATCTTTAATTTGCGGGGACAGATGAGGCCAACATCCTACATAAGGAAAGGTGAGCTTCAATGATCCCAAAGGAATCCACGTCCTGCAGGTAGATGACGCCGGTTGAAGCTGTCTCACGTGTCTAACATCCCTGGTCTGTTCTGAGGACAAGAAGGATGTAGGGAAGACATCGAGAACTAGAAACAGCAAGAGCAAGAGAGAGAGAGCGAGAGAGAGAGAGAGGCTCAGGGATGGATGGGGAAGGGCAAGCCTTTTGTGAATAAAGGCAGTTTCAGTTAGTAAGATAACATAATTGACAGGCTGCGAAAACAGCACCTACTAATTAGTCATTGACTAAAACATATAAATAATAAATATCTATTGTCCCTTCTCTATGTCCTCCATTGCTGGTGGGACATCTTGCCTTGCTGGGTGGGGGAGGGGCATAAGGTGGCCTGCAGTATTTTCACACCCATGCTGAGAGGAAAGGACTGACTCACCATGGAAACAGTGTGATTTTCCCCATAGAACCCTACCATTTGAGAGAGGTCGGACCCATAGAAAAATGGGGGGGGCTCTCCCTCAATGACGCCACACCAGACTAGCATGGGATGACCTTCCAGGACATACACAGCAAGGAAACCCTGCAGGCTTCTTGTGACTCACACAAGGTGAGTAATGCTACTTTTAATTATTTTTTTTAAAATCACCTTCACTCAACCTTGACACTCCAACTTCCTTTGATGTGGCATGGCCAGGTAAGCCTGTTGGCACCTTGGATAAGGAAATACATGTACTTTGCAAACTGAATCTGAGATACTTTTTCCTTGGTGGAAGAAGTCTGGCCCATGCAGTTTGGTCACTATCAACGGCACCCAGCGTGCAATCGACAGAAGTTTGGGGTGCCTGGCAAGTGAGGGTGGTACAGCTCAGGAATTCTGTTCCAAGCAAGACCAATGTTCCCATCTTCAAGGGCCAAAGAGGCCATGGTCTCCATTTCCCACACAACAGGCAGCTAGGAGACGTGAAGCTTCGGGTTAGTATGTATCACCCTGTTCTAGCTACCATGCGTGAAAGGCCTTGGCAAGAGCATGGCCCAGAACAGTGGAAAATTGGCAGTCACTTGTCTGGCTGGACCTTGCCCATGTTACATCAAAAGGTTCTCCTGTGCTTTGGGTTATCAGGGAGAACAGTATAATCCAGGAAGGGCTGGTGGAATTCTTGGAGCCCTTCCACGGTTGCTACCTCCCTGGGAAAAGCCCACGACCATGCCATTCCATAGTGTGTTCGCTTTAACATGGGCACAGGGTTTCCCCAGCCAAAGGAACCACGAAATAAATGCAAGGGCAGGGCTAGAGCTCCAACCCTCAGTTTGGGCAGTGTTTATCCAACTGGCTTGTGTAGAGCCCTTGTGTTCTGGAGAGGTGCCTCGGGATGTGGCCCTGGCTATGGAACTACCTTGTGGGCTGGACTTCGAGAAGGAACCTCCCAGTGCTCAGCATCAATCAGAGCAGCCTGGGTTTCATCCTCACCTTGAACTTCCACTTGTGCTGAGTAAACAAAGTTCTGCTGCTCAAAATAAAAGTTTGAAACTCACTTGTGGTGGGGGGGAACAACTGCAAGTCAACTGGAAGGGGAAGACAGGAGCCTGCAGGATTAAGGAACAACCAGGAGAGGGGAGACCGCTGCAGTCCTGGCTCTGAGTCACCCCACCCCCAGAGGTCAACTTGACAACACAAGATGACCCTGTTATACCTCCAAACCCTCTATCTCCATCATTATGGGGCTAGCAGAGGGCCCTTGCAAAGAAGGTTCCCCGCCCCCAAGGTCAGAGGCTGGGGTTCAGGCTCTATCAGCCCCACGTGGCTGGCGCTACCTGAGCCGGCCATCGGGTTTGACGGCCCCCAGCTCCGACTTGGGGTCAGGGCTGAAGGAACTCCAGGCGGTCTGGCTGCAGGTCTGCATGACAGGGCAGGCGGTGGGGCCTGTGGAACATATGTCCATGGTGGTCCACATCCTGCCCACCAGCGAGTCCAGCCAGGCCTCTAATACTGTGCCGGTGAAGGCTGCATTCCTCCGCGCCTGCTCCACCTGGGCGGGGCTGATGGGCAGGCTCAGGACGGGGTTCAAACTCTGGAAGCTCTGCTCCATGTAGGCACTGCGGAGCGGCCCATTGTGTAGCTTCAATGCCTCCTCTGAAAGCCAAAGGGAATAATGACGTGACTAGGAAAGCCATTAACTGGCACCTACTTACCCTGTACTTGGGGCTGAGTCCCACAGTGCTCACTGCCTTGTTTAACTCACAGGACTCTCATGGATCTTTTTAGGCAGACATATTTTTTTTAACTTAAAAAATTATTTATTAGAGACAGAGGGAGGGAGAGAAACAAGGAGAGAGAGAAAATGGGCATGCCAGGGCCTATAGCTACTGCAAATAAACTTCAGATCCATATGCCACTTTATGCATGTGGCTTATGTGGCACCTACAGAATTGCGTAGGCTTCTCAGGCAAGTGCCTTAACCACTAAGCTCTCTCTCCAGCCCCTATTTTTTAAATATTTTATTTATTTATTTACTTATTAGAGAGACAGAGAGAAGCAGATAGAATTGGCATGCCAGGACCTCCAGCTTCAGACGCATGTGCCACCTTGTGCATGTGGCTTACATGGGTATTGAAGACTCAAACCTGGGTCCTTTAGCTTCATAGGCAAATGTCTTCACCACTGAGCCATCTCTCCAGGCCCAGACCCATTTTTTTACAAGATTTATTTATTTATTTTAGAGACAGGGAGATGGGGTGGGGAGTGAGAATGGGTGCGCCAGAGCCTTCAGCTACTGCTAATGAACTCCAGACGCATGCACCACCGTGTGCATCTGGCTTATGTAGGAACTGAAGAATTGAACCTGGGTCCTTAGGCTTCACAAGCAAGTGCCTTAACTGCTAAGCCATCTCTCCAGACCCATTTTTATAGGCAAAAAACCAAGGCACTCTTTGCAGGGCATGGTAAATTCATTCCTTCACCACACACTTACAGAACGCCCTCGGTGGTCTATGTGTTTTTGAGCATCTACTTCATCTGTTCATTACAATGTACTAATAGTCTCTTATCTATAAGGCATTTCGTGACTTACTTATCAAATACAGGCACAGTAAATGCCTACTACTGTACCAAATGGACAAAAGCAAGGGCAATTTAAAGCAAAAGGAGCAGGTAAGTGCTGTCCCAAAGCCAGACACCCTTACGAGAAATGGCGTTCATGTGGGAAATGCTGTGTCAGTATGGGCTCACGATGCTTGTCTCTATAATTAAATTTCCCTCAACTCCATTCCATCAGGCATCTTGAGATTACCAGGGATGCATCAATAGCAAATTACTTGTGATGAAACATTTTGCAAAGTGTCCATTGGAACACTGTTAGAAAATACAATTACCAGTGACAGGGGAGATGTATCCAGTGGGGCAAAAAATAACCCTTGGGTCTTGTTGGCTATGATGGGGAGATCTCTGATTTCCTTGGAAATGAGAGAAGACAATATTAGGAAGGTCACCAATGCATGGCCCCTGGCTACTTTTCTGGGCAGGTGCCCTATTCATGCACGTAAAGCAGGGAGGGTGTGTGATATCCATCCCTGTCTTTGCGATTCCTCAAGGATATGGAGGGGGCTGCACCCAACGAGAAGACACTTGGTCTTCAATGAGGGGGCTCTGGAATGGGTAATTCGAGAGCTGCTTTCATTTCCTTGTGTGGCAGTTTGAATGAAATGTCTCCCAAAGGCTCTTATGTTTGAATCCTTGTTCCTTGGCTGGTTGTGCTCTTTGGGAAGGTCGTGGAGCCTTTAGAAGGTGGAACCTTACTGGAGGAAGTGAGTCACTGGGCAGGGGGTTGGGGGAGACAACTTCCTTCTCATCCTCTGCTTCCTGACTTGGATGCAATGTGACCAGCCAGCTTCCTGCTTCGGCTGCCATGTCCTCTCCACCACTATGGACGATAATCCTGGAACTTTGAGATAAATTACAAGACAGGAAACTAATACACTCTGGTTGACAAGGGAGCATAGGACCAGGCTTTAACCTCAAGAAAAAAAAACAAAAAACAAAAAACAAGGTCTCTACATATTAGCTGATCAACACAAATACTATCAGAAGGTCTCAGGATTTGGGGAAAGATTCTCTTTGTGGGATAGCAAGTATGCCTGACATGCCCAGTAGAAGCCAGAACCCTAGAGGGTCTGGGGAGATGGCTCAGGGATTAATATCACTGACTGCATAAGCCTGAGGACCAGAGGCAGATCCCCTAACACCGGCGCAAACCGCTGGTCATGTCTGTAACCTTATTCCTGTTGGGGGTGGAAACTACAGAATTACTGGGGCTTGCTAACTTTAAAAATGGAGAGATGGCTTAGTGGTTAAGGTGTTTGCCTGTGAAGTCTAAGGACCCAGTTTCAATTCTCTAGCACTCATATAAGCCAGATGTACAAGGCAGCACATGCATATAAATTTTGTTTGCTGTGGCTGGAGGCCCAGTTGTACCCTGTTCTCTCTCTCTCTCTCTCTTTCTCTTTCTCCTTGCAAATAAATAAAATATTTTCAAAATATGGCAAAAGAGTGTGAGACTCTGTCTCACAGAAAAAAACTGGATGAGCTAAAAGGGAAGATACCTGGTATTCACCTCTAACCTCTGCATGGGTGCACCCAGGTTGTGTGCACATCTGCACACACGTCCATGCACATCTCCCTCTCTCTCTCTCTCTCCTCTCCCTCTCTCTCTCTCTCACACACACACCAAAATAAAAAAGAAACCAACAAATCAAATTGTATGGTAACATTTTCCTTCCTTTCCTTTTAGCTTCCTACTGACTCACAAATCCTGAAATGATCTTACTCACTTCTCCTGATTTTTGAACCTCAAATGAATTTAGCCTAATTCCAATGTACACTGTGATCATTTTTCCTTAATATGTCTTTAAGGCTCCATCACAGTGACTCATGTCGGTGGACTTTGCTGATGTCACTGCTGCACGAGACCCTAATATGTAAGTGGAGTTAAACATTGTCTTTTTGTACACGAGGCATGTGGATTGTTTTGAGTTCTGCGCAATTCTGCCAGGTCCATTCCTGCTTATGTCTCCAAGGCCTACATTGAGGGGTGGGATTTCTGTGTGGCAGGTGTATTTGTTCAACACGAGAAGTACAGGCTAGGGCCAGAGAAGATGAATGCTCGTTGGGTACGTGTGGGAAGCGGCCGTGACCTCTTTGGCTGCACATGAAGAGCGCTGAGCAAAGAGACACCTGGGCTCACTGGTCATCCAGTCTAGCTGACAACCAGGGACTTCCAGGCCCAGAAAGAAGCCCGCCTATCAAGGAAATAAGGCAGAAGAGTGATGGGGCGGGCATCTGATATCTGACCCTGGCTTCCGCATGTGGGGGTATGAGGTGGGCACATGTGTGCATGCATGCGCTTACACACACATAGACACACACACACACACACACACACACACTACATACCTACAAAAAGGGGAGGAGGGGGTAACTCATCTCTCAGACTTTTCCTATCAATCTATCACCTCAATGGCCCTAGATCCATGTGTGTGAGTGTTTGATCCTACTGACCTGTAACACTGCCTGACCCTCACACAATTCTTTCCTAACTCAGTCTGTGCAAAGTAGAACTTCTTTTTGGTTTTAATTTGTATTTCTCTCAATATTGACTAGGCTTAGCCTTTGTTTACACGTGTGTGGGCCAGTCATGCTTCCTTTCTTTCATATATCAGACAATAACAACCCTTGTTTTAATGATAAAGGGGATAATGAAGAAGTAATTTTGAATTTGTGATCCATGAAGTCTTTCCCAACTATCCAAGCCTGCCATAGAAGCCAGAAAATGGAAAAAAAAAAAAAAAAAAAAGCCCACTATGTCAATGAATAAATATGGCTGTGTTTCCGTAAAACTTTATTTGTGAAAACTAGAAATAGGTTACCTTTGGCCTGGGGCTTTAGTTTGCCAAACTGGTTTCTTTGAATAAGAATTTTTTTTTTTTTTTTTTTGGTAAAAGCAAGTATCTTCTACCAGTGTATGATTTCTCTTTCTTACTTATGGTATCGTAATTTTGTGAGAATTCCTGTGTTGATTGTGGCACTGGGTATCGAACCCTGAGCCTTGCTCATAGTAGGCAAGCACTGTACCCCTGAGCTTCATCCCCAGCCTTAACTGTCATTTTCTAAACAGTAAGGAAGATTCGCTGAAACTCAGTCTCTACAAGATTATTTCTCATCTTGTCTCAAATGTGATCAGGGCTTTATAGAAGTTCAGCTGTAGAGGGTCGAATAAATCAGTATCGAATATACACACAGAGATGTATGGATAATCGATATACATGGAGAGATGACTCGGTGGTTAAGGTATTTTCCTGCAAAATCTAAAGACCTCATTTTGATTCCACAGTACCCATGTAAAGCCAGATGTACCAAGTGGTGCATTTATCTGGAGTTCATTTGCAGCAGCTTGAGCCCTGGTGGGCCCATTCTCTCTTTCTCTCTGTCTGTGATAACAAACAAATAAACAAAGTGTATATATATATACATATATATATATATATATATATATAACCATATCTATCTATCTATCTATCTATCTATCTATCTATCTATCTATCTACATATTTCAAATGCATGCACAGGTGACATTGTTTCCGTGTACAGCTAGGAAATGAGCCAGTTGTTGAGGGTAAAGAAGCAGGATAAAACACTGAGAGCAGAAAGCATTGCGCTGAAAGACATTCATGTGCTGCACAGTGGAGTTTATTGTCTATAAAGGGAAAGGACACCGGGGTCCCTGGGGATGCACTCCCCCTTGCAAAGACCCCAGGTACTCACCTGGTTTGATGGGTTGCCTGTTGGAGAAGGTCAGAGGGGCAACCAGAAACTTGGTCTCTGCAACTGGCACCCAGTGATGGAGAATTCTCACTGTCCAGACCCCAGGCCTCAGAGGCAAGTGCAAAGGCGGCTTATAGTGTGTGAACTCAGCAGTGGACTCAATGAGGATGTCGTAGGTGGCTGCGATGACATTGACAGGATCTACCCAAATGACAGTCACCGTCACATTGGGACCCTTGCCCCATTTCTGCATTCCCACTGGCTCATCCATGGGTCCCAAGAGACTTCCAAAGTTGCGGAACAGCCTCTCCTTGGCATCCCAGTCGGTGCCAACCTGAAACAGTACAGTAAGTCTTAAAACCACCAGGACTCCATGAGGGTGCTGGGTACCCTACCCGGAAGGTTGTGTGTGACCATTTCATTAGTGCTGAGACTGAGGTTCTGAGTAAGCAACTTTCTCAGGGTAATACAGGTGGTGAGCGGAAGACCTGGATTTCTCAGGGTCATTCAGGTGGTGAGCAGAAGACCCGACATTTGCATCTAGGCTGGGGGATCATCACAAGGCTTGTGGTCCTTTTACTAATACAGAGGGTAGGATTTCTCTTTCTTCCTTATGGGCTCACCACATTATATGGGATTTGAAACCAAAACCAGAAACTGTACTGAATGCAATTATGAATGGATATCAGCTTATGGGCCATTCCAGAAACCTGCCACCCAACAGGTACAGCTGCTGTCCATCAGGGTCTTTGATTTTTTTTCCAAACTGCACACCTCAAGCTGGTCTCCTTGTTCTGAGTAAGGAGGGAGCAAGCCCATGAAAAGGAATCTCAGCACTGCTATATGGCAGGAGATTCAATGGAGCTAGACCCTAAGGACGGGAGATGTCCAGTGACGTCCTTCCCAGCCACCCGCTGGGGGATCGTGGTGTAATCTGTTCTTGGTCCTCCTTCTCATTTTGTTACTTGCAATTCATTCTCCACTCAGGAGTCAGAAAACAGCCACACAACACCTCACTGTTCAGGACCTCAGGCCCTACTACTGTACCTGGGTCTGAGCGAGCCCCTTGCCATGGCGTCCAGACGTCCCCTTCTTCCCTCCCTCCCCATTTCCTTACTCTGTTCAAGCTTATCTTAGTCCAGCCTTTCAAACTCATTACACTCCTCCCACCCAGCACCCCTGTGCTACGTACCCTTTCCTCACAGCTCTGCGTAGACAACCCTTTCCTATGACGCATCCCCAACGTTCTTCCCTGACCCTTCCACCCAGAATGGACCTGTGGCCCCTGCTTTACTTCACAATGTCAGCGCTGCCCGAAAAAGTTCTTTCTTCTTATTCTGGGATAAAATATCCAACCAGAAGCAGCTTGTGGGAGTTTATTTTGGGCTATCCTTTCAAGGAAGCTTTATCATGGCGGGGAAAGCACGGCACAGCGGCCAGCCAGGCCGTCGCATCTTGTCACGTGAGCTGGGAGGAAGCAGCAAGAGTGAGCAAGCTCTGCACACTTCGTGGGCCTGGACTGACAAACCTCAAGTTCTGCGGTCAGGGTCACACCTCCTCTAGTCAGGCTCCACCTCCTAAAGGCTGCGCCAATTGGGAATCCATTAAGTATGAGGGTAAGTCACAGACACTGGATGCTGTGGGAGACATTTTGTTTTCTAACCACCACATTCCACCACTGACCCTCCACCACCTCCAACGCATGACCACCTCGTGATATAAAATGCACTCGGGGATGTGAGGGCAGTCTGGCTGACAGCATGGCACCCCATTGATCACCAGGGTGTATTCCACTGATCTGGCTCACTGGGCAGTGTCCCCTTCCTCTCTCACCATTCCATGTGTGTCCCTCCCAATGCTGCATGTTTTGTCAAAGAGGAAGAGCTTCCTTGAACACAGGAGGACTGGTATTTGGTCATGGGTATACAATCTGTTGTGCTTCCCTGCAAACAAGCTCTCAAACTACACTCAGTTCAACTTCTTTTGTTGTTGTTGTTTTGAGGCAGGGTCTCACTGTAGCACAGGCTGACCTGGAACTCATTCTGCAGTCCCAAGCTGGCCTCAAACTCATAGAGCTCCCCCTACCTCTGCCTCCCAACACTGTTCAAAAGTCCAAAGTCTCATCTGAGACTCAGCACAGTCTTTTACCCATGAGCCTGTGGGAACTTGCTTGCTGTAGCTCTCGGCTCTCTTCTTGGTGCCTCCTACATGGCTCAGCCCAGTCAGTGTGCATATGTAGCAATGTCTTCTCAGTGAATAGCGAAAGATTCGAGAGGAATACACTCATGCTAAAGTCACAGCCTGTGAGCACGTTGGTGGTAGATGTTGAACACGCTGTTCTGCAGGCTGGTACTGCCCATCTTCATGTGCGAGCACACTGAAGTGAGGGTGTGGGTGGACACATCCATACATTCGTAGTGTAAGCTTTCATATGTGCAAAGAGAAGCTACCTTTCTTCCTCCTTGTTCTTGCCTAAAACCACTATGTCCAGTCTCAACCAGTACATAGCTCCACAGCCAACATTGCTAAAGGCTCCCATGTGCCAAGGACAGTACAAAGCACCTCAATATATCTGTTCATCTGATATTCCAAGTTCTTTTTTTTTTTTTTTTTTTTTTTTTGAGGTAGGGTCTCCCGTAGCCAGGCTAACCTGGAATTCACTATGTAGTCTCAGGGTGGCCTCAAACTCTCTGTGATCCTCCTACCTCTGCCTTTGGAGTGGTGGGATCAAAGGTGTGAGCCACCGTGCCTGGCCTTGACATTCGAAATTCTATTAAAGGGGGAAAGAAACTTGGTGCTTCCTTCATTATGCAAATGGGGAACTCAGGGCTCTGGGATGGCCATTAACTTGTTTGCTGAAACCAAAACCAATGATGTCATCTTCTAGTCAGTCAGTCTGTCTGTCTGTCTCCCTCTGTGTGTGTGTGTGTGTGTGTGTATAAATCTATCTATCTATCTATCATCTATTGCCTATCAGTTATCTATCTATTTTAGATATTCTCCATGACTAAGACTAAGCCCATGGACTTCACTACACATCCAGACTCCTCACAGCTGATTTCTAGCAGATTCTAATGAAATGGAAGGACGGCCGCCAAGCACACTGAGGTGATACTCACCAACTGTACCTGCTACCAGTCATGTTCTGCAAAGGAATAGACATAGACAATTCCCTGAAGCCAGAGTTCTCAAATGAAGGTTCCTTGGGGTGGACAGCTGTGGAGCAACTGGCAGGAAACCTGGGATTTGCTTTAAACTGATGCTCTAAGGAGTATCAGCTGCCCCTGCCCCAAGTGTGAGGGGAGGGTGTCCCCAGCGATGCACCCCTATTGCTGTTGAATCCCCTAAGTGCTGATACCAGGAAGACCCTGCACAGGTCACAAGGTGACCCTGCTGTCCTTTCTTCTTACTCACTTGTACCTTTACCACTAAAAGTGAGCAACGCTACACAAAGTTTAAGACCCAAGCTCTTGGCATCATGCCCCCCACGCCTGTATTTCTACCAGTGATCTTGGCGGTTCTGTCACCAACTTTACTGAACCCATCGTGGGAATGCTCACAAGTCACTAACTATAGAGTACCCAGCGTCACTTGTTACTGCCAGGGGTACTCAGTCACCCAAAGGCAGACTGGCTAACAGGGAAAGCCCAGACACCAGGCATCCATCTCTTTAATGGGACATTAATGTCCTCAATGGGATGCTTGGGCCCCCAGCTCAGAATCCAACTGGGGCAGCATCTAATTGCCCTCCTGACACTGATAATTTATGAGGCTGGCTGCTATGGCAGCTCCGATCGTAGCCAATCCATGTGGAGCCTTCGATGAAAATGCTGGCTCAAGAAGAAGCTCTTACCCATGCTTGTTTAACATGGGGAGAGTCACTGGAATAAGGGAAAATCAGACTCTCTTGTCCTTAACCCTGGACTCAGACTCACTGGCACGGATCACTTCCTCAGCTACTGCCTGACACGGGAGGTTGACATCAGGCGCTGACATTCTGCACAGATAATGACCTGCAAGCTCAATCACACTTTCCCTTCCTTAACCCTGGACTCAGCCTCACTGCCATGGATCACCTCCTCAGCTTAACCACACTGCCCCTTTGCGTCTAGCATCTCTCCCCAGTGCAGTCACTTCTTTGTTCACAAGCAGTATTCATGGACTGGTGATATAGTTCACTCAGTATCTCAAAGCATAAGTACTTGAGTTTAATCCCTAGAACCTACATAAAACTGCCAGTCCTGATGTCAGGCACTTTGGATGCAGAAAGAGGTGGATCCCCAGGGCTTGCTGGCCTGCCAGTATAGCCTGACTGGTGAACTCCGAGCCAATAGGAGGCTTGGTTTCGAAGAACGTTACAGGATCTGAGTGATGATATCTGAGATTGACATCTTGCCTCCACATTCATGCACACGTGCACCTGCCCACACATGTGCCTGAACACACATACACACAAAATAATTTTCTAAAAATGTTACATTCAGCACTGAGAAATGACATGACTCTTCCACCAAAGGTGCAGAGGCAGCAGCGACTGAGAGAGGTACAGGGCAGCTTTCTGGTGGACAATTAGTAAATGATCAGCCAGTTCGGCTGTATGACATTAGCAGTGAATACTACGAGGCCTTTAGGGAGATATTAGGTGATGCAGCTCGTGACACACTGTGTACTCACAGAAGGCATCTGAAGATGTCCCTTCTGGATTTAGGTCGGCTTGATGACAAAAGATGCGTTCCGGGTGCATGGCCAGCTGTGGGAGTGTGCTGCAGGTAGGGCCAGCACGTGGCAAACTTGCAAGGGACATAAATGCAACTTGTCTCACAAAGGCACAGGAAGTATGAGCAGGGAAGAGAGTGATACTGGACAATGCTGGGGAGGCCAGCAGAGGCCAGATCATGTGGAGCTCTCTGAGTCTGGAGGTAGGGGTGATGCTCCATGGATGGCCCTTGGAAACTTTCCCCAGCCAGCAAAAGAAAAATTATTGTTAAGCTGATGTGACGGTTGGTGGAGGGAAACTGCATTCCATGGATCAGTGTTTACCAACCCACCTATGTTCTCCCAACTCTTCATTCTTTAGCTTAACTATCCATCCATCTGCCTGTCTGTCCCTATGTCCAACTATCCACCTATCCATTCACACATTCATGCATGTGTCCATACACACATACTTCCTGACTATCTGTCTATCCGTCTACCTGACCGTATGTCCATCCATCCATACTTCCATCCATCCACCCAGCCACCCATTCATCATCTATCCATCTTTCTGCCTACAGACCCATCCAGCCACCAGTCTACCCATTTGTCTACCCTTATGTGCACACATAAAGCTATCTACCCATGGATCCACCCACCAATCCATCTACTCCTCAGTCCAGGGTTCTTCTGCTCCTTGTGTTAGGATCATGGATAACCAAAACAAACAAACAAAAAAAGAAGCATGGCCAGTGAGTCATAGGATCAAATTTGTTCTCTTTCATGTACTAGCAATGATTCAGAAAATTGCTGGGTCTCCATAACCCTTGTTTCTTCATCCTGCAAAGCGGCACTAATGCTACCACCTCACAAGGAAGCTGGCTTGTCACTGGCCCATTGCTAAAGCGGGTTTAGAGGAAGTCGATGGCTGGGATGAAAACCAAGAGAAGGAACTTTTCTCGAGCTTCTGGGCTGCTTCTGCCCATGTGTATTGCCACCACACTACCCCGCTCCTTCTCTGTAGAGAATACTGCTTCCAGAATATGGGGCACGGGAATTGTCTCCCAGCACAGAGTGAGCCCATTTTTAGGGTTCTACAAATCCCTCTCTTTCTCTACCTCCAACTTCAAGGGTCAGGTGAGGCACAGCTCAGAAGGTGTCTGGAAGAAATAAGGAAGCATGGAAAGTTTGGGCTCTCACCTCAGAAAACTGAAGCCTCCCAAAGTCACTGGGGGGACTTGCAATCTTGAAGACTTTCTTTGGCATCACCCAGGTCTCCAGTGTCTCGAGTTTGCTCACAGCCAGGTTGGTAGCATGATGCTTGATCAGAAAGCCCTGGAAGCGGTCAGCAAGGAAGTAGAGGTGGACAGAGGCCGGGTTGCCCATTGCATAGTACCTGAAACACACAGGAGTTCAAGGTTCAACTCAACCTTATGGCAGAGTGATAAATGCAAGATGTACTGAGAAAGTATAACAAAGAAAATCAAATTACTACTTTGGATGCCTCTTCCCATAAATAGCATTAATCCACAAACACCTATGGAGTCCTCTGGTGTTGGGTACTGTGGTGGGAAATGCTGGGTAGGTACTGTGGTGGTTTTAACTATATGTCCCCAATAAATTCATGTGTTTTAAATACTTGGTTCCCAGCTGATGGCAATTTGGGAGCTGGAGCCTTGGTGGAGGAGGTGTGACGCTGGGGGCAGGCTTAGGACTGTTATAGCCAGTTCCCCTTTGCCAGGGATTGGCTCAGTCTCCTGCTGCTGTTTCCCACGTGCTGTGATAGAGGTGCTGGCTACCATGGAGGGCAATGGTGTAGAGAGACTTCTACTGGTGTGCTTTCCTGTGGCCTCATTTTCTATGCATGTCTATGCAGGTATTTGCATAAATATTACATAGTTGGGATCATAAATCATACACTGGCTACACCCCTGTTGTGTCTCCCTATAATTTTCTGACCCTTTTCACTGAAAACAAGATTGTGTCTGTGTGGATGCAAAGTGTTTCACAGGGGATGGTATGATTTTACAGAACAAGTTCCCTAATTACTGGGTAACACATGATTTATATTTTTTCTTTTCTTCTGGGATTTCTTCTCTCTCCTTTAAAAATATAGTATTTATTTAAGAGAAACAAGGCAGAGAGAGACATAGAGAGAGAATGGGTGCAGGAGTGTCTTCAGAACTCCGGATACATAACACCACCTGGTGAATCTGGCTTACATGGGTCCTAGGTAATCTTTGGCTTTGCAGGTAAGTGCCTTAACCACTAAGCATTTCTCTAGCCCATTCTCTTTTTATTTTTTTGTATGAGTATGTTATATGGTATGCATGGGTATGTAATGTGTATTCATTTTTATTATTTGTGTAGGCCTACATGTGCATGTGTGTATATGTGTTGTGTATGTGTGTGTGTATGTGGAGGTCAGAGTCAACACTGAATATACCCTACAATTGTTCTTACACTATTTTTAAAATTTTTTTAATTATTTATTTATTTATTTGAGAGCAACAGACAGAGAAAGAGCCAGATAGAGAACGAGAGAGAGAATGGATGTGTCAGAGCTTCCAGCCACTGCAAACAAACTCCAGACGCATGCGCCCCCTTGTGCATCTGGCTAACGTGGGTCCTGAGGAATCAAGTCTCGAATGGGGTCCTTAGGCTTCCCAGACAAGCGCTTAACAGCTAAGCCATCTCTCCAGCCCCTTACACTATTTTTTGAGACAGGGTCTCTCACTGAACCTGGAGCCCCTCAGTTCAGCTACACTGGCTACCCTTTAAGCCCTGGGGTTCCCCCCCATCGCTGCCTCCCCAGCACTGGGACGTTAGGTATATCCCATCACACCAGATATTCACATGAGTGTTGGGGATTTGAACTCAGGTCCTCATGCTTGAGGGGCAAACACTTTATCAACTGAGCCATCTCCCTGACACTTATCACTCTGTTTAATCTCTAAAGGGATCTTGATGCTTGGTGTCTAAGTTCACTAGAAAGCAAATTTAAACTCCCCTTCTTCTTACTGCATACACTGGTTTTCTTTTGTAACAGCACATGCAAACACACCTATCCACACAGGCTAGTGGCAAAAGAGCCCAGGCAGCCAAGCAGAGACGCCCACAGCAGGGCAAGGAGCAGGGGGCTGTCAGCTCAGCAGCCTGCTCTCCCCGCTCGTAGGAGGAAAAGCTGCTGCTTCTGCAATGTGGAAATTGGACAGTGCTAAGAGCCTGCTTGTGGTTCCCTAATAACAGCATTCCACAAATCACTGTCCCCACACAGCTAAATGTAGGCTTCCCCTGCTTCCGATCTGGAGTTCTAAGTCTTTATGTCCAATTATAATGGCCAGGGAAGCCGCTTTCCTGTGTTGACACATCTCCAGTAATCACTACCTTGTTACCGGGGTGCCTCTGGGGTGATACACAAAAAAGCCTGCACCATCTTCAGAGAGAAAAGTCTTCGTCGCTTCTGCCAGCGTGCTTTGGAGGTGGATGCCAGGGCTGGAAATCCTGGTACCGCACTCATACTGCACTGCTGAAGTCAAGTCCTGGGAGGATGTCACACTGCTTTCTGAGATGATGAAAATGTGTAGATTCCATGCTGCCCAATAAGGAACATGCTAGCAATGGCTCGGCACTTGACCTGTGGCTGTTGTGTCTGAGGAACTACATGTGTTGATGTATGTTCCTGCACGTGTGTGTGTGTGTAGGCTAGCCGTTGACAGTGGGTGCCTTTCTCAATTGTTCTCATCTTATATTTTGAGATAGGGTCTCTCACTGGAACCTGGAGCTCATACATTTGCTTAGCCATCTAGCTGGCTTGTCAACATACCCCAAAGATTCCCCTGACTTTGTCTCCCCAGGGCTGGGATCGCAGGCACACCTCACCCTACCTGGCTTTTAGTTGAGTATGTGGAATCCAGACTCAGGTCTTCCACTGAGCCATCTCCCCAGCCACAAGGAACTGCAAGTTTAATTTTAGTTGATCTAAGTTCCAGTGGCCACTGTGGCTGCTGACTACTGTAATGGACACCCTTCATGCCGTCATAGAATAGTCTATGGTCACCTGCACTGATGACCTCAAGGCCCTGAGCACTAAGGAAGTACTTATTTCAAGACACTGATCTGGGAGTTGTTTGTTACTTGGCATTCCAGAGGGGTTTGTTTTGCAAGGTGGGCGTGGCCAACAGAGGGTTGCAAGGAAGTCCTACATTAGTGTGTCCAGAGGAAGGAATCCATTATAGTAAATACTGCTGCTGAAGGTCATGGTCACACATTGGAGGAATCAGAAGTTTCTTCCAAAGGGAATGTCCTCCCTTATTTTCTATCATGGGATCCAATTGTGTGCATATACTGTTTATTCTGCTAATCACTGCCAGAGGCCTGCTCCAAGCCTCTGTCACCCCTCACAAGAGTTCTGCAGCAACTGCCTCGCTTGTCCTCTTCTTTCCTTTGCCCACTTAAATCTATTCTTACAGCTGTCATAGTGATCATTGTCTGCTTAAGTGGCACAAGCAGCGAGCTTAATGCTTTTAAGAAAACCTAGACACCGAATCCATGTTCACTTCCCCTTTGCCCAAATTCATTCTTTTCCATCCGCAGGCACCTTTCTAGGTTCTTGAATGCTCAGTGCCTAAAACTCAGCCTGCCATATAGTGTATGTTCAATCTATGCATTCTGGATGAGTGAAAACCTAGTATTTATTTTATTTTATTCATTTTTTTTTTATTATTTTAGAGAAAGCAAGAGAGAGAGAGAGAATTGACATGCCAGGGCTTCGGCCACTGCAATCGAACTCCAGATGCTTGCACCACCTAGTGGACATGGCCGACTTTGTGCTTGCCTCACCTTTGTGCATCTGGCTATTGTGGGATCCAGCGAGTAGAACATGGGTCCTTAGGTTTCACAGGCAAGTGCCTTAACTGCTAGGCCATCTCTCTAGCCCAGACCTAGTATTTCTTATTGTCTTAAAAATCAGGGACTTGGGATGGAGAGATGGCTTAGCAGTTAAGTGCCTGCCTGTGAAGCTTAAGGAAACCGGCTCGAGGCTCAGTTCCCCAGGACCCACATTAGCCAGATGCACAAGGGGGCACACGCGTCTGGAGTTCGTTTGCAGTGGCTGGAGGCCCTGGCGCACCCATTGTCTCTCTTCTCTCCCTATCTGCCTCTTTCTCTCTCTGTCACTATCAAATAAATAAATTTTTAAAAAAATCAGGGTCTTGGCAACTCCAAGTCTATATTCTGACCCATGGGATTAGAGTTGAAAGGCAAAGTGCAGAGAAGTTCAAGTGGGTGTGCACAGTGCCTCTTGTCGGGGCCACAATGGCTCGCATAGGCTACTTGCAGGGAAGTGAATTGAGGTTCTATAATAAAATACTGGCCTCCTGAACCCTGCACAGCAGACCATAAGTGAGCTCTCTTAATGCTTGAATCTGCCATTTCAAACATTTCTGCAAAGCACATGCATTACTTTGTAATCAGGAAATCAATAATGAATAATAATAAGGAAAAGGAATCAATAAGCATTATTTTTATGAAAGGTTATACTGCAGACGGGAAATGTACGAAACATGTGAAATGCCCAGATCCAGTGAAACTCACTTGTTATTTCCCAGATACCTCAGGGGTAGCAATTCATTCTCCTTTGCTTCTGGGATAAGGGTCTTTTGTCCTGATTTATTTGCAGACTCCTATTCATAAATACATAGCTTTGCCCAAGGCAAGGCACAGTGGCTCCACCACAATAAAAACTGAGGGAAAAAAAGCAGAGGATTCCAGGCCCGAGACAACTTGATGGCTTGCTTCATTCCAAAACAAGTACCAGGAAAGATTTCAACAACCCAAAATAAATTGGGGATGTCTTTTAGAATTTCCCATAACTTTACTTACCTTACACATTCTAGGAAGCATGAGATGGCAACTTGTCTCTGAGGACTTTACCTCCTAAGAATTTGATGCCGTGGACTGGAGAAACTGGCAGGTGACTTTGAAACAGAGGCAGTGCAGCCACGAGCAATGGGTGCGTTGGAGGGGATGTTCCTGAGCTACACTGATTCAGCTTGGAAAGGTTGGGAATGGGGCTATCAAGTGCAATCTTAAAAGGCTGGCTGGGAAATGGTTGTGGGGACTGTGGTTAAAGAAAGTTGCAGCAAAATAGTAATGAGTGGCTCAGCTAGCCACTTACCATCTCACCCAGCAGGTTTTCCATTCACCAACTGTGATGGCTTAATAATCACTGCCAGGACCCTGGCATCATGTATACGTTTTGAGCACTTAGCACGTAAGTCACCACTGAAATGGTAGTTTCTGGATGCCTTTTAGCTGCAGATGAAATGTGACAGGACTCAGTATCACCTCTAAGGGATAATCTTGGTCAGATTAATTGAGGTGGGAAAACCTACTGTTACTGTGTGCAACATGATTCCACGGGCAAGGGTCCTGAATTATGTACAAGCGAGAGCTGGCTGAACATAGCGCTCACCGCTCTGCTTCTTCACTGTGGGTTGAATGTGACCAGCTGCTTCAAGATTCCTGCTGTCACGCCTTCCCCACCATGATGGAATCTAACTGGAATGAAATAAACAATTCTTCCTCCTTAAGTTGACTTTTGTGAGGTATTTTGTCCCAGTAGCTAGCTAACACTCTAAAAATGAGGTGTTTGTTCTCATTTTATGGAAGAAGAAAGTGAGTGTCAGGGAGGTTTGTGATTTGACTAAGGTCAATACTGGCGAGTAATGTTGACGGCAAAGTAAAGGTCCAAGCTTCCTCACCCCATTTTAGTCTCCGTCTAAACTACGTAACCCGGCAGCGTTTAGGGGGTGAAGTCCTTGGTTGTAACCCAGCTGGCTCTGGCAGAGGGGCAGGTGGAAACCCTACAGGGACTGGCAGAGTTCTTGGGAACAACAACCGTCCCTTCAAAGATCAGAGGTGAGGGACAAAGAGCGCCACACAAGGAAAGGCATGCTTACAAGAGACTGAGACAAAAACATAATTCTTTTTGCGATATTGTTAAGAAGAGGGAGTTTGGAGGAGGAGAAGGAGAAGAAGAAGGGAAGGAGAGAGATAAAAGGCACTTCTGGGAATCCTTCCTAAAGAAATACTCACAGAATGGGACAAGGGTTTTTGAAGAAATGGTATTCATCAGGACATTATTTTAAAAAGGCACATTTACCGACAAAAGCAACAACAGTGAAAGGCTGGACTAAGCAAACTCTGGAATTCCCACTAGATGGAATGTAATGGCCTCAAAAAGCATCATTCTGAGGGGAGCTGAGAGCAACATGGGGAGATAGGCTGGCAGTGTACCCCAAGAGGGAAATCTGATGCAATTATGAAAATACCTCCCTGCATATCACCACAGGGCAAAGAAAGGGTGAACAAAAGGAAAAGGGTTTACTGGCTGCAGGGAAAGGAGGAAAGAAAAGGCTCTCGCTTTTCCACACTCTCTCTCTTTTCCATACATTTTAAGGCATTCTTTCTTTAAGCATCAACTGGCATCTACTAGTGGGAGGCGCTAAGGGACAGCTGAGCATTTGAAATTGCAGCTTTTGTGAGCCAGGTGTCAAAATGACATTACAGTTATGTTTAAAAGATGTTCAGCAATACATATTAAAATAATTATGGCTGGATGGCACAATACCTAGAATTGGCTTCAAAGGTTCTAGGAGGAGATGGGAAGCAGGAAGGGGTGACAATGAGACTAGATTGCTCAAAAATGCCAACTGTTGAGCTGAGGGAAGGCATTATGTTGTTGTTGTTATTATTATTATTATTGTGTTATTCACTATACTTTGAATATATTTGAGATTTCCCATCCTGACAATGTGGGGGAGGTTTTCTATCTTTTTTTTTTTCAGTTATCTTCCACTGAAGACAAACCCTCGTATATGACATGATGACATAGATCTTCCATCACAAATATACATACACTCCACGTACAGTGGTATATTCTTGTAATCCCAGCATCTGGGAAGCTGAGGTAGAGAAACATCATGAGTACAAGGTTAGCTCAAGTTGCAGAGTGAGATGGTGAATTGGCATCACCACAGACTACAGTGTGAGACATTATTTTAAAAAATAAAGGAAGAGAGTAGGAAGAAGAGAAAGAAAGAAATGAAGAAAGATGGCAAAGAAAAGAATAAAAAGAACAAGTGAAGCTACATGAAGTCAAGAATGGGTCCTTGAAAACTCAGTTCGGTTCAGCGTCACAGCTGGTGTCAGAGTTAGAACGAAACAGAAACCAGAGCAATAGCAGAGAGGAGGAGGACAGAGGACGATGTGCACTGAGGGGTGAGAGAGAAGCCGGTGGTGAACGTGCAGTTCTGGAGAGGGAAAGAGCTTCCGTGCGCTTTGATCTTCTGTCTGTATCCCTGCTCAGCACCCTGGGCTCACCTGCAGCTGTTCTCCCCATCTGTGTGAAGAGAGGACTCAGCCCGACGCAGGCCCAGGCGGGCAAAGGAGTGGTACAGGGTGAGTGCCACGTCGCTGAGGCTGTGGATGCCGTCAGGATCGTCGTAGACATTCTCCCAGTACGAGCGGAGGCCCGGGGTGCCCGCCGGGTAGTTTCCATACAGGTAATAGTCCAGTTGCCCGATGATTTCCTGGTTAACCACGGCTTCGAACTTGCGGGCAAAGAAAGTAGGCCTTGCTGTCTGCTGTACTCGGGGGATTTAAAGAAAAAAAAGTCTTGTCAGCAAGTAATTGGGTAGACGTGTTTGTGTGTGTGTGTGGGGGGGGGTACCCTCGTTCTACATTCCGCATTGAGAAGCAAAATATTACAGTGAGTCCTCTGGATCCAAACTCCAGCTGTCCTCAGCTTTCTCATCTGCAAAATGGGTCAGAATAAGGGTGTACATGTTAGTATCTGCAAGGCATCAAAGCAATGGCAGGCACTTAGTAAGCACTCTTTGTTTTTATCTATGCATGTGCATATAGGTGTGGTATGCATGTATGTGTGTGTGCGTGTGTGTGAGCACATGGAGACCAGGGGTTGAGTCTGAGTGTCTTCCTTCATAGTTCTCCGTGTTATCTTCCAGGGCAGTTTCTCGAGCTCATCTCTGGATCAGCCTAGCTCTTGTCCTTGTACTTGTTTGGTACGTACAAAGTCCACTGGGCCACCCGCCAGCTCCAGAGCCCCAGTGAAAAAGCTGTTGATAAAGCAAAGCCGGGACACCTGCAGTGGGTATGGACCTCAGGAACTATTTATTGGGGGTCACATACCAGTGATATTGGGGAGAGGTGTTTGCATTGGCTAGACAATGATACTGCATTTCCTAGCAATACTTAAACATTTTATTTATTTATTTATTTGACAGAGAAGGAGGGATGAAGGGGGAGAGAGAGAGAAAAAAAAAAGAATTGGCGCTTTAGGGCCTCTAGCCACTGGAAATGAACTCCAGACACGTGTGCCCTCATGTGCATCTGGCTAATGTGGGTCCTGGGTAATCAAACCTCAGTTCTTTGGCTTTACAGGTAAATGCCTTAACTGTCCTATTTAATATTTAATTTATTTATTTTATTTATTTTAATATTTAACAGAGGAAGATTCATGGGGCCATTTTCCTGGCTTCTCCTTGAAGAGCAATCACGGTGGTAATCCTAGGTCACCTTCTGACATGGCTATTTTTTTTAATTCTCAATTTTTAATTAGAGACATATAATTAATATTCGTGTGTGTGTGTGTGTGTTCTTTGCACTTGTGTGTGCATATGCATGCACCCTGTAAACCTGCATATGGAGTACATCTGGAGGTGTCTTTTTTCACTCACGCATGTGTTTTCCTCAGGCAGAGTCTCTCACTGAGCCTGGAGCTGCCAGTTTTGGTCCAGTTAGGTGAGCAGTGAGCTCCAGCAACTATGCTGTCTTGGCTCTCCAGAGCACTGGTGTTACAGGTGCGCGTGGCCACAGTGATATGTTTAGGCGGGTGCTGGGGAATTGAACTCAGGGCAAACTGGGCCCTCTCAGAAAGCACCCTTACCTGCACAGGCATCTCCCCAGATTATCTTTGTTGTTTCTCTTCCTTTCCCTGTACAATCCCCTGACCAATGTGGGCAACTTAAAGGCAGGTGTTAGGCAGCTGTCCCTTTCTGTCCTTCCCAGTAGGTTGCACTGCGAATACATCCCCTTTTCATTTTCATCACCACTCATTTCTTCACCTGGTCTTTCAGGGGGAGCGGCGGAACCTAGTTTGCTGTGACCTCCAAATCCACGCCTCCCACTAGGACTCCAGTAACAATTCATTTGCTTGCTAAAGCTTGAGGATAAGGAAGGTGGTGCCCAAGATAGCTTCTCATTAGAGCTTTCAAGAATGAAGATTCAGGCTGGAGAGATGGCTTAGTGGTTAAAGCGCTTTTCTGTGAAGCCTAAGAACCTGTGTTTGATTCCCCAGATCTGACATAAGCCAGACACAGAAGGTAACGCAAGGTGGTGCATGCATCTGGAGTTTGATTGTAGTGGCTGGAGGCCCTGGTGCACCAACTCTCTCTCTCTCTCTCTTTTCTCTCTCTCTCTCTCTCTCTCTCTCTCTCTCTCTCTCTCTCTCTCTCTCTCTCTCATACACACACACACACACAAACCAGTCTATTGGGCTTGCCTCAAAAAAAAAAAAAAACAAACAGTGAAGATTCTAGGGTTCTTTTCTGCCTGCATGAGTGTGTCAGAGCAGGTGCGTGTGCTTATGTGTGTGAGTATGTAGGGCAAATGGCAATGTCAGGTGTCCTCCTCAATAAAGATCCACCATATTGTGTTGAGACAGAGTCTCTCACTGAACCAAAGCTCAACAATTTGGCTAGATTAACTGGCCAATAAGCCCATGGGAACTGCCATTACAGGCACATGCCACTACAGTTGGCATTTTACATGGGCTCTGAGGATCTAAACTAAGGTCCTTAAGTTTGAGTGGTACCTCTCTAGCCTTCTAACACCCTTTTTGAGTCTTGTTATTGGGTTACCACACATGGGTGTGTGTGTGAAGTTCAGAAATGTATATCCAAAAAAAAAAATTCCAATTGATTATGACGCAGTGTTTGTAGACGAATGATGTGAATGGAACGCTGGAGGCAACAAATGAAGAGAGGGGAAGGGATTTATCTATCGACACACAGCAAGTCAGTGGCAGAGCCAGGATTAAGAGTCAGGGTTGAGGGTTAAAGAAATAAAATATGGAGCGTCTGCTACCTGTAAGGTTTATCCTCTTTCTAGGGTAGGGAGTCACAAAAAAAAAAAAAAAAAAATCACTAGAGTGCTAAAGAGTAAACACATACAGCTTTGAGACTCCTCAGCTGTTTCTTCAGCGAGGCAGCAGCCACAGGCGTGATAGCAAAATGCATGGTGGTGGCTGGGCTCCAAGGAAACCACATCTAAGAGCCAGCAGGGCTGACTGTGGCCCTGGGGCTGCAGTGTGCTGACCTCTTCTCCAGGACTGTACAAAGACATACAATAAAACCCTGTCCCCTTGAGGCCCTCACCCTGGCCTAGAAGATATTGTGGACCTGAATTTGGACCAGGCACTTTTCCCACCACCGAGGATTAATTGTGCAATAATGACAGCAGTAACTACTGCACACATCTCTAGGTGGACACCGCACTTCTAATCCACCCTGTGACTCAGCCAGGCAGGTATACAGATGAATACATCCGGCTCATCGAGGGAACTCACAGGCATGAAACTCACAGAGTCCGCAGTCTTGTGCCTTGACCAGATGGCTCCAAATCCTAAGTGCTTTCTACCACACCCCTTAGGATTAAGCTAACAGGTAGACCAGAAGCCCCTGAGCAAGAAGCCCCCCGAGTATTGAGCTAAACATCCCATTGCCTCTGCTTCATGAGCTCTGAGACCGCTCCTCTGGAAACTGCGTGTGCAGCCAGGAGTGCTGGACGGAACCAGCCACCTGATTTCAAGTCTTTTGCTACGTTGTATGTCTTTGGGCCTGTCATCCGACCATTCTGGCCTTGACTTTGTTGGGGGTATTTTTAGTAGTATCACTATATAGGTTGTCTTTTATGACATTTTAAAATGCATTAGTTGTGAGCGTGTGTGCACGTGCACGTGTGCAGAGGCCAGAGGACAACCTTGGCTGTCATTCCTCAGGAACCCTTTCCATCTTTATTTATTTATTTATTTTGAGATAGTCTCTCATTGGTCTGAAGATAGGTAGCCAATTAGGCCAGACTGGGAGGCTAATGAGTCCCAAGGATCTGTCCATCTCCACCTCTCCAGAGTTCGGAGTCGAGGTGTGCACCACCATGCCTGGCATTTTCGCATAAGTTTCAGGGATAAAACTCAGTCCTCAAGCTACGGAAGCAAGCGCTTTACAGACTAAGCTATCTCTGCAGCCTCACGGTATGGGTGTTTAGCCTATTAGCCAGCTGCTATCATATAGCCATTTCAGTTGACTACCATCTCCCTATCCACGTCTATGTCTTCATTTTTCAGGGGCAGCCATCCTGCCTCACTGGTAAGACAGCTCCTCTCTCCACCCAAAGTTCTCTGGCCATGGCCTGATATGCTAAAAGGGTATATTTCTATCTCCATCATTCCCTTCCCAGAGTTCTTTACACACAAACAACAATTTTTTCAATTTCAGGTGTTGGAAGGCATCCTTAGTTTTGTTACTGAGAAAGAAAGAAGTGGGAAGACATGATGAGGTCTCCAGGTTAGTGAGGCTTCATCAAAGACCACAGGATCCCTAGGATGCCAGCGCTGGTCACCAATGCTGCTTCCAGGAGTGGCCTGTGTGAAGCAGCCCCCTGAGAATCAGCATAGCAGACTTGGGGATGCTCGCTCTGCATGCCCGACATCTGGAGCAAGGCACCACTTGCCCTGTGCAAAGGGGCTGAGGTCAGAACCCCCCCCCCACAGCCTACATTCTGCTCCACACATCTTTTCTGCATGGACAATAGAAAGCCCCCATGTCACCATAGCTCATGTGTACGTGATCACGCGTCTGAGGTAACTCCGCAGCTCTCAATCCTCTAACCAAAGACAGGCTTATAAGAACACTTACCACAGCAACTGCTGAGGTGGCTAACGGTGAGAGGTGGGATCTTTGTGGGGACACAACTGGTAAGACACAAAGCTGCCGCATGGTCCCATGGAGGCACAAGACCAGTGGGGTCTGATGGGAAAATTTCAGTGTGGAACACAAAGTCCTTGATGAGGACACACCTGCCCGTCCCTAGCCCCATCAAGCTCACTGGTCTGTATGACCATGGGCCAGTAAATTAAATATATACCCTTCTTTTGCCTTTTTTCTGCACATGCAAAACAGTGGTACTATCCACCCCAGGGAAGCCCACAGAGGGCATGGCACTCAGGCCGCACAGAGAATGTCAAGTGTGGCAGCATCCTAGCTGCCTGGAGGATGTTTGGGTCTTGTTTGATTCTGACTTGTGGCTTTGGAGCTGGCTGTGGTTCTGCATCCTGAGCGAGTCCTTGGTGATGAGGGGCAGGCTGCTGGCCTGTGGCTGCTCTGTAAGGGACCAGGGCCTGAAGCACTGTACAGGCGATCTTGGTAATGTGACTCTAGAGAAGAGACACCTTGGCTGTGTCATCCATAGTTCTATCACTTGTCCTCACCATCCCGCTGAGTTAGCAGGCTGGGAAGCAGTGTGCCACTTCTGGGTGGTGGCTTTGGTGTGTGGATTATTTTGTGGGGTATTCTTTGGGTACCATAAGAGGGAGAGGAGGAAGAAGCACAGAGCCCCTCTTCTCCCTGGAGGGACACGGGAGGGAGGCTCCATCTAGGGTGAGACCAGGAAGCCCAGGTGCCCTTGGGGCTTGTGGCAAGCACGTGAGCATTTCCTGCCCTCCTGCCTCCACGCTGCTCAGAGCTGTAAATTGCTAGGCTGTGTGGAAACAGCTGTGAAGGTAATAACATTTCTACTTCTTATTATTCCTTAAGTTCAAAGAACACGGGGTTTCTAAACCTGGCTGCTCATCAGAATTTTCCAAAGTGTAACATACAACCAAAATACATATTTCTGGACCTTATTGGAGATCAGCGGTTCACAAGGAGGGGAAGGTTTGCCTTCAGGGTACACTTGCAATATTTGGAGACTTTTCCTTTGTGGTGGCTGGATACTGGTGTTTCATGGGCAGAGGTCAGGGGTACTGCTAAACACCCCACAGCTCAGAAGACAGCCCGCACAGCACAGAATGACCCATTCGTCGTGGCAAAGGAATGCTGGGATGAACAACTGCAATTGATGTGTTTAAGCCTGTACTCAGACATCTGCTTGTTTCTTAACAAATATTCCAGAGGACTGTGATCTCTACGCCATGTAGGAGGAGCATGAGAAGGTCTCGAAAATGGATACCTACATGCACTTGATCTTTCTATGCCTCAGTTTCTCTACCTCTAAGATGGAAAAGTTGTAATAGCAACAACGTACCTATGCTAAGGCCGTTGGAAAGCTGGCGAGTCAACATGGACACCGTTAGTTTAACAGCCCAAACACAGTCTTAGTGGCCAGTAACGGCTAGCTACTGATGATCTTACTAACATTACCAGCAGCCAGGGTGGGCAGGGAGGATAACATGGCTCCCAGGTCTGGCTTGCTGGGGACGGTGTGGCCTGGGGCAGGGCTTGTGGGCTCACCTGGAAGCGGTGGAAGTCCTGAGGCTTGAAGTCGTTTGGGGAGCAGCCGCACCAGTCCACGATGTGCTTGTACTGGCATTTGCAGCCCAGCTTGCGGTTCCAGTTGGTGATGCGTAGGTTGTTGTCGATCATGGTGTCACAGTGGGGGCTGTTCTCCAGGACCGTGTGGAAGAAGGACTGCAGGGAAGAGAGAGGCACAGCCTGCTATGTCTACACATCATTCCTGGGCAGAGACTAACCGCGAGGGGTCCTCCTGGACACCTCTTGGCGGCTGTCACTCAGGATAAGTTAACATATAAGGGGTCAAAGGCAAATACAGGGACATTTTCCCGTGAAACCTTTAGCCATAAAGACAGTTCCTCTGCAAAAAGCCAGATTTGAAACAAATGGGCTTCCAATCTTATATAGCTTAGTAATAACATCACCCCCAGGTGAGGGAGAACAGATCCATGGATCCAGCAATACTGGGAATGAAAAGTGACATAGGTCTCTTCCACGGTAGCTACTCACGCCACTACAATCCAGGGAAGTGTGAAAGACGGGGCACAAGGTGCTTGCTACATCCATGGTGAGGTTCACCACACTCACCCGATGTGAGCGCAACTCAAGTAATGAGAGTGGGGCTGTTGCTTTCCATGGTGCTGAACCGTGAGCTACAGCATTCGTACAAGGTGGCTCTAACACAAAGCAGGGCTGGGCTGCACCCTCTCAATGGTGCCAAATTAGATCCCTAAACTGAGGGCTCTTAGCCAACCTCTCCACGAACTCTGTGCAAGAGGAAACTCTCAAAGTGAGACAGGAGATGAAAGAAGAGACACCGTGGTTAGTTGTACTGCCGGGATGCTGAGAGAAAGGAAGGAGGAAGAGAGAGATTTCTATAGAAAGCTTTATAACAGTCTCTGCTACAAGGAGAATACAGTTTTCTTCTATACTGTGGGCCCCCAGGAGAAGCTTTTGGGACATATGTGTCTTGCCTGTTACAAATTTATGGGTACAACTTTCAGATTTCAGGTCTGTAAACTAGTGAACTAGGTTAGGGGCCGGGAGAGCCAGGCAGACATGCAAAATTGAAGGATCAGGAGTTCAACAGAGATCCCAAGGTGGCGTGTGGGGAGAAGGTGAGGGAGAGGAAGTGAGTTAGCAGGATGTTTGTTCACCACAAGTGTTTGTTTGGATCTTGCTGGAAACAACCAAACTCCCAGAGTAAGTCTTCTAAATGAGGGGATGTACACTGCAAGGCACCGCCCGCCGCCTCACTCACTTGCCTTTCTGTGATGCTAATGGCATGTCAGCGGACCTAGATTTAAGCCTAAATTGCCTACAAGCCCAGAGAGGCCTCTCTTCTCCACCAAGCCCTGGGAAAATGTACTCAATTACTGATTGCCCTGTGTGCTTTCATAATGATGCAGAAATTTCCTGGAAGATAATGGATATGAGTAGGTTACCAGAAATTGAGTGAAAAGGTAATTTCTTCTCAAATAGGATTAAATGCTGACCACTTCATAAGTGTGCAGAACAGAGAAACCTGCCCCAGAGATGGCATGCTCCTTGTCCCACTGAGGTGATATGGATAGACAGCCCTTCCCAGAGCTGGTCCCTACCCCAGGCACTGCTGAGTAAGGGGAAGAGCTGAGTTGTCTGGTCTGCAGGAAAGCACAGCCATGCGGCCCAGAGAAGGGAGCCCCACTGGGGGAGAAACAGTGGGCCACACATAAGAAATGTGAACATCCAGTAGAAACACAGCCAGCTCTGAAGTTTCCTGATGCTGAAAGTTAGCATAAAAGTAAATGAGGCCAGAGAGATAAATCTAGAAGCACTCAGCTCAGATCTGATAGGGGTACTTTTGGCTTGTCAGGGGCACCATGTCTCCACAGTCCAGGCTGATTAAGAATGGCCTGAAACCTTTGACAATGAGGTTCCCCCGCCCCGCCATGAGTCCCCTGGAGCCTTTTCAATACTTCCACCAGGAAACAGGCCCACAGCATTTGTCTGATGAGGAAGACGGCCACTGTGAAAAGTCTTGGTTGACTGTACCTAAGACATCTTGAATTTTGGGGTGTGTCTGACCAATAAATCCAACACTATTTTCAACCAAGGTATAAAATAGCCATTTTAAGTGAGCGGGGGGAAGGATCCTTGTTATTAAATGTGGTTATTTGTATGATTGTATGATTAGTGACTTTGGAGGACCCGCTAAGAGCTGGTGTGGTGTGTCTTGGAAATACCAGCATGTGCAGTAGTGCACGGGTGTCATCAACACGGGGGACATCAAAAAAGACTTGCAATTTTTAAGGCTCCTTTTTTGGGAACATTGTCACAGTGTGTCCTGCTCTTGAAAAATCAGTATTCAGGGTCATCTTATGGCTCACAGAGATGGAGTACCTTCAGCAAAGGCTGCTATTTTGTACTTCACACAGGGCCTCTAAAGAATGTCAGTGATCTTCGTACACATTGCAGGGGGGCCAGGGGCCTTGCTTTGGTGGCACGTCCCCCTGCCCAGGGGGCCAAAGCAGCTCTCCATCATTGCCTGGATGTTCTGAGAAACAACACAGCAGAGTGGGGCCTGAACCACATTTTCCAAACACTCACCTCTCCTAAGGCTACAGCCAGTCCCGCTTCCTGGAACTCACCTCAGCAGGCAGCAGGGTGTAAGAGTAGAACTGTTTCATCTTGGTCACCAGATCGTCGGTGGAGAACGTCACATACTCCACAAACTTCCGGTTCAGCAGGAACCAGTCGGAACCACCATCCACAGCAATGCCCTCTGGGATCCGCCGGTCCCCCAGGCGCCACATGTGGGCATCACATTCCAGGAAAAGCCGGTCCAGGCCTTGTTTGCGGATGAATCTGGGCGAAGCAAAGTAGCCTTGAGCCCAAACTTACTCTGGGAGAGGGAGCTCCGCCCATAGCCCACACGATAGCATCACTGCAGCCACGTTATTGGCTGAGCTCTTCCTATGCTCCAGGATCTGGTCTGGGGATGCTATGTGGCATCGATCTCTTGTTCCAATGAAGCATGCTACAGTGTCCTTGGAGTCAGAAGCCACTAATGTTTTGTTTTACAGAAGAGGCTACAAGATCTCAGGGAGCTGAAAGGACTTACTCACCTTGTGTGGTGAATGCAGCAGGTATGGCCTAATCTTATGAAAGTGCTCAAAATTCATTAACAAAATCTACGAGGCCACAAGCCTGAAGTGGTGGTTCATACCTCTAATCCCAGATAGAATCACTGTGAGTTCAAAGTCAGCCAGGGCTTTACATAGAGTGCTGGGTCACTCTGGGCTACAGTAATACCCTGACAAAAAAAAAAACCACAAATGTGGGGTCACAAAGTACCAAAAAAAAAAATCTTAGTAAATCTATGCTATGCTAATTTGTGCCCATATTGTATGTATGTATGAATGTATATATGTGTGTAAGTGTATGAATGTGTTACAGTGCTAAGGAGCAAACCCAGGACCTTGTGCATGCTAAGCAAGTGTTCTAACACCAAACTCTAGCCACAGTTCACATATATTTCTTTCTTTCTATATTTTATTTTTATTCATTTATTTGAGGGAGAGAGAGAGAAAGAGGTAGAGAGAGAGAGAGAAAGAATAGGTGTACCAGGGCCTTCAGCCACTGCAAACAAACTCCAGACACATGCGCCACCTTGTGCATCTGGCTTACGTGGATCCTAGGGAATTGAAGCAGGGTCCTTTGGCTTTGCAG
Source organism: Jaculus jaculus (assembly GCF_020740685.1). NCBI lineage: Eukaryota > Metazoa > Chordata > Mammalia > Rodentia > Dipodidae > Jaculus > Jaculus jaculus. Next base: position 97,607,861 of record NC_059112.1, read on the forward strand.
CCAAGTGCCTTAACCATATGCCATCTCTCCAGCCCTCATATGAATTTCTTAATCCATACATTCTGTAAGGTTTATCAACTCTTTTGAAAAATGTAAAATATGTGATGTTTCAGGTGTTTCTCTGTTAAAATATTAAACAAGATACTGTGGGATATAGCAAGTCTAATAAGTCAGTCTGTGGAAGTGATGTGCATTAATGGTGTTTAGAGGTGTCTGCACCAAGTAAAATGTCATATAAAATGTGATTCTTAAGCCAGGAATGGCGGCACATGCCTTTAATCCCAGCACTCAGGAGGCTGAGGTAGGAGGATCGCAGAGGGTTCAAGGCCACCCTGAGACAACATAGTGAATTCCAGGTCAGCCTGAGCTAGAGTGAGACCATACCTCGAACATCCCCTACCCCCAAAAAAAGTATGTGACTCTTAGTGATAAATATATTTGCTGCTTGTACTGCCATCGTTTGATACCTACATTCAGCTAGATCTCAGATTGAACTTGGAAGAAATAAGGGGTTGCTCTGAGTTCTCCCCATGCACCCTAACCTAGTGACTCCTACTTTATTACACAAACTTCTTACTTTGGGGCTGGAAAAATAAGCACCCCCCCCCCCCCGATAGAGCTGCTGAGGTGTGTGTTACCGTGTGGGCAGAGCTGGGAGCTGTTGAGCTGGGGGAGTTACAGAACGGTCAGATATGGAGGCAAGCCCTCTTAACTAACCTACAATAAATATTGCACCCTACTTTATGCCGTGCACTGTGCTGGCTACCCGTGCAGTTATGAACACGCAAGAACACACTGCTCCACTGAGCTCATGAGTTTTAAGTTGTCTGCAACCCAGAGGACTCCCAGAACAGTGTTCCTTCTGTTTCCCAACTTTCTAGCCTCACGCATGTCCAGGAAGCTGGATATGTCAATCTGTGATACATGACCCTGTTGTGCGGTCTTCTTTGCACTGTCACCCCCACAACGTCCCTACTCTATGGCCACCAAAGTCAGTGTATGTCACAGCTCCTGAGATCTGTGTGGCCTGGCGGGCATTACCTCTACAAGCTTGCCCTAGCCTAACTCTGCAGTCGGAACTGGAGGAAAGTGAATCTCTGAGTTTCCTCACTGTTGGACGTTGACCAGCCCAGAAGAGCCTTTCAGAAGGTATGCCTTTGGGAAGGCTGTGTGTACTGGTCCTGTCCATTGTTCTTCAAGTTAGATTGACTGGCTTGAAAGGGACTTCAGAGATTAACGAAGCCCACCCTGAGTGTGTCTGTGAGGTGCTTCCAGGGGAAATGCGACCATGAGAACCCTGATATAATGAAGGTGTGATTCCCTCGATTGATTCAGACTATGATGGCATTACTGGGAAGTGGTGGAAAATGGGAGATGGGGCCTTCATAGCTATCTCTTGCCCTGGCTTCCTCACATGCCTCAAACACTGTTTTCTGGTTGCTATGAGTGGAGTTGCATGGCTCTGCCGCAGCTTCCCCACCATGATTGAAGGAACCGTACGAAATGGAGTGGCATTCTATGCTTTGCAATGCCTAGGAAGGGTATGGGGCAGGCAATGCTGCCCATCCATCCACCCATCCACCCATCCATCCATTCATCTATGCATACAAGACTGACAACTTTCTCAACAATATACAGATAACTTATGTCTTGGTAGAAGCCACCAGAAGCATGATGTTTACAGTGCCCCTGGTCCTGTCTGTTATCTGTGCATGCAAAGTACAAGTCCATGTTCTTCCTGGAGGAGGGTTCAGTGAGGGATTTTCATTACAGCCACTATATACCACATGGAAATCTAGCTGGAATGTTAGAGGAAGCCTCTGCAAACATTTAGAAAAATAAAATTCTACCTTGGTTCTGATTAGGGCTAATCACACAATAATATCCAGTTATTGAATATAGCCATTCTTGCAACTTTAAATTTTAGGTAACTTAGGACTGGAAGGACTGCTTAGTGGTTAAAAGTGTGTGCTTGCAAAGCCTGGTGACTAGGGTTTGATTCCCTAGTATCCATTTTGATTCCCTCATATCCATGCAAAGCTCGATGCACAAAATGGCATGCACATCTGGAATTCACAGTGGCTAGAGGTCTTAGTGCACCCATTATCATTCATTCCTTCTTCCCCTTCTCTCAAGTAAAATAAATAAGTAAAATAATTTTAAAAGTTTCTGACAACTTACATGAAAACTTACATGGAAAGCAGAGTAACACACCCACAGCTACTCGTTCCCCACACAGAGTGTAAAAAACCACTTACAGGGGCTGGAGAGATGGCTTAGCGGTTAAGCGCTTGCCTGTGAAGCCTAAGGACCCCGGTTCGAGGCTCGGTTCCCCAGGTCCCATGTTAGCCAGATGCACAAGGGGGCGCATGCGTCTGGAGTTCGTTTGCAGAGGCTGGAAGCCCTGGCGTGCCCATTCTCTCTCTCTCCCTCTATCTGTCTTTCTCTCTGTGTCTGTCGCTCTCAAATAAATAAATAAAAAATTTTAAAAAAAAAACCACCTACAGGTGATACAACTTGCAGAATTTTCCTTCCGTGCACTAGCTTTTAAATTCCATATTCTATTATATGAAATAATAGCATCTTCTTGTAATTTTAATGTGATGTTGCAGACCATAATAATCATGTGCAATATTTATGGAGTAGTCATCTCCAACTAAAATATTCATGAAACTGGGAGATTGGTTTATGTATATTTACTGCAATTCCAAACTGGATAAGCTGCAGGTACACGCTTGGGTTAATGATAAGTAAACAGAGACAGCAGTTCTACAGGTCTCAGAAAAGCTTACGGGGTCTCAGGTGCTGCTGAGGACTTCACTTTGGCTCAGAAGGAGGTGGCCGAGGCCTAGAGTCTGGGTCTCCATGAGGGGGAGAGGAATAAGATGTTCCGCCCAAGATTCATTTTGTTATTCTAAACTTCTCTGTCCCACACACTCACTTTAAAAGTGAAGTCGAAAGGCAAGACAAGTCTAAATATACAGCTTCACGTCTCTTCATAGGCTCTGGCTCTCCATCCAACACAGTAACTCAGTAACTCTCCCATGAAGGTCAAGCACTGATTTGCAACAATGGACCCGATGCATAGAAGACCACCAATGATGGAGGTTCTCCTCCCCTCACAGCTTTATATCTTGTTGTCACGGTTACCTGGGGACATTTGGGGTAACAGGTGGTGCCAGGGCAACAGAGACATTGGGCAGAGCTTGTTAGTCATCCTGACTCTGTATTTAAGATGAGCCCCATGACCCAAATCCCCCAACCTCCCTAATCAAAGTGTGATGGGTGCTGCTCCAAGAGCCTTACTGTACACCCAAGCAGTGATGACATAATGATGACATCCTCACCTCTAGCATCCTGGGCCCGCCTCTTACGCTTTCCTTTGCACCTTCCATTTTCTACCGTAATATCAAAGGTGTCCATTTAGTTTGTTATCCATCTCTGCTCACCAGACATAAGCTCTAAAATAGCAGGTTGGTTTATTTTTTTATTTATTTATTTATTTATTTTTAATTCTGGCTCATTGTGGTAGCCCTAGAAAAGTACCCGACATAGAGCAGATTCTGAGTAAGTAGTTACTGAATGCAGGCATGCATGCATGAATAGAGGAATGAAGGGGAGGGTTACAGCCACCGTCGCTAGTCAATCAGGTGGTCACGGAATTTAGGTGGGGTGGTTTATATTGATTGTCAACTTGACTGACTAGAATCACCAGAGAGGAACCATGTAAATTAGATTACCCTCTGCTCATGCCTGTGAGGGGCTGACTTGGTTAGAAGTACCAACCAAAGGGATGAAGTTCTGAGCCATATAAAAAAGGCTGTAGCTGGCTGGGCCCAGCATCCTCTCTTTCCTCACTATGGGATGAATGTGACTGGCTGTGTCAAGCTACGGCCACCATGCCTTCCCATCATGCTGGACTGCAACCTTGAACTGCAAGCTGAACTAAACCCATCTTCTTTTTATCTCAAGGTACAGTCTTGCTATAGCCCAGGCTGACATGGAATTCACTATGTATTCTCAGGCTGGCTTCTTAACTCACAGCAATCTTCCCATCTCAGCCTCCTGAGTGGATTGTTCGGATTAAAGAAGAGAGAGACATGGCTGGAGAGGTGGCTTAGCAGTTAAGCGCTTGCCTGTGAAGCCTAAGGACCCCGGTTCGAGGCTCGGTTCCCCATTGTCCCACATTAGCCAGATGCACAAGGGGGCGCACGCGTCTGGAGTTCGTTTGCAGAGGCTGGAAGCCCTGGCGCACCCATTCTCTCTCTCTCTCCCTCTGTCTGTCTTTCTCTCTGTGTCTGTCACTCTCAAATAAATAAATAAAAAATGTTTAAAAATAAAAAAAAGAAGAGAGAGACAGAGAGAGAAGCGGTGGGGAGGGAGGGAGGAAATGAATGGGAGGGCCTGGGTCTCTAGCCACTACAAAAGAACTCCAAACTCATGTGCTACTTTGTGCATCTGGCTTTACATTGGGAACTGGGGAATTGAACCCACATCATTAGGCTTTGCAGGCAAGCACTTTAGATGCTGAGTCATCTATGCAGCTCCCCCAAGTCCTTCAAAACTGATTTTGTCAGCTATATTTTGTCTAGCCCTGCCAAAGACATTTCAGCTATGCACAGCGGGGCATGCCTGTTGTGCCAACACTTAGAAGGCTAAAGCAGGAGGATTTCCACGTGTTCAAGGGCAGCCCGGGCTACATAATGATTATCAAACCAGCCAGAGTTGTGTAGTTAAGACCCTGTCTCAAACAGACTAAACTACACAAGAAAGGAGAAAATTTTAAGTAATTTCCTCAACGTCACAGTGCTAAGAGCCTTGAACTTGAACCTATATATGGCTAAATCCAATGCAAAAAAAAAAACTTAACCTCTCTTCCATTCACCGGGGTACCTTCAAAGTAACAGAAATGAAGAGTCAGAGAACTAATACTTCAAAGAGACAATGCTCAGAGACAGATGAGAGGCCCACGGGCTTCAGAAAAGGTTCTCTAAAGCACTCCTGAGGATTTGTCTCCAGAATAAACTACCCGAGGTAAACCACGGGGTTGTTTGCATTGTTTTACCTCCTGGGACCTGAGGAATGGGTGCTCCCCCTTCTGAGATGTCTTCCTGTGAATACAATATGCGGCGATGCTTCAGCTAAGTAGAGCTCCACTGGGTCCCTAAAGCCAAATCTAACAGCTGAGAATGAAGCCACTGCACGCAGAGGGTGCTCATTATGTCAGAGGTCCCCATTGTCCCTAGCGGGAGAAGAAGCCAGCAGAGAAAGCCTCTGTTGCGTCACTTGGAAATGAAGGGCTTCTCAACTTTGCTGTTTCCCTGGCTACTCGAGAGGTATGGCCACCAAGTATGGAATGATTGCAGAACTGTCTTGTTCCATTATTACTTGTAAAAGGAAAGATTTTGCCACTTAGGAGTTTCACAGTGTGTCTTAAGGAAGATGGAATCTTAGCGATTTGCTAATAATTTTTCTGTAGGTGGGAAAAAAAATACTGAGACCTCTGGGGTGGATAAATACCACACTAGAAGTCACAGAGCCTGAAAACAATACCTCCCATCCTTCTGTTTTCCTGTCCACCAATCTATAGCTGAACCAAGATGACTTATTTAGCACAAATACATGCTAAGCATCTAGTTAAAGATACAGGCATAGTGGCCAGAGGGGTGGCGTGGTGGTTAAGGTGCTTGTCTGCGAAGCCTAAGGAGCCAGGTTAGATTCCCTAGCACGCACATAAGCCAGATGCACAAGGTGGCACTTGTATCTGGAGCTCATTTGCAGTGGCTTGAGGTCCTGGCATGCCCATTCTCTCTTTCTCTCTTGCCTCTCTGCCTCTTTCTCTCTCTCTCTCTCTCAACTAAAATTTTTTTTTTAAAAAGATATAGTCATGGGACAGAGCATGCCAACCCATACTCTGAAATCAGCCAGTCACAAGAACATGCTCCCACATGAAAGTCATGTGATGCAGGAGCAGACTGCAAGCCAGACTCCTCAGCACTATCTCAGGTGGAAACCAGCCATCAGAACAATGCCCACCTCACAGGGTTAGTGTGAAGGATCAAGTGACGGTGGATGAGGGCGGGCTTCAAGTAGGGCTCAGCAAAGTCAGCACTCCCGTCCATATCCAAGATGCATCAAGATAAGCATTTTCAATTTCTATCTCTCTTATGGGATTTGGCCTGCAGGTACGTAGGGCACCTGCAAGGTTAAACAGAAATCCTCTACGTGCTGAAAAGTGACCATACTTCAGGACTAAGGGAAGAGCACAAGGACCCCACAGAAGCCCATCTCCTATAACTTTAAGCAAGCAATGCCAGTGGTTGTAAGAGTGCGTGCTGGCATGTGCCATGACTGTCCTTCTAATTCTGTTCAAGCCCTGTGATCACAAGGCCCTCCTGTCTTCTCAAGTCAGGAGCTGGCAGAGGTTTGGTTCACTGGCTCCAAGCTGGGCTGCCTCAAGATCTCTACTGGCCACTCCTCTCAGTCACTGGTCCCTTCATTAGAAGGAAGTTGCGTCAGGCTTTTAGCAGATCTAGAGAACATCGAGACCCTTGTCTCTGTGCGGAGAACAGGATTACGCACAGGATGGACATCACCCTTACTTTTCTCTCACTTCTAGGTGCAAAGAAGAATATAAATAATAACAGCTACTCTTTTCTAAGCATATACCACATTCTAGGCTGTTTCATGTACTCAGTGTATGTTCTCCCATTTTTTTTTTCACTATAACCCCATGAGGGTTCATTTTGCAAAGACAAGACAGAGACAGACAGACAGACAGACACACACACACACAGAATGAGAGAGAGAGAGAGAGAGAGAGAGAGAGAGAGAGAGAGAGAGAGAGAGAGAGAAATGCAATAAGTAATAATCCAAAGACCATATGGCTGAAGAGTGGCAAATATAGGATCCAAATCAAACTTTAACAGTCTCTGGATTCCACACTGTAAGTCCCAAGGTCATAAGAGCCTTCTGTCTAATAAATAAGCAGAGAAACACAAACCTCAGATACTCTTCGTAAGTGTCGTCCAGGCTCCTGTGAATAACCCTAATTAAATTCAGTGGGCCCGGGTTTTTGTTTTTTTTTTTTTTTTTTTTTTTTTGATCCGTCTCCAGGCTCTATCTGGGGTGAATGTTTGTGTCTCTTCAGGAATGGTAACACCACCCATGCAATGGGGACCACGTCATTGACAATGGCCAAAGTTAGATGATGCAAGGGACCTTCAGGGAAAACCCAGCTTCACCACAGTCACTTTGTGGTGGACCAATCACAGGGCAGACAGGTTGTAATCTGGCAGAAAGGTCAATACATGGGACCAAAGCGATGCCTTGGATAGGGTTCATGTGTGTCCAGCAGAGGCTCGTGTGTAAGAGACTGGGTCTCCAGAGTGGCTCCTTAAGAAGTGGGGAAATGGGGCTGGAGAGATGGCATGGCTTAGTGGTTAAGTGCTTGCCTGTGCAGCCTAAGGACCCCAGTTCGAGGCTCGATTCCCCAGGACCCACGTTAGCCAGATGCACAAGGGGGCGCACACATCTGGAGTTCATTTGCAGTGGCTGGAGGCCCTAGTGAGCCCATTCTCTCTTTCTCCCTCCCTCCCTCTCTCTCTCTCTTTCTCTCTCTCTCTCTCTCTCTCTCTCTCTCTCTCTGTCAGCCTCATTCTCTCTCTGTCTGCCCCTCTCAAATAAAATAAATAAAAAACAGAAAAAATAAAGAAGTGGGGAAATGAGCAAGAGTGCTGCTTTCTTGGTGAACCTGGTACCAGCACAAGGGTAAAGGAGATAGACGCAGAGAACACTCAACTCCTACCAAACCAGAGATCCAGAGACACAGAGGCTCCCAAGACCTCATCACTGAAGTAGACCTAAAATAAACCCAACATGGCTCAGGGATATTCACAGAAGAGGGGCTGGAAAGATTGTCAGAGCCACAAGTTGGGACGTTATGCACAGAGACATTGTCTCTTCCCTATAACTGATGGCTACCCCCACAATGCATGACCCACATTCCCCAACGAGGAGGGTCCCTGTGGAGGGGGGAGGACAGGGAGGAGGCTAAGGATGGCACCAACATGGCTGTATACACATTGGGTACATAATTTAAAAAATCACTAAAAAAGGAGTAAGTGGGGGTTGGAGGGATGGCTTAACGGTTAAGGCATCTGCCTGCAAAGCCAAAGGACCCAGGTTCAATTCCCCAGGACCCACGTTAGCCAGATGCACAAGGGAGCGCACGTGTCTGGAGTTCGTTTGCAGTGGCTGGAGGCCCTGCTATGCCCATTCTCTCTCTCTCTCCCTCTTTCTCTCTTAAATAAATAAATACTATTAACAAAAAAGAAGTGGGACTGAGTGGGCCCTTGGAAGGGGGCGTGGCCTCAACAAGGACTCTGGCCTGCTCTCCAGTGGCGGCTCTGACGTGGGCCTGAGGTTGCTCCCAGCCCTGCGGCTCTGCTTGCACTCACTCGCTGAGGTCAATAAGCCTCTTTTTTTTTTTTTTTTTTTTTTTTTTTTCCATGAGCAGCTTGACTTCCATCTTTTATTATGGCAGCAGAAATGGTCAACTCCCCTGGATCCAGAGGGAGAACCCATAGTGACTCTCTCTGGAAGGAGTTCAGTTCAGTGGTCATCAGATTCCAGCTGCCTGTGGCAGACATTTCCCACATATGTATCCGCTAAGTTGTTGCTTTGTCCCTCTAGCCTCAGTGGCACCATCTAGAAAATGGGCGTGAGATGCTTCCTGTGGAGGTCATGCCTAGAAGTCTTGTCTGCGATACGCTGAGACTTTCATGCGCAGCAGCTACCACACGGCATGGGAAAACTGACTAGCTCTGAATTTCCTTTTCTTCATTTTCTTCCCTCTGAATAGTAACCAGAGTTTTGAATACCAGTGTCAGAAAGTGCCTGGGCTTAGAGGTACACCTTCTTCACAGAGCTTGGGGCCCCAAATATGCTTGTTCTTCCAAGAAACTAAAGATTGATTATGGGCCTTGTAAGTTTTCACTGTTTATGTATTTTTAAAGCAGTGTTTATGACCTTTTGTTCCAGTTATCAAACTAATACATGTTCTCCATAGAAGACTTGGAAAGTAAAAAAAAAACAAAAAAAATCACACTCTGTGTCTCAGATGTGACAGTGGGAACCTCTATTCTTTTCTAGTCTATTGTTTACGTTCTATGCATGATTTCTCAAAGAAAGGAAAGGTACAGGGTTTATTCCTGACACCCACTGAGGCCAAGGGAGGGCGTGTGCGCAGATGCAAAGCTCTACATGACACGGCTGTCATAACCACATTAACGTGTCCATAGGAAGGGACATAAATGTGCTAGTTGGGTGTGTGGAAAGTAAAAGAAATATAATCTACTTTAACTGTTGTAGATGACAATTAGTCATGTGATCATATCCTTATACAGTTATGCATCTTCCAGGGAGAGAGCCCGTCTCTGGAGAAGCAAGTTGGTACCAGAGAACCTCCTGACAGCAGATCTACCTGGAGGAGGCTCTCTGTGGACTTGCCAACTTTAGGATAAACAGTTGTCATTCTGATACCTGGATAGGCTCAATGTTACTGCCAAGAAGCTGAATCCAGGCAGGAGAAAATGCCAGTCTGAGCCAGGAATGGAGACCCTCCACGTTTTCTACCCGCCAGCCCATGTGCCACAGGGACTGCTCAGTGAGCTTTTCTCAGAGTTGGAGTCACATGTATGTCAGTTCCATGATTCTTCATCCTCAGCACCAGTTTCCTGCACAAGGCTAAGTGTTCTAAGGGCTCCACTCACTCATTTGATTCTTTGTTTTTGCACTGCAGAAGATGGTATCCAGTCTTAGCCCAGGCTGGCCTTGAACTCGTGATCTTCCCTCCTCGGCCTTCCAAGTATCTGGAGTTATCTATAGGCCTGTGTTACCATGCCTGCCTGTCACCCAGTTAAATCTCGCAAAACTCTTCAAGGTTGGTATTATTATCTTCATTCCAACTTTACATACAAGAAAACAAATGCACAGAAAATGAGTGTAAAAAGCTTTGAAATGTCTGGCATGCACAGGGAGTGCTTAGAGCTGGTGGATGAGCACTGATATTGAGGCTTCAAAGCCTGGGTGTGTAAACATAAAACTTACAACGTCTGGGTCAGGTAGGCTAGTCATGCAAAATTTCATTGCTATATTTCCAAATCATCATCTAACTTTCATGGCACGTCTACTTGCAAATGATGGGAAATAATTTTGCATACCACACATCACTCATAGATCACAAGTAGTCATGGAACAATGATGAGTCTAGGAAGTAGGGAAACAGTTTTAATCACCCGTACAAAAAAGATTGTTTCAAGTTAGTAGGATCTGGATCTTTCTTTTTAAATTTTTTTATTTATGTTTAGTCTTTTTTTGCTTTAGGTATGTATGAGTGTTGTTTGCATGCATGTGCAGGCATGTTCACCTGTTCTTGTGTTTTGTGTGATGTGTGCACATGTGTGTAGACATGTTTATGGAGGCCAGAGGCCAACCTCATGTTGTCTTGGGTATACGACCCACCTCTTTTTATAATGGGATCTTTCGTTGGCCTAGGGCTCACTGATTTGGCTAGACTAGCTAGCCAGTGAGCTCCAGAGATCGGCCTGCCACTGCCTTTCCAGCACTTGGATTATAACCATGTGTTAGAAGGCACAGCATTTGTGTGTGGGGTGCGGGGGATGGAACTCAAGTTCTCGTGATTTTTACATTTTTAGAAATTTATTTTTATATTTATTTGAGAGCAACAGAGAAAGAGGCAGAGAGAGAGAGAGAGAGGTGGGGGGGAAAGAAAATGGGCATGCCAGGGCCTCCAGCCATTGCAAACAAACTCCAGACACATGCATCCCCTTGTGCATCTGGCTTACGTGGGTCCTGGGTAATCGAGCCTTGAACCGAGGTTCCCAGGCTTCACAGGCAAGCGCTTAACCACTAAGCCATGTCTCCAGCCCAAGTTCTCATGTTTTGGAAGCAAGCATTTCACTCATGTAGCCATCTCTCTAGCCCCGGTTCTGATCCATCACCTGGACATGCCAAAAACCTAACGCTGTAGGGCCTGCCAAACAGCAGTCACCGTCCAAAAGGTGACTGAGAAGCACAGGCCTTAAAGTCACATAGAACAAGGCTGAATCCAGACTCTGCCATTCTGAAGCCATAAGAACTTGAATCAATTAAAACTGATTCTGCAAAACCCAGTTGTCAACTTTCCTCCAGTGTTAATATCACTTGTCAGATGAGGTTGGAGTGAGATAATGTACTCAAAACAAGCAGTCCAGGGCCTTCCTGTGGTCAGCGATCATCTCTCCATTCTTCCAGTACCATCCATGTCACCCGCATGATCAAGCAAAGACAGAGCCTGTCAAGCCCGGTGCTGAAGTCCCATGGCCGGACCGTGGCGGGATTGGTGTGTGGGTCCCAGCGGTTCTGCTTCTCACCATTTACACCTGCCTGCATCCCCAGCCCTGGATCCCAGAGACGTGGGCCTGAGGTGTCACATGAAGCAGGCAGGAAAGTTACAGAAGAAACCCTATTTTGCCAAAGGAGAGTGACCTTTCCTTTTCACCTCCCTGTAGGAGAGACTCCCACACACTGAGACTCTAAAACACTTTTCTGGGCTGGAGGGATGGCTTAGCGGTTAAGGCATTTGCCTGCAGAGCCGAAGGTTCAATTCCCCAGGACCCACGTTAGCCAGACGCACAAGGGGGAGCACGCGACTGGAGTTTGTTTGCAGTGGCTGGAGGCCCTGGCAAGCCCATTCTCTGTCTGTCTGTCTCTGGCTCCCTTTCTCTTTCTCTCTGTCTCTCTCTCCCTTTCTTTCTCTGTCAAATAAATAAATAAATGAAAACTACTTAAAAAAAAAAACACTTTTCTGATCAGATGGCAGGAGCTCCTGGGGACCCTTCTGGAGCCTCCATTATGCAGGCCCAGAGCATGCTTCTAGACACCTGCCCTGGTTAGCTGCTCAAGTTACCTGGGAAAATGATAACTGGCTATATGTCATTCAATCTACCGGGTGACTATTTTGGAGGAAAGCAAGGAGAAACGGTGAATACAACACTCCCCTTCATCAAATTACAGGAACAGTCAGAACCAATTTGGCAGCTATTAAAATACAAGTTTGCCTTTAAACCATCTCTTCACAGCAGAAGCCGAAAGTCCAAATTGGCTGCCAAAGGCTGGAGATGTGGATAGAAGGTCAACATTGCTCTTAGACAACATGCAGACATAAACAGAGGTGCCTGGGGCCATTTTGCATCCCACGGTTTATTTTTGACTCTCCCCACAGTTCTGTTTCCCAGGCTCATGGTGGCGTCTGTCACCTGCTCTTATAAGGGCTGGTCCAGAAGCCAGGTACTGCGAACATTAACTCACTCAGCTCCTTTGTTTTGGAGAGGAAGGAAAATGAAGGCCAGAGTCGCCCAACACACAAGCAAGAAGCAGGACATCAAGAGTGACTTCCCCATGTGGTTTTTAATTAATTAATTAATTAATTTGACAGAGAAAGAGGGAGGGAGAAAGAGAGAAAGAATGGGCACACCAGAGCCTCCAGCCATTGCGAACGAACTCCAGACACATGCGCCCCCTTGTGCATCTGGCTAATGTGGGTCCTGGAAAATCGAACCAGGGTCCTTTGGCTTTGCAGGCAAACTCCTTAACTGCTAAGCCATCTCTCCAGCAGACCCCCCCCCCCACCCCATGTGGTTTTGAACAGGGAATTTGGCCTCTGGAGAAGTACTGAGCCGCCAGGCTACAGCCCAGCCCAGCCCTGGTTGTGTGACTTCATTGTCACACATGTCTCTGTAAAATCAAGTGAGTTGTGGAGCTGCCAGTAGTTACCTCCTACAGCCTGACACTATGGAAACAAAGAATTTGGCTTGGTCCTGCCATTTGAGCTGCATCACCCATCCATACCAGAAGTCTACATGACCGTTCTAGTTACCTGAGCCACTAATTCTATTCATCTGGAAACTAGTTCGAACTGATGGATGTCAGTTCTCACCCAGAGAATCCCTTCTAGCATATAACCAGCGAGGGAAGCAGAGCTAAGATGCACAGTCTGGGGAGAAGCGACTTGAGACAGGCTGTGGGTGGTCTTGTCCATGCAACATGCAGGGACTTGGCTGAAGTGAGAAGAACGTGGCAGGTGATGGCACGTTGGCTCATTATACTAATAGTTTTGCTGTGTATGCCTTGGGCTCTGGGGCTTGAAATGTAGATGCAACAGTGTCTTATGTTGTCCTGTGCTGGCTGGGTTGCACCTGTCTACCACAGGGGCACATCAGCTATCCAAGAGAGAGGTCTGGCCCATCCTCCCGTGAGCAACATCGGCAATGATGTCATTCCTGACATCATTATCATCATCAGAGGCAGAATCTCATTTAATACTCGAAGCAACCCACAAATGTAGGTCGAAACTGATATTCCCGCCAAAAGTCAAGTTACATCAGATACACAACACAGTCTAGCACACAGTAGATCAGTGCTCTGATGCAGGAGCTCAGAACTCAAACATCATGATTTTACTCTGTGCTATACCAAGCTCCTAGTGAAGTTCCTGGAAGACAGTACACAGAAAATAAATCCAATTAGGCCCAAACCATACTTCAAGGGTGCAAGTGACTCAAGCACACACTGCAAACTTAGAATGGCTTACACATGATGAAATTTTGCATACCCAGATCATGTAGCACAGGCCACATGGAGGGAGAGAAGTGTGTGTGTGTGTGAGTGTGTGTGTATGTATGCATGCACATGCATTTGGAAGCCACGGGTCAATGTTAAGTGTCTTCCTCAGTTGCTCTTCATCTTATTTTTGGAGACAGGTGCCCCACTGAGCTGGAAATGGAGTTCACTATTTCAGTTAGACTGACCCAAAGCCCCTCAGGTTCTCCTCTGCCTCCTCAGTGCTTGGTGCCAAGATCACAGGGACACCCCGGCATACTTGGTTTTAGTTTATGCTCTGGGGACCTAAACTCAGGTCCTTGTTTGTGTAGCAAGCACTTTACTCACGGAGACATCTCCCATCCCCAACTTCATTTCCGATGACTGAACCACTCAATAGCACTGTGCACAGCACTAAGTGACCTATGACTTGGTAGACAGAAAGACCAGGGTTCAAATTTCCCCATTTAATTAGCTGTGTGATCTTAGCTTAAAAAAAATGTCTCTCAAAGATTCTCTTTCCCTTCCTAGAGAGGAGGATATTGATTTTTATCATTGCACTGGATTAAGACTGGATCTTTTACCAAATGCACTGAGAGACCAGCACAATAATGGGAACTTAGTAGGAAGATGACCCACAGTGGCCATGACCTGTGTTTGTCCAGCCTGCCTCTGCGCAACCTTGGTAGCCTGAATGAGCTGCACTCACCTATGCAAATTCAGAGAGGGCTTTCAAATTTGAGAGTTCCTTTTAATACACTGAAGCTAGGCTGCGAACCACAGAGGCTCAATCTACCGAGCCAGCTGAATGACAACACAGGGAAATCTGGGGAGCAGGCTACAGTCACACAGATTCTGGGGTGACTTCTTTTTTTTTACTTTTTTCTATTTATGTGGGACAGACAGATTGGGTGTGCCAAGGCATCCCAGCACTGTAAATGAACTCCAGATGCATGGGCTACTTCGTGCATCTGGCTTTATGCAGGTACTGGGAAATCGAACCCAGGACTGCAAGGCTTTGTAAGCAAGCGCCTTTAACTGCTGCACCATCTCTCTAATCCCTGAGATGACTTCCTGACAAGCTAGATATGGAGCTCAGCTTAACAGTCTTCAGGGATAACGAGGTAAGCATGCCATTTCCACTAGCATGGCAGACATGGTCGAAACAGAGACTATAAAATGAAATGCCGATGGGGGCCGGGTGGGGGAGGGAGACGGGAGGCCTGCAGGGGCTTGAGGAAGATGGGCTTTGCCTGTGAAGTGGGTACTGCCAGCTATGAGAACATAGAGAGACAAGTGCTGGGAGTTCACATGTCTCAAGAGCTGACCTGGGTCTTCATGGGAAATGTCGCTGACGAGACACCTGATCTAAAACACTAGGAAACACTCCAAGGGACAATGGAGCAGGTCAACAAGTTTTCAGATGATCCTCTTGAACTGCCCGCTGGCATGCTCTGTTCAAAGCCATGCCCCGACCTTTCCTACAGGGGGCGCTCCAGACTGTAGCACACCTGGCCATCATCCACTAGGGAGAGCTGCTTTATTTATTTAATTAATTAATTTATTTCTGACGATGCTTATTTTAAGCAAGAGAGGTGTAATGACTCCAGAATGGGGGTTCTGGGTGCCTTCAGTCTTTGCCAACATCTTAGTTGACAACGGAAGGCAACGAGGAAGACATGAGTTTGGGCGTAGGACACCTGGATTCAATCCCATGCTAGAGCTAAAAGGAGTCTTTTCTACTGGAAATTCAGTGTTTTGAGAGTCAGGATTTTTTTTGTTCAGTTAAATCAGTGCTGGCACACAGCTGACATGTGGTTAAAAGTTACGGATGACTGAATGAATGATTGAATGATCAGGGACTATCACTTAGCTGGTGGGCCTCAATCTTCCTACCATTAAAATGGGAATTAACCAGAACAACTCCACTCAAAGGGTTACTGCGGTGAATCATAAAATTCCTCAGAATAAAAAAAACCAAAAAGGCATAAAGGATGGAAAGTCTTTGAGAAATGTTTCCCTTCCCTACATCCTTGGGACGAGGGGTTGCTCCAGGTCCTACAAGGAAAGCACCAAAGCGCACCCATGCAGCCCTCTGCTTTCCTCACGCTGCCTCAAACAAACCTGGAGGAAGGCCCAGCTGCCTGCTCAGGTTCCCCACTTCTGCTCTGCCCTATTACCTTGCGTTGTCCCGGCCATGCGACTTTAAGAAATTCATATCTCGGTATCGCGAAAGGAATGCCACCAGCTGGTCATTTGTCCTGTGGAAACAAGCAGAGGGGTGAGGGTCAGGGTCCGCCAGGGAACAGGAGACTTTACATCTGGGCTCCCTTCCTGTTTTCACGTGCCGAGTCATCTCCCTGGGCTCACCTTTTCAGGTCACACCAGTCTGCTAATTTATCCTCCTAGGGGGTTCCCATCCCTGGGCCAGCCCACACTGCAGAAACACAGACTGACTGCAGGTCTGTCTCCAATATGCTCCTCGGTGCTGGGAGCTCTTTGAAACAACTGTAGCATCTTACATGTTTTTGTATCTCCCATGTCCAGCATAGGGCTTGGATAACAGTAAGTCACCAGTATGCAGCCCGATATGAAACTCAGACTAACCTCAGGGCTTTTGCACTTCCTTGGTCTGGGATATTTTTTCCTAAATCTTCCCATCACTGGCTTGCTCTTGCCATCTGGGACTTTCAAATGTCACCTCTTCTGAAAGGCCTTTTCTAATCACTGTGCTTCAAAAGCACCTGCCTCGTCTCTCCATCTCGGTCACATCACAGTCTCCTGCATGGACTTCAGTTGCTTATCTCACATGGAAGCTCCACAGGAAGAAGCTGGTCAGATCTGCCCATCCCTGTGGGCACACAGTAGGAGCTACACTCGTGTTTGATGAATGAGTGAGTGAGTGAATGAATGAGCGAATGAATGAGTGAGTGAAAAATGTGAAATTGAACTGACTTTTAACTGCATGGAGCAGCGAATGAATGAATGAATACAAGTCCTCCATAACCAGTGGATTGAGAGAGCTTTAAAAATATACAAAATGCCATACAAACAGATGACATCGTTCCCGGTCTTGTTATCCCAAATTTACAGCCATCAATCTCTGTGCGCGCAGTGCCGTCACAGCCAATCAGCCTGTGCATACAACTGTGACAGTATCTTAAAAGGCCGTCACACGGGTCTCCATCTGTCAGAGACACAGTCACCTCTTCTGCTGAATAAACCCACGCAGGTAAAGGCGCCTAGGTGACAGCTCCTTCATCGTGGCACTGCTCCGCTCAGGGAGTTGTCTTTAGGAGGAAGGGGTTAACGGCTTTTCTAGACGGGGAGAAACCCTGACAGCAGAAGGTGAGAAGGACAGCATCTTCCGGCGTGTAATGGAGGCTGGCTTTGTTTTTGCATGTGTGTGGGTGCATGTGTGTGGGTGCATGTGGATGGGAAGCTCTAGGTCGGTGTTGGGTATCTTCCTCTATCAGTCTACACCTTAGTTTTTTTTTTTTTTTTTAATACATTTTACTTGTATTTATTCATTTACTTTACAGAGAAGGAGGAGGAGAGAGAGAGAGAATGGGCGCACCAGGGCCTCCAGCCAGTGCAAGCGAACTCCAGACACATGTGACCCCTTGTGCAGCTGGCTAACGTGGGACCTGGGGAATTGAACCTGGGTCCCTTGGCTTTGTAGGCAAACACCTTAACCGTTAAGCCATTCCTCCAGGCCTACACCTTACTTCAAAAAATTTTGTTTATTTTTATTTATTTATTTGAGAGCGACAGACAGAAAAAGAGGCGCCAGGGCCTCCAGCCACTACAAACTCCAGATGCATGCACCCCCTTGTACATCTAGCTTACATGGGTCCTGGGGAATTGAGCCTCGAACCGAGGTCCTTAGGCCTCATAGGCAAGTGCTTAACTGCTAAGCCATCCCTCCAGCCCCCACCTTACTCTTTTGAGATAGGTCTCTCACTGATCCCAGAGGCTTGCCGTTTCGGCTAGTCTAGCTAGCCACTCCGTTTCCATGTCTCAGTTGCTATCACCCCATTGCCACTCTGTGCTACAGACATCCTCCATTCTATGCTTCTTCTGTGTAAAATGATAAGCACGTGCCACATTGTACGTGGGTGCTGAAGACCTGTACTCAGGTCCTGATGCTTGTTTAGCGAACACTTTACCAACCAAGTCATCTCCGCAGACACCAGAGGCTGGACTTTTTGTTTTTGCATGTACAGGTATATGTGATGCATGTGGCTGAGCATGCATGAATGTGCCCATGGGGAGGCCAAAGGATGACAGCGGGGCTCTTCCTTGGTCACTCTCCTGTTGATTTTCTATGATGGGGTCTCTCACTTGAGTCCAGAGCCCAGTGCTTCAGCTAGTCTCACAAGCCAGCTTGCCCCAAATGCTTCCGGTCTCTGCCTCCTATGCACTGGGATTACAGTTGGCCGCTGAGCCCACCTGGTGTTTAAGTGGGCGCCGGGATCTAGACTGCAGTCCTCACGCTCCTGTGGCAAGCACTCTGCCCACTGAATCACCTCCCAGGTTCTGAGGCTGCAAGTTTGGAAGCCAGGTGGTGCTTTTGAGGTCAACACCCGGGCTGCAGATGCAGAACAGTCAGGAAGATGCTAGAACCATCCCTAAGTCTGCTGTGGCTAAGGATAAGTCCCTCAGCTTCTCTGAAGGCATTTCCTCCTGGCCGTTCAGATTTAAATAGGCACGTGCGCTGGGTAAACACCTGGGTAATTTGAAGGGCACAGAGTTGGTCCACAATGAACACACACTGGCCTGCTCTTTCTGGCTCCCAGCTGGCCAGGCTGCATGCTCCCGGCCCTCAGCCCTCCTCCACATCCCTGCAGCTGTCCCAATTCCCAGCCCTTGCTCACTGGCTGAATGACACATGTTGACCAATTCTGGCAGGTGAGGAGTGGCGCTCAACAGTTATAAGATACCACGGTGAAAGTGAATACCCCAGCCCGTCGCTGAAACAAGCACCAATCCTAAATCAGCTGTGCTCCAGTGGCAGTGAGGTCAAATCCATCACGCACTGTCAGGAAGCCATGTCCTACAGAGGTATGAAGAGGCGAGTCCTGGAAGGGACACGAAAGGCCAGCTGCACACATCTGCACAAGGATGCCTCGCCTCCCTCGCAACCATGATAGCCCAGTTCCACCTTATGCCCAGTGGTCTGCAGAAAAAGGGGGCCTTTAAGGACTGCTGAGGAAAGTGGAAGTGAAATCAGCTTATGAGAGAAATGCAAGCTGCGTCCCCTGCCAGCCATCAAGAGGGCAGCTTACTCTCCACCTCAGCCGCTCCAACCCTCAGCACTCTCTGCTACAGTTCATTATTGTCTTCCTGATGAATACGGAACAAGTTAACCTCTGAATGGGTCTCCCAGTGCCAGGAATAATAAACAGGGGGCCTCTAGGGCTCCCTCAGTGGGAAGATTGAAGGGGCCAGGGCCAGGGCTCCTCTGGGGGGGACCCTCTGGGAAGTCTCAGGTCCCCCAGGGTCAGCCGCCCTGCCTTGGCTCCATTTGGCAACCCCAGACAGCATCTTTCAGGGCTGGGAGTTGGGGCTATTTTCACATTTCCCGCTTCACCGAGTCTCCATCTGACAGGGATGAATGGGTGTTTAGTGAATTTACTTAGCGATGCTTCCACATGAAATCGTCTCAAAAGATGACATCTTGGGGGAGGGAGGCTGGTCAGGGTGGAGGCTCTGGTTTCCAAGCCTGAAGCGGGTGCATAAAGCCCCCTTTCAAAGCAGAGCACCCCACGCTTGTGCTTGGCCAGCAAGCTTGCTGATTGGATGGTGGGGTTGGGTGGTGGGCCACTGCCTCTTCTCTCTGGCTGGGGGCCTCTGGGAGCCCTGGCTCACCCTCTGTGTAAAATGCCTGCTCGGAATTCTGGTCTCTCCATCCATGCTCCAAAAGGAGATGGTATTCAGCTGGGGAGGGAAGATCCCTATTGTTCCTTCCAGACGCCTGTCGATAATTGCCCACATAATATTTAGTTCTCTCCAGATAATAAGCAGCTTGTGATAATGTTGACATTTTACCCTGCTCTCATCTTGCTTGCTTGCCTGTGTGTGTGTGTGTGTATGTGTGTGTGTGTGTGTGTGTGTATGCGTGCGCACGCACGCACGCATGCACGTACGCACGCACGCACGCACGCATACACACACGCACGCATACACACACACACACACACACACACACACACACACACACACACACACCTTCCTTGGCCTTATTTTTTGGCAGAGTGGCTCCCATACTCTCATGTCTCAACCTTGTGACCTGCCCCTTCTCCAGTGACAACTTTTGCTGACACGATGACAATGCCAATGTCCATACCAGCTTTTCTGTCTCTTGTTGGGTGCTGGTGACCATCGCTGTGACCAATAAAGTCATGGAAACCCTTGCTTAAATACATTAACATAGAAACATCTAAATACACTTATTGGTGACTATGTGGGAATCGCGGCTGTGCGTGAATAACCTCCGTCATGAGAAAAGCTCTCAGACCACATGGGCCATGTCCCAGGTTTTGTAGCAGACTCCTGCTACATTTTACTAGACTCGATCTTCACAAAGATGCTATGAGGTGAGAGTTTCTTTCCCAGTTTACAGTCTGGGAGGGTGTAACTTAGAGAAGTTAGCTCACCAAGGAAAAATGTAGAACCAGGCTTGGGCTCTGGTTCCCCATATGTCTCATGCTCCTCATGAAGAGACTACTTGTGCAAATAACAGGGAATAAACAAGGGATGGGGAGAGAAAGAATGAATCGCATCCCGGATATAGAAGGAAACTTATAGGAACATGAAGGTGTCCCTACAAACCAACAGTTATTAGAAATGCTGCTGCATCCCTTCCCAAGACCCACTGAGATAAATCTGATTTGTTAAGATTCTTGATAAGTGTGCCTTTTACAGTTTAAAAACCTTTGTTCTGGATCAAGCATGACTATGGGTGGCAAGCTTTTTCGTTTCATCTTCACCTGCCCTCCACCAGCCCTTCTGGGAAGCCCACACTTGCGCTAAGGATCTTTCACTCCCATAAGGCATTAGCCCCAGGTGTGGGAGTATTAAATTCCTTCTTGAACACGACACAGAAAGCAATGTAAGTACATTGGCATGAAGACATATCTAGGATGAAGCCCACAGCTCTGAAGTCCCCTCAACACCCAGGAGGTCAGGGTCCTGCAGGAAAAATGCCAAGGCCCACAGAGGCACACTAAGCAAGGCTAGCAGGGTGTGACAGGTAATGACAGCGTGAAGTATGCTCATCCTCAGCTAGAAAGGAACCCACACAGGATGAGCTGCATTTCTCTGGTTCCTCCTGTCCGTCACTGTTAAGATCGTGAACCCCTTTTCCAAGCCAGGAGGCTAAGGTGGACCTCCAGGGACACCTGCAACCTCAGGGGGAGGCTGACAGTTGGAAGCCAAGGTGATACACAAATAGGGTGTTTGTAGATGTTGGGGTTCATGTCTTCAAACTGTTGGCACTGCTAAGAGTGTGAGAATCACATGGGTCATTGGATTGCACTTTCCTAGGTCACAGTAGACTGGCCACTACAGGGTAGAAATGTGCTCCAAGGTGGAGGATGCGCAATTGTGGAACAGGGTAAACTGAGAATGGAAGCAATGGAGGCACCTTTAATCTGAGTTCTGCAGGCATGGTGTGGCCCCAGCTTCTTGCTCTCGTCATCTTCATAGTTATTTAATATGTATGGTTAGGGGTGTTATGTATGTGTGTTGCTGTGCACAGAACCTAGGGCCTCATGCATGCTGGGAAAGAGCTACATCTTCAGTCATTTGGATATTAGTGGCTGGAAAGATGGTCAACAGTTAAGGGTACTTGCTTGAAAAGCCTGAGGGCCTGGATTCAATTTCCCAGTAACCACATAAAGTCATATGCACAAAGTGGTGCATGTATCTGGAGTTCATTTGCATTGGCAAGAGAACCTGATGTGTCCATTCTCTCTCTCTCTCTCTTTCTAAATATATAATATATATATATAATATATAATATATATATATATATAATAGTTTAAAAATAATAATTTCAATATCACTTTGTCTTCATCCTAAACAACAGTGTTCACAGTATCTCATGTGCACTTACTTTTCCAACTTTTTATTGGGACAGAACAACATATAACATGAGTAAATTCACATTACTGTTACAACCACCTTCACCATCCACTTCCAGAACCTTTTTTTGGTCTTGAAAAATGGAAACTCTTTACCCACTAGACAGTGCTTCTGCATTCTCCCCTTTCTCAGCCCCTGGCGACTACAATTCCGTTGTGCTCTAGGACATTAACAATCCTAGATATTTCACAGAAATGCAACTCTTCAGCATTTATCTTTGTGTGTGTGACGCATTTCATTAAGCATGAGATCCCCAAGGTTCATTTGCTCTGTAGCATGTGTTAGGATTTCTTGCCTTTCTGAGGTTGAATAATATTCTAGTCTGACATGTATTCTTTATTCCTGTTACATGTAGAAACAATAGTGATCATTACTCTATATGCATCTTAAATTAACTAGGCAATCAGGGTGTTTACAAAGGACTCAACTAACCTGCTCTGCTCAGGACTAAAGGAGTCCCCAGGATATGAATTTTAGTTTTAAGATTGGATAGTCTTTGGAAAATCATAAGTTCTGGCCTCAGGCACAGTGTCCCAATGAAGAATGTGTACCCACATGAGAATTAGCACACTTCTCAGAAGTAAAAAAAAAAAAAAACAAAACAAAAAAAACCCTCATTTTCCCACGAGCAACAGTCCAAGTATACAGACAGCCATGGTGGTGGAATGCTAATAGTTTACGTTTTTAATGTTGTCCTCATAGAAGCGTGGACTGCAGGAAGACACAGGGCTGAACACCAGCAATGAAAGCAATGACATGACAGCTCCGCAAACTCAGTGCCTACTCTGCAGTGCCAGACATGCTCCTGAGCACTTCACATCTGTGAACCATGACCAGTCATTGAGGAAGGTGTGATTATATTTATATCCATCTTAAATTACATAAATGAACAAGAATACTCATGTATCTTTGTATCACATCTACCATTCACCTAAGTAGACTGTCTTTCATGGTTCACAGAATCCTATGGATGGGAACAGGGCTCCTCTGGGGTTGGACTCTGAGGCTGTATCCACTCCCTCTCCCTCAAGAGGGGTCCTCTAGTGATGGACATTTAGGTGGTCTCCACTTCCTCTCTCATGTGCTGCTCCAATGCACAGCCTTGCATATTTCTTTGCACACCCGAGTGGGAAAGATTTCTGCATGATTAAACGTCTGCATGCGGAGTCATTCACTCAAAGGTCATTCTTCAGAATGACCCATTTGCTTTCAGAAAGACAGACTACTTGGAATGAGGCTTCCCTGAGAGTGGAAGCGTAGCAGGGACTTTCACAGCCAGGGCTCCTATTGCACACCAACCCTAAGTGGCTGGCTGCCAGGGCTGGGGCAGCAAGGAAAAAAATAAAAACCTGCAAAGGTCAATGTGTCAAAGAGGCTAGTGGGCACCTGACCGTGAGGGTGGACTTCGTGGGTAGGCCGGCCAGTTCTGGGAAATGCCACTGCCTTTGCTGAAGTATCAACAACCAGCGGCTCTCCTGGAGGACACAGAACTATCAATGACTTTGTAGAGGAGGGGTGGGGTGGGGGTAGAACCATCCTCCATACCCAGGGCAGGTGCTCCGGCTGGTACCCATCTTTCTTGTAACATCTCAGGGACTTTCCATCTGGCCGGATGGGTGTCACCTTAGACAGTGTCTCTCAGGTGTCTGGCGGTAGTCAGTGGAAAATCAGGCACCGGCTCTAGATTCCTTTCTCCAAGACCTGACATGTCACAGGCACATACACACTGGCATGCTTAGTACATGCCCAAGTGGACCGCTGTCACGCAGCTCAGCTCTGTCCAAGGGCCAGGCTCAGTTCTAGCTTGTTGGAAGGACGGGCAGACACCCCCGAGAACAAGAGGCACCTCCCCTTACTTCAGTGTGCAGTCAGTTAGACTGCAGGCCCTCTTCTAGGAATGCTTCTGCTTACGTCTTTGCCTAAGGGAACGGGGGAGATTTGGGGCACTGGACCCACCAGAGTCAAGTGGCTCATGAGAACATGCGTAATAATGACAGGAGCAAGGCACTCTCCCTCTGCTTCTGGAGCAAGTGCTAAGTGCTCAGCTGGTGGAGCCGAACCTCAACTGCTGCCCTGCGTAGCAGCGCTGGCTGTGTGTGGACGAGGCAGAACTGGGAAAGCTGCCGTGACTGGCCAATGTGAGGATGAATGAATGAGGAACGTGTGGGCCTCAGCAGCCAGGAGCAAGCCTGAGTGCTTTTCAATCCCACGTTCCTCCTGGTGGGCAAGTGTTATCAATGAGGACCACTGTGTGTGTGTGTACGTGAGTGCATGCCTGCGTGCGCGTGTGCATGTGTGCGTGTGTATACATGTTTGTGGACACTAGATGACAACCTCAGGTATAGTTCCTCAGGCATTGTTCACTTTTTTATTTTTTTAAGATAGGTATTCTCTCTGGCCTGGAACTTGCTAATTAGGCTTCACTGACTGGACAGTGAACCCCAGGGATCATACTGACTCTGCCTCCTAGCATGGAGATTACAAATTCATGATACCACACCTGTTTTTTATTCCCCCACATCACAGTTACTGTAGATCAAACTCAGCTCTACATGCTAGCGAGACCCTTTACTGACTGAGCCATCTCCCCAGCCTATGGGTGTTTCCCAAGAAACAGACAGGATACACATACTGAAAACAGCATCCAACTTCTGAAGCCTTTCGTGTCCTTTCAAGGGCACTGTTACTGGACAAGTCACATGACAGAAGTCCACAGAGATATCATCTGTGACTTTCTGCTGGACTCACTTAAATTCTAAGTGTCTTGTCTGTGTTCCTTCCCTGGTAGTCCAGAGTGGATTTGGACATGGCTTGAGGTGGGAGGAGGCAGAGGCCCTGCTTCAGCTCTTTGGTCAGTGTTCTGGGTGACTTATGCACAGACAGTAAAGACAGGTTCTGGCCCACTGAGAAGCTCAGGAAGTCCAGGACTCCAGCATAGCAGTCAAGAAAGGTCAAGGTCAATGCTGTCTGAAGAAGAAGTAAGAGTCAAAGAATAGGAAATAAAGCATTCTAACGGAGATAGAGTCAAAACTTGTAGAGTTGACTATTTTTGCTAAGACCCAGGGGGAAGTGCGGACGGAGAGTGCCATTTGTTCCTGGACGCCACAGACACAAATCACCATGGACATCGGGAAAAGTGAACTGGCCGGAACAGAGCCCGGCCTCCACACTGGGATCTAATCCACCTTCAGGGGACATTGGCAAGATCTTTCTATTTTTCTTTTTAAACAGATGTCATTAATTTGCAGCTGCGGGAGGCAGTGATGCCAGGGCCTCTTGCCTCTGTGCACAGGAACACTAGATGCTTGCACCACATTTTGTGTCTGACTCATGTGGTCAGCTTGGGGATTGCCCAGGTCCCACAGGATCATTCTAAAGCAGGAATTTGATCATGACATCTCTTCGACTTACTGGCCTCAAGAGGGTTCCCATCACTACCATAAAGTGCCCTCACAAGACACAGGGCTGAACACCAGCAATGAAAGCAATGACATGACAGCTCCGCAAACTCAGTGCCTACTCTGCAGTGCCAGACATGCTCCTGAGCACTTCACATCTGTGAACCACGACCAGTCATTGAGGAAGGTGTGATTATATTTATATCCATCTTAAATTACATAAATGAACAAGAATACTCATGTATCTTTGTATCACATCTACCATTCACCTAAGTAGACTGTCTTTCATGGTTCACAGAATCCTATGGATGGGAACAGGGCTCCTCTGGGGTTGGACTCTGAGGCTGTATCCACTCCCTCTCCCTCAAGAGGGGTCCTCACTTTGCACACGACCTGACACTGCCTACTTTGTTTTTGAAACTACTTGACGTTTTTTCAAGGCTCTGCCCTGTTTTACAACTCCAATACTTTGTGAGTACCATTTTTTTTTCTCAAGCTCAGTGCCACACATCCAGGACAACAGAGGGTGATGGCCAGGGTCCCCGTGCTAGGGTTACACACAGTCCAATGGGGAGGGGGGAGTGAGCTACCAGGTGAGGTGAAGCACCAAGTCCCAGGAAACACAGGCCAAACAAACTTGAGACACTGTGGCGACAGTCCCTCCCTCCACACAGGCAGGCAGCAAGCAGATTGGGGACCACCTGGATAATAAAACCCATTCACTTTTAATTGGATTTATCTTTGTGTTACTGATGAAAATGATGCAGCAGTAAACTGTGTTCACTGCATTTGAAGAGACCTGAGAATCACTTTGTGAAGCCCTCATGCTTTCCCGGCGCCGTGGTGAGACGCACATTTTTCATTTTAAACATGCAGGAGCCATGCGAAGAGACCATTTATCTGATGGTTCATGAACAGAAACTCTTAACGCTCCTGCCCTTCCTCAAGATGACTATAAGGAAAAGGTGGCTGACAGGAATCAGCACCAAACACCAAGCTGGGACCTGGAAGGCCAGAAGCATGAGTGAAGTTAAGCTGCTGCCTGGTAATGGTAGCATGACTATAACCCTGGAGTCAAGGAAGCTCAGGCAGGAGGTCACAGAAATTTTGAGGCCAGCCTGGGCTAGACAGTGAAGTCCTGTCTCCAACTAAGTAAAAGCATGAAACTATCATTTATCCTGTTGTGTGTGTGTGAGAGACACACATGCACAGTTGTGTATATGAAATCGATCTAGTTATATTTTAATTTTCTGCAGACCGATTGATTGCCCTCACATGTTATGCAACATCTCAAACATATTCTACATTCCAATAGACAACTGAGTACAGCCAGTAATTGGATTTGGAAGGGAAGTCCACTTCAGATCACATCAAAAGACTGAATCTTACAAGTAACTGTGATGTCCACAGAAAATTCTGCTACCATGAATGTTGTTTCCAGAGAGCTGTTTGTCGAATGTTCTCTCTGGTTTTTGTCACTTTCTTGTGAATTGAGTGAATAAGCTCATTGAGTCCCAGCTGTCTCATCTGCCAAGTGGGAATAACACGGGTGTCTGAATTGTCTGGGTGGTAGGTATGGCGTACATGGTGCCTGGCGCTAGAAGGAAATTCTATTTTCTTTCATAGACCAGCAGGATAAAAGGGGTGCCATCTCTTGCTAGTCTTCTCTGAATGACACTTTTCTAGCACGAATATAAATTATGTATGACCAGGCCCCTTGACTGAGAACAATGACTTTTCCTGTCCATCTATGTCTCCATAGTGTACATCACAGGCCATGGGCATGAGTCACTTCATCAATCTATGCCAGTTTCTTTCTCTTTAGCCCCATGCCAATCTAGAGAGGTCCACAGAAATTCTACACACATGCTCATCATTCCATAATGTGATCCTTCTGTTTACATCTCTGGATGTGGAAATACCTTTCCTCATAGTGATTAACTTTAGCTTGATTTTGAAAAAAAAAAAATCAATGTTCCCATATTAGTTCAACTAACATGGGCTAGAGTATGAATGATCTCAACTACATTGAGCTGTACTGATAAGCTCGACTTTCTACCAGTGTTTATGGCTGATTATTTTTCACCACTGGTACTATCCTGGTTTGTTCAAATAACCACCATGACCACCATAGTGATTTATCCATTTCAATCTTACCACAAAGGTGTCCCTAGATTGCATCCACTAAAATGTACTGGAATTTAGAGCATTTAATCTAATACAGGCCTGGTGTCAGAGTCACTTATGCTCCCAATTCTATCTCTAACTGGCTGTGGGGCCTTCATCATTTTAGCTATTTTATACTCAATGTCTACATCTTTACAACTGGGGGAGACAATGTGACCAACTTCACTGAACAGAAAGATTTAATGAAAGGAGGGAATTATTTGTGATTGGAAACTCCCAGCTCACATAGAAACTGGTACCAGAAGTGGGGTAGTAAACTACTGGGCAAGGGAAACCCGCAGAGACTTACTACAGGTTAGGTAACCTGACCCACAGAACGCTAAGTCAGGTATGACTACTGCCCTTACTATAAGTAAGACTTCTACAGATTTTGAGTCTACACTGGACTCACCACCCCTAGCGTCAGGACTGGGTCAGTTTGGATATCTGCCTGGGAGAACGACAGAGGACTCTCCACTGATCATGTTGTCCTCTTTGGGCCTCCTGATATACTCACCAGCCTGTCTGAACTGGATCAAAGTCACAGTGCTTTGCAAAACAGACAGGAAGCCACACACACAGTTGCCGCTTCTGCCAGCCTAACACACACACACACACACACACACACACAGAGGCTGTTGGCATGACAGAGATTCTGGAGTATCAGCAATGCTGCTTCCAATGTGTTCTACACCCACAGGCTTCCAAGGCTGTTGGTGCACCTCAGAGCTGATTAGAAATTTAGGAATATCAGGCCGTTTGAATAAAGGATGCTGTCCCAGAGGGGTCATGTGGAACTTCCTGGAGATAGAACACCAGAAATGTTATTTATCAACTTATTGGTTCATTAGTTTGTTTAGTCAAGTACTGAGGATTGAACCTAGGACCTTGTGTATGCTAAGCAAGCACTACACCACACCACTCAGCTCCATCTTCAATCCCAGTCGGAATATTTAAAAAGAGACTTAATCATATAGATTGATGGTCTTCAGACTGCAGCCAGAGGGGGAGTCTCCAAGTTCTGATGGATATCAGGGACCTCAGAAATTCTAACCTGAACTTTCTTCAGAGTAAATTGACATCCACCTATTTCCACATTGGAATCATGGGTAAATTTTACATGGAGTAAAAAAGATTCAGTGGCTTAAAAGTAAAATTTGGATAATCATTTGATTTCTGATTCGTTTTGTGAAGGGGGCAGGTAACTTTTTTTTTTTTTTTTTTGAGTAGCACTGTTTCCATCTGTTCATCAGGGAATCATAACATGACATGTCTCATTGCATTGTTTAGAGGAGCAAAGGAATGATGTGAAGTTAAGCTGTCAGCAGGAACATTGCGTGTCCATAAACACTGAGTACTGGCTGCATGACTACCGAGCCTGTGCACTGGATTTCTTTTCCTCCTTTTCTTCTCGGGATGGCTTATATTGATTGTCAACTTGACTTAAACAACCTATGAGGGATGATGAAGATTAGGTTAGCCTCTGGGGCAAGTCTGTGAGGGACTATCGTGATTAGTTTAGTTGAGGTGGGAATACCCACCTTAATTGTGGAAGGCACTGTCTCATGGGTCAGCACTGTATAGAAAGGGGAGAATGGGCTGCTTTGTCACCGTGCTGCAAGACAAGGACTGCATCAAGTTCGTCTCCATCATAATGGACCGTAACCACGTGTAAGCTGAAACATACCATTCCTCCCTCAAACTAATTTTGTCAGGTATTTGTCCCAACAACAAGGAGGAACACATACACTTCCCTTCTCCTGACTTGCCTGCTAAATCTTTGGAATTATTTGGAAGTTTTCTGTATGCACGCGCTGCTCTGTTAGCTGGCTGGGTAAATGCAATTTTCCCATCCTTTGACAAGCCAAGCTCTGACGTGAACATTCTCTGAACCTTTATAATATGCCCCAAACTGTTGGTTTTTGGCTTCATATGTGAATTGTGATCTTTCTATCACTGCCATTATCTTGATGGGCTAATTTTCATGGGAAAACTGAGACCTGTTCTTATTTGATTATCCATGAACTCACATATCCTGGTTCTCTGGTCAAAGTTATTCATTTATAGGAATTCCTATCCATTCCAAGAAAGATGTTTACTCAGGGTCAATACCTTAGCCCTGCTCCTTGCCTGGCTCTATGGCAACCAACACAATGTTTACTAACAAAAGAAAATTAATAAATGTCACCCAGGACCATATTAGAGACCTGCTCATAAAACTGTTCATGGAAAATAGTGGCTCAAAGTTCACTTTGATTTTGATTGTTGTTGAGTTCTATTCACCTTCCTGAGTAGTACCTGGCTGTTTTATGAATCAGGATCGTGCAGTCTGTTGGAAAAGCAGGATACATCCAGGATGATGGCAAGTTTTCATGCCTACTTTGTTCACATCACTCTAATTCCCATTCATCCCTTCAGCAGATATTTATATTGCACATATATTACTCAAGTCCTATTTTACATGCAGGGGAAGCAACCATGATAGATACCAAGACCCTGTGAGAACTGAGCCTGATGTCTCAGGCATCCCTTATGGGTCTTCAAGACTAGGGCTAGTCATGCGCTCTCTCTGCAAGAACCAAGAAGCTGACTATGTTCTCATTATCGGAGAAGGAACTCCGGTAGAGAAGGGTTTGGCTAGTATCTATGTACACGGTATATAATAGTTGCTTGATGCACACAGACAAGTGATAGATGAAGTTCCCCAAAGCTATTCCAGGTTGCTAAGGTGGAACTTTAAAACTCACATTGAATTCCATTCGTGTTAAGGAAAATATGTGGGTAGAACCAGCTAAGATGAGACTACATGAGAGATAGCCAGATGGACCTCTGTTCTGAAGGCACCTTGTTCCACAAGTAACCCAAGTTCAAAGCCTACCCTCACCACTGCCTTGTAGGTTTCTTTTATCTTCTAAGCCTCAGTTTCCTTATTGAAGTAGAAAAGATGTAATGAGATCTTTTGTGCGAAAGGCTTAACCAAGAGGCGGTCACATATTTATCATTTAAACATCTGACAGCTCTCATGACTTACTGCTTCCAAGGAAGGGGAAAGGGTAGCTGATGAGTCCAACTGAACTGTAACTATGACATCATTAGGGTTGTTGTGCTGTCCTTGGGATGTCCATAGACACAAAGAGAAAGCGGAGACCAGCCTCTAGGTTGGTTCCAGAAATAATATTGGCCCCCGAGAACTCCACACACAGAAGTTGAAATCCCTTCCCATTCCTGCTTTATCTTTTTTTTTTTTTTTTTAACCATTTCTTCCTTTCCTCGTTTGGGTGGCCAAGCCATCTATACCAAAAAGTCACCCTTTATATTCTACTGTTCTGTTCCCCTAGAGAACTCTTACCAGTGCATATGCATATATGTATTAGTGTACACTCATTTTAAAAAGCAATCCTGTGCAAGACCTAAAAATGGTATTCAAACAAAACTCACGTATTACTATTCATAGCAGTGTTATTTAAAAAGGTGGAAATAGTCCAAATATTCACCGATGTATGAATGGATAAACAGGTTGTAGTATATCCATATAATGGAATATTAGTTACCCATAAATGGAGTTAAATTGAAATATGGCTATAGCATAGGTTAATAGAATTTGTATTATGCTAAGCAAAAGAAGCTAGACAAAAGTAACACATACTCCATCATTCTACTCATATGAAATATCCAGGGACCAACTCAGTGGAAGCAGAAAGCAGACTGGTGGCTCCCAGGAGATAAGGGTGGGGCGTTAGAAGGACTGACTGTTTAATCATGGGGTTGTTTTCCTTTTGAGGTAACTGGGATGCCTAGAGACTAATGTTGGCTATACAACATCATGAAGACACTAAATGCCACTCAGGGTAAGTTTCCTGTTGTGTGTTTTCTATGACAATAAAAGCACGAGTTGAACTAAACCTGTGCAGACTGCAGAGTCATTGTGGTGTTTGTGCAACACTAACCATGCCTGATGTAGCACACATATAGTCTGTGCTGAATGTTCACAAGCATCTCAGAAAGGAGGCGCCACAGAGGGCTATCAGTGAAGCCAACAGAGCTTTTCAAAGCATGTTAACTTGTGCTGGGGACTAAGTGCTAAGCCTATGAGGTACATAGTCCTGCAGTCAGTATTATATATTGGTATTATATATCTGCACATATTAAATATTAGTATTTGCCTTCCCAGTAGCCTCATGAGATTGGTCCTACTGCTGCTCATTTAACAGAGGGCGAAGTGGAGACAGCCCCTGCTAACAGCAACTAGAGCACCCAAAACCAGGTCCACATGAGTCCTGGGGGCTACAGACAACTAGGCTTGGCCATGAAAAGTGGAGGGGACAGGCTGCTGTCCTCTTGTTACAAGGCATGGAGCAGGTGAGTGTCTGCCACAGGACATGCGGGATTGTAAAGTATTCAAAGCCAGTCCAGGGCTATGCAGAATCCTGCACACAGCTGGGTTCATTTGGTGTAGGAAGGTCCCTTTCTCTGCTGGGCTTCCAGACACAGCTTCTCAGCAGCTGAGCCAAGGACAGGATTTGCCAGGATGCAGCATGGCTCATTGTTCTTCTGAAATAGGCCCTCTGGCTCTCCCAAATGCTTCCCATTCTTACACTGGTGACATCTGGAAATACCTCTAGCAGGAGCAATTAAGTAAAGACAAAGCCCTTTCTGCAGGGTTCTTAGTCCAGGGAAAAGCCAAGAGATGCTTGTAGTAATTATGGTTTTAACAAATGGAATAGAAGACCGGTGTCTTTCCTGCTACTGAGGAGGAAAAGATAAGAGTCACTGTGGTCACCTTGGGGTAATAAGGGACAGTCGCTGAGCACTCATCTCCTCCTTCATTCCTTACTGCAATAAGTGGGTGCCAGCTGAGCACTCATCTCCTCCTTCATTCCTTACTGCAATAAGTGGGTGCCAAGTGCCATAGCAGGCCCTGAAGTCACCATGGTAAACAAGAGGTGTTCGTTCTGTACCTGTGGAGCTGTCACCCTGGTGGATGTCTCACTCTGGGTAGCCATCATTGTCATTTACTGAGTACCTTTTCTGAGCTACCCGGGGTGATTTTGCACGTTATGGTTTAATCCTCCCAGCAAAGGCTGACAGAAAAGAACTAGGATGACCCTCACCCTGCAAATGAGAAAAGTGAGCAGAGTGGTCAAGTACCTTAGCCAAGGGTGCTCATCTAGCAAGCAGGACAGACAGTTGGAACTTGAACTTTGACACCCACCCCGACTACTCAAACACACCTCTCTCCAACAGCCCGAGACTGTAACAATTTCTACAAAGAATTTCTGGGCTTGGTTTAGGATGTTCTTCTGGGAATCCTAAGGGCCTGGTGCCCAGAAATATCAGTTGATGCAGTGAAAGCAACAGGGAGGAGCAGCTGAGTGCAAACCATAGCCTGGGCTCGACTATCTGTTTCCACTAGCATGGCCCAAGCTATATCCATTTGCAAAGCTCGGACATCATGGCCTAAGCTAAGCTATACTGTGAATACCCACCTGCAGTTCTTGGGCTATAAAGCACATATCCAACTAGCAAAAAGTATTCGTTGTAGATTTCTCCTCCATCAGCAGCCTGGTACAGTCAGTACTTTTCCTTCCATTTCCCTACTATCAATAAAATGTAATGCTAAATAATCTCCTTAAGGTGTTTTTTAAAAACCGGTCCAAAGGCTTGGTGTTTTTGTTAGAATGAATTTAATTTCTTCAATATGGCTCTCAAGGTCATGAGATTTGAACTACATTACCTCCTCAACCTCATTATTTTGGCTTCTTACCTTCCCTATCCAAATAGTTCTGCTTAGTTTGCTGAATTCCTTGTAGCCCCTCCTGCCTTAGGACCTTTGCACACACACCTCCCTCTGCTTAGAATATTGCTCTCCATCCAGATTCTTTTTGATTGGCTAATTTTTCTCTTTGCACTACTCTCAGCTCAAAGGTAATTCCAAAGGGAATTTTCTCTGACCCTCAAGAGTCTTAGAGATTACAGACATGTCATCTCCCATTTAATATGCATTCAAACTTCCTTCCCAGTCATATCATAAAGGTGTAATGATTGAATGGTCTTATCAGTGTGTTTTTCAAGGGCAGAGATGCCCAAAGTCCTATTGGTGCTGGAAGCTCAGGTCTAACCCAATGTCTGGCATGCTTTTCCAACAAACAACTCAATGGCTGACTTGATAGGGGCTGGTAAATGCATTTGGTCAACACCTTGGTTAATTTCTTCTTTTATGTAAGTGAACCTATCCATGGGAACAAGGGGCTTAACTGCAGAGGGAGGTGCAGACAGGGGAGGTAGAGGGTGTAAGGAAAATATGTTCAACTTATAATATAGAAACATACACAAACTTAAATCTAAAAAGCAAATAAAAATGTTTGTTTTACTCTTTGAAATGATGCTGTAACTGTGGCACATTCCTGAGACTAATTAGAATAAAGGAGTTCATGCACATAGACACAGTGGAGGGCCAGACACAGCACAGCACCCAGATTTGTATTAAGAAACACATGGTGTCATGTCTGTTCACTCTGAGAAACCTTTGGGAAATAGCTGACATAAAGGTATCAGCCAGAATTGACTGGCCAACCAAAGAATAAGGCAGAAATCTCGGGACAGGGCTGGAACCAATGTATTGTGATTCTATGGTAATTTTGTGTGTATGTGTGTGTGTGTGTGTGTTCTGCCTGTGTGTATGTTTTCATCTATGTATGGGTTCACATGTGTATATGGAAGCAAGAGGAAACGTTATGTGTCATTCCTTGGGTATGTTCTCTACCTTTCTTGGAGGCAAGGTCTCTCATTGTCCTGGAGCTCACTGATTAAGAGCAGCGAGCTCCGGGAGTCCCTCCTTCCTCTAACTCCACAGGGCTAGGTTTATAGGTGTGTGTTACCAGCCAAAACATTGTTACATGGGTGCTGAGGATTGAACTCAAGAACCCATGCTTGCAGGGCAAGCATTTTACCCACTTAACCATTTCCCCAACCTATGTCATTAACCTTTCTGATGCCAGATGAGGATGGTGACATGGTGTGAACTTCAGGGCTAACAAGTGCTGTGTATTTCTGTCAGGTTTCCATGGAGAAGGATGGCTATGTGGTAAGCAATCAATGTAATCTGGCCAACACAGCAGGGCCTGGACTGAACTAAAGCTATGGGCTCCTGCTTGCTGCCCATCCCTTTGTAGCTGGCCCTGGTCAGACAGCCTGAGAGGAGAGCTTAATTTCGCATGCTCCTCATCTCAAGATGAGGACAGGCACACACAGAGACGGAGCTTCCCGTTGTACATCAGGTGTCACTGGTCAAGGGGAGGGAAGCCAGAAAACATCTAATGCTTGTTCTGTCTGGGGTCCTGACAACTGACCTCAAGCTGCTTCCCGGGCAGATGGAGTAATCTAGGGATGAAAGGAGATCAAGCCTGGGGTGGTGAGTGAATGGGTCAGAAGTGAAATCTGCAAGGGCTGAGATGGGATTCTGGGCAGGGCTGTTGTCTGAAGTGTGGGCGATCTAACAGGATGGCCTAGCGCAGGGTCTGCAGATGATGGCCTGTTTTTGCACAAGGTTTTATTGAAGCACAGTTGTGTCTGTTCTCTTATGGAGTGTCTACGGTTGCCTTAGCGCTGTGATAGTGTGGTTTTGTCAACAAAGAAACCACAAAGCCCACAAACCAAATCTTTACCCTTTACTTAAAGCTGATGAATATAGTGCTTTTACCCATTTTGGCTACTCCCACACTGCCCGCAGAACTTTCTGGCATGTCCAGTTCATCAAAGTGTCTTCTTGCCCCACATCTTCCTCTTTTCTCATAGGAGTTTTCCTTGGGTATGTTTCTACCTTTTCCTCGTGAGCAATTCTCTATTGCTGTATTCCCGGCACCCATCCAAGTGGCCAGCACGTAGCAAACATGTAATAAAGTCACCTGGCTGGGGAAAGATGCCTCAGTTGGTAAAGTGCTTTCATTACAAGCACGAGGATGCGAGTTTGATCCCCAGAACTCATGCTAAAGTTCCAGGTGTGGTGGTATGTGCCTGTCATTCCAGAGCTGGGGGATCCCTGGGGCTCTCTGGAAGCCATTCATTGTGTTCTTCAAGCTGAAGAGAGGCCCTTTCCCAAGAAAAAAGGAGCCCTCCATCCTCCATATGCACGTGCACACATGTGTACTTGCACACATACGTTCATGCATACGCATACCACATTCCATGCAAAATGATTTTATGAATGGGAAAAGAACTGCTTACCCATGTGTTAATGCTTTGTGAATATTTTCCATGGGCTCAGCATATTAGTTTTTCAGTATGTGTTAGTATATATAAATACTGATATTTAAGAAGCTCACCTATGTCCACTATAAGCCATCCTGCATACCACATGTGGCCCATTGATCATATTTGCGAGTCCCTGGCTTAGTATTAAAGACGTGGTCCAGTCTGAGTGTGAATTGTCATTCTCAGTACGCCCTTGTGTCCCTTGTGTCGTAACTGGAGAGTCTCTCTGACCACAAGCTAAATGGAAGAATGGACACCCATAGCTCCCTATATATATAAGAAACAGATAAACAGTGGTGGGGATGCTCAGGCGAGAGGATGACTCCAGAGACCTCAGCTCTTGAGAAAGCAACGCCCTTTGCCATCTCCACAGCCCATCCAACACACTACCTCAATGGCTGATGGGCTCCACTGCATCCCAGAAAAGCAATTTGAATTAATGTAACTCTTTAGCTTTAGGTGTCCAGAGAATGCATTGTTTAAAATAACTTGTTAGAAACTTCCCCAGGGTGGAAAACTTTTAAACAAAGATTGACTCTGTAATCAAAAACTGCTTGGCCTTAAACCAGATTCCGGCAGCACAAAGAGCGTAATTATATCAAGAAAAGGGTGGCGGTGTTTGTGCCCCTGGCTTGGTCTGCCAAGTAAAGTTGACTGATGAACACAATTAAGTGGCACCAAGGAGAGCCATTCTCTGGAGGAGGAGGACACAGGGGAGAGGTGGCAGCTCTCCGGGGCATCATTTTCTCTTCCTCTGGGTACAGGAAAAGAACACAGCTAGAAACCTTGCACTTCACCTTCCTGCCTGGGCAAACAGGGCCAACCTGGACAAGGGTCTTCTCCTTCCCCATTCTGTAGTAACAGTGCTATGGGCATAGGCCCAAGGTCAGAAGCAAGGGTCCAGCTGCTCAATCTGGGCAGGGTGGGGTTGCCCATCAGTGACAGGCTGGGGCGGGTCTGCCAGTGACAAAGACTTGCTTCTCAGCCTTGGCTTCTGTTCCATGAACTTTTCTCAAACTAACCACCCAACCAAACGTCCGAACCATTTTCTGACACCACTCAGTGTTCTTGGGCTAGTGTCGCTGGGGCAGACCACTGGATCATGGGATAAGAGATGGTTTGGTGAGGTTGATGGGGAAGACAAGGGTAGAGATATGGAGGAAGTCTGGAAGTTCAGGCACACTGCACTGACTTAAGACAAATGGAGAAGCGCATTTGGACAGGGCGGTGCTGTTCCATCCATCATGATATTGCAGGCTCTCTATATCAGCTTATAGCGTGAAGTGGAGAGAGGATGCTAGGGATGGTTTAAGTATAGACACAGATGACCCAGCTCAAGAAGACTGTCATTCATAAATAAATAAATAAATATATATATATATATATATATATATACATACATACATATATATGTATATGTATGTATGTATGTATGTGTGTGTGTGTGTGTATATATATATATATATATATATATATATATATATATATATATATATACACATACACATACATATATCCATAATGATTGGCTTTCCCCAAAGATGTACAGCAAACCATATTTCTGCTTCAGTACAAAGGCATGGGGATACAAAGTATGAGAGTATGGGCATAATGGAGAATAAAGGTATGATCACTTAAAAAAAAAAAAAAGGCCAGGCCATGGTTTTGCCTGGCATTAATAACCACATGAAGTTTTTACTCATGAACCTTTGTCCTGAAAGGAGACCCATTTCCTTGATTAATAACAGTAAAAAACAAAACAGCCCAAGTCTGTATTAGTATCTCCCATCTTCATAACAAGCCAAAGGAGCCAGTAATGTGGGGCAGCGACTAGGCTTCCCATGGGCCTTCTCCTCCTCTACGCCCCTTCATGGATTTACCCCAGTGGGGGAGAAGTCATTAGTATGATAGCTCAATGCTTGTGCTATTACGTGTGGCATGGTTGCTAGGTTGGAAATGTGCCCTGGAAAGGCTTCCCCATGCATTCCACTCTGTACCCTGTGTTTATGTGCCCCGGCTCAGATTGTGCTGAAGTAATCCCCTTGAGGCCAAGATCAGTCACATCCTTCATTGTGCCCTCTTCCCTTCCTGCAATGTGGTAGGCATGGCCAGCCACAGCACGATGGTGAGCTGGGTGTTTTGGGTCCTGTGCATCAGCATGGCTGAGCACCCTGGTCTCAGTTTTAGCTGGTGGGAAGTGAAGAGACAGCTGTGTGTCAGGGAGCTAGGGGAAAATCTATGCTTGCATCTCTGTCTGTCCCTTGCTCCTTATGTGGCCCAAACGTTAAGTCACTGTATCATCCCTCTCCTCCAGCACAGAGAGTGAAATTTTGCTGAAAGGGAGTCTTAAACAAGAGAGTCTTCCATGCTTTTTCTTTGTTCCCTCCTTCTTCCTCTTCTTTTATTTTTGTTCTCTCTTTCTTGGGTACATATGTGCAGTGACTGGGTGCTGCATGCATGTGCTCATGTGTAGGTTCACACGTAGGTGTGCAGCTTCTTGTGTACATGCATGTGTGGTGACCAGAGGTTGGCATCAGTGTATGCAGTCACTCTCCACCTTATGTTTTGAGACCAGGTCTCTGACTGAACCTAGAGCTCGCTGACTCAGCTAGACTCTGAGCGTACCTAGGGACACTCTTGCCCCTGCCCCTCAGACCTGGGATGACAGGTGTGCATCACATTGCCCGTCGTCTGACATGGGTTCTGGGGGTTGATCTTAGATTCTCACGCTTGCATGGCAAGTACGTTTACCTTTCTCTCTCTCATTCAGATCTTGTGACTCTCCAAAAACAAGACCTTTTCCTTTTTTTTTTTCCCATAGTTCTGGAGGCTTGGGATGCAAAAAAGGTTAAAGTACCAGCCAGTTTGAGCCCTCTTCACTGGCAGATGGCTACTGCTGCAGTCACCTTCTCACTGCTGGGATAAAACACTCTATTTCAGCTTACAGTTTTGAGCAGAGGTTCAGTCATAGTGGGGAAAGGAGCCTGGGCCCAAGCAGAAGGTCTGGGTTACATCTCCCCATAAGCAGGGAGGAAGTAGTCTGAATGAGCTGGCTCTGAACAGGCAGCAGTTTGGGCTAATAAACCTGAAACCCCACTTCCGGTGACACACCTCCTCCAGCAAGACTCCACCTCCCAAGCTGCCAACAGCTGGGAACAAGCATTCAAATCACACGAGGCCATGGGGGACAGTTCATTCAAACCACCACAGCCTCCTCCTTACTGGATCCTCCAGTGGCAAAGAAAGGCGGAGAGTGCTCTCTCATATTTTCCCCCTGTCATCTTATAAGACCAGAATTCTACCTTCATTTCCTACTCAAACCCTAATGACCTCCTCCAGGCCCTATCTTCAAAGCCAGAATTCAGGCTTCAACACGTGTGGTGGGGTGGGAGGGAGACACGATTAGCTTTACAGCAACGTTTCTGATGTGGGACCAGCTGGGGTCCTCTGCCCCTTTTCTGTCCTGGTAGAGAAAGAGGGTGGTACAGACAATGTAAGCATTGCTCTGGTGTTACTTGAAAACAATGATGCATGGTTGGGGGAAGGGGGTTGGCAGCCATTTCTTCTTAATGACGTCTGTGTTGGGTGAATATTTTAATGAATGGGAATTCCATGGGGCACCACCAGTGAGAGGTGAGGTCAAGAGAGTCTTGCAGCCCACAGGGAGCAGGATTCCTGAGTGCTCTATAGCTAGAATTTGGGTAGATCTAGCTAATTCAGGGCAGTGGCCAGAGTCTATGTTTGGAGCAGACACGTTCATTGAAAGCCCCAACCTCCATCAGCAAAGAGAATGAGCCCATCAGACAAGGGTCCATGCTGGCTATGCTAGCCATGTGGCGATGTATGTGGTCATTTATGATTGACTGACTCCCCACCCCTCCCCAGGAACCTGGAGTAGACAGGAGAGAATCTTGACGTTAGCAGTCTACTGAGTTGGAATCTTTGCCTGGATACTGCCCTGTTGTGTAAGCCCGGGCCAGTGAACTGGCTTCCCTGAGTCTCAGTGCCCTTCTGTGTGTGACCACGTGGAATGTGGCAAGGCTGTAACAGAAAGGGATGGCGGGTCAGCTCCCAGCTCTGCCGTGGACGACTCCTGCTTCAGCTCTCAACCAGAGGAGAGCAGAGGCTAAGATGGGAAGCAATGAGTGCAGTGTGTCAGCCCACAACTCTGGAGCAGCAGAACCCAGTGCAGAAGAGCTCAGGTCTGCCCTCACCACCCACCCCCATGCTGAAAGAAACCCAGCCTTGAATCCCAGTTCTGATCCCAAGGGTTATGTGCTCCTGAGAAATTTCCTTTACATTTCAATGTGCACGCAGGGGCACACTCATGTAAGTGCAGATAAATGTGTGAGTGGAGGCCAGAAAACAACCTCAGATGTCATTCCTCAGGAATTCTGTCCAATATTTTTTAGAGACATGGTCTTCTACCGGCAGAGAGCTCACCAGAAAAGCAGGACTGGCTGTCCAGCGAGCCACAGGGATCCAGCTGTCTCTGCCTCTCTACTGCTGGGATTATAAATGTGTGCCATCCACCTGGAATTTTTACATGGGTATCGAGGATCAAAATGCGGTCCTCACATTTACAATGCAAGCACTTTATGAAACAAGCCATGTCCCTGGCTTTGCTTTCTTCAAATGTAAAACTGGGAACAGGGATAGCATCTACGATCTGAGGCTCTTGCAACTGTGATGCTGGGTAATGCATGGGAATCACTTGGGCTAGCACTCTATGTTCAGGACTTAAGGAGAACTGTTGACAACTAGTGACAGAATAATGGAAGATCTCAAAAGATTCTCCTGGGCATCTACTAGGAAAGGTCTTGACTGGCTATTTGCCACGCTACGCAATGACTCAGGTTGACAGCAAGGGAAGAAGACTAATAATACAGATTTTTAAAATCCAGTTTCCATTTATATATTTAACATTGGATCATAACTCCACCCCTTGTGCTCCGTTCTTATCCAAATCTCTTCCATCATCAATGCAAAAAGGTTCCACTTGACATTATAAGAGGGGCAGTGTATCCAAGTTACCCTTGAAATTAACCTCCATCTGTAGACAGGACTGAGGAAAAGTCATGAGGAATAACAGACTCTACTAGGCACACCCACATTATGGACTACTGTGGGCTCACATCCAAATTCCCAGGATGTACCTGGCGCACCCCTGCATGCACACCATCTCTAGCCCTGGCTGCCACTGGAAAAGCCACATCAAAGAAGGCTTTTCTTTGCCAAGAAGCAAATGTAGTGCAGGTACTGGGGAGGAGATAGCCGGGTTGGAAGTGTCCCATCCTCAAATGCAGATCTGCTGCCAAGTGGAAGGAACACTGAGAGACAGGGGGAGAGAGGAGGAGAAGGAAAAACCTTAAAATATCCAAAGCACTCACCACCCTGGGATCTGGTGAGGCCACTGGCACAAGATAACAGCACATTTGTTTTTTGACCGGTTGGGAATCAGTTCTCCCTTCTTTGTGTAATAGCAGGGTTAATCCTGTCCAGTGGAAGAATATCTACTCCATGGCCCAAATACAAAGTCTGTGAGGTTATTGTTTACATTTAAATTAAAATAAGTGCTAGCCTGATGGCTCAGTGGGGAAAGTGCCTGCCTCATAAGCATGAAGTCTTGAATTGGGATCCCCAGCACTCACATAAAATCTATGTGCAGTGGTACATGCCTATATTTCCACCTGTGGGGAGGCAATGACAGAAAAGACCCCTGGAGCTTGCTGACTAGCTAGTGTAGCCAAGAATAGACACACACATCAAAAATGGACCATCAAATTCTTTCAGCGTTTTTCTCAGTAGTGCACTAATACCAAAAAAAAAAAAAAATTAATTAATTAATCAACAATATGTCAGAAACATTTCAAACCAAAATGGCAACAGCCCTCAGGTGAAGCACACATTCAAATCTTGCCTTCAGTTTTTGTAACTGATTTTGTGCAGTCATCTCCATACTTCCAGAAAGTTCTGTCTTTATTCACATCAGCCAAGGTAGTGTCCTAAACTTATGCGACCAATCTTGTCTTGGTGAGAAGCCTGAGTGCTTTTCCTCTAAGTCTCGTGAAAACTCCCAAGAACCCTAGCCTCCCTCTATTTCTCCAGTGGACATCAGGGGTCAGTTATGGTCTCAAGAAAGCCCAAGATCTGTCTGACTTGTTAAAACACAGCTCAGAAGACCCAGAACAAGCAGAAGGAAAGTCAACTGCATTTCTTCAAAATTGGGAGCATGTCCTGACAGCTTGATAAATTGTAGGGCTGAAGATATGTTTGTTACTAGATGCAAACAGTCCTGTTAACAGCATAATTACAGGTATGAGTTTCTCACCCGCTCATGAACGACAGCCTGAGCAGGTGTACCCTTTCAGACTCACAAATTATCTGGTGGAGCTTTGGTTGGATGGTTTGTGTCTCAGGGGTTTTGGGGTCTCAGCAAAGCGGGTGCACATCTCTGAACATCCAAACAGAGAAGGTCACACTCAGTGATCCCAGTGTGACTGCCCATGAAGTCCTGTGTCTTTCATAGGCCCATCACAGCTTTTTCTTTTGCTATTTATTTCTGTAATTACGTGACCATTGTCCATCTCCAGGCAAGATGGTTTTCACACCTCCTCCACTTCTTACAATCATGTGGGGTGCTTTAAATATATGTAGATTCTCATCATCAACAAATTTATAGTCAACAACTGCTCTAGGGTAGAGCCCTGTGTTTCTGAGAATCACTCAGGACCTTTTTGTTCTGCCTTTGCTGAGAACCTCATCATGATACATCAAATTCCCCTTGGAGGCATACTGTCTCTGAGTTGTAACCCCGGGATCCAGGTAGATATCAGTAAATGCCTCGCAGAAGCCCTTGTCTATGTTCACGGCTGATGCAGCCTGTGTCCTCCTGCAGGAATCTGCAATCCCAGACAAAGGCTGTCTGTACTCACAGCCCGAGTGCAAGGTAATGAGGGTTTGACCCAGGTGGAGAGTGTGGGGACAGAGGTGAGAATGCACATGAGTGTGACGTCAGCATTACTGCTGTGTCAGTTACTTTCTTGTGGCTGGGAAAACAGATCTGACCAGTAGCAACTTACTGAAGAAAAGAATTTAATTCAGTTGACAGTTCCAGAGGTTATAGTCCATTATGAAGGAGAAACCCAGACATGGGCAAGAAACCAGTGTTTCACTATCTCATCTGCAGAAGAGGAAGGGGAGAGAATTTGGGGGAGGGCAGAAATGCCAGCAGGGCTAGACTTAGACTATAGAGCCTCAAGCTCTGCCTCCAGTGACAAACTTCCTCCAGGAAGGCGCCAGCACCTAAAGGCTCCACAATTTTTCTAAACAGTACCACCAACTGAGGATTAAGTATTCAAACACATGAGTGTATGGGGGATATTTTTACACATATGCCACACTGTTGGAATCACTGTTAGAATTTGGGGCCAGCCTGAGACCACAGAGTGAATTCCAGGTCATCAGTCTGGGCTACAGTGACACCCTAGCTAGCACAACGAACAAAAAGATTACACAGGCTTGGCATGAGTAGCAAGGTGGAGAACACATAGGTTTCCAGCCGCTGGTGATCTGAAGGAGGTGGGTCCCACTATGAGAAATACAGAAATGTGAGGGGGACTGATATGGGCTGGGTCAATGTATTAGAATAATCGCTTGCAAGCTTTCCTGGGGAGACCAGATAGCTTCGTATAGCTACTGTCATACATCTGGCCTACAAACAGGTATATCTGCTACCTAAAAGTTCTTGGACCTTTTGTTTCAAGAGACTACACTCTTTCAAAGAACAAGAAATACCCGAAGAAGATTGAGACCCTCAACATTTCTTCACGAGATTATAGGAGGGAGCTCATGGGGTCCCACCCTGCTCTAAGGAGCTATTGGCAGAAAATGGTTGCTGGTGGAGGTACAGTAAGGAGCTATTGGCAGGTAATGTTTGCTGGTGGTTGTGGAGTCATGTGTTTTGGTATTGTAGCCATGGGAAAGTTGTCCATGATCTGGTAAATAATCCCCGCCCATGGTCATACACACAACCTGAATTAAACTCTGGGTCACACACACACACAAAAGACATCAAAGTAGTAGAGGGTTCTGTCTGGGAGACGGAGGTTGGGGCCAGTGGAAG
This sequence comes from Jaculus jaculus, assembly GCF_020740685.1. Taxonomy (NCBI): domain Eukaryota; kingdom Metazoa; phylum Chordata; class Mammalia; order Rodentia; family Dipodidae; genus Jaculus; species Jaculus jaculus. The sequence continues at coordinate 97,651,610 of NC_059112.1, forward strand.
CAGGAAGGCGAAACAAGCAATAGAGGTGAACGCTATACAAATACATTATATAAATTTATGAAATTATCGACAAATAATGAATTTTAAAAAAAGAGAAAGAGGCAGCTCACACTCATCAGGACAGGCACTGTATAAATAAACAGGTGAAACGAGGGTGGACGAGAATGAGAGAAATTAGTAGTTGCATGCACTTGCTGGTGGGAGTGTAAGATGGCGCAGCCATTACAGAAAACAGTATGACGACTCCTCAAAATAAACCAAGGTAAAATTACTGTATGATTTAGCAATTCCACTTCTGGTTATATGATAAGAGACAGAAGTGGGGTCTTGAGGAGATATTGGTATATACATGCTGATGATGGTATTATTCCCAACAGTCAAAAGAGAGGTGCATCCCAAGTGTCTATGATGGATGCACAGATAAACAAAGCAAGGTTCTACAGAGGATTTTACTCAGCTTTATAATGCAGCAAAATTCTGGCTGATGCTACCTCCAGGGAAAACCTTGAGGACATTCTCCTAAGTGAAATAAGCAAGGCAGAAGACAAACATTGGAGGACGCCACTTACGTGAGGTACATAGAGTGAGCAAATTCCTAGAGAGGGGACAACAGTGGTTGACAGGGACTGGAGGAAGGAGGGTTTGGGGAGTTACTGAATGAATGGAGATTCAGTGAAATGAAGAGTTCTGGGGACAGATGGGCTCATTGTGAATCTATTCAGTTCCATTCAAATGGATCCTTAAAAAATGGTGGGGATGGTAAACTTTATTCCACATACATTTTAAACGGGTGATACAAGAGCTGGAAACAAGGAGGGGCCACTCTCATTTAACCTGTTGGCAACCAGCGGGCTGTGACCTTTCTGGCTCATGACAGGTCTCTTCTGAAACGCTCTGTGAGTCTCCTAAATGAGGCTGTCTGTGTAGGTATGGGGTTCCTAATCCCCAAGCAGAAGGTGGCTGCCTGGCTCAATGTGTCTGTAAGGCTAAATGTCTACTTGGATCTGGAAGCTCATTATGACTTTCGGGATGCCAGTGTCTGCAAGGGAGCTGCAGAGGAGAGGACCTCTATGGCACATCAGATACCATCCCCTCCTCCCTTGCTTTCCCACTCCCACTTGGGGCCTCTTCATCTCTTCTTGCATGGCCACCAACCCGATCTCTCTATATGCTATATGATCACTCTTCCTTTAAACCTCACAGCTCAGGACTGGGAAGATGCCTCAGTGGGCGAAGTGCTTGCCATGTAAGCATGAGGGTCTAAGTCTGGATCCCCAACACCCACATAAAATGCCAGGCATGGTGGTGTGTGCCTGTAGTCCCAGTGCTGAGGAGGTGGAGGCAGGAGGATCTTCGAGACTTATGGGTAGCTTGTCTGGCTAAATCAGTGAGCTCAAGATTCAATGAGAAATTATTTCAAAAAGATAATGGGGAGAATCACTGGGCAAGATACCTGACATTGACATTGGCCTCCACATTCAATCACAAAAATATGCATGTGAACCTGAACACATGTGCTCACACACACAAAATCACACACAAATATGCATGTGCACCTCAACACATGTGTACGAATGCACACACACACATACACACACCAAAAAAAGAAACCTAAAAACAAAACCTCACGCCTCATAGACAAGACTTCAGTGGTCCAAAGGTTGGCTAGAGCTCTGTTTTGATGCCTCACCTGCCTGCCTTTAGGAGGCAGGAGCTTGCTCTTGGTGGTCCAGCTGAGGCAGCCTTATTTCAACTCCTCAAACTCCTATCCATGGCCCTTTGCCCATGTCACCCTGTCTCCCTGGAACACTGTCCTTGGACCACCTCCTACGTCTTCCATCAATTCCTGCCCAGCACCCGCAGCTTCTGATATGTGCACGTGATGGGCTCTTGTTTCCCCCAAACCAGATGAAACTTACTTGTCATGTGCTCATAGGACCCTCATCCTTTCCTTGGGAAGGGAAATACACACTTCTTTTGTAGTGGTTTGAATGTGCAGGGTCCCCTACAGCCTCATGTATCTGTGACCAAGTCCCCCAGCTTGTGGAGCCTATGGGAGATGAAGCCTTGCTGGAGATGGGAGTGGACTTGAGATTTATTAGTTTAGCCCCACCAGGTGCTCAGAACCTTTCTGGAGGAAGGGTGTCACAGGGGGTGGGCCTTGAGGCTTATTAGGCCAGCCTCACTAAGTATTGCCAGACCATCCTCACTGCTTCCTTCCAACTGATGTGACAAGTTATGATGTCCTGTCATACTTTCCCCACCGCGATGAAGCTTCTCCTTGAAACTGTAAGCCAAAGTAAACCCTTTCCTTCCATATGCTGTTTCTGGTTGGGTGTTTCGCTCAGTGATGAGAAGCTAATGGAATCATCTACTGTCCCCCTCTTCCTATTGATAACAGTGGTCTCACACCGACAACCTTTACTATGTACTAAGCACCCCACAAACATCAACTCACACAATCCTCTACGCGACCACCTGGGGTGTTACGATTATCATCCCCATTTTACAGATGAAGAAACTGAGACACAGACATGTCAAGTCTTTGAGTTTACACAGCTGATAAGCAAAGAGGCTTGGATTTGAGCTGGATGCCTGACCTCAACTGCTGTGGTGAGGATGGGACTGAGTATACTTCTCCCCATCATCGAACGTCCGGTGTCTGACAGAGTCCCTGGCACACAGTGGTCAGTGAGTATTTGTTGAGTGACTGGAGTAAGTCAAAAGGGGGCCCCATGTCCCAAACTCATCCATGGGCAGGGAGGATTCTCTCCACTGACCTCACCAGGCCGGACTGGGTAGATTCCTTTTCCCCCAAGACAGTTCCAAGTCACCATCACAAATAATGAGGATGTGGAAAGGAAAGCTTAGACCTCAAACCCAGCCTCTAGGTTTTCGCCTGTCACTCCAAATCATATGTCAAACATATGTCACCATGTGCATGCTGCCCTGCCTACAATACCCAGCTAGCAGGGCCTCAAGCAGTAGGGCTGGGGCGAGTTCCACATAAGAAAGTTGCACCTTCTTACGCAGGATGCGGCCCTCTGTTGAGGACACACAGCACAAACCCAATCTGCCCAGGGCATGGGGGCTTTGAAGAGCCCTTGAGCATTCTGGTCCTATCAGTGGATGAGTGAATAAGCCATCTGTGGTCTGTCCCCACAACGAAATATCAGTAAGCTATAAAAATGAACAAAGCCCTGCTACACGCCACAGTGTAGATGAGCCTTGAACATCTTCTGCTAATGAGAGAAGCCAGTCACAAGGCATGCTCTCAATAGAATTCCACTCATGTGAAACATCCACAATAGGCCAATCCATAGCTACCGACAGCAGTTAGTGCTTCACAGAGGCTTAGAGAGAAATGAAAGCGAAGCAACTGCTCAATGGATTCGGGGTTTCCTTCCCCCTCCCTTCCCATTTCCTTACCCTTCCTTGCCTTTTTTGCTTCTCCCTTTCCCTTCTTCGGCTTTCCTGTCTTTCACACAGAACTGAGGATAGAACCCCTGCTAGCTCAGCAATGTGCTATTCAACTATCATCGCCAGTCCTTTAAAAAATATATTGCGATACAGTTTTGCTGAGTTGCCCTGTAATTCAGGATCCTCCTTCCTGGGCCTCCCTAGAAGCTGGGGTTGTAGGCGTGCACAACCGTGCCCCATTGCAGCACAGGTTCTCTTCTGAGGTGAAGAAATTATTCTAGAATTAGACAGAGGTGATGGTTGACCTATATTCTACTGAAGACCACTACATTGAGCACATCAAAATGGCTAATTTGATGTTAAATGATTCCAGAGCAACTCTTAAGGTCAAGATCTTTAACCTCTCGGTGCCTCAGTTTCTTTGACTGAAAAGAAACACAGGTGGAGCATTTAGAGGAAGATGTGCGTGGAGCATGCACTATGGCTGCTACTTGCTCTGAGCAGTAAGAATTGTCACACACATTCATGAGCCTCTAGTCTGACCAAAGGAGAGAACTGAAGGAGGGAATGCATACACACTCACAGTGTGCAGGGTAGAAATGCAGAAGGGAGTGATTATAAAATCACAGTGTGCACAGCTTCCACCCTAATTTCTACTCCTAGGCTCTGCTCTGGGTGCTACTAAACGCTTAAGTTTCCTACAAATCCTGCTGGGTTCCTATGCTCATTTACTTTTCTTGGTGGGGGTGGGGGTGAGCTTTAAGAGAACTGTGTTGAAATCCCCAGCAGAAGGCTTGGCACATACTAGGTGTGCAAAAATACAGCTCCTGAGTGATGAGTCCCCCCTTGACAGGTGCCATCGGAAGGCTGTTCTTTGGGAGACTGTAGAGAAGCCTTAAGACCCATTTCATTTCTTGACCTACAGATGATGTTTATTGGCCTCTTCAGCTTCCAGGTACCTAGCCCTGGAAGCATCCAAGACACAGGTGTAGGTCTAGAGCTTAGAACGTCTGTATCTATGTGCCAGGGCATCCTGCATTAGACTTCATGGAAATAAATCCCCAAAAGGCAGAAGCAGCAGACCTTGAGTTTAGCTTGAAAAACAGCAACAGATTTCTCTGTGCTGCACATGTGCGCGCATGCATGAACACACACATATATAACACACTGCCCACGTACGCACACAGAAGGCCACCAGACAGAATGTGAGCTTTAGGAGGGCCTAGGAACACAACTCAATTCTCCTCTTTTTGCCCCTGGGTATGGGTCCTGAGGATAGACAAGCTGTGTGGGTTCAAAGCAAGCAATAGGGCAAAATGCCCTTGGCTTCATAACTTTGTGTGGCCAGTGTTAAATATCCTGGGCATGGTTCCTTGCCTCAGTAAACAGGCTATCATGAATACAATCAACATGCTTTTTGACAACTCGAGACACAGAATTTGGATACGTCAAGTACTCGTGGTGGGTACTTAACCAGCTGCAACCAAAGCTCACACAGGCCAGGGAGCCCATCACCAGTACGGCAGGCAGGCCGGGAGTCCTTAAACATACTTAGCCTATATATTGAAAACACAAGAATGTTCTGCCCATTATAAAATGTGTTGGGGACTGGGAAGACGACTCAGTGATAAAGTCACTTGCTTGTTAGCTTGCCAGCCTGGGGTTGATTCCCTAGTACCCACATAAAAGCAGACACTGAAAACCGGTACATGTGTCTGAAGATGGTTTTTAGTGACAAGAGACCCTCGTGCAGGCAGGCAGACACACACACACACACACACACACACACACACACACACACCTATTTCACCTATTTAATGTGTAGGTTCTATCCTATTTTCCACAGCCCAAATCTCCTAATCTGCTTTATCCTCTTTGGAAAGAGAGGCGAGTTCAAGTATTATTTTGCTAGTCTTTTCATTCTATCAAAGGGAAATGGCAAACAACTAAGAACAGGGACAAGGTCAGCCTATTAAGTACATAGCTGTGTGAACCCACATTTTCCCAGAACTTGCTGTGTGCATGAAGTGCTGTGTGACAGCCCTTGATGTTCCACCCTTCCTTTTCCTCTCCCAACAGTTCTTTTGCAAGAGGCACAAGTGAGCTCCTCTTAAGGTGGGGAAAAAAATGAGATGTAGCAACTTGGCTGGTGGACAGTGAAGCCTATCACCAGCCTACATGTGCCCAGGCTTAGCCAAGGCTACTGACCCATTAGCCATCAGTCTTCACTACGTAATAGAAAAAAAGTGCAGACTTCCTGCAAAGCTGGACAGGGGCACAGATGGTGTGGTGCTAATCACAGACTAAATATCTTGGAGTAGACACTGTGGACTATTTCCCCAGCTTCTCAGAGCTTCTGGAAATGTCTGATGCGGATCCTCCCATCCCTTCAAGGAGGCTCCTAACTTTACCCATCCTTTCAGAGCTGGGAGGAGTGGTTTTGGAAGGTACAGATGGAGTGGCAGATGGAAAGTGAAAACCTATCAGAGTTGCTCAGGATAAAACCATTCATCTGCAAAATTTATATGTGTATGTGTGTGTGTAGCGGTGGGGGGGGGGGATGAATTCAAGACAACAGCAGCAAGAGGGACCAGAAGTGCCTGATGCATGAAGTGCCTCTGGACCCCCGGCTGGCGGCACAGAGCAGGCAGCCGGGTTCAGTGGGGGTGGGTATGCACCAGGATAATGGTTTGAAAGTGAGGGAAAGAGAAGAATCCAGAGACAGAGACCAAGAGCCTTAAAGCCAAGAGCCATAAGATGATGATGCTCTTCTGTGAGCTCCCAAACAGCCCGGCGCATGGTCTGAGAAAGGATAGCTGGGACTCTGGGAGGAATGTGAGCTGCAGTATTGGGTACAGCTTAGCCGCTAACAGTTGGTGCTCACTGAGCACCCTGCAAATGCCTGGTGCTCAGCTATGTTTTATTATCATATCTTCATGTTGCATGGATAGAATTTCTATCCTTGTGAGCTGGGAGTTAGGTGGCAGGTCTCGGATTTAAGTCCTGAGCAGTCTGGTGAGTGTCTTGGCCAGCATCCCCTGCAAAGCTCAGAGGACCTGGAGGTAAGTGGCCTTGGTTAAGACTTAGATTTGCAGCTGATGCATTATCTGTAGGGGGCAGCAGTGAGTACGCCTACCTGGTACCTTCGTTTATCACGTGGGTTGACCAGAGGACGATTTCATTTACCTCCTCTAGGAATGTATCTAATGCCTTTGTGCTATCTGTAGGTTGGAAGCCATCTATGTATTCTAGATCCCCAGTGACCATCTCTGAGAGAGGCACAGTCAAACGCAAGAGCTTCTTGTTTTAATTTATATGTGTGTGGGGGAGGGGCATGCCCACACATGGAGGTCAGAGGACAACCTCAGGGTGTTTTCCTTTCCTTACACCTTTTTTTTTTTTTTTTTAAATACATGGTGTGTCTCTTGTTCTTTATTTTTAAGTATTTTTATTTATTTATTTACTTATTTGTAAGGAGAGAGAGAGAGAAAGAGAGACAGAAAGAATGAGAGAGGGAATGGTGTGCCAGGGCCTCTTGCCACTGCAAATTAACTCCAGATGCATGCTCCTCTTTGTGCATATGGCTCTTTGGGGGCTTGGCAAGTAAGCCCCTTTAACTGCTGAGCCATCTCTCCAACTCTCCCTTGTTATTCATTCATTTTTTTAGGCAAGCCCAACAGACTGGCCCTTTACATGAGAGAGAGAGCGGAAGAGAGAGAGGGAGAGAGAGGAGAAAGAAAGACAGAAAATTGGCACACCAGGGCCTCCAGCCACTGTAATTGAACTCCAGACACGTGTGCCGCCTAGTGCTCATGTGCAACCTTGCACACTTGAATCACCTTGTGCATCTGGGTTAGGTGGGACCGGGAGAGTAGAACATGAGTCCTTAGCCTTGGCAGATAAGTGCCTTAATTGCTATGTCATCTCTCCAGCCCCTTCCCTTATCATTTTTGCTGCTGCGTGTGCGCCAGTATAGCTGAACCGTGAACGCTGTGGCTCTCCTGGCTCTACTTCCCATTGCTACAGCCATGTTGGGATTTCCGACGCATGCACCTCTTTACACCTGACATTATGTGGATGCTGGGTAATTGAACTTGGGCCCGCAGGCTTGCAAACATGTGCGTTTAACCGCTGAGCCATCTCTCCAGCCTCCTAAGAGCTGCCATCTTGATAATGAACTATAGTTCCCGTTGTCATTTTTCTTTTCTTCCAGGCTCTCTAAAGGAATTCTCTGTGCTTATGATCACCTTAAAGAAGAAAATGACACACTTGCAGAGTGACAGCCTTTCCTGATGCACCTAAAGGTTGTAACTCCTCACGTTTCACCACCTAGGGGCTTCTGGCTGCACCCCAACCCAAGAAAACTGGGGCCAAGCAGGCTGTGTATAACCACCAAAGAAGCTCAAAATGTGTCTTTTCACGTCAAATCTGCACCATCAGTTCCTTTGTTAAAATGGGATCCCCCAGATTGGAAACATGGGCCTCAAAGAGCTCAGAGCTCTGCTTTGAATCCTGTCTGGACTGTTTTAAGAGCCTCCCTGCTTCCACTCAGTCCTCTCGGAGCTCGACTTCCGGGTCAGATCTCGCCCTGTTCCAAATGGCCCTGCATCTCACTTGGAGCAACAGCAAATTCTAGAATCTCTATTGGGTATCCGTGACTGCTCTCAGCACCCCTCTCGTAACTCGACCTCCCACTTGCTCTGCTGCAGCCCTTCAGCCTGCTCTCGCTGTCCACACCAGTCACATGCCCATCTCAAGCAGGGCCTTCTCTCTCCTCGGCTTCTCCTCTGCCTGTCTGTGTGATTCTCTTTATCCTCTGTTCTTATCTGTAAGGAGGCTCTTGCCCTCTCTCATAAAAATTACAGTGCTCTTCCAAAGTGTAGTGGTGCACACCTTTAATCCTAGCATCAGGAGGCAGAAGTAGGAGGATCACTTTGTGTTTGAGGCTCGCCAGGGACTACACAGTGGATTCTAGGTCAGCATGGGCTACAGTGAGGCTCTACCTCAAAAATAACAACTACAGGGCTGGAGAGATGGCTTAGCGGTTAAGCGCTTGCCTGTGAAGCCTAAGGACCCCGGTTTGAGGCTCGGTTCCCCAGGTCCCACATTAGCCAGGTGCACAGGGGGGTGCACGTGTCTGGAGTTCGTTTGCAGAGGCTGGTAGCCCTGGCATGCCCATTCTCTCTCTCTCCCTCTATGTCTTTCTCTCTGTGTCTGTCGCTCTCAAATAAATAAATAAAAAAATAAAAATAAAAAAATTAACAACTACAACTTTCCCCTATACCTATCCTTCATTTTCATTTGCTAACATAACATTTACTTATTTTTTTAAATGTTCATTTATTTATTAGAGAAAGAGAGGCAGAGAGAGAGAGAGAGAGAGAGAGAGAGAGAGAGAGAGAGAGAATGGGCACGCCAAGGCTCTAGTTATTGCAAACGAACTCCAGATGCATGCACCACCTTGTGCATCTGGCTTACATGGGTACTGGGGAATCCAACCTGGGTCCTTCGGCTTCACAGGCAAGCGCCTTAACCACTAAGGCGTCCCTCCATGCCAACGTTTACTTGTTTGTCATTGGTGCCATTACTTGCATGGAAGTCCCATGCAGGCAGGGATTTCAGCCTCTTAAGTGCGCTAGGCACAAGTATCTCCTCCTCGAACTGAGGTGGAAAAACCATGTGGGCATAATAAACACCCCTTGAAGGAGTGACTGAGTGAGTGACTGAGAGTGATTATCAGACCCAATCTGAAGGCAAGGCTGGTGGTTGCCTAGCAACGGCATGGAGAGCTCCCTATGGCATCCCACAAGGCAAAGCACTTCTCAGGCAGGACGCGGAACTGCTGTGCTTTCCTGGGTCCCCGCCGTTGCCACACATTCAGACTGAGCTGCCCTGGGACCGCCGGGGCCTCACCTGATGGGGTAGTCAGCGGCGCTGAGGTTGATGAAGAATTCCCAGGGCCAGTCCGTCATCTCCAGGAGGTCCCGCATGCTCTGAAGGTAGGTGGACAGGAGGCTGGCACCCCCCCAGATGGTGGCCATCCTCCAGGGGGTGACACGGACGTTGCCGTACTGCCTGGCGAACTGCAGCACTTGACGGTGCAGGTAATTAGATCGCTTTTCCCAGGAAAGAAGAAGCGACAGTCAGCAACCCACAACAATGTCCTCCAGCCATCCCCCAGCCCTCTGCCATCTTGCTCCCCCCCTGCGCCCCCTACCCCCTAACCCCCGGGACAGCGTGTCTGAACACAGTGGCTTTGGCCGAGTCAGTGTTGCTGGCCTGGGATTTCTTTGCTTGCATCACTATTCAAACTTGTAGCGTGCCTGAAAAGTTTTCACTGTGCATACTCTCATCATGCCGACTGCGTAAGCCCGCTCAACTTGGGCCGGTGGAGCCAGGGATCCGCATTTCAACATACGGTTGATGCGCGTTGCCTAAGGGCATCAAGCTAAAAATAACAATAAATATCTAAATTTGATGAGGGTTTGGAGGTGGAGTTTCTGCACTCAAGTCCTTCCTGATCACTGCTGCCCACCGCCTTTCCACAGGACTGTGGGAGGCAGGTCTTGGAGATGGAAACACACCGCCTTCGCATCCTTCTTTGGTTTTTCGGGCCTCAGGATGCAATCAGGGACTTTCACATGCTGGGCAAGTTCTCTAGCCCTGAGCTACACCAAGAACCACTGGTTTCTTAAGAAGATGGAGTCTCACTAAAAATAGGAGGCTTCCCTGAGCTCATGGCAATCCTCCTATGGAGCTTGCCTGCAAAGCCCAAGGACCAAGGACCTGTGTCCGATTCTTCAGATCCCACGTTAGCCAGATGCACAAGGTGACGTGAGAGCGCAAGGTCACATGCGTACATGGTGGCGCATGCACCTGAAGTTTGCTTACGGTGGCTGGAGGCCCTGGTGTGCCAAATTCTCTCTCTCTCTCTCTCTCCCTCTCTCTTGCATAACTAAAAGGACAGTCTATTGGATTTGCCTCAAAGGAAAAAAAAAAAAAACACAGAAAAGAAAAGAAAAGAAAAGAAAAAGAAAAAAGAAACCTCTGGGCAAGATAACTCCAGGGTCAGCCTGCTTGCTGGCTGCGGGGCTTTGTTAATAAAGTTTTATTGACACTCATTTGTTGACATTCTCTATGGCTGTTTTCACATAGCAAAGGCAGTGCTGACTCACTGTGGTAGAGCTTATGGCTCCTAAGCCTCCAATATTGGCTACCTGGGCTTGTAAATCCATTCCCGAGATAGCTGGTTTTACCAATCTGTGAGAGGCAGGCAGAGGCACTTGGACAGGGAGGAAACACCTCTCCAGTTAGATGAGAAGAATAATGTCTTGGGTTGTGCTGAACAGGAGGATGACCAATAGTAATGTAATGCATATCACAAAAACAAACTATGGGGTGGGAGAGTGGCTCAGTGGGTAGAGCATTTGCCTAGCATGCATGAGGCCCTGGGTCCAATCCTCAGCACCACTACATAAACCAGATGCAGTGGTCTGTATCTGCAATCCTAGCCAGCATTTGGAAGGTAGAAGCAGTATGGTTATCCTACTATAAGGTGACCAAAGCCATACTGTGCTACATGAGACCCTGTCTTAAAATAAGTCAAAACAACAACAACAAAAAAATACAGGAAGATCTCAAATGACATTATTACAAAGCAATGAGAAATGTTTAAGGCTATAGATATGCTAATTTCCTGAACTGATTGGTTCAACGTGCATAGATCTGCCAAAATATCAACTCATACCCCATAAATATTTATCATTATTATGTATCAAACAAGAACAAAAAGAAAAACAACCAGAGGAGAAAAATATTTATAGAGACAGTTGAAAGTCACTGCTGGAGATTCTGAAACTAGCACACACACACACATACACACACTTGCTTACACATGCACGCACATACTTACACATGTATGTACATACATACATACTTACATATGCACATTCACATGTACACCCTCACACATGCACATGCACAAGCACTTTAAGAACACCTGTTGTTTGTGGTCCTGCCTCTGGGCCTCAGCCTGAACTTCTGAGGTGGGAGATGGGACCAGGGGTGGACAGACAGACTGCACAGTAATCCCAGCATGCAGCAACGGCAGGCAGCCCCTCACCTTATCCACATGGATGTAGTAGAAATGGTCTTTGTGGTAGATGGCCTTGAACATGCGCTGCAGCTGCCGAGAGGCACGCCCATGGACCACCAGGACAAAGGCGATTCTGACTGGGTTGGCAGGCAAGTAGTCCTCAGAGTCACCGTCCCACTGCACATTCTTGTTGGCTTTGCCTGAGGAGAACCAGAGGCCACAGAGGTGAGCAAAAGGCTGGGATCTCCTGTGGCAATCAGGGACTGACTCCGTTTCGCCCTTCTTCCAAGGACTACCCAGGGGCCACAGAGACCACACTGTAACCTAACTCTTAATTCAACTTAAGCAAGCAGCTCCTAGATCACTCACGGCGTCCATACACAAAGCAGCAGGAGACTTGGAGATCTCGATGACAAGAGCTTCCATCCCAATGGAGCTCTGAGAGGTTGCTGGAGACATAACGTTCAACTATGAAGCAAGGCAGGAGAAGCAGGAAGTAATTTTATGTTTAGAGATCTAGGGTACATAGGGCAACTGTTATCTGACCAGATCCAGTCTTCCTACTCCCGAGAGCGTCCAGTATGTTTGACTGTGTGCAACTGGAATAAGAATGGGTGACATGAGCGCTGAGCTCATGCAGAGCTCCAAGTGTTTTTAAGTAGAAGTGCAGTGTCTAGCAGCAATGCAGACCTTATTCATCTTGTATAACTGGAACCTTCTCTGTCTTTGGTTTGGTTTTGCATGCGTGTGGGTGTGCACTGGTGTTCGTATGCGTGTGAGCACGTGTGTGAGCACGTGTGTGAGGAGGCCCGAGGTTGTTGTCAGGTATCTTCCTTAATCACTCTCCATTTATTTATGGAGACAGAATCTCTCATTTGAATCTAGGGCTCACCAATTTGACTGCTCTAGCAGGCCAGAGTGCCCCGGAGATCCTGCCTCCGCCTCCCAAGGGGCTGGAATGATTGGTGATCCTGCATGCTCACTCGGCATTTCCATGGGTTCTGGGGATCTGAACCCTAGTCCTCATGCTTTCACGGCAAGTGTTTTACCCACTGAGCCATCTCCCCAGCCCCTCTGACATTATTTGAGTCTCCTCTTCCCACCCATGCTCAGTCCACAGAGAAGGGAAGCATCAACTCCATTATCAATCCAGGGGTGACTCGACTGGCCAGTGACAAGACAGCATCTCTCTGGTCACAGTATTATTCAGATGGACATGTGGCCAACTAAGGTAATTAGCCAATAAAAGAATCATACTTCTTTTTTTTTGAACTATTCAATAGATTTCCTCTCTGTTACACACAGAAATGGAAGATAATAAGAGTTGTTTATGCTCCAATATGGAGAGAAGTTGCCAGAATAAATCCAACATAACAGAAGCTCTGCTGAGAGGTGGTTACTATGGAAGTCCTAAAGACCCGGCTCGAGCTCCAAGGTCAGCCACGCTAGAGACCAGCCACTGACAGAGATTTTCTTATGTGATAGTTCTTTGAAAGCCAGATCGGGCATGCTATCCTCTTTAGGATAAATAGTTCCAGACATCTTTTATCCCGAAATCTCTTTCTCTAGGGGCAAATGCCCAGCGAGAAAGTTACCAAATTCAGTGTTTTACAAGTCCAGCCTTGGTGTCACTTGACCCAATTCTTTGGGTTAAATGAGATTTCTGCTGGGATCTAGGCTTTTGGGGCCCTGGACATTGTCAGGATAGGGGTTTGGTTGTGTCACAGAATATCAGTTAGGGGCACTGGAGTGAGTTAGTTGTTATCAGAGACCTGAGTAGCTGCCCAATGAAGGCTGGAAAAGATGAGATTAACATGAGCAAAATCCAAACTGGGTGGAGTGGTACATACATGTAATCTCATTTCTTAGGAAGCTGAGGCAGGAGAATCAGAAGTTCAAGGTCAACTTGGGTTACAAAGTGAGACCAAAAGAAAAGTAAAAATCAACTTTTTTTTTTGGGGGGGGGGTTCAAGGTAGAGTCTCACTCTAGCCCAGGCTGACCTGGAATTCACTATGAAGTCTCATGGTGGCCTCGAACTCACAGCAATCCTCCTACCTCTGCCTCCCGAGTGCTGGGATTAAAGGTGTGCGCCGCACGTCTCGCTTGAGTTTTGTTATTTATAAGAAGAGTTGAGCCAGGCGTGGGGGTGCACGCCTTTAATCCCTGCACTCGGGAGGCAGAGGTAGGTGGATCAATGTGAGTTCAAGGCCACCCTGAGACTATCTAGTGAATTCCAGGTCAGCCTGGGCTAAACAGCAAGACCCTACCTCAAAAAACCAAAAATAAATAAATAAACAAAACCGAGTATGCTGGATATGGGGTCACATGCCTTCCATCCCATAAAAAAATCATAAACACAAAAATTAACTATATGAAATGAAAATATAAGCTTGAGTAACTCCCGGCCACACTGCAAAACTGGGACCCGAAGATGGTGACGCCTCTCTTCATGCCCAGAGTTCTCACTTTCTAACTCTCCACGTGCCTTCTGCTTTTTCTTGGAAAGGGCTTACTCTGACTTGGGAGATTTTCATGGGCAACTCTTGCTACCCAGAGCACCCTCTCTCCAGATCCTGGCATGGCTGCACCTTCTTGTACTAGTTCAAACTTAATGGCAGAATTCCTTGCCCTCACTCTATCTCTTACTCCACCTGTTCCAATTTTCTGCCGAGCATTTGATGCCATCTGAAGTTGTTTACCTGGTTCCTTGTTTATTGTCTGAACATTGCCAGAACATAAGGTCCAAGAAATGTGAGGCTTTTTCAGTCTCATTTGCCATCAGATACGCAGCAGTCGAATGGTATCTGACTGGTCTGGGAGAAAAACAAGAGATCGGAGGGTACACGCTGTCTCAGTGCAACGACAATACATTTTATTGAGCATTGACCTGCCCTTGATCTCGTTGTTTCATTAATCCTCCTGACAACCCTGCGTGGTGGGGTGATTATCTCCATTCTTCAGCTGAAGTTACAGGGGCCACAGGATTCACTCAAGGGTGCACAGCTTTAACTAGTTACACTGAGACTCAAACCCAGATCTTATTCCGAAGATTATATTCTTTACCATGAACACAGGCTGCATCACCACTCTGAGAGCTTGAAAAGAAAACTCAATGATAATGCCTGTTAATATTACGGGCAAGGAGGCACAAAACACACACCTAGGATCCATCACGGGTATTACTAGGGGACTTCTGGAACTTATGGAAAACTAATCCCAGCTGACAGTTAAAGGTATGCATTTCCATCCACCCACCCATCCACCCATCCATCCATTCATTCATCCATCCATCCATCCATCTTCCCACTCCATCTACCTATCCATTCATCTACCTATCTACCTATCTATCTACTCATTCATCTTCATCCACACATCTATCCACTCATCCACTTCATCCATCCATCCATATACATCTGCCCATATATCTGCTCATCCATCCACCTATCACTTTATGCACCCATATATTCACTTACCCACATTCATTTGCCCACACACTCATCCATCCATTCACTCCATCCTTCCATGCACCTCACCTCTCACTCCATCCATCTGCTCCTCTATCTGTCCCCCTATTCCCCTGTCCATCCTCTCATAGTCATACACCCAACATCCACCCATCCATCTTCTCGTTCCTGCACCCACCCATCCACTCATCCATCTCTCCACCCATCTATCCATCCACCCATCCAAACACAGAAAGCATCAAAATATCTACCTAGCAGCTTATCATGCCCAATGTTGTCCGTCTATGTTAGCCCTTGCTCCACTCTCCAGCAACAGTTGCTGAATGAGTGAATGAATGAGAGAATAGTTCTAAAGAAGAATGCTGTGGTGCAGAGAAACTGATGTTTCCTGAGGTTCTGCCACACATTAGCCTATGACAAGGACTCTGGGTCCCTCGATACTTGGCCCTTGGAGGAATGCGTGGACACCCTTTGGGCTCAGAGATGTTGTCATTTTACCTGGGTCTCCTTTGAAGACATGGGTGGAAGCGGAATTGGAGCACTGCCAAGTCCAAAGCCATCCTGCTGTTCCCATCCACCCTCTGCCAAAGCCTCCTCGCAAAGGGAGGGGTCCCAAGGCGGAGGGGTCTGGTATGCCCTTTAAAGGGACTTAGGCATTGATGTTGAGAAAGCACTTTTGTAACTTCTCTTTAAGGTTTCAGAAAGCAGAGCAGACTCAGGCACCAAGACACCGGCTATTTTGGAGAAGGGAGGGTTCACTGAGAAATCACAATCACTTCAGTGAAACCGCTTCCTTGGTTTATACAAAAGCATTCTTGGGTCTAGAACTTGGCTTTGGAGCCATAAAGAAGATGAGGAATAAGATCCCCAGAATTCTTTCTACCATCCAGCTATCCCGAGGACCAGACACATCTATAGAAAGAAGACACACACAAGCTGGGGAGTAGAGACGGAAGAGAGGCCACAGAAAGTATGAGCCTGAAGGAGAAAGCCTGGCTCTTCACTGAGTGCTTGCATGCGCTGCAAAAAGTCTCTGCACACTTTTATTCACTTCCACCCAGGCATTTATGGGAAAGGAAGTCTCTTCCCATCAATGGGAGAGGAAGCTGTGACTCAGGGAGGTGGTCCCTGTTAAGACGAAGGTAAGGGTCAGTGGGTAGTGTTTGCCAGGCAAACATGCGGACCTGAGTTTAGATCTGAATTAGACCCACATATGAGTACGTGGGCACACGCCTGTAATCTCAGTGCTAGGGAGGCAGACAGGAGGACCTCTAGAGCTCACAGGCTACACAGTCTAGCCGAATTGGTGAATTCTAGTTCAGTGAGCGATCCTTGTCTCAAAAACTAGGTGGAGAGGGAATGAGGAAGACACCTGATGACAACCGCTGACATACATGTGCACACACATAAGCATACATGCTCACATATGCCCACATGCATACTCACATGATCAAAACACACACACACACACAGCAAAAGCTGATCTGCTGGGCATGGTGGCAGACTCCTGCAATAATCGTAGTGCTCTGAAGATAGAGGCAGGGGGATCATGAGTCTGAGATCAACCTGGGCTGCACAATGAGACCCTCGTCTTAAAACCTAACAGTGGAGGATGCAGCTCCATAATGTAGTGGTAATGTAGCAAGCTCAAGGCACTGGGTTTGGTCCCCGTCACTGCAAACAAAAAAACAAGGAAAGCAGGAAAAAAAAGTATGTGGAGTATGCGATCTAGGAGCCCTATGCTCCATCAACCTGTTCTAATTTTATATAAATAGGAACGTTTTTTTCCCAAGAAGCCTGTCAGTTGTTTTTCAGCTACAAGACAGATAACCATGCTGTGTGGTCAGAGGTACATTTATCTTTTCTGATAGGAGATTGTGAAGGCCCAAAAACTAACACACTGTCCAGTTCCAAAAAAAAAAAAAAAAAGAAAAGAACCATGAATTTAACGATGTAATCAGATTGCTTTGGCACCAAATGGAAAATAAGTGGAAAAATCAGAGTGATTAGAGACAGTGAGAGCCACTGACTTCAGATGAATGTTAAAGAGCCATGTTGGTGGGGGAGAATACCAAGTGTGATTTTGCAGTGCAGGTGTGAAGATCAAGGAGGGGGTTCTGCAGGCTCTCCTGATAACAGGCTGGGTGGCACCAAACCCCTTAACTCTAGCTCTCTCTGTCTCAATAGAGTGTGGGTCAAACAAAGACTATGCCATCCTGGGGCATCAAAGAGCTGGGGCGATAAAGAACTCCACGAGGAGCTGACGTGTCACCTCTGTCCACTCTACCTGCACGTTCGCTTTCCAAGGTTTCAGTCACCCACAGTCATCCTCAGTCTGAAAATCCAATGGGAAACGCCAAAAGTAAACAAAATTCCTAAGTTTTAAATGACTTATATTACATACAGTATGCTATTATGATCTCCCTGCTTCATTATTAGTTGCTACAAGGAACCAATTACTGAGCTAACTTAGAAATTAAATGCTATACATGGTATGTATGTCTAAGAAACTAAGAGTTAGCAGACAGCCTTCTGTATGTGTGGGTTCCACATCTATGGATTGAATAAAGGGCTGGTTGAAAACATTTTTGCATGTGTATTCATGTGTAGTGTGTGTGTACATGTGCGTGTGTGCTTGTAGAGACCAGAGGTCAACATTGAGTGTCTTCCATCTGTTTTTTAGGGTATGTGTAACGTATGAACATGTGTGTTCATATGTGTGTGCCCTGTGTGCACACGTGCAGAGGCCAGGAGAGAATTTGTCTTTCCACCTTATTTCCCTGAAACACAGCCTGTTACTGAACCTGAAGTTCTCCATTCTTCTATTAGAGTGGTGGGCCAAGTTGCCCCAGTGACCCTCCTGTCTCTGCCCCACTCAGCACTGGGGTTACAGGCATGTGTGACCATGCCCCATTTGTAATGTGGGAATCAAACTCAGGTCGTTAGGCTTGTGTAGCAAGCACTTTACCAGTGGAGCCACCTCCCCAGCCCTGAGAGTATGTCTTTAAATGCATCTGCATTGTCCTTGTTCCCTAACTACAGAATATAAAAATCAGTCACATAATACCCTTACTGCGCTGGTTCTGAGATGGTCTACAGTGTATAGGAGAATGTGTAGGGAACATATGCAAATGCTATGCCATTTTACATAAGGGACTTGAGCATCTGTGGGGTTCATGAACTGAGAGGGAAGTCTACAATACAGGGCCTGATTCTACCTGGGTTCAGGAATCACTGGATATATTGGAATGGGTTTTCAAGGAGACCAGACTACTGTACATATGTTAGGATAGTAGGGATGATGGTGGCTCACATGCTTTGTGGAACTGTGATCTGGGAAGAGGCATGATATAAAGGTTTCAGAGTATAACCTCTGGGTCAGAAAGATCTTGTGACCTTAGACTCGTTATGTGATCTCTGCAAGTCTCAATGCTTTCAGCTGCCCCATGTATGTATATGTATGTATGTATGTGTATATATATATATATATATATATATATATGTGTGTGTGTGTGTGTGTGTGTGTGTGTATGCATATAAATTTTATCTGTCTCACATGCACATTCATGACCAGTGCTGAACATAGTTCCAGGCAGGTAGTACACACACAGCAAATGGAGCCATCACTAGGTCATTTCTATTTTGTTGCTGGCCCACAATGATCAGAACCAATGAAGTTTGATTAACCTGACTGCTCCAGCTCTGGGCTTCCAACACGAGGCTGCCCCTGGCTACCAGCAGTGCACAGGCTGGAGCAGAGGCCCTGCTTGCAAGTAGACAGCCACAGCCGGATTTGTTCTCCCCAGTATTTGTCTCGGATCACAAGTACCAACTTGAGGGCACGAGTCATCTGGTTAGAATAGTTCTCCCCACACAAAGCCCTTCACTGGTTCTATTTATACGCTGCAAGTGCCTCTTGCTGAAGGCTGTGAGAGTAGAACTTCCTGACTTGCTTCCAAATCAGAGGGTTGCTTGGGTCTTGGGAGTCCAAAAGAAACAGAAATGAGGATGTATGTCAACGGACTTGGGTCAGGAGTTTTTGAACTGGAACACACCAGTTTAACACAGCCCAGGAGGGGCAGCCACTAGGCTTCCTTTGCAGCTCTTCATCATGGCGTGGATGCCAGCCCTCTGACCATTATTGCTCTGTCTATAAAATGTGGTGAGCAGTGTTGGGGGCATTCATGCTCACAGACAGGAAACAGTTTCAGGCTGGCAGTGGGTGCTGGGGACCGAGTATGGACGTGAGGAGAAGCCCTCCCAGCTTCCAGGTTCTTTGTCACAATTGGGAGAATTTTTTTTTTACCTACTGGGATTTTTTTTTTTTTTCTGATGGAACCCAGGACATTGTGCCTGCATTGTACCAGGTTTTGTGAGTAACTCAGGAGCTCGGCGGTTCCCAGAAAGACCTCTGCTTTCAATGGGCTTAGAAAGAACCCCTGCTTTCAACAGGCTTGGAAAGAGCCCCTGCTTTCAACGGGCTTAGAAAGAACCCTGCTTTCAACGGGCTTAGAAAGAACCCTGCTTTCAACAGGCTCAATAGAAAGAATCCCTGATTTATTGATTTAGAGGTGTAGGGTGCAGTGGGAAGCTCAGGTGGAGAGCTGGGTTCCAACCCTGCTGTTGGGAACCAACTGTCATTTACCTTAGTTAGGCTGCAGGCTTGGCGATCCTGAAGTTATTGTTGCATACCAAGTACTGTGCCATGTTCTAAGCACCGTCTATATTCTTTTTTTTTTCCAGTGCGAGGGAGGAAAGTCCTCGCATATACTAGGCCAGGGTTCTACTGCTGAGTTATATCCTGATACAAATGCAAGTTTATTATTTAATCATCCCAAATTCTAAAGAGACAGGTTCCAGGGAGGCCCCATATTACCATGAATAACTCTGGGGCCAAGGGATTCTGACTGATGATAAATTAGCCTCTCTACTGAGTGAGTGGAGACAGACACTTTTGTCTGATGGACAACAGGGCCTATATTTCATTTTATCCAGGAAGGAAGATGAACTTTCTGGAGATCTCTGAATAGCTTGGGATTCTAAAGCAACCATGAAACTAGCAGCATTGCCTAAATGGCACGTCCCAAGTGTCAGGTCGGTCCTCCTGGGAGCTCTTGGTTAGCTACCCGTGAGCCCTAATGGTGCTTTCTTCTCTTGTAGGACGCTGTCCTGGCCCCCAGGCCTGGAGCAGAGCTGAGCATGGTGGAGAATGCTCAGTGACTGTGTTCTGACTGACGGATGAGGATGGACAGCTTTATCCATGCATGCATCCCCGGAGGCCCACGTGGACTCAGCCGGAGCTGCTGCACACGGCTGTGTCCACTCACCCAGCAAACTGGCCTGGGGGGCTGCTCCTTCTCTTGCTTAGAGGCCTTAGGGTGGGTGAAGACCTTTGGTCAGTAGCTCCAAGGCCCCTGAGCAGAGCCAGCTGAGTACCTGAGGCACTGCCCACATGCCGCCGATGGCCAGGTCTCCTCCAGCCCAACTAAATTAGCGTTGAGGAGGTACCCCCGGGTCTCAGGAGAAATGGCTCTTCCCAGCGAAAGCCACGTTCCCCTCTTTCCCACCCCTTCATTCCTTGTCACGGCTCTTCAGAGTATCCTCCACCTCTTCCATTTAAGTTGCAGTGAAAGGTGGATAATATAAAATTTACCGTCCCTGTTCGAGTTCTGTAATGGTAAGCACATCCACACTGTTGTGCAAACACCACCACCACCCAGTCCTAAAACACTCTTCATTTTGCAAAGGTGGGAATTCTGCCGACATCTAACACAGCTCCCTCTCTCCCGTCCCCTAGCTGCTGCTGACCGCTGTCCTTTCTCTGAATTCAGCAGCTCCAGGAATCACAGTCCGTGCTTTCGTGACTATCTTTATTCAGTTAGCTTATGACTTTAAGGTTTATTCTTGTTGCAGCATGTTCAGAATTCTCTTCACTTTTAGGGCCAAATAGTGTTCCTTGCGTGGCGATGGCACATGTGATGAACGTGGCTGTGAAATCACCTGTGTGGTAACTGCTTTCAATTCTTGGGTGTATATATACCCAGGCATGGATTGCTAGAGCATGTGGTTTAAATGAGATGTCCATCATAAACTCATGTGTTTTGAAGGCTTGCTCCTTAGCTAATGACAGTTTGGGAGGTGGAGTCTTGCTGAAGGAGGGGTGCTTCTGGGAGCAGACTCAGGAGTGTAATAGCCAGCAACCCCTGGCCAGAGTTTGGCACACTCTCCTGCTGCTGTTTTGCCACCTGCTGTGGCAGAGGTGATGTCAGCCTTGGCTTATGCCATGCTTTCTCATGCCATCAAGAAGCTTCTCCTGCAGACTGTAAGCCAAAATGAAACCTTCCTTCCCGTCAGCTGCTTTTAGTCAGATGTTTTGTCCCAGCAATGTGAAGGCAGCTAAAACATAATATTAACTCTTTAAATTTAAAAATGCATATATTTTTAAGAAAGTATCCTATATTTCCTGATTCACCCATTCCTCACGGGGTGTGGCCTGAATCTGCATCCTAGGTTCAACATATGCGAGCAGATTACTCTGTTTTTCTGCACCTCAGTTTCCTCATCTCCCAAAGAACATTCTATTACACATGACACTGTAAGGACGAACAGCCATCATGAAGACAAGACTGGGCCACAACGTTTGATCTTGGTGGAACTCATTACTGAACCATTGCCTGGAAATTTGTACATGTTCACAGGACTGGGAAGTAGCAGTCCCAGATTCCAACCGCGAGAACTGTGCCGGTGCTCTGAATGGCAGTGTCACATGAAACAGAGCACGGACTGGACATCCCCTAACACTGGCCAGTCCCTTTTCTATTCTCCTCCAGCTCCACATCAGGCCAGAGGGAAGTCCCTGGTGGACAGGAGTACACTCAGCTCCTGAGCTGCCTCTTACAACCAGAAGCACTCTGCCTGCAGCCTGGCCTATCTGGGTAATAGGAGTATCCAGTCAGTACTGAGTCCCACCATCGTGATTCCCTATGACTTTGCAAAGCAGCTGTCTCTTCATTGCAACTGACAGCAGGAATCCCACTTATGCCCATGATGTAAAATTACTCTTCTTTTTTTGCATGTGTACATGTGTTATGCATACATGTTCACATGTGTGTGGGTGCACACGTGTGCCTATGTGGAGGCTGGAGATTGGTATCATGGGACTTCCTCAATTACTGTGTACCTTATTAATTGAGGCTGAACCTATAGCGCACTGATTCAGCTAGACAACGTAGCCAGTGAGCCCAGGGATCCACCTACCTCCGCCTCCCCAGCAGTGGGATTACAGCTGTGAACCACTATGCCCAGCTTTTATGTGGTTACTGCATACAGAACTCAAACTCAGGCCCTCTTGCTTGCAAGGCAAACACATGACCCCCCTCAGCCATCTCCCCAGCCTCAAAACTACTTTTAAATCAAACTTTAACTTAAAAAATAGAGGTGAATCACTTGCAATGTGAATATAACCACAAAACAGGGACGGGGCATAGAGAATATGGCAAAACTATGAAGAAGGGGTTGAAGAAAGCCTGGGGAGTATTAATTGGATTCTACGACTCTCTTTCCCAACACGGAATGTGCTGAGTTTATTCAACAGTTGGGTGTTAGTCAAAACCAGGAGACAGGGTTGGAGAGATGGCTTAGCGGTTAAGCGCTTGCCTGTGAAGCCTAAGGACCCCGGTTCGAGGCTCGGTTCTCCAGGTCCCACATTAGCCACATGCACAAGGGGGCGCACACGTCTGGAGTTCGTTTGCAGAGGCTGGAAGCCCTGGTGCGCCCATTCTCTCTCTCCCTCTATCTGTCTTTCTCTCTGTGTCTGTCACTTTCAAATAAATAAATAAAAAATATTTAAAAAAAAAACAACAGGAGACACTGAGGAACTCCTAGATAATCCCAGAAGGGCTTGAAGGTCCAGGTAATATTTACTTTATTTTTTTTTAAATTTTTATTTTTTACAACTTCCAAAACTATAGACAATAAACCATGATAATTCCTTCTCCTCCCTTCAATCATTTACTTTTCATGGCACAGGACCAGGGGCTGTGAAGGGTCATTGTGAGTTTTCTGTGGTGGGCTCCTGGAAAATCATCTCCCTGCTGGGAATGGGGGCTTTTCAGAGAATCGTTAGCCTTTGATGTTCATTCTAATTTACTGCACATTTCACATGGACGAGGTTCTTTCCCGGCATTGCACCTGTCATAATGATGCCCCAGGAAGTGATTCTCACTCATAAGATTCCAAGTCAGGATCAAAGAGTGTGAGGAACTTACCCAAGGCTACCAACCCAGGAGATGGAGAATGGGTCAGGACCCAATCGAATGTGCCTGAATACCATGCTATGCAGTTAGGATTAGCCTCGCAAGAGTCTGGGCATCTGAGCTTTCTCTCTGCCCCTCCCTGCCCCCACATACTAAGTACAATGGCACCCACTCTTCAAGGGGCACCTAACTCCCTCCAGAGAAGGTTTCCCATCCTTGGCTCTATTGCTATTCAGAGCCAGGTTTTTCTTTGATATAGATACTGTCTTATGCATTGCAGAAAGCTTCACAATGTTCTTGGCCTCTCAGGTACCAGTGGTGGACCCAGTACTTTCCCAGTATGACAAGCCCAGACATGTCTTCAATCATGGACAAATGCCTATTGTGAATGGAAGGGTTAAAATATTGCCCAGATGAGAACTACTGATTTACAACAAATTCCAAAATGTGCTTGCTCTCCCAACAGCAACAATGACACCATCTGGGGCTCTGCAAGAGGAGCAGCCATCAGCCCCACACAGACTTCCCGAATGAGAAGCTGTGGGGGTTGAAGACCCGAAATCTGCCTTCTAACAAGCACTCTGGGTGATCCTGACATTGGATAATATTTGAAAGCCACTGACCCAGGCTGAGGATTCATAGCTCTGACTATATATTAGAACCCTGTGTACATCTTTTAAAAAAAAATAATACATTAACCAAAAAAAAAAAAAAAATCCTGGGCTGGGAATGTGGCTCAGTGTCAATGTTTGTCTAGTGTGTACAAGACGCTGGGTTCCATCTCCATCGTCATTTAAAAAGCGAAAACAAACACGCGCTAAACCCCTTCCTTTCTCCCACTCTGTCAACTGCTAAGTTGAATATAACCATGTGCCAAAATAATGA
The DNA here is from genome assembly GCF_020740685.1 of Jaculus jaculus. Classification (NCBI taxonomy): domain Eukaryota; kingdom Metazoa; phylum Chordata; class Mammalia; order Rodentia; family Dipodidae; genus Jaculus; species Jaculus jaculus. Next base: position 97,675,730 of record NC_059112.1, read on the forward strand.
CACTGTGGCCGAAGATGGACTGCAAATCCAGCCACGGTCCCATGGATGACACTGCCTAATGAGGTGAGCATCGTAGCTGGGTGAAGAGTGACATCACATGATGCAAGGGGTCCCTTCATTAAGCACCAAATGATGCTGGGCACTAGCAAGGACCATTTCTTCAAACAATCAAAGTGCTTGCAATGGGTATCTCCTCTACCTTTGAGCAAACACTTCTCTCATCTCTGGATGCTGCCTTGAATCTTCTCAGCCCCCTGTTCCACCTGTAGCCCAAGACTGGCTCTCTCTCCTTCATTTCCCCCCAGTCTGAGAAAAAAAAAAAAAAGCCTCCCTCCACTCTCAGAGCAAGCACTCAGGACATTTTCCTGCTCATTGGCTTTTCCCTCATTCAAGTCTGGAGTTATTAAGCCATAACCAATGGCTGCACCATCTTATTGATTTCATTGTTGAGAGCCCAGGGATATTCTAATGATATACTGCTCAATAAATGGAAACTGGTGGATAGATATTGATGGCATATGGTACTTATTGCTGCAAAGCACTGGGTCCCCTAGCACTTTTCAGGTTACATATCATCTGTGGAGGTGCTGGGTTGTGGCCCGTAGGCTCTGGCCTACCTTGGGGTGTGACCTTCCCTGGTCAGAGGATTAAGAAGCAGTTATGATAACGACTACTCTGTGCCAGGCCCCAGATAAGCATTTCTGGGCAGACATCACACCTCATTCGCTTTTTGGAGGAACATATTAGATCATTCCCATTTTCCAGATAAGGAAATGGAGACAATAAGGAAATGGAGACACACAGTGGTGTCTTAAAATTGACCTATAAATACATTGTGAAATTGGAACTCAAACATCTGTGCGTTAGGTACTAAAACCCTCATCTAAATAAATGCAAGGAAACACGTACTTTCTACTGCATTTGAGAACCTAGAGCCAGGTGTGGTGGTAGCACTTGGGATATGGAGGCAGAAGGATCAAGAGTTCAAGGCCAGCCTAGGTTACATGAAAACCCTTCTGAAAAAGAAAAAAAAATCATTGTACAAGTACATATCAATATTTTATATAATTTTCCTCTTCTTGAGCAGTAATTCTCAACAGTGACTATTTGAATTTGTAGAGATATCATTCTTGGGTAGGTAGGTTTGTCCCATGCATTACAAAGACTTTCAACATCCCTATTTCCCCAGTAGTCCACCCCTCATATCTTCCAGTACCTTCAAGGGTGCCAATTTGGTTGTGGCTTAAAAATGAGTCATTAGGTATGTTGTGTCACTGTGACAAAACACCAAAAAATATTTTAAAGACAGGAGTTCTTTGTTTTGGCCCATGATTTCAAAAGGTTAAGCCCATGGCTACCTGGCCTCACATACTTGGGCAGAGCATCATAGAAGTGGAAGCCTGTGACAGAGGAGAGCTAGCTGTCTACTTCATGGCTGACAGGAAGCAGAGAGAGGGACACAAGAAGGACAGGAAAAGATATGGCCCTCAAAGACAACCCAGTGACCTACTTCCTCCAACCAGGCCCCACCTCCTACCTTTCACCGCCACCATATCATGAATCCAGCAAGGAATTCATCAGCTAATTAGATCAGGGCTTATATAATCTAATTATCTCTGGAAACACTCTCACAGACACATCAAGATCAGACTTACTAATCAGCTATTTCTCAATTAAATCAAGTTGTTGACCATCCTGGAGTTAGAGAGATGGCTCAGCAGTTAAGGTGCTTGTATGTAAAGACTGACAGGCTGGGCTCAGTTTCCCATTACCCATGTAAAGGCAGTTGCATAAAGTGTGCATGCATCTGGAGTTTGTTTGCAGTGACTAGAAGCCCTGATGTGCCATTCTCTCATTCTCTCCCTCTCTCCTCTGTCCCTTGTCTTAAAAATAAATAAATAAGTAAATATTTTTTAAATTAACGATCACAAACACTCCTTGCTCATAAAGGCAGAAGGCTCCCTGCCAAGAGAGCCAAGTTCACCTGTGGCTGTGTGGGCAATCCCCCTGGAGAAGTAACATGCAAGAGTGAAAGGCAGCTCAGATGGGAAGCTGGATGGGTCTGAGTTTAAACCATGATCTTTCTCCACTGATTTCACGGTGCTTCAGCAAATTATAAGAGCTCTGGAGAATTCTAGTTTGTCATGGGTAAAATAAGGCCAAATTTCAATCCAACCACTGAGGGAAGATGCCATGGGACTACAGGGAGCAAGGGGCTGTGATCTTGGGTGGTTTTCTCGTTGCCCTGACTTCTAGCTGGTCTTTCCAAGCTTCAGACCCAACGAGCCATTGAGCATAAATAAACAGTGGTGTTTTCAGTTTACATCATAGCAGCAGTCGTGACAATGAGTGCTGAGAGCAGGCCAAGCAGGGTCTGTTTCCGGGTCTGAGGAGAGTAATGCAAATCCTAAGAGACTTTGACCTTGGGGAACACACTTGAGAAAGAAAAGACAGAAAGTAATCACATAAATCCTTTCAGGATCAACTCACAGTGTTAATAGTTTATACATTTTCTTTGCCTTAGTCGGTGGCTATTTGAACTTAGAGAGATGCCATTCTTGGAACTATTTGTCCTCATGACCGTTAACGGTAGATTATGTCTTCTAACGGAATGTATTCATTTTACACTTTGCTCTAACCTCATTCCCACCACACTCCTCTTATCACTCTCGTCCCGAAGCCACCATAGAACTTGGCATCACAAGGCCCCTCTTCTGTTCTTCAGTGCCTAGGAAGTGGAATCTTCTTCAGAGATACCACTGGCAGAAATTAACTTCTGCAGCTCAGATAAGGAAGCCCTAGCTACAATGCAGCTCATGTTGGAGCTAGCTATTCAAGGAGTTGATGGAGGTTTAAGGAAGGGTGGTGGTTTGAGTGTAGAGTGTCCCTCAAAGCCTCATAAGCTTATGATCCAACCTAATACTCAATCCCTAGCTGGTGGGAGCTTTGGGACGTGGAACCTTACTACAGAGGGTGTATTTCTGGGGGTGTCTTTGAGGGCAGCTGGGAATTTAGAGCTCACACTCTCTCCTTCCTCTCTGCTGATAAAAAAGTAACATCCTGCTATCTGCTCCTGCCACGCTTCCCCTGCCATAATGAGGCTTCCCCTCAAAACTGCCAGCTGAAATGAACCCTTTCTCTCATAAGCTGCTTCTGCTCAGGTGTTTTGTCCTAGCAACAAGAAGGTAACGGTTACAGAAAGTTACTCTGATGGCACCTTGGGTTAATAGGGTTAGTTTCTTCATGAGAAGAGGTACCAGAGAGCTAGTGTTCTCTGTCTCTGTCTCTCTCTCATTCTCTCTTTCTCTATAAATCACATGAGAATGCAAGAAGGCAGCCATCTGCAAGCCCAAAAGAGGATGCTTGCTAGGATCCAGACCATCCCAACACCTGACTTTGGACTTTCCACATTACAAATGGTGAAGCAAGGCATTGGCACATACGCTAATATCCTGATATATTACTCAGGGGGTGACATGGACAGATCCTTTGGGCTACAATCTACAGCTTGAGTGATGAAGTCCTTGGGCAAAAGTGAGGAAATATAGTCTCCATGCATAGGGAACAGCATGTGCAAAGGCCCCTGTGGCAGTTTGACTCAGGCGTTCCCCCATAAATTTAGGTGTTCTGAATGGTAGGTTCCCAGCTGATGGAGATTTGGGAACTAATGCCTCCTGGAGGGAGTGTATTGTTGGGAGAAGACTCATGGGTGTTATAGCCAGTTTCCCCATGCCAGTGTTTGGCACATTCTCCTGCTATTGTCCACCTTAAGTTGGCCAGGGGGTGATGTCCACCCTCTGCTCATGCCATTGTTTTCCCTGCCACCATGGAGCTTCCTCTGGAATCTGTAAGCCAAAATAAACTTTTTTTTCCCCACAAGCTGCTCTTGGTCGGGTGATTTCTGACAGCAATGAGAACCTGACTGCAAACGGGCCCTGTGGTCAATATCAGCATAGTAGTTAAGAGGAAGGTCAGTGTGGCCAGAACACAGAGGCCAAGAGGCAGTTCTGTGTTGAGCACTGGCTGGGGACTGAAAGACAGGTGGGTCATCAGGGCATTATGCTGGGGCCTGGGTATCATTTCAAGGATGGTAATGAGAGAGCTCCTTTGACAGACTCATTACCCATAGTGGAGAAGTGGGATGTAGGCAGAATTCCTCATGTAATTCCCAGGTGGGTTACTGAATCTTGCATCCCTTCATAGTGCAAAGCAGAGGGCAGAAAGGAAGCAGGGGTCTCCCATAGCCTCCTGCAGCTGTGGCCTGTTAAGGTGTGTTGAGAATGCCTCCTTCGTCTGACCCAGGGGTGGCTGCTTGCAAGATCTCCCTCGAGCCTTGCTGTCAATTGACATTTTCATCTTTGTCCCCTCTCTCCCCTCTTGAAGGGACTCGCGGGTTCAATAAACGTTGCCGTGGAAAAGTGCAGTGACTCATCTATTTTTATTACGGTAGGCTCTCTCGAAGAGCAAAGTAGTCTTATTTACTTCTCTGGGTAAGGCTTTGACAACAGAGTTATTTTCTCTGACTCTCCAAAGACTAAGTGAGTAGCACTTGAAAGTTAACAGTACATTAATTAAAACCAAATTGGTTGGAATTTTCCTAATATAAGTCCTCATAGCAATCACATTATGGGCCATTACTATGGCCTCCTGATCATAAACCGGAAACACCTTCTGCAGGTGCTTGCTCTTTAAAAAAGAGATGTCCCCCACATGGGCACCCATTTGTCATGTTAATGCTGTCATGCCACATGTCACACAGAGGAGTGATTATGAAGATTTGCATCTGTGCACTTTAGTCCATGCTGCTCATCCTGAAAGCCTTCCCATGGTTCATCACATTTGTTTTTCTTTGTATGTTTATGTGTGTAGTAGGTGTTGTATGTGTGTGTGCGTGCTATATGCATGTGCATGTGTGCACAGATATGTGCGTGTGCCGTGCATACACATGCTGAGACCAGAGAGGAGTGTTGGGGATACTCCTTCCATCATTCATCTGTGTGTTTCCTTGGAGTCTCTCACTGATTTCAGAGCTTGCTATTTCTAGGGAGCTTTCACGATTCTCCAATTCTATAGTCTCTGCTCCCACAGGACCAGTGACAGACATGAATGGCCATGCACAGCTGTTTATGTGTGTGGAGGGAATAGAATTCTGCTGGTGTCTGGCCCTCAGGCTTGCATGGGAAGCAAGCTTACAGTGAGATATCTCTCTAGGCCTGTACCATGTCCATTGAACCTTACAAAACCTTGTAAGTGCTGCCAGGATCTCTGTGGTACAAATGGGGAAACTGAGGCAAATGGAGAGAGAGTAATTTGCTGACAGCCAGGCAGCTAAAAGTGATGGGGCTGAGTCTATGCAGTCCGATTCTAGAACACTCCTCCTGCATCCTGAGACATGCACCCAGGCAAATGTAATTCTGGAGTCCTCTTAGCCAAAGGGCTAAGGTGCTGAAGGGCTCCAGACGGTAAACTCAATAAAATGTTCAGTTGTGTTTGTCTGTCTGTTTTTGCCTCCTTCTCGGGGCCTCATGAAGCGGCTGATGACAATACAAGGACACCTAAGATATCCAGATCAACTTCTGATGAAGGAAGAAGTGGATATGAAATGAACATTTGAGAAGACTCATGGCAACCAGTGGGAGAACATCTCAAGGACACTGTGATCTCTCAGGACCCACTTCTCTACCATGGTAACCCCTGAGTGTGCCCTTGGGGTGAGGCACATAGACTAGAGACCCCAGCACTGAGGGGGAGCTGCAGTTCCTGTGGTCCAATCCAATCACAAGCTTATTTTTAACCCTGCTTCATTGAGCCTTTGATTTCTCTATCTGGAGAATATGCACTATAGAAAAATTCAAGCATTCAGAACAATATTAAGTAACAAAGAACACACATGAATGTATATTGAATCCTATGCAATCCGCTTTGCCATGTAACTCCTGTCTTTAGCAACACTGCCCTCACCCAAATCTTTCCTACAAGGATGAATCGTTTTCCCATCTCACCTCCCTCCGTCCTCCCTCTGCAGAACAAGTACTGTGGGCTGGATAGTGCCAGGTGCTGGGATGCACCACGGAGCAAAACTGATGTGGAACCTTCTCTACACAGCTCAGTGTCTGGGGGGGGTTGGGTGTGGAGGACCAACACTTTTCCCAAAAGGTGTTAGATACAACAAAGGGGATGACAGGGTCCAGGAAGTTTCCAGAACATTCTGAAGACACCGGAGTGGAACTGAGATCTAAGACAGGAGGAAGAGAGAGTCAGATGGGGAGGGCGTCACTAAAGACAGTGAAGGTAAAGGACTTGAAGAAGGAAAGAAGAGGTGCGTGTGGGGACTTCTGTTTGGATTTCAGTCTTTCTTTGGAACTTTTCTATATTACTAAAAAAATTGTAATGTGATGACAAAACCATACTGAGTTAATGGCCAACTGGTTCTTCTCCGATGGCCTTTGAGGACTGGGGACTCCGTGCACTTCCTAGCAGCCAGCTGCACCCAGCTGCATCACTGACTGCAGACTACTGCTTCTGGAGTATTCAAATATGCAGTTGCAACCCACAGTTCTCATCCTTCCTTCAAAGATAGCACTGGGGCTTCTGCTGGGAGTGACCCTCTCAAGTAAGTGGCCGTTATTATGCAATGACACCACCTCCCCGACCCTCCAACTCTAGTTCAGGCTCCCAGACTAAGCCAGCTCTTAACATGCTCCTTCCTGGGTGTGGCCAGAAGGCATCAGCTGGAAAGCCACCTCTCTTGGTTGACGCCAAATGAGCACAGCCAAGGTCACTGTGAAGAATCATCTCATGAGCCCCTGCCCCAGCATGTGACAGTAGACAGTCATTCATTCATTTGGAAAACAACTACAAATGCTATGGGCTTGCTAGGCCTTTATGGTTTGGATGTGAAATGCCTCCCCTCCACACACACGCAAGCTCACATGTGTGCACACTTGGTCTCCATCTGTTGGACCTGTTCTGGGAGGTTACGGAACCTTCTCGATTTGAAGCCTAGCTAGCAGAGATGGGTTGCTTACAGGTATGTGGTGGTTTGAGTCAGGGGTCCCCCATAAACTTAGGCATTCTGAATGCTAGTTTATCCAGCTGATAGCAATTGGAAATGAAAGCCTAATGGAAGCAGTGTATTGTTGGGGTTGGACTTTTGGGTATTATAGCCAGTTTCCCCTTGCCAGTGTTTGGCACACTCTCCTGTTGCTGATCCTCCACCTTATGTTGGCCGGGGGGTGATGTCCACCCTCTGCTCATGTCATCGTTTTCTCCTGCCATCATGGAGCTTCCCCTCGAGCCTGTAAGCCAAAATAAACCTCTTTTCCCCACAAGCTGCTCTTGGCCGGGTGATTTCTACCAGCAATGTGAACCTGACTGAAACAGAGTAGGATGTGAAGGTTGTATCTGCTTCTCTTTCCATGTCCACCAAGGGTTGTTCCCAGTACTCTAGAAGGTGTTACCCTAGCTGTCATGCATCCTTGTCCTTAAAACTGAGCTGCAAGAATTCCCTCCTCCCTCAAGTTTCTTCTGTCAGATATTTGGTAACAGCAATGAGAGAAGCAACTAATGTAAACTTGGAGGAGGTGGGAAGTGACATTACATTTACATGAGGAATTATGGTCAAATGTTTGCACCAGGGTCTGACCCTCCAGTGTATTATTTGGTAACAGTCTGCATGGCCCTTTTCCTTGTGAGTCCCTGAATGAATGAGGAAAGAACCCATGAGGGAGTCTTGTGTTCCTCCTCAGAGCTTAAGAGGGGATAGCCAGCTCTTTGCCATAGACTTTCTACAGCTGGATCCTCCTCATATCAGTCTGGAAGTTCCATTCCAGTCCACCTGCTACCCTGGAAGGCCAAAGGGAACCCGACCTCTCAACCATGGCCTGTGAGCTGCAGGAAAGCCAGGGGTTTCAGAGAACACACTTTCTATTTGATTATCTTGTGGGATTTTTGCATGGATATGGAGTGTACGCAAGTTCAATACATATCCATATTGGGCAGGTGCCTGTACACGTGTGTGTGCATGTGGAGGACAGAGGACAACCTCAGGTGTTCCTTAGAAATGCAATTTATGGGCTGGAGAGATGGCTTAGTGGTTAAGCGCTTGCCTGTGACGCCTAAGGACCCCGGTTCAAGGCTCGGTTCCCCAGGTCCCACGTTAGCCAGATGCACAAGGGGGTGCACGCGTCTGGAGTTCGTTTGCATAGGCTGGAAGCCCTGGCACGCCCATTCTCTCTCTCTCCCTCTATCTGTCTTTCTCTCTGTGTCTGTCGCTCTCAAATAAATAAATTAAAAATTAAAAAAAAAAAAGAAATGCGATTTATTTCTTTTTGAAACAGAGACTTTCACTGGTCTAGAGCTTATAAACTAACCTCGAATAGTTGGCTCGTGAACCCTGGGAGCTACAGGTCTCCATCTCCCCATTTTGGGGAGTACAGGCACATGCTGCCTCGGGTGCTGGGGTTCAAACACATGTCCATTGGGCTATCTTGGCAGCCCTCAAAACACCTTTGTCTATGTAAAATAAATCTTCAGGGCTGGAGAGATGGCTCAACAGTTAAGGTGCTACCTTGCAAAGCCTAGGTACTCATGTCTGACTCTCCCACGTAAGCCACATGCACGGTGATGGAATTGGGCAAGGTCACACCTGTGCACAAGGGGGCACTTGCATCTGGCGTTTGATTGCAGGGGCTGGAGGCCCTGTCATACCAATTTTCTCTCCCCCCCCCCCACACACACACAAAAGGCAGTCTGTTGGGTTTGCCTCAAAAAAAAAAAAATCTGGAAATGGGGTGGAACACAAAGCATGTGTTAAGTGTGGGCACGACACCAGACAAGAGTGGTCCATGAGAAAGATGGGGTGACGATAAGCCTCGCAGAAGACAGGATTAGCAACCTGCACTGCTGCAGCTACCAAGGCCATCACCCACAGCAACGACTTCAGTGAGATCACTCCAAAGGGAAACACATGTAATGTTCATTTCGTGGGTGTATCAGTGTGTAAACCTAACAGATGATACTTAAATGAGAAAAACAGAGAAATTACATTTGGATAAACAAGGCATTGGTGGGCAGACTTTGTTGAAACTGTCATTTTATATATATGTATGTGTGTGTAGATATATATAAATATATGTATATTTGAAAGTTGAACAAGCCGTTGCTCCGGCCAGGCTAGCACAGCATTCTTGACACATTGCATACAAGGGAAGTCATGGGTAGTAGGGCTGGAAATAATCCCAGTGATTCCAGAGGACTCATGGTATAGAGATGTTGCTAATGTCTGTTTGCCTGGGCAGAAAGTGAATCTTTGCTTGTTTATTTCTCTATGTGACACACCATAGGTGACAGAATGTTTAAGGTATGTGAAAAGGTTGACTTTCCTCTCAGCCACCATCCTATCTAAGTGTTGGCCTTGATCATTACTCTACCACTGTGTTGACGAGAACCAACCCCAATCCACTGACTTACTCCTTGGGCATCCTTATCCCCCCCCCCCACCCCCGCTGCCTTCGCTCCCTTTCCATGCTAACAGAACTTGCTCCTTTGAAGGACTCTAAGGGATCATATCACAGAGATACTTGTACATCAGTGTTGCAGATTTATTCACAATAGCTAGGATATGGAAACAACCTAGGTGTCCAACAACAGAGGAATGGATCAGAAATATGTGGCATATACAAAATAATTTTTTTTTCAGCCATAAAGAAGAGTGGTGTTGGGCTGGAGAGATGGCTTAGCGGTTAAGCGCTTGCCTGTGAAGCCTAAGGACCCCGGTTCAAGGCTCGATTCCCCAGGACCCATGTTAGCCACATGCACAAGGAAGCGTGCACATCTGGAATTCGCCTGCAGTGGCTGGAAGCCCTGGCGCACCCATTCTCTCTCTCTCTCTCTCTCTCTCTCTCTCTCTCTCTCTCTCTGCCTCTTTCTCTGTCGCTCTCAAATAAATAAATAAAAAATAATAAAAGAAGAGTGGTGTTATGTCATTACAGGAAAACATATACAACTGGAGATGATCATATTAAGCAGAACAAGCCAGTTTCCAAAAGGCAAATACATGTTTCCTTTCATTTGTAGTTCCCATATTGTATATTGTCACACAATATATATGTATATATGACATGTTATACAGAACTGAAAATGTCTAAGGGAACAAAGGGGTCTAATTCTAATTGGGGGAAGAGGGGTGTGAAAAGACAAGACAGAGAGGTACAGAGGGAAAGGATAAATTTAAAGTATATACTTGGATGGAAACTCAAAAAATAAATTAATTTTAAGAAAGGAACGCCAGGGCAAGTGAGATGAGGCGCTGACGGAATCAAGCAGAGACAACTCCTCAAATGCTTCAGGGTCACTGTGAGTCAGTGTGCCAGTTAAAAAAAAAAATCCCTGACATTTGTTAAGTGCCTCGCTCTGCCTCTCCTTCACAAGCCTTGAATTGCAGGGAGCATATTCCAAGACTAACCTGTCAGCCAATGACAGCTAAATTACTACCCTTGCCTCTCCCTGTGCCCCCATCCCTGTCAGGTATGAAGCTGTGTTCACAGAGAAAAGCTTCCTGAAGAAATTAGCAAAGGTGACCCTTCCTCTGGAATCCAGCCATGTCATCACCAACATGGTGTGCGGACCAAGGGACGCAGTAAGCATCAGCGGGGGGAGTGAGGTCTGAGCGGAGCACCTAAGCAGAATGGCTCTTACTTCAGCTCATGTCTGACTTTTCCTTGGCATACATTAAAACCTACTTCCTAGCATCCTTGGCAGTTGTGTTTGGCCAAGATGCTGTGCTTTAAAAGCCAATAAAACAGAAGTGTCGTTGACTGGCATAACTTCTAGACTTGACTGTGGGCACCTCCTGTGCACTTCTCTGTGATTTCTCCTTCCCCACTGGATGCAGAGAGAGAACGCGATGACAAATTACTCCACAGCAAAGGCGAAGCTGTGTTCTAAAGAAACTTGGCTTTCAGAGCAGATGATAGGATAGGAATGTCTCCCAGGCCATAGCTGAGCATCTCCTGGATTAAGAGAAGCTTAGCCTAACGTATAGCAAGCTAGTTTTCCAGCAAGTGATTAAATATTCTGTACTGCATAAACTCATGTTACTGATTCTTATAACATATTTAACAAACATATATGAACACACACAGTTGAATTTATGCCCCATTATCCAATCAACCACACGTCAAAAACATGTGAAAACAGGACTAAAGGGATGGCTTGGCTGATAAGGCAATTGCCTACAAAGCCAAAGGACCCAGGTTTGATTTTCCAGGACCCATATAAGCCAGATGCACAAGGTGGCACATGTGTCTGGAGTTTGTCTGCAGCAGCTGAAGGCCCTGCATGCCCATTCTCCTCTCTCTAATAAATAAAAACCTTTAAAAATGTGAAAACAGATAGTGTTTACCATGGACATGTACACAATATTTGTCTTTTCACTATCCCGTAAACAACACAGCCTAACAATTATTTACATATACTTGTATCGTATAAGGGTTCAAAATGGTCTAGAGATGTCGTACAGTGTATTAGGAGGACATATGCAGCTAATGTGTAGCTATCATGCCATCTTATTTAAGAGTCTTAAGTTGGGCTGGAGAGATGGCTTAGTGGTTAAGCGCTTGCCTGTGAAGCCTAAGGACCCTGATTCAAGGCTTGATTCTCCAGGATGTTAGCCAGATGCACAAGGGGGTGCACACGTCTGGAGTTCGTTTGCAGTGGCTAAAGGCCCTGGCACACCCGTTCTCTCTCTATCTGTCTCTTTCTCTCCCTGTCACTCTCAAGTAAATAAATTAAAAAATGAACAAGAAAAAATTTTAAAAAAAGAGTCTTAAGTTATCCTTGGATTTAGGCATCCATGGGGTGTCTTAAAACCAATCTCTCTTAGATAGTCAAGGCTGACTGCATATATTTATTTGTATGCATACATACATATATATGGAATGTTATATTATTATGGATTGGGAAATATGTGTATAATACAGACATATATGTTTGTGTCCCAACACAACAAATTCTCACCATCTCCTTAAACATCACGTCATTACTGCCCTTTACTTGGTCTGTGTGGCGTAGGTCCTGACCAGAATGTATTAAGCAGTTCATGAGTGCAAAAGCGGAGCCCTAAACCCAACACTGCGCCTTCTGATATCGAAGCTCTGCTGCTGTTCCTGGTACAAGTCCACAGAGCAAGGTCGCTGGTCCACAACACCAACACCCCGCAGAGAAACTCTGCTGACAAACTTCGTGGTAAGTCCACAAAGACTTGCCACCTGCATGCTGCCTGGAGGGTGCCAGGAACGGTTTTACATATCACAAGAAGAAACAGGAGAAAATAAGAAACCCAATTTTCTGTTAGTATATTACTTGTCAGACAGTGAAATGGGATATAATTATGGTGTGACATTTCCAACAGCAAATATGTTCCAGTGTAAGCAATTAACACTGGTTCTTTTGGCAGGCTTAAAACGATTACTCAGAGACTGTGGTAAGTCACAATGCCCCGTGAATAATAAATAATGTGATGATGCGGCTAAGTTGCATATGAGGATCAAAGTTCAACTTTCCTGATGAAAATGGATTGGGTGCTGTTTAACCCTCTGTTGATTTCACTCAGCTTGAGCCCATGCAGATCACAAATTCTCTGGGTTTACCTAAATTACTTGTTTACCTTGCTCCTAAGAACATCTGCAAATACAAAATCTGCACACATTCATTTCAGTGGCTGGAAATCTGCACTCTGTGTAAGATAGCTGGTGGTTTAGAGGTGACTTCTTGGGGGTGGACAGATTGGGGAAATGGCTGGCAATGAGACCTGTCATCTGTGGGGTTGTGATAGTTGAATGACAGAATCCAAGGCTTAGAAGACAGTCCTCTGGGCTGCATGTAACCAGCCTCTGAGCCAGTTATGTACTAGCAAAGGGAAGGAAACACCTGATTGCTGTTGCACAGCAACTAAAACCAACAAAACCCCCAGCACCATGTCTAAGTCCCATATTTTACAGAGAGCATTCAAGGCCATGGTTGTGCGCAAAGGCTTGGGGGTTGGTTCTCACCCCTGACAACATGGCTCGATATGGGATGGCTGAGTCCCTGGAGGATGGGATGGGGTGAGATACTCAGTGGCATCTCCAGACTCTACCATTAGAAGTCAGGAGTACCTTCCTCTTGGCTGTGACAACCCAAAGAGTCTCCCTATGTGGCCATATGTTTGGGAGGATGCCGATATAGATATACCTGGGTCTACAACTGTGGGGCCTGAGGTAGATGTCTTCATTCGTCTGGGGAAAGAAGCCACTGCAGAGTTCTGAGGTGGGGATGGAGTGGGCTGGGGTGTGTGCTGTGCTTAGCTCTGGTGTCTGCCATAAAGCAAACATCCAGGATGACTTGGATGCCATTCATCCAGCCACATACTGGACTCAAGAAGCTATGCATGGAGTGGAAGTGTGACAGATGTTCTGGATGCAAAACTGCATAAGCCCTGTCCCTGTTAGGGGAGCTTGAAAGATCAGTGGGCAAGTAGGCATGCAAACAAATAAGGTCAGTGTAATGAGATACTGTGTAACGTATGGAAAGGGTGCAGGACCATAGGTGCTAATGGTAAAATGCCAAGCTCTTGGGCTTTATAGAAGATACACGTGAGAGAGGACCTTCGAGGAAGATGGACCAGCATTCTCAAAAGTGCGGTGGTATCCCTCAGCACTACCCATGAGATCTTGCTGTTGGAATGGGAATTCTATAGTAGAGATAGGAGAGGAAAGCAAGCAAAAGCAGGCAGAAGACAGCTGACATGTGATTCTGAGATGCTGAAGAGCTTACATCTCTCCTGTCAACCCAATAAACTCAGCAAAATTCAGTCCAGATCCTGCTCAGCAGGATTCAGTGCAGTGATTGATGAGCAACATCATGGTGGGCCAAGGAAGAGGGATGAGACCCACGCTGCAATGTCCTTGCTGGTACCTTGCTGGAAGAATTTTCAGCAGGGAAGTGATAGAGCAAAATATCTTCAAAATCTCACTATGGAAGCTATGGCTTTGTCTTGAAAAGAACCAAAACTAGAGGCAGGGGGAAGACTAAGAGTGGCCACGGCACTGTAAGACAGAGATGCCAATGTTCTCATGGGGACAGCAGCTTGGATGGAGGGGGAAGGGCGTAAGGGATTTCAGAGTTGGAATTGATGGTGGCCTTGCAGACTGAAGGAAGAGAATCGTGGAGATCTAGTTTGGGCAAACAAGAAGACGGTGATAGCAGCCATCCAGAAGTTCAGGAGAATTTGCAAACACAAAATGGCAGGTTCTTGTGGCTACCAAGATGCAGCTGTCAATCACTGACAAGTGTGAATCAAGAATTTAGGATGATGAAGAGGACCAGTGAAACGGGTATAGACATGGCAGGTCATTACTGTCCAATAGATGATCCACGCCTAACCTTTTCCCTCAGCTCTCCAAACATTCCACCAGGAAAGTAGAAGCCTCATTCCATGCAGTGGGACTCATCCCTGATCTAATGTTTTTCCTGATTGACAGAGTTAGTGAAGGACAGTTGAAGAATGTCATCACTGAATAATCCCCTGCACAATGTACAGCCAACCCAGCACCTGTATGAGCCTGGTAATCCAATTAAGCATTGTGGGAAGCTGTATCTTAATTCCTGAACTCACTGTGACTTGCCTGGTTGCAAGCAAACCTTGTTTAATAAGGTGTCACCTCACACACTAGATGGTGCATACAAAATGAGCCTAGGAGCTTATGGAAGCTGGGGAGAAGGGAGGCATACTGTCATGCAGAAGACTTCCTATTTCAAACAGCCAATGGGTGACTTAGAATGCCAATGTCCTCATCACCATGGATTCCTATTGGAGGAGACTTCATCTCTCTCTTTCTCTCCAACCCTTCTGCTGCTCCTTAAGTGTGAATGCTTTGTGCACCACCTGATGGCTGATTATATCTAATAGGAAGGCTCAGAAGTTTTAGACAGTTACCAGCACAGTTTGAGGGACTTCGCAAAGTGTTATACTTTACCCCTCAAATCCCTGGAATATGTTGATCTTATCTTCTTTTGAAGGAGACCACCCTGAGGGTCCTTAGTTCTTTCTATCCATAGACTATAGGGTCCTAGTCCATGTTATAGCTAAAGGTGGGCATGTAAATGCTGATTCTTGACAGACTGATGATGGTGAAGATGTTGACAATGATGGTGGTAATAGTGGTGTGTGGTAACAGACGCTATGGTGGGGATGTCGGAGTGATATCAGTTCTTATGGAGGAGGGGTGTGTGTGGTGGTAGTGTGGAATGGTGGCAACAATGGATGATGGTGGTTGTGTGGTGATGTAGTGTTAGATGTTGATGGAGTTATGTAGTGGTGGCAACAGTGCCCTGTGACAGTTGTAGTCTGGTGAGGGCAATGGTGACAATGTTGATGGTGGTATCATGGTAATAGTGATGGTGTTGGTGGTAGTGGTGATGCTGTTGGTGGTAGTGTGGTGATGGGAAACAGAGGTGTTGGTGATGCTGACAGTGGTAGCGTGGTCACAATGATGGTGCTGCTGGTGGTTAATCTGGCAGTGGTAGTGTGATAGTGATGGTGTTGGCTGGTGATGGTGGTGATGATGGTGGTAATGTGGTGATGGTAGTGGTGGTGATGGTGGTGACAGTGAGGGTGGCAGTGTCGTGACAGTGATGGCAAAGGTGGTGGCAGTGATGCTGATGGTAATGATGGTGGTGTCACGACAGTGATGATGGTGGTGATGCTTGTGGTGGTAGGGTTGTGAGGATGGTGGTGGTGGTGGTGGTGGAAATGGTGTTGGGTGGTAATGATGATGGGGGTAGCGTGGTGGGGGTAATGGTGGTAGTGTGTTGAGAGTGATTGTGCTGGGTGGTGGTGCCGATAGTGGGGGTGTGATGGTGGCAATGGTGGTGGTGGTGGCAGCGATGGTGTTGGGTGATGATGGTGGCAGTGTTGCTGATAGTTATGGTGTTGGGTGGGGATGCTGGTGGGGGTGGTGTGGTGATCATGATGCTGATGATGGTAGTGTGGCAATCGTGATGCTGTTGGGTGGTGATGACAATGGTGTGTTATCATGACGGTGTTGATGACAGCATTGGTGCCGGTGGAATTAGGCTTTCCTTCTGCACTCTCCTTACTCCTCTCTCTTGACCTGGTTATTGTACTACACCCACACCCACTGGTTTAGCTCACAGGCCAAGTGCCTTTGACTGACTGCCTCCATCCAGCACGTTTCTTCTTTTGGGAGCCGGGGAACCCTCAGTGGACACTTCCTCCATACCAGGTGCCATGTCTCCTTGTGGCCTCTAATCTCCAGCAGCACTCTCTCATCACCCGGAACAGGCAAAAATGGATAATTAATGAGAGCTTGGTGATAATGAACAGGACACCAGAACTTTGCAACTTACTTTCCCTGCTTCAAAGAGAAATGAGAACAGAAGCAACTCAGTTGTGATCTTGCATCCCTGCCTGCTTCAACACTTCAGAGCAACTCAGTCACAGCCCCAAAGACTCAGAGAATGCAGCCAACAGCGTGTTCTATACGGGAAGAAGGCTGACCCTCCTGCTGGGAGTCACTGAGGAATGGTGCTGAGTACTGAAGAGGATCTCAGACACAAGCAGCCCACGACACTCACTTCAACTACAGATATGAGCCAGAGTTGTCTATGTAGAGTTGTGCAGGACACTGGGTGTAGACAGATACCAGCCAACATGCCTTGTCTCAAAGCTTCCAGGGTGTCAGTTCCCAGGCTCACCGTCCTGCAGACAGGCATTTGCACTTCACACTGTTTGGCTTATTTGGTTTTGATTAAAACGAGTTGTCAGTTCAATCAAGAGATTTCAGATAATAATTCACTTTTTTTTTTTTTTTTTTTACTAAAAACATATAGGGAGAATGAATAAGCCTAGGCCTGCTAGCCTCATATCAAGAGAGCCTGGAGCTTTTGATGGAACCCGTGCAGTGGGTTCAGCTGCAATTTCCCTCCATTAGCCGAGGCATTCATGTAGCCTGGCCCCCAGCAGTTTGTGTGTGTGTGTGTGTGTGTGTGTGTTTGGCATTAAATATCACCAGTCTATGGAAGGCCCCCTTCACACAGATTTGACTGCAGGTGCTCAGGGCTATAGCAGACCCACATCCAATATGGGTTTTGCCTTTGGCTGGCTAGCTGGCCTCAGGCAAGATGCTTGCTTTGCCTAAGTTCTAGTTTACTCATGGGGCCAGGAAAAGATGCAAAAGATTGATACTCCTCCATACTGGAGGATTCAACAAGGTTCACATACAGAATGCTCATGGGATGTCATATGTATCATATGCACACATATATGTATGTACTTGTATGTACATATATGCATACATATATATGATTTGGCATATGAAAGAAAACAGGCAATATTTGTCTTTCTGAGTCCGTCTTGTTTCACATAACATGGTGATCGCCATTCTCATCAATTGTCCTTCAAATGACACAATTCTCTTCTTTTTGTGCTCATATACCATATTTTCTTCATCCAGGCCCAGAAAGCCAAGTGCCACATGTTCTCCCTCATATGTGGATCCTAGCTACAGATGACTGGGCTTCTGCGTGAGAAGGAAAAATACTTAGTAGCAGAGGCCTGGGTTAACTCACTTAGTATAATCCTTTCCAGGTTAAAATGTATTTAATTTCAAAAATTAATACTAGTATGGATTTTGATTAACATTAATCTTCAAACCTTGCAGAAAGCAATAAAATGACATATCATTTAGCTGAATATCATGTATACATATGAGCTCAAAAAAAAAAAGTAAAGCAGATGTCTATTGGATGTTTCTATAGGAACCCTTCTGAGAGTAGGGTTTTTATTCCCCACTATGCACCAACAGTGAAATGGGGACTATTAACTCTTCATCTTGTCAAGGAGAAACTTGGCATCGAAGGAATGAGAGCAAGAACTCCTAGCTCAAGAGAGACAAAACCTAGTCACAAAGACAGCCTGCCTTGGGTGCTTAGATTCATTGCCTCTGCTCACTCCACATGTTTACTCCCAATGTCAGCTGTGCATCCCATAGCAGAACTGTCTCTCCATGTTGCCAGTCACAAAGCTTTATGCATACTTCTCTCCCAAGGAACAAGAATATCCACTCATATTCTTGCTTCTACCACTAGGCTATGAGCAACTCACCTTCTGCATGGTTCATCCCTGCCTGCCTACAAATAATGAATACATACCTAATGACTTAGTATGACTAGTGGGTAAACAGATGAGAAATCAGTCAAATTTACTATTGGGTTCAGAGTCAACAGAAACAAAGTATGTAATGACAAACAGCTCATTGATCATGCCTTAACTTCTGGGACATCTCTCCTGGCTTGCTCTAGAATTCACAGTGGAACTCAAGAGCCCTCTCGTGGGAATCCAGTGAGCTGAGCCAGGTGATTGACACCTCCAGAGTCTGCAGCTCCATCCCACTGCCAAGTGAACCTGGGGTTCTTTGGTGCAGATCCACGGTAAATGCTGACTTAGCCCACTGAGAAACGCCTGTCTGGGAGGCTGTTAGTTATTATCCTATCATAATAAAATAGATTGTGCTATAATAATGAATACAAGCATAATGGTTTGCTGGCCGTTTAATCAATGCATTTCTCAACTGCAATTGAGTAAAAATAGGTAACAGAGGATCATTTGATCTACATTTTTATTAATTTGGTGCCATTTGTCTTCTGGTTATTTTAATGATCTCTCATTATGAGAAAATGAGGAAACTTCCTAGAAAAAGAAGTAGAGTCATCTCATTCCATTTTTATTCATTGCTTTGTTTCAGTGAAGAAAATAGCTTATTCCAATCCAGTTTGGGAGTGTTGGTCTGAAATTAAATGTAGCTCTAGAGTTGAGAAAGAAAAGCTCCTTTATCGTGGACAAAGCTATTCGAGGCAAGCTTGATGTCAAATCTAGAGGCTGTGACACTGAAAAGACCACCCTTGGTCTTTCCATTGAGACCTACGGTACCAGTTACCTTCTTAGTGCTGGGTCTAAATACATGGCAGACTTCACTTTGGGCCGGTGCAGTTTACTTCAGTGTGGAGTTCCAGGTGAAAGTCTATCACGGCATGGCACAGTGCTGGAGGCAGTCCACAGGGAGGCAGCAAAGAGAAACGCTGCTGCTCAGCCAGCTCCCTCTCTTCCATACAGCTCAGAACCCCAGCCCATGGAATAGTGCCATCCACAGTCACTTCCCATAGTAACTAGCCTAATCACAATGATCTCCCATAGGCTGCCCATGCCTGCAGACTAACCTAATCTACACAATCCCTCACAGGTGATTCTAGGTCCTGCCCAGTTGATAATCAATGTGAAGATTCATGTTAAGGCTTCCTCTGTATCCTCTGCCATCCTGTAATGGTCAACCAATATCCCCTTTATAAATAGGGTTCTGAGGAGCTGAGTGACTGTACAAGCTCACACAGTTAAGAGAGCTCTGAATTCAGACGAACTCATCTCCGTGCCTTTCAGGAGCTCTGCTGTACAAGACAAGGATTTTAGTTTTCAGTCCTAGAGATTTGCAGAGTCATGGTAGAAATTCAGGATACCACGTGAAGAATTATGACTAATGCTTTTTCTTCACAGTTCCTTTTAGGACTATGTCTCTCTTGATCATAGCTTCCAGGCTTACAAAAAGTTTGCCTCATGCTCTCCACTGTTTATGGAGAACACAACATGTGGAAACACTTGCGCTTGAGTGTCCTCTGAGCAATGGCTTCTGTCCAAACCCAGTCCCCAGCTGCCACCCCTGGTGCCCTATTCATCATTTTTAACAGGGGCTATTAGAGGGAGCTGAGGGACCAAAGTCATAAAGTGGTAGGGTGTATTCCAAGAGGAAGCCCTAGGCAGTGGTAGAGCTTAATTATTCCTCCTGCTGTAATTTCTGAATTGTGTCCCCACTTATCCAAACTGTTGGAACTGGTCCCCTGACATCCTGTAAGTTATAATCAAGGTTAGATGTGTAAATCTACAGAGGCCTTGTGGGTGAGTGGGGAAGGCTTGGTATATTAGGTTTATGTTAAGTATGACCAAATACCTGACATAACAGCTTAAGGAAGTCATTATTTATAAGGGTTCATTGTTTCCATCCATGGTCACGTGGCCTTGTGTACTTGGGCAGGACATCAAGGTATCCAGATTGTGTGCTAGAGGACAGAAATTCATGCCATGAGTGACCATGGCAGAATGTTGGGACTTGGTTAAAAGGGGAAATCCCTTTTTATTTTAAGGCTCTATTCTATGGGACAGGATCACACACACTCAGGGTGGGTCTTCTCTCTGAAAATGGCATCAAATACACTCCCAGAAGATGCCTCATTCACCTCCTAGGTTATTTCTAAACCCAGTCAGGTTGATAATGAGGATGGGCCATCAAGACTGGGAAGGATCCAACTCACATCCCAACACAGTTATAACTCTTTTGTTCCCTGTACCACCACAGACAATGCTGCCAGACCTTTCTGCTTATTTCAACAGGAGATGGAACCCTGGACTTTGCAATGAAGGCATCTGCTATTTTTTTTCTTTTAATTATCAGCAACTGGCTCAGAAAATAAAAACATCTGGCCTACCACAGTGCTAGCTTTCAGTGTACTGGGTTTATACACTCTCCTATCATTGATGGGAGTCCATGGTAGTCTGGAATCAAGAAGACAACTGGGTTACATTGCTTTTGTTGTTATTGCTGAGGAACTTATGGGTGTTGGTATCACCAAATACAATGGAGAATAAAAGGCTGGATTTGGTTGAAGGGAATGGGACTGGATGGCTACTGTGAGTTCTTCTGAAATGCTAGTAAGTATCTGGCTGTAGAGAAAACCACATGTAGGCTATTCAATACAGAAAGTAAGATCAAGAACAACTTCAGGTGAAATTCCACTTGGAATCTAAAGACCCAAGAATGCAGAATACTACACCCCACACACAACTCTGTACTATTGGTTTTAGATCTCCAGAGTAAGGACTGTGTTTTTCAGACCTGCTTCCATTATTAGTCTGGAAAGATTTTCAAATTTCCACTAGAAAAATTATATATATATTTTTTCTTCCAAAAGGGTTCTTCTCACCTGTTAAGTTGGGTTCCCTTGGGACAGCCCCTGCCCTCCCCTACCTGTTCCCCCTCCACACAGCCGTGGGCCTTGGTTGAAAGCACCTGTGAAGTCTGACGTTGAAGATCAATGTCCTTCTGTCCTGACAGGAAGTGCATCACTTTGTCAGATCCTTTCTCTTGACTTTGGAAGCGCCCTTATAATTAAACAAAGCCCGCATCTGGCTTCAGATGGGCTGTGAAGTGTGCCTGTGGCAAAGGTCTCTTCCTTCCTGACACTTGGAGGTGTAATTAGAAGCTGGAGCCAGCGATCATCTTACAGCATGTTTAAAGGCTGATCCAATATTCATCTAAGCCCGATTCTCTTCCTGGTGAGATCGTAGGCAGGCCACTGCTGCATGCCACGTACTGACAAAATCCAGGTGCTCCTTGGGTGACACTGTGAGTTTGGTTAGTTCTAAATATGTTAGTCAATTCCAGATTAAAAAAAAAAAAAACAACAAACAACAAAACACAGCAGTGGCCAGTCTTTCCCCATGCTCATTTTCAAGTCAGTGTTGAAACAGTTCAGGTAGAAGGGCCAGCTCTAGCTCCGAAGGTCACTGCTCATTCATTAGTCATTCAACAAACATCGGCTCAGCAACTGGTATGTGTCCATCTTTTCATAGTATTCTTTCAGTGATCGCGAGTGTGTCCATGACCAGGCTGGGCATTTTCCTTTTCATAGCAAGCTGCGATCACAGCTTCCCTCCTTTGACCTTCCCAACCATCCATCTACGTCTGAAAGTCAACAAAAACTCCACCAAAAAAAAAAAAAAATGACTTTGACTCATTCCTTGTTCAGAGTATAAAGTATTCCCACTCATTAGTTTTGAAGTCAATGGCAAATCTGTGTAGTGCACACACACACACACACACACACACACACACACACACCACACACTGGACATAGACACAGCAGATGCTTGCGGCTTGTAAGTGACAGCAGGGGACCAGCTTCCTTCTTCCATCCAGGGACAGATCCACCATAAGCAGTTTAGGCACTGGGAGCCTTATGATCGCTGTGGTAGCAGTCAACTTCGCCCTTGAGGTTGGAAAGCGGGCACAGACAATATGGGAACAAACAGACATGACTGTTCTGATGAAAGGTTCTGCCATCTTGGAAGCCAGGGTCCCTGCCTTAGAGAGACACTGGGTGGGGCTTTGTGATGCTTTACTTTCCACCCAACTAAGGAGTCTGAATCCCTTCTCGTGCTATGTTAGCAACTCCTCATGCGACTATGATAAAGTTACTGACCAGCACCTTAAGGGAGGAAGGATCTAATTCACTCACCGCAGGGGTGCAGAGGTGAGACAGGGAGCCCCTGGAGCTTGCTGACTCTTGCCTCCTCAGTGAGCTGTGGGGCTCACAACAAAACTGTCGCAAAGAGGAAGGGAGAGAGAGAGAATAAGGAAAGCCCTCAACATTGACTTCTGGCCTCCACATGCGTGCATATCTGCACACACACACATGCCCGTGTCTGAACATGCACACACGCACTCGTGTGCAAACACCAAACAAACAGACAAAACGAGTCGGGTGGATGAGAGGAAATGTGCTACAAAGATACCCTGTGCCATGTGAGCACCTTCGTGGGAGGCTGTGGGTGAGATGCATGAGCTGAGAACTTTCCTATCTATCCCGTCGTCCTGGCCCGGCCTGCTCTGGTCACTGGTCACTGTCACTGACTCCACGGCAGGTCCTCATATGACTGATGATGGATAAGCACCCACACAGTGTGCTTCCCACACACCATCTCACTGGACACAGCCTGTGAGGCCGTGCTTTCATTAACTCCACTTTATAGATGGCCAACAGATGCGACACAATGAAGCTTAACCAGCCTCTCCCAGCTTCCATAGCTGGTCCCTGATGGAACCAGGATTCAACTCCAGTACCCTAATGATGACAAACTGCAGGACCACTTCCTCCATCCTGCACTTCACAAGAAGGTTGCCAACACACCCGGAGCCACAGATCACCAGTGTAGATAGCCCCCCGCCCCCAGGGAACATCACAGCAGTCACTCCCCGACTCCCAGGGAGCCTCACCAGATACCAGATGCATAAATATAAAGTCTGGAGGCTGAACTCCACTGATCCGCTGCAGTCTTTAGTGTTCCACAAATGCATTATTTAATCAGCCACTGGGGTCCTTCCCATAGAGTCTTTTAAATCATAGTTAAATTCTCTGATAGCATTCCATGCACCCAATAGTGCATTTCCTGTGTTCACAGCAATCAACAAGGGAGGGAGGGGGCCTAGATAACCAGGTTAATTGACCTTTGAGGTCTAGGCCCTGAAAGAAATGGAAACAGTGCCTCTAAACTCTCTGGATCCCCCGCTGCAATGCTAATAAAGGGTTGAAATAAACAGCAATGTCAAGCCAGCACAGAAGGGGGACCAAGTTCCCTCACAGACAGGAAAGCTCTGGCTGCTTTGGTTTCACTGCGTCACCTTGCAAGGATTCCTTCCTGGGAGTGGGAGGGGGCAGAGGCGGAAGATCACCTTGCAGGGACCCCTTCCTGGGTGCTTTCCTGGGACAGGGTTGGGGCAGAGGGAGCAATATGTACACAAGGACTTCTTTGGGACCTGTGAGGCTGACTGCTTCCTCAGGAGGCTCCACTGAGCTTCCATAGTATAAGAAAACTGACTCCGTGGGGGTGTGATAGGGTGAGGTTGTATGATGATTGTCCCCACTGCCCATTTCATTTTATCTATAATCACCTAGGGGCTAAGTCCCTGGGCACATCTGTGAGGGAGTTTCTAGATTAGGTTAGTTGAGGTAGGAAGACCTACTCGGAACATGCATGCACTATTCCATGGTCTGGGGTCCCGGACTGAATTAAGACAGAGGAAGTGAACAATCGCTGCTCTGTTCCGCTTCCTGATGTGGATGCCGTGTGACCAGCTGCCTCAGGCTACGGCTGCCATGTCCTCCCTGCCAGGGTGAACTGCACTTCTGGATCTGTAGATCAACATTAGCCCCTTCCTTCCTTAAGCTGATTCGTGTCAGGTAGCTGCTACAGATCTCTAGCCACTGAAAAGAACCACAGAGACCCCTATCACCTGACATGGGCCCAAGGCAAGCCCCAACGCAAGCTCAAATGAAAATAATGGTTTCTTACAACTTTTGAATTCTCATCATCACACAACCGGATTCAGTATGCTTTTCAGACCACAAGATTTTATGTCACTTGTGAAATTCCCATTACAAAGTCACACTCCATTTTTGCACGTTAAACTTCCGATGTCTAAAGGGAAACGTGCGTCAACAGTGCCTGAAGCAGTCACAACTTATCTGACAGGACCGTTGAGTTGGAGTTTCACTTTGCCTTCAGCACTCCCATTTTCAATTAATTATTATTATTATTATTATTTTGGATATAACATCTTGCTTTGGGGTCCATGCTGGCCTGGAGCTCTTGAACATCCTCTCTCCGTCTTCCGGGTGCTAGGATTTCAGGCAAGCATCGCTATACCTGGCTCTCATCTTTTAAAGATTTGATCGACAAATCCTAATTGTTCAAATTTACGAAGCACAACATGATGTTTTGACAAATGTCTCCAATTAAAGAAATTATAGCAAGCATGCATTCTGCAATGTTTGAGCAAGCTATAAGCACTCAAAAGGAAAGAACAGAAGAAGCGCACGTGCTCTGTCTCCCGTTTCTCTCCCTCTGCCCTCACCCCTCATGCCAGTTCTGGGCATGTCCCTGGGGACAGGCTCTTGGCAGCCATTCAGCTCCTCAGGCAGTTTCCTCTGCAGACGCATGCCACATGTGGAGGTGAGCTATTAATTTGTGCTTTGTGGCTCTGCCTCCATCCTGATTTAGGGCAACATAAACCCTCCTCAGAATTGTTGACAATAAATGAGTTTACTAATTTCACCATTAAGAGTTTATCAACGGGAGCACTACTTCAACGGCCCCCCGATCAATCACTATTTTCCCTGTTTATCTCCTATTCAATTTTTACTACAGGGTTCTATACACATCAATTTGTTCAATGCTCTTCCTACATATGTTTTAAATTACTTTATCATTGTATAAATTTCACAGCCATTAAAAGCCTTTAGTACCGGAGTGGCTGACATGGTGTTAAAAATTGGATTCAATTCCACAGGGTAATAAATTGTGACCTAAAATCCAATCTCTCATGGGTGACTGAAGGATACAATGAAAAATTATTGCTTTGTCATTTTTACACTAACACAAATATTCCAGGCAACTAGAGAGTGGCAGAGACAATGTACAGGGGGATGACAACCACTGCGATCTGCTTTCACCCAAAGCAATGGGCTGAATTTGAAGACCTGTTCCAGGGGTCTTGGGGGTGAAATCAGTCCTTACCCCAGCAGCAGGCTGAATAACCTGACTGTGTGGGTCTCTTTGCAACAGATGGCAGCCCAAGGAGAGCAGTGCAAAAGCGTCCTTCAGCCACATGCTGCTTCTTCTGTGGGCAGTAAAGGGTGTGGCAGGTCCCCCGGCCACCGAACCAGCTGTGAGCTCAGAGCCTGGTCCTGCTACTAGTGAACTGCGTGGTTTTTGCCAGACGTTCTCCCGCTCTGTGCTTTGATTTTCTTAATACCAGACTTACAAGGAACCAGTGAATTAATGTGGTTAGTGTGCTGAGGTTTGTCTGTGACATGTAGCTATCGCTAGTTAAGTGTGACAAAGGACGCACCCTGCCCTGTTCACAATGCTTAGGAGCAGAAGTGCTTTGGATTTCAGGTTCTTTTTTTCACACTTGCTTATATGTAATGAGATATCTTGGGGTTATCATATATATCTTATATACATCCCTGAAGTGTATTTTACATATTTTTAGACTACCTGATTTTTGACTGCTGTCAAAATCATGAGGTCAGATGTGGAATTTTACACTAGTGGAGTCAAGTTAGCAATGCTCCAAAATTGTCGAGTTGGGCGTGGTGACTCATACTTGCAATCCCGTCACTCAGAAGGCTCAGGCAAGGAGGATTGCCATGAGTTTGAGGTCAACATGGGCTATCTAGTTAGCCCCAAGCCACTCAGGGTGAGACATACATATAGAAATACCTAAATAACAATAAAAACAGAACAAAACAAAAATAGTAAAAAAAATAATAAAAGTGTTGGATCTTGGAGTATTTCAGATTTGGGGTTTTCAGATTAGAGAGGCTTAAAATGTGTGTACGAATAGAGTATTTCCCAGAGGCTTCGGATCTCTGTTCTTTTTGCTGATCTTAATGTTTTTATTTGCGTGTGCATTTGCATATGTATGTTTGAGTATGCCAGGGTCTCTTGCCACTGCCGGCAAATGAACCCTCACCTGGCTGTAGATGGGTGGCTGAGGATCTGAACCTGGGTCAGCAGGCTTTGCAAGCAAGCACTTATATCCACTGAGCCATCTTCCTGGCCCCTAGTTCTGTGCTCTTTTTGGCTAGGGCAGCAGCATGATAAAAGGACATGTTCATGAACCTTTAGATCTCTCTATCTTTGCAGAAACGGAGTCAGTCATTTGACATGTCTGGGTGGAGCATTAGTGAGGACACCGTATCACAGACACGAGAACATGGGTTTTAAAGCAGAGCAGCGGTGGGCTCTGAAGTCAAGGCCTTTCACTCGTAAAGGGGACCTTGGCAAGCTACTCAACCTTGATGAGGCTCAGGGTTCCCATCTCTGCCACAGGGTCAGGGCATGGGGCTTTTCTCCCAGGCTGTGGGGCAGGGACAGGCTGTGTGTGATCACACCCTGACCTTTGAACCTGCCATTCAGTGGCGCCTAGGCGGCCTGACTTCCCCTGTAGACCCAACAGTGAGCACACATTGACCAGGGCTGGGGTCCGGCTGCCGAGGCCTGCAGACCACTGCACAACTCTACTAGAATGATAAGTACTCTGGAAGAGAGTCGGCACGGTGACATTGGGACACATGGTCTGGGCACCTCACAGGGATTGGAAGGTGGGATGAGGAGAAGTCAAGGGGGCTTCTGGGAAGGAGTGGCATGGTGAGATCGCCTAGTCTGTGACTGCCACGTGATTTAAGATGAAATGAGCTGACTAGAGCTCAGCGCAAAGAGAATGGCTCTGCTCTCCCATGGGGAGGGAATGGATGGGTGGCGGCTCTGCTCTCGCACTGGGAGAGCCTGGATTGCCGGTGGCTCTTCTCTCGCACGGGGGCAGTGGTCATGCTCAGGCTTCCCAAAGAACTTTCTCTGCGCAAGTCCTGTTTCAGAACCCTGCAGGGCTGACTCAGCGGGCTGCAACGAAGGAGACGAGCCACAGCCTGGCTCTGGCTTATCTTCTTTGAGTGAACAAAGCACCTGCTCAGCAGATTCCCCCAGCCCACCACTCACATGTCCAGAACCTTCCACTGCCAGGCCACGTGGACTTCTTTCAGGCCTAGTGTCACGGGCCTGTCACCCTAGCCACCAAGGAGTCTCAGGCAGGGGGACTACAAGCGTACGATCTACCTGGGTCTTTGCACAGAATGCTCTTTAGTAGGTCACGTCTCCATGCAACTGCCTCTAGTTAACTCATTCCCAACGCTTCTCCACCGCGAGGCATGGAAGAGCGGGTCACTCTCACAGTGTTGATTCATTTTTGTGGCCATTCTGTCCTTCTGCTTCACCGCCCATCTTTAGCCAGTTGCCAGCTCCATTAAGACAGAGTCTTTGTCTACTTCCCTTCCCAATGGACCTGTCACACCTAGTTCCAGGCATGAACAAGAGAAAAGTGAGGGGATATGTAAACGGTCTGCGGTATGCTCAGAACACCAGCTCTAGGGAGACACGTTACACCCATCAGCTGGCTCAGCGCACACAGGTCTCTGCATGTGACTGGCAGTGAGTCCCTGAGGCTAAAGACCACTGGGTCGTTGCCTTACCAGGTGATCATCAGAATGAGGCCTGAGACCCCGCAGCTCTGGGTATTCCAGGGTGAGTGAGATCCCGCCACAGGCAGGTGGAGTCTGGGTCAGCAACATACACCAGGGGGACTCTTCCCTCAATCCTAGAGCAAATGCTGGCGGCACTACAGAAAGCACTTGCCCTACAAAATCTGCCTCTGGGCCCTGCTGAGTTCTTCCAGCTTGATTGGGCCCACCTCTGCCCAGCATAGACTTTACCTATTCCTATCAGTTCCTGGCTTCCTGCCCTTGAACGTGAACTCCACAAAGACAGCTCTCTCTGTTCTGCCCATCGTTCTTCCCACTACACCAAGATCAGGACCTGGTACCTGGTGGTCTCTCAATAAATACCAATTGAGCAGCACACTCAGCGTGTCCAACACACAAACAGCATCCCATGCGGGGATAACTAATATTCCTAGCAAGCTCTTCCACAAAGGAACCAAATGCACTTCAAACGGGCCTTTTATCCACTCCTGGGTCTCTGAGACACTCAGGGTGACCTTGAGCAGTAGTGGGGTGGCATCCTACATCTTTTCCCGCCTATCTTCTGTGTACAACACTGAACTGACTGTGAGCTCCAAGAAGTCAGACAGGTGCCCTCTCCCTCACCATGTCGCCATACCTAGCACCCTGCGCGCATGGGGTCTGGACATGAAATGTCCCCACCAAAGGCTCGTGCCTTGGTCCCCATGGCTTGTTCCCCCACTATGGTTGTTTGAGTATAGCCTCGCGTATTTGTGATTAAATCTCATTCTCATACTTAATATCCCCAGCTGCTGCAGCCTTTGGGAGGTGCGGTCTTGATGCATCCCCGGCTGCTCATATGTGACAGTGTGAGCCAGCTTCCTGCTCTTTCCGCGACTTTCCTGCAACGATGACGCTTCCCCTCAAAAGTGCTAAGCTGAAAACCTTTCCTTCCACCAGCTGCTTCAGTTTGGGGGTTTTGTCCCAGCAGTGAAAGGGTGAATGACATCAAAACAGAGGTGCTCAGGCCAAGGAATAATCCACTGACAGGTTCCTAAATTGGGCAGTTCTGGGAAGTGACAGAAACTAGGAGGTAGACCCTGACTGGGGGAAACAGGTCAGTGGGGGTATTCCCTTACAGGACATACCATGCCCCCAGTTCCTCTTTATTTTTTTTTTTTTTTCTGCTTCTTAGCTCTCCTGGGCCAAGCAGCTCTATTCTCCTCTCCACTGTGGGTCTCTGCCTCCCTACCACTTGTAAACAATGTAGCCAACGGGCTGAACCCATGAGCCAAAGAAAATCTTTCCTCCTAATATTGTTTCCCTGGGTGTTGTGTTATGGTAATGAAAGGGGCCAAATTCACTGTGAAACCTAAGGGAAAGACTGAGGATCATGACCAGGGGAGAGTTTCCATGGGGGTCTCCCACATTTTACCCTGCGTGGTAAAATTTAAGAGGATGACAGTGTTCATTCTCATATTGTCGCAGCACTTGTAAGCTCTAACCTGGAGCCAGGTCCCAGGAGAATCATGATTCTGTTCCAACTTATTGCAAAAGAAGCTTGTCACAAGCACAACCTCAGTTACTAATGATCTCAAGTTGTTTGTGACATTCCTGGCAACACAGCCCCCGATGAGAAAGGGGGGTGATGCCGTGTCCTGAGGTATGGTGGCCAGAGGACAGGTGACAGGCACCCAGGCTTTACACTGCCTCCCAGCAACACTGCAGCCTTATCCTTTCTCCAAAAGCCTCTTTTAAAAGGGAAGCCGATTAGTCAGGCTGTCTCGGCGGAACTCCTCCAAGCACAGTGAGAAATAGGCTCCCAATCCCCTAGTGTATCCATGTCATTGTGAGCCTATGGCACAAAGGGAAAAATCCGTCTAACTATGATCCTCTTGTTGAAACACAGGCTCAGGAAGTACTTCTTAATGCAAGGAGTTCCCAAAAGAGGTGCCTAGCTACAGCCAGGACGGGGCTGCTTCCCACTCGTCCCGGGGCTGCAGCTGGCCCTGTCTTCCTACCCAAACCTGTCCAGCTTTGCTTTCAGCGGGGTGGCTAAGGGACAAACCACACCTTACAACTCTGAGGCAGGCGAACGGGTAGTGAATATGCAGATGGTAGAGCATCCCAGGAGGACAAGGAGGAGGTGGCCGAGTTGGGAAGGCCCAAAGGACTGAATGAGGGTAAGTAAGTTCGTGAGATGACAGGGGGATTAAGTTGCCTCACCCAGTGACTATTTTACTCTCTGGATGTGTGCCATGTAACACTGCCTAGCTTAAGTATAGACATCGGCATTTATAACATATATACACAAAAATAATTATGCGAGGCTGGACAGACAGCTTATAGTTTAAAGGTATTCGTTTCGTAAGCCTGCCGACCTGTGTTTCTCCCCAGCGCCTATATGCGGCCACGAGCAGAAATGGTACAAAAGTCTGTGATCTCAATGTGCCTGAGGCAATGGGAGGGGAGTCAGGAGAATCCAGAAGTTCACAAGTCAGCTAGTCTGGCCTACCCCGTGGCACACAACAGATAGTCTGTCTCAAAGAAGGGGAAGGAGAGTACCAACACCCTCACACTTCTTTCTCACTCCCACACTTATAACACACACATGAAAACTATGACACAAGAGTACAATGTGGGGCTGGAGAGATGGCTTAGCGGTTAAGCGCTTGCCTGTGAAGCCTAAGGACCCCGGTTCGAGGCTCGGTTCCCCAGGTCCCACGTTAGCCAGATGCACAAGGGGGCGCACGCGTCTGGAGTTCGTTTGCAGAAGCTGGAAGCCCTGGCGCGCCCATTCTCTCTCTCTCCCTCTATCTGTCTTTTTCTCTGTGTCTGTTGCTCTCAAATAAATAAATAAATAAATAAATAAATAAATAAATAAATAAATAAATAAAATTTAAAAAAAAGAGTACAATGTGGTGCATAGCGCCAGCATACTGTAGTGAGCACTTAAAAATCTGATGAAAACCTGGTCAGATGGTAGCTTTCACATAGTAAGTATTCTTACCACAATAAAATAAGAGTGCAAAAATTTCTTAAAGGCTTAACTAGGTGATGTGCCATTGTGGTTCAATCACTTCATTGACTTCAAGTCATAAAAACACCTCCCAAACATCTGTCCAGAGTTGCCTCGTCCTGTGCACACCTTCACCTCTTCTTCCTGGCTCACTAGCCCTCTGTTCCAGCCCCAAGGACCACTTTGCTGCTTCCAGAACATGCCACACCTTGGGCCAATGCTGTTTCCCTTTCTTCAGACCCACATAGGCATAACTTGTCCCTGATAGAGGCCTTCTGTGGCCAAGGCCCCAGTTCACGCCCTCCCGGCCGCTCCCTTTGCTGATCCCTAGGTCTCACTACCCCCAGGTATGGCATTACAGAACACTTAGGGCAACAGCTCTTTCTTCTTTCTCGCCTCCTCCTTCTATCTCTGTCTTCTCCTATATGTCTTCCTCCTCCTTCTCGATCTTCTTCTCCAGTTCTTTCTCCTCCTTCTCCCCCTCCTTCTTCTACTTCTTTTGTTTCTTATCCTCCATGTCCTGTTCCATACCTTCTACTGCTTTTCTATTTTCTCCTCCTCTATTTTTTTTCTCCCCCTATTTCTCCTCCTCCCCACACTCTTTCTTTTTCCTGTATTTCCTCGGCTTCCCTGTCCTTTTGATTTCTATTGCCTTTTCCTCCGTTCCCTTCTATTCGCATTCCTTCTCCTCATCTTCCTTCCTACTCTTCCATCTCTTCCACCTCCATTTCTTTCACCTTCTTCCATCTTTTTTCTGTGCACTAGGGATCGAACCCAGGGTCTCACCCAAGCTAGGCAAGCAGTCTACCTCTGAGCTATGTCCTCGGTTCTCTTTTTGCTTTCTATTATGAGACAGGCTGTCATCACGTTGCCTGGGCTGGCTCTGAACTTGCTTTCTCTCCGCCCTCAGCCTCCTGAGCAGCTGCACCACTAGGCCCTTTAACTCAGTCATGTCTTCTTTCTGGTTTCTTATTGGGGCAGGAGCTGCATGAAGGTGGAGCCAAGCTAGTGCCCGATTCCCAGACGCCATGGACACAGTGCTCAGCTGGGCTGGTATGGGGCATTGGCCTTACCTGGACCACACATCCCCATCCTTGGCCCGTTGCTCTGTCTCCAAGCTTGACAATGACCATAGCCGCTGCCTATGGGGGGATGACCCTTGAGCTACAAGTGCTTTTGAGCATTTTAAGCAGAGGCAGAAAAAGTCAGAAGTAGAAGAACATTTCAATACCCAGGAAAATGACAGGAGATTCTCATCTCAGTGACCACAAGTAAGGTTGGCCTGGACCACAAGCACTGAGCAGCATACCGCCTGTGGCTACTTTCGTGATGGAAGGGCAGAGGTGACCAGTAGTGACTGAGACCATGCAGCCTACAGCCCCCTGACCATGAACATGGTCTGGCAGATGGTCGATGACCAAGGAACAGGATCCAGAGATTTATTTTTTTTTCCCCCAGATTCACCGCCATCTCATGACCCCTCCTTAGGAAACACTGAGCAGACCTTGTGGGTGAATTCTATGTAGTTCTAATGAGCTTCCCCGTGATGCCATTCTCTCCTGGGCTCAGTGGCTTCCTCAACAGGAGATGAAAAGGGAGCCGAGTGGCTCCTCCATGAAGACAGCCTGGAGAAGTCAGTCACTTTAGCCCTATCCATTTTGGCCAAGGATCTGGTCAGCTCCACCGAGCTACCCCGTTGAGACTAACACTACTGAATTTATAGCTGGCCCCTTGGTCTATCGTATGGCTGAATAGCAGAGGAGCCGGGCGAATGCAGCATCTCCAGCTGACACATGTGGAAACTGAGAGATTTGCCCATACTGCTCAGCACAGCCAGGCTTGCTTGCACATGCCACCATTTACACCTGCATTATTCTCCTCCACAGCAGTCCGGCAGGTACACACTCTCAAACCTGCTATTCATGCTGTATGGACAACCTCTTGCCCCTGGGGCACAGGAAGCAGAGGTGGCAGTCCTCCTATAAGTGGTTGGCAGTACCGTCTGTCACTCTCTGTGCAGGGGATGACCAGCTTCTCTTTAACCATCCCCAGCCCGTCCACAGCCTCAGCAGAATGATGGAGACGGTTTGCCGTGTCAATGTAGTTTCTCTCCTATCAGAGCCCTTCTGTTGGTTCACCTTCCTCTCTAATCCTTGGGCAGGCTCCTGGCCCCACACAGATGCCTCCAACTCTGCAGCTGGCCCGCTGATTTGCAAGGCGCAGCCCTCTGCCATCACTCCCCGAAGAGGGCTATCCTTGCTCAGCTGCCTCACCAGGCCCTCCCGAGCCAGCTCGCTCTTCCACTCTCCCAAGGCTCAAGTCCAGGCTGCAGACGCGCAGGATGGGGGTGGGGGGGTTGCTTACTGCCTTTAAGTAGCGCGGTAGAGGGTGGAAGGGGACAGGGAGGACCCGCCCAGCCAGGGAGGCCTTTCTCTGGGCGTTTGAAGATGTGATATGGGGCTGCTGGAGGGCACAAAGAACACTGTGGAAGGTTCTTTCCACTCAGTGGACCCACATTTAGGGAAGCAGAACCGCAGCCTCTACTACACTGTGATAACGGGAGGGCAGAGGTGTGCCCTATAGCAATGGTTGGTATCTTCCCTGCGTACGGGGCCTCAGGGCATGGACTGAACTGGGAAGGCTTCCCTCAGGAAGTGGTATTTCAACTACAGCCTAGAGAGGCAGGAGATGACTACTGGGCAAGGTGGAGTTTGGAGCACGGGCCAAGGGCGACATGTAAGGGGCTGAGAAGACGTGGGCACTGTCAGAAGTTCGGCGGGGGGAGGCTATGCTTCAAGAGCAAAGCCAAGGAGATGTGGCTAGAAGCCTGCATGACACGGTGCAGGCGGCCTTTCTACGTCCCCTCCACTGACTTCACTTCTCACGAGCCAACTGCCCCTCCCGCTCTCATCTGTGCACTTTACACCGTGTGTCCATCCTGTCAGTTCAGCCACAGCTTTGCAGAGAGAGGGCTCAGGGACTTTCAGAAGAGGAAACCGAGGGACCGGGAGGGTGGGGCTATCGAGCCAGAAAAGGCAGAGCCCGGACTTGAACCCCAGTGCCAGAAAGCTGCAGATAGAACAACTCTGTCCAGTTCAGGCTGTTTTTGACTTTCTATCTGACAACTATACTCCACACAATATTGGGGCGGTGGGGGGGGGGGGGCAGGCAGAGTGACTGGGGACCTAAGGTGGCTCTGGAAACCCTGGGGGGAATAGGAAGTCCATGCAACTGTGTGCGTGTGCATGTGTGTTTATGTGAGCGATACATATACGTGTGCATACATGTATGTGTGTGTGCATGCATGCGTGTGTGCATCTGCACACGTGTGTCTCTGTGTGCATGTGAGTTGTGGTGCCAGCTTGGAGCCTGTGGTGAATACAGGGTCTGCGGGAGGAGAGGTCTGCTGAGTGGCATGGGCAAGGTCCTTGGAAGCCATCCCTGGGCCTGGCAGCACGGAGCCTTCCCACAAATCCTTCCGAATCCCCCTGTGCGTGTTTGCTGAACATCCCCGTGGGGTTCTCCTCTCCTGTGCAAACAGATGACCCTGAATGGAATGACCCTGCGACTTCCTTCCACCTTCTGCTACAGTGCTTTCCCTAGGAAGCAGACAGCAAAGGAGGCAGGTCACCTAGAGGGCAAGGATGTCACGGCAGAAAGCAAAGCCTCGTGGCCTTTCCTTACTCCACCTTGGGCCTGCGTGGGAATGGGATGAAGGACAGGTTGAGCGGGGGCAGGTATAAAGCTCCCCACACAAGTCAACATGTAAAATCTACGGCCTTTCCTCTGAATCTTCTGGGCTTTCAGAGCAGGGACTACTTCCTCCATTGCATTCAATTTCCAGCATTTCATGGGCTAAGGTCTGGCTGAGGCCCAGCGAAACGGGATTCTAGCCACGGCGGGCCCCTCTGTGGGTGGATCAACACAGGCGCTCGTACACTCACGGGCACAATATCCCTCCACACTGTCTTCATTTCCTCTTTTCGCAGGAAATGGAAGGACCCCGGGGCTGAAGCTCAAATCCCTCTCAGGCAGAGGGATTTCCAGGTGCCATGGTTTGGAAAAAGGAGCACCATCTCCACATGGGGTGTAATTACATCCCAGCTTTCTGCAGAAGAATAGTTTATGACTTAAATGCTATTAATTGTAAGCCGTTTTGTTCCACGGGAAGTTGTTCATTGATAACTACCCAATTAGGGTTATTTTGCAATTAGTCTTTTCACAGTAAATTTATTGCAAAAGGGGAGGCCGTGGTTCAGGAAATTAAAGCAGCACCAGGGTTGGGTGTGCAATGG
Organism: Jaculus jaculus; assembly: GCF_020740685.1. Lineage (NCBI taxonomy): Eukaryota > Metazoa > Chordata > Mammalia > Rodentia > Dipodidae > Jaculus > Jaculus jaculus. Next base: position 97,711,010 of record NC_059112.1, read on the forward strand.
CTCTTAAATGCCAATTGCATTAACCAGCTCAGAGGTCCCAAAAGGGAGTGCCACCTTGGCTTAGGCAGCCAGCGCCTCAGAGAAGCCCCCAGCATGGAGATGTCGCAGCCTGGCCGTGAGAAGCATGGAAGCCTCTAGCTTGTGGTGGCCAGATTTCCACTTCGTTTTTGTTGTTGTTGTTTGTTTTTGTTTTTCGAGGTAGTTTCATTCCAGTCCAGGCTGACCTGGAATTCACTACGGAGTCTCAGTCTCGAACTCACCGCGACCCTCCTACCTCTGCCACCCGAGCGCTGGGATTAAAGGCGTGCACCACCTTGTTTTTGTTGTTGTTGTTGAACATTTATGGAACAGGTTGCATCTATGAAATGCACATATCTATATAATGCATAATATTGATGAGGCACACAGCTCATCTTTGTGGCCAGTCCTCACAAACCCTCTGAGATTAAATGTGATTACGGTCATCTTCTCTTTCAGATGGAGACGCCAAGACACAACAGGGACATCACGTAAACTCTCCGGGAGACCCACAGCTTGTACAAAGGAAATCTAGGATTTGAATCCAGGCATTCCAGCTACACATCCACACACCACGGGATTACTGCCGACATCAGCCTCCCCCCAACCTCTCAGTCTGGCTTCTCACTTCCAGCTCTAGTGAGCACATGGGGTGGGGCATAGTGTGCAGGCAGCAAGACTTCACTGGTGCTTAAAAAGTTGTGCCTAAGTGACGCCTTTTGCTTCTTGAAGATGCACCCTTAAGAAGTACAACCAGGGTTGGAGGGATGGCTTAGTGGTTAAGGCATTTGCCTGCAAAGCCAAAGGACCCAGGTTTGATTCCCCAGGACCCACGTTAGCCAGATGCACAAGAGGGCACATGTGTCTGGAGTTCGTTTGCAGTGGCTGGAGGCCCTGGTGCATCCATTCTCTCTCTCTCTCCCTCTCTCTCTCTTTCACTGTTGAATAAATAAAAAATAAGTTCAACCAGGGGGCTGGAGAGATGGCTTAGCAGTTAAGCCCTTGCCTGTGAAGCCTAAGGACCCTGGCTCGAGGCTCCATTCCTCAGGACCCACGTTAGCCAGATGCACAAGGTGGTGCACGCATCTGGAGTTCGTCTACAGTGGCTGGAGGCCCTGGTGCGCCCATTCTCTCTCTCTCTCTTTCCCTCTCTATCTTTCGCTCTCAAATAAATAAAAATAACAACAACAAAAAAGTACAACCAATGTGAGTTCCAACACAATCTTTGCCATCAACTGTCGACGAGCCTCTGGAACATCCAACCCTCTTCTAGCTTCAATTTTCTCAGCAACAAAAAGGCTTCCTAGCAGACGTGCAGGACACAGCGAGAATTCACTATGACAAACAAGGCACGTGCTGTCTGTGCTTCTACGGACGGCTCCTCACTTACGGCAATGCTCCTCACAGCAATGTTCCTCACTTACGGCAGTGATGTCACTTACGATATTTCAACTTCACGTTGAAAAGCACGCCCTTCCCACTTTTTACTTTCAGGACAGTCTTTGATAAGTCACAGGAGACAGTCAATGCAGTATTATAAAGTGGGCTTTGCCTTTGACTTTGGCCAGCAATTCAGGCTCAGGTAAATGTTCTGTGCACATCTGTGGTGAGCTAGGCTGAGTGTTGACATTCTGAAGGTCTGATGTATTAAATACATTTTTGGTATATGTGTGAGTGTTGAGGACACGTGTGTGCATGTCCATGTGTGTGTATTATGGACATGCATGTGGAGACTAAGGGACAACCCTGGGTGACACCCTCAGGAATGCCATCCACCTCTTTGTTCTGTTGAGAAAGGATCTCTCATTGGCCTGCAGCTTGTCACTTAGGCGAGACGGGCTGGCCAGTGAGCTCTGGAGAACCTCCTGTGTCTGCCTCCCCAGTGCTGGGCTTACAAGGCTCACCACTATACCCATCTTATTTATTCATGTGGTTTCTGGAGATGAAGCTCAGGTCTTTGTGCTTGCATGAGAAGCAATTTTCTGACTGAGCCATCTCCCCAGCCCTTAAGTATAGTTTTGATTTACTGGTTATCACCACTGTATGGCATGATGGGTTTATGAGGATACATGCCTATTACAAACTGAGGACCATTTGGATATATTGGCAGTATTTAACAGAAGTAAGCCCACCTGGCTCGTGGCCTAAGTATGCAAATTGTTTTTCAGGACATAGCCAAGAACATTTTTATCTACATTTTTGCTCAACAGCTGAGTTCAGGGGTTGTGACAGAGGTTGTGTCAATGTTTTGCATTGACTATTTGGTTCTTCAAGGAATAGGTGTGTCACCCTGTACATGGGAGAAGCCTGTTTATTCTCATTCAGCTCCAAATCATTGCCTACCTGGCACTGGCTGAGAAAAAAAATTGGAAATGTTACATTCCACTTAATTACTCCTATAGTCTCTGTGCCAAGTCCAATCAAGAGCAGAGATGGGGACACCTGGACCAAACAGACAAGGGAGAATGAAGATTTGTTTTCTAAATCTCTCTCTTGAAAAGGCAACATTGCATGGATACACATTTGCTGCTAGAAGCTCATCAACTGGAATGAAATTGATTAGTAAGGGATACATGAAGGGTTTGCTGTGTGTCTACCCAGCCCTCACTCTGGACACTTAGTGTTGGATCCACTCCCTGTCTGATCACCTCCCTTGAGATCCATGTGGGATTGGGTACGGGACCTCACAATAGCAAAATCCAACAGCTGTCTATATGTCATATAAAATGGTATAGTAATTCACATGTAATGTGTGAGCCTCCTTCTATAAACTAATCTTTAGATGCCTTAGTACAGTATACAATACCAATGCTCTGTAAATAGTTATCATAGTATATTGCTTAGGGAGTGATAAGAGGAAAGAAGAAGTCTTGGTTTAATACAGGCTTACTTTTATATTTCCCATTTCCCTCCCTCCCTCCCTTCCTCCCTTCTTCCATCATTCTCTCCCTTAACACACATATGTAGGCAAATTCTCACTCACTCATATCCTTTCTCAATGCTCTTGTAACTTCTCTATTTTGAAGAAAGACCTCACTAAGGTACCAAGCTGGCCTTGAACTCATCCTGTGGCCAAGGCTGGCCTTACACGTGTGGTTCTTCTCCCACAGCCTTCCCAGTAGCTGAGATCACAGGAATGTCCCATCAAGCCTGACTTTATTTTTTCCTGAGGATTTTCTATACCATTTATTGAATTTGCAGAGACAAAACCCTGGATAGAGGCCCAGTATATTTGAAATGAGGAACTGTCTAAGACCATTCTGTTGACATGGGCCTCATATTCTTGTCTAGTGAAAAAGCTGGACAGACATACCCAAAGGTTCTTTCTGATCTACTGTTTCCTGGGAACCCTTCTTACTACACACCCCTATTCCACCCTGAGATGGGAGAACCACGAGTCTTCTATTTTGGGTGTCCCTGAGCAAGGCCACCCCATGGGGGATTAGAAGCCCTCCATTCTGTAGTAGGTCTCTTTGATTCCCTGACATCTGCCTTGACATTGGGAGGCCCCAGCACCTCAGTAAGTCCATTCATGCCCCATTTGTGGACCCTGACCCTGACCCTGACTCCTGAGAGTGCCAGGATTAAAGGCTTACACTACCATACCTGGCTTTTTAAAAAATATATTTTTTATTTATTTGAAAGGAGAGAGAGAAAGAGAGGGAGAGATGGAGAATGTGTGTGCCAGGGCTTTTAGCCACTGCAGTGGAACTCCAAATGCTTCTACTACTTTGTGCATCTGGCTTTTACATGGGTACTAGGGAATCGAACCTGGGTCCTTCGGTTTTGCAGGCAAGTGCCTTAAATGCTAAGGCATCTTTCCAGACCCAAATTTCTTAACTGAAAAAAAAAGTAGGCTCCTGGCCTCAATGCCAACCTCCAGGAGATGGAGACTGTGTGCAGAGCACAGTGACGGCTCCCTGGTGCTCATCCTGGCCCCACTCCCACCAGCCCCGGGGAATGTGAAGGCCAGAATATGGCAGTGTCCGGTGCAAAGAAACCCGCATGGAACTCTCCTGTGCAAAACTTGCCCCATCTTCCACCCGGGCACCCACTCTGCCCACAGCTCCTCCAGTCAGAGACAGAAAGAAAAACTTGCCCCCAACTTTTTCCGGAATGCCCACTCTGCACACAGATCTTCTATAAAGCTCAGAAGTGAACAGACAGAAGAGTGTCCTGCAGAGACCAGAGGAAGGAGGAAAACGAGGAAAGGAAGGATGGAAGGGAGAGGGAGGAAATACGGCACAAGGAGAAACTAGAACAGAAAAATTAGGAAGGGAGAGAAAGAGAGAAAGGGAGTAAGAGAGGGAAAGGGAAGGAAAGAGGCTAGAAAGGAGGGTGGGATGGGAATGTTGTTCTCACAGCCTCTAAAGTCAGTTTGGACAATTAGAAACTCAGCAAATGATATTCAGGTAAGTTAACATGCTTGTCCACCCCAATCCCAATAACGCTAAGAGAAATCTCACCCTAGCCATCCAAACACCATACAGCCTTCAACATTCATGTTTACCCAGTTCACTTTAATTGGATGTTTTGCCCGACATGGGGCAAAGTTCCAACAAATGGTAATGCAATTCTATCAACTTTTCTTAGAGTGGGTTGCAGGAACTCACAGAGTCCTGGTGTGGGTTTGAGAAGTTGGGTGCCTATCCTCAGAAGACCTGAGAAGGAAGTGGCTAGGTACAGGCAGGAGAGGAAGTGACTTACCCTCCAGGGGGCAGAAACGGGTCACCCTCTCGGGCATCAGCAGCCCCAGCTTGTGACGACAGTAGGCATCTCCGATCTCCTGGCGGCAGCGTGAGGACTTAGCGCGGGTGAGGGCCGAGATGGCTTCCTTCCCAGAGATGTCACACTTAGGGGGCTGGTCAGACTTGGTCTCAGGGGTCCCGTTACCACCCTTCTTCTTGGCATGGGACTGTCTGGAGACATCCTTCCCATGGCTGCTGTTGGCTGCAGTTCTCTCGCCAGGGGGCGGCACATCATTGGGGCCTTTCTCCAGTTGTCTCTGTCCTTTGTCCTGGGGCTCCGGCTTCCCCTGCAAACGCTCCTTCTGCCGGCTGGGGGTCTTCTTCGCCAGTTCGGGGGGCTGGTGCTTCTGCCTCTGCGTCCTGGGCGCATAGTTGCTGTTGTCAACATTCTCAAAATCCTTGGGCACGGAGTTCTCATTGTTGCTGTCTGTTCGTACTTTTTCTTTGGGCCTGTGGGAGAAGTAGCCATCCTGCAGAAAGTGAGAAGGAGAGGCAGACGTGAACCTTCCTGGATGGACGTGATCATTGCTTGGGCTTAGAGACTTTAAGCTGAAAAAGTTTCCCTGTCCCACAGAATGGGGTAGGAGAACCACCAAGACTACAGTGGATGCCATTGGGCTCCACAGATCTGTCTATGGGTAACATCTCAGTTGTGGTAGTTTGAATGTGAATGTGTGTCCCTCACAGCCTGAGGTATTTTTGATTAAACTTGCAACTTAAGTCTCCAGCAGCCTGCTGGAGCTTGTGTCACTGGGGGCAGACCTTGAGTTCCAACTCTAAGATGTACTCAGAGCAGGTGCCACACCTATTAATTCTTTGTGTGAAGGAGAGCTGGACTGAATCTTAACAGTTCTCATGGAAGAAAAGCAGAGACAAACAGCAGGCTGCATCAGTGCTTGCTTGAGAACAGAAGATGGTGGCTGACCCTCAGCAAGCCTCCCTCTCCAGTAGGTCTGCGAACTTCAGCCCACGGATTAAATCTTGCCAACGGCTTATGTCTGTAAATAAAGATGTATTAAAACACAGCCGCACCTGCCCACTGAGTTCCTCAGACTACAACCGCAGAACGAAGAATGAGGGGTGTGGCAGAGATGGCCTGGCTAGAGTGTGGGTTCAATACCCTGCCTCCTCTGACTTGGTTCAGTGGCCCTGTGTCCATGGCCTGCAGTTGGATTGGCTGTGGACTAGAGAGGGAGTCGTTTATGACTGTCCTTTCTACCCTTGCTCTGTGACCTCTGGAACTAAGCACCAACTTCTCCAAAATAATGGAGGCCATGCCCATGACAGCTCAGACAATAATACCTCATGGCCACTCTGTGTGGTGCCTATTGCCATTCTTATTTCATACAAAGAGAACTCAGCATTCATTAACAGGTGACTTGCCTCAGGTAACAAAGCTATTGGTGAAGCCAGTATTCAGATGTCTCACATCAAAGCTCCCAAGCTCTGGGCCGACAGTCCCATCACCCACTTACCCTGTCACCCTACCTGAGCACCACAGTTTCATTTTGTATGACAAGATGGGTCCCAACCCCCTTCCCAGGCCTCCCATCAGCTAAAGGAGCCCTCCATAATCATATGGCCTCAAGGAGCCATCTAGAGGCTGCCAGAGGACAGTAATCAGGGGCCCAAAGCTGGAGGCATGAGGCTGCATGAGCGAGGAGGTGCGGGAATAAGAAAGACGGATGGAACTGAGAAGGGAGGGAATGCTCCTTTCTACGGAACCTACAAGTGGCTGCTGGGTTTGTACAAGAGTTACTGCTACTGCTTCCCCAGCATCCAGAAGATGGTTCTGGTACTCTCCAAGGACATCATAAGCCACAGGCGCTCCAACCTGGTAGAAGACGTTGCAGTGTTCTCATAGAACCTGACATCCTCTGTCAGACTTTAAACCACCTATGAGTGACTCAAAGACCCAACACAATGCAAATGCTAAGGAAGTAGTTGTTGCACTATGTTATTAAGGGACTCATGAAGCAAACTATGTTTAGCACAGCTGTGCTTCTTTTCCTCTCAGTATTTCTGGCCCAGAAATTGTGAAACCATGCATGTGGAGAGCCACTGCAAACTCTCACCTCCAGCTTCCCGTTTCTTACCTTCCCATAGGCACGTGTGATGCCTCCTGGTTAGTGAGGCGAATATTCCTGCCTGCACTCAGGAATCTCAGACACACTTTCAGAGTCCTTCCTATGAGCTGGATATGGAGGCAAGGTTAGACTACTTTACGTGCTCCCTATAAGCAACCCAGGCACTGTTTCAGAGGCTTATTTCACTGAGCATAAAGTCTTGTCCACATTGCTACATGGCATGAGATTTGTTTCTTATTTGAGTCTGGACAATCTCACTGTACACATATGCCAGCTTACTTTATATATTCATCCATCGTTGGATAAGAAGAATAGCCTCACTTCCCCCTAATTCTTTATCTGAGTTCCAAGAGGCAAACAGGACTCAGATTTCCTCTCCATTTCCTGAATACTCAAAATCCAGACGGCCAACTCCACATTCCCTTCTCTACACAAAACCACTCTTGGAGCCAGCTGTGGTAGAAGATGCATACAATCCAAGCACCTGGGAGGCAGAGGAAGGAGGAATGCCCAGTCTAGCCAGGGGAACCTGTGTCTCAAAAACCAAACCTAAAAGCAAACTTGGGAAGACTCTGGGCAGTTCCTTGGGAGACGGTTAGCACCTATGTGTTCCCATGCCCTAAAGCTTGCAGAAATAGAGAAGCTGCAAGATTAGACAGAAGATACCCAAGGTCTCGATGCTAGTAACGAAGTGACTCAATCTTGCTATCTCTCAATTTCCTCATCTGGAGCATGGGGATAATAAGACAGTTTACTACCCCATTTTGGTGAGGATGAGTGTATTTAGAACTTCTAAAACATGCCTGACACTGACACCAGGTGGAAAAACGAGCAATAGACCCAAACTACACAATTCCACTAATTTGTTCATTCCTCCCCAGTGAGCCTGGAGGACAGATTGGCTGTGACTTCTCCCTGGTGATCGACTGCCCATACCCTCTTTATCCGTACCCAGCCCAATGCTCTCACCTTGGGTTATTTATGCAAATGCAACCTTTGACTTGCTTTATTTTAATGCACTTATTACAATGATTGCACACTCAATTGTTTGCAGGCGTGCTCCAAAGCCCTAATTGCTCAGCTGTTGCCTCACCTCAAAGTGGTTGCTAGAATCCATTTTTATTCCAGAGGAATAATTAAATGCAATAATGTCCTCCGCCCCATTCAACCTTGGGCATGTGGGGAGCTGATTTCAGTAAGCAGAACACGGCTGCACAGAGTTAAGACTCTGAGAGGCAGGCTATGTGACCCAGGCTGCTCCGCCAGACACACCCGGGTCTAGTTCTACCTTTCTCTTCATCTCTAAAGTTCAGAGTTTTGGGTTAATTGACTCCCAGCTCTCGGGTTCTGGGGTGGATAGCTGTGTCTTCTACATGACTGATTTAGCTTTGCTTCTACTGTTTGTGCAGAAAGAACACCCGGAGGAAGGGGGATGGACCTGTCTTGGTTTAGTGGCTGTCTAATTGTCTCATGTGTAAAAGGCTGGATCCCACATGAGTGGTACTAAACACTGTCTGAATTAGTCATTAGTCAATGTGATTGACTAGCAACAATCTACCACTTCAGTTCACTGGAAAACAATGGAGTTGAAGAGACCAGGATGGATGCTGTGAAAGGTATTTGGACCCTCCCAGCTGTATCCCTGGACCACCACATCTAAGAGGGCGTGAGGTATGTGGCAGAAGGGAGTTCATTCCTCTCTCCTCCAGCTTCAGCTCTTCAAGGAAACATAAACTTTTTAATCCCCCCTCTCTTTCTCTTGAGGCGTGTTTGTGTGTGTGTGTGAGAGACAGAGAGAGAGAGAGAATTTCCAGGGAATTAAGACTCAGTCTTGGGTATTGAGTGAAGCGATTAGGCACAGACCAACGTGCTTGATACATGCAAGGTCCCCTAGGAAGCACTCACTTGCTATGAAGAAAGCATTCAGCACTTGTGACTATGCCCCAGCCTCCACTCCCAGACCTTGGATGACCAGGTGCAGGAGGCGCTAACTCATTCCCTCTACATTTCTGGTGGGAACACCAAGATGCCAGGAAGTTTAAAGGTCAGTATTTCAACCCAGCCTGTCTAGGTCTAGCAGTCACACCTGGCAACCCCAAACCATCTCTCAGCAGCCGCAAAGAACAGGACATGAGGCTGGGAGATGGCTTAGTGGACAAAGTGCTGTCTTCACAAGCATGAAGGCTTGGATTCAGATCCCCGGCACCTACCTGCGGGTATTGCGGCATGTGCGTGTCAGCCCTGTGCTGGGGAAGCAGAGGGAGAGCCCCTGGGGCTCGCCAGCTATCTGGTCTCATTGCGTCAAGGAGCTCTATGTTCAGTAAGAGACCCCACCTCAAGTCATAAGGTGGAGGGCAACCAAGCAAGACCCTAATGTCAACAGCCCCTGGCCTCCGCACACATGTGCATATAGGGGCACATGCACCCACACACTCACATGAACCCACATATGTATGAACGTGCATATCTACACCCACACACACCACCCATGTTTACACATGAGAAAAAAATTGGACAGGCTGGGGAGATGGCCAAGATGTTAAAGGCACTTGCTTACAAATCCTGCAAACCCAGGTTCAATTCCCCAGAACCCACATAAAGCCAGGCACATAAAGTGGCACATGTGTCTGAAGTTCATCTGCAGCAGGAAGAGGCCCATATTCTCCCTCTCTCTCTCTCTCTCTCTCTCTCTCTCTCTCTTTCCCTCTCTCTCACACACACACAATAGAACAGGGGCACTGCCAAAGAGAAGCCCCAGATAGGCACACCGCTCCAACAGAATAGCCACTTGCCATGACCAGCTTGTGGCTTCCTTCTCTGCCGTGAGAACACGCAGCTGGTGAAAGTCTGCTCACAGACACACTTTTAGTTGAACTCAGTGTCTGAGACTTTATTCTGATCATCACACTACCACTGTCATTGGGAAGGACCTTAGGGAAAAGCAAGCCAGCCACCTACTACCAACTGGACCCACTTACCAGAATAGAAGGCCAGTGTGGGCACTGGAACATGCCGTTATGCAAGCTGCTGAGACTGCAGACCTCAAGGGGCTGCAGGCCTGCTTTTTTCACATACGAGTGTGCTGGCCAGCTCTTGGAAACCCATGAATCATGCTCAAGACCACTTTGATCCTGGCCCAGAGACCTGGACACAAATACCACTAAGGTATGCTCCAGACCGCAGCTCCATCCTGCCCAATCCCTTCAAGTACTTGTCTTAGAAAACCCAAGGCTGGGCTGGAGAGATGGCTTAGCGGTTAAGCGCTTGCCTGTGAAGCCTAAGGATCCCGGTTTGAGGCTCGATTCCCCAGGACCCACGTTAGCTAGATGCACAAGGAGGCGCACACGCCTGGAGTTCGTTTGCAGTGGCTGGAGGCCCTGGCGCACCCATTCTCTTTATCTCTCTCTCTCTATCTGTGTCCTTCTTTCTCTCTCTCTCTCACTCTCTGTCATTCTCAAATAAATAAATAAAAATGAACAACAAAATAAAAAGAAAACCCAAGGCTGGCTGGACCTGGTGGTACAGGCCTTTCATACCTGTTACTCAAGCAGGAGATCACTGGTTCAAATGCTGTCTGGGCTACACACAGGTCAAGTTCAAAGCCAGCTTGGGCGACTTGGGGAGACCTTGACTCACAAATAAAAAGAAATAAATAAAATACAAGGTAGAGATGTGGTTGAAAAGAAAAAGGATTATCTAACATGTGTGAGGCCCTAAGTTCCATCCCCAGCACCATAAATTAACAACAACAACAACAAAAAAAAAATCCTCAAGACTGCCAACCCCCCCACCACACACACACCAAAAAAAGAAATGGTTACTTATTGTAGCCACCACATGTGATGGCCAGTTCTGTCCAGATCACTGAGATGTCAGAAGTCTAATGTCCCTGAGTAGCAGTCAGCTAACCCAGATGGGTTTCATGCGTATACCCCCTCCCCTGCCTTCCTGATATGTAAAATGTCCCCACAGCCCAGAATCCCCTGCCTCTACCTCCCTCAGTCTGCCAGCACCAGGCCCAGTCATGTCTGGACAAACCTGTTGAGATCAGCTCCTTCTGGACCATTTTCCCAGACGAACCATCAGTGACCAGTGCTGACAGTGTCAGGTGCCGCTGGAGGCCACAGAGCCTGGAATCTACCCTGCAAAGCCAGTCCTCACCAGCTCCCTCCTCCCGAGCCCACCAGGGCTGGGGTAAGATCTGAACCCATAGTTCCTGGTCCTTTTCTACACCCCAAAGGCAAAAGCTAGCAGCTGTGAGCAGAGCCACTCAAGGAAAGAAAGAAAGGCAGGAGAGGAAGAGGAAGAAGGAGAAAATACAAGAAAAACCTGAACATAGAGAAGCAGCAAATAGGAGCTATTGCTGGCTACCCTGGACACCACAGTGCCAATGTCTTTGGAAAGAATCATCCTTTCTTTCCTTCTTCCTTCCCTTCTTCTTCTTAGGGTCTCATTATGTACCCCAGCCTGGCCTTGAATTCATGATCCTGTCTCATCCTCCAGAGCACTGCGATTATTATAGGCACATGTCACTACACCTGGCCCCTGAAATATTTTGTTAAGAAATTCAAATAAACAAATAGAGAATGGGTAGTGGTTACCAGGGTATGGGGATGGCAATTGAGACACAAGAACATAAACAGCAGATACAGGCTACGCAAATCTGGAAACACTATGTGTTACACAGGGCTAAGGTTAAGAAAAATGTTTCGCAGAAGGGAGAGGAAGGAAGAAGGAGTGAGAGAGGATCAACCAAAACTACGAATGTATGAACATGGCACTTAAAAAGTATGAAACTTCTAAGGCTAGGGAAATGGCTCAACATGTCAGAGAGCGTTCACAGAAGCATGAGGCTAGAAGGGCCTGACTGGACCTCCAGCACCCACACAAAGCTGGGTGCGGTCAGTACTCCTATAGCCCCAATGCTGTGGAGAGCAGAGGTTGAAGAATGAATGGGGCTCACTAGTCTGCAAATGAGCGATAGAGGACACTGGACAATCTCCTCTGGCCTCTCGATTGCCACATATCAGTGCATACATGGCTATATGCCACACAACACACACACACACAAAACCAAAAAATGTTAAATTTCAAAGAAATCTTTTTTCTGTTCTATACCCCCCAAAACAAAGTTGTCTTTGTAATGGCCAATTTTCTGTTTGTAATCTCCTCCTGGAACCTGTCTTTCCGTTCTGGTTGTATGGAATCTGGAGGTTTTATGCTATGAGAACAGAGCTGAAGAGGGTGATAATGGAGGCCACATGGACCCCCAAAGCCAAACTCTGGCCTTCTGCAGAAAAAAAAAAAGAGAGAGAGAGAGAGCAGGTTTATAAAGGGGATCCAGGTAAACAAGGAAGGATGTTCAGGAAGAGAGTGAAGGGAAATGAATTGGGGGCACAGAGAGATTAAGTAACACACCCTATATCACCCAGCATGGCTGTAAAATCTGCATAATATATACTGTATTTCCAAGGGCTGTTACAAAGGCCCTTGGCCGAGCGCCCCCAGGAGGGCGAAGTCACTCCTTCTACAGACTCTGGGGGCTGGGAGTCAGCAAGCATGGGTCTAGCCGAAGAAGGCTGGCCTGGATTTGCTCTTCTTCTGTCTTCATTCCCCCTTTGTTCCCCAGCCTGGTCCAAACGTCATCTCAGCTGTCATTTGTCCCCTGGGGTCTTCTTTCCCTGGGTACCTTCCCTGTCTCTCTGGAATACACTGCCTCCAGGCCTTCCTAGTCCAGAGCTTATGGCGGCCTCCTGGTCTTCCACCACCACCTAGCCCAGTCCCCTGGCATGGGAACTTGAAGAGACAAAGGGGACTCCTGTGTAGGGAAGATACTCCTTTGAACTGTGGCCCCTGCCACAAGTGGATAAAGAATGGTGAGCTGGCCAGCTCATTACCACAGCCTCTGAAGGCTTGCTGGCTAACTGAGCCAGCAGCATCAATAAGCAAAGACACTTGTAAATGAGTGAATAAAGAGGCACACATACCCAGGTACAAGCCCAGTGAATTCATATCATCTGAAAGCCCAGGCCATCTGGGGTGGGGAGAGGAAGGGGAAAATAGCTTCTAATTCTACCTTCCCCGTGATTTCAGAACGGTGCCTTCCTAGCAGCTGCCAATAAATTATTTTTACTACGCAAGGTACAAATGAATATGCCACTGTTACCCCTTAAATCTCCTTTATGAGCCTATATTTGCTTTGGCCCACTCAGGCAGCAGTGGGGGCCTCCAAGAACGTTTTCATAGGCCATGTTCCACCTGAAGGCTGCTCTCCTGCAAGCCACCTCTGTAAAACCCAGGCGCCCCATTGGCGCTTCCTGTTTACACCTAAAATTGGCACAGTCTAGGGGACTCTAGGTGTTCATTGGGAAGCGCAGGAATTATAGAGGTAGCAGTGCCCACACCCAAGCTTTTGGAAAGTGATTTTCTCCCGCATTGAGGAATGAGGGGTGTGCATACACTTCCATATGGCACAAATCACTAGACTCTCATTGCCCACCAAGCTTTATGGCAGGTACACAGCCTTGATCCGACACACTCTGTATACACTGTGACCACCTAAAAATAAAAGGAGAGCCAGGATCACTCCCTTCAGACGCACTATGTGACACTGTCCACTTTCCTAAGTGCTTCAGCCAAAAGGAGGCCAGGTGAAATCTTAGTAAATGGGGCATGGAGCACCAAGTGCTCATGGATGATGGGGTGACTCTCAGAGCACGCTTTGGTCCTTCCTAACACATGGAACACCAGGTGCTCATGGATGATGGGGTGACTCTCAGAGCACACTCGAGGTTTTCCACAAAACCAGTAGTCTGCTTTGAAATTGCCCAGTTGCGTGGTGCTGGGCAGTACCTGTGATAGTAACATATCTTAGGTTGGCTTTCTTCCCATGTAAGATGCATACACTTATGACTAAACCCTAAAACTGAAATGTACACTGTAACTGGAGTTGAGTAACAGCAATAGCATATGTCACAGAGAAGAGTCAACACAAGAAGCTGTCAGTAACATCAGCCCATCCAGACTTCTCCAGCAGACATCATGAATCCATTCGTGTGTTTCCCGAGTGCCACACATCCACACACCACACACACAACACACATATATGCACACACCACACACACACATGCACACATACTACAGTCACACATGCACACTCCACTCATACACATGCATACACATCACAAACACACATAAATATCAAGACTTCTACTTTAAAGAGTTATAAAACTTGTAAAGGACCAAGATGTTCAAACTTTTTTAAAATATATTTTTTTAATTTTTTAGGTTTATTTTATTTTATTTATTTGAAAGTGACAGAGAGAGAGAGAGAGAGAGAGAGAGAGAGAAAGAGGCAAAGAGAAAGAAAGAGGCAGATAGAAAGGGCATAGGCACACCAGGGCCTCCAGCCGCTGCAAAGGAACTCCAGATGTGGGCGCCCCCTTGTGCATCTGGCTAACATGGGTCCTGGGGAATCGAGCCTCGAACCGGGGTCCTTAGGCTTCACAGGCAAGCGCTTAACCGCTAAGCCATCTCTCCAGCCCAGATGTTCAAACTTTTAACATTATTTTCTAAAATGGGTTTAAAAATTCAATTCTAAAAATCTATAATATAACATAAATCAATTTATAGAATGATTGACAGCATACAGAAAAATACAGGAAACTAAGACATCACTCCCATGGCTTAAGCACATTACATTTCACAGACAGAGTTGAGGCATATCCCGTTATTCGGAACAGAGGTCATATCTATCCTTCCCTTTTATGCATTTATTTTGCTCTTATTATTTTGAAACGGGGTCTCGTGTGTCCCTGGCTGGCTTCAAACTGACTATGCAGCTGAAGCTAGCTTTGTATTCCTAATCCTCCTACTTCTTCCTCCCTGATGCTGAGATTACAGACCACCTTCCCCCCTCTATGTATTTACAGATTTAGTTAATGCTATAGTGTGTGTCTAGAATGTTCCCTAGAAGCCCATGTGTTGAATGCTGGACCCTCAGTACGGTAAGTATGAAGGGGAGCTAGAACTGCTAAAGAGAGGGGACTTAGTGAGAGGAAGTCAGATCAGTGAGAGGGTGCCCTTGGGGGGAAGTGGGATCCTATCCATTTCCTCTTCCTCTCTTTCACTTTCTGGTCATGCAGTGAGCAATTTCACCCTACCACGTACTCCTAGCCTTGCCACCTGATATACTCACAGGCACATAAACACAGTGGATCTCTCCAATCCTTCACCAAAACCTCTGACACTGTGAGCTAATATAATGGTCTATATTATTAGTTGATTATCCCCAGTGGTCCCAGTGACGGGAAGCCAGCTGACTGCCACAGTAAGAATGCGTGTCTCCACACACAATGTACCATGTTGCTCTGTGTGTCTAGAGGCTTGGCAAGTGGCACCATACTATGAATATGGCTCGCTTGCCCTGTCCGGTATTTTACTACTACTGCTACCCTTGCTGACTTTGAGGTTTTACTCTTCTCTGCCTTTCTACCCTCAGGTACACAGTGTAATGAGAAAGACGGCGTGCAGTCCCCGGTTCTCAGGTCGCCCTGTCTGCTGTGAAGGCGGCTAATGCTGAGGCTGCACCTGCTGAGCGGCGTCAGACCCCAGTCCGTAGTCCCAGGACCCATGTGAAAGGCATGACAGCATGCTCCCGTGATATCTCCCACTGGCGAGGCAGACACAGGAAGATCCCTGGCCGGTTAGTCAGGCCAACTCTCTGACTAATCTAGTCATCTTGGTGAGCTCCAAATTCAGTTTCAAAAAGCAAGGTGGCAACTGACTCAGGAAGACATATGCTGACCTTTGAACCTCACACATACACAAATACACATGATCACATGCACCCACATATACACATGCACCCTACCACACATGCACAAATGCGGAAATACATGCACACACACACACACACACACACACACACACACATAAACATACACACACACACAAACAAACGTGCTAACGTCAGACCCTTACCCTGGAAATACTGGATTAGTGGGTCTGCACTGGAGTCTTAGAGCTGCAGTTTGAAAAAGCTTCTCCATGACTCCAGTGGGGTGGCGGGGAAGGAACGAACATTGGTGATGAGCAGCTGGGGAAATGCAATGAGTTGGGTTCCAAAGTTCAGACATCAGCACGAAGAGGCCCCAGCTGGAGCTTCCCTTAACAGCCGAAGGGTGGTGCTGGCAAGGGCCACCGTGTGTGGACGCCGCAGCCAGCTGCACCCCAGGCCACGGCTCTGCTCAATTCCACAGACCTGCCGACTGAGTGTGGCGGGCTGACGGGCTTACTCATGCCTTCCCCATTTATTTGGCAGCATCCCTTGGCTCAAATTGTCCCCTGCATGAGTCAAGGGGAGTTAACAGAGACTACTGCATCTTGATTATGTACCAAAGGCCCAGGCCTGAACATTGCTCTCAGCCAAAGATACTGCTGGAAGTTGGTAGAACTTTTAAGAGGTGGGGGCTTGAGAGAGAAAGTTCTATCATTGTGTAGGGGGGGGGAGTGGCATGTATGCATGTGTATGTATACATATTTATTTGCCCATGTGCTGGCACATACATATGTGTGGATGTATGTACACACGTGTGCATGTGGTCAGAGGACAACCTTGGCTGTTATCTTTAGGAAAGCTGCTCTCATCTTTTTGAAACAGTGGCGCTCGTTGGCCTGGGGCCAGCCAATTAGGTTACACTGGCTGGCATCCTCCTGTCTCCACCTTCCCAGTGCTGGGATTAGAAGCATGAGCCAACGCGCCCAGCATGGGGATTGAACTAAGGTTCTTATGCTTGCAAGGCATTGAACGACCTCCCCAGCTCCTGGGGGAAGAGTCTTGAAGAAAATATGGGGACCCCAGACTCCTGCTCCATGTCTCCGTGCTGCCTGTCTGCACTGAGGTGAGCAGTCCTCCTCCACAGCATGCTCCCATGTTAATATAGTGTGACAGGTCACATGACCATGACTGGCACTTCTGAAATAGCCAAAAAAAAAAAAAAAAGAAAAGAAACCTCCTTCTTCTTCTGAAGTTAATTTTCTCCAGTATTTTTCCTCAAAAACAAAAGCTGACTGACTGCCTCACCACACCCTCTCGGCCCAACCCCTCAGGGTGTCTTGGGTATCACAGTGAGCTTCAAGTGCCTCTTGGGAAAATGAGACCAGTTGGTCCCTCTGGTTTCTTATCACATGAACAACCCCGGGTGCTACAGATCTGCAGGCTGTGGCCAGGGTTCTGAGGCAAGGAGAGGAAGGAATACCTCCATCCCCAACTGTGGTGCTGGGTGTTCGCTCCCAGGGCCAGCTACACTTGCCCAGTCAAGCTGTCTTCCAGGCCAGAGCCCCCCATGAGACTCCCCTTTCACCTCCCAAACTAACAGGAGTGCTAGGAACAGTACCCTACAGTCAGTCTGCTGGAAACCACTGAGCCCCTAAACTTCACCAAGACCTAGGGGCAATTGTTAGCAGCAGCTGCCAAAGTTTACCAATAAAAAGGCGTAGGGCGATGAAATGATGGCTCACAGCACTTTCTCCAGCTTCTCTCTCACCTCCCAGCCTGGCCCCCTCCCGGCCACTCACTCCCTTCGAGTGGCCAAAGGCCGATGGCCGTGTTGTGCTAAACACTTTTAAGACACAGCTGCGTTGGGAGTGAGGGGACGGGGAGAGACAGGAAAACCAGTTTTAGAAATGCTTTCTGACAGGCGACCAGATACTAAAATAACAACATTTGGTTTGTCTTGCTAGCTAGAGGCAAAACAGCTCAGGTGGGAGAGGAGGCTGCAGGCTAAATGCAAATAAGGCTGGCTTGCCCTGTGCTGGCCCAGCTCCCTGACGGACACCAGTTCCCCAGATCCTGCCATAAGGTGGCATGTGGGCACCCCCAGCCCAGTGTCCTGTAAGAAGGATTACAGGGGAAGAGGGCTAGGTCTAGATGGATGTAGGGGAAAAAGGAGAACTTCCAGGACCCAGGGTGACCATGCTGTATATGAAGCCCAGTGAACAAATTTTGTGAAATGCTGGGTGGCCATAGTGGGGCATACCTATAAATCTAGATACTCAGGAGGCTGGAGCAAGAAACTTCCAAGTTCAAACCTAGCCTGGACTACAGAAAGCGAGATAGGGATGTAGCTCAGTGTTAGAGCACTTGCCTTGCATACACAAGGCCTCCACCAAAACAAGAAGACAGGATGTGTGATATAGACCAGCAAGAAAATATTACTATTTCTTTTGCATGTTGATGTGTGTGGGTGCACATGTGGCTGCATCCATGTGGAAGCCAGGGCTCAACACTGGCTGAATTCTCTATTGATTCTCCACCTTCTTTTTTTTTTTTATGAGACACAGTCTCTACTTGACCCTGGAGCTCACTGATTTGGCTAGATTAGCTAATCAGCATCCCTCTGGCATACTCCTGTCTCTACCTCCCCAGGGCAGGGATGATAGGCTGTTGCTACCACAACAGGAAGGTATGAGAGTTGCGGATTCAAACTCAGGTCAGCGTGCTTTTTACCCATAGTGATGGCATGATTCAGATGCCCCCCCCCCATAAATTTAGGTGTTCTGAATGCTAGGTTTCCAGCTTATGGAGATTTGGGAATTAATGCCTCCTGGAGGCATTGTTGGAAGCGGGCTTATGGGTGTTATAGCCAGCTCCCCCTTTGCTAGTGTTTGGCACACTCTCCCATTCCTGATGTCCACCTGATGTTGGCCAGAGGGTAATGTCCACCTTCTGCTCATGTCATCATTTTCCCTGTAATTATGCAGCTTCTGCCTCCAGCCTGTAAGCCAAAATAAACTTCTTTTTTCCCCACAAGCTGCTGTTGGTTGGGTGATTTCTACCAGCAATGCGAATCCGACTGCAACACTCAGTGAGCTATCTCCCCAGCCCCCAAATAATCCTATTGGAAACAAGAACTTCTATTAGTGCCTCCTGGAACTTTCCATTCTCACAAGGGTCCTCAGAGGCATCTATTACTCCTGCAACCCTATTTAACAGACAAGAAAACTGAGGCACAGAATGATCATCATCCTCCCCCAACTCACACAGCTACTCAAGCAGTGGTCCACACGCAGCATCGCCTTCCAGGACTCTTGCCTCCCAGTGGCCTTCCGTGCATGCAGACCTAGCATTCCCAAAGGTGGTCCTGCACGAGGGGCTCAGCCTGACCTCGTTTGGAGGGAGGGAGGAGCTGTCCTGGGAACAGACAGACTGGCGCGTCTGGAGAGGAAGCCTGGCCAACGGCAGCAGATGGGGCCCAGGCAGCAGATGGTAATGCACTTTGCTGTTTCCATATGCTTTTCTGTTTAGCTGTAATAAGTGAATTGTTCTTTAATATATATCAGGAGCTTGCATGCCGACGGCCAGTGACAGCCACTGCCACTCAGAAACACACGCAGGGAGGCTGGCCATGCCATCTCCTTGCATCTCAGAGGAAGGCCACAGAGTGTCAGGAAAGACAGCGAAGTCAGCGTGGCCCAGGCCCGTGCGTGTGCACCCACACTGCGCGCGCCTGCCCTGACCATCGGCTTCCTGACACTCTGGAGTCTTTCTAGGCCCAAAGCAGCATCCTTCTCACTCTGCTCTAAAATTTAAGAGCAGTTTCTTATTTTGCCTTTAGACTATAATTTTTTTTTTTAAAGTCCAATCTGAAAAGATCTAAGCAAGCTCGAATCGCTGTGCTACTTGAGATCTTAACACCTAAAGTCCTGCAAGAAAGCCCCAGAAGCTGACTTCTGCCTTGGGTTACTTCATGGATCCTGGGATATGTGGCTCTGTGGCTGTCATACAGTGGAAAACAATGGTTTCCTATGCAACTATCCATGTGACAATCCCGGTGACAGTGCCAGTAACTCCACATTCCTTGGAAGAACACGTATGCGATCCTGTTAGCAGGGGCAGGAGGATCGTGCACCCTTAAGCTGGAAACGCAGAGGCATGAGAAGGGCCTTGTCCTTACACTGAGAATGGCTCCTTGTCACCATCTAGGTTCAACATGGAATTTCAACTTCTCTCTTAAAAGCCAAGGGACTCTGGACAAGAAAGTTCCTCCTCCGTAAAATGGGAGCAGAGAGAGAAGAACACACAGAGAGAGAGAGGAACAGATGTACACATGTACTCACACACAGAGAGAGAAGAACGGGGGCACACGTGTGCACGTGTACCCACACAGAGAGAGAAGAATGGGGGCACACATGTGCACGTGTATTCACACACACACAGAGAAGAACGGGGGCACACATGTGCACGTGTATTCACACACAGAGAGAAGAATAAGTGCACACATATGCATGTGTATTCACACACTGAGAGTACCTGTGCATACATATGCACATGTATTCACACACAGAAACAAACATGTATGCTGTCCTTTAAATTACTCAGATGACAGATCTTTCTAGATCAGATCTCTTGCCCCAAATGCTGTGGTACAGAAAGCCTCTCTGCCACCGTCTTGCAGCAGGTCCTGTGAGGTACTGATTCCCCACCCCCAACAGGCAGCCACTTTGCACAGTGACCTTCTCCGACCCTCGCTGTCAGGCTACAATTTAGTCATTCCGAGGACTCTGCTTCAAGCGGCTCTGGCTGGGCCGCTCGCCGCCAGCCAGGAGCCCTCACAGGGCCAGACGCTCTGTTCCCATGTCACTATGCATTAAGGGACCACTGAACCAGGCTCCTGGGGATGCAAGGAAGGGAGTCTGTGCTCTGTCCCCAAGGAAGGCATCAAAGGAGGAGGGAGAAAGATAAAGGAAGAGAGAGGGAGAGAGAGACTGAGCAACTAGAGAAGGATGGAAAGACAGATCCTCCCATAGGTGGAGGAAATAATTCTAACAGCTTACACTTGCCAATCGCTCAGAGAGGAAAACTACATGGATCACACTTCTTCAAGTGGGGTCTACAATCACACCCTTCACCTTTCCAATATAGGAATGGAGTTAGAGGGGCCCCAGGAAAATCCAAGTGCTGGGAAAACCTTGGAAAGCAACCCCAGGTATGAGGTTACTTAAGGCAGGATTCACAGCAGGCAGGTGTCTCTGGTTCCTCTTACAGGCCAGGTGAAGCAAGGCAACACAAGCTCGTCTTGGTCACTCGGAGCACTGTCTTATGACCATACAGCAGAGGCACTCACTGCATGGGCTGGCACCAGTCAAGGCCAGCTGAGTGCACACCCTTGGCAATGGGGTTTGCAGCATACCTGTAAAGAGGTGCAGTCCGTTTTCCTGAACTCAGAATACCAGCTGCTCATGCCATCCATGTTTTCCAAAAGAAGGTAACAGAAGGGACTCTGTTCTAGTGTGGAACTTCTCCTTCTTGGAGCTCTGTCACTGCCTTGGGGACATACACAGGCTGAGTGTCCCATGGAGGATAAGCAGTCACATAGAGGAAGGACACAATAACCCTCATGAGAGAGCCCACGATAAGCTGACAGGCACTTGATTGCCATCCATGCAAGCCCAGCTAAGGTCGACAGAACATCCACCGCCACAAGAAGCACGGAGCTGATTGGAAGACGTGAGAGCAAAACAAATTATACACATTTCCCACCGTCTTACCCCATTGAGTTTTGGACTCACTTGTTAATAAACCCACCAAGGGTACAGTGAACACCTCAGATAAGGAAACAGCAATCTGCCACAGAGACATAAGAGTCCGTCGGAGGTCACCCACCCACTAAGGGGTTGCAAGAATCCTCCACCACAGTCAATTTTTATCAATGACCATCCACACTTGGAGGCCATCTTGTTGTAAAGGACTAAGAGACATTTTAGACTCGGTAGCTTTAATATTCTCTGCTGTAACTACATAACATGTCCATGGTAGAGCTGAAACAAACCTGAGTCATATGCTAATGAGTAGGTATACTGTGTCCCAATAAATCTTTATTTATACAAGCAAATGGAGGGTCAGATTCAGCCTATTAACAGCAGTTAACCATCTCTTGCTCTAAGCCAGGCTTTCTTATACTTTTTCCACTTATGACCCCTTTTGCCCAGATTTTTACATGACCCTTTGCATATAGGTATATAAAACAAACACTTACTGATACAAATCATAAAGACATTTTAAAACTATGTGGCATAAATGTAGTTTTACTATTTAATAATGATCAAAGAATATGTATCCCAATATGATTTGATGTGCTTATTTATTTTTACATAAATCATTAAATTTTGGCTGAATATTTGATCCTGTAGGAGGCAAGTTCTCTTCAATGTTTTTTAGAGCTGACTGATATTTTGATTTTATAATCACCAATTCTGAGAATGTCACTTTGCATAAATATATAGTAAAAAATGTCAAATGTATGTTTGGGGCTATTTCAGAAATTATTGGAAATTCTAACCAAAATTCTTTTTACAATATTTTACTGTTGTTGTTTGTTTGTTCTTCAAGGTAGAGTCTTGCCCTAGCCCAGGCTGACCTGGTATTCACTATGTAGTGTCAGGGTGACCTCAAACTCATGGCGATTCTCCTATCTCTGCCTTCCCAGGGGAGGGATCAAAGGTGTACACCACTATGCTTTATGAAACTCAAGCTAGCAGCTCAAACAATAAATCTTAGGATAATACGTTCTCATATAATGCAATCCATATTTCCCATACAGTGGGAAGCTATTAAAAGTCTCTCTTTTCTGGGCTGGAGGGATGATTTAGCACTTAAGGCGCTTTGCCTGCAAAGCCTAAGGTCCCATGTTTGGCTCTTCAGAACCCACGTAAGCCAGATGCATAATGGTGAGACAAGCGGAAGGTTGCACATGCCACTAGGTGGTGCAAGCATCTGGAGTTTGATATCAGTAGCTGAGGCCCTGGGGTGCCAACTCACTCTCATGCTCTCTGTCTCTAAGTCTCTCTCTCTCTAAAACAAAATAAATAAATAAAATGTAAAGTTTCTGGTTTCTGTAATTAATCCATTATATTTCTCTGACAGCAGAAGACTTTGTATGAACAGTAAGAACTTATTTTGTAACAAAAGTAGCCTGGAATCTGAGCTAGGTGTTTCAGGCAGCGTTGGCCATAGCAGTGTGGTATGACGGACACTCAGGGTAAAGGCCATACACTGTGTGTTCAGAACAGGGCTGCAGTGAACTATGCCAAGCCACGAGCACTACCAGGAAATTAGATCTTCAACTTGAAGTCTTAGGGCCCTGTGCATTCAGGTATCTCCTACTGTTGCCAATCTTTTCCTAACTCCGTATTCTGTTATATGATATCCATGTGGCATGGAGACCCACTGTTTAAGCCAGGTTCTAAATTACCTCCCCACGCCATCACTTCTTCCCCTCTTCCCCTTTCTGTTCCTTCACATCTTCCTCTCTCTAGAATTCCCATGTTTTTCAAAACCTTTCAATTGTCTTCCTCCATTTTTACATCTGCCTGTGACAGCTTGTGACATGTGACAACCAACTCCAAACACCCAGCATTGTTTCCCCAGTGTGTGTCTGTGTGTGTGTGCATGTGCATATGCGAGTGTGTGCGTGCGCGTGTATGTGTGTGTGTGTGTGTGTGTGTGTGTGTGTGTCGTTTCCAGAAGTCACTTTGAATGTTATGTTTTCCCACTGTTAGGCTGATCACTCTCTGGATTCCCCCAGGAATGGGAATTATAAAAAGCTAAGATTGCATTCTACACCCTGGGAATGCAAATGACTCGTTTTATTCACAACATTAAAAATAAAAATTTTTAGTTTCATAGCTAAAGAAATTCAACTTCATCCAAAAATAAAAGTTTACCATTTCCAAATAAAACCCCAGAGTAATGCAGAAGCAAGCACAAGAACTCGTTTTTATGTCAGACAGCAAGTCTGATGCAACCTCGCAGAAGCACGAAGAGAGTGCCACATTGATGTCTGGCAGAAAACACAACTTGTGATTGGAGCTGATGAAATCCCAGGGACTTTCCATTTTAAGGATACATATCTCATCCAACAAACAAAGGGCTGGGATGGATTGCATATTTTCCATCTCTCTCTTCCCCCTTCTGTGCCTAGTTGTCCTGCAGAGAACACAGGGCCCTGTTGGCAGCTAGCATGGGATCTGAAGTTGGCTGGTATTCCCGGTCTGATTGAAAGACGAAGAAAGCCAATGTGCATACTCAGCAAAATTGTTCATCCAATTTGGGGGCTGAGAGCTGTGTCTTGAAATTTTCCTCCAAGGAAAGTCAAGGCTAGTGTCAAAGTTTCCATAATGTTTAATGACCTTCTAAGTGAAAATAAAGATGTTCATCTGGACTGGCCCTAAGCTTTAAAATTCTAAAGCAAGAAAGGCAGAGGAAGCCTGTCTAGGCTCTCATGACTGTTATATTAGGTTTCCACGAAGGACAGACTTCAGCCCCAGAACACGGTGTTCACGTGCAGTTTTGGAGGTCACCATGACAGCTAGAGCTGAGATGAAACCTGATGAGGTGTCTGCTTTCAGGACTCAGGGCAGCAGGGAAGACAGTAAGCAGGTCTCATGGCTAAAATCCCAACTGTGCTTTGGGCTTCTCAGATGGACCAGCCATCCCATGGGTACCCAAAGCCTACCACAACATGCATGAGGAATGCCTGTGGCCAGGCTTGCTCTTATCAGCTGTGATGCATAATCATGCCCATTATACAGATGGAGATGTTAAGGGCAAGGGCTGGAATGTGGCTCAGTTGGTAGAGTGACTGTCTAGTATGCACAGAGCCCTGGGTTTGATCCCCCAGCACCACATAAACTGGGCCTGATGGTTGTGATCCCAGCACCCAGGAAGCAGGAGAAACAGCCATTCAAGGTCATCCTTGGCTATCTAGTGTGATTAAAGCCAGCCTGGGATACATGAGACCCTTTCCCAAACACAGATGATAGAAGGAATTAAAGCCAAGGTCATAGCTAGTCCAGATCTTCTGTATATGTCGTGATCACAACAAATAATAGGCTTCGTGAACAGTCACGTGGTGTGGGTGTCCAGGTAGAGCTGGTGACACGGTTCCGGTTCCTGTGTTTCGGCCAATACACTTCCATCCTCCCCAAGCCACTGGCTAATTGTCTGATTTTCCTAGAACTTTTCATTTGGTAACCTATGAGGTCAGCAGATGAAGGCTACTTACCATCCCACAGATGTGCAAAGTGAGACCCGGGACAGGGAATTTCTCACAGACTGTCCGTGGCCCTGTAACAAATGGACAACAGAGTCCAGGCTGCCCCAGTGACCCCAGAGAAGCTCTGGAATTGGGTGGATGTTGAACTGCACGCCTACCTAAATTTCTCCCAGTCTCCCCCTCCTCAAAACCCTGGCATCCTGGGAGCCCTTTTAAGCTAGGTTTGTAAAGCTCTGAAGGTTAACATAAGGTGTGAGTTACCTCTGATTTGGAAGACACTAAGATGGGGTGACAGGTGGAAGCTGCAGGTGCTGGTTAAGAATATGCCAGAAGGAGAGGCCGAGCAGCAGTGTGTCCCTAGTGACTCGCCGTGCTCTGTGGTTCCATGTGACAAAAACGCTGACACCAAGCAGAGTGGGGTGAGTGAAATAAAAAGGGAAACCAACGGAAGACTCTGATGGGAAATTTAATCTGCTACCTGGGACATGTCAGTCACCCCTCCAAACCAGTAGCAGGCCTCTGAGCTTCCTAAAAGGCGGTGCAACAAGCCCACGATGCACTGTTTGGACCAGTCAGAGGCGGGAGCCTGAACGTCACAGAACACATCCCCAGCTCTCACTGCCCAGCACCGTCAGCTCCGAAGTCCCAGTGTCTGGCTAGCTGAGCAGAAATAAACTGCCGGAGGGAGGGCTCTTCAAGATCACTCCCGAAGCCAGAAGGGCCGGCTGGTTGCACGCCAGCACCCACGCTGGAGCTCAGTGCTTAGTCACCGGGCGTCTCCCGAGCAGACTTTGAGGAAGACGTTTAAAGACCTGTTCCCTCACGGTGCTTCTCTGCACCCTGCTGGGTAGAGATGGTGCCAGGCTCCTGCACATGACCCCAACTCCGGGCACAGGGGGCACCTAGGACAGGTCACACCGCATGTGACGATGACAACCAGGGCACCTGTGAGAGAGAAGCATGCAGCGGTGGACGTGCCCCCGGTGGGGGTCCTGCTGCGACCCTCTCTCCCAGGGAGCATGTCGCCATGGCCTGGGGACCAGAGCTCCTCGCTCAGGAGTCTTGAAGCTGCTTACAGCCACCTTGGTCACAGAGGTGCAGGAGATGGGGGGGCGGGGGGGTTGGAGTGAAGTGTGAGAGTGGAGCAGGGCATCCTGGCATCCCCCAGACAGTGCCCTGCCTCGCCAACATCAGTGCTTCCTCGGTCCTTCTTTCCCGATGGAGTCCCCACTCGGCGTGCTCATTTTGGTTCCCCAGGAGGAGTTGTGAGGCAGGTGGCACTCTGCAGGGGGTAAATCTGTGTGTCTTTTCCCAAGCTGGAAGCTGCAGGGTGCTTAAAGATTTTAAGTGGAAAAAAAAATGTGCCCTTTTCAGGAGCCACCACTGCATCCATGGTTCACTCCTCAGAGAAGTCACACAAAAGGGGCCTCAGGAGGGTACCTGAACTGGGGCTGGGGTGATCAGCTCAGCGCTTAAAGGCACTTGCTTGCAATGACTTCCAGCCCAGGTTTGATTCCCCAGTACCCACAGAAAGCCAGATGCACAAACTGGCTCATGCATTTGGAGTTTGTTTGCGGTGACAAGACACCCAGATGCACCCATTTCCATACCCCCTCAACTTGTAAGTAAAAAAAAACCAAACTTTAAAGACCCTAGAATAGTTGGGGGGGTGTGCTCTGAGCATCCCCCACAAGGAACCGGGTTCAGATTCTCCCTCTACCTCCAGCTAGCTCACTGTGTGATCACAAGCCCATCACCTACCCTCGCTGGGCCTTGTCCTCATCTGCACCATGAGTAGAGCCAGAGATGTCAGACCAGGCACAGAAACAGAAGTCACCAGCTGTCTCCCTTACGGCAGCTCTTCTGCTTGTAATAGCCTCATGGGTTTCTTACCAGGATTGGGCAGGAAGGGGGCTGTGTCGGAAACCCCCCCACCCCAGTGTCCAGGAGTCAAGCCCAATCTGTGTGTGTGTCGGTGACAGCCAGTGAACAGGGCACCTCCACAGAGGCCAGTCCACGCACGGGCTCTGCAGCCCACCTGACGAGCCAGGAGATGAGCAGCTGCCCAAAAAGAACAAAATAAGCAAAGTGCAGACAACTAAACACTATTTTTATCTCTGTGCCTCCACTCACGCCCCAGGCAGAGCTGCTGCATCAGGGCCCACGCAGGGAGACGTGTGTGCAGAGTGTGGGGTGCCCTGAATGCCAATGCGGTGGCCCAGGTTTGAACTACAAAGCTGTGAGGACTTTGGGGGACCCGGCCTGGGAAGGCAGGCTAGACAGGACTGACGGAAACTCAGACCCATATCCCACTGCCTCAGGGATGGCCCTGTCCAATCCCTACCCTGACCAGGAATGTTCCAGTGCCTCTTTTACTCAGCATCATGTACAACATGCACCCTCCAGGTTCAGGTAAGGAGGACCCGTATATGATTTCTGGGGTCCTTCCTTCTGTTCTCCATTATATACCCAGTGCCAGGGTGGTCATGCATAAGTATACAGTTGGTACCAATGTATGTCAAGAAGTACCCTTCATCTCATCTCTAGGGCACTTTATTGGAGCACTGGGAGATAGACATGGACAGTAGACAAGGGAAGAGAACAGGGCAAGAGGATGCTGGGAGGGTGGGATTATGTTAACAGCGGTCAAGGTGGGCCTTGCATTGAAGATGGAAGACTTTTAGCAGACCACGGCGGGGTGAGTGCTCAAGAATGGCTGTGTAAAGGCCCTGGGTAAAAGTAGAGGAAAGAGCTGGAGAGATGGCTTAGCGGTTAAGCGCTTGCCTGTGAAGCCTAAGGACCCCGGTTCAAGGCTTGGTTCCCCAGGTCCCACGTTAGCCAGATGCACAAGGGGGCGCATGCGTCTGGAGTTCCTTTGCAGTGGCTGGAAGCCCTGGCGCGCCCATTCATTCTCTCTCTCTCCCTCTATCTGTCTTTCTCCCTGTGTCTGTCGTTCTCAAATAAATAAATAAATAATGAACAAAAAATTTTTAAAAAAAAGTAGAGGTAAGCCAGTAAGGCTGGGTGGATGCAATAAATGTATAGAAAATGTAGGATTAGATTCAAGAAAGGAGTGGTAGCTAGATCATAGAAAGCTTCTAGGGTTCTCGGTGCAGGTGACTTATCCTGAGGGGACAGCCTGCCATGTCGGGAACTAGTTAAGACTGTCACACTTGGGGAAGGGTACAAGGCTGGCTCCTGGAGTATAGTGTCCGTGGTTGCTGTGAACAACCTCCATTGTCCAGGACAAAGAATGACCCAACAGCATACACAAAGTGCAAACAGACCATGGTAAAGATGTCGCCATGGAGCACGCTGGGATTGTTTGGTGAGTGAATAAACAGCTCTTTGCTTGCACCAGAGATGCCACAGAGGCAACATGGTGGCTCAGGAGGCAGCTCCCATCACAGAGATCTTGATGTCTTGTGAACACAGAGGGAGAAAGAGGCCTTTCTCCTGCCAGAAGCGCATAGCATAACTCTTGATCCCAAGATGTACTGTTTTGGGTGTAACCCAATCACATGACCTGGTGGTGACCCAAGTCACTTCTTGGAGAGCTGGCTGTGTTTTCAGTGGAGGTGACTAAGAGACTCTTCCAAGGGAGAAAAAAAAACATCCAAAGGGGGTGACAATGAGCAGGAACTAGGGGTACGGCATCCCAGAATGGCTCTGTTGTGGGGTCTCACTCCTCCTTGTGTGACAACTGCAGCCAGTCAGGGGCTTCGTAGGCGATTTCTTTGTTAAGTTCACCAATGGTTTCTGAATCCTCCTCCTACTTCTCCTAGAAACCTCCCTGCTGGCCTCAGTTTAGTATGAGTGATTAAAGCAAAAAGGGTGGGTTCCCGTAGTCCCTGCCTCTCTGTTTGTGAATAATCAAAGGCTAATTAGCTGTGGCCCCAGGGGAAGGGGAATTAGACTCGCACCCTATCTGTGAGGCTCTGAAAATAGAACCACGAGGTGCGTGAATGCAGAATGCTAACCATGATGGCTGGGGTGCCATTGTGGGACAGGGCCCCATGGGGGCGCCTTTCTCCAGAGCAGGTTAACTGCCCCACATCATAGAGGACACTTCTCCCAGGAAGTGGCCTATCTCCTCGGCTCCTGGAGCAGTCACAAAGTGTTCGGAATTCACAGGGGCGTAGAGCTGAGCTTGGTGAGAAGCCCGCATCTTGCAACCTGGAGTCAGCTCCCGCCAGGGCCAAAACCCAGTTTCTTCACTAATTGGCAGTGTAAAATATTCTGACCTCTCTGGCCTCACCTCAGCTTCCTCATGAGTAACATGGGGTCAGACACACACGACCAGGAAAGGCCTTCGGGATTCAGTGTAGCAGCAGACAGGGAAGGAAGGAAGAAATAGGAGTCGGGAGTAGCATCTCCTGAGTTCTAGAAGCCTGTGCTTCAGATAATTAGCTTATGAACCTTTTTTGCACATGTACATGTGTGTGTATGTGTGATGCCCATGCTTGTGCATGCTTGTTCATATATGTGTGAGCACACGTGTGTAAGTGCATGTGCACCCGTGTGTGTTGCGTGTGGAAACCAGTGGTCAAGGTCACGTGTCTTCCTGAATCACTCTCTACCTCATTCATTGAGACAGGGGCTCTCAACTGATCCCAGAGCTCACTGATTCAACTAGATTACTTGGCCAGTGAGCCCCAAGGGATCCTCCAGTCTCTGCCTCACCAGTGCTGGGATAACAGGTGTGCATTGCCGTGCCCAGCATATATGTGGAGTCGGATCTGAACTTGGGTCCTCATTCTTGCTTATCAAGTGCTTTACTCACTGAACGTTCTTCCCGGTCCCCAGCTTAGGAGTCCTTACAAGGACCTAGTGCGTCTACTGTACAGGGCATCTGTATCCATGGAGAATTCTGAGATGCATTCAAAGCCACTGGTTTGTACTAGGGAGGAAAGCCTCTTCCCATCTCACTGCTAAAACAAACAAACAAACAAAAACTCTGGGTTTGGTTTGTTTTTATTTTGTTTTGTTTTTTGAAACAGGGCCTCACTATGTAGCTCCATCCAGCCTCAACTCACAGTTCTCCTCCTCCCCCTTCCAAGAGCTGGGATTGCAAGCATGAGCCGCCACACTGGGCCTCCATGTTTTATTCAGAACATCTCACACAGAGAGCTTTTCAGGTCTCAGGTGGGATCCCCACCACGTGCGTGAGGGGCCAGTTGTAAGACTTATCGATGCATCATTCTACAGATGAGGAAACTGAGGCACAGCCCTTAATGCCACACCTTCTGAAAGTCTCCAGTGGAAAACTAGAGTCCTCCTCAAAGAAATGTACAAAGAGATACAAAAATGTGGCTTGGGCCAAGTGATGGCCACATGGGGAGGGAACAACGAGCTATGGGGGGTGAGAGAGTGGCAGTCCCCTTTCTGGTTCTGATCCCTGACAAGGAAGGGATTCCAAGAAGGACCTTCAGCTCTGACCTATTGAGGTGTTCATCCAAGAATTGGCCAGCTGCTTCCCAATGGAGATGGGGCCACCTACCTCAGGACCGTTGCATTAGCTGTTCTCCAAGCCCAGCCAATCCTCTCCCAGCTACCCCTCCTCAGGGTCGAGACAGAGAACATCTCTGAGAAGCACCCCTCCCATAGGCACCCCCTGCCCCTCTAACTAGTGTGGTCAAGTCGCTTACTGCATCCTCCAACTCGAATGCAGGCTCCTGTGCCACTTCCCTTGCATACGCACGGCTCTACCTTGTGCATGACAGGAGCTGAGGCAAGGTGAACTCCACACACTCCTGCAGAATACTGCCCCACACAATCCTACTCCTGGACTGACTGAATCAGCACCTATGAGACACAGCAGGCAGCTCAGAGTGTAAATGAGGGGCCACAAGTCTCAGACAGATTTGACGTCCAGACTGGGGGGCAGCGAGGGCACAGAATCAATCTTGCAAAATGCCACTCAGCTCTGTCCATCCTGCCAGCCTGCTCTTCCTCCAGGAACTCAGAACACACTATCTGTAAACTTCACTGACTTTAATGACTCCAAAGATGTTAATGCAGTCACTTTAATTACAGGTTGCTGAAAGAGAGAGACTCAAGTCACCCTCCATGAATTTCCCGTGTCCTTCTCACCTCTCAGGTCCTGGACTGAGGTCACTGCATGGGGAGTCTACTGTGTCTTCGCTGAGTCACAAAAGCATCTCCAGTAGGGTTGAGAGATGGAGAGTGGGACGTGTCCCCTGTGGACGCTGAAAGGAGACTCTCAGACTTCCCTGACTGCTAAAAGGCAAGCCAAATCTCTCAGAAAAGAGGCCACAGGAAAGCCTACAGAGTGACATCCTATTCAAGTTTTTTTTTGTTTTGTTTTGTTTTTTTTTAATGCCACAAAAAGACCAGTGACGCAGGACGTGCTTGCTCCCCCATGCCAGCCTGGAAGGCCTCCAGGGTCCTGGAGAGCCTAAGTGGATGCCTCCAGTCTCTTGCATCCCGGTACCCAGGCAGCAGGAATGGAATCTGGCTACCCAGACACTCTGTTAATGAAGTTCAAATACAAACTGTGGGAAGTCTCCTTGCAACATACTGGATGACAAGAGGAGAATTAAGCGACCAGATGCAGAAGAGGTGGTGAGGTGGAGCTGCGTGGAAATCAGTAACCAGGTCAGGTGCGAAGTGAGACACAAAACAGTGGCTGGGATGTGAAGAATGAGGTGCAAACTGACATTGGGGGGGCTCGGCCCGATTCCCAGACATTTTCAAGCTCTCAACAAACTCTGTCTTGTATGAAGTGTATAAACACACACACACACATCCCCACTCCCAGGTATCTGGGCCTCACGTGTTCTTACACTTAAGTAAAACGGTCTATGGGAGGAGCAGTTAAGATGGAGCTTTTCATTTTATAAAACAGAGGCAACCCCAGCCTGACCCTCAGGGGCCTGCTTAAATACAGGATGCAATGCTGACAAGTGTGGAAAGCAATAGAGCTGTTAAAAAGGATGAGGTAATTGGATGTGTGCCTAAATCAAGCACTTAAAATCTATAAAGTGGGCAGAAGTAACACATATGACAACCATTAGAGTTTACTACAATATGTTAAGAAGACCAGCACGTTTAGCACGCTCTCTAGGCTTGAACTCCAATTCCTTCTCATTAACTGTGTGACTTTAGGTGAGTGACTATACCTCTCTGGATTCAGTTTCTTCATAAAGTAATGAGAGTTCTCAGAAGGTTTAGTATACATAAGGCACCCATTCTCAAAGTGATTCATCATCTCATGATTGGCATGCTACATGGATTGGACATGAAGTGTTCTCTGCAAAGGTCCACTTTTAGAACACGTAGTCCCCAGCTGCTGGTGCCACTTTAGACAGTTCTACAAACCTTAGAAGACTGAGTCTACCTGGAGGAAGTAGATCACTGGTGCATGCCCTTGGGGCTTATCTTGTTGCTGGAGTTACCTTCCCACTGCTGGGATAAAATGCCCATCCAGGGCTGGAGAGATGCCTTGGGGGTTAAGGTGCTTGCCTACAAAACCTAAGGATCCATGTTTGATTTCCCCGAACCCTCATAAGCTACATGTATATGATGACACATGCATCTGGTGTTTGTTTGTGGTGGCTAGCGGCCCTGGTGTGCCCACTGTCCCTCTCATAAATAAATAAATAAAATTTAAGTTTTATAAAATTTTTATTTATTTATTTATTTGCAAGCAGAGCAAGAGAGAGCGAGAGAACAGAGACAGAGAGAGAATGGGCGCGCCAGGGCTTTCAGCCACTGCAAACAAACTCCAGATGTGTGCGCCCCCTTGTGCATCCGGCTAACGTGGGTCCTGGGGAGTCAAGCCTTGAACCGGGGTCTTTAGGCTTCACAGGCAAGCGCTTAACTCCTAAGCCATCTCTCCAGCCCAAAATTTAATATTTTTTTTAAAACTGTTAAAACTTAAAAAAAAAAAACAAAAAACACCCCAAAGCTGCTTATTGGAGGAAAGAGTGTATTTCCTCACACAGTTCAAGGAGGTCTTATCATGGAGGGAAAAGCATGGCTGGAGCAGCCAGCTGCGTGCATATCTCCACAGCAGCTGTGAGGAAGGACAGATAGGAAATAAACTGTTGACACCGGCAAATGGGCCAGATGATAAATATCCCAAAGCACATCCTCAGAGACACACCTCCTCCAACAAGGCTCCACCTCCCCAAGGCTCCACCAGCTGGGGATTGAATGTGAGGCTTCAACACATACACATGAGGCTGTGGGGACATTTTAGAGCCAAACCACCACGCTCGCCCTCACCCCTCCCTGTCTCTCACGCACTGCCAACTATCTCCCAAAAAGTGAAGAACACCTTCTGCCACCTGCTCCTGCCAACATGACGTTCCACCCAAGCACACAAGACCCACTGACCAAGGACTGAGCGCTCTGAAACTATGAGCCAAAATAAACCTTTCTTGTTCAGTTTCCATCGTTAGTCAAAGTGACATGAAAATCAACTGCCCCACATCGTAGACAGAGTAGGAGAGGAAAAAAAATAGTCCTGGACAATTCCATGGCCTGCAGTCCTAAAGCTCAATCTCCACTGTTGAAATCTTGTCCCGTAATATTTATTTTTTCTCATCAGGGAGGATTTAAATTAAATTAAAATAAGAATATCTTCTTAGGAGAGCGATAATAACAAGCTAGTTGGATAACAGGGTTCTAAAGTGCTCCGAACAGCGCGAGGCAGATGCAATGGCACTGACCTCACAATGTCCCCGAGGTTTATTTATTTATTTATTTATTTTTATTTATTTATTTGAGAGCGACAGACACAGAAAGACAGATAGAGGGAGAGAGAGAGAATGGGCGCGCCAGGGCTTCCAGCCTCTGCAAACGAACTCCAGACGCGTGCGCCCCCTTGTGCATCTGGCTAACGTAGGACCTGGGGAACCGAGCCTCGAACCGGGGTCCTTAGGCTTCACAGGCAAGTGCTTAACCACTAAGCCATCTCTCCAGCCCTGTCCCCGAGGTTTAAATAAGACAATGTATGTAGATGCTAAGTCTTTCTTTTAGATCCCATAAGACACAGCTGCCCTGAAATCCACCCCAAATTTTGTCTTACCAACCCCAAGCCAGGTCCTGGGGACAAGTCCTCACCCAAATGCCCAGCAGCCTGTGATGCTAAGTCTGGCACAGAGGGAACGGCAGCAGGCAGTCACCAGCCACTGCAAGCCTTATGCACATCCACAGTGAAGAAGCCATGGAAACCTCCAGGGCTCCGCCCTGCGCAGAGACTCTGGCAAGGCCCCCTGTAGAGTGATTTCCACTGAACCTT
This sequence comes from Jaculus jaculus, assembly GCF_020740685.1. Lineage (NCBI taxonomy): Eukaryota > Metazoa > Chordata > Mammalia > Rodentia > Dipodidae > Jaculus > Jaculus jaculus. The sequence continues at coordinate 97,745,187 of NC_059112.1, forward strand.
CTTGGGTCTCAGAAGTGATTCCCCTGATGTGACAATGATTTGGGGCCAATTTTTTTGGAGTTAGAGTGGTAAAAGAGACAGATTTCCTTTCCCCTCTCACTGCCAGGGAGCTCCACATCAAGTCTTTGGTTTCCCTATAGCAAGGTCTTGGAGACATGCAGGAAATAGCCTGAATCCAATTACATGCCACTGTAGCACTCTCTCCTTCTCTGCCTTAGAATGTGTGTGTGTGTGTGTGTGTGTGTGTGTACATGCACACACTCACACACACTTATACATCAGTATTCACTGGTGTGGAGGCCAGAAGTCAATGTCAGAGGTGTCTTCTTCAATTTCCCTCTACTGTACCTTGAGACAGGGTCTCTAGCCGATGCTGCAGCTCACTAATTCCCCAAGCCTAGCGGGCCAGCAAACCCCACAGATCCTGCCTCACCCTCCCCAGTGTTGGCACTACGGGTATCTATCACCATGCCTGACATTAGGCACGGGCTCTAGGGACTGAACTTAGATCCTTATGCTTGTATAGCAAGCACTCTACTCACTGACCCATCTCTCCAGGCTCCTTTGCTGCATTTTAAATTTATTCCATCTATTTTGTCTTGTAGAAGACCAGAAATACTTCCTGGAATTGAGGAAGGGTGGGTATTGAAGCAAGGTGGATTGACAAACAAACAAGTTGAACTGCAAGAAGGTCTGAGGGGGGGGGGGGGAGGAATGGCTAAGTTACCGGATGGGCTGCTTGTCCAATCCCTGCGGGGCTGATGAGGAGGCTGTGTCCTGTAAGGGAGGGGCAGAGAGGGACAGGGACAGAGGAGCAGTTCAATGCACAGTAAGGGAAGAAGATAGGCAGGGCTGGGGACAGCCGGACCAGTGGGCTCTGGCCCTTCAGAGCTTAGTGACTCGAACTGAACTGATGTCCCTGATGCTATCGCAATTTATTCACATCAACTTTTTTATTTTCAAATAAATGATGATGGATGCTAATATTTTTTTTGAAGCCCTCATTTTGTCCCCTAGATAGCTGGCAGAATAACAGTGCAGCCATTGCTATTGAAAGAAGAAGTGCATGGGAAGAGCTTAGAAATAGGCCTGGAACATGGGCACCCACCATACCTTTTCATTCTCCTTACTATGACAGTAACTGAGAACAAGAAGAGGAGGTTTTCACCTTAGGCATCTTTAAACACAGCCAGCATTTCACACTGACCCTGAGAGTAAGCTCAGTGAGTGGAGACTCCAACCTGCTAACCTTAACCATCTATGTATGGTCCAAATGTCCATACTATTCTTTCTTAGTCTGCAGACGAACTGTTCGTGACCACCTCAGTATCTCTGGAATGGAGGCTTATCTTATAATCAACGTGCACACAGCATCTATTAATATTTGTGGCAAGAAAATTATGTGGCAGGCAACCGGGATATACAAACAAAATAAATGTGAGAGTAATGAATGGTGTGTGTGTGTGTGTGTGTGTGTGTGTGTGTGTGTGTGTGTGTGTTTACAGTTTGGACAGAAAGTACTCCCCAAGGGCCTGTGCACTGCTGGCTCGGTGACTGGCTCTTGAGGGCTCTGGCTTCCCCCAGGAGTGAAGGCAATGATGGCCTCAGTGTTTGATGATGGAACTAGAAGACAGGGCCAAGATGGATGACATGGGTCCTAGAAGGGTTCACCTTCTCCCTGGCCTCTTCCTTTTACTCTCCCTGCTTTCTGGCTGCCTAAAGTGAAAAAACTCCTTCAAGTATGCCCTCCCACCTTGCCACAGGCCTAAAGGCAAAGGGGCCAGACAAGCATGGGCTGAAACCCTGACACACCGGGAGCCAAAATAAACCCTCCCGCCTCTTAGGTTCTTTTCTCAGGCATTTTTGTCACAGGGAATAATGAAAAGTCACTAACACCCACATAAAGATGAATCACCCACAAATACTCCCCCATCTCTGTAGTGCCTGGTTCCAAGGCTGCTCAGATGCCAAAATTCTTGCATGCTCAAGATCCCTGCGCAAAATGACATAGGACAAGGTTGCCTGACCTTCTGCCACTGCAACACAAAGTCACCTGGTGATGTATTGGTCTACACAGAGCCTGGCACACAAGTGGGCCACACACCGGGCACAGCATAGGACAGAGGCACACCACATTAGGTCTTTTTCATGTCACTGGGACAAAACACCTGACAGAAGCAATGTCATGAGGGAGGTGATTATGTTGGCCCATAGTTTCAGAGAGACTTCAGTCACCATGGGAAAGAAGGCCCAGCCATCACGGCGGAGGCATGGAGCAGACCAGGAGACAGACCGCAGGGCCAGAGGCGAAAGCAGAAGCTCTGGAGAGCCACGTCCAGCGACCTGCCTCCTCCAGCCAGGCCACATATTCCAAAGGTTCCACAACTCCCAAGCACCACCACCATCTGGGGAGCCTGTGGGGGCCATAGGATGCTTAAACCACAGCCCACGTCTTCCCGTACCCTGACTACATGTCTGGACTTCTTACAATACCCCGTACAATGCTGTGATGGCTAATCTCTGGTTGTCAATTTGACAGGAATTGGACTCATCATGAAAAGGAGTTTCTAGACTAGGTTAATTGAAATGAGAAGATCCACCCTTATAATCCCACACATTGGAGTCCTGGAATGAACAAAAAGGACAAAGCTTGGGCTGGAGGGAGGGCTTAGTGGTTAAGGTCCTTGCCTGCAAAGCCAAAGGACCCGGGTTCGATTCCCCAGGACGCACGTGAGCCAGATGCATAAGGTGATGCATGCGTTTGGAGGTTGTCTGCAGTGGCTGGAGGCCCTGGTGCACCCATTCTCTTTCTCTCTCTCTAATAAATAAATTTAAATTTAAAAAAAATAGAAAAAAGGAAGAAGCTGGCTGAGCACTGGCACCCATCACTCTCTGCTTCCTCACTATGATCCAATGTGACAAGCTGCTTCCTGTTCCTGCTGCCACGCCACCTCTGCCATGATGAATTGTATGCACCGCCTTGAACTTTAAGCCAGAATCAGCCCTTCCTCTCTTAAGTTGCTTCTTGTCAAGTAATTGGTCACAGCAACAGCAAAAAACCCTCATAACCCATACAAGCGCAAATGCCTGTGTGGAGGGATTTGTTGTATTGTTTAGGGAATGAGGGCAAGATTTAAGTCTGTTAGTATTGAGTAGCAACACAACATTTTAGCCCCAAATGTTTTCCATCTACAATTGCCTGAATTTGTGGAGACACAGGGCTGGCTGTGTGTGCATGTATAACTGCATGTGGATATATAACTCTCATGAACTCGTATCACAGCGGAGGAGGGACAGACAACCAAAGCACAGAGACTATCTACTGCTAAATAAAAGCTATGAAGTGAAGTAGAATAGAGGAAATGAGAACTAAAGCCAATTGCAACTTTCAAAACAATGGCTGGGGTGGTAAGGCATCCCTAGATGGTGACCTTTTGAGCAAGGCCCTGGAGGAACAGGGTAGAGGTAAGGACAGGTTCAAGTTCATGTGGAAAGATCACTATGTTTGGAAGATTCCCTTTCTTTCTTTTCCTCCTCCACAAAGCCGTTCCCAACACAAGGCCCTCAGTGGATGGGAGAACCACTGTATTTGTATTGACGCTGCACGATGTGAGAAATGCATGCTGGGGTGTTCACCAGAGCAAGGGAGGAGTGTGAAGGTGAATGCAGCATATTTCAATTCAACTGACTCCTTGGAAATAACTGACATATTTTTTGACCTTAAATCTGTTGTAAGCCTCTGTCTAAAAAGTGCTACCTGTCAACATCCTGGGGAATGCACAAGTTAAGAATTTATTTTCCCTAAAATATCCTGGGGACCAGTGGGTTATCATCAAAGTTGCTGAACCAGCTAAGCCAGTGCCTGTGAGCAAACCCGAATGGAAAGTGACTATTGGAACAGCATTTTTTGAAGAATTCAAGACAAATGTATTCGGAGGGGGGTTGCATGTATATGTGTATGGTGTGCATGTGTGTCCATATGTACATGTGAACATGTGGAGGCCAGAGGCTGAGGTCAGCCATCTTCTTCAATTACTCTCCACCTTAATTTTTATGAGAGAGAAAGAGTGAGTGACAGAGAGAGAACCGGCACACCAGGGCCTCTGCCCACTGCAATCCAACTCCAGGTGCGGCACCTTGTGCACATGCATCACTTTGTGCACGTGTGTCATCTTGTGCATCCGGCTTACGTGGGTTCTGAGGAGTCAAACCACTAAGCCATCTTTCCCCGCCCCCATCTCACATGTTTGAGACCGAGTCTCTCACTGAACCTGGATCTCCACCAGCTAGGCTAGGTTTCCTAATTCAGTAACCTCTGGAGTCCTCCTGTCTCCGCCCCAGGGCCAGGATTACAGGTGTGCAATGCCACGCCCAGCTTTGACGAGGGTGCTGAGGACTGAATTCAGACTCTCATCCATGCAAGGCAAGCTCTTTACTCACTTGGTTATCTCCCCAGACCAAGAGCAGGTTGTTAATGAATATTTTTATAGGCATCCTTGATGTTGAAGATATTTATGAGGAGAACAAATCCTTTGATAAAATGGTGCAACTTCCAATCCCCATAAGTTTATCTTTGAGGGAATTTTCGATCTCCCAGTCTGGAGTGTTCTTACACTTTGGCAGCTAAAGGGCATTAGAAGAACATATTTTAATCCTTTCACTACCCAGGAGAAGGGCCTGAGGCTCAGAGAGGCAAAGTGACTCACCTACAGTCACACAGTGAGTCACAGCTGAACCTTGAACCTGGGCAGTTGATTTCTTTGGAGCTATGTGCTCTGGCTTGCGTTTCCTGAAATACATGGGCCCGTACTGAGAGCTCCTGAATGACTCTACAGTTTTAATGCCCTATTTACTGCAAGTCAAACTACATCACATAGTGTTTCTCTTTTTCATTACAGGAGTCATCTCTTTTATTTATATTTCACAGTGAAATGATTTAAATCAAATGTGCTTGCATGCAGAGGAAATCTGACCTGAAAGAGATTTTGTGGCTGACAGAGAGCCAGCAGATAGTTGTTTCCTGCCATGTCTAGGCCAGTAACATCCTGGAACAAGGGGGCTTCATCAATACATCCTTCATCAGGGCTTCTCTGCACAGTGAGGTAGAAAATTGTTCCAATGTCTCCAGTCCATTTTTAACTTTACCCTGAATAAAAGAAGGGATTGATCAGGACTTGGAAGGAAGGCCCCAAGAGTAGAGGCCTTCTGTGTTCCTGGAGGCAGAGTTGCAAATGAAATTCAGTTGGGCAACAGCTCCCGCAGAGCCCTGGGGAGAGGGACCTGGCCAGGGAAGATTAAACATACCCACCCTGACCTGCTGCAAACTGCAGAGGGAGCGAGGCCTGGAAACTTCTAAGATTATAAGGCTGAAAACTTTTCACAGAAGGGACCAGGAAGATAGTTCAGTTGGTAAAGTGCTTGCTTTGCAGGCATGAGGACCTGAATTTGAGGTCCACCAAGCCGGGCATAGTGGACTATAGCTGTAATCCCAGGCCATGGGAGGCAGAGACAAGAGGATCCCTGGAGCTCACTGAGCCCCCAGTCTAGTTGATTTGGTGAGTTTCAGACCAGTGAGAGACCCTGCCTCCAAAAAGACGGACAACACTTGTGCAATGACACTTGCGATTGTTCTCTGGCTTACGCAGGCACATACACACATGTGCATGCTCCACACTTGTACACACGTGTACTCACACATAGGAACACACACGCACACACACAAACAAAAGAGCCGCAAAGAAGACTTGTCCTCTTGCAATGTGTGCTATGCAATTGGTGGGATATCACCTCAGCACATTTTTAGTTAATCACTGACGTTCATCAGGGATTTGCAAAGGCCTGGGGACAGTGGGAGAGGAGAGCTCAAAGGCTCTGTAACAAGGCAGTGGGTTTGCATGGTTAAAAAGTATAGCCTATCCCTCCTCCTGCACCCAGCTACCCAAGATGGCACCCACGAGCGCACAGTTAGTCTGAGATAAGGAAGCGCTGCTTGGCTCGAGAGGCCACGACTTAGGCTTGCTACTTACCAGCCCTGGGGAAGCCATTTCTCCCTGGGGGGATCACTCTCCTACTCCATAGGCCACCCGACTGCTGGTTCTCCACTGGCAGAGCTAGGGGTGGTGACACTGCTCCCAGGTGACATTTCAGAAATAGCTTCAGCCTTTTTTGTTGTTGTTGTTCATTATTTATTTATTTGAGAGAGACAGACACAGGGAGAAAGACAGATAGAGGTTGAGAGAGAGAATGGCACGCCAGGGCTTCCAGCCACTGCAAACGAACTCCAGACGCGTGCGCCCCCTTGTGCATCTGGCTAACGTGGGACCTGGGGAACCGAGCCTCGAACCGGGGTCCTTGGGCTTCATAGGCAAGCGCTTAACCGCTAAGCCATCTCTCCAGCCCAGCTGCAAACCTTTTTGATGATCACAAGTATCACAGGTCAGGGTAAGACTAGCGATGGCAAATGGTGGGCCGACACTAAGGACACTGTTAAACACTTATAATTCAGGCCAGTCTCCCCCCTCCTGTACACACACTAAAGCATAATCTGGAACATAGCCAAAGTTGAAAACCACCTTGAAGATTGCTACAAGAAGCAACTGAGATGGTGACAGGGAGCAAAGTCAGTGCCAGGTACAGGACAAGCCTGGGACAAAGGGCGTCCCTTCCTTCTTCAGAGATGCCATAGGTCCCACCTCTCACTCCCCCGTAAGGTGAGGCTAAAGCTCCTGGAACGGTCACTGCTCCCAGCCATCTTGGAAGGTGGCCAGCGTGCAAAGTTCACCGCTGCTGTGTTTGCACTCTCCCAGGATGACTGGGTCACACACCCCACCCAGGCTCAGGCTCACCTGCCAGAGTATCGCAAACACCCAGCTTCCGTTGAACATTCCAAGCTTCTACGCTTGAGTGAGAACCTACTCTTCTCTAAGACCCCATTGTCCACCTAGGGGCAAATGGGATTAGAAAACGTTAAGTCAATCTTCTGCTGAGAACTGGAAATCAGCATCCACACCACTGCCTGGCCCAGAGTAGCTGCCTAGCCAGTGGGATTCATTCATATCTGTGGGAAAGACCCATCCGCCTCCTCAGCTATCGAGGGCCTTAAACACAAAACACGAAGAGGGTTTATCCTGGGGACAGAGCAGGGACAGCTGTGCATGTCTGGGTTGGTGCAGAGGATCAACAGATGAGGACAAGACGGAGGGAACAAAGAAAGAAAGACTCACAGAAAATAATGGTGGGACGCAGAGCCTTGTGTGAAGATACCTGCTGGTGCTATGCAGGGACAAAGGCAAGGAGGCCCAGAGACCCGCAAGTCTTTTCTGCCTTCCTGGCCTTGGCTTTGCTGGTGTTTTGGGCTGGGTTTTGGGGGTGGGGGGGGTGTCTCCTGGACATTGTAAGAGGTTCCTGAGAATTTCCAATTGTAGTGGCTTGAACGTAAAAATGCGCCCCCATAGGCTCCTGTGTTGAATACCTGGTTCCCTACTGGAGCAATTTGGGAAAATTGTTGTGCCTTTGGAAGGGACAGTCTCGATAGAGGAGGAGCGTCACTAGGGGGACAGAACATGCATTTTATTAGCCCAGCCCCTCGTTCCCTCCTGGCTGCTCCCGCCCTGCTGCTGCGATAAGACGTGATGCCCCCAGTGGTCTGCTGGGCCAAGTTTTTCCTTCTACAATAAACTTCCCCTTGAAACTGTGGGCAGAAACAAACCTGCTGAGCCACCTACTTACCTGTCCCACCATCCCCAGTGATGACAAGCAGAACTGCCCCCCACAGGGCCAAATGTCCCCTCGGGGAAGGGTCATCACTGGTTTAAACTTGTGCCTAGTGCATGGGAAACCTGGCTGAGTAGACACTCCTGGGTAGGCTGGCCCTCAGTTTGCCTTGACGCCACCTAGCAATGGAGTGGGGGAGGCTCTCTGTTCAAGAATCAGTGTGTGTGCCTGAGTAAACAACTAGGCCACTCATCCTGCTCCTCACGGCTCTGCCTTCCTAGGGAGTCTGGGAAGGCACTTCTTACCCCCGGCGGGTTTGCGCTCCACTTCTGTGGACGAGTTATTACAGTGGAGAGCATCAGAGAAGATGGTCTGAAGACACCGTGCTCACAGCTCTGGATGTACAGGTGGAAACCCCTCACCTCCTGCATCTGAATTTTTGGGTGGACACAAGTAGGGAGATGGTTACGTGGGGGAAATGAAAAATGCACAGTCAAAGGGGAAGAGGTGACTGGTGAAAGGTAAAAGTGAAATTAGATGAAAACTACCAGAACCTTCCATATAGAAATGTACCGCAGTGGAGATCTGGAAGACCTCTTTAATACCATCTTCTTCCTCTTTGCCAAGTCTGAAGCCTCTCTTCGATCTGTCTACTTCTCTCCAATCTGACTTAGCCCTGTTTTCCTCCCAGAATCTTCTTTGGCCCTTATCAGTCCTCACTCTCACTGGGTTCTGAACTGCCACTCTCTCTTCCTAAAGGAGTATCCCGGGATGACGACCCTTCCCCTCAGTTTAAATGTCATTTCCCCCAAGGAAGTGGCCAGACCAGGTCAAGCCTCTCAGGTGCATTCCCTGAACCAACTCCTTTCCCTTGTTACACCCCTGGGCAATGGCTGGTATCATCAGCAGACATGGGTAACACCTGAAGGCAGGGGTTGTGCCTGCTGCATCAGATTTGGTATTTGAACCAGACACTGCTCTGTTCACCCATCAACCTTTGTCCCTAGCTATGATGTGAGAGACAATAGGAGGAACAACCTTGGTTGTCAGAACTCCTTGGAGGGCTTGCCTCACTATAAATGGTGGGTCCACAATCCTCCTGTTATGAGGTGAATGTAAAATGGCCCCAAAGGTTCCTATGTTTGATCTCTAGCAAGCGACACTGTTAGGAAGTAAAGCCTTGCTGAAGGAAGTAGGTCCCTGGTGGTGGGGTTTAAGGTTTTATATCCTGGCCCCGCTTCCTGCTCTCCTCTTCTTCCAGGCTGTGGCCACAGTGTGACCATCCAGACTCCTGCTCCTGCCTGCTACGGCACGAAGAGATTTTATGCATTCAAAACTATAAGCCTGAATAAAACCTTTTCTGTCCTGAAGCTGCTTCCTACTGGGTATTAACCCCAGCAATGAATGAAGTTCCTCACTCAGCACCACTTCTTACCCACCACCTCACACTGACCCCTCAGGTCAGTGCATGGCATGGCAACAGAATGTGCATTTCTCTCCTGTTTCCATAAGAAACTGAGCCGCTGTTGGTCTAAGACCACACTCTGAACATGAACACCCCACATGCTTGCAGGGGTCCCAGCAGAAGTCAGACAGGCCTAGGCACTTCTAAGGTTTCTACAAGAAGCCAGAAGGATGAATAGGTGCTTGCCATAGAGTTAAGGGAAAGAAGGCGTGCTAGACGGGGGGGCAGCATGCCAGCCATATAGAGATGGCATGGGACAAGGAATGCTCACTCTATCTTGCTCAGGCCTAAAGGGACACTGAAGGGAAGATGGGACCTCAACGTCATAGACAATGCTTCCTACTAACCTCCAAAATCTCAGGTGCCACATCCCGAAGAACAAATTCAAGTTACCCTCCCATTCTCCTCCTCCTTCCCATCATTCCTCACGCACAGGAAGTTCACCACACATCATGCCTTGTCCAAAGGCACTCCATACATGCATCAACATGTTTTCTTTCCAGCTCATTATTTTTAAGTAATGAAAAACTCGTAGAGAGTTGTCATAACTGTTATGAGACCTCTGTGTCCCTTCTTCCAACTTCACCCAGTGGCTACATCTTAGATAACTACGTGATGATATTACAGTCTGTCAGTTAACGTGGGTGTGAGCAGTGTTAGCTAGACTGTGACCTTTTTTAGTTATCAGCTACTTTCTCATTGTTGTGACTAAATACCCGAGCAGGAGCAACTTAAAGGAGGAAGGGTTTATTTCAGCTGACAGTTCCAGGTCACAACTCACAGGACAGGGAAGGCATGGCAATAGGAGCCTGAGGCAGCTGGTCATGTTCAGTCCCCAGTGAGGGAGCAGAGAGGAAGAACGCTGCTGCTCCGGCAGCTCTCTCCTTCTCATACAGCCCAGGACCCCGGTCCACAGCAGGTTATGCCCACAGTTAAGGCAAATGACCTAGTCAAGATCACCCCTCATAGGCATGTCCTGAGGCTAGTTTCCTAGGTGGCCATAGGTCCTGTCAAGTTGACAAGCAGTGGAAACCATCCCATTTGATGCGCACCAGTTTTCTATGCACATCTTCACTTGTGTTGACCTGTTTTGCAGATAATGAAACTGAAGCACGGTGAGAATCGAGTGACATGTCAAGGCAGGGCAGTGGCAGAAATGAGGTTCAAAATGCCCTAATTAGGTTTCCATGTGGTATTGTTTCTCTAGTAAATTCTGGAACATGCATAAGCTCACAGGTCAGAGGTACTATTTGGGGAACGCCCCCCTCCTCCACTCCAGGAGGGCTGCTGGGGGCCACATGCTCCAGGCTCTCTGCAAAGGACTGGTTCTCTGGGGAAACTCCCCTACTGGTCAATGCCTGAGGCTGAGCAGGGGAGCCTGGGGACAGGCCCCAGCCATAGTCTCTCAACTGTCTGTCCCTAGTACCTGGTCTGGTGATGTACGCAGCGCTGGCCCAGGCTGCCTGCCCAGATGAAGACCAGACAAGCCTCTTCTATTCTGAGCCTTGGCCCCTGCATGAGGTCCTGGAACCCCCACAGGCGCCTGCTTCTAAGGCCACAAGCAGGAGGCCAGAGGACTCAGTCCTGCGCCAAGCTTGAGGCCTCTGGGGCGAGGGCCTGTTGAAGGTGGAGGGACAAGGCCACACAGGAGACAAGACTTACACACCGTCAAATAAGGCATCCCACAGGGGCATCAGACTTTGTGGCTAGCATCATTCCAGACAAGGCCCGGCTTTGCCGCCTGCTTTTATGATGTGGCCAGCTGCTAGCAAAAAAAAATACAGAGATGATGTATGGGTGCAGACTGGGATGGCTCAGCCCCACACAGACAGCTTGAACCCCAGCCAGAGCAGCGGGACAGAGGGTGAATTCTTCCTTTCTTCAGCATGGCATTCTGCTCCTGTGGCTACAACACCATGCAGGGTATGGGCAGAGGTTTTCCTTTCGTTAGGCCATAAAAAGAAAAAAAAAAAATTAAACCATAAAAATAAAGTTTCTAAGAACCCACAGGGGAACCGATTATGAATCTGTCTTGATTGAAGGTGATTACTGTCAAAGTTCTCCTAATCTGCTTCCTCAGCTGAAGAGAACGGGTCTGACAGGCAGGTCGCTGTCCCAAACTGCCCACTGCACATGGAGGATTGGGGGGTAGTGGGGGTACAGAAGGAGGAGGGTCTAGAGTTTCATTCTGTGCACATGGGTCACAGTCATGCTTCTACATCAGCCAGCTTTGAGAGGGTTATGACACTGGCCAGAACCCATCAAACCCCGTGGGTTTAAGCCGCTGTGCAGGGCGGGGGGGGGGGGGGAGAGCTCAGCAGGAGAGCTCCTTCCTCAGAACCACACACCAAGCAAACACCCGCAGGTCAAACCGAACTCACTGACTTGCTCCCACCTCTAAGACTTCTAATCGGAAAGCACCTCTGCGCTCAGAAGCCTTGGCAATAGGAGATCGGGAAAAGCAAAAGATCCCAGAGTTGGGTTGTGTGGATGCAGCTCTTGGCTCTGTGGCAAGGAGGCTGGTCCTCTGACTTGAGGGACTTCCCCAACTCATCCATCACTTGCACAAAAGCACCCCTGGGGTGTGCGGAGGAGGAAGAAATGTGCGGAGTCAGCTCTCCCTGTCCCCGTGTGCTGACTCTGCATCCGCTGTAGACCCTTCTAGAGACCACGCTCCCCCACCCGCAGCTGCAGGAATGGCGTCTCCAAGGGTGCCGTCCACGAAAAGTGCAAGGAAACTTCTTCCTGCAGGGAGCAAGGAGCCTGCACAGCCAGCTGACCACCCACTAGCAATGCGTATCCTCTCACGCCACGCGGAGAGACGCAAGGGGAGGCACGCCGCGCCCAGGACCACCAGGACCCGAGGGGAAGGGAAGCCAGCGGAGTGATCAGGACGGACAGATGAGGCTCGGAGCTTCCTGGCGGCCACAACCAAGAGGGATGTGCGGCATCAATTATCTCCCTTATTACCTGACAGCTGGAAGCTCCACCACGGAAAAGGAAGGCTATTTATCGGGTGATTGCCGGTCAGAAGGACACAGGTGAAAGAGAGAAGAATGGGTGACGAGGCAGAGAGGGGAACAGCAGCCAGCTCAAACAGGACATTTGGGCCCTGGGCTTAGACTCCAAAGGGCACAACGGGTCATTATCATTCATGATTTACAAGAACAGTTTGGGCATCTGCCCTGAGATACGGCGGCTGGGTGGTGGAGGGCAAAGGCGAAAACAGGAGCGACTGGAGGCGACAGCAAAATACTAGACAGAAGACAGCGAGGCCTTGCCATGCAGCCCCATCCCCTCCCTCTAGCCTCAAGACCTGGTGTGCGTCCATACCACCACTCCTTACAGCTAAACCAATCTGCACCCCCTTCCTGTCCCCAACAAGCTGCGTGTCCCATTAAAGCATCCCCACCTGTCACTCCCTCGCCTCTCCTCAGTATGTTTCTGCCCTCTCCCCATCCCTGTCCTTGGAGCTCTGGGGAAAATCCTGCCGGTAGCCTAAGTCAGAACTAGAGGACGTCAGGCCCCACCTCAAAGTCCAGACTGCAGCTTCCAGCCTAGAAGTGACCCACAATTGCAGCACTCACTTCCCTCTTGGCTCTGTCAAGGTTTTCCTAGAGTGTTCTCACCCCATGACCTCAGACGGATATCTACTCCCCATGACATATCTTCCAGCCTGTAGCATCAGGCCTGGCACCTCACAGGTGCTTAAGAAATAGTGGTGGAAAATGAACTCCATTAAGTAGATACAGAATTCTCCCCAGTCAGAAAATGGAACCTCAGAGGGGTCATGCAGCCTTCACCAGCTCACCAGGGGTTGGATACCAGGTCTGACTCCAAAGTCAGGCCCTTGAACCCCACATCTAATAATAGCATGAGACACAGGCTAGGGGAGATGGGACCTGACGGTGCCTCTTCAAGTTCAAAAAGAGATGCTCTTTCTCACTGAAGTACACCGAGGTCTTGCTGTCTTGACGAGAGGCTGACCCTCATATGACGACAATCATCAAACTTCCCAGAAGATGCCAGAAGAGGTCAGGAAACTGCAGCCCACTGGGCCCAGGGCAACCAAATCAGAGGAGCCAAGGAGCCTGAGGCGAAACTCCACCCACCATGCTGATCACAATGCCACCATGTCCCGCCAATGGGAACAACTCTTCCCCAGCACATTCCTTCGTCTGATCAATTTCCTAGGCTGTGACAAACAGACAGAGGCAGGAAATTAAGCCCATTGACTCAGCCTTCCTATAGACCACAGCAAAGAGATATGCACACACGTTGCCTGGGACCTGGGGAAGGCAGGCTGCCAACAGGCTGTATTTATGAATCCTTGCCTGATGATGCAGGTGCGGGTTTGAGAAGCCAGAGCCTTATCTTTTAAGACTGTTTGGCTTCTTCTTGGCTGACTTGGACAGTGGAAGGATTTGGGGCTGAAGTGATCAGGTAAACGCAGCCTGTTCTCTGGAAGATGTGACTCTGGAGCTACAGCCACAGCCAACAGGGCTCTCATTGTTGGCATGGAGGGACTGGAAGTGATGTGGCACCCAGGTGTTCACCTCACACCGTTTCACCATGGCTCCAGAGCTGTAACTTTGCTCTGGGTCGTTTATAACTAGAGTGATCCACTGTGGACACACTGGGTGGAAAAAGAGTACCCCAGGAAAACCAACTGCAATGTACAATGATGTCAGCAAGGAATATTTATGGGACCCATTACATGTGCCAGGTGTGGTTAAGAAAAAATTTTCTTCCCTAACCTGATGTGTCTGATCACCATCCTCCTGAAATAAGGATAAAACCCAGGGTTCTAATCAGACACAGAGGGTTTCTTCAAGATGGAGCTGCTGCCCGCCTGTGAGCTCCTCTCCCTTCCCCTCACACAATGGTATCTTTCAAACACCAGGTCAAGCTGGCTGCTGCCTCAAGACCTCTGCGTATGCAGTCTCCCTGTCTGGAATGGTTTTCCCCGCAGGCACAGAGTATCTGTCTCATTTATTCTCATTATCTGAAGTTGGGCTTATCCCCTATCACAACCAGTCATTAGCCATCCCAGCACTGTCCCATGTCCTTCGAGTTTCCTAACTGTGTGCTTGCTTCGGTGTTGGTGGTCTGTTTCTTCAGGCTAAGCTCCACCAAGCAAACAACCTCGAGATTTCCAAACTTCTGACATGGCCAATGGCCGATGTCTCATGTTAGAGGGACGTATCGTGGAGTCCTAAGTAAGTGCTCAGGAAGGAGAAAATAATGAGAGACCGTTGCTGGGTCCTCTGAACCAGTATCAATACAAGGCTCCCTGCAGATGAGCAAGTCTCACCGTGACAGCTGGAGTCCCCAAAGCCAGCCCAAAGTGCTGGTCTTCGCAGGGAAGAGCAAATGTCATCCCAAGGCCAAGAATCAGTTTGGTTGTGTAAACCACTTCCTGGAGATTACCAAACCATCCGCGCACGTCCCGCCTTCCCTCTGGCGCAGGCCTGGCAGCCTGGCCGGTGAGCTGACCAGCTAACATTTGTTCCCCATATGCAAGAATCAAGAGTGGCAGACAGCACAGGGGCCCATAACGCACATCCAAAGAACACTCGTGATCCAGATCCGCAGCCACCTGGAACAGGACAGAGGGGACAGGGCAGGAGCTATGTGGCCGGGAGCTCTGCTTACTCTCTTGCTGGATGAACTGAAATAAACAAGCACCACTTTCCAGGCCTTGGTTTTTCTATCTGCAAAATTGGGATGGAGCTGTGTGTCTGCTGTTAAGTGCTCCCCAAAAGGGAAGAGTAAAAACTGACCAGGCACAGGTTGGTACACGTTGCCTATAACCCTAGCACTCGGGAGGCTGAGAGGGCAGGATCACAAATTTGAGGCCAGCCTGACTAACATAGCAAGTATGCTATCTCAGAACAAAACAAGACAAATCACAATACACCAAACCAAATACCTGTCACTGTGGCTAGAACAAGCAAAAAGTGGTCAGGAAGCGGTTCGTAGACACCTACACTGTACACTAGGGTCCCACGTGTGCTTCTCTCACCGCCGAGTTCTAAAACACAGTAGGAAGGACTTGGGTCTCAGTTATATCTTTCAAACCCCACGGCAGAGGCGCAAAGGCTGCACAAAGGAGTCAACAACTACAAAGGATGGACCATTTTAGAACCTTCCATGGCAAGCCATGGAAACAAATAAGAATTATTATTTTTTCTTTGTTTACTTGTAATGGAGGGAACGAGAAAGAGTTCTAGAGAAAGAGAGAGAGAGAGAGCAAGAGAGAGATATTGAAAATGAATGAATGAATATGAGCATGCCAGGGCCTCTTGATGCGTAACGTTCATAGCCTAGTGTATTGCCTCGTTCGTCACACTCCACCCAAAGGGACATTTTCAGATCTGAGCCTCAGGGAGGAGTTTGCACGTACTGTTCTCTCGGTAGGGGAGTCTTCCTTCTGGCTCTTCGTGATTGGCCCGTCTCACTCCTTGGACTTCAGGCTTCCCTGGCTGCCTATAAGAGCAGTTTCATCTTTGAACTGGAATAGCAGCTCCAAGCCACCTACCTGCTGTCACGAGTCACCACCTGTAGCTCTACGATACTGGCTTCCTGCCTGCTGCTTCCAGAGACAGGGAGGGTGGCAACCCCCACAGCAAACAGCCTATGCTCATTTCGATCAACAGTGTATTTCCAGAGCCAAGCCCGGTGCCTGCAACGAGCCTAGGAGGTGCTTGGAAAAAGTATCCTAAGAGAATCATAAGGCGCGCCAGGCATTTGCACGCTCCTCGTATCAAACCTCATCTACTGCGTCAGAAGAACCTCAGATGACACCACTCCCAAGGCCCACATCCAGTCCTTTTCCTGCCCCATCTTTTGGGATAACAGAGCATCGACTCTGAGTAACCCAGGTGAGTCCCAATGCTGGCTCCATTATGTTTAGCAACGTGGCACTGGAAAGTTTTATTATATATTTTTTTAATCACCATGTCCTCCTACTAAAACAGGGCTAATGGCGCTCGTGCTTATCTAGTAGACTTAACTTTGGTATTAAATGAGTCAATGTATTACAAAGTGTCTATAAAACATGCATAAAATATGGCACATTCACTTTGCTCCGCCATGGGACATGTGGCAATGTCTGGAGTCCCTCTGCAGGCATCAAGGCTTGGGGGAAGAACACCCTGGCATCCAGCCTGTGGAGACCAGAGACGATTTTGGACGACCCACAGGGCACAGACCTGACGGGACGAGCCTGCCCCGAGGGCAGGCGCATAGTGGTGGAGAAACGCCACACGGCAGTTATCCTGTCTGCAGAGCTCCGCTAACACACACAGGGAAAGAAGCCAACGTGAAGGGAAGTCAGGTCACGACCATGACACCGGCAATGCTAGTTTTCCTGGCACCTACAATGGGATACCTGCTGCTGAGAAAAGCCCCCGAAGTACTCAACCCTCAGGGCAGTGAGTGGACTTTGTTACCAATAAAGGGCAGCAAGGACATATGAGTGGGCCAACGTCACTAAGCTTAGACACAACAGACTCTACATCTTAGCGCTTTATTTATTTATTTATTTTTTTTTAATTCTGCTTCAAAGTGAAGGCTATGTCTGGGAGGTTAAAAGTCCCCACTTCAGCTGGAGAGATGGCTTGGCGGTTAAGCTCTTGCCTGTGAAGCCTAAGGACCCCAGTTAGAGGCTCGATTCCCCAGGATCCATGTTAGCCAGATGCACAAGGGGGCGCACGCATCTGGAGTTCGTTTGCAGTGGCTGGAAGCCCTGACGCGCCCATTCTCTCGGTCTCTCTATTTGCCTCTCCCTCCCTCCCTCCCTCCCTCCCTCTCTCTCTCTCTCTCTCTCTCTCTCTGCCACTCTCAAATAAATAAACAAAAATGAACCAAAAAAAAATTTTTTTAAAGTCCCAACTTACTTCTTGACATTGTCATTGCTAAAGTTCTCTGAGGTCCTGAAATGCAGAAATTGATTTAAAATCTCAATGTACTCCCGTGAGCTACACTGGATAGTCACTGTCATCATTTCCTCTTACAACTTGGGAACACTGAGGCAGAGTGGGGCGAGGCCACACGCAAAGTCTCACAGTGCTCCCCAGGATAACCGCTGTGAGGCGTGAGCCCCACTGCACCCTCATTCACAGCAGATAATGCATAAGCCATTCCCTCTTCTCTGGTCACCACCCTCAGCTGGTTGTCACTCACTGGATCTCAGTTTATATTTCATTCTCTGGGAACATTCTCCTAAGTCCAAAACTTACCTGGCCAGGAAGGCGCAACTCCTTCCCACTTTCCCTTCATAGCGTATAGCACACGCCATGTATAACAAATGTATTTAAACAGCATCTGTTGCCTCCCTGAGGCTCTGTTCTGTGTGGACAGAGGCTCTCGTCCCCACTGAACCCTCCCCTAGGACCCTGACCGGTGACTCTGGCTCCATGCCGGGCTCAATCACAACTTGCAGATGAATGCGTGAAGCACAGGAGTGGTGGCCAAGATGGCAGTTGCTACCTGCGTGGTCCATCTCCTCGTCTCCAGAAGGAACAGAGCCATTGCAAGCCTCTGTCCAAAAAAAGACTATTATAGTCAGGGCTGCAGTGTTCTCTAGGCAAGCTGGAGTTGAGAGCCGTAAACCCACTCCCTGAGGCTGGCTGGCACGTTGAGAGCCGTAAACCCACTCCCTGAGGCTGGCTGGCACCCCTTCATGGTGACCGGTCATCCTTTTTCAGCAACACTATGTGAGCTGTCATTGATTTGCTCCGCCATCCTTCTGCAGAAGGGAGAAACGCTGTTTACTGGGCGGCAGTAGAGGACAGGCTTTCTTCCTGCTGTATTTAAGCTGCTGCTAATCACAGAGATTAGACTAAAACAATTACAACAGCTAATTAAAGAACAATGCGGGTTTTGGCATCTTCGCACAGACGGCACCACTGGGGATTCCTAACTTGGGCAAAGGCAGGATAATTAAAACCCCGGCTCGACACTCCCCACTCCAGCTGCTGGATCCCGCTGATTAAACTGCAAATAAAACACATGAAACCAACACTTTGTAGTCTATCCAATTTCACTTAAAAGGGCTTTTAACTGATTCATAAACAGAGAAGCCATAAACAGCAAATTATTTAACTGAAGCCAGTTATTCCGTCATCACTGCTCAATGATTCCCAGCGCTGGATGTGTACAGGGAGGCCTTGGGGACACCAGGTTGGTAGAGCCTGAAGAATGGCCACAAAGCATAATGCCATTTGCTCCCATTCAACAATAATAAAATATCACCCATGTGTGGCCTATTCCTAAGATACTTGTATCTTCTTGAAAGATCTAGAATTGTGTATATCCCCTGAGTATATCCAAGGACTACCTAGGGTCAAGGGCATATGGCAGGATGAAGACAGTTCTAAGGGAAAGCTGCCATTACAAGAGCAAAGTCATGCTTTACTTACTTGGGGCTGGCCAAGTTCATATCTGCAAAGCAACCAAACTCTACCAAAGTAAGAGAATGGTTTCTCAAGCTATGGGAGGGCTGGTCTCAACAGCTGGGTACAAAAGGCTGTTCAGTTTCCACAGAGACACTAAGTCCCTAAACCTGATCATGTGAGCATAGGATTTTCCACACATCCTACCAAACATGCGTATGTGGCTTGCTAGTGTTTCCAGGGAGAAACACATTGGGCAAGTGTTATACTCACCTTCTCATTGCAGGGACAAACATCCAACCAGACACGGTTGATAGGAGGAAGGGCTTTTATTATTCCAGGCTTACATATCTGTGGGAAGTTCTATCAGTTGTGAAAGAAGCTTCTTAGGCCCATAGATCAAGCAGAGAGGAACAACTGCAGCAAGCAAACACCGACACCAGCGAGCGTGAAACTGCCAGAGCTCACCTTGTTCTTTTTCCACACCTTTGTGCCGGAAACAAATCCACCTCTAGTGACAATCCCCACCCCCCGCCCCACTAGGGTCTCAAGTAGGAAATTTAATGAAAAATGTCTGAGTCTATGGGGCCATACAAACTATCACATTCAAACTACCACAAGCAGTATAAGAAAAGCACTGCAGGTGAACAGAAGCAAGAATGTTAGGAAACTGGTGCGGTATACATCACAGAAACCTGGAAACTCCTACCTGAGCTTAGCTCTGACCCTAGATGCTGATCCAGACCTACTTATGACTCCTCAATATGAGAAATGCCTTTATGTCCCCAGCCCCACACAGAGAGAGAATTTATTAATATAAAATAAAATGTGTCTTTAGTCCCAGCACTTGGGAGGCAGAGGTATGAGGATCACCATGAGTTCGAGGCCACCCTGAGACTACATAGCAAATTCCAGGTCAGCCTGGGCTAGAGTGAAACCCTACCTCACAAAACCAAAAAAAATGAAAAAAATAAAGAAAACATAATGTGGTAAACATACAAAATAAGCCAGGTGTGGTAATGCATGCTTTGTTGTAATCCTAGCACTTGTGAGACTGAGGAGGAAGGATCAAAGTGAGTCTCAGACCTGTCAGGGCTACCTAATAAGATTCTGTATTAATAAAACAAAATGGGGGCTGGAGAGATGGCTTCATGGTTAAGGTGCTTGCCCAAGAAGCCTAAGAACCCATGTCCAATGCTCCAGGTCCCACATAAGCCAGATGCACAAAGGTGAGGCAAGCGCAAGGTCACACATGCCCACTAGGTGGCACAAGCTTCTGGAGTTTGATTACAGTGGCTGAGGCCCTGGCATGCTAATTCTCTCTCTCTCTCTCTCACACACACACACACAAACACACACACACATACACACACACACACATACACACACACACACACACACACACACACACAAATATTCTTTCTAAACTGGGCTGGAGAGATGGCTAAGATGGTTAAGGTGCTTGCTTGCCTTAGCCAAAGGACCTAAGTTCGATTCCCCAGGTCCCACATAAGCCAGATGCACAAGGTGGCACATGCATCTGGAGTTCATTTTTAGCAGCTGGAGGCCCTGATGCACCAATTCTCTCTCTCTCTCTCTTGCTCTGTAAAATAAATAAATAATAATAAATTTTAAATTATTTTTTAAAAACTAAAGCCTCTAAGTAAAGTCAAGAAGCACACTAGGCTTCTGTAATCCCAGCACACTGATGGTGAGATGGGAAACAGAGACAAGAGAATTTTCAGGAAGCTCATAAACTAACGAGCCTAGTAAATGCAGTTTAGTTGAACATCAAATGGCCAGTACTTAACCATTTTTTTTTACCTGTGAAAGCAGCAATCACATATGGTTTAGCCTTATATCATATCTAGATCATACAGGAATAGTGTTTGTGAGTGACTATTTGAAATATTCACATCCACGAATAAGGCTAGACACATGTAAACATCACTGGTGTGGTGACCATAACCCTTCTCCACCATCTTGAAAACTTCCTATCATGAGACCTGACTATGATAACTGGTTGTTTTGAGTTGAGAAACAATTCCATTGGAATGCTGCACTCAGGGAAAATGCTTTGCATATATGAGAGTTCTGGCCTCAGGTGTGTACCATGAGTAGGGTGGATTCTAGCAGCAAAACCACCTTTGCATAGTACAGACAAGGACTGGAAGATGTCCCGGCAGTTACAGAAACCGGCATGAACGTTACCAATAGAATGGGTAAATTACTCGGAGGTCATCTGTGATAGGGACAAGAATTAACAACTGAATTATGGTTGAATTTGGACATTGTCTCAAACTCAAAGAAGCTACGCAGCTAAAGTGGGTGGCGAAAGAGCTAAGGTGGGTTCAGTGAACTTTCAACTTAGGTCATCCTTTACATCTTAGTAAGGGAGAGTCCCAGTGAAATGACATGACCATTACTACCCCACTTGTCTGAATCTGTGGGATTGTTTGTAAACTTCTGTTTGTTTTTTAGGCACAGGGTCTTCCTCTGTACCCTAGGCTACAGTTGAAGCAATCCCCTAGCCTCAACCTTCCAAGTGCTGGAGTTTCAAATCATACTGAGGATAAGCTTCACTACAGGATGGCTCTTCACTTTAAAGAGAGGAGAACTGAAGCCAAGAGCAAATAACTTACCCAAGGTCACAGGATCATGGACACCCAAGGTTGTCCTCAAACCTCCACACATGCACTGTGGTATGCACCCACCTGCACCTATACACTTCACACACACACACACACACACACACATAAAGACAAAGAAGGAAAACCCTTGCAGTCATAAGATGAAAAAATTTTGAAATGCCCAGCTTGGGCCATGGTGGGTGTGTTAATGAAGTTGTGGTAATTATTACACAAGGTGATCAAATCATGGTCCACGTCTTGAATACCGTCACACTTAATTTGTCCACCAAATATTTTCATTCAAGCATGTTCTTAGAAAAGAGAATCACTCACAAAAGCACACTAAACAGCTGACAATAAAAAGAGTTAACCCTATTTCGATGGATTGATTAAAAATGAACAACTGTCTTTTATTGTAACACACGTCTATGGACTAGCGTTTTACAGGCGAGTCTGGCTTTCCTCCCAAGTCTTAAATTCCACCGTGGTGAGCTGGATTCAGCCGCCTTTCCCGTGCTCATGTCTGACACCAAGATGAAAGGGGCGAAGGCCAGCCCTGGATCTGGATGCATAAACCCAGGGATAATTCTGGCAGTGGCAATGGCACTGGCAATCCTTCAGGAGCCCGCCACGTCCTTATCTGCTTCAAGGACTTTGCTGTTTCCTTGATTATCATTAATCTAAATCCTGGGACGGACTTCAGGGAGGACGATAAGTGGGGAGCTGTGGCGTCAGCTGGGAGAAGTGCCTAGAAGAGTAGACACGCATGGCAGCTCGAGCTCTCTACCAGGGACTGGACTCTGTCCGTTTCTTGTGTGTGTGTGTGTGGGGGGGGTCCACATGTGCACATCTGTGTCTTTGTGTGTCTGTGATGGGGGCAACACTCTCCGCCTTTGTTGAGGCAGGGTCTCTCAGTGGCCCGTCACTCCCCAAGCAACTCCCAAGAAGCACCGCTCTCTGCCTCCCCAGCACTGGCCTGACAAGCTCACATGCAGCATGTTTAGTTGGGTCTAGGGCTCGCACTCAGCTCCTCAAGCACACACCGCAAGCACTTTACAGACAAAGCTGCCCTTCCAGCCCTCCTGGGCTTCCAATGACTTTGACAGCTCCTGGAGTCGGGAAGCAGGATGGGTTGCTCCCACAACCAGGCGCACCGAAAGCAGCACAAGCTAGCAACCAGGGGGCGAGAAATGTAAAAGCAGGAAAAGTGATGCCAAAGCAAGCAAACCAATGTTGATGGGTCCACCAAGTGAGGACCCGCCTATGACTGACACTGTGAGAGGTCCCCCGGGGGCCTCTCGCCAAACCCACAGCCCGCTCTCCATTCTTCTAGGGCAGTTCAACACACACCCATTGTGGGTGACAGAATTTAGAGAGATTGCTCAGGGTAAGGTTAACTCTCAAGAGAATCAGGCTTCCAGCCCCTACAACTGGCTGAACTTGTGTATGGCAAATGCTCCTCCACCTACCTTCGTCCTAAAACCCCTTCTTCTCACAGGCTTCCCCCGAGAGTCTACAGCAGGATGCAGCAAGCGTTCTCAGGAAAGGACCCAGGCTGCTGATCTGCAGGCGAGGTGTGCCCTGTCTCTGGGCGCTGCCCTGCTGATGGAGCATGTGCTGAGTGGACAGGGTGTCACACCCGTAGAACTCCACTTGGGAAATGGGACAGCTGACCAGACTTGGCACAAGTTCACACTTTACCAACCCCTGGTCTTAAACAAAGAACATGGGCTCTCAATAGGCTTGGGTGTGGATTCAAATCATAAATCGGCCATTCTGATGCTCTGATATTCATTTTCCCTCTTTCACTATACAGGAGATGTTCTATCCATTTTTTAAGTCCCATCCTGGTGCCCCACTAGCGTTCTATCCCCGGGTGCTTGATAACTGTCCCTGGGTTTCTTCATGTCTAAAATGGGATTAAAAGTGATAGCAACAGGAGGCTTTGGACATGGCTGAGTGGATCAGAGCCTTTGGCTGCAGAAGCATGAGGTCCTGAAGGGTCCCGACACCACAGACCTGGATTCCTCAGCACCCAAGCAAATCATCAGGCATGGCCATATACATCTGTGAGCTCCGTCCTGTGGGAAGCAGAGAGCTGAGAGCTGTTCTGCAATCAGTGAGGAACTTATCTCAAGAAAACAAGTAGGTGAGCAAGGCAGGGTGACACCCAACCTTCTCTTCAGGCCTCCTCCACACATGCACATGACGTGCCACATATGAACATATACACGCATGTGTATAAGCCATACGCCTCCCAATGCACAATACATACCATATCACACCTACTACACATAAAAAGTGAGAAAAAAAATTAAAATGATAGCCTTAAGGGGCTGGGCAGATGGATCGACAATTAAAGGTACTTGTTTGCAAGCCTGCTGGCCAGAGGTTAATCATCCCAGCAACCATATAAAGCCAGATTAAAAAAAAAAAAAAACTGATGCACACATATGTAATCCCCATGTTCCTATGACAATGAGAGGGGCAGGCAGAAGAACTTGGAAGCTGGCACACTCGGTGGCAAAACTAAAAGAGAAATCTGTCTTAGAAGACAGAGGACAAGTACCCTAATGTGGTCCTCAGACCTCAATCCAAGTGTCATGGCATGCATACCCTCACACCACCACCCACGCGTGTTACATACACAAATTAATTAATTAAATGAACGAATGACAGCTTCAGACTGAGACGATGACGCCACAGTGGGTAAATAGTGCTCCCAGATCGAGCCCAAGTGCTGGAGTTTGATCCGCCCGGGACCCTGTGTAGAAGGCTGGACGTCCTGGTGGGCTCAGCAAGCTCCTTTACTCTCTGAACTGTCTCCCCAGACTCCCAGCGGCCCCCCCACCCCGCCGTGCACGTACACTAATCTACCCAAGGGCCTTGCGATCCTCCCCACATCCACTTGTGCCCTGGGATTGTGAAATACCGCTGCTTGTCCATCTTGGTCAGAGAAGCCCCAGCCACAGCCTTGCCTGCGGGACAAGCGGGGTGAAGGTGACAGAAGCTGGGTGTCTGTGGAGAATGTCTTTCTGTGGTGAGTGGAAATAAAATCCCCAACACACATAGCAAGTGGCTTGTGAGTGTGTGTGGGTGCTTGGGGTCATTTCCCTTGAACAACCGACACAAGATTCTCTTCGGGTAAAGGTTGTCCGTGCCCCTGGAAGCAGACAGCCATCAGATGTTTGGCTGCCCTGTATGAAGAAAGTGTTTACACTCAGTCAGGCCCTGGCTGGCCCGTTGGGTACTGCCCAGCCCTACCCTTGGCCTCCTCTTGAGGCCCGTCAGCCCAGCTGACTTTGAACACAGGCGATGCCACCTCTAAAGCCAAGATGGCAACAACCCAAACTGAACAGGCGGGGCAAGCGCTCAAGATGCAATAAACGAGGCCCTCTCAGAGCCGCTGTGCCCAGACCAGCTTTCTCCACTGGAAGGTGACGCTCTTAGAACTTTGGACACGGGCATCAGAACAAGGGTGGAGGCCATGGGTTCTGACATAAACTAGCAGTCTGGCTCCTTGGCCCTGGAACAGAATGAGCCCATGTCTGCCTCTGGTCGTACAAATCAGGCCCACATGTCGTCAGTGGAAACACTCCTCAGATAGCCAGATGTAGCCTTTGGCTTGAGAAAGTCACTCAGCTGACAGACACATCTGTTTCCCATCCACGACTGGTCTGAATGTGTTGTGGTTGTGCTGTTACTGCTTAAAGTACTAGATGGAGGCTTAACTGCCCTCTAGGAAGAGAAATACACTGAGTGCATGCCTGTGCCTGTGTGTATCCAAGTACTCCGATACATCCATACTTACACGTGGGAAATATTCTATCTGCCCTTTTCTAATGGGCATACTGAAGATCCAAGAGGCCAACAGTCAACGTACAACACAGCCAGGATTCAACCCAGATATCACTATCTGCCTTTCTCTTCTTGCCCACCACGCTGTGGCAGAAGCCCCGCAAGTACTGTGAAGTGGGCTGGGGAGGTGGCTTAGCGGTTAAGCACTTGCCTGTGAGTCCCAAGGACCCTGGTTCGAGGCTCGGTTCCCCAGGACCCACGTTAGCCAGATGCACAAGGGGGCACACGTGTCTGGAGTTCGTTTGCAGTGGCTGGAGGTCCTGGTGCACCCATTCTCTCTCTCTCTCTATCTGCCTCTTTCTCTCTGTCTGTCACTCTCAAATAAATAAATAAAAACAAACAACAACAAAAAAATTTTTTTTAAACTGCTGCGAAGTGCCGACTGGCCCACAGATCTACTCAGATAAACCAACCTCCCCCTTGCCTTCCTGCTACAGCACAGCCTGCTCCTGCTCCCCAGTGCACCCCCATGTGGCCCTGCCGCGTGTGGCATCCTTCTCCCCTGGGACACAACTCATGAGCCGCCCATGCCAAGGTCGTCCTCACAGGGTAGGATCCTGTTCTTACCCAAAGAGCCAGAAGAGGTGATATAAATGCTTCATTTCCAGAGAAACAATGGTGAAGCCAGCAATGCCCTGGGCTACTGTAGAGCTCCCATCATGAAGTCTCACCAACAGGTCAAACACAGGCAGGCCCAGAAGAGGCAGGGCTGGGAGGCAAACAAAGAGGAAAAGAAGGAAGAGGAATGTGGAGGAAGAGGAGGAAGAGGTGACCTTCAGACACTGGCCCTTAGGATCATCTCACACTGGCCAACCACAGGCACCTAGATGTCATGCCATTGTCACCATGCCATATTCCAGCTGGCAGGAGCCTGAGATGTGAAGTCTCCATCCTCTGGGAGAAGCCAAGGAGGCAGAATGAGAATCAGGATGATAGGCCAAGTGCTCATGCACCGGGAGGGGTGAACGCACCCCCAGCATAGGCCCCTGAACCCCCTAACCACAGCCACCCATGACCCAACGCCTTTTGTTTTACTTGTTGAAGACTTTGAAATCATGGGTTTAGAAAATCACAAAGAAGAAAATAAAAGAAAAAGGTTTTCTGGCCTTCCCTCAAGTTCAAGTCCAGATCCAGTCCAACCTTCATCATGCTGTAAGCTGAATATGTAAATTTAAGGTGTCCCAGCAGCCATGTCAATCAAAGAGGCAAAACGCAATAGGAGAAACTGACTTGATTAAGCTATTTTATTTAATCCCATAGATCCAAAATATCATGTCGTGTGATCAATATGAAAAACCTCAAATGTAAAGTATATTGAAAGGTATTGAATTTTTAAATATATTTTCTTGTTTGGGTCTTTCCCAGAGAATAAATGCCAAAGACAATACTCAATGACTCTACGTGACCAGTGGCCACCATGCTGGAAACATGGAGTATGGACGAAGTCTGGAGTGACTGTCTGGAATGACAAGCCTGGAGGTTGTCATGGTCTACATGCTGAACTTTAACTCAGAAAATAGTGAAGTGAAGCCTCTAAGAAGAGCCCTTCTGGGTGAGATGAATTATTTTTATTTTTATTTATTTATTTGAGGGGGAGAGAGAGAATGGTCGTGCCGGGGCATCTAAGCCACGGCAAATGAACTCCAGACGTGTGCACCACCTCATGAATCTGGCTAACATGGGTCTTGGGGAATCGAACCTGGGTCCTTTGGCTTTTCAGGCCTTAACCGCTAAGCCATCTCTGCAGCCCAAGACGAACTCTTGATAAAAGGCTGGAGAGGACTACAAGGGCCACTTTTGCCTTTCCATCCCTTCTGCCACGTGAGGACACAGAACTCATCCTATCAAGATGATGCCACAGCAAGGTGCCTTCGTGGGAGCAGAGTCGTCAGCTCCATGATGCCGGGCTGTTTCCCAACAGTCACGTTTGACGGGATGAAAGGGATTTATTTCAGCTTACAGATACAAGGGGCAAGTTTCATCAATGCCAGAAGATGCAAGCTCTGCTTCATAAATCCAAGCAGAGAGAAAAACCACAACCAGGCAGCAGAAAACAAGAAACAGCAGGCAGGGACCCCACCAGAGCTCAAACCTCTCTCTATACCTTTGGGTTGGAATTCAAATCCACCCCCAAACACACCTTGAGACTGGACCCTAGAACCCACTCCAGCAACACCTCCTCCAGCCAGGAGGCTGAAGACCCAAGTTGCGAGCTTTAAAAAGACACCTGAGTCTATGGGGGACATACATTTACATTCAAACCACCATAATGCTGGAACCTGCATCTTGTGCTTTCTAACTTCCAGAAGTATAAGAAACAGGTTCTGCTGTTTAGAAATTACCCAGGCTTGGGTATTTTGTTGCGGCATCATGAAAAGATGAAAACAGGGATTTATAAGAGTTTGGCTACCAGCGGGGAATGGCTTGGCCAAACATCATCTCCCAAGATATTTGCGTTGAACTTAGGTTCCAATGGGTTTGTGAGGACCAGAGTAGCAGCCTCCAAGGCCTTCTCTGTCTGCAGTAGGAACTGTCCATCTGGACCTCTACCCCAACCTCCCTACCTCAGAATGGTAATTTGTAAGGGCCTCCCATCCTCCATCTGCATGGTGGATCTGTACGTTCCTCCACAGTCTCTATCTCTGTGATCAGTATGTAATGCCCTACCCATCTGCGTGAACTCACAATGTACAGCAAAGTGAGGAGTAGTGTTGAGGGAATTCTCCCAGAAGGCCTGTTTCCTAAGGATCTATGGGGGGGGGGGAGGCTACAAGAACCTTAATCCAAAGAAGCTAGCTGCCTAGCAAGGCAGGGGCAAGCATGTGTTTAAAGCAATAATTATGAGTCCAACAAAAACAAGCTGCTGCCTGGAATCAGGGACTAGCTGATTTATGAGGCAGGCATCACAAAGCCCATTTTATTGTCGGAAAAACTGAGACAGTAAAAGAAACTGATACACCGAGACTTTCAGAAGGAGGAAAGCCAGAAAGGAAGAGAACCACCTTTCCCATATTTAAATAATCCATCAGTTATTTTCTGTTTCCCTCTTTCCACACAGTGAGTACTTTTCTTGCCAGTGCTCCTCTTTACATCAGCTCAGCTGCAGTTCTACTTTGGTGAATCCATTTAAAGAAGAACCATCACCCATACATCGGAGGAAAAAACGAGTATAACTGGCCATAAATAGTATGTAACTAGAAAATACACACAGAGACATTAATTTCTTTAAAGCTTGCTCATGTGCGGCTTAAAGTCATCTTATAAATCAACATTTTACATAAGATACTCTGGCAAAAGCTGCAGAGAAGTGAAGATGTGAGGCTGGTCTGGCTAGGGGGAAGGCTGGGGAAAGTGGAGGAGGAAGGATGCCCGGATGGGGTGACAGCATGGAGGCAGGCAGAGTGAAGTATAGAGGGGCCACGCAGCATGTGCCAAAGAGAGGAGATGGACAGACACCCACGGGGATCAAAACTGAGGACAAAGTACGTTCTGTACCATGGACTTAGCATCCTGGGGTATGGACTGACACACTAGGCTGGAAGACAGTGTTTCTGTCATTCCTTTTTAACCAGAAAACCATGTACCCCAGCCCACGAGCATTCAAAGATCCTCCAGAATTTCCCAACACTATTGCCTGAGTCTGTTTTTCTAGGAGGGAAAAATTTCCTAAACAATGTTGAGTTGTAGATGTGGGTGTCCAATGTCAAGGGCGATGGACAGATGGGAGTAAAAGAAGAAGCGGGCAACCAAAGGCAACCAGAGGTGCTGACACCTAGTGTGCGTGGGTATGGGTGTGTGTGTGCACGCACTCACGTGGGTGTGAGAATGCATCGCTGGATACCCAGGACACTAAATAAAAACACAGATGTGAATAAAAAAAATGTCCCCCATGGCTTCAAATGTTTGCGTGGTTCAGCCTCATACTTATCCCCTAGCTGACAGAGTCTGTGGGGGGTGCAGCATTGCTGGAGGCAGCGTGGCGCTGTGGGAAAACCTTGGGACGTTAGAGGCCAGCCTGGTTGTCAGGGCTAGCTCCCTCCCTGAACACTTCCTGCTGCTGATATGTGACAAGACATGAGTAGGCTGCCTTCTCTGCCATGCTTTCTCTGCCAGGATGAAACCCTCAAAATTGTGAACCCAGGTAAACCCCTTGCTCCCAAGCTATTTCTGGTCTATTGTTTGGTCTCAGCAATGAGTAGGTAACTGTTACAACAAACCTTGCAAAGTGTCAAGTTATAAATGTGTCGGGGCAACCCTAGCCAGTCTGGATGCCATAGGGAATACTGTTTTGACCTTTAACCCAACTGAGTCGTATAGGGGAATTTGGGTTCTGCGGCATCCGCCTCTGTCAGGTAGCATCCTCGGGGCCTAGGAACATAATGCATCAAGCAGTGTTGGGGACAATCACCTGTGTGCTCAGGTGAAGGGCCCCACAGTTCCCCTGACTGCACAAGCTTAGTGACAAATTTTTAGCAAGCCCTTGGAAAAGAAAGTATACATTCCACAGTGTGACCCTGGTTAGATGTTGTCATTGTATCTTATAAAGGTCATATGTAATGCCACCTTAGCCCATAAAAAAATAATAGTCAGCCACAGAGTGTTATGTAAATGCCTGTCAATAAAAGGTTTTTATTTTAAGGCATAGTTGAGTCCTGACTACATTTGGCCTCTGTTCACAGCCAGGGAGATAGTGACCTGTAAAGGTCTGTAACAGATTTCCTGAATTGAAATTGCCACAATTTTACTGGTTCTTACAAGTTCCTAGATACAACGTGCTGCATTGTGAAGTTCAGAGAAGGCCCAGGGGTGGTGTTTGGGGTAAGGAGATGCAGGAGGCTGCTGGGGAACTCCTTTGAGTATACAGGAGGCCCTAAGGTGAATCCTTAGGTCAATCCCTACTAGCACAACAATAAAAAAATAAGGAAAGTAAAGCCACGACCCTCTTCATCCATCTGCTCCTTGACAATCTCCAACCCATCACACAAACTCCCATCTCCAAGGACAATTTCTTCTTCCCTTGAACTTGCCCACTCTTGATATACATTTCCTACCTCATTTTTCCAAAGTCCTGTCTATACATCCTCCTTTGAGATAAGGGCTATGTAGCTAGGGCTGGCCTCCAATTTTTTATATATCCAAGGACAACCTTGAGCTTCTGATTCTCCTGTCTTTCCCTCCTCAATACTGGGGTTACAGGAAGCGTGCGCCACAGCACCTGGTTTATGCCATGCTGGGGATCCAACTCAGAGCTTCGTGCTTCACTCTACACACTAAGCACCCATCTTACATCTTGTTTTTAAATACTTTATTTTATGTATTTGAGAAACAGAGAAAGACACAGAAAGAGAGGTGCAGGAGAGAGAGAGAGAGAGAGAGAGAGAGAGAGAGAGAGAGAGGGAGAGGGAGAGAACAGGCACATCAGGGCCTCTAGCCACTACAAATAAACTCCAGGCACATGCACCACCTTGTGAATCTGGCTTACATGGCTCCCGGGGAATCGAACCTTGGTCCTTTAGCTTCACAGGCAAGCACCTTAACCACTAATCAATCTCTCCAACACCCATCGTACATCTCAATTGGCCTCAAATGTGACCCATTCTCTTTTCCAAATGCCCCTGTCTTGTTCAGGACTTTGGAGAAATGAATGTGGAGGCCAAGGGAACAGAAGAGCCTTCACACACAACATGCAGAGAGATCTCAAAATGATCTTAGATGCAATGCTCAAACACCTCTAGAGACACCCTCTTCCCTACTGGATCAATTTCAAGCTTCCCAACATGACGTGACCCTTGGCTTTCTGCTGCATCCCCTTGCCTGCTTGTGTCTCCGTGAAAGCCAGGGCTCCTGTGCTCCTCTCTGGTTTTCTTCAGGAATGGCCTTGTACCAAAGCGTATCTTTGGATCCTGGTGTGACTCTCACTTATCCTTTCAATCGTGTTATGGACAATAGGCCCTTCAAGAGAGCTCTGGTTCATACGGGTGCTACATCATCACAGAATGGGGTAACATTCCACAAGGGAGAAACCCGTAAGTCCACGTCACATGAACTGGGATGGAATTCAGTGGCTTAGATCTTACCTATCATGTGCAGAGGCCATGGATCCCATCCCCCACTTATCTTACAAAAAATGCAACTGTAAACAGTTAGAAACAAGAAAAGGAGTGACAGAAAAATCACTCAACATAGTATACTGTTATGACTCACTTGGTGATGAACCAGCTGCCACATCCTGGGCTACTGTCTCTATTCAGCCTCAGGGTCACCACCCATGGACTTAAGAATCTGTGCAAAGAGTTTTCTGGAGTCTTTGAACTTGTACCTATTTATGGGCATCTTCATTTTCACTAATTCTAGTTTAAATTCATCATGCCTTTCAATTACAAAATCTATAGATGAATTGGCGATACCTGAGATTTTGACATGGACACAAATTGCAGATATTTTCGTGTCACATTGCTTTGGTAGCAGATGTCTCAAAATATTATTTACCCTTGTCAGTCTCTTGAATTACAGATGTTATCAGATCTACTGCCAAATTATTTAATTGATGTGTTAATAAAGAAGCCAGTATGTTATTGCTCCACACACTGGTTATTTTTACACTTATTTTGGTACCTGTACTTTGATAGAACAGCTTTCCCTTATCATACTATGCTTCTTGTATTTCAAAATATGATTTGGAGATGGGAGGCACAGGT
Organism: Jaculus jaculus; assembly: GCF_020740685.1. Lineage (NCBI taxonomy): Eukaryota > Metazoa > Chordata > Mammalia > Rodentia > Dipodidae > Jaculus > Jaculus jaculus. The sequence continues at coordinate 97,776,949 of NC_059112.1, forward strand.
TTCATCGGATGCCAAAGGGGTCCATGATACAAAAGAGACAACAGCCATCTCTAGAATATGGACTCACTTGGGGGCAAGGCAGTGGCTCCTGCATGCTATAATGCTGGTACCAAGAGCACTGGTTACTATATGCTAGGGATTTTCAAAAAAGTAAGCTGAGAGGGCTGGAGGGATTGCTTAGTGGTTAAGGCACTTGCTTGCAAAGCTAAAGGACCCAGGTTCTATTCCCTAGGATCCACATATGCCAGATGCACAAGGTGGTGCATGCATATGGAGTTTGTTTGCAGTGGCTAGAGGCCCTGACTTGCCAATTCATATTCATTCTCTCTCCCTCTTTCTCTTTCTCTATCTTTTCCTCAAATAAATGAATATATAATAAAATACTTCACAAAGTAACCTGAGACTGTCTGTCATCTATCTGTACCTATCTGCAATCTATATATTAGTCTTCTATGTACCTATGTGTTTATCTGATGGTTAATCTTTTCTTCTTTCCATTTCCCTACTCATGCATAATTCATCCATCCATTGTCTATCATCTTTCCTACGTCTGTTTGCCATCGACTCTTCTACTTATCTATGCATCCACCCATTCATTCTTCTATCAATCTCCCATCCTTGTAAGTATGGAGGTGGTGACTGTAAGAAATGCGGGCTGGATCAGGTGAAGGGTAGATGGATGCATAAGTGATAAATAATGGGTTAATGGATGGATGGATAGATGGGTGATAAAGGATGGATGGACAGACAATGGGTGAATGAGTGAATAATGGATGGATGAGTAGCCAATGGATGGACAGATATGGTCAGACCCTTTCTTCAGATCAGCAGCTTACGTGGGGACTTGTCATGGGAAAAGTGACCCTATTCTCTTGTGTGGCCTTGGGCACATCACTGCTTGTAGCTTGGTTGTCTTCCAGAGACTTCGCACACAGCTCTGTCTCTAACTAACACACCACAAGCTGGGCCCTGAGCCCAGGCATGGCCCAGAGCTTACGCCCACCAGAATGGATTGGTTTCTTTCTTTAAAAATGTCACAGAGCAGTTTTAGCTCCAAGGAGAATTATAGCGATTAGTAGATCCGCCCAGTATGCGGTACTGTCTGAGAGCCCTGCTCAGGTCCAGAGCCCCTGTGCTCCCCGTGTGACCTCGGGTGACTTATTTAACCCTTCAGTTCCCTTCTTGCAAGTGAGGTTGACTCTCATAGGGGCTTCTGGAAGGGAATCTTCTTTTGGGGAAGATGTATTTGAGTTTCTCCATAGAGGTCATTTCACTTAGCCCAGTGGCCAGCACATAGTGTGTGCTCAGTAAGTGTAAAGGCTCACCACACACTTCCTTTTCTCCAAGGAGACAGTTCAAGCCCTGGTAACCGGAACCAAGGGAAAAGGAGCTGAACAATTCATCATCAGATATGTTTTTACAAATGCTTAAACCATTCATATTTGAAATGGAGATCGAAATGGCACGACAGTGTTGTGATTTATGCGTTTATTAAAAGTAATGAAGTCTGGTAAGAGCCAGTGCTTTTGAAGGCAGAAACAGGAAATCACACATGTTTTCACAGACCTGAAGGAAACCTGTGTAGACAACTCAGCTATGCCTAGCAACATGTCAAAGCCTCACCCACCCCCTTAAGCCAACACATTCTGGTCACTTAGCCTACAGATGTACATCTTCAATTGTGAAAAGACACCTAAGTAAGCATGACTAATAGCTGCAGAGTTTAAACCAGGAACACAAAAAGCAGCCTCCTAAATGTCTACCAGCAGGAGACTGGTTCACCAATAAGAGAATATTTTGTTCAGCCAATACATATTCATTAAGCCATTACTGTGTACCAGGTACCAAGCAAGGCACTAGAAATAGGGTTGGGGAAAAAAAAAAAAAAAAACAGAAAACTGATGCTAAGGAAGACTGTGTTGTTAGGAAAGAGGGTGTGATTCAGGAAGAAGTCACTGTAAACAAGGCGTTCTGCACTGTGTCAAGGAAAGGAGTGGACACCTGCTCCTGGGAACACACAGGCGTACGCGCACCCAAACACATGCATCACCAGCCAAAGGGGAGCCGAGATGGAGGGCGGCGCTGGGAGCGCAATGCTTGCCATACCATCGTAAGAACCAGAGGTCAGGTCCGCAGCGCCCCTGTGAAAGCTGGGCATGGTGACCCGCACCTGCAATCCTGGCACTGGGGAGGCAGGCAGAGGATCCCTAGAGCTTGCTGCTGACTAGTCCAGATGAATTGGTGAGCTCCAGGTTCAGTGAGAGACCTGGCTTCAAGAAGAAGGTGGAATGCAAAGGAGGAAGATGCCCAACGTTACCCTCGAGTCTCAACATGCATACACACTCCCCCACAATGTGCACACGCACCCTTCCACACATAAGCAGCATCTAGTCTCAACATGTGCACATGCACCCTTCCACACACAAGTGCATGCACACCCATAAATCAGCCTCTAGCTTCAACATGCACACAAGTATACACACACACACACACACACACACCTCCACACACATGTGCCCACACACATACACATGCAAGAAAACAAAATGTCTAGAAGGAGAAATAAGCCTACAGTGGCAATTTTGTCTGAAGGGACCAAATTGCACCCTGTACACTTTCATACTGTTTTTGTCAAGTGCCGACATCATTTAAATCCACAGTGAGTCCTCAGGTTCGGTTCTCGGCACAGATCCAGAATAAAACTGTCTCTCCTACCTTTTGCTGTTAACATGAGCCCAAGCCGTCCTTGGGGCTATTGCTACGGCCTCCATCATTGACCACTACAGACTACTTTCAGCAGGGGAGCCATGAATTCCATTTTCAAATGTCAGGCCACCTTATTCTTCTGCTCAAAAGCTTCCCAAAGTTGTGCAAAAGCCAATCCCTCCAAGTTTAACTGGGTCCCAATGATCCAGACTTCTCCTCGCTGTACTACCACCGTGTCCTGGCCTTTGTTCCCACTACTCCCGTTCATCCAGCTATGTAGCAAACTTGTCCACTCACCGGCTTTGAGTCTCCACTCAAACACTGTCGCTTAGAATTGTCCCCCTATCAAGGTATAACAGAAATCCTCTTCGGACTTACCTGACCTGATTTACAGCTGTGCAACCCAAACCTCCTTTCCTTCCTTTGGACCTGCCCTATAGGCCATCTATGACACACACACACAAAAGACACTCATTTTTTACCTTCTGGAATGTGAACTCATGTGAGCCACCCCGGTGTAATGCCCACGGCTCTACCTCCAGCTCCCCAAACAGTGTCTAGCACATAGAAGACCCCCAACCAATATTTGTGACCTGAAGTAATCATACAATAGTGGCAAGGCCATACAATATCCTACTGATAGTAGCAACTGTGAAAACCAGATTCAGAAAGCAACCTCGAAAGTCCTCAAAGGAATATTTTTAGAAATACGACATCAAAATAAACCATTTCTGCAGTCCCAGCCACCGTCCAAGAGCACCCTGGGCAGAACACCCAACTGCAGCTGACACACAAACACCCAGCAGCCGCCACAGCCCCCAGCAAGCAGCTTACCCCTAACACAAGGCTCTTCCAAGGACTTGGGGGCTCAATGCCAGAGGGGTTGGAGCACGTCAGAGCATCAACCCTTAAAGCCACAGGCTATTTCCAGTGTCAGGAAAGCCCACACCCTCCTAAGACAGCCTAGCCATGCCCATCTGAAACCCCAAGCACCCCTGCAGCCTGCGAAGCTGTGGCTCTGGGGCCGTGTTGGGTTCAACTCCACGCCCGAGGCAGAACCAAAACATGGGCTTAGGGATTTTGATTCCCCAGGAGGGAGCCCAAGGACTTCGGGTATTATGCAGACCTGAGACTCACATTTTCCTGCTTTTTTAACACAAGGTGTAACATAAAGGCTTTGCTCTGTGTCGCAACACAATGTGCCAAGACTCTTGGTCAATTATAGTTTGTCAGACCCTTGGCCAGTTGGGAGCAAGAACTTATAATCCAGTGACACCTTCAGAGAGTGTCCAAGCAGTGGGTTTCACCTAAGTGTCACCATGTCTTTGCAGACATAGGTCATGGATTTTCATCTCTGCATATGGACTTTGCTTTGGCCAATAGTTATCAACCAGTGGATAATCCCCTGCCCCCGGAGACAAGTGGCCAAATCTAAAGATATTCTCTCTCCCTCTCTCTCTCCTCTCCCTCACTCTTTTTCTCTCTGGTATGTTTATGTGTGGTGTGTTCGCATGTATGTACAGATGTGCCCTCCTCACGTGTGTGCATGCAGAGGCTGCAGGAGGGCTTCAGCTGCCCATTTCTATTGTTCGTCCACGTATTTCCTTGAGGCAGGGTACCTCCTCAACCCAGAGCTCCCATTTCTTTGTCAGTGAGCCCCAGTCTCTGTGTGTCCACACCCAGTACTTTATGTGGGTTCTGGAGAAGTGGAACTTGAGTGGTCGCAGGCCCAGCTGGACCCTCATGCTTGGGCAGCAAGCACTCTCAACTGATGAGCCACCTCCCAATCCTGAAGACGCTCTGGATTATCCCACCGGAGGTGAGGCTGGTATTTAGTAGGTAGACAGGGGTGGTGTTCAATGTCCCATAACACAGAGGACAGCACAAAATGAGCCAGGCCAGCACACAAGTAGAGCCATGGGTAAGTCAAGGAGAGAGGAATACGGTAGGTCAGGGTCAGGGACACAGGGGAGCTATAGCCAAGAGAGCGGAAGAGCAAGACTAATAAGAGCTGGTCAGGGGTCTTGGGGTGTAGCTCAGCTGGCAAGGTGCTTGTTTAGCATGGCCTGGGCTTAATCCCCAGCACTGCATAAGCCAGGCATGGTGGCCCAGGTTTGTAATGCTGGCACTCAGGAGTTTAAGGCGAGAGGCTCGTTTATCCTTGGCTACATAGTGAGGAGTGGGGAGCTGGCCTGGACTATGTGAGAAAGTAAATAAATGGAAAAAATAGGTAGATGATTGAGAATGAAATAAAGAAATAACAAAAGTCCGGGTCCAACCTCCATCTCAGAGCTGCTGAGCTGGGGTCTCCGCAGCCAGCTAAGAAGAGTGTCTGTCAGCATACGCACTGCCTTGCCGACATCTGAACTCACCTTGCAGGTGAGGTGACAGGGGGCAGTGGGATCAGCGAGGCTGGTGAGGAACAGGTGGCCGTATCCCAAGGGGGTGTCTGGAGCATCTGTGTGGGTGAACCTTCCAATGTTTCAAATTCTCCAACACCACTACTTCCCTCTCTCCTCCCAAGTGTTTGTAGGCAAACAGAAACCACGCCATCAAAGGAGGCCAGGAAGAGGCCTGGGGTGTGGCTTTGACTGTAAGGCCATGAAATGAGAAGTTCCCACCTGGCCTCTCTCTGGTGCTCGGTGATAACAGGGGCAGTGAACATGGGTGCTGGTTGCTGGCCAATATGCCTCTCTGAACACTGCATTCTTTGAGCAACAATGTGAGCATGGGTATGATGTGTGGGCTTGGGTACCCATGCGGAAGTCAGAGACCATCGTGGTGTTGGTCCTCGCCTTCCAACTAGCCTGAGACGGAGTCTCTCTTGTTGTGTTATATTGCTGCTGTGAACACCAGGCTTAGGCGATCTAGGAGCTTCAGGATTTGCCCGATTCCATCTCCCATTGCTGTAGACATGATGGAATGATAGACACGCATGTCCCTGTGTCTGGCTTTGTGTGGGTGCTAGGGATCCATGCTCTGATAGTGAGGCTGGAGCAACAAACTTAAATTAGCCAGCTTCTTGTACATTCCCAGCCCCCTCTGAGCCCTGTGAAGCTAGAGTGTCTTTCTTCCAGGGCAGAACCAGCTGGGGCTGGGCTCCAAGCACACCCAAAGGCTATGGGCACAGAAGCTCACTCATTCTCCTCCACCCCAGCCTGGGCCTTTGCTGCCACTAAGAAAGAGAAGAGGCACACCTCTCATAAGAAGGGAATATGGTGTCGTGAATAAAATGTTCCTTCTTAAGAACGATGACTGAACCCACAGGGAAGGTCACACATCACAGCAGCAGCCTGGCCCTCCCCATGAGCTCTCAAAGCCATAGAGAGGTGGTGGCACTTCTGAGAAGTCAGATTCTTTCGAACGCTAGGGAAAGCTCACACTTCCTGGAGGTGTGGTGACACAGAACAGGAAAAGGGGAGCTCTCAGGGGCCTGGCTGGCTGCAAGACAGAACTTGCTTTCTTTGAGTGTGACAACCTGCTGTGGACCCTCAGGAGGATGCAGAGGAGTTGCTTGCCACTCCTTCCCCCACCCTGTGCCCTAGACCTTGGTCCCTCCCTGGATAAAGAGACCTTTCACAGCCTTCCAGCTACGGGGGACAGAACAGTGTGAGTGAATGGCAAGACTCTGGGCCACTGTCTCTTGCCCAGACAGTCACTTCTCACTATGCAATATTAACTTTGCATAGGAGTGTTTAGGGTGTGGGTTCCTTGCTTCATTTTAGGAGGTGGTTGTCACAAGAGAATGATAGTCGCAATCTTCTCTCCAGAAGAAATGTTCATGCAACCCACATAGTCAATGCCTGGACCTTCAGCTGTCCCATGAAAAGACCCCTCCCCGGGGAAAAAAAAAAAAAAAAAGCCTCCTACTTTATCAAAACACATTAGTACAGTGACTCGCCCTGGGAAGACCCATCTGAAGGGCAGTTACTAATGGCTTGGTCCCCAAAGAGACGACAGCACTGTCCTAGAGACTCTAAGGGATCACAGGAGAATTTACAAGAAGACTCTCTAAGGGACATTAACAAGGAGGAGGCTACGCAGCAGGCTGTGATGCCGCGGCAAGCACTACCACCACTTGATGCTGGCTGGGGGGCGGGGGAACGGAAGGAGCTGTGGGCATGGAATGGAGAGCCATGGTCTCTCTCAGTGGCACAGAGAAACTTGGGCAATCACTCCAGACCATGGCATTGCCTCTGAATCTTCCACCCCCTGACAGTCCCTGCCTGAGCCAGAGCAGGGAGAAGGCCCTTGCTGGTGCAGTCCAGCAGAGCCAGCCCCCAGGAAAGGTGGACGAGGATGGAGAGTGGATCGCCTGGGGATTGAGTCGGGGGGGGGGGGCACTCAACACACTTCATCTCTCTGATGCCCAGCAGGGAGACAAGCAGAGGTATGTGAAGATGTCAGGGGAGAAGCTGGTCAAGTTCCACCTGAACCCACCTGCCCTGGGCAGTACCCATGTGTTTCTCAATGTGACTGTCAGCCAGACAAGAGCTGGCCAGAGCCAGTGGGCAGCAGGATGGATCTAGGCATGACAAGGCAAGCTGTTCAGACACCCTGGGTTCTGGCCTTCTCATATAAGGTGACAGTCATGGTAAGGCTGTGGAAGAGGGAGGTTGGACATGGGTCCCCTCTGCCACTTGGGAGTTCTCAAGTTGTGGGCCAGACGTGGCCTCCTGAGGCAGAGTATCTACATCTGTGAAGAATGGAGCAGGAGCCCTTCCTGTGATTAGAATAAGGCCTGCACACAGAGTGCTTGGCAAAATATAGGCTTACAGACGATGTGCAGAAAGGCCACAGCGAGCTGCATCTAAGGTCCTATCTAGGTCTTTCTTTTCTTGTGTGTTCGTGTGTGTGTGTGGCATGCATGTATAGGGATATGTATGTTTGTATGTGTATGGCTATGTGTGTGTAGGCCAAGTGTCTTCTTCGATTGATCACCCCTTCATTCACTGAGGAACAGTTCCTTGCTGAGCCCAGAGCTCACCAATTCATCTACTCTGAAAAGCCACCCATCCCGAGATTGCAGATATGCACCCCCTCGTCAGCCTGGCATTCACATCGGTGGTAGGGGGCTGAACTCATGTCCCCGTGCTTGCACAGCAAGCGGTTTACTGGCTGATCCATCTTCCCAGCCTCTCGCCCAGGAATTTTTAAGTCCCCTGTGCGCACTCACCTTGCCTCATGCTGCTACTTCATGGGCCTGAATTATCCTAGGAATCAAAACTCACCAGCCCACCCAGAACATTCTAGCACCAGAACGTTCTCTTAAGCACCCCAGTTTGTACAGTTCTACCTGAGAACCCCATGGAAAAGACAGCCCAACCCTCACGGATCTTGCCAGATGAGATCCTTAGGCTAAAGGGTAGCCATGCTTCCCGACACACATGCCAGTCAGGGCACATTTGATGGCAATGCTGTGTCCTTCAGCTGGCAGCACCCTGGGCTCCTGCTTCAGCCACTGAAGAGTGCAGGGTGCTCTGTGCTGGACAGGAATGGAGACCCTCTTCCCAAGGGTGAGGGGTGGTCAACACTTGGTTCATTCTGCAAGCAGAAACCCTGCCATAGTCCAGAGCCTTGGCTAAATCCTGCATGTAGACAGATGGTTCCAAACCCATCTGTCACCCATAGACACATGAGCGGCCCATGTTTCGACTCAGTCTCTATCTCTGCCATTCACATCTATTCCGTATCTACTCTGTATGTGCATCTGTTCCAATATTCGATTTATTCCATCTCTGCACACATAGCTAATTGAACATCAAAACTAATCTATCCTCAAATTATCTGCATCTATTCTTTATCTGCATCTGTTCCAATATTTGATTTATTCCTTCTCTGCAGACATAGCTAATCTATCATCGAATCTAATCTATCCTCAAATTATCCCTATCTATTCTGTATCTGTATCGGTTCCAATATCCGATTTCTTCCATCTCTGCAGACATAGCTAATCGAACATCAAATCTAATCTATCCTCAAATTATTTCCATATCTATATCTACAGATAATTTAATCTATTTCCACTAACATGCTTAATAATATACCTACAGGTAATCTATAACTAATTTGTATATATCTACAGCTAATAGAATCCATGTCCATAAATGCACCTAACCTAGATTTGATCTATACCTAATTTATATCCTTGTCTGGACCTAACCTGATGGGCTGGATCTAAAAGGACTCTGCATCTATACTGAGTCACTGCATGTGCAAACCCCAAATCTCTATCTTATTGAGGTATTTTAGCAAGAGAGCAGCCAAGGCACCAGGCTTCTTCTGGAAATTGACTATAACTTTAAGTAGGAAATTCATTTTCTTTGGATTTCAGTTGGCTCATTCGCAAAACAGGGGCAGAAATTAGTACCTGTCTCATGGTTACATTTCCAGACAAATGAAAATTCAACTGTCAAGTTCAGATCCTGTTCTATTTGTGATTTACTGAGCAAATAACTCAGGCTTGGCATGCCTCAGTTTCTCATTTATGAAATGGGATGACAGTAACATTTTCCAAATGGGACAGTGGCAAAGTGTGACTGGATGAGTCCATGTTAATAATTTACTTCCGGCCAGGCATGGTGGTGCATGCATTTCATCCCAGCACTCACTTTGGAGGCAGAGGTGGGAGGATCACTGTGAGTTCAAGGCCAGCCTGAGTCTACATACTAAATTCCAGGTCAGCCTGGGCTAGAGCAACACCCTACCTTGGAAAATCAAATAATGATAATGATGATGATAAAATTTACTTGGCATCTCTTCAAACTGGTTGGATTTGAGGCCTGTACCATTGAAGGAAATTCCTGCCAGTTACTGAAGTCTAATCAAAAGCCTACGGCTTGGAGAAGTCTTAAGACTTAGAGGTGAAGCTAATACTATTATTTGATTAAATAGGGATACTATGTCCACCAAATTGCCCTTTAGGTATTTATGTTTATTATTTACTTATGTTTATTAACACTCCTGCTTTTTAAATTTTTTAATATTTATTTTTATTTATTTATTAGAGACAGAGAGAGAAAGAGAGAATGGGCATGCCAGATCCTCGAGCCACTGCAAACCAACTCCAGATGCATGCGCCACCTTGTGCATCCTACTTAAGTGGGACCTGGAGAATAGAACCTGGATCCTTAGGCATCCCAGGCAAGTGCCTTAACCACTGAGCCACCTCTACAGCCCTACTAGGCATGCCAGGGCTTCCAGCCACTGCAGACAAACTCCAGACACATGTACCACCTTGTACTTCTGGCTTATGTGGTTACTAGGGAATTGAACCTGGGTCCTTAAGCTTCACAGGCTAGCACCTAAACCACTAAGCAATCTGTCCAGCCACCAACTCCTGCTTTTGATTAGAGAAAATTCTCTTTTCAGATGATAGTGACCACTGGGGAGAGTTAAAACTCATTAAAGTGCTGAGAAGTGACAGTGGAGTGTTCAGCACTAAGTGAGCCATCTCTGTCTCTCCTTTCAAGGCTCAGGGGTCATTGTAGAGGAGGTGATGGGAAGAATGTAAGAGCCAACATAAGAGGACAGACAAGGGCTCTGGAATGGCTGTTGCGTTCATGGCCTCACAGTGACTGCTACCTACACAAGACCTGCATGATATAAGGGTAAATAAAAAAGTGAAGATGATGGTAGCAAAACATAAGGACTAATTGGAAAGAGAAATGGGATCTGTGGAGGCGAGACAGAGGAGGGAGAAACAAAGAAGGGTGGTAGAATGGGATTATGACCAGAGTACATTGTGTATATATATATATATATATATATATATATGTGTGTGTGTGTGTGTGTGTGTGTGTGTGTGTGTGTGTGTGTGTGTGTGTGTATGTATGTATGTATGTATGTATGTATGAAGGTTGTCAATAAAAAATTAAAAATTAAAAAAAAAAAAGTACTTGGCATCTCATGAAATGGCTTAATAATAAATCCCAGCTAAAAATTCTAGGTTGCTAAATACACGGTGCACAGTTCCCATCTCAAAGAAAATACACAGGGATTATGGCCTGAATCTGAAATGTCTCCCCCACCACCACAGGCTCATATTTTGAGAGCTTACTCCCCAGCTGGTGGCAGTACTTTAAGAGGCTGTGGAATCTTTAGAAGTTGGGGCCTGGCTGGAGGAACCATGTTATTAGAGAGGCATGCCTGCCTTTAGGCTTAGGACCAGTCCCAGTTCCTGTTTGGCTCTCTACTTCCTGACCCAGCATGACAGAAACAGCTTCTGCCACACACTCACGCTGCTACGTTCTCCACCACGCCCGCTATGCCTTGGGGGAGTGACCCCTCTACATCCGTGAGCCCCAGTGCCTCCCTTAAGTTCTTTCTGGCAGGCAATTTGGTCACAGTGGCACAGAAGCAGCTAATTGTCTCTGCCTACAAGAGCAATGACTGCACGGGTTTCAAGTGAAGGTAGTGCCATCCATTTTCCACAGTGACGACGTGGCTGTGTTTGGAGAATTCGCTGGCTACTTGGAGAATGTTGCAGTCACATCAGTGAGTCACAGAAAAGGAGCCCTTGGCCACGGGACCACAGATACTTTCTGATTTGGAAGCCAAGTTCTACCCAGGTGATGGCCATGCAGCTCTTTTCTTAATCCCACCACAGCTAATTAAAGACCCAGCAAGTCAGCCCAACGGGGAATATCAGAATAAAAGGACCCGTCTGTCCCCAGATGAGCCTTGTCTGCCCCTGCAAAGCACTGCTCTCCCACGAAGGCAGACAGCTGAGAAGTAATTCGGTCTTGTCCTCGCTCAACAGATGCTGGACACCCAAGAATTAATGAGCTGGAGACTCAGGTTAGGGCCATTCTGACGTTCATGATTACTCCAAAAATTGTTCTCAATGGAGGAAAAGGTTAATCAGAGCCTAGAGCTGGAAGAGAAACAAGCACACACCAATTGGTTTAATCCTAGGAGTGGCAGGAAAGCTTCCAGAAAAAGGAGTTATTACAATGAAAGCTGTGCTTTGAAGCAGAATGAGGAATCAAGCCTAGAAACCAGAAAACCTGCTTCAGGAATTCAAAAGACTTGACTAAGCCCTCTCAGAACCCTAGCCAAGTAGCTGATTTATTTATTTATTTATTTATTTATTTATTTATTTATTTATTTATTTATTTATTTATTTATTACTATGCCATGGATAGAACCCAGGGCCTCACACTTGCTGAGCAAATGTGCCCCTGAGCTATACTCCCAGCCTGTGTAAGTTTGGCTGAAATGTCCCTCACAGGGTCATGCCTTTGAGTCTGTGGTCCTCGGCAGGAAGCAATTTGAGAATGTTGTTGCCTTGGGATTTTATAGTCCAGTCCCTTTGCCAGTACTAGCTCGCTCAGACATCTTTTCTGCTGCTGTGGAGATGTGATGCCTGGCTGGCTGGCTGCTTTCCCAAACTGCAGGTTGAAATAAACCCTTTCCTGCTTCTATATGCTGCTTTTTGCCAAGTGTTTTGTCCCAGGAGGCAACTACAGCAGAGCCATAATCTCTTTTGTGCATATGCGTTTGTATGCTGTGTACATGCATGTGTGTACAGATACTTATATGTGAACGGGCACACATGTGCGCACTGGCACGTGTATATTCATGCCTGAAGACCAGAGGGTAATGGGAATTATCCTCAGGTATGCTGCCCGCCTTATTTTGAGACAAGGTCTCTCACTGGCCTGGAGCCCACCAAGTAGGCTGGACCGGCTGGCCATCAAGCTACAGGAATCCTCACGTCCGCACCTCCCCAAGCCCTGGGATTCCAGGTGTCCACCACCAGGGCCAGAATGTACATGAGTTTGAAGTGTCATCTGGGTCACTATGTACATACACAGTCAGGGTCAATGGCAACACGGGCACACGGGGATGAATGTGTCACAGCTAACAGCTGGAAGGTGAAAAAAACTGTGACCTTAAATGAACCGGGTGGCCTTTGAATATAAACAAGAATCCCCAGGAAGTGAGCACTCTATGGGATCACCTGCCCAGGAGCACTGAGCACGCAGAGCACAGGAGGGGTTTACAACCTCGATGGCCTGGGTATTCTTTCCTGGAGGTACAGGGTGCTGTCAAGTAGGGTTGTAGAAGAGCCCCTGATCTCCCCTCACTAGATACCAGTAATAGCCTCTGTCTCCGCGTTGCAGCAATCAGACAAGCTTCTAGTCATAGCAAAATGTCCCCTGTGGGGCAAAATCACGCTGGTTGTGAACTACTGGTTTATCCTAAAGTTTAAGTTCAGCTAAACCTCGGCCCATTAATTAGCTAATGACCACCATCAGCTACATCCTCACATCACCCCCATGAAAGCAACGACATCTATCAGATCCGAAGTGCCCATGGCCTGTCAAAATGTCCCCACTGGATAATCCAGTGTCCAGATGGCTCTGCATTTAAGTCCTTTCTCTTTTCTACCTCATCCATCTTCCTTCAGCCTGGCTTGATAAGGTAATTCCTTATTCATTTTGACATTAAAATGACACACAGGTACTGAAGGGGCTCACACTCTTATTGTTTCTAAGAAAAACTGGCATTATTTTCCTAGGAATCCAGACAAAATATGCAAAATGTTAAGAGCATTATCACTGCTGTTTCTTGGCAAGGTTAATTTTTTACTTTGTGAGCTCAGGGCTCCCCACCTACACCTGTAGTTGGAAAGATAATGCAGTTAGTCAAGTGCTTGCCATGCAAGCATATGGGCCAGAACTGTATCCCCAGAATTCATGTATAAAAGCCAAGCATTGTGGGGAAGGTTTGTAAACATGGAGGCAGAGTCAGGAGAATGCCTGAAGCTGGCTGACCAGCAAGTCCAGCCTACCCGGTGAGCTGCAGGCCAGTGAGAGACTGTACCTCAAAAGGAGGTGGATGGTGTTTCAGAGGACGATACTGACGCACACATGTGTACGTGTAACCATGCATAGACAGACACATGGACACACACACATAAACACATGCATGTCAACATACACATATGCAATGTGTATAAGCAGAGTGTAAGGGTGAAAGAGCTATTTCTCCTCCTCCCCTCTCTTTCTTCCCTCCTCATCCCCGACCTTGCTCGGACGAGGTCTGAGATTTTTGAAACCTCTTACTGTAGTGGATATTGGATGCCCTGCGCTGAGAAGAGAGCATGCCATCTGCTCCCACATCCCACCTCAGTCATTTCAGACAAGACCCCGCTCTCTCCCAGTGCAATTGCCCACCTCTAGCCCTAACAATAAGCCTAAAAATGGCCCCTCGCTCCCTTTACATAGTGTGCTTCCTCTCTCCCTTTGGCTTGAGTCCCACCAGTTTCTTCCAGGCATTAAATAAAACTCAGGCCCAAGGAAATTTGTCTGTCATTCCCCTCCATCTTGAAGAACCTTAAACAGACCTCCTCCTACTTAATTTAGTGGTATAAGGCTATAATCCTGATACTCAAGAGGCTGAGGCAGGAGGATCCAGAGTTCAAGGCTATCTTGGGCAACACAGTGAGACTGTCTCCAAAAGCAAAAACCAAAACAAAATCCTCAGGTCCTGGGCGAGATTTTTGCTGAGCAAATCCCTTCCGCACACCCACGCTCTGTTATGAACATGAGTGTTAGCTCTACGCACCTGCAATTAAGGGTGCAGTCACGTGTTTGCACCTTTCCCAACTGATTCCTTCAATAGGAAGGCATGCTCCAGGCAGGAGCCTCCTGTCTTTTTCACTGCTCCATCCTCAGTGTCTCTCACAAGCCCTGGCCTCTGCATGGCCCCAGAGCTATTTATTGAATAAGACAAGATGAATGGCTTTACATAGATCTAATTTTAAAGCATTCACTTCCTTTCATATCCGGGACTCATTTTCTACATCGGCTTTGTTTGCAATTCACATGGCACTGGCAACATCTTTAAATAAGGTGAATGTCATTTTTTCCCTCCGTGCCCTCACTTAGCTGATCAAAGGAATTCAAGTACCTGAGTAGTTTTGAAAACTGAGCCACCAGGAGCTTTCTTCCCTATGCCCTTGATCTCCAGTCCTGAGAGATTCCCACGTAAATGAAGGTCTGGTCCCCTCGAAGAGAGCCAACCTCACACAGGGTCCAGACTGAAAAAACTTTTCTGTACAAAGGAGTTCCTCCATGAAGACTCCCAAGGTGTCTCTGAATGTGGCCAGAGGTCATCGACTAACCGGCAGGGGGGCTGCGGATGCAGGGCGTGGGGGCACACAAGCTAAACAAGGGCCATGCCAGCTGGAGCAGATTCAGAAATGGATAAACTCTCTTGAGGCTCAATGAAAAATAAAGAGAATCAAATGGCATACACATTTACTAAAACAATACTGGATGTTCAGGGAGACAATTCATTTGTATTGTTTTAAAAAAAAAAAGGCATTTTCTAAGCCGGGCGTGGTGGCACACGCCTTTAAGCCCAGCACTGGGGAAGCAGAGATAACAGGATTGCTATGAGTTTGAGGCCAGCCTGAGACTACACAGTAAATTCTAGGTCAGCCTGGGCTAGAGCGAAACCCTACCTCAAAAAAACAAAAACAAAACAAACAAAGCATTTTTCTAGGGGCTGGAGAGATGGCTCAATGATTAAGGCATTTGCCTGCAAAGCCTAACGACCCAGGTTCAACTCCCCAGTGCCCACATGAAGCCAGATGTACAAAGTAGCCCGTGCATCTGGAATTTGTTTGCAGCGGTTGGAATTCTGGGCACACCCATTCTCTATTTCGGTCTCTCTTTTCTATATCTCCTCTGCTTGCAAATAAATTAATAAAAACATTTTTAAAAGGCATTTTTCTGGTTGCTGAAGAGATGGCTCAGCAGTTAAGGCAGTTGCCCACAAAGCTTAATGACCCAGGTTCAATTCCCCAGTACCCATGTAAAGCCAGATGCACAAAGTGGCACATGCCTCTGGAGTTCATTTTCAGTGGCTGGAGGCCCTGGCATGCCCACTTTCTCCCTCCCTCCTTCTGTCTCTCTCTTCTTGCAAATAAATAAATAAAATGCTTTTCATAAAAAAGCATTTCTGGGCTGGAGAGACAGTTAAGGTGCTTGCCTGCAAAGCCAAAGGACTCGGGTTTGATTCCCCAGGACCCAGGTAAGCCAGATGCACAAGGTAGTACATGCATCTGGAACTCGTTTGCAATGGCTCAAGGCCCTGGCACACCCATTCTCTTTCTGTTTCTCTATATATCTGCCTGTTTCTCTTGCTCTCAAATAAATAAAATGTTTTTAAAAAGAAAAAGAAAAAATATTAAAGCATTTCTATTAGGCCTGTTGCCTAAGCCATTTTACCCATATGACTGTGGCAAACTGCATTAAAAAAAAAAAAAAAACAACCAGTTGTGCAAAACAATCTGCCTATCCATCCATCTGCCCACCCACCCACCTATCTATCCATCTGTTCATACATTCATCCACCCATGTCTCTATCCACCTACCTATGACCTACCCTTCCCCGCCTCTACCTGTGTATATACGTATACCTGAGAACAACGGTGCTGAGTGTCCTCTTTGTCTAGGCATCATGACATGCAAATCCTGGACAGACTCCCTCGACCTCTGCCTGAGCATCAGTGAACCTTTCTACCAATAATGGCAATTTTGTTTTCCGGGAAAACAGAACAGAGCTTAAGAAGAGGCATTCTGTCATATGACCCCAAGTCTGACAGCCACAGATGACCTTGGACAAGCTCTTTGACCTCTCTGACTTTAGGTTCCTCACTTGGAAATGGAGCGTCATGAAACACTCATGTAACTGTGACAGTGGAAATGACAACGACACCAAGCCACTAAGCAAATTCAAACTTTTAGATTTGTTGCTTTCCATATTTTTTTGTTTTTGTTTTTTGTTTTTTGTTTTTTGAGGTAGGGTCTCACTCTAGCCCAGGCTGACCTGGAACTCACTATGTAGTTTCAGGATGGCCTCGAACTCACAGTGATTCTCCCACCTCTGCCTCCCGAGTGCTGGGTTTAAAGGCATGAGCCACCATTTTTCCATCATTTTTAAGTCACCCGTTCCAAGGTAAGCACTATGTGGAGACCAAAGAAGGGCTCACGGCTACCAGTCTAGTAGAAAGCTGGTACTAGGACTTGAACCATCCTCATGTCCCTGTGCTATTAATCTGGCCTTAAAGCAGAGTCCCGCTATGCCAACAGATGCTGACGATAAGCGTTAAGGATCCTCGGCAGCCAGGAGATAAAGCGCCCTCAATTCTGCACAGCTGTGCAGGACAGATTAACCAGGCAGTGGGTAAGGACCCCTGCGATTAATACCAGGCAGGGCTGAGTGTAAGAAGGAAGCAGGGTGCCCGGGCAGCTCAGGATCCTGGGAAGGCTGGGCTGTGGGCTAGGCTAGGCACACTGCTGATGCACGATGTGAAGCCATCAGTGAAATCCAACATGCACCTGAGGCCCTGGGCCTGGGACACAGCAGCCCTTAAACTACCCTGAACCAAAAGGGCACTGGGGGAGGAAATGAGACCCTAGCTAGGGCTGGGCACTTCCATGGAAGTCACCTCTGCATGCCACCCCATTGGCCATCTTGCTCATGGAGCTGTTAAATCACCTGTGAGATGTTCAATACTCAGACTTGGGCTGACACATGAAAAGTGTTTTCTGTGGGGTTTGAAGAGGCTCCAGCCTGTCTTCCTTCTCTGTTTTGCTGTCTGACCAAGTGACAGAGCTAAGGAGATGATCGAGCCAAAAATGCATCTTCTTCAAAGCCAATGGGAAGGTGGCTGAAATAATCTTAGAGAAGAGCAGAGCAGATATCTCCAGCTTTAAGGAAATCCTCGCCTGTGATTCTTAGGACAGCTCTGCCAAGTGGCACAGCATTGTAGCATCATTCCAGATGGGAAAAAGAACAGCTTAGAGGTTAAATGGTCCAACCAGCAGCTCAGGGCTGGAAGACACAGAGCTGTTCACTGCCCAGGTCTAGCAAGCTCTGAGGCATGTACCCACAGATGCAGCAGCGGAGCACAGAATGAACCTACAAGTCAGGCTATGCCCTCCATGGCTTCAGCCAGTGGTCACCTGCCCCGTACAGAAACAGCACTGCCATTCAGATTCCGCAGAATGTCCCAGGACGCAAGCACACACAAGGATGCAATGTACGGCTCTGACATCTGGGCCCTGGGCCCTGACTGCCAAGGAGCAAAGCATTCCAAGTTCAAAGACACAGAAGAGTAACATCTGCTATTCCACACAGCCTGTCTCCTCTCTCCCTTTATTTACCTCTCCGGATTTCTGTGCAGGAGGAGAGGACACTGGGAAACTCAGGAGAAACAGTGTTATATATTTTGTCCCGGGCAGACAGACACCTGCCTATGGATGTTCAAGCATAAACACACAAAAAAACCACAACAATGTAAGTGTGCATGCATGTACACACTACACACCCATAGAGGGCAGGAAGATATATCCAACCCTTCAAAGAAATGTATGTGGGTGTGCTAAGGAGAGCATTCCCAGAACAGAGGCAAGGATGAGTAAAAAAGTCCACAGGGCACTCACCTGGGTTTCCAAGGTCATCAGAGGAGTCGGGTGTGGATCCTGTGGGAAGACAGGAGAGAACACTTGTCAGTGGTGAGCTGTAGGGAGTCAACTTCCTACGCAAACACTGCTTTCAAGTCCTGCTTAGTTGTCTCTGTTGCGACGGGGGCAGTCTGACTCTGTCTTTCCAGGTCTCCAGGGATGCCAGAACTGCTTGGCCCCAGTCTGCCCCAGCCTACTTCCAAGCTGTCCGGCCCACAGTGAAGTGATAGAGGCCCGAGCCTGTCTCATCCATAAGGGATATCACAAGCTGAGAAGAAGAAAGGCGCTTTCATCGGGTCCCTGCAAGTGTGTTCACATCCTCTATGAAAGCAAACTGGAGTCAGGAGAGAGTTAGAAATAAATCTGGGGGTCTGGCTCGGTCCATAAAACTTGCCACATAAGCACACACACGAGTCTTGACCTGTCACCCCACCGCTCAGAGGAAGACAGAGGCAAGCACAATCTTGGGGGCTCACTGGAGAGCAAGACTTCATGGCTAGCTAGACAGGCACATCCCCGGAGCTCACTGACTACAATCAGAGAGCTCTGGGTCCAGGGAGAGATGCTGTCTCAATAAGTGAGGTGAAGAGCAATAGCGGGAGATGCATGTTGTGGACCTTTAACCTTCACATGCATGCCCCCCACATGTGCTGGTGCACCCCCCCCCCACACACACACAGACAGGCATGCATGCACACGACCACACGCACATACACATGCAAAGAAAGGAAGAAAGAAAAGTAG
Organism: Jaculus jaculus; assembly: GCF_020740685.1. NCBI lineage: Eukaryota > Metazoa > Chordata > Mammalia > Rodentia > Dipodidae > Jaculus > Jaculus jaculus. The sequence goes on from NC_059112.1 coordinate 97,795,884, forward strand.
ACAGAAGGAAAGAAAACTTGTAAGGGTAAGTCCTGATTCAGAGCGAAGCTGTGGGGTTGTGTCTCGCCTTGCAAAGAACAAGGGAAGGAGATGGGCAATGGGGAGCTGAATTCTTGGTTTGAGGCGCACGGTGCAATGGCCGGGGAAGATCTTGTCTGGCTACAGAAGGCTAGAGAAACATCCTTTTGTTTCACTCAGACAAAATCCAATTGACTGGGAATGCTGGGTGGTCAAGTCTCGGGTCTTAAGCATGAATTCGGGGTTGGGTGGCGGGGTGGGTGGGGGGGGAGAAGAGGGGACTAATGGGAGGAGGTGATGGTCTTCTCCCAGCAGTTTCCAAGGAAAACAGGAAGCCCAGCACATAAAGGCTATTTTTGTCTGTGCCATGTCTGCTGCGAGCTTAACCCGTGGGTTGGAAAACCACCACCAGCAACTACTCACAGAGACTGGCCATGGTTTTAAGGCCCTGTGGTAGAAGCCCAGTTTGAAACTTGGCTTTTCCAACAGGCTCTCAAAACAAGCTTCTAGGAGCCATGCAAATGAGTGGCAGCCCACCCACATAGAGCAGGAGCAAGGGAACCCTGGGGATTCTAAATCTGCTGGGCATGAGCTGCTGCCATGGGCTGTGTGTGTGTGTGTGTGTGTGTGTGTGTCTGCTTATTGAACACAGAGCCTTGTGCATGCAATACAAGTTCTCTATCATTGAACTTTATCCCCAACCCTTCGTTTTGCTCTGTGCTGGGCTCAGTCTGGCCTGTAACTCACTGGCGTCCAGGCAGGCCTTGAATTTATGATCCTCTTACTTTAGCCTCCCAAATAGCTCTTGTGGCGGGCCTAGGATTATCAGGCAGGGCTGCACTTGCTTCCTGGGTCCCAGCTGGGCAGGGGTTCATCACGACGCCGATGAGCGGCTGGGGCACGATCACAGGCACACTGGGGACTCTGGACTCTCTTTAAGGTGAAGAATTCATCTTCTCCCCCACTTCCAAGTTTGGGTCCACTTCCCAGCCCTTCCCTAGTACAGCTCTGAGGGAGCTACCAAGGAAACACTTCACGTTGTCCAGGCACGGAACAGTCCTTACCCCTCAGGAAAATCTGAGCGAGGCTTTCCCTATGTCCCACCCATGGCGAAGTTGGCGCATCAAGGGAATTTTAGAAAAGTCTGAGAAAAATAGTCCATGCCTTCCTGTGATAATGCTCCTCCGCCGGGCTTTATTCCCAGCCTGGACCTCTAAGTCAGTCATACGACCTCAACATGCACTGTGGCACTTTGGGAAGGAGTGGGCTCACTCTTCTCCCCACCCTTCTCGGAGCCCTTTGCCGCAGCTCATTTCCCATTTGTATGCGGGAGGGACAGACCTGGTACTTCCTGCTTCCCTGTTAAGCAACCACAGCGCAAGACCCAGTTTTGCCTCCAGAGGCAAGCCTGTGTCCCCTCCCTGTGGCTGGCCGAATGCCTCAGACCCCAGTGACCCATGAGTGGCACTGCCAGCGATCAGCCCCTCACCTTCATGTCGTTGTCAGTTGGCATCTGCCTGCCCAGTCTGTCTGTCTGTACATTCAGTTGCACCTAGTTTTGAATTGGAAAATAAGCTGGCATCTCAGCCTCAAAATTAGCCTCCTTTTCAAAGCCAAGTCCTAGCAAGTGCTGCACGGGGCATTGGGTAAATGCCCAGATTAATTAAGCTGTACTTCACAGCCCATTTGGCTATTGTGTGGGACTCACGCTTCATTGCTTAGAATCCCAAGGCAGGAAAGAAGGGAGGAGTACCATCCTCAACTCCCCCAAAACCACTCTTTTCATAAACTCTATAGAAACGCCCTTCCTTAGCAAGCTCAGGGAATCCCTGTCAACTACGTGGACAAAAATCGAGAGCCTAGTCCCTAAGCCTATACTCTTTTTTTAATCTAGTGTTCTGAGATCAGAGGCACTACTGGCACATGGTCAGGGTACAGGGTTTATTTAGAAAGCTTCTAGAAGAGGAAAGCACATGGCCTCTCATTTAGCATGTTAACTAACCAGCCAGGAAGAGGAGAGAGTACTCACACGGGGCAATGTCATTAACTCTCAGGATTCTCTTGCCAACCAAATCTCGTTCTCCTCCCAGGGAGCACACTGGAAATATGAGACTCTCCCTCCACAGGCTCGGGGTAGAGGACTCAAGGTATGACTGCCTATCTGTAAGGTCTCACTTGCAGTAACATCCTCCTTAATTGGAAAGGCTAATGAAGTGGAACTGGGTCAGTGGTGCTGTCTGCCTAATCCATTGTGTCTGTCTAAATTGGGACTCTTTGGTTTACAGTAGAGTAAATTCCTGTCTGTCAGGGAGAAGTCTTCTGGAGTCCAACGGGAATTCACAAAGTGCTTGCCCGCTACAGAGGAGTGCTTCTGGAATCTTAATGCATCACGGACCCGAGAACCACCCAATGCAAGGGGAAGGCTTCTTGTGCCATCTAATCTCAGTGACTAAATTAAGAAAACAAATGAGGAACCAACAGACTGAACTGGGAGTCGTCACCCTTTGCAGCTCCCTAGAGCCGCACCCTCTGGTTATGTTACTCTGGGGTTCTTAATGGTACCCTTTCCTACCCCTCCAACCTGGCCTTGGCTGCTTGTCTTGCTCTGTTCAAAGCGGGGAGAAGAGGTTAGTAGAATATAACATACGTGGGCTGGAGAGATGGCTTAGCAGTTAAGGTGCTTGCCTGCAAAGCCAAAAGCCCAGGTTCAATCCCCAAGGAGCCACATAAACCACATGAACAAAGTGGCATATGCATACGGAGTTCATTTGCAGCAACTGGAGGGCCTGGCATGCCCAGTTCTTCCCTCCGTCTCTCTCTCTTTATCTATCAAATAAATAAAAGCAAAATATTTAAATTTTTCTATTAAAAAAGGGGTATGACATAAGCAAAAGTTTGAAATATGCCTGAGCATGACCTTTTGTGGCCTGCTGGTCCAAGGAGACCGAGCCCCTTGCGGAACACACCTGCAGCTTCGAGCAAAGTCCAGCTGACACAAGCTGAGCCCTAAACTTTCAGCAAAGAGAAAACACATGCATGCTATACCTATGCCCTAAGTTTGGGATGATTTGTTCTGGACAATCACTGTGGCCATAATGAAGTGACACTCTTTCTAAACGTGGCCAAAAAGCACCATCAGAAACACTCACAGCTTCGCAACTCCCGTGCCTTAAGTCTGTAAATATAGACCAGGAAGTGGAAATAGACAATGAATAACTGATTTATCAGGACCAAGCTCTGGGTTAACTGCACCATGACAGCACACCAAAACACACTGGCCATGAGGATCGGGAGCTGCCTGAGTTAGTCTCAGCCTCTCTACCAAATACTGAACTAGTCATGTCCAGGTCATTTACCATGTCTAAAGGTACAGTCACTCAGAACACTTCGCCTCCCAAGTACAGACACTTTCTGTGTCTCTGGATTATTCGTGAACCAACGGGCATGTAACTTAGTCCAAATTTGCAACGCTTATGCATCACTTAATCAAATGCTTATGACAAGAAGTGATCCAGGGGTTGGAGTTTCCTGGGTTTTGGAATATTTGTAACTGTTGTGAGAACCCACCTCATATTTCAAAAACTTTCTGATTTCAGAGCATTTCGGATCGTAGGCTCAGGGAAATGCTCATCAGTGATAACAACTGACATTGCTGAACTCTTATCATATTTGAGGCCCACAGCTTACCTTTGACATACGTGTATTTTGTTTTCCCCAAGACCAACCCTAACAAGTAGGTACTATGATTAGTAGCACTGCACACAGAGAGAAAAGCTGGTTACCAGGGTAATATAGTAACCTGCCCAAGGTAACACAAAGGGTTCTGGGAGCCTGTGTGTGACCCACATGAGAAATATAAGCCACCACCCTTCCACATAAACTCTATTAAAGGATACAGCCTTGTTTTGGACAGAATCATCTTGTTCTATGGATCATGTTTACTCAAACACCAGAATCCTTTCTTTAGCTTCTGCATATTTGTTTTTTTAGGTTGTGGACACAGTTGATAGAAATCAGCATGTGCCACAACTAAAAACAAAACAGTCTGTTTGCCACAGCAGGGAGCGAGCCTGTAGAGGTAGCCTGGTCAGGCGCCATGTGCTCAGGGAGTTCCAACCCAGCAGTTACCACGCCTGGTGGGCACCGGGATGAAGACCATGTGTGCACATCGATTTTCAAATCTAACTGTTTAATCAGGGACAGGAGCCAATTACAAATCTGGCAGAAATGAAACTTGCATGTCTATCACAAGTCTTGTTTGTAAGACCAAGAAAGCCAGGTTCAAGTATGTTTGAGCCCCATGAAGACCGAAGGCCAAATTTTAACAAGCAATTAAGCTATGATAAAGTAAAGAGGAGGAATGTGTTACAATCCTGTCTGGGCTTCAAATATTTCTGGCCTGTGTTTCTTGCTTTGAGGATATCACAAGTTCCATTTGTTCTTGGGTATTAGGCAATGGCTTCGGGGTACAGATAACAATGACTCATGCCTTTGGAGGTTAATTGCCTCATGAAATTAATTGGCCCATGAAATTAATGGGCCACTACAGGACACCCTGTACCACAGACCCTCCTGTGTGACCTTGGTCTCTTCTCCCTAGGAAGCCTGTGGACAGGGACAGAAATGGGAAACTTCCATCTTCCCGAAACTCCTGAAGAGGCTGGGAAGACAGCTCAGTCAGGAAAGTGCTTCACTTACATGCATGAGAACCAAAGTTCAATTCCCAGCATCCACATGAAATAAACAAACAAGTAAATGAAGGTGGGGGGGTGATGGCGTGTTTTTGAAATCCCAGTGTGGGGGATGGGTTCATTGGCCAACCAGTCTAACCAAACTGGTGAACTCCAAGCCAGTGAGAGACCCTGTGTCAATAAAGGTAGACAGAATTCCTGAAGAGCTATACCTGAGGTTGTTTCCCAACCTCTATATGCATACACTTACCACACATGCACGGCCCCCCATGTGTACATACATACACAAAATATTGCCTTAAGTTTAGTCATTATCCAACACCAGGCACTTGGGGAAATGCAATAAGCTCTTCAGAGAGTCACAGGTAAGAGAGACAAAAACTCGCCAAAAATACATCAGTATTAAAGAGAAACAAGCTCACTAGGGACCACTGAATGGCTAGCAAGGCAAGAGACCCTCTGCATTACTTTTGTCTCATTACAGTGACAAAATACCTGACAGAAGCAACTTAAAGGACAAGGAAAGGGTTTGCTGTGCTTGGTGGGTTGAAGGCATGCAGTTCCTCATGTTTAAGAAAGTCAGCTCCCACAAGTCCATTCCCACCAGTCTGACCCAACCTCTAAACTTTCCCCAGCCTTCCAGAACAGCATCTCCAGCTGGTGGCCAAGTGTTCCAACACATGAGCCTGCGGAGACATTTGCATCCAAATCAAAATGGCCCCTACACTGGCAAGGGCCTGGGCAGGGTACAGGGCGAAGTTTGCTCAGTGGAAGAGAGGGCAAGTGTGGGGCTCAGCTCTGGGTTCATAGCACGCACAATCAGTGTGTTGGTTTTCTTGAGTTGTCATAACAACATGCGGATGGAGTGATATAAACAGCAAAAGTTGATTTTGGTGTTGTTGTTTTTACAGTTCTGGAGAGTGGAATCCAAGATCAGGCGGCTGTAGATGTGCTTTCAGGACTGCCCTGTGGCTTTCTGACGGTCTCTGTCATCGAAGCCTCGCTTCGTCTTCCCGCTGCTCTCGTGTCTCGACACCCAAACCTCCTCATGTAAAAATTCTAGACACTACATGAGGACCCACAGTGAAGGGGTCTTTTAATCCCGTTGCAGTTACTTTCTCATGGCTAGACAAACACCCAGCTCATGAGAGGAAAGGCTTTATTTCAGGCTTATAGAAGCCAGGAGAAATACCACCAATGGCAGGAAAGCTGGCTCACTTCAACAGATCACAGCAGAGGGATGCCATTAGACAACCAGCAAACAGGCACAGCCAGAGCTCAGAGTGCTCTGGACACACATGAGGGCTGGACTACAAGATCCGTCCCCAGTGACGCCCCCCCCCAGCAGGGTTGCAAGCTCCGGCTATGGGGCCATACATTCAAACCACCACAGATCTCCTCTTTAAAGATACTTTCTCCAGCTCTAGTCATATTTGGGGACACAAAGGTTAGAGATTCCACAAAGAAGTACTGAACTGAGCCAATTCAGCTTACACCCCCCAGTGAGCAGACCTGTGACACCAGAAACCTCCCCAGCTCCTCTAGCTTCACGTGTGCCACTTACATGATATGAAGTGACGGGCCTGTCTTCTCCCGTGGAGCTATGGAGACCGTCAAGAATGGAATCTACTCTCTGGGGTCTTGTGAGGAGATTCCCAACTATTATACTAGCATAACAGGTGTCCCAGGCAGACAGAGAAATACAGTAGGTTGTAATATAGAAGGATGTAGAACTTTCGGGGGATGGAACTTTGTTGGAGGAGGGCACATAGCCTGGCCCCACTGGCTGTTCATCCTCTACGTCATGGTGACTATGGATGTGAAGTGACCGTATTTGAGAATGGGAGACTGCTGGCTTCAGAGATTCTCAAAAGCATTCCTTAAAAATAGACATCTTAAACATGTGGGCTTTAAGTTTTGACTCTTTAAGCTTCTAGGGTCAAAAAAAATTATCTCCCCTTTGTTTTCTTTTGCCAGGCTACTGAAAGCTTAGACATATCTCTCCATTCTACTCTAGTGAATTGCATTTCTTCTCAAACACAAGTCAGCGTGGACACTAGCTAACCCTACCTCATTCAGTGGCGGCAGAGGGAGTAAATGTCACCAGTTCACTTTGAATGCTTACTTTGTGCCAAGCACATGTGCAAGTTGCCCGACTGCCAAGGGAGGTATCATGCTCCCCATTTCGTAGATCAGATAACTGATACAAGGGACAATTTGCTCAAAAGACACAGGGCACAGAAGGGAGGGAGCCAGGACCAGAGATCTGCTTTGTACATTGCCCGAAATTGGTCCATTAACCAATATTCTTGTGTTTCCCAAACTATGAGCTTACTGGATCCAATTCTCTAGGCAAGGATCCAAATCAGCTAGATTTTGTGTATTGAATTTCCTGGGGCCATTTCTCGCGTACATGAATCCTGATGGCAAAAGATTCAGGCTAGGTTACACAGCTGTGTCCATCTGAGGGAACCACTGGACCATTAAATCACTTGCCCACATTCCTCCATATGGAAAAAACTCTATGAGTGGACATTACTGATAAGCTCCAGATTCCTGGTGAGATAAAATGTATCTCCATCCCTGATCTGAATCCAACTCAACATTTTCTGGTGAATCATATGAGGTCCAGAAAGGGAAGTCCGTTTCCTAGGTGCCACAGGCAGTTGGAATCAACACTTAGTATGGAAGCCGGGGACATCATGCTGGGCAAGCATGAGGACCCGAGTCTGCATTCCAGCCCAATGCACAAAGCTGGGCATGGCCGGGAAAGCCTATAATCCCAGCACAAAGGAGGGCAGAGACAGAACTGCTGGGGCTACCTGGTCACTGAGGGTAATGAGGAAAATGGAGAGACACCGGCTCAGTAACAAGTTCCTTCCCAGGAAAATACAGCAGAAGTCTGACAGGGGACACTGCTGTCCTCCTCTGGCCTTGCACAGGCAAGCACATCTGCAGACACGTTTGAAACACCATATGTGCATGTGCACGCGCGGACGCACGCGCACACACGCACATGCACACATACACACACACTTAGTATGCCTAGGAATACAGCTGAAGGTACCTAGTATGTAGTCTGTGGATCATAAAGTCCTTCATTTGATCCCCAACATGGCAAAACTCTCTATTGGTACTCCAAGCTTCTGATACTACTAAGAAGACTGGATTCATTCCACTTTGCCAAAAAGAAAACATTTCTAAGTGTCCCCAACCTCATTTCCACTTCCTGCTTGTTTCAAGCCTATTACCAGAACAGATTCTGTTCCAAAGACACTGTATCCCAGCACTGGGAAAATGTGATTCAGCTGGACTACATGGCTGCGAAGTTTCCAAGAGACCACACACTGATGTGACCTGCCAGCACAAGCCACCGGCCGCCTCCTGAGGTCCCACAGCCAGGGCAGGGAGGGAGAGTGAGTTCTGCGCTCAGCCATTGGGGTGGGTCTGAGGCTCCTTCCAGGGCTGGGATGGGTGTTTGGGACACAATTTTTCCCCATGGGCCGGCAGGGACTCACGGTCTTCCTATACTGAGCATGAACATGGAGGTCATGGAGTCTTAGCACAGGAGTGTCGGCCTCTAGCATGCTTTCTTGGCTCCCTGGTCTATTTCTTCATGGTGGTGATGGTGATGAAGATAAATGTACCACTGATGATAGGTGTTTTTGTTTTTGTTTTTCCAGAGCTAGGGATGTCTGCTAGGCAAGGGCTCTGCTTTGGAGCTCCAACCCCAGCCATAGGATGGCCGCCTTGATAGCTATGATTCATTTGGGTCCTTACCACAATAACCAATACAAGATGCCCATAAGGGAGCGCATCTGTTATCATGTTTGCCTAGTATGCACAAAGCCCTAGGTTCTATCCTCAACACTGCATAAACCAATGCGCCAGTGCTTATCTGTAATCCTAGCTCTCTGGCAAGGCCCGCCGGGGCTGCATGAGACCCTGTCTCAACAAACAACAAACCAAGATACTCATGAGCTCTGGACATATGGGGAATTTCATTCAGAACTCTTCCTTATGGGGACATTATGAGTTTACCTCTTTGCACACTTACACACACCCTGCAGGGTTGCCCCCCATTTAGAAACGGGAAAACTGATGCTAAGATTTAGAAGAGCTCAAAGGCCACAAAGCCAGGCTGCCTTAACCTTAATGTCATCACAGTAATTAAAAAAATACTTTCCTATCATCCCCCAAAAAAACATGCTTGGATGTGGCATGGCTTCACTTTTATAATATGCAATATTTAAAAAAGAATTTGCAGAGGCTGTAGAGATGGCTTAGAGGTTAAGCCAATTGCCTGCAAAGCCTAAGGACTCATATTTGACTCTCCAGGTCGCACATAAGTCAGATGCACAAGGTGATGCAAGCATGCAAGGCCGCACATGCACACAAGGTGGCACATGTGCCTGGAGTTCAATTCCAGTGGCTGCAGGCCCTGGTGTGCCAATTTTCTCCCTCCCTCTATTTCTCTCTCTGTGTCTTTCACTCTCTCTTGCAGCACTCTCCCACATAAAAATATGTATTTACTATCATTTAAAAATTAGATAATTGGGCTGGAGAGATGGCTTAGCAGTTAAGCACTTGCTGTGAAGCCTAAGGATCCCAGTTCGAGGCTTAATTCCCCAGGACCCACGTTAGCCAGATGCACAAGGGGTACTTGCATCTGGAGTTCGTTTGCAGTGGCTGGAGGCCCTGGTGCGCCCATTCTCTCTCTTTCTTTCTATTTGCCTCTTTCTCTGTCTGTCGCTCTCAAATAAGTAAATAAAAATGATCAAATTTTTTTTTAATTAGATAATTTCTCAATATCCACATTAGACGGCTTTTATGAAAATGTCAGCAGATCTGACCACGGTAGGCAGCCCTTACGGCCACGGCAGGAGCTATGTGGCTTCTCGACGTCCATTCCCCACAGCTGCTTCTATCCACCAGCCAGGGCCTGAAGCACCTGAGGTCATGTTCCATCATCTGTCAACCCAAAGGCTTTGTCATGCCCACCCACAAAGGAATTCTCCTCCATGAGCCTATCTTGTCCAAGCTTCGAGAATGCACGTTCAGGTCCCATTCTATTCCTTTACAGAAGAAACCAGGAGCAAGCTGAGCGTGGTGACTGCAGGATGATAAGCCTCCACGTGATGCTCTATGAGCCCAGCAGAGCGGAGGCGGTGGGCAGAGGGTCCAGCAGAAGGCAGAACAGGAAGAGGTTACTGAGGCGCTGTCTGCTCACTTCCTGCAGCCGCCTCTGCAGCTGCCTGTGGGGCTGTTTTCCTCTGAGTACGCGGAAGGATATGCTGTCATCACCCACCACAACAGCCTTGGCTCAAAAACATGCACAGGAGTCTGGAATCTCTTCTTTCCCTCTGAGTGGGGCAGCCCCAGAGGCAGGAAGACACAAAGAAAACCCAGTGTGAGCCACAGCTTCCTGTGAATTTCTCACAAAGCCCCAGCTGGGGAAACTGGAGGAAGGGGACACACAAGGCCAGAGGAAGGGAAGGGGGTCCTGAGCACACTGATGCACAATGAGCTCCTTTCTCCAGTGAATAAGCCACTCTCCTCAAGTCTATCTCAACGGCTTTGTGTGAAGCAATCAATTCTATACCCAGAAAGCCAGGCTTGCCAGACCTGGTGCCAAGGTTAAGTGAGAGCCTGAGATCCCTGGGCAAGTTGATAATGGACACCCAGGAAACAGTTTCTGCACTAATTCCTGTTGGGCTGATTTGAAGTCTACAAAGACCCTCTTTATTTCTATGATTTTCTGTGCTGGGGCAGGAAGGGACCCTCGCTCACATGCACACCGTGCTTGGTGTTGCAGTAGGCTCCATTCACTTCCTTCCTAGAACTGTCACTGAGCCATCATGGGTGGCGATCAGAAGAAACAGATGTGAGGCTAAAGTCTGTGCTCGCTGCTGGAATGCATTCATGGTGTGGTGGGAATTGTCCCCAACAGGCCACTATAGCTTCTGCGGGGGCAGGCACTTTGGAAACCTCATCTTCCAGGGCTTTTGCAGAGGCAGCAAACAGACTGAGCCCACAGTGGCATTCAGCTCAGGTAGGCTTTTCACACCCTGTGTGATGTTTTGAATTTGTTTTGCATGTTTATGTCCATTCTTGTGTGTATGTGTATTCATGTATGTATGTGCGTTCGTGTGTATGTGTTCATGTGTATGCATGTTTGTGTGTGTGTGCGTTCATGTGCAAATGCATGTCTGCATGTGTGTGTTCATGTGGATATGCGTGCTCATGTGTGTATGTGTTGGTGTATACGTGTATTTACGGTATATGCGTGACTGCACATAAATGTGGAGTCAGAGGTCAACACTGAGTGTACGTACCCCTCAGTCGCTCTCCACCTTATTTACTGAGATAGACTGTAGCGATTTCCTTCTGGTGGCTTGGACGAAACACTCAGCCAGTAGCAGCTAACAGGAGGAAAGGGTTTATTCTGGCATAAAGCCTCAAGGGGCAGTTTCATGACACTGGGGAAAGGATGGCATGAGGAGGGAACGGTCACCAATCTAGGTGGAAGGAGCACAAAGAACTGGCTCTGAACACCAAGTGGGCTGGATTAATAGGACTCAAGGTCCACCCCCACAGACACACCTCCTCCAGCAAGGCTGCATCTCCCAAAGGCTGCACCAGCTATGACCTGAGGTGTGAGGCTTTACGCACAAACACAGGAGGCCATGCAGGACACTTGCCATTCACACCGCTATGCAGGTTCTCTCGTTGCACTCAGAGCTCACCAGTTCAGCTAGAACGGCTAGGCAGTGAATCCTCTTGTATCTTCCTTCCAAGCTTTAGGATTACAGGCATACCATCACATCCTGCTTATGCCTGGAGTCTGGGATCTGAACTCAGGTCATCGTGCTTATGTGGGAAATACTGTGTTGACTGAGCCCCCTCCTCACACTGAGATGGCCGTAAGTGCTTATGAGTAAGGCTCACACTCAATCCCTAGCTGGTGGAGCTGGTGAGAGGCGGAGCCTTGCTGGAGGAGGTGTGTTACCGAGGTGGGTCTTGAGATTTATTAGTCCAGGTCGCTGGGCATTCACTAGTGTGCTCACTCTCACGGCTACCTCCCAGCTGGTGTGACGTGATCCACAACTTTTACTCTGTCATGCTTTCACGTGCCACTGTGAAGCTTCTCCTTGAAACTCTCAGCTAAACTAAGCCCTTTCCTTCCACCAGCTTCTGGTGGGGCATTTTGTTCCGACAAGAAAGTAACTGCTACAGCGCTGATTTTCAAAACTGAATTGTCGAGCTGGAACGATGGCTTAGCAGTTAAGGCGCTTGCCTGCAAAGTCAAAGGACCCAGGTTTGATTCCCCAGGACCCACATAAGCCAGATGCACAAATTGGTGCAGGTGTCTGGAGTTTGTTTGCAACAGGCGGAGGCCCTGGCGTGCGCATTCTCTCTCTCTCCCTCTGTCTCTGTCAAATAAATAAATAAAAATAAAATACAAAAATATTAACAAAAGAAAACTAAACTGTGGGGCTGGATAGATGGCTTAGCAGTTAAGGTGCTTGCCTGTGAGTGAATCCTAAGGACTCAAGTTCGGCTCTCCAGATCACAAGTAAGCCAGACTCAAGGTGACACAAGCAAGCAAGGATGCGCATGTGCACAAGCCATACATACGTCTGGAGTCTGACTGCAGTGACTGGAGGCCCGAGCATGCAAATTCTCTCTTCCTGTCTCATGCATGCTCGCTTGCTCTCACTGCTGCTCTTACTCTTGCTCTCTCTAAGAGAGAGAGAAAAAAAAGCTGAATTATATTCTCAAAGCTGGAGGTGCGGTTCAGAAGCGGAGCACATGTCTAAAGCCCTGGGTTTAATTTTCAGTAATTTTTAAAGCAAATGAAATGTATTCCTAATTTATTAAGGGACACACAAACCAACCCCTACCTAACATGGTAAGTCCAGGTGTTTTTGTTGTTGTTGTTGAGTGCTACAGATGGAACCCAGGCCTGTGAACATGTGTAAGTGCCCATCACTACCCTCCACCCACATTCAGAACACCTTACTGGAGCCTTTCTTGGTCTCAGCAGGAAAACCTGGCATCATGCATTTGTTTTTTGCTGTGTGCTGTGCATTCCACATGTGTAAATGTGTGCATCGGGTGTACTCACACATATGGGTGCATTCACATGGGCGTATCGGTATTTGTGCACCGAAAGTGCAGAAGGCTGTCCAGATTCTTGCCTGCCTAGCATCTCTTAACTGCAGAGTTTCCTGAATCACCCTACTCCTGCTTTGATATTACTAGCAATATCCATTAATATTTTAAATTACTAGTAATATCAAAGTAGTAATATCAAATGGGTACTGGAGGAAAAAGATGGTGGAGGCTAGTTTCACAAGTGGTTCCACCAAGTAGACAATTTACTTCTGAGCTAGATTACAAACAGGGAAGGAAAGAAACGAAAAGCACACAGTATTCCACTTCTACACTTTGCATTTATAATTATTCATGCAGAAGCATCATTAAACACCAAAAGGGGGAAATATTACAGTTGTTCTGATTTCACACGCTAACTGTGTTTACATGCTAACAGCGTTTCTCAGGGACAATTATCTTATTACTAGTGCACTAATCTTTTCAATCTTTTCAACACAGTTTACAGCTGCAGACTTCAAAAATTAAGGCTAATTAAGATCCTGCTTGTGGCAGGTAGGGTAAATGGCTTACACACTTTAACAGAAGCAAAAATCAGTTAGAGGAAAGTTCAGGGTGGAGGGGCAGTGTCAAAAGTGGAGAGAGGGCTGGAGAGATGGCTCAGCGGTTAAGCGCTTGCCTGTGAAGCCTAAGGACCCCGCTTCGAGGCTCGGTTCCCCAGGTCCCACGTTAGCCAGATGCACAAGGGGGCGTACGCGTCTGGAGTTCATTTGCAGTGGCTGGAGGCCCTGGCGTGCCCATTCTCTCTCTCCCTCTATCTGTCTTTCTCTCTGTGTCTATCGCTCTCAAATAAATGAATAAAAAATTTAAAAAAAAAAGTGGAGAGAAATTCTCGCATTCCTTCCCATAGATGCATGGACTCCAACTCTTACCATGTCAATTGTCCCTGGGAAACCCCAGGGGTGCTCTGTAGATACCCAGATAATCAATGTTCCACATCTGATGATTTGCATACAACAAACATGCACCTTCCTGTATATTTTAAATCACCTTTGAATTACTTATAATACCTAACACAATAAAACCTAACTGTGTTCGAGAATGATGGCCTGAGGAGTCAGCACATGTTCACTACAGACATTTAATTTTCAGGTGCACAAGCAACAAACACACACACACACACACACACACACAGAGAAAGAGAGAGAGAGAGAGAGAGAGAGAGAGAGAGAGCACCAGCCGCATTAGAGAACCTCGTAGGAAAAGTGGCAATGAATGGGAAGAACTGCAGGTTTCAGCACCAAGGACAGCCGGTGTGGTCTCCTTGAGGGCGGTGTGTGTGGGTCCTACCTTCACTGATCATCTATTTCTATTGGTTAGGTCCTTCCACAAAATTTCAACAGAGGGTGGCAGTTAAAGATATCACCTCTTGTACTAGAGCACCTGTGATCAAATGCTGACATTCCTCTGTGCGACCTTGAACTAGTGATTTCACATCTTGGTGCCTCAGCTTCTTTGCATGGGGATTAAGGATAACAATGACACTGTCTATGTCTCAAACCTATTATCCTGTTGATTGAATGAAGAGGTGTAAAACACAGAGCAATGCCCTGATAACAACCACCACAGCACAGGATGGCTTCCTTCACTGACTATGGACGGTCAGGTTGGACAAGAGACTGTACCCCAAACAGCAACCATCACCATTCACGTGGCTTCCTTCACTAATGATAGATGGTGAGACAAGAGGCTATGACCCAGATAGCAACCACCACAACACAGGGTGGCTTCCTTCACTGACTGTGGATGGTCAGGTTGGATAAGAGGCTGTACCCCAGATAGCAACCATCACCACACAGGTGGCTCCTCCACCATGGCTGGTAAGTACAGACAAGAGGCTGGAGCCAACAATACCACACCTGATTCTAACATGTCCTTATCCTCCCTCCCACTGATTAAGTGCATCGCACGCCACTGGAGAGCTGCTGAGGGGCACAAGGCAGTTACTGTGTCAACTGTGCCTCTCAGATAACTTCTGCCACCTCATTAGCTCAGCACGGGATCACTGTCTTTATTTTTGGTTTTGTCTTTAAAAAAAAAAATCAGTTTTCTTGTTTCTGTTAGGGAGACTTATGTTTCTATGAGTCTAGCCTCATGAGTCCCACACAAAGCCCCGGCACCTAAGGGACAACTAGGCAGTTTCTGGAGATGCACAGGCTGTCACTTCCCCCATGGTGCCCGTTGTGGGCCATGACTTGTGCTCACCAAGTTATATAGCTCATGTTTTCAAAGGCTCGCACACCAGCTTCATGCAGTAGCTGAAGCCGACCTCATTTTATGAAGACACCAAGCTTTAAACAATGGCTGTTGAATCACACAGCCTGCTAATGAAGGCAAGTCCCGAGGTGGCATGAGCAGTGAAGCTCTCGCTTAAGCTAGCTGGCCACATTACCCATAACTACTACTGCTAGTGTTACTTGGATTAGAACCATCAGCACCAACACAATGTGCCAAGTGCTATGCGAAGCCATCCTTATGGATTAACTCATTTCAAGCTACCGACGAGATGACCAGACTTAGAGAGGTTACATACTATGTCCAAGGTCACACAGCTTTAAAGTGCAGAGACAGAATGTGACCCACTAGGGAGGCAGAGGTAGGGCTGCCATGAGTTCGAGGCCACCCTGAGACTCCATAGTGAATTCCAGGTCAGCCTGGTCTACAGTGAAACCCTACCTCCTAGACCCCCCCAAAAAAAAAATTGACCAAATCTAAACCCATTGTTCTAAAGTCTCTGCCTGACTGCCTTGTATCATGTCTGTAAAACCCTACAACCAACACCTTTTCAAGGGCTACATACTGTATCATGAGATAGATAGACTAGGAATGTAGTCAGCTACCACGTATTAAAAAACCAACTATAAAATGAGTAAGTTTGTTAGATTTCTGAGAAATGCTGCCGGAAAGAATGAAGTAGAGGTCAAACAGAAAAACCAAAAATGGTTCAAAGATGGAAGGGGGGAATAACAAAGACTTAACATAGGCTTCAAGAGTAAGCACAGACTCACTGAAGGTAGGGAAGGGGGAACACTGTGGGCAGCGGAGCAGCAACATGGTGGGCTCTGAGACAGAGGGCGTGCGCGGCATGAGGTGGGCATGAGGGTCGGGAAGAAGCCTGTTCTAGTCACACATGAGGCTTTTGTGTGGACTGACATTATTCTTTACTGGAAATCAGTTGTCTGTCTTGCTACCTCGGTTACAGTACATTCACTCAGGTGTGACACAATCAGATCCACGCTACCTCTGAGCAGCCATTCATCAGGCAGCAGGGTGGAGACTTTTAAGATGAATTTCAAATAATTTCCATTTTCTGGCTTTAGGGCTCATCACACCCCCCCCCCCAATACTCAAAGCCATAAGGTCCTTATGGACTACCCAGCGTCACACATCATTCAGCCCTCCTTATTGTTACAGACTAGAAGAAAAGCAAGAGGTGAACGGTGGCAGCATATTAAAAGCTAATAAAATGTCTCTCTTCTGTCTAAAAAGGGAAGGCTAGAGAGAAAATCAATCTAGGTTAGATAAGGGTCAACTTGCAGCCCTGAGTACAAGGGCTTGGGAAAAATGCACACATGCTTGCAGGTTGTAAGAAATGACTGGCTGAACTCTCATGCCTAGAGCCATGGCTTCTATCCCCAATACAGAAAGAAAGAAAGAAAGAAGAAAAACAGACAGACAGACAGACTGAGAGGAGTAAGGGAGGGAAGGATGGATGGAGGAATGGATGAACAAATGAAAAAAAGGAGGATGTAGTGACACACACCTATAACCAAATAGGATCCTGAGTTTGAGGATAGCCTGGCCTACCTAAGGAGAACCTATCTCAAAAAAAAAAAAAAAAAAGGCCTGGAGGGATGGCTTAGCAGTAAAGGTGCATGCCTGCAAAGCCTAAGGACCCAGGTTGATTCTGCAGATCGATTCTTCAGATCCCACATATGACAGATGCACAAGGTGGCACGTGCATCTGAAGTTTGTTTGCAGTGGCTAGAGGCCCTGGTGTGCACATTCATTCATTCATTCTCTATCTCTCTCTCTCTCATAAACAAAAATAACTCTTTAAAAAAAAACCTAACCAATCAAATAAACAACAAAAAAAATGAATAGCTAAAATGTCTTTCTGCCAGCAGCACACACACCCCTCCACACACACACACACACACACACACACACACACACATCATAGAGAGCAGAATACTTCCTACAAACTCCCACTCTCTTTTACTGATGCCTACTGTGTGAGCTGTCTGGTTTATGGTACCCTGTGAGTACCGTGGTCAACCATCCCACTCCTTGGAACTATGAAACATTTGATATTAAAAGAGAAACATTCTAGAAGAAACAAGATGCACTGGTAACTCCACCCACTACAGCCACAGGTAGTCATATAAGGAAGACACCGGCTCAGAGAGGTAAAAAGACACTTGTTAATGTCAAAAACGGAGGAAAGAAATAGGGAGCTTGGTTCACTTCATGCTGTGTGCAATTAATTCCAGATATTTCTATAATAGCTAATGCTTTAGGGGACTTGCTGTACAAGGCTTTGCTAATCATTGTTTGAAGCCTTTTACAATTCTTCTTCCAAATTACTTCTGTTGTAACAATCAAGTCCAACCTGTAGTGCATGAGCTATGTGCATCCCAGGATGGCTATGAATGTGGCCTCGTACTTTGTAGATAGCCATGCCATGTCTCAGTGAAAAGGCAGGACACCCCTGAGAGTGTGTGCCATAGTGGTGAGCCCTGAAGGTCTGAGCTGGAGACACAGAGACAGACACACCCTTCCTCCCCTGCTCATCTTCAAGACCATGAAGAGCTTGATCACAGTTCACTCAGATGTGCATCTGTGTCCAGGGCTCTCAGAGCAAGTAAGAGGCTGGGCTGGGATTTGACCCTGCACGGCGAACTCTGGATATATTATCCTGATGATCTTAGATTAAGCCCCAGGCTTCCTCTCGGCTCTCTAGTGAGCATTTTTCCTTGCATGGAATACTTCAAGGATTTCAATCTATTCTTTTGTTTCCTAGGCAGAGTCTCATTGTGTAGCCTCAAACTTCCTATCTTCCTCTCTCCACCTCCCAAGCGCTGGGATTCCAGGCACGTGTCGCTTGTGTCTGACCACAAGAAGCATGTCTGCCCCCAGCAAGCACACACGTTTCATGTCTAACCACAGGCAACATGTTTTATTAACAGTTTGTTATTTTTATGTTAATTTTCAATTTAACTGATTTAAATTAATAAATTTCATTAAATTTTTTGAGACAGAATTTCACTATGTGTCTCATGCTGGCCTCAAATTCAAGGTCCTCCTGCCTCAGCCTCCCAAGTACAGGGATAACAGATGCATGACACCGGGCCTGGCCAAGAGTTTGAGTGCACTAAGAGAGGTCCAACCCACCATCCACTCCCAAAATAAACACTGAAGCTTCACTCAGTTCCCCATGAAGACTCTGTATAAAAGAAAACATCCCAGAGTTCCCATCCGGTGCATATTCTCCAAAACCCAGCTCGAACGGTTCATTTCTAACTTCATCGGTGCCATCAAAGAGGTAGCTTTAAATCTTGAGGCTTCAGAGAGTTGACAAGTCCCCATGAAAAGCATACCACAACCAGTACTGTATCTGCCCAGCAGCACTTCGGGGTTTCACAAGGAGGAGCAGGGAAGAAAGCGGACAGGATGCAGAGAGTGTGTCAGAAGGAAGCATGCCAGGTAACCAGGTCCATTCTGTCCTAAGGAAGCATGTCTGAAAGCAAGGAGGTGTGACAGCAGAGGCTGCCGTGAATTCTGACACCTGGAGTCTCCAGAAGCCAGTGAGATCCTATGGAGCCGCAGGAAGCCTATGTTCATCTTTCAATTTTCCCCATCTATGAAACGGGCATGGCCGGGCTCTTGGTTACACACACACGTGCACATGCTCTTGTATTCACACAGACATACTCTCTGGACACACTGGACAATGTCAGTTACTTCCCCCTGGATGGACATACAAGAACTGTGAGACATGATTTCATTATGTGCAAGCGTGTTCCGAGACGGTCTGCTCTCTACATAGCTTAGCCTAGCCTGAATCTCACAACCTTCCTGATCCAGCCTCCCAAGTGCTGGGCTCACAGATGTGAGCCTGCACACCCTGCAGCAGAAAGACCATAAGTGACTTACAAATCGAAGAATAATACAGAGACGACCCCTTACACACACACATACACATACACTTGCCATAAAGTACCATGTGATCTAGCACTTCTGGGTAGTCACCTGTAGTGTGAAACTTTTTCCTTTGGGAGACAAAAACTCACATCTACTCATTCCAGATAGGGAACAGACCAAAGCAGAATTGCACAAAAACCAGTTTTAGTGAACCAGTGAGTTCATTGGGGTTACCTGCAGAGCATGCAGACCCTAATGCAGCTGAAACATTGAGAAGTCTCATCCCAGCATGCATGATGAACTCCCCATAGCTGCTTAGATAGAGATCCCCATGTCAGGATTTCTCTTCTAAATGCTCCTCCTCCCCATCCCACCCCACTCCCAGCCTCAGCATGAGGGGTTACTTGTAGGAGCATGGAGACCCCAAAGCAGCCTTACCACCAAGAAGTCTCATCTCAGCATGGTGACCCCTAACAGCTTGGTTAGGTGGAGCTCTCCCGTCCATCTCTATACTCCACACCCCCACCCCCAGGTCCTGAAACCTCATGCATCCTCACACAGCATACCATTGTCGCAGGGGGGCGCCAGAGATTACAGGTGAGGGTCTGCCAACCTTCTCCACACCCTTCCTTCTGTGGGGGAATGTCAACAGACTTAACCTGAAGAGTCTCTCATGAGTGGTCTCAGCTGCTTGCTGATAAAGGTGGGAACAGTTCACAGAGCACTGGTCAGAGTCTGCCCCGCAACAGTTGTTGTCTGCTTTGAAATGGAGGACTGTTCTATTCAACAGTGCCTAGAAGGCCTGGAAGTATAGACGTGAACTCTCAGGGTCAGAGCAGCCATGAGGAGGAAGCAAGTCAGTGTCCAGCCCAGGACATCTGGGTGGACAATCAGGATGTTGTGGACACACACCTGAAAAGGACAGAAACTAGGACACATGTGGCATGATGAGCCTTGAAGGCATTGGCGGAGGGTTAAGTCCTGAATGATTCCATTCACATAAAGCCCTGGAGTCATCAAATTCAGGCAGGCAGCAAGTACAAGGTGGTTGTCAGGGGCGGGTCCTGCAAGGGGAAATGGGAGCTACTCTTTCATGGGTACAAGGTTTCAGTTTAGGAAGATGAAACTGTTCTGAAGTTGGATGGCAGAGATGGCCACACAAAAATGTGACTGTACTTCGATTCACTGAATTACACTCTGAAGGATGGTTATAAAACAGCTAGAGATATAGCTCAGTGGTAAAGTGTCTTGCCTTGCAAGCATAAGGACCTGAGTTTGATTCCCAAAGCCCACCTAAAAAGTATCATCCATGGTGATGTAAGATTACAATACCAGTCCTAGGGAGGTAGAGCTAAGAAGATCCCTGGAACTCACTAGCTTACCCACCTGGCCTAATTGGTGAGCTCCAGGCGAAGGTGAGACACTGTCTCAAAAATAGGTTGTAGCAGATAGCTTCAGGTTCACTGAGATGAACTTCCAGACCAGGCACAGTTATGGAGGAAGAGATATTTATTGAAACTCACAGATCCATCAACTCTTTCCAAAAAGAGTTTGCATTTCTATGAGAGTTCTTCCTCAGGCATCCTTTCCATTGTTTTAGTGTAAACACTTGAATCATCTTCCTTAAGATTGCTAATGTGTTTGACAATAGCAGGTTCAGTAACTTTAAACCAGTCTCAGTGCCTGTAATTTTAACTTGCTTGAGGTTTTCCAGCTTAAAAATCTTAAATCTCTCAGTCCAATATCTTTAGCCAAGCACATCAGTCTATTACAAATTTAACCTTGATCAAACTCATTGGGTCTGGGCAGCGGGACACAGCCAGCCCTAATGCCAGTAGCCCAGCTCCAACAAAGTCCTCTGCAGTCTTTCCTTCTCCTTAGAAAGCTCATAAGCCAAGCCTCGAAGTTCAATACTGTCTGCACTTAGCATTCTCAAACTCTCATCAGAATAGTCCATAAATCTTGGCTTATTGCTCCAGAAGGCATCTTCAGTTGCAAATACAAAATCCATGCCTATTCCTCCAAAACAAAGGTTCCAAAAGATCAACATCCACCTGGTCAGGTTCATCTCAGCCCACTCCTTGGTACCAAGTTCTGTAGCAGACAGCTTCATGTTCACTGAGATGAACTTCCAGACCAGGAACAGTGACAGAGGAAGGTATATTTATTGAAGCTTACAGATCCAGAGGAAATTCCATAATAACCAAAGGAGCTGGCCTGCCTTCACAGTTCCAAGCAGAGAGAGAGAGAGAGAGAGAAACACAAGCCAAAAGCCACATGGTACAGAACACTTCAGGAACTCCCGCTAGGCACACTTTGCATATCTTTAGACTGCAATCTGTAACCCATCACCACACCCTAAGATCCACCCAATGACACCGCCTCCAGCCAGGTGGCTGCAAATGAAAACTACAAAGTAATAAAACACTGAATATATCAGGGACCATTGATTCAAACCACAACACAGGTGAATGGCATTCCCGAGAATAACATTTGAGCCTGTCCTCTGGACTCCACACATACCTACACACAGGTGGGCTCACATACACATGACCACTCATACACACATTAGACATGCAGATGAAAAAATAATACACAAATAAGAACTAAGTATGTTATACCACAAATTCAAAAGAAATACAAAAAGAGGTTAAAAAAAAAGAGAAACAAATAGTAAATAAATAAGATATATAAGCTGGAAGCAATGGGAAATAACCTGTAATCTTACACTAGGAAGGCTGAGGCAGAAAGATTGCAAGTTTGAGGGCAACACGAAGGGGTAGCTAGGGGTAAGAGGAAGGCCCAGAATAGGAGCAGCAAGGATGGCAATAAGAGCTCTCCAGGTGGGTTCCTCTTTCAGATTGACCACCCTATTAGACAGAGGCTGACTAGCTGCAAAACAGTTTCACTTAAAAAGGCGGAGGCATTGGGTATTGCTCGGGCAGTGGGGGATGGACAGCATTAGTTTTCTTCCCTATAGTGTATCTGTAATTAACAACTTAAATTTCTCAATGTGAAAGAATAAACAAACCCAGAACAGACATAAAGCGGATGGAACCCTACTTGGCAGCATAACAGGAATGAGCTATTAATTCCCTGGTACACATGGATCCAAAAGCCTCTCAATGTTGAGTAAAAGAAGCCAAGCTCGAAAGAGCACACGCTAGAATCCATTTAATGGAACCGTCGGGGTTATGAACAAACCTATGGGGACAGGCAGCAGATCAAAGCTTACCTACGGCAAGAGCTTGGGGGCTACTTGAGGGGCGAAGACAATTCCTGAGGTGAGGCTTATAAGGCAGTTTTGGAGGTTGCTTGTCACAGATGAACACACGCCATATCACCTCAGCATGTGCTTTAAGTATGTGCAGGGGACTGAGGGCTGTGGGGACAGAGAGGAACACGGCCCAGTGCTAACGGTTCCATCAGGCCACTTAGCACATGAGGAACACGACCAGGCTTGACTCCTTGTCACTCTCCCCCGCACAGCGCAAGACGGCAGCTGTTTGCATAGCATCCACATTGTGCCCGGTATTGCAAGTCATCTAGAGATGGCTTGCAGTATACAAAAGGAAATTTGGGAGTAGATCAATCCATAAAGTGCTTGCCTTACAAGCACAAGGACCTGAGTTCAGTTCCTGGTACCCATGTACAAACGTCAGACATGGTGGAATGTACCTGCAGCCCCAGCTCTAAGGAAGTAGAAAAAGACAGATCCCTGGAGCTCACTGGCCAGCCAAGCTAGCCCACTTAGTGAGCTCCAGGCCAATAAGACCTTGTGTCAAAAAGAGAGGAAAGGGGCTGGAGAAGATGGCTTAGCATTTAAGGCATTTGCCTGCATAAGCCAAAGGACCCAGGTTCAATTCCCCAGAACCCACATTAGCCAGATGCACAAGGGGGCACATGTGTCTGGAGTTCCTCTGCAGTGGCTGAAGGCCCTGGCGCACCCATTTTCTTTCTCTCTCTCTCTCTCTCTCCCTCCCTCCTCCCTCTTTCTCTGTCAAATAAATAAATAAATAAAAATTTTAGAAAAGAGGGGGAAAGTACCTGAAGTTGCCCTGTGGCCTCCACATGCAAATGCACCCACGAAGCTACACCTATATAAACTCATTCATACATAGATACATATGCACATGTATACACACACACACACACACACACACACACACACACACACACAGCAAAATGTAGACAAGGGGACCATGCATAGATTACGGTAAGTACTGTGCCATTCCATATGAGGGGCTGGAGCACAGGTGCATCATACATGTGCAAGTTGCTTTGAATGCATTACCTTGAAAGATTTTTTTGTTGTTTTATGAGGTAGGGTCTTGCTGTAGCCCAGGCTGACCTGGATTCACTATGTAGTCTTAGTCTGCTCTCAAACTCATGGCAATCCTCCTACCTCTGCCTCCCCAGTGCTGGGATTAAAGGCATGAGCCACCACACCTGGCTCCTTGAAAATTTCTGAGAGGGAATTAACAGGCATGCCTGTTTCCCAGATGAGGAGACTCAGGTTCCAAGATATGATGCAACATCAAGGTCAGTCACTGGTAGAACCAGGACTCGAATTCAGGAAGGCTGATTTCAAAAGACGCATGCCAATTCACTCTGCCAGCCAGCCTGCACCCATGGAGCTGCCCTGAGACCCAGATACTCACTGAAAATGCTCAAGGGCGACAGGCTTTTACTCTTGTGGAAGCAGAAGGGCCTGGTGTCCAGTGGACATGGAGAATGACACATGTAGAAAGCAGGAACCAGGTATGGACACTCCCACTAAGCCCCAGCTACAAGGGCAAGCACAGGAACCAAGTGCAGGGCAATGCCAGCCTCCTTCCTTTTCCATAGCTCACCTTCTGCCAAGGATGCCTTTTCCTTTTGCACACCTGGAAAACAAGTAGTACACTTCCCAACTCAACTTAGGACCTAGAAGGACCTGTGAGGGATCATGTTGATAAATTAGTGGTGGCGGGAGGACCCAGTTCAACTGTGGGCGGCACCATTCCAGGGCTGGGCTCTGGGACTGTATGAGGAGGAGAGAGCTGGGTGAGCAACAGCACCCATCACTCTCTGCTTCCTGACTGTGGACTGAATGTGACCAGCGCCTCCAGCTCCTGCCTCCACCGTGCCGTCCCCACCATGAGTTACCGTAACTGGAACTATGAGACAAAACAAACCCTTCCTCTCTTAAACTGATTTTTGTAACATATTTTCTTCCAGCCAAACAGTAACTGATTCACAAGGGGAGAAGATGTATCACACGATGAAGACACAAACCTCTTTGCCTCACACATGCTCCTGTCTTATCTGAAATTATTCTAGTAAAAGCCAGTCTGCAATCTTTGTATTTTATCCTCAAGACATGCATAACTTCTACATGTACAATCATGCACACTGATTATATACGCAAACGCATGTCTCCACACACATTCTGCAGCTGTTCCTCCCATTAGCACCTCCTACGGGCTCCAGAATCTTCCCATGTGCCTACAGAGTTACCATCTCCTACCAGCACGATCAGCTTCTGCAAGAGGGCAGCAGCCTGGCCCAGGCTGGACTGGAACTCTTCACCCCATCTTAGCCATTCCCATGTTGAATCACAGGTATGAGGGCCCACACCCCACAAAAATTTATATGTCTACATACATACATACATAGAGAGAGAGAGATGTGTGTCCTTTGTAAACAGTTTAAAACACGTTTAGAGACATAGTTGGGTGCCTTGCCCTTGCACTGCAGATGAAACATCCCCTCATTTCTCCACCCTGCACCTGTCAGGCCAGATGCTCTGGGGTGCCACTCATGTTCCAGTTCCTGGTCTGGGTCTCTCATGGATGGCCCTGCCTGAAGAGAAGTCAAATTGCAAAAGCTGATTGCATGCAATGGTGGGGGTGGAGGGGTGGGGGGGCAGAGCTCACATTCCAGAAGGATTTGTTTCTACAAAAGGATTATCAGCAGAGTTGCTTTAAATAGCAGCTTAAGCCTTGTTTGTGGATTAGTAAAGACTTGGAGAGGTGGAGGGGGCCAGGTGGTTAGGGGCTCACACCTCCCCAGCCAGAAATTAAAAAAAAAAAAAAAAACGGGGCATGTTTTCCTTAAATTTTAAGAGATAACAACAGGAGAAACGTCCCATTTTAAGGTACTGACTTCCCTTCAATATTTAAATAATGTTGGTCACATTAAAGAAGATGGGCCTGGACTGGTGGTGAAACAGTCTATAACAGCAATCTAGGGCACATATATTTTAAGCCCCTCCTTATAAGAGCATTGACAATTTACTAAATGCCACACATGCTATAATGCTCCGGGTATTACTAAGCACATGCCGGGCACCACTTCACCTACCTCCACAGCAGCCTCACAGGTGTATACTCTGTGCAGGAGGAGACTGAGGCTAAGAGAGGGACAGGGACTCCCAGTGGATGGACTAACATCCAAGCCAAAATAGAGAAACTGTATGGATGTTAGATTATGCTATGAGATCAGCCGGGCGAAGATCACTAGATACATGATAAATGCATTGTGAGCAGGAGATAGCAAGGGTCCAAGTGTCCCCAAGCCAGGTGTGACCTCAATGGACCATTCCTAGCCAGACCTCATCGTCAGACACCTCTCAACATTCGACCAGCAGTATCTAAGCTCCTTTCTTTCATCCTGACAGTGCTGGGATGCCTACATTAAAACCTTCCTGAGCCAAAAGCCAGCCTTCCCTGAGCCATTCCATTTCCAAAAGGTGGAGCAGCAGGTTGCGGAGATGGGCAGAGAAAGGAAGCCAGCTGCAGGACTCCTCTCAGGTCTGCCCCTGCCTCCAGAGAAGTTACCTTCACCTTGTTTCCCTCCCCTGAAATATGGGACGATTAGCTCCTCCCTCCGCGGGGAAATACCTGAGATTAATCAGCTAACATCTGCGGAGCACTGGCGGCTTGCTGGAGAAGGGCACCTTGGGAGGGCAGCGGTCACATCACAGACAGACAATGATGATCGCAATCAACGTGGCCATGCTCACACGACCCTCCTACCACAGGGGTAGCTGTCCAGCTGCCCGACTGCTTAGGGCAGAGGTGCAGCGAGCTTCCTGACTGGCATCTCAGCCTCCACAGCCAGCGCTGTCCCTTCCTGGAACACTCCTCCTGGATCCCAATCATCTCCTGTGAGCCAGGGATCCCCTGGGAGAGCCACTTCCACAGCAACCCTCCCCCAGCCACCGGGTACCGCCTCTTCCCCTCTTCGGGGAACAGCTCCTGTCCCGCCTGCTCAAGTTCCTTCCCCAACATCTTGGCTGAAAATTCATCATCCACAGGTCTGTTTTGTGGCAGAAGACATGTTTTGGTTTTTCCTTCTCTTTCCAGAGGGTTCTGTTCGTTTCCACTTAGGAGTATGTAAAAACAGCCCTCTTGAGCCAGGCAGAATGGGGCATGCCTGCCAATCACGGAACTCAAGAGGCAGGAGGCTCACAAGCTTGAGTATAGCGTGGTCTACGGTGAGACTGGTCTCAGGGAAAAAAAAAAAAAAAAGGTTCTTACATGTTTTCTCTTTTCTCTGAGCTATAAACCAACAGATATGACGAACTATTTTTCATTAGCAACTAGGACACTGCTGAGGGTTAGATACGTGGTATCCACCCAACTGGCTCATATGCACAAGCTTAGTTCCCAGCTGGCCTCT
Organism: Jaculus jaculus; assembly: GCF_020740685.1. NCBI lineage: Eukaryota > Metazoa > Chordata > Mammalia > Rodentia > Dipodidae > Jaculus > Jaculus jaculus. The sequence continues at coordinate 97,822,577 of NC_059112.1, forward strand.
CCGTTAGCTCCTTTGCTGTAAGCAAAACATCCAGCAGTGATCATTTAAAGGATTTCTGGTTTGTCTTGGCTCATGGTTTCAGTGAGATTTCAGTTCTTTATGGTGACGACATGGTTACATTCAGGGCAGGAGGAGTATGTGGCAGACACACCCCACACCTTGGCCAACCAGGAAGTATAGAGCACAGGTTGGTACCAGGGGTAGGTATAACTTTTAAAGTCCCACCCCTGCAGAACTACTTGTGCCAGCCAGGACACGCCTCTTCCATACGAGAGCCTGAGTTTGGTCATATCCAAGGAAACCCAATTGTGATGATTTGAAAACAAAAGATCTCCCGATAGCCTTGTGTGTTTATAATTTGTTGATATAGTTGCCAGCTAGAAGAGCCCTTGAGAGGTGGAGCCCTGCTGGAGGTGAGCAGTGTTACCAAGGGCAGACCTTGGAGTTTATTGGTCCAGCCTACTGTAAGGACAACAGACACTCAGGCTTGCAGCTCTCTCCCAGCTGCTATGACAAGATGTGATGC